>NC_059431.1:56535075-57804718 GCF_021028975.2 Sphaerodactylus townsendi
TGAATCGAGTAGAGTTTCTTTTGAATTGAACTATTTTCCTTTTTTAGGCATTTGGCATTTCTTTTTAGGCATTTGGCATTACAAATTTATTTTTTTCTAGTCTGTGTTAAGCTGATCTTCTGCCCCACACTTTACTTGGCCAGTAAACTCTCATTGTTGAATTAATGACTGTTTTCAATTGTCCCCCTCACCAGTGTTCCATCAGTTCCCATTGGCTGCTCTTATGGAAAGGTGGAACCGACTATATAACAGCTGTACAGACTACAGTGTGACTATTGTAAAAAAAAAGGTTCACAACAGTGAACAAAATAATTGTGTTACAAAATGGCATTGTCAACAACTGTGATAGCCATATAAAAACCCATACCAAAATAGTCCCATGGACTGTGTTCCTTTATTACTTCATTTATATTGCACCATTCTCCTCAGGGGTGACCCAAAGAAACTTATGTCATTCTCCTCTATTTTATCTTCACAATAACCCTGTATTATAGGTTGCACTGTAAGGGTATGTACCTTAAGTTCTTTTAGAGTAAACTAAAGGAACTTTCTAAGGAGACAGAAGTTGCAAGAGGAAGCCAAATTGTTCTAAAGCAAAATTCCGGAACAAAAGTCACATAATACCTTTTAGTGAGACCAGTCAAAATAACACAAAGCTATGTCCAAGCTTTCATGCTGTCCAGAGCCCTTCACTATGATATGATGTTAAAAATGAAAAGGGAAGAAAAAGCTGTTTCAGACCATGGGTTTTAAGATTTTTTTGTCTTCATTCTGGAAGGCTTGAATAAAAATGGGGCTGGATGGAATTACAACTTCGGCCTTCTAGGGGGAAAAAACAGGCAGTATCTAGGTGAAAATATAAGAACCAGTAATTAATTAAATGCCTCCCTCAACACCAAAAAGAAGAAACAGATGTCTTAAAGTGCTGAGAAGTTAGGTACTCATATTCATAGTACTGGTGGTTGCTTTAAATGATGCACTCATGTTTCAGGGAAAGCTACATTGGATAAGTATTGTCTGGGTTCTGTAAGCATTCTCTTCCCTGGTAATTTTCCTCCATCTGAAGAATCAGACCCTAGTAGATACAGTCCATTGATTCCAAGGCAGGCTTAAGAGTTTGAATGGAATTCTAAGGATTGCAGTTAGATAACTGTCAGTTGAAGGAGAGCTGTTAATTAATAGAGTTAATGAATAAAGCTGTGTGAGCTGCAAGCTATCTGTGGAGTGTTCTTCTCTGAAGGGAGAGGAACACATTTTGTTTTAGGATCAAGGAGGATCCATAACTAGTTGTAAAGAGAAATAACTCTAATGTTGAGAGTATGATCCCTAACTGTATAACAGGAACCATCCCTAGTGAAAAGAGTCATCCCAGACCAATTTAAAGGAGAAAGCTACAAGTTGTATATGTGTTCCTTACTCCTCCAACTCAAGAACTACTGTTTGAAGATGCTTATCCACACTGAGGGACATCTGAGCAATACTCAGGCTTACATAACTTCAGCCAAGCAGCATACAGTGCCTGTTTATGTCACTGCACTGCACTGTAAATTTAAAAAGAAAACATGCGCAGAGTGCACAATTGAAAACAATCCTGATAATATTAAAACACTACTTACAAATGAATTTGGATTCACAACCAATTCTGATCACCCCCCTCTCTCACAGTACACTCACTACTGGTTGAATATCCTTAGGATCCACTATCCATTTAATTATTCTGTCTTCATACCTAGGCATTTTTAAAGGTCAGGGCTGCACACTATATGCTAGCTCATAAGGTGAACATGTATGGTGGTGGAAAAAATATCAAATCATGTTAGGGGGAATATATGATTGTATGATTAAACCTGAATTTTCTGTAAATGCTTGTAAACTGTATTTAACTAAAAAGGTGTGTGGCCTGTTTTAAGCTTTATGTATCTGCTCTCACTCTTTGAAATTATGTCTTGCGTTCAGCAGATGTTAACTATTTTAGATAGAATGCCCATAATTACGAATTACTACTGCTTACTCCTGTTTTCACGCACCCTGAAATCAGAGGGAAAATTGTGGACAAGATTAGAAGGTGGCCACCTCAATCAGGATATTTAATCTTCTGACCAAAGCTGTTTTAAATGGCCTGTGAAGTCTAATTATCAAATGAGGGAGGAAATATGTACCCCCCACTTCAAATAATTTTGAAAGTGAATAAAGAATAAAATGAAGAAAGCCTTGAACTCCTTTTGTTGAATTTCTATGCAGGTAAACAGTTTTAAAGAAATAGCGTAGATTTAGAAATCCTATGGGAGGTCACGCCTTGTTTATAAGAGATAATGGATTCAGTCTTTGGAGACCAGGCAGCTTGTTCTACTTGAGTTCTGTACTGTCAGCTTCATAACACCTAACAAACTTTGCCTGCAGCCTTGCAATTTCATTTCTTTCCTATTATGAATTATAAAGGCTGCTAACCTCTTTTGCCAAATACACCCAGGTCAGGGAGTGCCAGGTTGTACAAACACCATTTCCCACTTGCATCTTTCCTTTGAGTAGTATTGATATTTGATAAAACCATATCTGAAATAATACTGATGGATAACACAGGCTTCTTTCCCAGATGTATTTTGCAGACTACTGAAGTGAAGTGTTAAGGAAAGAAAATGAAACACTTTGTCAATACATGATGTGCTAAGTAAACCAGCCAGCCAAAGGTGGGGGTGGGAAAGAGGAACATTATGCTGAAGATAGACAATTTTACACATAGCTCATAGCCATATGGGATTTGCAGTGGGAAGTTTCCCCCTCGAACTCAGTTCTAACAAGCTGCTGGGTCTGAACTGAGATTGGGACTCCTAAAGGGTAGAGGGGGAGGGATATCAGTCTTCCTCCCATACAATTTTGTCAAGCTGAAACAGCCCCAGGAATCATTAACTGCCTCATTTTGGGGGGGGGGGGGAGTGCACTATTTGAATGGGAGACCTCCAAGGAATACCAGGATTGTGATGCAGAAGCAAGCAATGGTGAACCACCTCTGAACATCTCTTATCTTGAAAACCCCACCAGCAGTCACCATAAGTCAGATGTGACTTGATGACAAAAACAAAACAAAGACAGGAAAATAGGGGAGGGATGACAGTGCCCTATAGCGCTATCTTGTCAGATCTTGGGAGCTAAGTAGGGTTGGTACTTGGATGAGAGGCCACCAAGGAGGGCTCTTCAGAGGAAGGCAATGGCAAGAAGAAAAAGAATTTGGATTTATATCTCACCTTTCTCTCTTGTAGGGAGTCTCAAAGCAGCTTACAAACTCTTTTGAGGTAGGTGGAGCTGAGAGTGTTTGGAGAGAACTGTGACCAGCCCAAGGTCGCTCAGCAGACAACCCTCTCTGAAAGACTGGTTTGGCCTGTCTGCTGGAACCATCACCATCAAATGATCTGACTATGTACTCAGAACGAATTATCCGAACGGCCAGTATGCTGAACTTAACTCTTGTTACTCCTTTGGATGGGTCCTCTGACCCAGTTGTGGACTGCCTTTATTTGGCTAGCAAGAATCCCTCGGCATTCCCTATGTCCCAAGACTTCTTGAACATTGCCCAGAGCAACTGGGCAAAACCCTCTGCAGTATGAGGATCCATCCGCAATATTGAGGCTATATGTAAGATACAAGAGTGCGGGTCTGCCCATTTAATTATCCACCCCCAACTCCATGTTGACCAGAGCCCTTCCATCCAAATATAAGATAAGGAGGAAAGAAAACATTATCTTCTGGGAAGAAAGTTGTGCTCCCAGGATGCCTTAGGCATGAAGACAGAAAATTTCCAAGGTGTAATGGAAGGTATTGGCTGCACCTATGGGATAGAGTTGCCCACCGCTTCAAGAACCTGCCTTCTCAGCTAAAGCCACTTATGTGAAAGGTGCTAGAGTGGGATGACAATGACCGAACAGAGTCAGGCATGTCACTGACATTGTCTCCAAATTCATGGGTTCTGCCATTGGCCTTTGTAGACGCGCTTGGTTGTGCTCCTCTGCATTGACCCAAGATACAAAACTCCACTTCAAGGAGCTACCCTTTGATGGTAGCTGTTCAAACGTAAAACAGATGAGATTCTCTATACCCTTAAGAATGAAGCCACTACTGCTTGCTCCCTGGGGATCACATCCCAAACAAATCCCCAATTTTGCACATATCCCAACTGAGTACACAAATTCACATTATCCCTCCTACCAATGTTCATCTCATTTAGGTTCCACTGGGGAAGTCAGGCACCAAGAGTGCCCTGCCTTTTTCTAACAGAGCTATAGATGATTTCAGAATTCCCAGAAGGGTTGCAAGGGTGGGCAATTTCCCCTCCCTCCACCACCTAGCACCAAAAAGAAGACATGATTAGATGGGATGTCATTCCTTAACAAGCTTTCTGGTTTTTTCAACTTGTTGGCAGTTTATTACCACTGCCCCCATCCCCCATTGTTTCCAATGGGAGCTAATAGGAGATGGGGGCTACACCTTTGAGGGTCCATAACTTTGGCCCCCCTGAACCAAACTTCACCAAACCTGGGGGGTATCATTAGGGAAGTCTCCTGATGAAACCATGAAAGTTTTGAGACTGTGCCTTCAGAAATGTGCCCCCCAGCATGCAACCCCCATTGACAGCAATGCAGAAAACTCAATGCAGAACAAAGATTCTTGGGCAAATTTCTAGGATGTTCCTGCTGGGGGTGCATTTTTGGATGTATCCGCACCAAAATTTCAGGGTATCATCTGGAGATGATGGCACCCCCCCAAGTTTGGTGCAGTTTGGTTCAGGGGGTCCAAAGTTATGGACCCTCAAAGGGTAGCCCCCATCTCCTTAGCAAAGAATGGGGGATGGGGCACCCCCTTTGAGGGTCTGTAACTTTGGACCCCCCTAAACCAAACTGCACCAAACTTGGGGGGTACCATAAGGACAGTTTTCAGATGATACCCTGAAATTTTGGTGCCAATACATCCAAAAATGCGCCCCCTGCAGGAACATCTCAGAAATTTGCCCAAGAATCTTTGTTCTGCATTGAGTTTTCTGTATTGCTGTCCATGGGGGTTGCAGGCTGGGGGGGGGGACATTTCTGAAGGCACAGTCTCAAAGCTTTCAGGGTCTCATCAGGAGACTTCCCTGATGAAACCCCCCAGGTTTGGTGCAGTTTGGTTCAGGGGGGCCAAAGTTATGGACCCTCAAAACTGTAGCCCCCATCTCCTATTAGCTCCCATTGGAAACAATGGGGGATGGGGCACCCCCTTTGGGAGTCCATAAATTTGGACTCCTTAAACCAAACCTCACCAAACTTGGGGAGTAGCATAAGGACAGTCGCCTGATGATATGCTGAAATTTTGGTGCTGATATGTCTAAAAATGCACCCCCTGCAGGCACCAATGTCCTGGTGCAAAAAAAATTGGTCGTGGTGGAGTGGCCACCCATGGGGGGGGGGCTCCAACTCAGGTTTTGCCCAGGGCTACAGTTAGCCCAGGGCTGGCTCGTTATGCCCCTGATCTCACCCCACCTCTAAGGTGGTAAGCTTGCTACTCACTCATGTGGGACTGCACATAGGACCACAAAGATGAAAAATGTTGCATTTACCGATAACTGTTGTTCATCAGGTGGTCTTGTAGCAGTCCCACATTCCTTCCACCTTTCCCATTGTAAACTGTTCCTTCATCACTCTCCTCTTGCCTGTAAGGGGGCATTTACTTCTCAAATAAATTGGTCTGCAGTAGTTGGAGAATGGATGAGACTGCTCCCTCCTGCTCTGACCTTATGACCATTTCAGAGAGAAACCTTCCCACCTACAGCTCCAAGGGGAGATGGGAGCACTTTATTGCTATGGAAGAAAAGCTTGCTACTCTTCTACACAGCAGATCTGTGCAAGCACAGCCCCATGTGTGCCTGCACAGAAGACCACTAGATGAACAACAGTTACAGGTAAGTGCAACATTGTTTTTCACTAGTGTTCAAAGCTCAGGAGGTGAAATTATAATGTCAGTGCTGTATTCAAATTCCCACATGTCCTACTTTAGTAATCTATTAAATAATTGCTGTGATCCACAACAGGGAATAAACTACAATGCCATTTCCGTAGTTGTTTTCTTTAGTAGGAGTACAATCCTGTTTAAACCCTTAACTCAGCAACTGCAGCTCTGAATGCAGATGGAGCAGGTCTGTTGCATGAAGTGGAGTCATTTCTATATTCATTATTTTTTTCAGAAGAAAGGTGTGCTCCAGTTTCTTACCACCCAATAGCAGCACCATTTTTTTTAAGACTTCTACTTCCCTAACCCATTTTTAATAACAGCTTGGCTATAGTTCTGCAGGCAATCTGGGAAATTGTTGTAATGGGGAAAATTTAACACTCCAGATTTAAATCTGACTACAAAGTGGTAGATAGGCCAATGTATAGTTGCAGAATGTGTTTTCCTGAGATAAGAAACATGAGCCACTTGGTAATCTGAAACATTTGAGGCTCAACTCAGCCTGCTAAAGAAATGAGGGGAAAACATACCCAAATATTAGTTTTTTAATAGTAGTCCTTTAAAAGGCATTTCAGACATAGACTCCATTGATTTGCATGGATGTAGTGGGGGTGGGTTCAGTCAGGCCTATAAAGGTATATTTGACTGTTTACTGCCACTACCATCCATGAGGAGTTGAAGGCTGAACTTTTATGTCTGTTTGGATTAGCAGCATATTCCAGTAAATCAGCCTGCCCTCCAGGACAATGTTAAAACAGCATATTGAATAAAAAGACCACTGCTCCTCTCCAGCAGGGATCTTCTAAAATTACTTTAGGGTCCCTCTTTAGTGGCTGGTGCCAGAATTAGCAGTTTCCAGGCTATTTCTGAAATTCAGTAGTAATTTTATTGGTTGTGGAGTGTACCCTTTGGCGACCTGGGATTGGGGCTGTATGCTATCCCTCCTTCCCTTCCTGGATAATCTTTGTCCTGGCCTGGACCTCTTGTTGCTTGAATATCAGGCTCAGTGACCTGCTGGTCTCAACCTCTGCTGGCTGCCAGCTGCCTGTGGGAATTGGGCTTGCTCTTGTCTCCCCCCCTCCTTCATCTTCAGCTCTCTCCTCTTTTCTGATTTCTCCTCCTTCTCCTTCTCCGTCACCCACACCCTTCTCCTCTCTCCCCTTTTATCCCCTTCTACCATCCCCTCCACCCCCTCCTGGACCTATCACCTGGACCTCTTAGGACAGGTACTGTTCCCAGGTTCCCATTGGCCCACAGGCTGCCAATCTGACTCTTTCAGGGCTTTGATTGGTCCCCTTGTCCATAATTCCGGCCAGGTCTTTAAACCTCTGTGGTTGGAGTGGGGCCACGATTCCCACTCTCTGCCAATGTATCTGCTGTACCTGACCAGAAATGTTCTGATCTGCTTCTTGCTCATTGGTCTAGGCCACAGGTGTCAAACTCTCGGCCCTCCAGGTGTTATGGACTACAGTTCCCATTATCCCCTTCCAGCATCATGCTGGCAGGGGATGATGGGAACTGTAGTCCATAACATCTGGAGGGCCGAGAGTTTGACACCTATGGTCTAGGCCAGGGGTAGGGAACCTGCGGCTCTCCAGATGTTCAGGAACTACAATTCCCATCAGCCAATTGGCCATGCTGACAGAGGCTGATGGGAATTGTAGTTCCTGAACATCTGGAGAGCCGCAGGTTCCCTACCCCTGGTCTAGGCCATTCCTGAATCACTTTAACCTTGTTACTGTCTGGTAAGATTTTTCCTCCACCCAGTAAATGACCTGGGTACTTTACTTGTTTCATGGCTAGTTGACACTTAGCAGCCTTGACAGTTAATCCTGCTGATTTTATTCTATTAAATATCAAGGAGAGATGGTGCAGATGTTCCTTCCAGGTATTGCTAAAAATGGCAATATCATCAATATATGCCAGTGCTACATCCTTTAACCCGACTAAGTTTGTCAGTTAAATGCTGAAATGTAGTAGGTGCATTTCTTAAACTAAAAGCAAGGACTGTGAATTCATACAAACCATCATGGGTCACAAAAGCTGTTTTCAGTTGATCCTGTGGATCTATGGCAACTTGCCAATAGCCTTTAGTTAGATCAAAAGTAAAAATATAATTAGCTGCTCCAGTAGTTTCTACCAGTTCATCAACTCTGGGCAGAGGGTTCAGGTCAGGAACAGTAACTTGGATTAATTTCCTGTAATCCACTCAGAAATGGATTGTCTGATCTGGTTTGGGGACTAAAATGACAGGAGATGCCCATGGGCTATCAGATGATACAATACGTCATAGTTCCAACATTTATTTGATCTCTAAAGAGATGGTTTTAGCATGGTCATCTGTCACCCTGTATGGGGTTGATGCAACAAGTTTTGCCTCCCCAGTGTCTATTCTGTGTTGGCCAAATTAATTTTCCCAGGAAAGTTAGAATAATTACGTTGATATTCTTGAAGTACAGGTTAAGCTGCCAATTTTGTTCTGTGATTGACTGGGGTGATAACACAACTTCAGGCAAGGTACTTTCCCTGTTTAACTTACCCCAGCAGGGTAGGGAACCTGCGGCTCTCCAGATGTTCAGGAACTACAATTCCCATCAGCCTCTGTCAGCATGGCCAATTGGCCATGCTAGTAGGGGCTGATGGGGTGTTCCTAGGCTGTGAAAACCTTAACCTGTCAATGCAAAAGCTTGAGGTTCTTCATCTGTTGCTTTAATATCAAATTGCCTCTGTTGTGATAAGGCTTTAACATATTAACATGTAACTTCTTATTGTTTGAGCAGGCCATTCCACAAGGCAAGAGCACATATACACAGTGGTTGATTTTGCCCTTCTGCAGGTTGGCACCTGCAGAGGCCACTGCTGACATGAGCGAAGGTGTGATGGCAGAAAATAGGGAGACAGGTAGTCCTGCAAATAAGAGAGGCCAAGGCCATGAAGGGTTGCAGGATAATGTGACCTCCTATATTAGCAAGATTGCAAAATATCTTACATGGTTAATTCTGAATTAAACAACTTGCTAACTTCTGTGTTAAGAAGAGCCCTGCTGGATCAGACTGGACTGGACCAGTCCATTGAGTCCAGCATCCTGTCTTACACAGAGGCCAGCTAGTTACTTTGGAGATCAGACAACAGGGCACAGAGAGCAAGGCCTTCCCTTGATGTTACCCCCCTGGCACTGAAATTCAGAGGTTGAGTGCCTCTGAACATAGTAAAAAGATAAAAGTAGTCCCTTTGTAAGCACCAGGTCATTACAGCCTCATAGGTGATGTCACATCACAAAGTTTACAAGGCAAACTGTTTACAGGGTGGTTTACCATTGTCTTCTCCAGTCATCTGAACATGGACATTCCCTTCAGTCATCATGGCTAATAGCCACTGAAAGACCTATGAATCCGTCAACCCTTTTTTAAAGTTGTCTTTGCCTGTGGCCATCACTGCATCCTCTGGCAGAGAATTCCACATTATAATCACTCACTGTGTAAAGAAATATTTCATTTTTTCCATCCAGCCATCAGCTTCATTGGATGCCCTTAAGTATTTTGGGAGAGGGGGGAAAAGTTCTATTTGTCAACGTTCCATGCATAATTTTGTAAACCATTATTCCCCCACTCCCCCTAAGTTGCCTCTTTTCTAAACTGAAAAGTTCCAGATTCTTCAGCCTTTCCTCATCGGGAACGTGTTCCAAGCCCCTTAATCATCTTGGTTGCTCTCTTTTGTTCTTTCTCCAGCTGTGTAATGTTCTTTTTGAGATACAGTTACCAAAACTGTTTATGCATGGGGGCATTATAATTTACTGGAATTGTAATCTTAGCCATTTTATTTTCAATCCCTTTCCTGCTAATTCCTAACAGAGTTTGTCTTTTTTATTCCTTCAACACACTGGGTTGAAATTTTCATTGAGCTATCTACTACAACCCCAATATCTTCTTCCCCCTCTGTCTCTCAAACTCTCAAAAATAGCTGCTTTCATTTTTGCTGCTGATCGTCATATTTCTCGTAGGCAGTGTCTGTTGTGCTTTTCTGTATTGCTAAGGCAGAATGACTAAATATAGCATATATGTGGATGAAATACCTCTGTGTACCATGAGATGCATTTTTCCCTGAGAAATGTGTTAGCAACACAAATGGCAGGCACAATATTTCCTTCATCTCTATGTACATATTTATGTCTTCAGATATAATTAAGTGTTTAAAAGAAAACAAAAATAAATTGCCATTTATTAATAACAATTCATTGGATTAATATCCCTAAACGTCTAGTTCTTTTTCCAGAAATAGAAACTGAGGTAAAATGAGCCAATTATTACCACAGACCAGCATGACATCTCTTCATGCCAAATTTCAAGCTGCCTATCCACACAGCAGGAGATTCATTTTAAATTAAGCACACCCAGAACTGGACTTCAAAGAGAACAAGGCAAAGTTGTTGTTTCCATGCTGGCAATTCTCAGAAATGTCTGCACTAGTGGCCTTTGTCTCCCTGCATTTCCTGCTCTAAAATTAATTGCTGTTCTTGCTTCGCAAGAGCAATTAACTTGCAAAAAGAACCCTAACAGAGAGTTCTGTTGGAAGAAGAGAAATAGCTGTTCAAGTACTGGTACCAACTTAGGTCATAGAAGGCAATATCTTGGAGCAGCAGGGTAAAATCCAGCAAAATATCCCCTCCCCCATGTTTTTAAGGCTGTTAGTGAAGGACACATTAGTCTGAAGTTTGAGGGAAACAGTGTTATACTTTCGAACCAAGGATACATGGCTTGCCTCAGCATGCCTCTATTAGTTGTAATTAATGTGGTTACTATAGAGCTGACCACCACTACTACTACCATATCCATGTTCATAATGAGTTGAGGATCTGATTCTTCATTCAAACATTTAGCTTATGGTGTTCATACTTTGAAACTGTTTCCATAATGTTTCTAAATAGCAAAAGCCAATTTTTGTGATTCCTAGCTGTATTTAACATATCATGGAAAAGCCAGTATGGTCTGGAATGCAACATCTGGATCTGTAAGATTTGGGTTCAAATCCTTCATTTAAAACCAATACACTGTACCATGGATTATCTTTTTATGAAAATGTTATAAGAACTGTGTTCTCTGCTCCACCAATTGGTTTATTATTTTCGCTCAGATGCTTTGGCAGTAAAAAAACAAGTTAGAACTTGTAACAAACACTTGAAAAATGCAGCTAAGGAAAACTGTGGAATATAATCTACAAGTTTTGCACTGTAAGATCATGTGACCAGAATAAAACAAACATTATTAGTCTATAGAGCAGTGGTCCCTAACCACTTCAGACTTGTTTGAACTTTTGGAATTCTGACACAGGGTTTCAACCACAAAATGACTGCTGCAGGTGATAGAACCAACCACAAAATGACTGACACAGGAGGCAGAACCTATGACAAGATGTTAAGAAGTGAGACAGAGGCGGAGCTTCCACAGGGCCACCTGGGAACAAACACCCTGAGTGGCCACCATTCACATCACGTGGGGTTTTGCCCTCATCCTTCCCCCCTTGCCAATCTTCAGTTCATGGAAGAGCTCACATGAGCTGGCTGCTTAGACTGTTTTTTTTTTTTTGCATATATTGCCCATTTGTGTGAGCAGTTATTTGTAGAATTGGCAGATTTTTTAATCACTGGAGTTAATTATAGAGAAGAACATAATTTACATTGAAATCCTGTGCAGAGTGACTTCAGCCTAAATCTATTAAAATCATTGTGTTTAGAAGGGAACAGTTGTACATAGGATTGCACTAATCAAGATTCAGAATATCAAAATTAGTCACATGTCCTTTAATGGAGCTTTGTTATTGTCTCTGGTCAAATCTTTGAAGGAATGCCTTATTTTTCAAATTCATCTATGTTTTATAAACTGCACCATGGATGATGTTAACTGTGTGTTGCTGCTAATGAACATACAGTGATAAATTCCTGTTGAAAGCAGAGTCCCAATTAATCTGCCTGCTTTGGTCTTGTGCCTTGGAACTGAAAGTGTATTCCTTACTGCAGTTATAATCCCTTCCATAATTCAATGATCCAAATGAAGCAAAAAATAAACGGGAAAGCTGACAAGTTTCTTGTACAAAAAAGATCTCATTTATACTTCTTTATTCCTTAACCTTATGTCAATAATTTGGTTTTTGTTGTTCTTTTTTCCAAATCGAATTAAATTTAATTTAGAAAACTGCAAGGACATATCTTTGGCTTCATCCACTTATCACTGGATGTATTATTGTGCATATTGTGTATCATTGTTGAATGATAGCAAACTTTCATAACTGGAAATTATCTTGTCCAAACAGAATAATCTAGTTGTGAATAATATAACAGCAGCGCAATATGAAGCGATGGAGGGATACTGCTCAGTCCCACTTGATCTTGTTCTCCTAGTACTCAGTTGAATGTACAATGCAGAACCTATGTATTTGTGGAACTAATGGGTTACATATTTCACTACTTACCACAGCAGTTTTTCACTTACAGACAGTGGTGGGATCCAAAAATTTTAGTAACAGGTTCCCATGGTGGTGGGATTCAAACAGTGGCATAAGCCAATGGGGGGGCTGGGCAGGGGCACAATGGTGGCGTGGCGGCGGGCATTCGAGGGCGATGGGCGTATTAATAAATTCCTCTGTTACCTTAAAAAAACTCTACTGTAAAAAAAAAGTTCCTAATTTCCAGCTGGTATCTTTCTGTCCATGAATTTAAACTCATTATAGCAAGTCCCTATCATCTATTGCCAACAGAAACAACTACTTCTCCTCTAATTGTTGCCTGTCAAATGCTTAATACTTTTAAATACTCTCTAATTTTGTTTCCTAGAAATCCAAAGAAAGGATGCTTTCCATGGCAACAAGGAACTTTATCCTTATTTCTAAAACATGTTTTTAAAACAGCTCAACAGGGAGAATTATCCCGTTTTCTACCTTCACCTAACCAGCCATAGGAAACAACAGGACTTATGCCAAACTGTAGAATCATGAGTGGTCATCTACCAGCTTCTAGTGAAGATTCACCATCACCACTGTTTGTTAACTATATTCCTGAAGGGGCTAATTCATTCAATACTCAAAAATAATTCTGCGCTTTAGATTAGAACACACATTCATTAAAACATGTGGATCCTGATGGACCATTCCTAATGCATAGGCATGTTGAGAGCTAGATATCAAGGCTACTACCCAGGATACACAGGTTTTAAAAAAAATTGAAGTAATTAGTAACTTTTAACCTTTCCCTTATGCAAAATGCTTTTGTAATCCCTTTGCTTTATAAATACCTAAAATCCAGTCATTAACACTCCCTTTTTTTTATTCCTGGGTGACCTTGGGCTGAGTCACAGCTTTTCAGCCCCACCCACCTCACAGGAGTGTTTGTTGTAGAGGGGAAGGGCAAGGAGATTACAAGCTCCTTTGAGTCTCCTGCAGGAGAGAAAGGGGATATAAATCCAAACTCTTCTTCTTCTTCTGTTTAAAGTAAAAAATAAACCAGGAACATCATCCATTTGTGAACTAGAATTTTGAAATCCGCCTGTATATTCTGCAAATGTTGCGTGATTAATTAATCCAGGATTAGAGACACAGATTAGCATAACATTCTCACATACAGGAATACAGAGCTTTTAAGTGGCCAAGCATCATGGTAAATCACAATTTACCATAAAATGAACAGAGTGCCAAAATAAATAGCCTACCAAGCAAGTAAAGAGTCCTCTGGACCCAACAGTAGTTAAAGGGTCCCTCCCCTTACTAGCCGGCAAGCTCCGGGCTACGAGAAAGAAGAAGAGAGGGGGAGGCGAGGAGACGGAAAAGCGGGCCCAATTAGTAACCCCCTCTTGGCACACACAAATAATTAGTAACCCACTCTCGGGAACTGGTGAGAACCTGCTGGATCCCACCTCTGCTTACAGAGTGTAAACCTGTGTCCTCAATAAACTGCGGGCATGGACACTGCTTGTCTTTGTGCCTCTCTTTGTTTATTGTAAAACAGCCTTGTGCAGAATTCAGATTTGAGGCTCTTTTCAGCTCCTTGAAAGATGCTTGCCTGTATGAGTGGAAGGTTCTAGAAACTTTGGAATGTGCTCTTCAGCAGAGGACCATCTCCATAGTAGAAGAGGTTGAAGCAAGGATCCAGGATTATTTTTGTGGTCTTATACTAGAAATATTAGTAAATATCAGAAATGACAATTTTGCCTCCATGGTTCGAAGTAATCTCTCTTTTGCATGTATTGTCTTTTAATAATAACTTGAAATATGAAAGTCTTATAGCCAAACCCGGAGGGGGGACCAAGGGAGCTGTGGAGTTTCAGGGCCCTACATTGGTAAATTTGCCCTCCCCAGAGCACTTACCCGGTTGGAGGGGCAAATCTGCTGGCAGGTGGCTGCCACACCCCTCAACAACAAGCAGATGCGGTTTAAAGTGCTATGTCAGTGCTCCTGTGCCCCTTTGGCTCTGCCAGCATAGTGGAGGCATTCCAGAGGCATGGCTGGAGGTGGAGTCGGCAATAGTTGGCTTCCACCCTGGCTTTGCCTCCCTGGATACCGACACCTGGGGCTTGGAGGGTGGCATAATCCCATTAAGCCCAATTGAGGGCTTTTTGCATAAGCATAAGCATAAGCATAAGCATTTTATTGTCATTGTGCACGCACAACGAAATTTACAGCAGCATTCCTCGATGCACACAATTTCAGACTCATACATCATCCTCACTGCCCCTTCCTCCACTACATCCCTACAGCTAAATACATCAGCCTGTAGGCTTGTGAGGTTTAGCATAGCCACAGCTCTAGAGTAGAAGCTGTCTCTAAGCCTCTTGTCCCTGGTTCAGAGAGCCCTGTATGGAGTCTGCCAGATGGTAGCTTGGTTGAAAGAGAGTGTGCTGGATGGGGCGGGTCCCTCAAGTATTTTGAGCTTATTTAGGCTTAGGAATTATAGATTTCTTCAAGGGAGGGAAGAGGGGCGTGATAAATCCTTTGTGCAGTAGTGATCACCCACTTTGGAGGCCTTCCTATTATGCACTGTGCAACTGGAGAACCATACACAAGATACAGTAGAGTTAGAACTTACTCTCTCTATAGCACAGTAAAAGGACACCAGAAGTTTCCATCTAGTTATTTGCTTCCTTAAGAAGTCTCAAGAAGTACAGTCTTTGCTGGGCTTTCTTAACCCTGTGACAGTCTATGCATGGAGTCAAGTCCTCTTTAATCATAGCATGAAATTTAAAACTAGCCACCAGCTCCCACTTGATCTCATTTTATAGTCAAGGGCTGAATTTCTGAGCTATTCCTTCTATAGTCCACTATGAGCTCCTTTGTCTTGTTAGTGTTAATAACCAGGTTATTTGCCCTGCACCATGAGACCAGTCGGTCCACTTCATTCCGATAGCCCCACTCATCCCCTCAGGATAAGGCCCCACCACCGTTATTGTCATCAGCAAATTTGATAATGGTTTTACTATGATAGACAGAATTACAGTCCATATGTATAAAGAATTGTGAACAGTAAAGGACTCAACACACAGCCTGTGGCGTTCCCATATTTAGAAGTAAGAACTGAAACCCGATTTCCCAGTCCCTCTAGGAGCGATCAGACAAAGTCCCTAATCCACAAACAGATTGAATGTGAGAGTCCAAGATCCACGAGGTTTCGTCCACCAGTCTTTGTGGCGGTGTATTAAATGCAGACTAAAGTCCATAAAAGCATTCGCACATAATTCCCCTGATGTTCCAGATCGTCAAAGCAGTGTGGAGGCTAATGGCAATGAAACGTCCTCAAGTAAAAGATCTATTAGTCCGATATCTGCGAACTGATGTTTATCAAATGTATCTGGAAGGCAAGAACTAATATGCCTATGGACCAGTTTTTCAAAACACTTCATGATGATGGGGGGTGAGTGCCACTGGTCTATAATCCCTGAAGATTGTCAACCAGGAAATCTCTTTGAGTAGTGGAGACAATGGTGGAGAGCTTTCAAAACAAGATGGGATGAATTGGACTGGGATGAGATCGATTAAAGATCCCGAAGTAAAAACACCAGCCGGATTGGTTGTACCCATTCCTTTAACGCCGACCCGGAGATACCATCGGTCCAGCGGCGCTTCCTTGGATTCACAGCCCTCAAAACTTACCTCACCTCATGTTCCTCCACAGTGAGGGTGTGAGCTGCAATCACCTAGTGGCTGTGTGTCATCTCCTTCTGATAAACCTGTTTCAAAGCGGGCAAAAAAATTGGTTAGCTGCTCTGCCAGAGAAGAAGAATCCCCCATCTACAGAGATGTCATTGGTTGGTTTATGATTGGTGATTTATTTGAATCCCACCACACCTGCCACCTCATGTTGTTATTATTAAAATGATCCTCAATTTTTCTCTTATAACTCATCTTGGCTTGTCTAATACCTCTCTTGGGGCCAGCTCTCGCCATACTGTATTTTGCCTCATCACCAGATCTGAAAGCAATATTCCTGTCATGTACAAAAAAAATTAAAGCTGAACCTGGGACATCATCCAGGGTTTTATGGTTGGAGTTAGAAATGAGGATCGCAACATCCACAGTATGGAATGTCACCTGTGCAGTAGGTGATATAACTCAGAACAGCAGTGGTATACTCTTCAGATCTGGGTGGTAGAAAACATCCCAATTTTGTTGTCTCAAAACAATCTTGAAGTAGTTCGGAGGCATCATCAGGCCAGGGATTTCACAGTCACTGTACAGGCAACACCAGCCTCCCAAGTGGAATATATGCTGGTGCTAGAAGCGGTGACAAAATGGTCTGACTGACCCAAGTGTGGTAATTGTATCACCTTGCTAGGCATCCTTAATGTTGGTATTACACTTTTATCCAATGTATTGGATCCTCTCGTAGGAGCACCTAACATTGCTGAGTAGAGTTTAGGGAGCACTGTTTTAAATTAGTATGATTAAAGGATCTCCTCTCCTATATTAGGCACAGCATCAGGATGCTTTTCTGCTGGTTATCCCAACAATGTTGTACAGAGAGCTCAAAGAAACCATGGTAGCATTAGCATCAGATTGGAATGTATGCTGCAATGATGATAACCACACTGAACTCCATTAGCAGATATATGGAGTCTACATCCTAACAGTCCCTATACTTTCCAAATCCTTTTGAGCGAAGTGACCCCTACATTGATACTTGCATTAGTGCACCAGCTTTTGTTCACATAGAGATTTAACCCCCCCTTTCAGCTTGCCAGATCTTTACTGCTTCTGTCCTGCGAGGAAAGAAGTGAAGCCAGATAGTTCAACTGCCGCATCAGGGAATGTGTGATTGAAGACTGGGTTCTGTAATTAATAAAACACAGCTGTTCTTGCCAAACCTGCTCTTCACAGTCTGGCAGCCTTAGTTCATCCATTTTGTTGTTAAAGGATCGTGCATTAGTAAAGAGAAAAATGCTTGGAGATGCAGACTTGAATTACAGTACCTTCCCAGCTTAGTAGAAACGCCAACCCGGCACCCTCTCTTTCTCCCTTCTGTCCCTTATGCCGTCTCAGCCTCCTACCAAGAATTGTAGTCCAGGGTTCCCCCAGGTCCTAGCTGCCTCTGTTTGGTATATTGTGAGAAGTATTATGAAATGGAAGTCTGCTATTCATAGCCATTTCACATTTCAGCCCAATTTGCATTAAGACTTGCCGACTATAAAACTCCTTGCTCCACGTAGCATGTTTAAAAGCGGGAAAACACAACACAAAAACATAAAACACAAAACATCCACACACCACAGCCGAGGAAAAAAGCAGCCAGCCGCAGCGGTTTTCGCAGCCTTCATACTTACAGGGATGGGGAACCGGGCTAAGCTTCTTCTAATCACTTGAGTTGAGAGTGTCAGTGGCGTTGGTAAAAGAGCCCGTAGTTGGGGGGGGGGGAGGTTGAGGCGTTACCGAGGCTTGCGGCTGCTGAGTTTCAAACTCCAGCGCCTCCTGGCTGGCTTCGATGACTCACGGCTTTGTGCAGTAGCATAGCCCTCTAAGCTTGGAGAATGGAGAGTGGAAGGCTCTCTCACCGTCTCTCTCTCTCTCACCGTCTCTGTCTCTCCCAAGCCCGCAGCCACCGTCTCTTCTAAACCCATGAACTTGAACTTAGAAGCCCTCCAATTTTGAGCCCAGTTTGAGGAATTGAAAGGAAACTGCAAAACTTCGACGCTCCGCTGCTTACGGAGCATCTTGCCCCACCGGAAACCCCACCGGAAACCTTATACCTTTTGGTGGTGGAGAGGGTTTTTTTTTTTGTCTCCCTGCACCACCAAAAAAACCCTCTGGAGCAGGGGTAGGGAACCTGCGGCTCTCCAGATGTTCAGGAACTACAATTCCCATCAGCCCCTACAGCATGGCCAATTGGCCATGCTGACGAAACTGATTGACAAGTGCTGGAGACCCGCAGGTATCTGGAAGAACTGCTCTGAAGAAAGCTCTTAACAGGGGAGTAGCACTACAGTGGTGCTGTCCTTGGCTGCCCCAGGGCTCTGGGTTGAACTGCCCATTCTCCCTTCTCACAAACAATGCACATCAATTTTTTCCTAAAGTTCTTTATGAAATCATAGGATTGCAGCAACCATGCTTGACTAAAGAAAGGGTCGGGGTGTGTTTGACTTTTGTTAAAAGGCTTCACAAATATAAATGGCCTATAGATGGAATCCCTGTTGATCAATGCACCACTTTCAAGTATTCAGAGGCAACTTTCAGTGAAACTTTAACCAGGGCGGCTCATTTTGCAATTACTAGGTCTATAGCCTTAAAATTTATAGGTGCTATTCTGAAATTTTACTTCATGAAAAGAGGTTTCTTGATTGATCCAGCTCTGTAACTGTATCAAAGTAATGCAGTTCCCCAACTCTTACATTGCATAAAGGTTTGGGGTTGGAATGATCATCTGGTCAAAAGATTGGAATCTATCCAAAATCTTTTTAAAAAGAGAATTCTAGCTTTACCTAGAGGCCCCCCTGCAGCTTTGTTGAGAGCAGAATTCAGCTAGAGCCTGTGTATACATAGCCTTGTTAGGATTTTGGAGAAAGCAAAGCAATGGCACCACCAATCTCCTCTGCAGGCAATGTTTTAACATGATGATGCAAAATGATGTTGCTTCATTACCCTGCTATAAAAACATCCTGCAATTGTTGCTCCATATTGGATGACACCTGAGGTGTCCCCATGGCAGGTACCAACATCTGAGATTGGGTGTTTTTAAGTGTGACACTGCATCAGACAAACAGTGAATTTCTCAATCTAAATTCTCCTCATGGTTTAATCTATTTAAAAGGGATCATGTCAGTGCCTCATATCAGGTCAGCATTCCCTTTTCTCAATCTTAGAATATCTTTCACCTCAATCCAGTTTCAAACCATGCCAATGACTTTGCCAGCTAGAGGTAACTCCCAAACAAACACCGTGAGCCTCTTGTCTATGCATTTGTGGAGCTTCAGTTCCAGAGGACCTATTGCACTATATTTTGTTCTGTCCTCTTTATATAGAGTCCAGAACTTAGTTTCTTACAGTGTTTTTAAATGACAAATCTCTTTTCAGATTCAGAGAAGCTTCTGTTTCTCCTTTCAGATGTTGATCCATTTGTTTCCTATAGAGCAGGGATGGACACATTGCTGCTTACAAGCCACACAGGCTCTTTGCCACCTAATGTGCAGCTCGCAGCCAGGACGGCTGGTTAGTGGAATGAGTCTCCCCCTCACCTGCCTGTCTCCTGCTATGCGTGTCCTTTACCCTGGCTGTGCTACCTCACTTTGCTATGGGGCAGGGAGGGTAGAAAGATATGGGAATCAAAGTGTAAGTGCACAAGGCCTCATACCCCTGTAATTCATACAGCCTTGACAACATGTCATCCAGATTTTAAACAACTTACAACAAAGATGGAGATGCACAATATTTCTACTAGCAGTAATAGCCAGTCACTATCTCTAATTTACATGTTTTTCTCCATGGCTAATTTTGCACAGGCAGCAATGGGTTCATGGAACCCATTTCTGCTGCCTCTGCCGCCATTTGCACAACAGCTGCAGGGGTCAGCTGGGATTGCTGGGATCCTGGAGGTAGAAGGCAGCACGGTTCACATGGAGAACACTGTGTTTCTGTGCGAACCACACAGCTGAGAATCCCCTCACCCAAGAATCTATCCCCCTGAGAATCCCCCCCATGCAAGAATCCCCCCCACCTAACTGCATGGCATGGCAGCTGCCTATTAGAGTTTGCCTTCTAATGGCAGCCACCTGAAGAATCCACCATAATGGTGGGGGAAGGGGGAGGGGAGCAAACACTTATTGCTTGCCAATGTTCGCACAGGCAAGCAGGAAGTGTTTGCAACCTGGGTTTAAGGGGAAAAGTTGCAAAATTAGCAATTTCCATTAAACCTGGGTTCTAGCCACTAAAATGGGTTAGCAGCATTTTGGGGGCTAGTTCGGTGGCAACTCCTCCCACAAACGCTTTTAAAAATGCCTCAAATTGTTTTAATTGGCCCATGCAGAATCAGCCCTTTTGACTAGACATTCAGAGTCTTAGCCAAAGAAGTACAATTAGCAATATCTGCTTTTATGCCTTTTGTTTTTATTTTTTGGCAGTCTCGTTAAATGCTAATAAAAATTACATACATGAATAATAATTATTACTTATATGTATTTCTTAATATTTATAGAAAAGGTTTGTAACAAACTATGCATGTAACAATAAAAATGTATGTGTAATATTTGTTCAGGTCATGCAACTTTCAAACATCTTCAGTTTATCCTATGTGGCTCTTACGTTAAGCAAGTTTGGCCACCCTGCTATAGAATGTCTCAGTTTGCCTTATCAGCCAAGAAAATTTGGATTAAAGCTGAGGGCATTGGATTAAAGCTGAGGGCATTTAAGGTATGTAATGACTAGCATTTTTTGGTCAGACTGTTTTAATATGATTTGGTTTTATATGGCAGATTCTAATGGTCATTGGCTACAAACAATGCAATTTATTTTATCACATTGTATCAACATTTAATGCCAAGAAAGGTGCTATTCCAAGATCCATTTATTTCCATCACTGACAAATGTTGTGTTTGACTAGAGGCTACAAACTGTGTTCTTGCACTGGGTTACTAGTTAATCTTAACAAATTCCTCTAATAAATCATTTCTAGACTCAGTTAATGTCAAAATACTTCCTATTTAAGTATGGTTCAAATGTCAGAAATGTTTTAACATTTTAAACCTTTTATCCCTGTTGCAGAGTTTCATGCTAAATATAGAGAAGGACTGAATGTCTTTAAAGGTACTTTTGTTAATGTCAGAACTATCCCTGTGTACCACTGGATTGTCATTCTCAACATCCCAAGGCTAATTACTAATAATTATCCAAAGAGCAAATTCATTCCACTGACTCAGTTGTTGAGCATTGTTGGCAGTTATTCTGTTGATATGCCTCCCTTTTCCTCATGCTGCTGAATTAATTTGAGGTTTCATATATGTATTCAGAAAGGTAAGATGTAATAAACCTTTTGCAGATATGTTGAGATCTTACTGCAATGTTTTAAAACAAGATTATGCTATCAAGGGTGACACTTTTCTGATTTAATGTGAAACTTAAAAAAACCCTTTTAAATAGACACTGCTTCATAAATGTCTAATGTTATTTGTAATTAATGAATTAGGGAAAAATTGGATTTGATTTCATCTGTTTCATTTAAGGAGCAAGTGAGCACAGACTAAGGCAATATTTTCACTGTGTCTTACAAAGTGGGATTTTCCAAATGAAATTGAAATCCTACTATTGGGACCAAAAGTGAAGTTGAAATTATAAGACAACACAGAAGCCACAGTGGAGCATAAACAACACACAGGCTCAGGAATGCTCATGCTTGAGGAAGACACAGAAGTGGCAGCATTTGGGAGTGGCAAGTCAGAAGTTGGGCCTTCTCTGTCCTCAGTAAGGTAAAACTATTGCAGACGGAGGGAATATCATGAGAGAAAACAGCTGTGTCCTAGTTTCTAGTAACCATGGGCACTGTCTTGTGATCTCTCTCCTTTATTTTTTTAAAGACACCACTGGCACCACATTACTGTGTATGTCCCTGATGCAATAAGGCATCTGTATGCACATATGTGAAGTACTGAGCAAAAATAGTTCTTCCACAAAAGAAAGGCCTGTGCAAGGATCTGCTGGGTTGTGACGAGCAAGACTCTGCACGCTCTTTGTTTACAGCATTAGTCAGAAAATGAGCTGATTGGTTGCTGGAAGCCAGTAGTTTGTACACTCTACTCTGGAGAACTGGGTTTGATTCCCTGCTCTGCCACTTGAGCTGTGAAGGGGAATTAGATTAGTCTGTTCACTCCATCACATGCCAGCTGGGTAGCCTTGGGCTAGTCACAGTTCTTCTGAGCTCTCTCAGCCCCATCCACCTCACAGGGTGTTTGTTGTGGGGGGGAGGGGGGAGGAAAGGAGATTGTAAACCCCTTTGAGTCTCCTTACAGGAGAGAAAGGGAGCGGGATATAAATCCAAACTCCTCCTCCTCCTCCTCCTCCTCCTCCTCCTCCTCTTCTTCTATTTTTTCCAGGCCCCTTTCCACCGCTTTTCAGATGATATGTGTTGTTGTTGTTGTTGTTGTTGTTTTACTGTTTCTGATATAAAGTTCCTCCCAGTTAATTGATAAGCTTAATTAGAACTTGGGTCAACATCTGTTGAGCTGTAGCCCTATAGAAGCAGCTGTTAGAAGTGAAGGTCTTTGCACTGTCTCTTAACAACACACTTCAGAGGGGTCTTGACTTCAGAGTCAGACAGATAAAAAGTTAAGACACTGGACATCCTTTCTCTGCTGCTCTGACACTATCTCTTTGATGTGTAGACTGACACGCTCAGAGAAACATCCTTCCTTTCTCCTTCTTTCACCTCCTCTCACATGCATGCTACACTTCTCCATGTTTCCACTATGAGGGCAGGATGCAGGTTCTATATCTCCTTCCATTCTAGTTAGACAAGAATAGGAAACTATATTCACACTATCCTATCTAGAAATGGAGTTGCTATAATAAATGTAGTATATTAGTTTGAATAGACAAAAGGCTCTGAGTAATTTTGTACCTGGCACACACAGATGCAGTGGGACTCTGTTGTGGAAGTGATATCCTGAGTATCTGCTCGCTTTCCTAAGTGATGCTGCATCTATAAAGGATAAAAGTTTCTTTTTTGAATAATTTTTACAATTCTATTAATTCACCTTTGTTGCATATTCACTTATGCTTTAGTGATGTAACTGTAAAATGTGTCACTCTTAATCACTGTTAGCTTCTGACATTGCATTAGCTTTTGTGCAGTATGCCAGGGGACTTTAATTGAATCAGGCAGCGAGAGCATCCCTCAGCTCTTTTTCCTCTCCCTGTCTACTGTCAGCCTTAAAGAGAAATCCTCAGAGGAGACAAGACTTATGCAGAAACCTGCTTCATACATAGCATGAATTTATATGTGAAGAAAACATAACAGATTCAGTGACCATTCTTGGTTAACCAGACTGAGGGGTCAGTATTGTGCAAGGAATGCAGTTCCCACATCCCTTCTCTCACTGTTCATTTAGCTTAAAGTTCCCTTTGTTTTTATTTCAGTGAACAGATGAACAGATGAAGCTACCTTACATTAAATCAGATCCTCAGTCTATCTGGCTCAGAACCATATACTCTGGCTGACAGCTCCCTTCCAGGGTCTCAGGCAGAGAAAGGTTGTTCTCCAAAACACTTGCAACCTGAGACTCTTTAATGGAAATGCTGTGCAGATGGAGTCTGGGGATCTTTGCAGGGAACAGTATGTGCTCTTTTACCCAGATCCTAAGCCCCTCTGCAGGGTTCATTCCACACTTTTCCCCCTGTTGTATAAGAAACCAATGCTAGCACTAAACTCTCAATCTCGCGAGCACTTCCTAAAAGGTTCCAAGTTCAATATGAATTAACTAATTCTTTTGACTGGTCTCATGTAGTTTGTCCCCAAAATATATGGTTTTGAAGAATGAGGTAACAGTAATCATCTTAATTTTGTTTCTTTAACTTTTTTTCTCATTCATCTGTCTTAAAAAATAACATTATTCCTTTCTAAAGCCCATATTGCCAACTGCACAAAAACTACTTCTTTCTACACATTTTATTTTCTTTCTATACAAAATGTGTCCTACTGCTTTGCACATTAGAATAAACTCTGCCTCCCTGAAATTCTGCTAGAGGCTTCCAAAAATATCTCTTGCTTATGTGCAAGAAATTTTGAAGATTCAAGTAGAAACTTCTACATTGTTCTTTGAGACTAGTTCATAACATTTTAAAGACATCTCAGTTCAGTTAGTGAATTCTGCTGTGTGATGTTCCATGACTGCAGGCACTGCAAAAGTTGCAAATTGGGATGCTGGTTTGCCAGGTTCTCTCGTGATTTTTTTTTCCTGCTTCCTTGTTATTCACAAAGTACACAGCATATGGATTTCACTGGCAGATGAAAACTTCAATACTGCTGTAATGTTATATATCCCGAGGTGCTCTCCTTTTGGATTCCATTGCTGTTGGCTTTCTGAGTCCACAAAGGAGCCAGCTATGCAACTTGCATCATAAGAATTTACCCGAAAGTTAAGACCATGTCGCAAACAGATGTGCCGGCAAACAGAACTTGATACAAGCTGTTCTGCGGTTGGGTGAACAGTATTCCTTTACCAAACTTTCACTGCCTTTACCTCTTTTCCTCTCTACATCACCCTTCAGCAGGCTGTCCTCTTTTTGATTGCTTTGCATATTTCTTTGGCCAAACTTTTAAATATATATATACACAAATCCAATTAGTTTATTAAGTCTTCAAATAACTGCTGAAAAATGGGTGGGTGGGGATTGCTGTAACAGCATGCCAGTCAGCACTGTGAATGGTCTCTTTTACTCCAAACAGCAATAGGTTTTCCATGAACAATCTAGGGGAGAAAGTTGGCAGATGGGATTCAAAATCTGATTACACTTCCAGAGTGAGCTCACTGCTCAAAACATGTACATCTGTACACACTCTATGCTTGGGGGTCTTCTTAGTCAGTTTCTGAAGAAGAAAAATGCTTTGCCCTGGGCCATATTCAGATGGCATGTTACAAATCCCTTCATGTGTGTAAATTATGGCACTGTTCTCACTGAGAGAGATAGAGTAACAAGGGAACAGGAATATGTACTGTCCTTTAAAGGATTCCTATCCTTACTTCTTGTATATGAGTATAAAGAATAGAGCCCACAAATTTCCTTGGAACAGTTTATAATGTACTAGCTCCTTAAAAAATAAAAAGGAAAGCAGAGGAAACTTTTGGAATATCCATATGGAGAACATTATTCAACATGTCCTCCTTCTCAGGCTAACAACCTACCTCATAGGGTTGGTGTGAGGACAAAATTAGGAGAGTTGGTGGGGAGAGAGCCAGGTAAGTTTTGCTGGGGGTGGGAGGTGTTTTGTGAGCTGGTGCAAAAAATCATTGTTTGGTTGTGGTGGGGGAGGGTCGTGGTGGGGGAGGCCACCCATACTGGGCCCCCCCGCCAAACCTGGGCTCCAGTTTGCCTAAATACGCATCTGGCCACAGATGCAGGCGTAACATTAGGAACAAGATCTACTACACCACAGCCACACAGCCCATAAAACCCACAATAACCAGTTGAATTCGACTGTGAAAGCCTTCAACAATGCTATTTTTCTTTGTTTTTATGAAGGGAGCTCATGGCAACAATCAGTAGAAACAGCAAGTAGGTAATTACTGTATCTTCTGTATTGAAGTCACGGATCTTTAATAAGTAGCTATTTATACCAGCTATTTTTCAGAGTTTGTGTCCCAGGAACAACTGATACATCACACATCTCATCATGGCTGCTTATTTCTGATTAGGGATTCAGTTTGAAATTTTATTCCAGAACAATCCATTCTTCAGATGTTCTAACATCCTCACATTGTACCCTAAGATGCTGAGACACATGTTGCAAGGTTGATTGCCTCCTGCAGGTTGCCTGCTTGTAACAGTAAAGTAAATTTTAAAGAAGCAAGCTCAACCACCTAATTCAAACTGCATGATGGTGCAGTTGCCTATAATCAAGCCTAACAACATGCAAGGACTGTAAGGTCGTTTCAGTATGGCAAAATTATATCTGTGCACCACCGGTTTCATTTAACCTGGGTCTATTTTATCCTGGGGTGTCCGTCTGCGTGGCTGCCTGCTTTTTAAATTAATCAATTGAAAACCGACAGAAAATGCTTCAATTTCTTTCACACAAGCCTGGGACTTCTATATTTACTTTTCAAGCATATCTGAGCATTCCCAGTGTCCTGCGTTCTGACTGGCTGTTGTTTTTTGAGTGGCAAGCATCTCTGAGCATGCCTGGTGTCCCACGTTCTAATTGGGTGTTGTTTTTGAGTGGCAGCTTGAATGAACGTTAAGTGGGGAGGAATGTTAGGCTGGGCAGGAAAAATAAACCGGTCCTGCTCCTGATTGGTTTTTGCACAGTAGCAGGCAGGGTCACACTGGGATTTTTTAAAAAGAACCTCCAAACTGCCGATTTTTGAAAATCCCAGGGTAAGGGAAATATCATGGGGCAACACCAGGGCAGGCCCGCTTTAGCACAGGCAACTGTGTTTAATACTTGGCTGCACAGGGATATTTTTCTTGCTCAACCCCAGAATATTTTGACCGTGTGGAAATGGCCTAAGTTGCCCTTTCAAGAGCAGGCTGGCATACTCTATATCAGTAAGTTTACATTCTAGTTAAGATCCCTGCTATTGTTGGATGAAAAAAGCTGGGGACATGTGCCAATTATTCCTATGTTGTAATGTTTTGTTTATTTTACAGGCATGTGCAAAGAGCAGTGAAAGACTGTAGTAGGGCAAAGAAGGAAATGCATGGTGGAGTGGTGTGGATACATTCTACAGAGTGGGCCCCATCCTGTGCATCTCCCCTAGCGGAACTTGGCATGTCAAAAGCACTGGTGACCTGACTTCAAAATACAGTGCTGAGAGGGATACGTCTCTTAATATCTATTATAAAGGGTAATAAGATGCCTCAAATGTCTTTTTGATATCAATTTTAATGTTTTTGCATTTCTTTCATTCTTAAATGAAATAATATTTTGCTTTTCTTCAAGCAACATTTCCTTTTGTCATGCTTAAGTTTTGCTGTACTAAACAGGAAAATGTGGTCCTAATAATTAGAACCAGCTTCTTGGGGACAATGTGTTAAGTTACTGGTACCATTTCACTCTTTTCCCCCAGGCAGCAAATAAATCAGATAATAAAATGAGCTCAGCTGAGTTAAGTAGATTTACCTGAAATTCCAAATAGTTCCCATTATACCCTAGCATTGATTCTTAATTCCCTACCATAATGATGCATTTCCTTGACAGATGATGCCTGCTTAACTATTAAGTTGTGCATTGAAAGGTTAAATAAAACCACACAAACACCACGAAAGTTTGCACATTGTTTGTGACACCGTTAAAGCCCGATAAGTTGTGGAAGTAGAGAACACATAAATGCACACAGGCAAGAAAAATGTAAATCTGCTGCTATGTGAAGACATCTTGTTAGGATTATGTTTTCATAATTGTCTTTAGTGCTGAATATGGGTGTTTCAGCCAGCAATCAGGTTACAAAGGACAGCTAACTTGCATGTTCCAATCACTGAAGCATGACACACAACTTCAGCAGCTGATTGTGTCCCTGTGGGACTGGATGTTTCCTGAGATCGATCCTGAATCACAAGCTCTTTTTTTAAGCTGGTGACTTTATTCCAATCCAGGTAAAAACTGGCAAGTAATTGTTATCCATTTATGTAATGGTGATGGGGAGAAATGCTCAGTGTCTAAAGCATGTATCAGAATTATTGGGAAAGTAAAGGGACGAGATCACAGACAGAAGGGTTGTTTGAAGAAGGTGGGGTGATTGCTGCATCCTCCGTGTAATCAGTGGAAGTAGCTTTAACCAACCTGTAGATCTCTCTTGCATTTTGAAGATACAGCTGTTCTATCAGGACAAGGCTATTATATATATTACTAAAAAGAACACATGGGAAAGAGTAACCCCACCCACCTCCAGCATGCTCTAGTTGCCCCTCTTATTCCAGGTTCTCCTTTGTCTCCTTCTGATTGATGCTGTGAATGTCATTTTAGATTGCTGTGGGTTTTTTGTTTGTTTGGTTGGTTGGTTGGTTGGTTTGGTTTTTGCAGTATCTGGGCATGTTTAGATTTCAGTGCCTAACTAGTTTGGACATCTTGACTCCAAATTTGGGTTTTTAAATTATATTTTACTGCAAACTTGGGGTTCTCCTAGATTTGCAGAACACTGTATTGTAGCTGTCACTGGTCTTGCTGTATTGTAGCTGTCACTGGTCTTGCTGTGCAAATTTGCCAAGCCACACTTAAGAACAGCCTGCTGTATCAGTTCAATGGTCCATAATCAAGCATACTGTTTCACACATCATCCAAACAGACATTACTCAGTGGTCTCCCCAATCGGTATTCAGTATATTGAAGTTCCCTTTAGACACTGTGGCTAGTAGGAGCAGTCTGGGAAGTGTAGATGGCCTTGGAGCAAGCCAACCTGAGTGAACTTTATGGTGCCACAAGCCAGTGCCAAAGGGCCACAGTGGGGCAAGCATACCCCCAATAGGCTGACAGTAGTACAGGAGAAGGCAACTGACACCAATTGGCATTGACGATGAAGGGTGTCAGCCAAGTGGCACCTGAGGCATTGGCAGAGTTGCTGGCTCGGCTTTCTTCTGGCCACCAGCAACCCTCTAGAGCAGTAGCCCAACAGGAAATCTCCCTGTAAATTAAAAGGCCAGTCTGCCCCATGAATATATCTTCCTTTTAAAATCTTATAGGCATGTAGCCATTACTACATCCACTGGAGGTGAGTTCCACAGTGACATTACTCATTGAGTGAAGTGGTATTTCAATTGCAGTGCCCCCCCCCCCTCCAACAAGAGCTAGTATTCTGGGAGAGAGGGAAATGAGCTCTCTCTAGTAATTTTCTCTATCCCATGAATAATTTTATGGGCTTCTATCCTGTCTCTTCTTCACCATCTTTTTGTAGACTGAAAAGTCCCAAACTCTCCAGACGTTCCTCATAGGAAAGGTGTTCCAACCTCCTAATTGATTGCTGTCCTTCTACAGAAGGAAGCCAGCTCTTGGCTATTTTATAAAGATATTGATATAAATATATTGATATTTGATACATACAATATTTAACATCTTCAATGACAAAATACAAAACACTGGGTCCCTGATATGTCCATAGTAAGGGACTTACAATGTAAAACTTGCTGTAAGGGAAAATGCTAAGGGAGGCAAGGGAAGCAGAGGCAAAGATAAATGGGAGACTCTTAAGGATTTTGTCTGTATTTACCAGGAAACAAAAGGTAAAGGAAAATATTGTGATTGCTGAATGCATTTACTTCCTTTTCCATTCTTGTGCACATCCTAGCTTGTTTCACTGCTAGGGCACCGACCTGACCGTGGAAACTATTTCATATGCTAAGTCTCCTGTGCTTTTATTATCCTATGGCTCCTGCCACTGAAAGACCAGCAATAGCTGAAAATCCTGATCGAGCTTGCAAGATTGTCACACTTGCTTTTGTGAATATGCCAATACATTTCTTTGCAAATTGTGGTGCCTCTTTCCTTCTGCTTACTAACTCTTTTCTTTTATCATAACTGACATTTCCTCAGCACCGTTTGGCCAGGGATGAAAGAGTGGTACATTTCATCAGAGCTCCCAGGTTAGTATAGCAGAACTTCAAGCGCTGCTTTATATAGAATAGAATAGAATAGAATAGAATAGAATAGAATAGAATCTTTATTGGCCAAGTGTGATTGGACACACAAGGAATTTGTCTCCGGTGCATATGCTCTCAGTGTACATAAAAGAAAATACATTTGTCAAGAATCATAAGGTACAGCACTTAATGATTGTCATATAGGTCTAGTAAGCAATCAGGAAACAATCAATAGTAATAAAAACATAAAATGTAAAATCATAAAATAAAATGAAATGCTGGCAGGGGCTGATGGGAATTGTAGTCTATGTAGTCTATATGTAATGCAATTGTACCTGTGATGCATTCCATAATGTATGAGACTCATGGCTTTCTTTTGATCAGTTGAATACTTTATGTTCATGTTGCTAGGTGCCAACACTGGTCTGCTCAAAATTAACTCATATTCCTTCTACCCTATGTACAGAATATTGGTGTGTGGACACTCCCATTTTGTGTGAAATGGTCCTAAACTTTGTGATGAACGTGGAGGGAATGTTTTGCCAGAACTTTGCTTCTGTCTATTCTTACTCACTTTCATTGTTTACATTTTGTGTCATGTGGACAACTTTTAGAGCTTTCATCCATGTGAACAAGTAACACTGGAACCAGACATTGGCCAAGCTGCTTCTATTGCCTAATCCAGGGGTCTTCAAACTATGGCCCTCCAGATGTTCATAGACTACAATTCCCATGAGCCCTACCACTTGGCCATGCTGGCAGGGGCTGATGGGAATTGTAGTCTATGAACATCTGGAGGGCCATAGTTTGAGGACCCCTGGCCTAATCCAACTGGTAGCACCCTCCAGAGTCCTGTGCAGAAAAAGTAGTTTTCTCAGTAACTGCCATGTGTGATGTGTTAATTGGCGATGCCTGGGACTGAACCTAGGACTCTCTGCATGTTTTACTACAGAATTGTGGCTTTCCCCTGAACTGGGGTTTCTCTGAGATAGACTGGATGTGGGGGAATGTCAGTTTAAAAGTTGGATATTATCCTCCTACTTACTTAACTTCTTTTCTGCTGAATTTAATTGGTGACTAGGATTATTAATGAGATTGAAAGTTTTATATACAATTTGCAGTGCTAACAGCCCTTTTTCTGGTGACAATAATTTAAAAAGCAAAGGCAAAGTCAGGTGGTGAGAAGTGTTCTGAATTCATTAGTCCGCAGTTACATCTGTGTCATCCACACTAACTTCTCACTAGAGGGCAAGTTGTCATGACAACTTTAATTTAGCTTCCACAGCCTTAAAAGGCCTAGCTTTTACTGCCCCCTTTGCATGGAGATTATGATGAAGTAATACATGACCTATTGAAAGTAAGAATTCTCTTTTTTATGTACTGGGAAAGTATTCTACATTTGTAACGTACATAAATTACAAATAATGTATATATATCCTGGACAAAAGTTATAGGAATATTTTGTTCTGTCCTTTCTGGTTTTCCAAGTGGTGGGAAGGTGTAGATGCAACATGGCGTTAAATGGTTCCTACTGAAGGAGAACAAACTGGAAACTTGTGATTTTGTGTCATCTACAATAAGCAAATCAAGCAAGTACTCTTACCAAGTAGCAGATCCATTACCACTTTAATCTCTCTCTGTCTCTTTCTCTCTCACACACATGCACATACATACCATCCCTGTCTTCTCAACTAAGCAGAGAAGGGTCACTTTTCCCAATTTTGGGTGGGTATGTGAACAGTTTTCAGGAGGTGAGGGTATAATCCAGTGTTACACAGTGCCATGATGATACTTCTGGTTGTGTACTCAGAAGTGACATTGCAGCATTATTTAATAATTAGCTCCCAAAGGAAAAGATCCACACTTTAAGGAATTTTTCTTTTGGCATAATTTTATGGTCTAGAGCTTGTTATATTGATCAGAAAGCAACCTTCCAACAATATGCAATGTTTCCTTTTAACATTGAGATCCTTATCTACATGTGTATGTACTGACATGTATTCATACTTCACAATGTCTTCCAGAGTAAAGTGGTGCCACATTTATGGTCACATACACTTATGTGGCAATGCAGAAATGCTATGTCGGAGGCACTGTACCCCTGCTTAGAAGATAGAAACAACTGAAAAGTAGCACTTGGTTTTGGAGATTTGCGGATGTGGGAGTTAATTGAATCCAGAGGCATAAACCAGTGATCAAATCAAATAGTTTTTCATTTGGGAAGGTGGCATGGCTAGAGCATCATCTCTCACATTTTCCTGAACCATAAAGCCTCTGAGCTATAATAGCAGCCTTTGACAAGTATGGTAAAGGAATTTTAAAAAATAGCCTTTGACAAGTGCATTAAAGGAATTTTAAAAACCTTGATTCTGATCATAATGAAAATCATATGAACTGATTTCTCTCAACACATTGATTGTGGGTGTGATGACCTGGAAGTTCTACCTCCTTTAGTGCTGCTGGTGATTCAGAGTCCCCCCCCCCCCCACATGAACATGGCTGGTCAGCTCTCAGCCTTCTGATATAAGCTGAAAATCAGTCATGTCTTTGCGGTGGGAAGTGCTTGAGAACAACTTGAACATGTCAGAGAAGAGGAGGCTATAAATGTTTTCAGTACAGTTTAGTCACACAGTGCTCGGACCCATTATTTTTGAAAAGCTGGTGCCTTTTAATTACAATGCAGTGCCATTAACAGATTCAGAGAAATGTGACAAAACGTTTATTGATTTTTTAATGTCCTCACCAATGCAGCTAGTCAGTCTCACCCAGGAAAGTAGGGTAGGAGAGGCAGAACCCAGAGCACTTTGTTATGCTTAAATTTAATTCAAATATTTACTCTGAGTAGTGGAATTAAGGTAACTGTGACCAGTTCTAAGCAGTTGTAATTAAATGTCCTTTGCTTTTATAGTACATTATATTCTAAGAGAAATTATTATTGTCTGTAAAAGCCCTAAAGGCCAAAGTCAGACTGGGGTTGAGAGAAGGATGGGACTGGTATTGATTGGCATCCTCCCAGGAGCCATCAGAATGCCTTACTTTTTCAATTTGAGAATACCCTGAAGAGGACTTTGAGGGGGTTCTTAGGTTGAGCAGAACAGAACTGGATTGTCACTCTTATTCTGTCTATTAGGAGTTTCTAATATCCAGGTGTGGGCTGGAATTCTCTCAGAATTACATCTGATATCTGAACTACAGAGATCGATTCCTTTGGAGGAAATGGTAGTTTGGAAGTTGGACTGACTGGTAAAGCATTTCCAGTTACTCCCCTTTCCAAATTCTGTCCTTCTCATGCATCACCCCCAAATCTCCAGGAATTTCTGAAGCCTGAATTGGCAACCTTTTTTAAAAAACACACCAGCCTGTTCTTTTAATGGCAGTTTGGTTTGTAGACATTCTTATGTGATATTGCTTGCTTCCTACCATTCAAGATACTGTTAATATTTATTCATCTGGATTTAATCCTGCTTTTTCCCAACAAGTTTGGTACAGAGTGGCTCACAATCGAGTGGGAGTTTTCCCGACTACCTCTTCAAACAGACCATTCCACAAGGTGGGAGCCACAATGGAAAAAACACATATATGGGTAGTTGTTGATTTTGCCTATTTGCAGATGGGCACTTGCCGAAGACTCTCTGACAAAATATAGAGAATACACTCTGATGTGGGTGTCAGGTGTGTGCACTATACATACTGCCTGGCCCACGGGTGGATCATTTTGACTAGTTTTTGAGATGGATGTGGACAAGATCCTGAATCCTTGCCCATCTTGTCTGATAAAATCATTCAAGGATTGCATCAACAAATCCTTAGTATTGATTATAAGCAGTGATGGGATTCAAATGATTTAACAACCGGTTCCGAATTTCTGGTGGTGAGACTCAAATAATTCAACAAGTTTGCTGCCCTAATGACTGTTTTAAGTATTAAAAAAAATACCAAATGGTAGTTTATTATTTCATACAGTTAATACTTAAAAAAGAACCATAAAAGATGTACACAAAACTAGACTGTTATAAGAAAGAGTTTTAAAATATTAATGAAAAAACCTGCTTGAAAAACATGGATCCTCATGATTTTTGCACCAAGTCATTCCAAAATCACTAGCACATCACAGCTCCAGCCATTAACCACATATCTAAACAGAACAATCACACATCCCATGCTTCGTGGTGCCACAGTGGTGCAAAAACCTGCTTGGAAAACACAGATCCTCATGGATCCTTATAGTTTTTGCACTAAGCCACTACAAAATCTCCACATCTCATAACAATCCCAACTGAGCTAGGGGTGGGGGGAGGGTGGCAAGGGTTGCATAGGGATTGGACAAGGTGGCAAGGGATGGCAAGGGGTAGGAAAAATGGGAAGGGGGGCTAGGGGTGGGGGAAGGTGGGAAGGGGTGGGCAGGAGTTGGAGAGAGTGTCAAGGTGTGCCTAGCGTGGGGAAAGGTGGCTGGGGTGGTGGAAGCTGTCAAGGTGTGGCTAGGGGTGAGGAAAGGGTGGCTAGGGATGAGGGAGGGTGGGGGAGGGTGGCAGAGAGTGGCTAGGGGTGGGGGAGGGTGGCAAGGTGTGGTTAGGGGTACGGGAAGGTGGCAAGAGGAAAGGCCTCTGCCAGGCCCTCAGAGGCCCAGCTGGCCTTTTGAGGTGGGGGGAGAGGGCCCAGGCTGTGCCTCCACCCCATTTACTTTTGGAGGCTTGGCAGAGGTCTCAGGCAGTCTGGCCAGGCTGGGCCTGGAGGGTCTGCTGGCTGAAGGAGCAGTCTGGTGGGGTGGGGCTGGGGGTGGGGGAAGGAGTGTGGTGGACCTTCTCCTCCTTCTCTCCACTCCTTGCTTCCCCCTCCCCATCTTGCCTGGCAAGCTCTCCTTTACAGCCTGGCCTCCATCCCTCCCTTAAAAAACTCAGCTCTTAATGGGAAAGGTCCTCTTAAGAGGGAAAGGTGCTTTCCCTTTAAGAGCCAGGGTTTTAAAGGAGGAGCGGAGACCAGGCTGGGAGATAACAACCGGTTCTGCGAACTAGACAAAAAATTAGCTAATGGTTGTTGCGAACCAGTGCGAACCGGTTGAATCCCACCACTGATTATAAGTCATTTAGGGCACCTTTCCTCAGCCAATAAAAGAAGTGGTAATTCATCTGCTACCTTAAAAAGCATCCCTACAGAAAAATGGTGTGGCCCAGTATCGCCAAGTCTCTAATCTACTGTTTTTGGGCAAAGTGATTGAGAGAGCAGTAGTGAATCAGCTCCAGAACTTATTGGATAACTCATCTGATTTTGACCATTTCAGATTGGTTTCAGGATATGGGGCAGAAATGGCTCTCCTAGCTTTAGTTGATGATGTCTGTTACTGTTGTTGGATTTATCTGCATTGGATTGTTAGAGCAGATCCTGCCATCTTTTTGAGGTGTGTTGAGATTGAGGTGTGAGGTGAGAGGTGTGTTGAACTGGTTCAAATCATTCCTCATGGATTGACTCAAAGGGTTGCTATTGGAAACCAGTTGTCATTGATGCGGGACTTGTCTTGTGGGCCCCATATGCCAGAATTCTATCTCCCAGCTTTTTAATCTCTATGTAATGACCTTAAGACAAATCATTCATAGTTTTGCCAGCTAATTTCGGAATGAGCCTTTGATATTATTTGCAGTTTGTCCTATATTTCTTCTGACCTCATGCTGGTCTGCAAAGCTTCTGATTGACACAATAATGTGTAGTATCAAAATCTGTGGGTTGTATCCCTCTACACTGTGGGCCCCATCCTGCATGACTTTTGCACACGAAGACCCCATGATTCTCAGTGTAGCTCTTTTTGGAGTGGTCAAAGCAGAGTTCTTCCTTTTTCATAAACCAAAAAACTGGTTGGATCTGACACTATGTCACTAAATGTGGGTGCCCAAAACATTCTGAGAAACACTCTGAGACCCACTGTCCCTCTTTCTAAGAAGAGTTTTAATAGCTGGATGCCATCTATTTTAAATCTGAATTGGTTTTGATGATTGAATGCTGCATTTTAAGTCTTAATTTAACTTTGTATTTTGTTTTTATGGTTTGCTGATGTTGTACACCGCCCTGAGCCCTTCGGGGGAGGGCGGTATAAAAATGAAATAATAAATAAATAAATAAATAAATAATTGTCATCCATATGCTGATGATACTCAGTTCTACATATCCTTATCCAAATCACCTGGTGATGCAAATGATGTCTTAAACCATTGAATCACAGCTTGGCAACAGTGGTTAACAGGCTAAAAGTGAACAAATTGAAACACCCCCCCCCCCAAAAAAAGACAGAGGTTATGCTGGTTGGGATGGTGGAGTCCTTGAAGGACGTCGTTCTTCTCACTTTTGATAGAATTGCAACTGACCCTTGCTGACTCAGCTAAAAGCCTTGGAGTTATTCTGGATCCAACTTTGTTACTACTGGAGAAGCAAGTTAATGCTGCTTCAAAAAAAGGCTTTCTGCCAACTTGTCCTAGCAAATAAAATTGCCCGTTACCATGATACAGGCTGATCTGGCCGCCTGGACTGTTACTACAGTAATACTGAGTATGGCCTTGACCTCCCTTATTTCAGGACCACCTCTTTCTCTATGCTCCAATATGACAGCTTAGTTCATGTAGGGTGTTGGTTAGCTTTATTTCATGTTGGGGTGAGGACCGGAGGCTTAAGCTAAACAGAAATGTCCATTCTTTCACCACCTATATCTAATAAAGAAATAAACACACCCTCAGGCACTAGTGTGAAAAATTCTGACCATTCTGTTACTTGCTAGTCAAATAAAGTTTTTTCCCTTCCCCGTCAGTTTTCCCCTTCCTGTAAATAACAGTGAGGTACTGTTGCTCTCAGAATTAATTATGAGAACTGACAACGCTCCAGAGGCTTTTTGAAGAATAAATCAAACATATTGTCAGTTTGCTGTGCATTTTCCACACCTCACTAGTGCACAGCAAATCAGAGACCTTTAAAACAATGTTGTAGAATAGGAACAGGCATTTATCAATTGGGTTTTTCTTCTAGATTGGAAGCATAAATCAAGGCTCAGTGGATTTTTATTTTTGCTAAGTAAGCTGATGGCAGCATTTTATTGCTGGGTACATATGATGATGCCCATTTATAAATTGACTTTCAGTAAGTAAAATGGGTTCCTCCCCCCATACCATTTGGCACATTCAAATTCATTGTGCAAAGGACTTTTAAATGAGCTCTTCATTCTGATCTGCTACATTTACACTATAAGTAAATGTGTTATGAAATGCTAGGTGTTTTTGTAGCTTAGAAACAATAGTTTCAGAATCAATATATCTAATTCTCAGTGTGGCCAGATGGATACTTAAATCCAGTGACTCCAACCATGAACAGGCAAGTCAGATCATTTTACATACTTGAAAAACTCTCCAGGTTTGCAGAAAAATCTGAAAAAAAATAGGGAGAGGAAAGATTAGAATCCTTGAACATGATAAAAGGAGTGCCTGTAGCATTATGAAACAGATGACCTCGTTTTACTAGAAAACAATAATATTACCTTAAAGCCTTAGAATCTGTCAGTAAAAGGCAAGGGAAGGTGCCAGGATCTTTTCAGGACTGTTTTGAACTTGAAGGAGGACTCATCGAGACCAGGACCACCAGCAAACACTGGAATACCACATATAAAACAGAGTAATATGGTCCCTACAACCCACCCTGGTCAATATCCTGGCTGCATCATTCTGTTGCAGTTGAAGTTTCTGAATACTTTTTAAAAGCAGCCCCCATGTAGAGTGCATTGCAGCAGAGGCGTAGCTAGGGAAAATGGAGCCTGGGACAAAAATCTGAGTTTTCTGGTCCCCCCCCTCCCCGTATGAGCAGCTGCCCTCCTCCATCATGACCAAACAAAGTTTTTTTTGCAGCAGGTCATCTCAAACTCACCATCACCTTATAGAACATGCCCCAACTCACAAATCTGGGTAAAAGCTGGATCCAGATGATTTTGAATGGATCCTCATGAATTCATATGATTTTTACATTGGAATGAAAGGAAACCACAATGAAACTATATAGCACATGTTTTAGTCTATGGGCAGCACCAAAACAATCATGCATCACACGCTCTGTTCACATATCCCATGCTCTGTGGCTCCGCAGTGGCACAAAAACCTGCTTGAAAAACACGGATCCTCATGATTGTTGCACTAAGTCATCCCAAAATCGCCAGCATATCGCAACTCCAGCTGTTAGCCTCATATCTGAACACAACAATCACACATCTCACACTTTGTGGTGCCACAGTAGCCCAAAAACCTGCATGAAAACATGGTTCCTTGTGGCTCCTCATGCTTTTTCCACTTATTCACCCAAAAATCACCTGCACATCTCAGCTCATACTCCTAGACATATATCTGAACACAATAATCCTGCATCCCATGCTTGGTGGCACCACAGTAGCACAAAAATGTGATTAAAACATGGATCTTCATGGATCCTCTTGTTTTTGCACTTTTGTCACTCTAAAATCACCAGCACACATGACAGCTCTTGCCCCTGGCAACATGTCTGAACACAATAATCCTGTATTCCATGCTACATGGCGCCGCAGTGGTGCAAAAACCTGCTTGGAAAACATGGATCCTCATGGATCTTCATGATTTTTGCACTAAGTCACCCCCAAATCACCATCAAATCATAGCCTAAGGCCGTAACAACAATCATACATCCCAAGCTCTGTAGAAGAGAAAGAACCTCCCCAGCAATGGGCTTTAGTGGGGCTGTAGCAGCCCCCACCCTTGCTCAAGCTGCAACACTTACCTGGATGTGCATCTGTGGCTTGGTGTGGGACAGGTTGAAGAGTGTGGCTTGAGGTAGGAAGGAAGGTGAGGATAGGTGCAAGGTGGAGAGAAGTAAGGGGGAGGGTGGCAAAGTGAGGGCTGGAGTAGAAGAGGATGGAACAGAGTGGCTTGGGGTGGTAGGAGGGTTGAAAGGGCAGGCTTGGGGTGGCAGATTGGGAGAGGGTGGAATGGGAGGCTTCAGGTGGGGAGATCAGAAAGGTAAGGGTTCTGGTGGGGCAGAGTGGCAAGGTGAGGCATGGGGGAAGGTTGAAAGGTAAGGCTTAGGGTGGGGGTGGAAGGTGTGGCTAGAGGTGTGGGATGGTTGTAAGAGAGCATGAGGGTGAGTAGGCTTAGCATCTTAGTGTTGGGGTGAGGCAGGGTGGCAAGTTGGCAAGGGGAGGGTTGGGGCAGAGGAGGGTTGAAAGGTTGGCTTTGGGTGGAGGGAGGGTTGGAAGGTGTGGCTATGGGAGGGGCGGGTTGGTAGGTAAGTATGAAGGTGGGGAAGTTTGACAGATTAGTATTGGAGTGGGGGAGAGTGGCAAGGTGAGGGTTAAGGTGGTGGGGGAGAGGCAGGGAAGGAGGCAGGAAAAGGCTCACAGAGTTGCTCCTCATGCCCGGGCTTGCTCGCTGGGGGGAAGCAGGGAGGTAAGGAAGGCCCATGGAGCTGTTCCATGGGCCCGGGCTTGCCTGTGCAGGAAGGCAGGGAAGGGGAGGCAGAGCAGGAGGGAGGCAGAGGCACAACAGTAGGGAGGCAGAGCAACCAGCCAGGGGCCATGGCGTGAGAGAATTGCCTGGGCAATGCCTGGCTGCTCCGCATACTTCTCACACTGCAGTCTGCTTGACTGCTGCCTGAGGAGCGGGCCAAGCCAAAGTGAATGGCTGTGGTGTGGAGCAGCCAGGCACCACCCAGCAAGCTTCAGCCCACCCCTCAAACAGCAGCGTTGAACCAACTGATGGGTCAAGAGTCCTGCCTGGGTGGCACCTGGCTGCTCCGCAGCTGACTTGTAGGCCAACTCAGAGGGGGTGGGCCGAGCCAGAGGGGGTGGCTGCAATGTGGTTTGGGGGGCCAGGAGCGGGAGAAGGAAGGAGCTTCCCCCTCTTCCTCAGCCTGCCCCTTGGGCAGTAGCCGGCTTGCTCGATGCCTGTCTAGGCGCCACCTACCAGGCCAGCTCAAAGCCTGCAAGGGCAACACGCACACATCATGCTCAGGCTCAGTCAGGTCAGAAGTGCCCAGGGTAATTGTCCCCGGATGTTCCTGTGGCAGCTACACCACTGCATTGCAATTATATAATCTAGATCTAATCAGGGCATACAGCACTGTGGCCAGATGTTTTCTGCCAGGAAAGGCAACAGCTGGATAACCAGTTGTAACTGGTAAAGGACACTCTTGACCACATGTACCACCTTCTTTTCCAGCAGTAGACCTGGTTCTACTGCTGGATAAGAAGAGCACTCTCCAGTCTGTGGACCTGTGCTACCTTCCTTTCTGCCTGCTGAGGCACCTGAGCTGCTCAACCTGTGAAATCACTCCCTGGGTGCCTTGGTCATCTGTTAGCCAGTTGGACCCCAGCAGCATACTCTACTTCTAAGGAATATTCACTCTTCTGGGGCTAATCCATGACAGATTCTTTCCTTCTGCTTCTTGCCTCAAGATTCTACTCTTGCTTCCAGATTCTTCTCAAATATTGCATGAAAAAGTATATGATTTGCTGTTCACTTGAAAAGACTAATTGGTTATCTCTATGCCCCCCCTTCCATTCCTCACACATATTCCATTCTTCCTCAGAGTTGTATGCACATCTAACTGCATTTAATCCTCATAACAGAAATGTGATATAAGCTAGGTGACTGGCCCAAGATCATGCTTTCCCCTTCCTCTCCTCTCAGGCTGTGGAAGCTATGTATTGGCATCTTGCACAGACCACCATGGGATCTGGAATTTTGTTCCCCTTGTCCCACATGCTCACAGTGATCCTTTTTCATGCTTGATTTAAACTGAGTTTCTTGGCCTACTTGAGCTTTCAGTTTCAAAAGCGATTTGATATATAACACAGTGGAAGGGGGTTGGAGGAAATGTTAATTTGTAGTAACCGTGTAGTCACTGAACATTTTATGGTTCTTTAAATCTGAACCTTGACCTAGTAAAAGAAGAGGCTTAGTCTATGGGGTCTTAGTTTTATTCATTTATTTATTCATATCTTACCTTTTCTCTAGGAGCTCAGAGCAATAAACATTTCCTGTCTGTGACAGCGTGCTTTTGCCACTGAGACTAGAACCAAGGATGAGTGTTATCTTAGGACAAATGAAATATAACATGAGCAACTAGAGAAGGGTTAATCTCAGCTCTGGAGTCTCAGGTTGTTTTTGTTCCATATAGCTATGCGAGGCAGTGACTTGGGGTAGAGTTCAAATAAAACACACAGGAAAATAGGTTAAGACAGACTAGTAAGGCTGGTCATAGAATCATAGGCTGATTACGCACAAGATGTTTGCTGCATTGAGGCAAACATCTACTGCAGCAAGATTTCTTGTATGGTTGTATTTCTTCTAGCCCCGCTTTCACTTTCTACTCTCTCTGCAGCAAGCAAATCCACTTTTAATTTTGCTTTGCTGTCAGAGCAGATTTGCCAGTGGGCACAGCTTTGCCCTGGGAGCTCTTCCCTCCACCTGAAGCCAGCCCGCCTAGTCTTATCCCCCCCAGTCCCTGATGCATGCTTCCCCCTTGCCCTCCTTCCTGTTGCTGACTGCTTCCCACTTCTTGTCCTGCTGTATCATTTCTATTGTCCATGGCTTTCCCACTCCTGCATATCTTTAGATTAATTTTTTAAAATAACCATATCAATAGATGGATAAATCAATACTAATACTAAAAAATGTAAAAATAGGACTAGTCGATCAGTTCAAACACTCAATTTGCCCCTGCACTTGATCAACAAACTGGGATGTCTCCAGCCTCATAGTTTTATATAGAAGCAATCAGTGATTCCAGACCGCTCAGGAAAATGCCCATTGAACTTGATGCTTGGGTTTACAACACATCGGGAGATGGATGTTCATGAACCTGGGGAGCATAGCAAATGGCAGTTCATGTCCTTTTGCAGTTTTGCAGTTTGCACACTGCCATTATTCCCCCACTTTCCACCATAAAAAATAATCAGTGTTCAGGCAAAATGTACAAATGCTGTATTCAAGACTTTTCTTTTATAGTTCATCTTTTTATGTTGATCTATTGATAAGATTAAAGATAAAATTAAAGATCATATTAAAAGTTAAAGCACACATGCTCGATAGGGAATGCAGGAAACATTGCCCTCCCTGGATGCAAGCAAAAAAGCCAACTGATGGGTAATGCCTGTTCCTCTACAAACAGGGCAGTGGGTAATAATGCTGAATATGCCTCGAAACAAAGACTCTCCACCCAATTCTCTTTGAAGTTTCAAGAACCTCACCATGCATAATCAATCAATTGTCACAGCCCCAAACATATCCAGTAAATGAATCAGTACTTTGAAAGTTTAATTCTTATTTATTGATTACAAACATAGAAAAACTGTTGACTTATATTGTCAGGACTGAGTAGATTAGAACAGGCAAAGCATCCCCCAGCATAGATACACCAGATCCACGCCCCCCCCCCACCTTCCATGTGGCAGGAAAGTGCATTAATACACTCACATTCATACACATTCCTCAGACGGTGAGAACTTGGGAAGAAGACCCAACCCTCTCCCTCCAGCTGCAGGAGCCAGATAAGGATCAGACTGGTACAAGCAGGAATAAAATGCAAACAATCCTCAAGGCTGTCTAAGCACTCTGTAGAAAGAAATATGGCAGGACCCTAGCTAAGACATTAGATGATCATGATATTCATGTCTTCTGTTTTTAAGGTTCTCATTGCTGGCAACTGTTTAATCTAGTCAGGTAGGGGATATTAGTTGTTATTTTGTTTTTGAGAGCTTCTGCAGTTTAGAGAACAGAAGGTATCCTGCTGATGAGATCCATCCTCCCATGCTTATTTCTCATCTTTTGTCCCTTGCCTCATTCATTGAAGTCTACTGTTTAACATGGTCTCTTTGGAAGATCAAACTTACTGAGAAATGAACAACGCCTCGGGAAAAATGAGTAAAAAGACAAGCTTAGAAAGAGTTGTAAAAAAATTGCTGAGGAGATGAAGGAGAGATCTTATTTCTTAGCTCTGCCTGATGTTTTCTTTTCTAGTCTGAGTGACATGCCAGAAAAGAATTGTGAGAAAACAGGATCCTCTCCTATTCATCACTTCTGTATACCAAATGAGATTAAAACAAACAATGCTCATCTTCACTTTTTTTTCCTAATACAGTACTGTATTACTTGGAGGTCTTCCATCCAAATACTAGCCAGGGTCAGGGCTGAGAATGTGTGACTGGCCCAAGGTCACCCAGCAAGTTTCCATGGCACAAGTGGAGATTTGAACTAGTCTGACACCTTAAATAATGCTTCCTTGATGCTAGGGGACATTCAATTGACCTCTAGATAGCCTGGCACAGTATACGGCAGGGGGCATGGAATATTAGTGGAGAAGGAAAAATGGCTACCATGTCGACAGGGCCAGGAAAATCTCAACTTTCCAATCACATGGCAGCCATCCAGACTTTGCTTCAACTTTCCCCAATACTTTGCAGCAAATCACATTTAGGAAAGATTAGAGAAAAGCTGGGAGAAACCCTGGGAAATGCATGAATATATTACAGTAATATGGGAAAGTAGGCAAAACCCACCTCCAAATAACATTGAACTTGTGCATATATGACCAGTATGGAAAGGTCTTTGTGAGACTTGAATTTGAAAAATGCTGAGATTCCCATTATTGAATCAGAAGATCTGCTCTTTTGCTATCCTTATTTTCAGCTTCTCACACAAGCAAATGTAACCTCAGCTTGTGGGTTCTGTGGGGCAGTACTTGGAATGAGTTGCAACAACAATTTTTAAACAACAAAATGGTTTACTTTTCTTTACAATTTACACTTTTAAAACATCAACATTTAACGTTACAATTCAAGGTCCTGTTCAGGTTGCATTTCAAGTCCTTCTATTTACAGTCTACTGATATTGCCAAGTCCAAATTCTCCTTTGCAAGTTGGCTGGCTCCTGAAGACTCCAAGGGCTTGATGAACAGGTTGCAACATGATGAAGGTTTCCAGGAGAACTCTCACCCATTACAAACTGCCACAAAGAAAACCACAAAACAATAAGCTCCAACATTTACAACACAGCAAAACAACAGCTACCTTCCCAGTAGAATTCCCAGCACGATGCCAATTACCTTAACAAGGTGTTAAGTGGGGCTTATAGAAATCAAGGTCCTAGAGTCTGGTAGCCTTAAGTTCTTCTCTGCAAAAGAGCTCTTTTCAGCCTCTCTGCTGCTCGAAGTGCCACCCCTTACTGGGTCCAACCCATTTCTGGGCCAATCCATTCTGGGCATGGGGGTTACATTACAAACTTGAGGGAGGTCACCATGCGGGTGGTTGCAGCAACAGTTTTAAACGGCAAAATGGTTTGCTGCTGAATTACACTTCACATATCAACATTTAGACACAGTGGAGTTACTGTTCAGAGGTTTGTTTCAGTGTTCTATTTTGATCTGGTAGTACCCAAATTCAATTCTTTGCCGGGTTGGCATTAGAACCAGACTTGATGAATGGTTTGCTGGTGGTTTCAGGAGAATACTTGTTTGTGCAAAGCCTGAGCAATGAAATAAACATTTGTACAGAAACCTTCACACTTTGATTGTGTGTGCAGTACAACAAGGTGTTAAGGGCTTATGAAATCAAGGTCCGAGTCTGGTAGCCTTGTTCTTCTGCAAAAGAGCTCTTTCAGCCTCTCTGCTGCTCCGAGTCTCCACCCCTTACTGGGTCAGCCGTTAGGCCAATCCCATTCTGGGCATGGGGTTACTTAAGGATGGTAATGCTTCCCTTGCTATGTTTGAAAGGTGTTCCCTTAGTAGATCCCTTTTAATCATCTGAAGTAAATGTTCTGCCACAGGTTTGGCAGTATATCTTAAATCTACCATAGAGACTGTGAGACTTTTTCCCATTTTGAGAGCCATGTAATAATGTTCTATGAATGAAGGCGTGACAGATGTACCAGAGGAGAGTGATTTCTTAGGAACAAAATTTATTGTCCTGTGTTTATGAGAAACTAGCAGGGTACCCGTGCTTCGCTACGCATACTTCATCACAGGCTCTCTATGAATTTTGGGGTGACATTCAACATACTTCTTTACAGCCTGTTTGTGAACTTTGGGGTGACATTCAGCATATTTCCTCACAGCCTGTCTGTGGACTGATGGGTTTGTTTTCACATTATTTTGCAGCAGCTTCCTGTAGTTTTCTTTTTCTAATTCAATGTGTTATTGCTCTCTTTCACCTAGTGGGCTCCAAAAGACGTCATTTGGAAGCAACCGTTGTATTTTTGGGATGCAGAAAGGAAGTGTTCTGCAATTGGATGCCGATGAGTGAGAAGGCTGTGAAGAGGTTCAGGGCAGGGTTGAAGGGCAGGGATCTGGACTGTACCGTCACTGCAGCACATTCCTGGGGACTCATCCCGCCACTTCAGAGCACGACACCAAGCACAGGGTGATCGGAGGCTGAGAGCAATAAACTTGTCTCCACAGTAAGCAATCTGATGTCCATATGCAAAACCCAACAAATGTTTAGTAGTCCAAGGTGATAGTGTGGTTTGTAATCTGTTTTGATGGTATTTGGCTGTAGCAGTGTTGTTAACGTGAGGGTGGGTGGAGGAGTACTTTTTCATAGCCTGTCTGTTAACTTCGGGGTGACGTTCAGCATACTTTTTTGCAGCCTGTTTGTGAACTGATGGGTTTGTTTTCAAATAGGTTCACATGAGTTGTGGAGGGCGGTGGTAGAGTGCAGTTGATGAAGGACATGTAACCCTCCCCTGTATACCCTGCCTTATGAAATATTGGATTTCATATAGTTTCTTATGCTATGTGCTGAAAAATGCCAGTTTCCTTGTTTGTATGGGTGGTTAGCAGAGTGTCCAAGCTGAAAGCAGGCCCCCGGCAAAAGGTCTGCTTAGCAAGATTAAATCAATGAATGAGTTACTCCAGCATAACCTGGAGGTCTCATTTTGTTTGTGGGCATGATCTTGATTACCACACCTTGCAAAGATACTGTTAAGACAAAGAATATGGAAAGCCACTTTAGCATCAGATGCTGCATTTTCACTATCTCTTCTAGCAACAGATGGTTGCTTCCTTGCATTTCCCCAACCTCTAGATATGATCTCCCTAACAACAAGATCCCATCCTGAATCAATCAAGCCTCATTCAAATCTGAATACTGAAGGCAGAGACTGTAAGAGTTACTCTGCATAAAGCCATTCTGTGCTTCCTGATTTAATCTAAGAGCAATTGACTCCCATTGTCCCGGGTACTTAGAACAATAGAAGAGATTCTAATTAGCTCTGGTACCAGCAATGCTCATTGCTTATATACAGGAAATTCCAGAGAATTTAGAAAAAATGGAAAACTTAAAACTCACTTGTTCCCGCTTCCTACCTGGGCAAAAGGGTATGTGCAGAAATACTGTGCACCCCAACTCCAGTGCTCATTGCTAACTCTGAACCTCCCTTGGTCTTGTTGGGTGTGAGACACGCACTAGCCTTTCTACAGGATTCTGATGCTGGTCATTTGAATTCTTGCCTTCTACAAGATCTTCTTCAGCTGAATTTAGGTAACGTATAGTCCCTGCTTCCCAAATTTCCTCTCTATACTCTCACCTACTTTTCAAACCTATCTATATACTAGGAACTGTGTGTATGTGCCTTGACTTCTTACTGTATGATTGCTTGCAAACAAAATTTATATAAAAATATTTAAACTGCAATTTGGTCTTTTGTGAATTCTCTGCAGATACGTTTCAAGCCATTTCCGGTATACAAAGTCTTTAAAAGATTCCTACCCAGCCTGCCTCTCGCATTGCTAAGCCAAGTTATTATCCCATTGCTACTTAAAATAGTTGTGTGCTGTTACACTCTTAGCAGCTGGTGGAGATTCCTTAAAAATAAGTTCACAACCTGTGAAAGCTGGGTAACAGACATGAAGCTGATGGTGTTTAACTGTCACCCTTAGAATGTCCGTGCAACATGTCTGTGGACTGAGGGGCTGGTTTGCCCTTAGAATGTCCGCACAGATGGCCAGAGATGAGCAGTGAAAACAGTAAATAGGTAATAAATCAAGTGGAAGTGAATATTTTGGGAAATCCTTTCTTAGTGAGCACCTGGAGTATGTAAGGAACAGGTGTGCAAAATTTCATGTGTGTGGCTTCGGTGGTTTTTGAGTTCTGTTGATGAGTCAGTCAGTAAGACAGTGGTATTTCGCGTTTACATAGATGAAAATTTCAAATTTCAGTGAGGTTCATAGAATCAAAGGTTATCAGGATTGTGTAGTGCTTGGTTCTTACACTGTTATTTGAACACTTTTGCTCCCTTGAGTAAGCAACACATTTTCATACGGGGCAGCCCAATCTTGAGGGGGGGACAGTGGGCTCACCTCAGTACAACCTTACACCATGTGGGTGCCCATCCCACTGTCACAAGGGGCAAATGTACTGGTGGAAGGGGGAGATATGTAGACAGGTGCCACATGGCTGCGTGGTGCCCGACCCTGGAAGCCATTGCCATTCCCCAGCTCTGCCTGTGCAGAAAAATGTGATGGGGTGGCTAGGAGCATTCTGGGAGCACTGTGGAGAAGCCCTTTGGAGGCAGTGGAATATGCCATACTGGCGCTGATACCACCACCCAAGAGGTTTGTATAGGGCTGTTGTAACGAACTTGCCCCACCCTGAAGGGCTGGCGTACAACAGGCCTAATGGAGAAGGCCTTAGCAACAGCCAGAGTAAAGAAAAAGTCTCCATAAGCAAAGAACCCACCTGATTGGTTGGAGAAGGTCCAATAACGTTTGGCCAAAGGTGGGGGGAGCTAGTGTGCTTTCAGCACTTAGAGTCAGTTCTAATCAGAGTCTGTCAGAGAGCAGTTGAGACTGAAGATCAGTCAGAGCAGAGCAGAGTTTGGTAGAGAAGAGTCTGTTAGCTCTGGAAGAAACGGATTCTGTCTCAGCAGAGTTGGCTGACAGAAGTCCAGTCCCTGTCTAAGCTGTGTATGCTTGACAGAGAGAGGAAGCCTTGAATGGGTGCAGATTGAAGTGCCCTTCAGGAGCTTGGCTGTTTAAAAACTGCCCAGACCTATCTAGTCTGCCTTGCCCCTGTGTGTATCACCAGAATCACCAGTCTGGAAGAAGCCGGTCCAGAGGCAGTGAAGCCATATTAGGATTAGTGGGAGAGAGGGAGGCCAAGTGTGCCAGAATCTCCTGGGCTTAGACTGGGTGTTTAAGTGTGATAAGTGGGTGTTAGAGCAGTACAGACTAGTGTCTGTGTGTGTGTAAGGAAATTTATTGGTTCAAAGCTAAATCTTTCCTTAAGAGACACCTGCGTGTGATTGTATGTGTATGAAACTGAAGTAACATCTTAAGCTCTGAAACCATTAAGCATAAGAACCTCTTTGAGACAGTATTTTAAGAAACCTTTCTTTAGTTCTCAAAATAAATTCTATTTTCTATGTTTAAGTTACCCCTGTGCCAGCCTGTGTTTATGTGTGAGAGGATTGTGTGTGCCTATCTGCGTAACTAGAATCCCAGCCAGTTTTTGAGTTCCCTCCCTTTTTGTTAAAGGGACTCTGAAGGACATTCCCCTCAGACCAAGTGTGTGTATGTGAGGTGGGATCCTTTATGTTTTGGCAAACCAGCAGCAGTTTGGGGGATTTCTACTTTTTTTCTTTTTATGGTGGCAGCGAAGTAAAATAAGAAGATCCCTTTACCCTAGCTTGAGGGATAGTGTGGGGATTTTTGAATATCTCTCTCTCTCTCTCTCTCTCTCTCTCTCTCCCTCCCTCCTTCTTCTCCCAACGGGGTCTCAAAGTTTGTAAGGGCCTCTCTCTCTTTCCCTGTGTATCCTTTATCCTTTACAGCTGTCAGCCCTTTTAGCCCAGATGATCTGATTTCCATATTGTCATTCTAGTGCAGCCTGCCAAGCACCATACCAAAGATGGATGGTGATGGCTGTAACTTGAATGAGAGCAGAGGTGGAGCTTTCATGGGGCAGCCTGGGGACAAATGCCCCAAGTGGCCATAGTTCATGTGACGTGGGGGGGGGGGGTGGAAAATCAGCCCCACACCCCTCCTCTTTCCCTCCTCTGCTTGGCCCTACCCTGCACTGCCAGGCTGCTCCTTCAGCCGGCAGAGGCCTACCCTGCCCCCCGCCCCCTGCCCCGCCAGGCCTGGCCTGGCCTTGCCAGGATTCCTGGGACTGCCACTGCCTAAGGTCAATGGGGCGCGGCCCACTCCTACCCATTTCCCCCACCCTTAGCCATCCCTTCCCATCTCCCCACCCCTAGCCATCCCTTGCCGCCTTCTCCAATCCCTACCCAACCCTTGCCTCCCTCCCCCCACCCCTAGCTCAGTTGGGATTGTTCTGAGAAGGGGTGATTTGGGGGGGATAGTGCAAAATCATAAGGATCCATGAGGATCCGTGTTTTCCAAGCAGGTTTTTGCACCACTGCAGTGCCACGGATGTGTGATCGTTGTGTTCAGACATATTGTCAGGGGCATGAGCTGTGATGTGTGCTGGTGATTTTGAGGTGACGAAGTGCAAAAATCAGGAGGATCCATGAAGATCCATGTTTTTCAAGCAGGGTTTTTGTGCCACTGTGGCACCACGAAGCGTGAGATGTGTGATTGTTGTTTACAGACATGTGACTAATGGCTGGAGTTGTGATGAGTTTGGAATGAGTGCAAAAATCATGAGGATCCGTGTTTTTCAAGCAGGTTTTTGCACCACTGCGGCTCCATAGAGTGTGGGATGCATGATTGTTTTTGTGCTGCCTGTAGACTAAGACATGTTCTATAGTTTCATGGTGGTTTCATTTCATTCCAATGCAACAATAATATGAATTCATGAGGATCCGTTCCATATGCCCCCCTCCCCTCAGAAAACTCAGATTTTGCCCCAGGCTCCATTTTTCCTAGCTATGCCTAAGAATGAGAGTATCATAGGGATGTTTTCCAGATGAACATACTAAATGAAGGCAAAACTAGCTCTCTGCCACTTCATTCATCATTGTGTGAGTGCAGGTGTCTACAGCAAAATGTGCACAAATATTCAAAGAACATTCTACTTATCTCAGCATTTTTTAAAATTATATAACTTTCTTCAGATGTATTACTTCTTCAACAGCCCTTGATTTTTTAAGCTATGACACTTATAGTGCAGAAATCCAGACTGTCTTTCCACCCCTTGGATGTTAAAATGCTGGCAATTATGATAGATAAATATAGCAGATATTCCCTGAGCTTAGTTTCCCCACCCCCGCCATACTCACGTCAGTATTGCCACTTCAAAGCTCTGTTGAAGCCATAATCAGGGTACAGTGAACTTGTGGGGGTGGAGAGAATGAGACAGCAATGGGACTGCCAATCTCCATGCATTTGTTTGAAGGTCACAGTAGAGGCTATGCACATACAACTGTACATTCATAAAACTCTTACTGAATAGAAAAACAGAATTCTAGATCATATGGAGTGTGCTCTGTGTCTACAGTTGTACTTGTGTGGGCTGTCCTGCCTTTCACCTCAAGATGTCAGGAGTGAGGAATGCATGTGTAATCCCCTTTCTCTTCCCCCACGCATTCAACAGATGTATGAAAGACCTCCATATGCCCATGTGTATGCTTTCATATAATACTGTAAGGGTTAAAATACTTCCCAAAGCATTGTAAGCTTTTCTTAGCTAGAAGACAGAATTTGGAATTTACTCAGTGTGACATATGCAACCCCAGCAAACGAATGCTGTGTTAGTTTCAGCCTTCTATGTGTGTGCACGTATATATGTGGTCTCTCCATTGATATGAATTGCTTGGATTTAATATTGTGCTGGCCTCACATTTTATATTAATAAAATAGGCGAATATAAAAATAAAACAATGATTGTCATCATTAATTGATGCTGCACTTTGGAAGGAAATCAGACTCCTTGAATGTCAATGTTCTGTAATGCATCCTTATTTATTTGATTAGAGCATTTATATTGCCTCTTCTCCAGAGAACCCACATGGAGGCAGCTGACAAAGTAAAACATGATAAAATAATAAAACAGCATAAAATTGTTAAAATTAACAAAACATTAATATCCAGCAATGTTAAAAAAACCCATTCCTTTCAACAATGAGAATATTCATAACCATCCCACTATTGCAGCAGTTCAGTAAATGGCTGGGTAGAAGTTTGTGCAGGTATAAGGAATGATACCTGCACAGTACTGTTGAAATTCCTTCGACCTTTTTCATGTGTCATTGCTGTCATGCTTACAGGATTGTCAGTCAAAGAAATATAATAACTGGATAATCCAGGTATTTTTACACACTGGAATCCCATGTGCAGAATTATGTACATCTGAGAAGGTAATCCTTGTAAAATAAGGGACAGATTTATTTTCATTCTAAAGATTGTGAAGCTGTTTCATTCATTATTTTTAAATTTATAATTTTAAAGATGGAAACAGGGTACTGTTAGTAAATTACAGCCTGTATTCTGTGCGGATTCAACCAGTACCATTTCTGAGCACCCTTTATTTTTCAAAAATGGAGCAAGGAGTTGTAATAAGGAGCACAGAGGCTTTGTCTTCAGTTGCCTTCAGAAAAGTAGTAAAAATTTCATTGTATCTGAGGTTTGCTCTAAAAATGTGGAAGATTTTTTTTTAAAAAGAACTTCAACATAAAGTTTCCCAACCTTTCCCCTCGTGATGGAGCCAGGGATTTATTCTTTAATAAAGCATGAAGCAATGCAGAAGAAACAAGGTTGAAGGCTGATGTTTGGCAGCAAAGAAGCCAGAACTGTCAAACGTGCTCTGTTATTGGCTTTGGATCCTATAGGAATGCTCTTTAACAGATGGTGGCTCCAGCAACTGTTCATCATGGTTCACTGCAGAACTGTCTCTGCAATGCATGTGGACTTGGGGACTGTTTTAAAAAGCTATCCAAATGACCTTCAGGATGCTAGTGGTGTGGCTTTAGTTCCCCAGTGAAGATGCTCCTTGCTGAAGCCTGAAATGAGAAAATGTGTGCCTCCCTGCATGGGTCCAGTTGTCTTAGTTGTCTTGGTATTGCTTGCTTGCATGGACTACACAAGAAATCCACGTTAAAATTTGTGCTAGGAGCCTGCTAATTGGAATCTCAGAAAGCTATATTATATTGACGTGGTGCAATTGGGAAAAACTTAAGAATGACAACACAAAACAGACAGTTGTCAGTTTTCTTGCTGGGAAGGCCTCAGGGTTCAGATTCCATGGGGGTTTCCTGTTTTCCTCTCATAGCCAGATTTGCCTCAGAATGAGTGTGAAGGGGGAGCTGATACTGCACCCAGAGGAGGATAATGGATAGTGGGTGCAGTATCCATTATCCATCTTTGAAGGATGAGGCAAATTCTTCTCAGTCCAACTTGGTTCTCTTTATAAGTGGCTGTGCTTGCCTCTAGCTCTAGTCCTTTCTGGCTTTCTCTTGTTCAACTTGAAGGGACCACCTGACAAGATGTCCTACTGTGGGTGAGTCACTGATGCATGTATGCACAATAGTTTTCTCCCTGAGTGCTCTCTCAAGTCCTGCCTTCTAAGATGCACAGGCTGTATTTCTCCTGACTGTCCCAGATGGCTGGGGTTGTGTTTCTCTAACCTTAATGACGTCTTAAAATCAGGGTCCAACGCTTCCATCCCTCTCATACAAATACTCAAAAATACATGTAGGACCTACCTAGAAATCTCAAAAGTGTTTAATCCAGAGTGGATATAACATTGCAAACATTCTCAGTATTTGTTATGCTGTTCTTTATGTACTGGACTTTCACAGTTTATTGTCACTGGGAAGCTGTGTGGTTACCTTTGCACACACATGTTCAACAGTGAGCCTATTAAAGAAGTTGTGACTCACACATCTTCTGCTATCCTGGTCTGCATAGGGTTGAAGATGGATTTATTCAGCACTGATAGATCAGTTTTCAGAGTAGAACCATACATAATATTGACTGGCTGATTGATATGTTGGTTATGAAGTTGTGTTTCTCTCAATTTCTCTTCAGAGATTTCAATTTTTTTTAAAAAAGGGAAAATCTTGTTTTTAAAAAGAGCTCAGAAAGTGCTTAAGCAGCTCACTGTGTGAGTGCTTTGAGCAAAACACCACTACTACCCCTGCAGACTTCAGGGCAAGTAGTGCAAAAGAACAGACCATCAAAAGAAAACAATAACAGCAACAAAATCAGGGTAGTGAGCCAGGTTTTGGTACAGACAAACAGCTAGAGTAGAGCTAGGCATGCGTGACAAATGGCAGCAGGCCAGACCATTTTGCTCAGCATGGCTGTTCCAAAGATGGGAGATGGTGGTGGCTATGGTGGGCCTGGCTAGAGCACATTCCAGGACTTTTTTTGGACTGGACTAGTGATTCATCAACTTGAGCTTCTTCTGCTCATTGTGTGCAGCATTGCTGTTCAGTACATTCTGACTGTGAGATAGGTGCAGGAAATTATCAGCTGCAAATGTACCGAAGAGAAGATGTCACTGTCACTCATCTCCCCTGGTGGTCAGCACAGCCCTAATCTTCCTTGCCTTTTTATTTGCTGGTATACATATATCTAGCCTGACCTGGATAACCCAGACTAGCTCAGTCTTGCAGATCTTGGAAGCTAAGTGGGGTTGGCTTTGGCAGTACTAAGGAGGGTCAACCCTGGTTAGTACTTGGATGGGAGACCACCAAGGAAATCCATGTTTGCTACATTGAGGCAGGCAATGACAAACCACCTCTGTCGCCTTGAAAACACCATTGGAATTGGTGTTTTATGTTTAAGGTATTGGAAAATATGGTTTTTGAGGGAATTGCATAAAGTGGGTCAAATCAATCTACACATTGCACAGACAGTGCCATGGCAAGGAATTGGTACTGGAAAATGATTCAACATATAATGCCCCAGCTCCTTTCAATGAGTGAAAAAGACTACAAGGCCAGTTCCAAGTAGCATTGTGATGTGAAGTCACCACCAGAGTGCTCTGACGAGTACCATGGCTCCAATTGGTTCTGACAGAATGAACCCATGGTTCTGGACCAAAGGGAGGATGACCATTAATCCAGTGGGTCTGGAGGTAGATCAGTCCCAGATCAGAGATGACAGGAAAAGACTGCCGACTTCTGAGTGGAATGCACCAGTGATAGCGAGAATTCACTGCATCTAGCTCTACCAGCATGGCCAAATTGGCTACGCTGGAGCAGACGCCGATGGGAATTCGTAGTTCTCAAACATCTGAGAGCCGCGAGGGTTCCCTACTCCCGGGATCTTTAGACCAGTGGTAGACCTCAGGCTCTCAGATGTTCAGGAACTTCTGAATTCCCATCAGCCTACCATAGCATGGCCAATTGGCCAGCACTGACGAAAGTAGATTGCTCTAATATTCCTGAATTGCTACGATGACAAGAATGGTTATCCAACATCGAAGGCAACAAGCCCTATTCTCCCATTGCTCTGAAGTGCCAAAAGGAGCCAGAGACTTTTCATACAGGGCCAGAGGCTAGTGAAATAAGCCCTCTTCTCCCATTGCTCTGAAGTTCCTGAAGGAGCAAGAGCAGTGGTGTATTTGCCTAGGGACAAGGGGTATACTCTGTCCCTGGGCACCACTAATCTGGTCACATCGGGGGTGCAAAATCGGCCCACCACGTGACCAGGAAGACAGTCGTTTTCAGGCACCCTTGAGCTTGTCCATGTCATTGGGGGTTGGGCGGTTTATTAAGTCTAATAAAATAATAATAATAATAATAATTGACATGGGCGGGATCAAGGGCACCTGGCTGCCACCCCCTGGCTGCTGCCCCCTTGCTTCCAACTCCCAGCCAGCAGTCCCTTCAGCCCTCCCCTCGAGGGCTGAACTGTCTCCAAGACCTGCTTTTATAAGCACAAAGGCCTTGGGCCTTGGGGAGGCATAGCCCTGTCCCCAGGGGCAGGATGGGGGCATGGCCCCACCCCCTGGGTCCTGTCCCTCTGGCCTCAGTGCTTATAAAAGCAGCTCTCAGTGGCTGAGGGACGGCAGTTGCTTCTGGCCTCTCCAGATGGGAGGGCAGAAGGGATTGCTGGCTGCTGGCTGGGAGGTGGGGAGCAGCTGGGCTGGGGGAGGGCAGAGTCTTGCCCTGGCCCCAGAAGCAGGGGGGGCACCCGGAGACAATTTGTCTCCAGCTCCATTTCCCCTTGATACGCCTCTGAGCAAGAGACTTTTCATAAAGGCCCCCTTCAGACGAAAAGCCCTATCCTGCCTGGTTTTTGGTGAGCGAGATGCAGGAAGCTGAAATATGTGCCTCTCTCAAGCATTAGAGGCACTGCTATTGACCAACAACATTAGCTATCTTTGAAACAAAAGTCACTCATTTCTAGCCAGAGGGTGACCAGGCACTTAGGGCTTACCAGGAAGTATACTTATTAAACCCAAGCAGAGCCAAGTCCAAGTCATGGTTTATATAGAGGTTGGGATACTGCAAGGACTCAGTCCTCAGGTGCAAATGCCTCCATTTCACAGAGCAACAATGTGGACACTTTTCCTTTTGCTCTGTAACTGTAGCTTCTGCCTCTCCTCCACTCACCTGGCTCTTTACTCAGATCCTCTGAGATTCCTGATGGCTTTCGCAGCTGCACAGAATCAGGCTCTGCCTTGACTTTCAGGGAAGGGCTTCAAGCGTTGCTGTCTGCACCCAGTGGTGTAGTGCCCATGGGATGGGTGGGTGTGATGCTCTGGGTGGAGTCACGGCAGAGGCATGGCCAGGCTGTGGAGGGGGCGTGGAAGGGGCATTCTGGGGTGTTCCAGGGTGGGCTGGGGCTGGGGGCAGGGGCACAGGGTTCACATGTGCCCACCCCGAGCACAGTTTTCGTTTGCTTCTGTCTGCATCTCCTCGGGAGGAGCCAGCTCTGGCTCCACCATGTCTTTAGGCTGTACAGCAGCATCTTCAATGTCCACAGACTGGCTCATGACAAATCAGCAGAACTGAGGAAAGAACTTATTTCCTCTGTGGTGGCAAAAGAAGAACTGAAGGAAGAGTACTCCTCTCCTTCCCTCACGTGACCATTTGGGGATAGTATTTCATTTGGAACTTGTGCCCAAAAAGGTTGCCTTTCAATGAGCTACAGGGATTGAGCAATGGAAGATCATGGAGAGTAGCTACTTTTAAAGTGATGGAGCAGGAGAAGGGAAGCAGGCTGAAGAAATAGAGAGAGGGGGCAGTAGGCATACAAAGGCTGAGGAAAAAAGAAGGAAGATGATGAGTAAAGCAGTAGATATTGTAGGGTGCAGCTAATAGAAAGTGTAGTCACAAACAGTAAAGAACATGACTTCAATCGTAACCTCAGGCTTCAAGGAGTGCTGTGGAGAAGGTCAAGTGCTGATGTCAAGGGTCAGTTAGCAAGCAGAAAAACAGGGGAGAGGGCAAGAGGCAACCAGAATCAGCAACCAGCTCTGTTTGAGTTGTGTATGAGCATGTGTGTGGTTAACAGAAAAAGGAAAAAAATGGCCAGCTACAGAAGCAAATAATGGAGCAAGTTTTGCAGGGAGCAATGGGGCTGGGTGGAATTTTGGAGGGAAATTAAAGTTACTTAGTTGACCGACACTGATCTTAAGGATACAAAGATTGCTCCATCCATTCAGGCCTAGGTGGTTCTGGTTTGTGATCAAATGGTGGAGGAAGGTCAGCAGCAAACAAGAAACAATCATCAGGAGAGCCTGCAGAGGAGATGGGAAGTAACAACATAGTAAAAAAGAAAGTGGGATCATGGAGGTGGGGTAAAGAAAGAATTTTTTTAAAAAGGTTGGTTGTGCAGACCAGGCCAGGTGAGGCCAGGCCAGGAAGGATACCTACTCTGAAAATAAATGTATCTTTTTAGTTGGCTGCCTGTGTGCTACAGCTGGTGCATGTAATCACCCTCACTGCTCGGCAAACTCAATTATGCTGGATAAATTAGAAGGTCCCCTTCCCTGCAAAAGTTCTAGATGATCATTTTACCGAATGGCAAATTCCTACAGTAACTCTCTTAGTGAGAAGTGTGTGACACAAGATACAAAGCATTGAATGCTAGATAACCTTGCTATTTAGTCAGTTCCCACATGGAGACCTCTCCCTTTGAATTGTCCAAGACTAAACAACATATAGAGGTCACTGGGAATAAGGATGAAGTAATTCCAGATTTTAATATTATCCTATCCTCATTCCCCTGTACTTTGGGTTGCAACTATCAGACAACAAAAAAAAGAAGTAACTTTAAGTATGTCAACCATCAACGGTAGGCCTGCATGAGCCTGTGTTTTTGAAAGATCAGTTCTAATTTAGCACACAGTGACCTATGCCAAGTTGACAATTTGGCAGATGTAAAGAGATGGAAAGCTGCTGTTTCTTGGCCCCCTGCTTACTGGCTGAGCCTGAGAGTTGTCAACTCTATAAGCTGAGAGAAACAAGCTTACATTAAAACTGCAGGTTTTTCTCTCCTTGGCACAAGGTGAAGTGAAGAGTATCAGTGCATTTATTTGGAATGCTATAAGTGTTATTGGGAAAAAAATATTAATAAGCTCAAAAGCAGGATAAAAAATCTCAAAAAATGACATAACTGTCTCAGTTTCTTTTGGCTTTCAGTTAGGCAACAATTCAGGGGGGAAAAAACCCACGTTTCTCAAGTGATTTTATTCCTATCTTTCCCCCATAAATCTCTAAAGATTATTGTAATGCACTTTATGTGGAGCTGCCTGAAAATTTTTGGGAAATATTAGTCCAAAATGTAAAACCCTTCTATGTTATTAAAGGGGTTGGGGAGACTGGATACAGGGATCTCATCATTGGTACACTCAAAGATCTGCCCTGGCTGCCTGTCTGTTTCTGGGCACAATTCCAAGTGCTGATTCTGAAATGGCTTGGGGCCAGAGAATTTGAAGCATCTCTTCTTACCATAGTCTCTAGTCCTCCTCCCAGGTCAGGCCCTCTTCAGAAACCTGCTCTGTGTCAACCCACCTACAGACGTGAGGAGTGCTACTTTAGACTGGCTATCCAGACTCCCGGTTGGAGGGCTGGATAAATTCCAGGAGACAAGAGGCTTTGAATTAATTAATTAATTAATTAATTAATTAATTAATTAATTAATTAATTAATTAATTAATTAATTAATTATATTCAAACTGACAGCATTTCTAGTAGCAAAGAGAGAGGGTTGACTAACAAAGAAATCATACCCTTTTTATAAGGAAAGGCTGATAATGGAATGTTCTTAGATACATTGCAAACAATAATCCAAGTATGCATCACAACGTGATTGGCATCTTGAGATCTACATTTCAATCAGTGATCTCTTTAATTTGGGTCCTCCATACTCAATACAACAATGGTGATATATTAAAAAAAATCTAGCAGTTCCTTTTGAGATACAAATGCTGCCCAAGGGCCTCACAATGTTTCCATTCTTTAGCTTACATCAGTGATACAAAGAGTATTCAGAACCAGCAAAAGCTTATCATCTTTCAAGGTTTACTTGAGAGCTGTGGCTTGCTTTAAATTTTAATCCTAATATATATAATCATGATAACAATACCAAAATCGTATACAGATTATAAGGCTAACTTCTACTCATAAATCGTGTTGAAATGTATGCTGTTTTAAACTGATTTGCATGATTTGTTAATATATTATCATCTTCTTGCGGTTGACCCAGTTTTAACATTCTGGTCAGCAGTTTTGCAGCCAGCTATTGGCACTGCCTGGTTATCTGCATGTTAAGTTGACTGGTGCTATTTTACAAAAACAGCCGCTGAAGGAATTATCAGTTTGTGCAGATCAGCCTCACTCATTCCAGGCCTTTGGTAACCTTGGCTTCTGTGCTGCATGTGTATTGCTAGGCAGGCAGCAGCAAAGGATTCTGGGTTTCTGATAAAGGCTAAACGTGTGAATCTGATTTTGTTATTACATTATTAGTCTTTCTAAGTGGGCCTGTAGTCATTGGAGTTTTCAGCACCACTTTGGCTCATTCCGCACATGCAGAATAATGCACTTTCAAACTGCTTTCAGTGCTCTTTGAAGCTGTGCAGAATGGCAAAATCCACTTGCAAACAGTTGTGAAAGTGGTTTGAAAATGCATTATTTTGCGTGTGCAGAAAGGGCCTAAGACTCACTCCTGATATTTGCCTGGCACCTAGTTTAGGCACTAGTGACTAGGCTGTCAGGATGCCATTCCTAAGGGGGTGGGGGTGGGGAGAAGCTGTGGGGATGTGCTCTGCTTTTGCTTTGCCTTTGATTTGCAGGTGTTTATGAGAAATACTTTCCTTGAAGTTCTGTGGTCAATCTGACTCTCAGGCTGGACTCTTTCTGTTACTTTAGTTCACATGAGGGGTGGGGATTGTTACATTATATTATCCACAGTTTTGGCGCCATTGAGCCAGAACTGACTTCTGCTGTTACTCTGCTGTCATGAATACAATTCCTTGAATCCATCAAGCGAGTTGTTCCATGAACTGAGAGTTTGACATAAGGCAACAAATTTCGCTTTATGCAAGCTTTTAACCCAAAAGTTCCATTTTAATGGTGTTTTTATGGTCTACTTAGAGACTCATGGCTGTTCGTAGATTTTGTTTTAGAATGCTTAATGTTTTTTAAAGGTCCCTGACTTGTTTGTATGACTTTTTTTTAATATTAATAAGATGTGACAAACATATTAGGTGCTGCCTCTCCCTAAGAGTGACCAATGGGAACTGATGAGAAGGAGACAGGTTGAACTCTTTTTAAAGTTAAAGAGGGATTAAACAGTGCTGCTTTTGGTGAATAACTTTACTTCATAACATTACAGAAACACAACAGAAAAACAGTTCAGAGAGGCAGTTTACATCTTTTTCTGATGAGAATATGACACTCAGTGACAGTTGAGGGGTGGGGCTAGTTCTGGAGTGAACATCCTGAGCAAATAACCCCCTCCCTCCACAAACAGTAAACATTCTATGCAAATTAGGCCTCATTGCCTTTTCCAGGAGTTTCCTTGTTTGTTAAACCCTGTGGGCTAAAGACCCCCCCCCCCCCGCCAGCTAAGATGTTGGTCTATGTATATTTTATGTGTGTATAAAGTGTTGTTATGTCACAGCTAACTTTTGACAATCCAGTAGGGTTTTCAAGGCAAGAGACTAACAGAGATAGTTTGCCGTTACCTCCCTCTGCCTAACAACCCTGGTATTCCAGACAGGCAGCCAGTGCAGATCCCATCCAAGCACTAACCGACCCTGCTTAGCTTTTGAGATCTGTCTGAGCAGACTAGCCTGGGCCACCCAGGTAGGGGCATATATATATTTACATATGAATAAATAGTGGTGGCATGTGAATGAAATAGTGTTTGAGTCCCCAGTCTCAATAGCTCTGTGCAGTGTCTGAGTGAGGAGCAATTATTAAAAGGGGGCTAGGTAGACATGTGGCTGCATGACCTACTTGTAATCCTGAACCTGAGGGAGAGAGGTTATGAAGGGGGTAGGCCCTCTGGGTGAGTGAACAGGGCTGTCACATAATGTTATACTGGTTGCATTGCTTTTACTGTCTGGAGAGGTAGCATATCTACTTCCTAAATAAATGTCCAAATAAAGTTCTAACTAAACATGATTACACAAGTTAACATTTTTGATTCTTTTACGGTTCTGCTAAGTTTGTGGAATCCCTATTCTTCCTTTTCAACATATTTAAAAGCATTTTGGTTGTTTACTTTATTGTCCTTGTATGACTGCTTTGTATTTGTTAAATGTCTCCATGCCAAATCAACTTTTCAGTGACAAATGAGGTGTGTTGTGCCCCATAGTCTGCTATTTTTTTATTACTCTTATTGTTGTACAGACTTTTGAGTCATATGTTATTTGGCTTTTAGAAGATTTGTTTCTGCTTTGAAAGTATGTTTTGCCTTCAAGGTTGTTAAATTATGTGTGTATGATGTAGAGCCCACAAACTGAATGTGGTCCATAGAGGCAGGTCATATGGTGTAAAGCGTGCAGCCATAACCTGCCTCCTACCACGAATATGGAGTTACAGTGTTGTTTTGGTCTCATGGAAATTGCCAATGGCATTAAAATATATATCCTGATGTAATTTACCATTGATTGACAAGATGTGCATTTTGTACTCATGTTCATCTTGTTACCCTGAAAAGCAACATAGACTGGATACCCAGAGTCCCGGGTTGGAGGGCGTGATACATTCCAGGAAACAAGAGGCTTTGATTAATTAATTTTATTCAAACCAACAGCATGTCTAGTAGCAAAGGAAGAGGATTGACTGACAAAGAAATAATATCCTTTTTATAAGGGAAACGCTGGAAATGGAATGCTTTTAGATACATTGAAAACAATAATCTGAGCATACATCACAAAATGATTGGCATCTTGAGAGCTACATTTCAACCAGTAAAGTATCTCTTTGATTTGGGTCATCCATACTAAAACAATACAACAGTGGGGATATATTGAAAGATCTAGCAGTTCCCTCTGAGATACAAATGCTGACCAAGGACCTCACAATGTTTTCACTCCAGTACTTTAGCTTTTAGCAGTAGAGTGCTTTAAACTTAAACTGAATTGCATGATTTGTTAAAGTGACATCATTTTCTTGTGATTGACCCAGTTTTAACATTCTGTTCAGCAGTTTGCAGCCAGCCCTTGGCGCCGTTTGGTTATCTGCAAGTCAATTTGAATGGTGCTATTTTATAAAAACAGTTACTGAGTTTCTTTCTCTGGAGGAGTTATTGGTCTGTTTGTGGAAACTAGCCCCACTCATTCCTGGTGCAATTTCTTCCAACACAGCGCAGTAAGGAGCAGTGGTATTATTTAGACATTGCTTGTAAAATATGAGTGTTGACAATGAATATACAGTGTGCCATTTTTTAAAATTGGTGTGAAATTGCTATTATCATTTTGAAGTATACTTCATATCCCTTATTTCAAGGAATAAACACACAAATGTGTTTTTTACTCTTCTGGTATTTAAACTATATATGTGCCAAATTTCTGTTTTCTAATTAGCATGAAAGTATTTTAACCATTTGGATAATTAGTCTCCTTCCCCCATTTCTAAGCAGGGATTCATAAATATATGTCTTTCATACTTTTCTAATAACTGGACTGTCTTGCACTATATTTGTACCAAATTTTAATTTTCTGTGCTAATTTGAAAATAATCTAATATCCCCATCAGGGAGTGAGGCCCAAATACTTCCTATATGTATTATACAGCTTTTCTGGAAAGAAGACTATCCTGCAGATAATGCATTTATTATTTATACATTTTTAAAAATGCTCTCAATTCATTTGAAGGGAGAACTGTGCTTGTTTTCAAATTCTATGTTAATTTAAATGGAAATCTCTTATATCTTCTGCTTTTATAAGAGAAACGATTCATCTCGACTTAGCATTAAGATTTTAGAGGCCTCTCATACAATTTTTAACATCTGGTGCTTTAATTCTCATATGAGATTTTATTGTTGCTTTTGATTGAAAGGCAAAAAATAAAGATGAATGAAGAAACTACCACATCATATTAGTTATGGAAAATGGTGTTATAACAAAAATACCCAAGAGACCACTTGCCAATGCAGTTACTTAGCTTAATGCATTTTGCACACAAGGGGTGAATGTTAGAGAAGATCCTGTCTTATTTGTGTTTATGGTTGGGAGGTCTACAAAGGAATATGGATGTAGATTCATACTTTAATTTTTTTAATGCAGAAATGAAGTTCTGTGGCTTGTATTCTTGGTCTATTTTTAGAGGAGAAATCCAAGGACTTTCCATAATGTACATAGTAATTTAATTAAGTTGATCCAAAGCAGTCATTTATGTTCAGGTAAGACAGCCACTCAAACAGCAGGAATTTCCTTTGAAGTGGAAGCAAACGTTTTGAAAATGCTCAGTGCCATGCCTTTTTGTACACAAGGCTCACTGCCAAGAAATTTTGAAAGAACCCTCATGGTGCACAGGGGGTCCCTTGCTCTCATGTAAATTGCAACTTTAGGGCACAGCATAGCAACAGTCTTTAGGTGGGGATACCTCACCTGACTTTTCTATACCACTGATGGAAGAATGTGTGTAGTGATTCCATTGAAAAACATTTGGGTTTACAGAAATCTGAGGCCAAATGAGAGTTGACTTCGTGGTGCCATTTCTGGTACAGTCATCAAGTAATGAACACTCATAAGACAATCACCCCTGGATGACTTCCTATTCTGTATACATGTGTAAGAAGAAATATTTAGGTGACAGGGACGTAGGTATAGATTTTTTATGGGGGGGTTCAGGGGTGGGGCCACACCCCCACCCGCCCCTAGGGCATGGTCATGCCTCCCCAAGCCCCACCCCTGGCCTAACGCTTATAAAAGCAGCTCTCCAAGGCCGGCGATGGCAGACTCCCCTGCCCTGCCCCTCCCTGCCCCCCACCAGCTTGGCTCCCAGCCAGCAGCCGGCAGTTCCTTCTGCCCTCCCCTCTGGGCAGAGGCATAGAGGGAAAATGGAGCCCGGTGCAAAATCTGAGCCCCCCCCCTCCTCGGCAGCAGCTGTGATGCTGGAATCCACCCCCAAACAGCGTCATTTTCAATGGTGTTTAAACTAGAGAGCCCAAATTCTCCTTTTAAATCCACCTTAAAGGGAGAATCTGGAGTCCCTAGTTAAACAACATTGAAAGTGATACTGTTTTGGGGTGGATTATCCCCCACCGTGAAACAGCATCGCTTTCAATGTGGCATAGTGATTAAGAGCAGGTGCATTCTAATCTGGAGGAACTGGGTTTGATTCCCTGCTCTGTCACTTGAGCTGTGGAGGCTTATCTGGGGAATTCAGATTAGCCTGTACATTCCCACACACGCCAGCTGGGTGACCTTGGGCTAGTCACAGCTTTTGGGAGCTCTCTCAGCCCCACCCACCTCATAGGGTGTTTGTTGTGAAGGAGGAAGGGCAAGGAGATTGTAAACTCCTTTGAGTCTCCTTTAGGAGAGAAAGGGGAGATATAAATTCAAACTCTTCTTCTTCCAAGCTGAGGACCTCAGATTCTCCCTTTAAATCCATGCCGAAGGGGGTGGATTTAAAAGGAGAATCTGGGGAAATTTGGGGGGTGCCTGCTGTCAGGGGTGCAATTGTTAAGCTAGAAGCACCAAACTTTCAGGGTATCTTTAGAAGATTCTCCTAATGATACCACCCAGGTTTGGTGAAGTTTGGTTCAGGGGGTCCAAAGTTATGGACCCTCAAAGGTGTAGCCCCCATCTCCTATTAGCTCCCATTTGAAACAATGGGGGATGGGGCACCTCCTTTGGGAGTCCATAGCTTTAGATCCCCTGGACCAAACTTTACAAAACCTGGGTGGTATCAATAAGAGTCTCTCCTGATAATACCTCCCAGAGTCTCTCCTGATAATACCTCCTTTGGGAGTCCATAACTTTGGACCCCCTGAACCAAACTTTACAAAACCCAGGTAGTATCATCAGGAGAGTCCCCCAAACAATCCCTGAAAGTTTGGTGCTGCTAGCCCAAACAGTGTGCCCCCGGCAGGCCAAAAACCGAAAAAAACACTAAAATGTTTTTAAAACCCACAAACGGAGGGGCATGAATGGGGGGGGGGTTTGATCCCGAGAACTCCCCCCCTTACCTATGTCCTTGTTAGGTGATACAAACTTGTGATAATCTGTCACTTATTATCTGTTATTGTGTGATACTGCAGTCATCAAATTATCATGCATCAGTGAAATATTTCACAGAAATGAAGTTCAAAGAAGAGACGAGGAAGCCACCAATAGAATGGAAATGTAGTGTAAGAGTAAAATAAAATATATTTCTGCTTATATAATCTTGTGAAAATCAGCTGGGCGTACATAGAATAATGGTTTCTATATGCATGGCATCAAACTGATACATGAGACCAGAGTACATCTAACATTCAATTACAGTGTTGGAAAGAAGCCAGATCTCTATTTCATATGAAGCAGAGCTCCTTGCCAGTGATTTCAAGCAGCCAGTATGACAGCCTCACACACCATGAGCCTCTCACACATAATATCGCTTTCTCTGCATGGCCCACAGATACTGCTTTGAAGTGGAAATAAGACTGCCTTTTTCTGTTAGCCCTGTTGCACACTAGCTGAAGAAGTCTGAAGGTACACAACAGGCACCAAATTCCTGCCTTCCTACTTTCGTTGCCTAATGATAGGCAGTTGACCTAGAAGTTTGGTGAACAGATGTTTACTGCCTATGCTGTCTGCTTACTATGCTGCCTATGCTTACTGCAACCATGCTGGCCAACAATGTAATAAAGTGAAGGATATATATATAAGCAGAGACCCCAAACAATCTTTCTGAATCTATGGCCCTTTCTGCATGGGCACTGAGGGGGAGGGGGTGCATCAGCATAGTTCGCATGGACGGTCCCGCTGGAAGCAGTGGCAGCAGTGCAGCCTTTGCACAGGCTGCACCGCTCCCAAACTCTCCTTACCTCCGGCCGCCTTCTTTTGCGTTGTGGAGGCCAGGGGACACAACCCCCTTGCCAGAGCGACAACGCTGGAGAATGAGGCCAGGCGGCGTGTCTCCTGGCCTGCACAACGCAAAAGAAGGCGACCAGAGGTAAGGAGCGTTTGGGAGGGCTGGGAGAGAAACACCGGCTTCCACCTGGTGCCGTTCATATGGCACCGAATGGAAGCCGGCGTTTCCAAAATACCTCGCTCCCTGAGCGAGATTCAAAAACACCGTTTGGGCAGGCGCCAGGCGCTACTGCAGCAATTTGGTAGTGGCGCCTGTGTGAGCAGTCCCTGCCAAAATGCTGTTTTACCAGCCCGCAGCCGCTGCTTTTGGCCCGTGCAGAAAGGGCCTCAGATTACTATATCTATTTTATTTATATTCTGCCTTTCTTCCCAATTGGGACCTTATAACATTCTCCTCTATGCCATTTTATGCTCACAACACCCCTGTAAAATGGATTAGGCCAGTGGTTCTCAACCTTCAATATAGTTCCTCATGTTGTGGTGACCCCCAACCCTAACATTTATCCATTTTACAGATGGAGAACACTGATGCAGAGAGTCTTAGGCAACCCCTGTGATAGGGTCGCTCGACCCCCAAAGGGGTCCTGACCCCCAGGTTGAGAACCACTGGATTAGGCTGAGAGTTTGTGATAAGATTCAAACAAAAGCAAGATTTTTGGGATAGACTTATTAACTTTTAAAGACATTGGGCTGGATGACAGGTCAAGTGTCTTATCTCCACTCAAAATACAGGACAGTTTTTTAATAGATTCAAAATTCAAACAGTTCCAGAAAAGGTTAAAAATTTGCTTCAGTTATTGTGAGCTTTTTTAAAGAAAAGCACAATAAGCAATGACAGTGCTGCTGTATTACCTCCTGTCCTTATTTGATCTAAAGAGAGTGTTAGCCAGAAATGTGCTGTATCACAAGACAGAGAGATTCTTGAGCTACCTCTAAGAGACATCATGTTGCATTTTTTTCTGGTTTCCAAGGAAACGAGTTTAGTATAAAATGAATTCTTTGTCTCCTGCTCTTTACAAAATTGTTTGAACCATTCAATCTCATAAAGTGATGCTTCCCAGGTGATTTAAACAGCATTAAAGGTGTGTATGGGGATAATCTTCAATTTGATGCACCAATGAAGGTGATTCCTTTATCAGAAGCTTCAACATTTTAGATTATATTTTCTGAAAAATGATAAAGATTATATTCATTTTTCTAAAGCATGAATGAAATAAAACCTGTTACCTTTCATGTATTTATTTTTTTCAATCTAGCTACTCTTCTTGTTCAAAAACTACTGCGCTGCCAAGGAAAATAATTTGAATTGTTTCTGAAGGATTTCATCAGCAGGACATAGGCTGAGAAAGAAAAATACACAATTATTGTTAGCCACTCATTAAAAAGAGATTGTGCAAGAGAATGGAAACATAGTATCTCTCTCTCATTGGCTTATATGTGTGGAGGTCATGGGCCAGGACCTCTCATCTGCACCAATAAGATTACCTTTATATACTCGTATATAAGTCGACCCGTGTGTAAGTCGAGGCACCTAATTTTACCACCAAAAACTGGGAAAACTTATTGACTCGTGTATAAGTCTAGGGTGGTAACTCCAAAGCAGGTGGGGGCAGGGAAGAGTCAGGGCGCCCGCTCACCACCAGATCGCTCCCCCCCCCCGTTTCCTGGATCCCCACAGCAGCCCCAGCCCTTGGCTCCTCTGGCGTTTCCTTGCTTGCAAGCAAGGAAACGCCAGACAGAGCATTCGCCTGCTTTTGGGGTTTCCTTGCTTGTGACCAAGGAAATGCCAGACAGAGCAGTCAGCTGCTTTTAAAGCAATCTTTGGAGCATTGCCCTTTTAAGAAAATCATAGAGACACCTTGCCTGAATGGCAGCTTCCCTGAACCCAAGCCTCAGAGCCTGTGGGGAAAGGAAAAGATGAGTGAGTGAGTGAGTGAGTGAGTGAGTGAGTGAGTGAGTGAGTGAGTGAGTGAGTGAGTGAGTGAGTGAGGGGGACGATGGGCGGCAGCGGCAGCGGGTGGCTCGTGTATAAGTCGAGGAGGGCTTTTTCGGCACAAAAAATGTGCTGAAAAAGTCGACTTATACGCAAGTATATACAGTAGTAAGAATAAATAAGGATTGCCTTCTTTTCAATTGAGATATGCATGACTGTATTCCAGCTTCTGCTTGGTCTGGAAAACTTGCCCAGGTTTACACAATTTAAAGACTATGTAATCTATTGTGGCATAACTATTTCCACTCTGCCAGGTGGAATCCTCAGCTGGCCAAGATATGTACCATGTCACTACAGTTCTGTGCACCTGATATGTGTGAGTAAATCTCCTTCTTAAAAAGTTGAAAAGAGCAAGCAGAATGGCAAGACAGATTTTACCTCCTTAGAAAGCATAAGGTATAACTGTAGGATATGGAATTCTGGGCCCACAGATATATTGTGGATGGATATAGTCCTCAGAAATTCCCAGTATTATGCACCTGGCTTTATCCTTATCAGACCTATTCATAATGGACCGTAGAAGTCTCAAGTTTCATTAAGTAACAGTAAATGCACATAAATATCCCTTCCCCCCTCTGCCCTGTCTCTTATGTTGCATAAGTTATGAGAATAGCTCACATATGTAACAAACAGTATGCATGATGAAGGTCCCTGTATCTGAGAGAGTTCTCAACCATGCACATATTTGGGCTCTATCTACATTTTACTTGAACTCATGAATGGACATGATCCTATTCTCCCATATGTATGTTCTCTAACTTAATGTAACAATCAAACATTCCTTTAGTGTAAAATACTACTGCAGCAAATTGCCCCTAGATATAACAGATATCGTAGGTTATTTATACTTGTCTGAATTTCCCATCATGGTCATCTTGATTATAGGTTCCATCTATTCCAGAGCTGTTTTATTTCTGATGGCCTTTAGCGAAAGAGTATTATTGATTTTTGTTCCTTTTTAATATTTATGCTTCAGCAGTTCTGGTCAAAAGGCTGCCAGACATGTCCTGATATTGGGGCTTCTAAATGCATCTTGGCCAGTAAAAGAAGTTAGTCATCTAGTTGAATTAACAACATCTTTATTCTGCTTAATAGAGTTTGTCACAAAACGCTAAGCAGATGTGACAATGATCACAGTAAATCATACTTTGTCTCTGCTCTCTGGATAATATTAACTATTAGTTGGCTGTTGAGAGGTGTATGTGCAGGACAATGGTTTGATGGATAAAATATATCATAGAGGTAGCTAACCTAAAGTTTTAATATTGGCAATAAATTTGCCTAATTAAAAGAGATGCAGATGGCTGTGTTACCTAGCAATTTTCACCTCGCTTATTTCAACTCCAATTATAGTCCTTCCCTACTGACTTACACTGTATAAATTACAGTGTCAAAAGGGCAGATGATTGTTCACTTGTTTCTATTCATGAAGGGAAGTCTAACACTTGTTTTCTCTGTGAGGCAAACAATCTGGGTGTTAATGTTTGTGCTGGAAATACAAAGGAATTTCACTTATAAAACAAAATCCAAGCCAGGAAGTTGGTGACCTATATTAAGAAACATGTTCATCTACAAAACAATCCCACAAGGAGTGTCTCCTGGTGGAATCCTATTGAAATTAGAGAGAATTGTGCAAGAATCCATATAAGTTCCTTCAAGAGTCCAATTCTGTGATAACTAAGCTGTACAAGTTCCTGTGCCTACAGTGATAGGGCTTTCACCAGTGCTGGGGGTGGGAGAGTGTGGCAAGTTACAGTAGGCTGCACAGAGGTCTCTTTTCCATCATATCCTCTTTAATAGAGTGCAGTCAGGCATGCAAACATACTTGAACAGAAGCAACTTTAATATGATCAGTGGATCTTCCTTCAGTGTGTTCCCTAGGAAAGTTACTCACTTCCCCTTGAACTCATGCAGAGGAAGCTGTGTCACTCCTTCCCATCTGGCTCCAGCCCTAGCTTCCAGTAGGCTATTGCCCATTGCCCCATATTGCTCCCTTCCCACTGCCCCCCAGCCAAATGTACATCTTAGCATCCCTGGAGTTACTCCCCAGGCTAGCTGTTCTTATTCTAGATGCTTGGTGCATTGTCAGACTAAAGCTGCAGCAATGTCCCTCATCTTTCCCTGCTTTCCACTGATCTGGACAGCCGCCAGGATGGCTTCCAGCTGCCCTTGTCCTCTGGCGCTCTGGGGTTTCTAGCTAGGTGTCGGGAGGAGAAGCAAGGGAAATGTAATGTGCAATGGAGTTTTGACCCTGTTATTTACAAACCTGTTCCTCTGTACCCATGTTTAGAGAGTAGATCTCTGATGACTGAACATAATGTTTCAAACATCTGATGATGTGGGCTTTACTTCACAAAAGCATACATCATAATAAACCTGCTTGTTTTTATGACAACACACTACTCATTGCTTTTGTTGCAATAAATTTATCTGTCAAGCCCTCTGTAGTCAAGTGAACCAAACTACTTCTTCTGTTGTTGTTGTTGTCCAATTCTATTCTTTCATGCTGAAATGTATTGCATTGCAAAACTACTGCAGACTAAAATAAATATTCCCTATCTTGCAACACATGAAATATTTGATCGTTATTACGGTAAATACTTACAACTGCAAGGATTTCAGAAAAGAGACCAAACAGACTTCTGATATATAAAAGAGTTTTGGTTGGCTAATAGCTCAGTGGATTATGCAAATGAATGCTGGGTTTGCAATGAACTTTAATATTTCATAGTAGCATACTAAATGAGGATATCATGATGTACATTAATACAATGAATCTCATGTCATTACATTGATTAAAAAGCTCAGAACTCTGTTGCTTTCTTCCTATCATCAACCCTAAAGAATTAATCCTACACAGTCCTGAATAATTTATTTCTTGCAGTGACATCTTTCTAGCTTCTAACAAGAGCAAAAATGCTTCATATTCCATCATGCTTCCTCATTTATCCCTTCACTAACTGGATACTCCTATAGACCATTGGCAGGATTAATGAAAGCCTCTGTAGACAATGTCTCTCTGTAAAGAATGTGTTTGAAGTGGAATCAGGAAAGGCTGACTGGCTTTGACAATAAAGTTGGCATCTTTTCTCCAAAAGCAGTGCTGTGGCTTAGACATGTGTTTGCAATGACTAGTTGCATTGAGGATAGTTGAGGATTTCTTCATTTCCATTCTGTTATGCTTGATGTACTGGAACCCAGTGAATTCTGCTGGTAGCATTTGCCAGGTTGCTTCATATGCTACAAATTTAGTATGCTCAAGCAGGAATGGCCTCACCGAGAGGAGAGCTTGGAGCACTTTGAGCTGCAGATGTTTTGATTGGGATGCTGTCCTCATGCCCTCTAGCTCTACAAACCCTGCTGCAGCCCTTTCCAGACTGGAAGTCAGAAAACGCTCTCACCTTTTGGGGGTTCTGGACTTCTTTCCTTCTGGCACTGGCAAGAAAGAAGCTGTCTCCTGGCTGCTAAGCCTCCAGCCACCCTGTAGCAGGGACAGCTCATGAAAAACAGGTGCTCAAACTTATTTCCCCATTAGTGTACTACAGATGCACATGATAGAACATGGAACAGCTGCACTTCTCTGCAACATGTACATGTCGTGAAATAAACATGACATATTATGAGGTTCTGTATTTGTGAACCAGCAGTACTACCCTGAGTGGTTCTACTCATCATCCTACTCTGGTTTATTCAACAGTGCTTACTGCCAGGAAAATGTTTTAGGATGGCATTATTCATGTCATTACTGAGCTGGCTCCTTCTTGGCTTTCAGTGATGCTCCCACTTTATTATAAATTGAAACTGTTCAGCTATTTGTTTGGAAACCAAGATCTAAAACTAAAGGCATCATTCCACTCCCGGAAAAGCAAAGAAATGGTCTGCATCAACAAAATATGTAACTCTCATCTCCATCTAGGAGACAATACATTCAGTGTATTCAAAGGAGACAATACATTCAGTGAAGTCATACTAGCTGAGAAAGTAATCTAAAACTTAGATAAACAGTATAATTCCATGCCCAGGATTGTGAAATAAAAGACCCACACAGATGATAGTGTTTAATATTTGTTTAGAAAAGGGTCAAAATGCACCGTTAGCAAAAATAGATCTCTGCCAGAAATTCTCACCTTGAGGAGGGTCACTTGAAGATAGCAGTCCAGGTTTTCCTGCCAAAGCTGCTGTGGCCTCTGCCAACGATCCTGCAGGAGGTATTATTTGGAAGTCCTTCACAACAACTGAGTTCTACCAGTAGTTTTTTCTTCAAACCTAAAGGTTACAACAGGCAATGTCTGGCCAACATCCACTGAATACTGAACATAATATTATACATATAAAGAAGGTTGGAATAAAATTAGGAAATTGTATAAATTAGGACATCTTAAATGCAACAAGCACCATACAGAATATTACACAATGCAGATTTCAGTTACTTATGCAGTTATGACTTTCCCTAGCCGCTTAAAGCAATTTTAAAAACAATCCTCTAGACAAGAGTTGTGTTGCATTTGGCTATCATAATTTATTTTTAGTGGTAGGGTGCTGATTTTAGGAAATTGCATTTAACTTGGAATTCTTGAAAACAGAAGTACTAGCTAAATACAAGACTGCACCTACCATTGTAAATGTTTGAGTCTTGTCACAAACTCTCAGCCTAATCAAATTTCACATGTCATAAACTAGCTTAAGATTGGGCCAGCACAAGGGTTCCCAGTGTCATTGGTATGTCCTGTGGATTTATTCAGTAATGGGGCAAAATAGTGCTTGTGTGGTAGGCAAACAATGTAATTAAAGAACTGTTTTCTTCTAGAATACTAGCTTTGTTATATTTATTAAATTAATGCACCAAGAACCTTTTGCCAGCCTAAGCCTGTGTTATACCAAATTTCACCAAGAAAACTTGCAAAGGAGAAGCATTTTGTCTGTGAACCTCTCCACATTGCTTTCTGGAATCTTTAGATCAGATCAATACAATGATATGATGAAAGTAGTGTTTTGTTTAAGAGACCTTATTTAAAATCATAGTTCATGTATAGAAAACATTATACCTACAGGTGGTCACTGGAAAAATGATTAATTCCATTTACTCACCAATTCAGACTTTTCAGTTGATTGCTTCCCTTTTTTGTGAAAACTCATATTTCACGTTGGATTACATAGCCATCTATTAAGTTTTTTCCATTTGATAGGTTTGTACCAGACACATGAAAATCTTACCGGCTCTCAGAATTTAAAATAAAATCCCTCCCAATCACATTTATATTGTAACCATAAATGAGTACAAATAAACCAAAAATGAGTACAAATAAACCAAAACCTTGTTGCTCCCCAATCCCTTAAATGCAGGATATAGCAAATGAATAATAAGTTTGTAATAACTAGCACTGAGTGAGCTTTTGCGTCATTTCTCTATCATGTTTCGAATGCACAGAACTGTACAATTCTATTGGATCTTCAGTGCTCCCTCTTGCAAAGGAGAAGAAAAGTATCTCCTTCAAGCTGTGGGCAAACACGAATTTGAACCAAGGTCTCCCAGGTCAACAAGCTATAATCGCAGTGAATATTTGAGGAAGAAATCCGCTGCACCGCTAGGTGCACTGATGCAAGCTAACTGGCAGCACATTCTTTCATCAGCTTGTGGACTTACCTTGACTATATAAGCTTTTGCGAGGTCACCCACTGTCCCTTTCCTTTGTGCTTCACGGCATGCAGACAGGGTTCTGTTATGGCTTACAGTCAGTGGCAAGGGTGTGTGTGTGCGTGACGTGCTGGGTGTGCGCTGGTGCAGGGGCGCATGTGTGCCCTGGGTGCAGTCCCCCCTCGCTACAGCTCTGCTCACAGTTCTGTCAATGATTTGTATGGTCCCTAAGTAGCATAGGATCATCAATCTGTATTTAAAGGTGTTGATGAAGATCTCTGTTCCTGTCTATGCAACTGGGAAGAAAATAAGGCTGCATCAATAGGTAGGAGAAGAAAGAAACAAGCAGAAATGTCTCTGGCTTCCACATTGTCCAAGGTTTCTGCTGGAGATTCTCTGACAAAAGTTATCATGAAACATGTTGGAATCTAAAAGGTCAAATAAATATCTCTTCCTTGCACCCTGTTCTCCACCCTCCCCTGTCGATGCAAGCAGGACTGTGCTCAAGATCATTATTCTCACTCTGAATGGACCTCTCACTTCTGGTCTTTGCACATTATGGTTGCCTTACCCCAGGGTAACATCACCACTTGGGAAATTGCACTGGTGAAAGTCCTTGCATCATCAAACCCTCCTTGCAGGCTGTGGTCCACAGGATCTTACCATAAGCTGTGCTTTTGCAATACAAAGCCAATAATTATATTAATTACTGCTGCCTACTACTATTAAAACGTTCGACATCTTCTTCAGCAGTAATAAAGAAAGAAGAACCAGGAGACAAAATATAAGGTACAACAGTCTGCTTTTATTACTTTATGTCACCAAGCTTTTTTTTCTTGCCTTGCCACCTTTTCTTTTTCTATTATTTAAATCTTTTTTCTTTTCTTTTTTGAAAAACCCAACATACATTAAATTGTGAATCAGATGTTAGGGGTGTGTGGAGATGAAGGGAAATTTGCTGACATCACAATATTGTACAACTTTACAACAAATGAGAGACTGAATTTCCTTTGTCTACCAGTGTATAGCAAGGGTGGAAAGCAAAGGCACACGTAGGTCTAAGAACCTCTTTACATAAAGGGGTGAAAAGAGGTGGGTGGGAGGAAAAAGGGAAGAATTTGAACAGAAAACACACTCAAGAGTACAAAATGGGTATCTCAAGGTCAACCCAGTTGTTGGCGTGATGTATATTACAAAGACAGATCTCTGTACAAGGCTGCACTGATTATTCATTTCCACATTATGACAGAATACTTTGTTCTGATGTAGCAAGGGGTACTGTGCCCTTTGGAACTCTAGGGGGTTGATCTTGGGAAGAAATAGCTGGGTTGATCTTTTACTTTTTTCCCTGATGTATTCCCTGCTATCTGCAGCTTAGGAAGAAATTGGAACAAAACAAAAAACAAAACACCTCAGCAGATGCACTACTTTGATTTCAGGATGGCTTGTTCATGTATGATAAATAAACCAGCTTAGCTAAGGGGCAGAGAGGACGAGGCAAGATTCCACCAAGCACCCTTGTTACAACCTTTGATTTTTTTTCTCTCCTGATTTTTTTAACAGCTACCTATGTGCTACCCAGTTTAAAAACTTTCCTTCTCTTGATCATTCAAAAACAAAACACCTCTTCTCCCTCAGTCCAGCAAACAAAATCCAAATGAAGTATACAAATTATTTTCATAAATTCAAACTGAAAGACTACTCTTCTCTCGCACATTCCGTCCACACAATATAAAAACACGCACACCTTTTTTTTGCTTCAGCATGTTGACACAGTTAAAGTAACATTAAAAAAATCTATGCTTGTGCATAAACAACTGAGAAAGTATCAAAACATACACGCACACACACACTCTGTGCACCCACATGCTCCCCCAATAAATGGAAACCAATGAAATGAAAACTGGATTTCCCCTGAAATTGTGTTACAGTAGCAGTTACTGAGAAACAGCAGGAAGCACTCTGCTATATACTATTTTCCATTTCATATGCAGTATATGTGCTACACTTTTATGCCTGAGTTTTTTTCTTGTCAGATGACAGCCAGTTACATGCAGTGCTCACCTCCAATGGACACCCTAGAATTCTTGCTGATTAGCAATAATTATATGAAAACTTTCAGGCAGAGAGAAACTCTTCCCACAATATAGTGTCTGTTCTGCCAATTTCGCCCAAGGGTGGTTTGAGAACCAAATTGGCACAACTAAAAAGTCAAAATGAAGCCATGCCTATTGCTACTGCCCTGTCTCCACATGAGCCAGCATGTTATTACAGTAACCACAACATTCTTCTTTAAACTGCAGTCCTAAATCTTCAGGGGAGCAAGTGAGGATGGAGTTAAATAAATATCCAATTTAGTCTAAAGGGGGGATAAGGTTTTACATACTAGATCTCACAAGATACACAACTGAAGGTATAAGGCACAAATTTACATGTGGAAGAAAACAGGCTATGCACAGATATAATCCACCAAAAACAAAACAAAATAAAAACTCGTGCAGTAAGACCATAATCTTTGCCTGGCTCGTGCCAGCATATGAATGAGTTCACGCTGTTTGTGGATTTCTGTTTGCCATCTCACATGCAAGGGTGAAATGAGATGGCAGAGAACAAGCTGGTGCCTTTACAGAAAGCATTAGATACTGACAAGACCATGTTCACAGCACTGGGGCACATATTGCAGCTCTTAAGAGCTTTTTCCACAGTTAACTCTAGGAAGATAGGAAGTGGGGAGGAGATTTTGGTTTATTTGTTTGCTGCCTGACGCAGAGGCAGGAAAGCCAGCCAGCAAAATAAGCCTATAGTTAAATAAATATTCCCCTTTTTATTTCCACAAAAGAGATCAAGCAGTCCAAACACAAAAGTTCAGAATTCCAGCTCCAACTTATTTAACTCAGTAAATTTATTGGAAAAATAAAAAAAGAGTTTTAATTACTCCAGTTAATGGGTTCACGTTAAATAGGCATAATTTCACCGTATTTTTCCTCCTTCTGGAGAGCTGCTCAGATGATATGCAAAAGTAATTTCTTTAAGAATAAAAAAAGACAAAAGGATGCACAATAAATAATAGGAGTTACTTGCGTTAACAGTCACATGTTACTCATTAAAAGAGAGGAGTAGCAGAAACCTATGAAATAGCTGTTACCCGACATGGCAATCTGCTATAACAAAATGGCTGTAACACTGATGGGCATTTCACAGTACCTGCACATAGTAAACATCTGCCATAGTTCTGTTAGAGTTAGCTTAATTAATTAATTCCTTTTTTGCTGTTGCTTATTTCCCCCTCCCCAATGTTTTTTACTTTCAAAGCAGTCATTTCCCAGTTCCAGATGCTCCGTGCAGTTGAAAGTGAAGAATCACAGTCATCGTTCATGTGTGTGCTTTTGGCTCAATGTTTGTGGTTAGTCTTTTGAGTAAAAGAACAGTTGCATCATGGGGTGGGTCCTACAGTTGCAAACTATGGATTGCATGGCCCAATTGTTAAAAAATATTCCACTTTCCCCAGAGAGCAATACATCCTCAACTTAGCAACAGTGTTTGTATCAGTTGAAACTAGCAACGTAGTTGCCAAATACTGGCTTTTTAAGGGCATACTCTGGTCGCTTATTGTCCCCCTCCTGCCACGGTGATTATGTACATGCATCGTTAGGCTTCATGGACGTGGAAAGAGGGGAAAAGGAGGGTTTGGGTGGTACATCTGGTTTTAATGATGGTGTGCGTTTCAAACCTGATCTTGTCAGTGAGTTGTATGTGGTGAGACTGGGCTGCCTTGATACAGTCACAGTCTGACCCTGAGCAGCATGGACTTGTATGGAGTCCACTCTTTGCGGGGCAGGGGGAGGATTGTCTCCCCTGCCAAAGCTCTGGTTTCTGGAAAGATGGGAGGAATTAGAAGAATTAGTATTATTTCTTTTGAGAGTCGATGTCTGATGATTTCTTGTGAGTGAGTTCGTAGGGTAGTTTCTTTTGTAGTCCACATTATAAGCAGAAGTATGCATTTCCAATCGTTTGCCCAAACCACTCTGAGACAGAGTTGAGCCAGGAGGACCCAGGGAGGCTTCCCTCAGGGGTACTTTTGGTGGAATGCTATCCAGGTTTTCTACAAGATTCACCCCATGGTTGGGGCTCTTTCCACTGAGGTGCTCCTTTATGGTTTTGTACTCAAGTGTGGCATTTTGGTCCTCCATAGCCATCTGTGCTACCTCACTCATTTTGGGCTGATCAACATATTCATGCTGATAGCCTTGCTGAGAAATGGGAAGGACAACAACACTTGGGATATGGCTGGGTGAAGCTCTTAGTGGAAGGTCAGTGGGGATAACTGGTGATGCCATTGGGGGGATATCTTTTGTACAGGCATTGATGAGGTTCTGGTTTCTTTCCCAATCTCTGCTACCTCGGCTGGGCTTCCTTTTCTGTTGAAGAGTTGGGGTGGACTCTGGGGTTGGTAGTGCAGCCAGGTCTAGGTGATGTTGATCAGCTTTGATGAGCATCTTGGTAGTGCTACCTGGGGTAGAAAGTTTGCCATTGTGCATCAGGGGTGTGAGAACAGCTTCAGGCTTTGGCTCTTTGGATTGAGTGTCCCCAAAGAGGCTGCTGAGTTTGGTGACACTGCTCATGGAGCCTTGTCGGGAATGGGTCAGTTCCTTCTCCTTTCTCTGCACAATGGTCACATCTCTGCGTCGATGGTCACATATGCAGTATACTATGATTCCTGAGAAGACAGCTCCCATGACAAAGGCAAGAATGACTGCAATGGCCAGGAGGGTGACAGGCACCAGCTGATCATGACCTTTGAGATAACTCTCACGAATCACTCCTGAAACAAATATCACAAAGTGGTAAGCAAAACAGTACAGAGAAAATTGTCCTGCACAGAGATAACACATTCAGAAAATTGACCGCATGTACTTGAACTTCTCCATTCTGAAAAACAACTCAGTTTGATTGTGAACATTTCAAAGGTATTTTCACATAACCACATGACCTTGGATTAGACCAAAACAGAATAATAATGACATGACTTAGTAAATTGGCTGCAATCCAGAGAACTACTAGAACATGCCTAGAGGGAATACTGACTCTCCTTCAAACAGGAGACCTTCCTGGAGTCATACCACAAGATTTTTAGAAATTCTCCTTAGTTTCAAAAGTCTGAACCTCCTGATACAAACCGAACAAGTTGTGTGCTTCCTTGGATTCTGGCTGTATTTTATAGTCATTGTTGCATGTCCTGTCCTTTACAACAAACAGGAACAGCTCCCTGCCCTCCTCCCTACCCATCAACCCAAGATTGAAGGCCTTTCACTATATACATTGTATTGGCGAATTTAGACCTCATTTTGAGCACAGATTTGCAAGTATATAAATTCACATGTTCCAAGAAAACTGATATCTAATCTCTTCATTTATAAGAGAGCATGATTTCAGCATGAGTTACTAGTGTTTGGTTTTGATTTAAGCCTGTTCTTATTTTTTAGCACATGTCTTCTTTTATCCCTTCCTTAAATTTCTCCTATATGCACACATGATGTTTGTGGAAATGATGAACCAGCAAACAGATGTGATTAATGCCACAGGCGCAGTCTCCACTGCTCTTTCAGGAATAAGCAAGCCTTGCATGTGTGCAGAGGGCTTTCTATCTCAACTTCCTCTCCAAACAGAAGTTCCCTATGCTGCGTTGTAAATAGGTTTTGAAGTGTGCCTGAGTTGAAATACAGTTTGTCATGCAGTATACATGGCTGCTGTTTGGGAAGGAAGTGGAGACGAAAACTTTCTCTACATATGGAAGTCATGTGTGTTCCTCAAACAGCAGTAGGGATCACATCAACGGCACCCACTGCCTCTCTGCCAGATCACCATTTCCAGTCAAAGACCCATCTCTTTTTAAAGCTTCCTACCAAAGTCTTTTCCCCCACTTCCTGGATCCAGATTTAAAAAGAGGTGCCATGAGCACAATGAATGCACAGTGAATATTTTGTGCACAATGAGACAGAAGGATGATACTTCAACCTGAAGTGAGTTAAATGTCTTGCTTCTTTTAAAGAACAAAAAACTCTTGCCCCAATGTCAAGTGTCTTTCACAGACACATTATTTAAAATGAAAAGGGGTAATGTGTGTGTGTGTGTGTCCAGTTCTTTTTAGACAGGCAACAGATGACTTCATTTTTAATGGTTTTTAATACTTCAGCAAAAATCCTCACTAAGCAAAATCCAGCAAATTCACAGTCTTGTTTTATTGCTAAAACTGGTGTTAAGTGTTGCTTGTGTTTCTAGGAAATGCCCCCACTTCAGCTGGTCTTCTCTAGCACAATTATGGTGTCATTCTGAGTAGAGCTATATCCATCCAAATTTACTGGTTTAGGATTGTCCATCTCTATAAAGATGATTCAAATGTGCTTACTGACATTATGAACAACATTTGCAAAGAGACTACATTTCTACTTTTTAAAGCCATTTTACTGTTCAAATTCTGCATTCATGATCTGAATGGATAACAATAACAAGATCAAGAGACAAAGAACAAAGAGAACCACATATGAATATATATCTATGAAATGTATTCACCCTCAGCCATTCCTTGTATCTCATAACAGAAAGCTCTGTAGAATCTCAAGGTTTCCCCCTAATTTCAGCCCTCCATACCTCAGAGTACAATCCATTTTCCTGTACCCACAGGGCCTTTTTAGTATCTCCTCCCAAAGACTGAACATGGAATGCCTTTTTGCAAGAAAGGAAGATTTTCCTACTTAGAGAAAAGGATAGAGAAGCTCTTGTTTGGATGGATTGCCGCATGTGCATTAGAATGTGCATCACAATTAGTAGCCCCAATCAATAGATTCTGAATAATGCACAGATCTTTCACATTTGTCTTCCATTTAAAAATAGATGCTAAGCTAGCATTTCTAAAATTGGGTCTTGAGGCCTGCGGGGATCCATAAGAGAAGTCAAGGTTATCTGTGTATGCTGTATAAGGATAGAAAGCATGTCCTCTCATGCCCACCCAGCTAACACAATGACAGAGACCTCTCAGTTTTCTAGGAATTGAGACATAGCTTCTCATCTTCAAGAGAAGGTGCCAGAACAGGCTTTCTCCTCTTTTGAAGACTGTGAGCTTGTGGGGTTGCCACAAACTGCACTTACACAGATTCCAGGTCACCTCATAGTACTACCTATAAAATGTGCCAATTCTTTGTTTGGATCCAGTAAATTAGCCTTAGCAATGTAAAGTGGCTCAGTACCAAGAAGGTACAGTCCCAATACAGCCATCTTAGCTCAGGTATAAACTTGAACGGTCTTCACTTTATTTTCCAGTGCAAATAGTTTCACTACAGAAAATAAACATCAAGCATCAACAGAAAATAAAAATGGTTAATTTCAACTGAACACTAAAAGGTTTCCCAGGTTCCTTCAGTTGGTTTCTTGCTAGAAATCATTAACCAATAAGGAAGTTTCTTGTTGTCTTCATCTCAAAATCTCTTTCAATCAAGGGGTGATGTTGATCAGAATATGGGTCAGGTCTTCTGAATGGCCTTTTGAGTTGTGGCCCTGTAGAATCAACTACACTCTGAAAGCTAACCTTGTAGATTGTATACAGGCAATACAAATGTTTTACTCACAGTTATTTTTAAAGTACAGTTGATATGATTCTTACGGAAGTGTTTTGAGATCACTAGAGGATTAAGTCCTCAGTAGTGTATGTGGGGCTCAGTGTATATGGGGGGTTGTCTGTTGTAAGGTGAAGACTTGAGATGTTGGAAAAACCTGTGTCAGTCAGATTATTAAAGGTCAAGAACTGCTTCAGGAGGTCTTTTTGCACAGCCTGACAGAAAAAGATAAAAACTTGTCTGCTTTTCCGTTCAGCCTCCTTCATATTAACTGTTGTTCTATATAAGCCTAAAAAGGGATTTTGAATTACTTTTAAAGAAAAAAATTATTTCTAAAACAGGCCCATTCATTTTGTATTTCTTTTTAACAGCTCACCTTTAAATGTTGCACTGAAGTATCCAGTTTGGCTAAGGTGACTTCTGTTTGTAACTAGGCTTCTGTGAATGGATCCCTTTCTGGATTAAAGCCTGCATGCTCAGTGTAAATCACAGCTACAGCCAGGCACCTATGTTTATTTTTAGGTGGTGGTGGTAGTGGATATTTCTAAAAAGGTATTGGCACTGCCAGACTGGATATTGGTACAGTCAAAATTGGTTGGTCTATACATGGCAATACATGGACAGCCCAATCCTAGGTGATGACCCAGATACATATTGGATTATTTCTCTTACATCATACCTTCACCTTTCCTAGTCACGCACAAAACTCCAATTAATACTTTAGCTGCTAGCGTAGTATTGAACTAGCATGGTGGAAGGGTGGCATAAGCCGGTACTCGGTGCTGAATGCCTTTAGCATGAATGCATAGGCCTCCATGTGAATGCTCAATAAAGCAGCAGTCCACTTTGTGTAATGCTTCCTAGACTGAGGCTGGGGTTTGCACAAGCAATGCCAAAATCAAGTGCTCACACAGAGGGTCAAATTCACCTTGGTTTCCATCTGTGAGATTGTGGGTCTGATGGCATGGTTCTAGAATGCTATTTCAGTGCTTAAATGAAAGTAAGCATGTAAAAAGCAGCACAGAATAAGATCTAAGAACATCTGTGTTGCAGAAGGGATACAATAAGGCTAGTTGTGGTAAATACGAACATTTATGAATATATGGCTTATTCATTGACTAATTTGGATTCACATTTTGCATATAAACTATCTCCAAGTGTTACTGAAACACACCTTCAGCTTCATGGAATGCTTAGATAAGCAGCTCTCTAGAAACAGTTTCCATGTGATAGAACTGCCATCTTTTTATAAAATATAGTATGCATTTATAAATGGTATATTTGCATACATAGCAGGCAGTTTAGAATTTCTATAAGCTTCATTTTGAAACTACCGTTGGCTTTCCATGCAAAATATTGTACTGTGATATGTGCCATACAATTTCATATAAAGAATGTAAGGAAGGAGAATTTCTCTTTTTAGCATAAAGAACTGTATACCGTATATACTCGAATATAAGTTGAATTTTTCAGCACTTTTTTTGTGCTGAAAAAGCCCCCCTCGACTTATATGCGAGTTAGGTGTATTTGAAAAAATATTTTTGGGTTTTTATTTTGTTGGTCTCCAGGGAGCGCAGTTTTTAGGCTAGCGGCACCAAAATTTCAGGGATTTTTCAAGAGACTCTCCTGATGATACCACCCAAGTTTGGTAAAGTTTGGTTCAGGGGATCCAAAGTTATGGACCCCCAAAGGGGGTGTCCCTATCCCCCATTGTTTCCAATGGGAGCTAATAGTAGATGGGGCTACATTTTGAGGGTCCATAACTTTGGACCCCTTGAACCAAACTTCACCAAACCTGGGTAGTATCATCAGGATAATCTCTTGCTGATACCAGCCAGGTTTGGTGATTTTTGGTTTAGGGGTCCAAAGCTATGGACCCCCAAAGGGGGTGCCCCATCCCCCATTGTTTCCAGTGGGAGCTAATACCCTGTTTCCCCTAAAATAAGACCTATCCTGAAAATAAGCCCTAGCATGATTTTTTTGGGATTTTTGGAGGATGCTTGAAATATAAACACTACTCCAAAAATAAGCCCTAGTTACAGATTCCCCGGCGCAGCTGATCTGGTTACGACGGAGGTCAAAATCATGGAAAAAAAATAAGACACCCCCTGAAAATAAGCCCTAACTCATCTTTTGGAGTAAAAATTAATATAACATCCTGTTATATTGGGCTGCATTTTGAGGGTCCATAACTTTGGACCCCTTAAACCAAACATCACCAGACCTGGGTGGTATCATCAGGATACTCTCTTGCTGATACCATCCAGGTTTGGTGATGTTTGGTTTAGGGGGTCCAAAGTTATGGACTTCCAAAGGAGATGCCCCATCCCCCATTGTTTCCAATGGGAGCTAATAGTAAATGGGGCTACATTTTGAGGGTCCATGACTTTGGACCTCCTGAGCCAAACTTCACCAAACCTGGGTGGTATCATCAGGAGGGCCTCCTAAAGATACTCTGAAATGTTGGTACTGCTAACATAAACATTTCTCCCCTGACCAAAAATCCAGTTTTGAAGGATTTTAACTCTTGTGTTTTAGCTTGGTTGCTGGTTGAGCTAAGGTTCTTGTACTTTTAAAGTTATTGTTGAGACCATATTATTTTTGTTGACTTTCTTTTCCACTAACAGAGCTAGTTTACTGTTTTCCTTTGAAATAAATATTCAAAAACATTTAACCTACTGATGCCTCAATTAATGTAATTTTATTGGTATCTATTTTTATTTTTGAAATTTACCAGTAGCTGCTGCATTTCCCACCCTTGACTTATACGTGAGTCAATAAGTTTTCCCAGTTTTTTGTGGTAAAATTAGGTATCTCGACTTATATGCGGGCCAACTTATAAATAATGGGCCTGTATCACCCCAAATACTCATGGAGGATTGCTTGTTTGAAGGAGCTTCCAGGGAGGACTGCCAGCTCTGGCTTGGGAAGTTCCTGGCCATTAGGGAGCAGAGCCTAGGTAGGGCGAGGTTTTGGCAGGGTAGAGTCCTCAGCAGCATATAATGCCACAGTGTCTGTTCTCCAATGTAGCTGTCTTCTCCAAAGGATCTGATATCTAACGTTTGGAGATGAGTAGTAATCCCAGAGGTCTCCATGCAAAAAAAGTCTTAATGTGTGGTATGTGGAAGCTTCCACTATTTACGGATGTTCTGACATTGAGACAGTTCCAAATAAACAATTACTCCACAAACGAAGTGAACTGGTATAGGCCCTGTGCCACACATCCACCTAAATGTTTGACTTTACTCAGAGAGAGGGGGGGGGGAGGGGGGGTCCTGACAAACTGTTCTATAACTGGGTCATATGTGGGCAAATCTAGGAAATGGACTATATTATATGTTTATACCCTGCCTTTCTCCACAATGGGGACATAAGGTGCTGACATTATTCTCTTCTCTTGGTATGTGACTGATACAAGGTCAGCCAACACGCTTCCAGGGCAAAGTGAGGAGTCAAATCCGAGTCTCCTGGATCATAGGCCAACACTCTGACCACTCTGCTATACTTTGCTTTAAGCAGGATTAAGAACTGTGCATGTCTGCTCCAGTGTGTATATAAGAAAATCACTGTAGGCCAGTTGCCAGCATGTGATCATATACATAGATCTGCACATTTTTGCAAAATTTCAAATTCTGTTCTAACACTAAAGTCTGAACTGGCCTTAGCCTGATTCTAAAAGTAGTGAGTATTTAACAATCCCAAGCATAAAACTGGTGACAGAAGCCAATCACAGGCACTGAAGGAAGAAGGTCCAATGTGTACTCTATGAAATGACAGCTCTTCTAATTGCCACTATCTTGCTCACATTTACTTGACAGTCAACTTCACAAGATTGTTCCACTTGTCAAGTTTCTCCAGTTTCCCTCCTCCCAAAAGCCAGGACACATGATTCTCTTATACATTAAGGATAAATTCATTCAGAAATCTTGGACTCTGATAGATTAAATGTGTCTCTATTAAGAATTTTTACCTGGGGGTCAATTGTCAAATATTTGTGCATTTAGAACTGGAAATATTTGGATAAAATTTTGATTTGATTCTTAGTGGCTTACTAAATGGCAGCTTTGAGGCTATTGTGCAGTTTTGATACTGCAGCTATATTATTATAGTGATTGCAAATACAGTAATACTTTATGCATATAATGCCATGAGATACTATGTAACTCTCCCTGGTACATGAGTCTGTACAAACGCCAAGGTCTGTGGGTTTTATAATAGCGTTTCTTTTCTTTATGTTCAATCTGTGAGCCCAAAATAGTTGCAACTTGTTAGAAGCCTTCTTTTATCTTTTGTTTGTAATCTCAGTTGGATATGGCAAAAAATAAAGAGAAGCCCTAGAGTACGAGCTGTCTAAAAATAGTAGGTTGGAGAGAGTAGGCAACTGTGGAACTCTAGTGGAATCACTGCTATAGCTGTGGCGAATGAAAACAAACAAGCTGGTATTTATGTATAATATTGTCCTGACCAGCAATTCATCCACATTCCCACATCAAAGGTCAGTGCCTCAGCACCTTCCATCTAATACACTGGAGTGCTTTTCTCTTCCTGCTGTAATGTGAATTCATTTTATTGCAGTGATGTGTAGCTTGTTTTTCCAAGAAGTTTGTTTAAAGAGTCCAATTAATCAGAAGCATTCTAGTAACTGGATAGCTGCAACTCAAACCATTCCAAAATATTTACTATCCAGCCAGTAGATATGGCTGTTGGAAGCAACTAACAGAAGTTTTAAAGACACATCTCCAAAAGCTCCAGTGCAGGCCAAATGGGAATGATTCTTAGCTAGCGACAAGCCCCAGAAAACAACAGAGAGAGTTCCTGACAAATAACAACGGGGCATCTGTAACTTTGGTCAATAAAATCTGGACCACTGAGGACACTGAACTTGATTCCCGTTGTTCCAATCTTGGCAGAATATTTTAGTTACCCTTAGTACAAAGTCTGATAACTGCCACCAGATTTTCACCCAAGAGTGCTTATTCCTCCCCCCACTCCTCATAAAGGCAGACTCTTTTCCTAAAAAATAACTTTTAAAAATTGTCTTTAGAACAACAGCAATCCAGCCACCACAGCCAATGGGAAAACTGAGAACACAGTGTGGTTTCCTCAATGGGAGTCTATCGTCATCTTGTTTTCTAATATAATGTCGACCAGATGGCAATGAAATAAACCCACAAATGCTGGCATAAATAGAGATGGGAGAGAGGCTTGGTAAATGAAATATGATGTGATTTTGGAAGGGATGAAGAGGAAATTGCTAATTGGGATATAAAATTTCAATGACTAAATGTGCTATGGTGAGGAGATAGACCATAAGTTGTAAATGCAGTGAACATGGCAACTATTTTGAGTCTCACATTTTGAAACGATGCCCACTGTGGTTGGGTGGGAAGCTGCCCACTTCCACTTCCACAGCTTTGGAATCAATAGTGTTCAGTTCAGAATGCCAGTTTTTTGTTTTCCAGAAGGGTGATTTTGATTTAGTTTTACAGTCACTATTTTTAAGGGGAAAAAGCTGGAGTTCCTATGTGTTAAAAATGTCTCTGCCCTTGCCACCCTTCCAGGGCTCTTCCTTCCAAGACTTTTCAATTGGGGGTATTTAAAGTTGTTTTGGACCTTACTACTGGAAAGGGGAAAGAAAGCTGAGCATTGCATGTTGCTGAATAATAAATGGTAAAACCCCTTTAAATAATGTTGCCTCAAAATATATTTACCCAAATATAGGCATTGAAATCTGATCCAATAGATAACATTCAAAACAAAATTCTATCCTGTACCTGACAAAGTGAGCTTTGACTGATAGAAATATACACCTTGGAAAATATAGTTGGTTTCTAAGGTGTTACCAGCTGAATAGTCCTAGCTTGTCAGAGCTTGAGCTCTAAACAGGATCAGTCATAGTCAGTACTTGGATAGGAAACCACCAAGAAAGACGAGTTATTACGTGGAAGAAGGCAATAGCAAAATCACCTCTGCATTTGTTTTGGCTGAAATGCTCCATGGAAGGGGATTGCTATGAGTCAGTTCCAATTCAATGGCACATCCCTTTTCTTCTAAGGTGCTACTGAACTCAATTTTACTCAAACAATAGCCCTGATTGTCTAAGTTATTTATGATATAACATCAGCTGTGCAAACAGACTTTAGTTACAGCAGTATGTACTACAGTGCTGGCTACCCTGTTTCCCCGAATATAAGACATCCCCTGAAAATAAGACGTAGTAGAGGTTTTGCTGAAGTGCGAAATATAAGGCATCCCCCGAAAGTAAGACGTAGCAAAGTTTTTGTTTGGAAGCATGCCCAACGAACAGAAAAATAAGACATCCCCTGAAAATAAGACATAGCGCATCTTTGGGAGCAAAAATTAATATAAGACATTGTCTTATTTTCGGGGAAGCACGGTAATACCATCTCCTTGAATAATTGTGTGTCTTTAAGATTGGTAGGATGGCCAGCAATTCAGTCCATACTGCTTTTCTTAGAACTGAGGCAAAAAAAGCACCTCCTGGTTAATTATTTTTTGCCACATAGTTGTGAAAGGCATAAACAGATTTATATTGCCAGGTTACTTTTTCCTGATTAATGTTATCCTGTGCAAGTCCTATTTTGCACACAATGCAAAAGCCAAATTCAGTTTTATTGCATCCAGTACCTCTGAAGCATTTGTGCTGTGCTATGGATAGCAACTGGCCGAGCAAACCTGGCTTGCTCTTTTGGTTTGATTTGTGGGCAAATCAGGAATTGGATGAAGCTTTTACAGTATTATGATAAATGTTGTAATCTGCTAAATTATACAGGAAACTGTTACAGGCACAAGTGTACACCACAGTATATTAAATACTATTGTATATGGAACAACTAGCATTTAAATTAGTCATTCACTCCTGGCTTTTACAGCGATGGGGGGCAGGAGAGAATTCCACCAGATGCATAAAAACCCTTGGGGACATATAACTCTCTGGGATTTCCATAGATGTCACAGGCAAATGTATGTAAAACAGTCTGCTCACCCTTTCCTTCCCTAAAATTTTGGGAAGGAACAACCTAGAGCAGAGGAAAAGTGGGAATAATAAATAATACTTTGCATCTAAATATCATAATATGCAAACTAATGTTAATCCCCCCTTAAAAAAAAGTTAACAGAAAAGAGCACATAGAATAGAATAGTTACTTCAGATAGTCAAAAAAAAAGATAAAGAGATCTTCTTGGAGTACTTTGCCTTCTGAAGTGAGGTAGGTTTCTTCCAGGGATAGGTCGTGCTCTCTTGCAGTTCCTTCCCAGAGTCTTTTGTACCCAGCTTGCCTATTCGGTGTCAAGTCAAAAGGTTTTTCTTTTCTCAGGTTTTTTATTGAGTTTTTTTTTCATCTTTCTACTCCCACCTTTGAGTCATGCTTTGCTTTTCACTGTCCCTTTTATTATTTGGGCATTAATGACTGATTGTTATTGATGCTTTAAATTGTTGTTTTTATTCCAGTTATTTTTATCACTATCTTTTTATTGTTTTTAACAGCAGCAGTTTCATATTGCTTTGTGTCTTACTGAATCAGTAGCAGGATACCAGCTGATTTAAATTAATCCAATAAAGAGTTAAAGCAGCATGAATGTAATTTGATAAATGCCAAGAAAAATGAATTCCTTTATAGTTTCCTCTTTGTAGAACCACATATGAGGATGTCTTGCTTTTTTAATATATATATCTTTCAACTCTAAATCCTGTGCTTAGTTCTGTTCAAGCTTTGTACATGTTTTAGGGCCTTTCTACTATGCCTTGGATGAGCTAAAATACATCCAGCTGTTTGTTGTTGGAGAGCTCCTTGTTGCTGGAAGGAGCTCAATTAATATACACTCACATGAATATGATTTATTGCCAGGATGCAGACAGGCAGCCTGATTCAAACAGAGGGTGGGGGTGGGCAGGGAGTCGAGCAGTGGCTGGCAACAGTGCAGTGGTGCTGCCTCCAAAGGGGGAATCAGCAGCATGGGCACCAGCGAAGAGGGAGAAAGAGGGTCGCCCATTCTCTCGTGGGACTTAAACCATGTGTTTTGCATGCGTAAGTCTGCACCACTGGCAGGGGCATTCCTAGCCCAAAAGTGCATTGGGAGCTGACTAAAGTTGGCTCCACCTCCAGGAATGCCCCCTGGAACACTGCTATAGCCATTTGTCACAGTGGCGAGCAGCTGTACGGCCCAGGTTCTGGGTTTGGGTGCTATGGCATCTGACCCGCTGGGATAAGTCCCTCCACACTGGCATCCATGCCACTGTATACAGTGTTGGTGGCATGGATGCCAGTGTAACCCTTCCATCACGTCCAATGCAGCTGCAGCCCTTTGCCCCCCCGGGGTTGGAATGCACAGTAATTGTTCTGCATTATCAACATCATGAATCCAATTGCAAAGGTGGTGAAAGGTGGTCAAAGCATCCACCTGCTTATCCAGCAATAGGCCTGGGTCTAATAACATTATGGGCCTGTTCCTTCAAGGGGAGTATAATTCTATCCAGAATGGGTGACACCTAAAAATCCTGGATCAGACCTTCTGCTCATCAGGAGGACTTCTGTTTCATTGGGATTAAACTTCATTTTGATCTATATGCCTTTAAAACCATGCAAGGAAGGAAAGTCCAATTAGTAAAAATCTTTACATTCTCCTTCATTTCACCATAAGTACAGTGAGAAGTCACTGAACTGCTTAAGCAGCCCTTGATTAACTTGTCCAGATAATTAATAGTCATATGTCTTCTTTAGCATATCCTCTGAGATTCTCGAAAAACTCTAATAAACTCTCAGAAAGCAAAGCAAGCCAAACAGGCCAGGAAGAGCAGCCATTTGCTCCCAGAATTAATCATCTCATTTTAGAACTTGTTATTGATAAGGGTTAATGCTGAGAATTTGATGAAGTCTAGCTTAATGGAAAATCAAAAACAAAGAATATGGCACTTATGGTATATGTTGTGTACCTGGAGACTGACAGCAACACAGCTGCTGAGAAGTTAACTTGCTTTTCAGACAGATGTATGATAAAAAGACCCTTTGTCATATTGTATCTTTGAGAAAGAATCAGAAGACTAAAAAACTCCCAAGATGATGGGGAGGTATACAATTTATGCAGAAAGGATGTCCCCCCCTCCACCTCTGGTTCCAGGACCTTGAACAAATTTAGTGAACATGAAATCATTTAAGCCAGAGGCAACGCCTCTCACAGCAATTTACAGTACAGAGTCAGTAGTGATAGCTACTCTTCCTTTTCATGTCGTCTTGACATGAACATTCATCTGGCGATAACAAGCCACTTCAATCTCTAACATGTTGATAGGTTCAAAAGGTTGTACTCAAAGGGAGAGGCAAACTGAATAGGAGGGGGGAGGGGGAAGCCCCTGGATAACTAGGGAGACAAACGTGCCTCTATATAAGTAACTATGTAAACAAGATCAGAGAAAATGAGCAAGGAACTGTTCCTAAAACACACTGGAGCTATATTCCTTCACACAGTTACTTAGAGCTAAGCACCATAACACACAGTGGGACTTCTGCATAAATACAGTTGCCTATCAATACAAAGGCTGTTGATGCTAGATAAATCTCCTAGTTAAGGTGTTTACAAAAGAGCTAAGAACATCGATCTGCCTAGAAGTAGAAACGTTTGGGTTTATTCCCACCTTTCTCTCCTGTAAGGAAACTAAAAGGGGCTTACAAACTCTTCCCCTCCTCTTTTTACAACAGACACCTTGTAAAATAGGTGGAGCTGAGAGAGTTCTGAAGACTAGTTCAGAGGGCCAAACTAGAATCCATGGCTCTCCATCAGCCCCTACCAGCATGGCCAATTGGCCATGCTGACAGAGGCTGATGGGAATTGTAGTTCCTGAACATCTGGAGAGCCGCAGGTTCCCTACCCCTGGACTAGTCTAAGGTCACCCAGCAGGAATGCAAGAGTGGGGAAACAAATCTGGTTTACCAGATAAGACTCTGCCACTCAGGTGGAGGAGAGAGGAATCAGACCTGGTTCTCCAGATTAGAATCCACCTGCTCTTAACCACAGTGCCATGCTGGATAGTCAACTTTATCATGAGAAAGTGGAAATAAAAGTTTAATTAACCTAAAAACTATGCAGCATGCTTTGAAGTGGGGCAGCAATGATCAGAAAATGAATGATAAATGTTTGTACCATAATTTTATTTAATCATTTAGGTATCTTCATTATGTGCCCAATTGATGAACTGATTATTTGAATGGCTGTTGAGGCTTCTGATAATTTTACTAATTCATGTGGTACGTTAATAGTTCATGCCTATAACTGCCAAGACTGTAGGGATAGCTCAGTTTTTACTTTCCTTGATCTTAAATTGGCTTAACAAGCCTTAATTCTGTACTTAATGGAGGCTTTTGTCCGTTGCAGCACATATTTTACTCTTAATTGTTGACATTCTCTGTTTCATGCTTATGGTGCATTCTGTGCTAGTGGGGAGAAGTCCAGTAAACTCTGTGATGGGTGAAATACTGGGAAGGGTCTGCTTACTGTCTCCTCCCAATGCAGGATATCCTGCCTCAGGGCAAGGAAGGGAACTGGTGTTCTTTGATTCTGAACAGGCTGTTAAGTTATTTTTGCATGTCAATCACAGCCAAACACAACAACAGGTCAAAAAAAATGATCATGTCACTCTTTGAAGATGTCAGAATAAGCTACTTGAAAGCATTTTCCGATCCAGCGTCACAGGCTTTTATTAAACAGGGCAAAATCTCTACTCAGAGCTGTGTTACTCAAGAGGACAACTAGCATGAAAAATTAATCAGAATCCCACTGAGAAACAGCCCAAGGCATCACTTCTGACTTGTCCATATTTAAGCAAACCAGAGAGTGTCCTTTGAGAGTTTTGCAATATGGACATGAATGTTTTATGGAGGAAAAGCTGGATATTGTCTCAACAGTGTGCCTTTTGGTGTGAATTTAATTTGAGCAGTGATGTTCTAAATCTCAGAAGACTTTTTCAAACAATTGAGGGGACAGGTCATATTAACAGGCTGGCAAAGAATACAATTGCTTTGCGCCACTTGCAGAAAGTCTGCAGACATAGAACAACAGTGTGATGGCAGCTAGACAATACAGCCAGAAATTAAATGGTTACAGTTTTGCTAGCAAATTACTCAAATGTCTTTCCTGCATTGAGCGTCAGTCAATAACGCTGCTGCTGGCTTGCTTAATGAGATGTTTGTATTTGGCAAACTCTTTGCAATGATCGGTTGGTATACATGAGTTGGAATAGGGCTGGAGGGGGTAAAACTGGTTAGTGCTTTTATTAGTATTGTGCTAGTGGAGCAGCTAATGGCACTAATATGCACAAACTTCTTTATTTTAGATATTTCTCTTGCTGCCCTTTTGAAGTAGTTAGAATGCTTCCAAACAGTAACATCGTCATAGCAGTTATAGAGCTTGGTTTTGAAGTATGCCCCAGAGTGATCTGTGGAAGTACAAGCAGGAGATTCAAACGTACAATAAGCTTTTGTTCATTTTTTCCTGAGTAGCACTGCATCTTTAAATGCCCCTGATTTGAGGTCTAAATGTTATGTTTGATGCGTAAAAGATCATACATAGGTACAGTATTCACCCTTACTTTGGGAGAAGAAGAATCCTTTATTGTTCTGGAATGAAAAACAGTTCTTAATTTTGGAAGACAGAAGTTCCCAAGTCTCTCTCTCTCTCCCCCCACCCCCCCACCCCCCATATTTGCTAGTCTTACATCCATGCCAAGGTGGTGACACTGCAATACTGCTGGGATATCATGGATTGATAGCAGGAGAGCCCTGGGGGTGGATTAGATAGGAGGTGAATACACACAGTCTTTTGCTGAATGAAACTTACTACTGGGTCTAGCTGGTAAACTTAACATCACTGTTGTGCTTCCAAGTGCACAATCTTACTACACTGTCTCACCTGAACAGAAATTCAGGAAGGCCCAGGAACAGTAAGGTTATCCTTATAATCTGGAAGGGCAGTACCAAGAAGTTTACCCAGTGGTTACATTCATGCTGTGATGTGGTCATCAGCATTCCCTAATTCTTGGCTGGTTGATATCATGCTGCCCTCATTATAATTCATTTGCTATATGAGTAAGGATGTAGCCCTAAGATAATCAAAGGTAAGAGGTCTCCAGACTAATTCTATGTGGAAGAAAAGCAAAGTTCTTGATTAAATATAGGGTAACTCTATAACAGAATGAGACTGGATGGAATCTGCTGTTCTTATTTCCAGATAAACTGTTCAACTGATATTCAGTTATTTATTATTGCTTCATTTCTACTTGGCCTTTCTCCTCAGAAGGGACTCAAAACTGCTTACACTCTTCTCCATTTTATCTTCACATCAAAACCTGTAAGGTAAGTAATGTTGACAGAATATGTGTCACTGACCTATGTCACCAACAAGTTTCCATGGCCAAATGGAGATCTGAACCTGAGTGTCCCAGATCTTATGATGATAAAGCGCGACTGAGAATTACCTTGGACGCTGTTGCTGCCTGGGAGTGGGGAGGGAGAGCGGCACCCAACCCAACAAGCTGAGCCATTCTGCTGCAAGCGTGAGAAGGTGGCGTGGCCGGAAGGGGTGGGGGCTGAGGCCTTATATGGGCAGACCAGTCCTTCCCGTGCCTCTTCTTGCTTGGGACTCTGATGGCTTCTCCCGCTCACCCTCCTACGTTTCTCAGCTTTTGGCATTGCACTTTTGTTACGTTTGCTTTTGTTGTTACTTACATTTCATTTGTCACAGCCTGGAAGGTTGTGCATGGGGACTGATCCGTTCAGGGGAGGAGGAACCTGCGTGCCGGGCCTCCCCTTTTGATGGGGGCCTCCATAAGAGGCCTGGGGAGTGGAGTGAGCATGTGTACCTCTTGCCCAGGTGGGGGCTGCAGGGCAGCAAGGGCAGCTCATCCAGAGACCAGTGCCCAAATGGCTCCCACTATCTTGCTGCTCTGGGAATTGGTGCAGATCTGTTCCCTATGCTGCACCTCTGTTTTCTTTAGCCAGCATATTAATAAACAGGTGGTGGCCAAATTTTATTCTATGCAACTGGTTTCTGTGTCTTGCTTTTCCACACCCTGTATCTCCTCCCCTCCTTGGGCAGCAAAGATGCACCAGGGATGTAATCATGCTTCAACTAATAAAGACCAGAGATGCCATGGATTGCAAGTACCTAGTTAACAAACGTCTATTTGTTCATTGTACTTGGTACACCTAAATCTGTTTCTTGTAGTACCCAGTCTATGCCTTGTAGAAATATAGTTGTTTAATTAGAGAGAGTCTGTGCAGGTCCTTACCCACCTGCCTTGGCTCCTTGGCATGCTACAATGATACACTCTCAAGGAGTTGACCTTGGGCTACCCATGGGAGAGAGAGAGGCTGGATTTTACCCAAGGTGGCGGTGGCAACAGTAAAGTGGAAGGCAGGCCAGTGCCTCATAAGGTGACAGAGACAATCACAGGCCGTTTCCGCACGGAGGCGGAAACGGCTAGGTCGGCGCATTTTGCGCTGACCCGACGACGCTGGGACCGTCCACACGGACGGTCCCAGAAAGAACCGGGGAGACGGTGCCGCTGGGCGCTGTCGCCCGGTCGCCTTACCTGCTCTCCGGCCCTCCGGCGCGTCGTTGGGGCCTGGGGGCACGCCTCCCCTGCCCTGCGCGCCTGCTTCCGGGCCACAGAGCAGGGGTGTGTGTCCCCAGGCCCCGGCGACGCACCGGAGGGCAGGTAAGGGAAGCGAGGGGGTGGGGGGGGGGAAGCGCCGGGAAGCTGCCGCCGTTCGCACGGCAGCGGCTTCCAGCCGGCATTTCCCCAACAAGAGCGCTTCCCAGCGCTCTGGGAAAATGCCAGCGTGGGGACGGGCGGGCTGCGCGGCTGCGATGCAGCTGCGCCCCCTGTGCGAATGGCGGCCTGGGGACGGCGTTTTTGCCATCCCCAGGCTGCCATATTCCGCCCGTGCGGAAACGGCCACAGTGACTTTGAATCAGTCACACTCTCTCAGTCTAACATAACTCACTAGATTGCTGTGACGATAAAATGGAGGTGAGGAGAACCATGAAGTAGCTCCCACAGAGCATTTCCATGGAAGAGTTTTACAAATGGAGTGTACATTTTTCTCTTCTCTCTTCCTACAGAAGTATAAAGTGCCCCTGAAAATGCTGATCCTGGGGAACAGCCTTTCACAGGGCATTTGGGCCTGCAGTAGGAGCCAAGAACGTCATGCTCTGTGAGCAGAATCCATCTGTCTGCAGGAAATACTTTACAGGATCAACCACTTAGAGGAAGGATGGAATAAAAATATGTTACTGAAAACAAAAAAAACAGTGACAATCGCTTTTGCAGCTTACTTTGATGGCATGGATAAGCAAAAGAATTGGAGAAGAAACCCAAGTTTTACTGCGTACACCAATTTAATCAGGTAAAGCCCTGGCAATTTCAGATACACCAGGACATGACAATTCTAAATTACTGTATTGCCTGTAGAATTTACAGAACAAAACCACATCTCTGAATTAGGGGGCTATCCACTGGTGGGATTCAAATAATTTAACAACCAGTTTCAGTGGTGGGATTCAAATAATTTAACAACTGGCTGTTTAGAAGCACCATTTTAGCAACCGGTTCTGCCAAAGTAGTGTGAACCTGCTGAATCCCACCACTGGGGATATCAAAATTTAGTTTTCATAAAATTATTACAAGCTCTGATTAAGTAATGCAATCATTAAGGCTAAATACTTACCAAAAAAAACTAATATGAAGAAATGAATTATTCAAATATCCTTAAGAATGTTGCCATTTAAAGTATAGGCCATAGTAATTTAGCTTCATAAATATGTTTTAAGTTTTTTAATGCTAATTTTACTTTTCGGTTTTATAACCCTTGAGCAGTTTTAAATGAGAAGCAGCCCCCCCCCCCCCCCCCGTTTTTGGATTTGCTTCAGGCACTGTGGCATACCAATAGCACGACTTGTGCTGCCAAACAGCCCAAGATATTTGCAACTAGATAAATCACTTTATAGGACTATTATTAATGAGTATGCATATGATCCAATCAAAGATAAACGTATTTAAGCCTTTCTCTCTCACACACATAAGCCTCCTCTTAATTTAAAGTGGGTTAGCTAAATACATGCTTTATTCATTCCTAACTGAAATACACCGCATTATGCTGAACTGCAGAATCAAGCCATTAAATGTGAAATCAGCTGTTATTGAGGCCTAATTTAAACCTGAGGCTGGTGAGGCAAACTGTTTCCTTTGCACAGATTCTGAGTTTTCTACTCAGTTTTCTACTGTACTGAGGAAGGAAATGAGGCCGCATCAGTGGGCAGGAAAAGATAATGGAGAGTACAGTACAAGGCGGAGAGTTTATCTAGCTCTTTTAAACCACTACATTCAAATTGTTCAAGTTGGTATAATAGCAGCTAGGACATGGAAAACTTTTTAGTTATTTTTATATAAAGTTTTAGTTAAAGTGTGATTACCTTTAAACACAAAATAGAGGCTAGATGGAATTTTCCTTCTCTTGTCTAGTTTGTTGTTTATCGTAGAAAGAAAAACCTCCTGTTATGTTTAGGACCTTCACTCCCACCTTTCAGGACATCTGGCCTGGTTGGGTGATTGCACCTGTTGCTTGTCAAAAGGAACAGCCTAAAGTGTGAATTATTTCCTGAACTGCAGAGAGTAACTCAACAGGGAGTTGATAGCTCTGTGACTTCAAGGATGTGCCAGGAACATTATGCATTCCAATAAGCCCTGAATTAGACTCTTGTTCCACTTCTAAGAGATAAGGATATTAGCCATAGTTTGGGTTATTGTTTTATGACCTTGCAGTGGAAGGGTTTCATTTTCACCAAGCTGTAATGTTGCCCTATGTCTCATTACCATAGTAAAATCCCCACCTCCGGGCCCCTCTTTTCCTCCATTTTCTGGTCATGGGTTGCACGTAATTGTGTGAAGGGGCCGTAACCTGTCCTTTCATGTAAAAGGTTGTGCCAAAGTGATGTAACAGCTGATATAAGGAAGACTGGCATGTGTTTTCCTATATAACCTCTGAACTTTGATTGTATTATTGCTTCTACCTTTAGTCAGATGCTGATTTTGGGCTGCAGCTGTTTAGATTTTCAGTTAAAAAGAATTTTTTTGTGACTTGTGTGCATACATTTGTTCTACCAAGGCAGTTTACAATAAATTGATTGCCAAAGACTATTTAAAGGAAAATAAATCTAGGTAATTCAGTAATTCATATGTACCTAGATTTTAACTGAAATGATGGTAGGGAAATTTAAATGTTTTCAAATAATGAGGTTGCTGATGCAACCCTCCTTAAGTACATTCTATATAAAATATTACTTAGATTACAATCACAAAATTTCTTATTTCTGGTTATAGTCCTCTGCCAGATGTTGGGAAAACAATGGTAATGGAAACAGACAGGACTAATTCTGCTTTGTTAGTGCTATTTGGAAACCCTAATGTACCAAGCATGAGAAATACACTGATGTGAAACCAGCGCAATGAAGGAGACAATCTGCCTTTTCCTTTAATGTTGAATACTCAATGGTTTGCTTTTGATGATGGTTGTCAAAATGGTTTACTGAAATGAGAGTGATTTCAGCCACATGTGTCTTAGAAACAGATTTCCTTCTTGGGTCCCAAAGATGGAACCGATTATGCAATTGCTACTAAGACTGACACAGTTTTAAATATGATTAAGTCCTTTATCATTCTTAGGGCTGTAGGGTATTCAGTTGACTTTGGAGATGATACTATAAGAGAATTTTGGCAGAAATCTGTAGTAAAATATTTTTTAAAATAAATTATGAAATGGAAAGAGATATAGTGAATTTTTGTTCACAAGTATCACACAGACTTTCTTTTAACATCCTTGAAGTTGTTGTTAAAGTCAGGAGTGCACTACTCTACATGTACATTGGTGCTATAAACACCTGGAATACTGAATACTCGATAATATACAGTTCAAATTAAAACACGGAGGCATTCCTAATATTCTCAACATTTAAAATGGCAGCCAATTTTGTAATCCTAAGAAGATAGCTGTAAATAAATAAGAAAGCTCAAGTTCTGTGTTCAATTTGCATGGGCCCAATTTGCCATTTACCAGAATATTTTATCCTGTTTCAGAAATTTCAACCCCTCAGAATTATTTTTCAAGCAGTTTTTGATTTCTTAAAATCAGCCCTATATAACTCAAGATAGCTAATACTAAAACATTCAATGTTTATATTTCAGCAAAACTAATTTCATGTGTATTATTAGGAAATCTTATAGCACAGCCAAGGCAATAACAAAGCTTCTGAAGATCCTGCAAATCAATATCCTAGTACAAATCCCTGGCAGTTATTATAGTGTGACAGGATGTAGCAGTAAAATGTTTAAAATGTTCAGCAACAGACAAAAGGGTGCACGCCTTTTGGTCACGTGGGGGGGGCAGGCACAAGGAGCCCTCCACGCTACAAAACGGCATGTGCCCCAGCCGCATGCCACTGAGCCCTGCCCCCCTGCAGGGAGGTGGAGTGGTTGAGGCTTGGTGGCGAGTGGCGGCGAGTGACTGCAGTGCCCACCTGGGATGCCTGCCTCCGCCACTGAGCCCCGCCCTGGCCTCCATGCAGGTCGGCTTTTGCCCTGGGAATGGCAGGAGCCAGCCTGCAGAGAGGCAGAAGCGGAGCTCGGTCCAAGCCCCCCATGCCAGGCCTCACCCCTGAGCCCGAGGGAGGGGGCATGCAGGGGCGGTGCCCAGAGGAGGTGTTGCCCCTGGGTGCCATTTCCCCTTGATATGCTTCTGGTCCTGGGTTCAAGTCACATGTTGCAGAGAGTATTGCTTATGCAAACTCTAGCTTTTTGTAGAGGCAACTGAGCATGATATATTCAAAATGATGCTCAAAAGGCACAGAAAAAGCTCCGCACTGTTCTTATTCATAATTTGTGCCAGAATTCTAGAAACTGCATTATCAAAGGCCAACAGCACATCATGCCATTTGCTAAAGTCTTCAGAGTGCAGAAAATCTGTGTTTTAATCTGGTGGTATAGAACTACATCTATATCCTTCAACTACAGAAGTGAGCAACCTTATTCAGCTTGAAGTTCATGGTTCAGTCATCTCATGTCCTCTATGTACATCACAAGCTCAGCAACTACAATCCTTACTGTGGGGTGTCAAGTTTTGTTTCCACCAATGTCATGTGTTCCTTTTGCCCTACCAGCAATTGCTACAGTAAACACTTACAATTTTGCCATGAGGGCAACCATGTCTCCTTAACTGATTTTGTATGTTGGTTGTGTTCCAGAAGTGCTGAAACAGATCGAACATGCTGATCAATGCCAAATGTGGAGACACGATGTAGTGTGCCAGTTTCCACAAAGAAAAATAAAATAAATCTGAACCATTTGCATATGCTGGCAAAGGTTTTGATAGTCGAGATATGGCAGTTCTAGGCAAAACTAGTAGCATTTTCTTCAACTAAAGTATTATATATCCTTTTCTGTCCTTGTTGAAACATCTTGTTAAACTTAAGGCTACATCTTTTAAGACATTTTGCGATGAGTCAAATCAATATATCCTCTGCTCCTTTACCTTCATCAAGTCTATTGAGTGTCACTTTTGCTGGCAGTTCATTGATGACAGCGTATTCTTGAAGGTTATCCACAGAAGCCGTGCATCAACAGCTGCCCCTCTGCCTATTGTTGGGCCCTGTAAATGTTCAGCTGCCACTTCCTGACACACTACACAAAATTCCCAGTCATTTTTAGAAGGAGCTTAACTTCCAGGATCTTCAGCAGTGTTCATCAATGTCAACCACTTAACAATAGGTGTCCTGCTACTAGAAGTTCTTTGAAATAAATTTGAAAAAGGGAGGTATAAGTAGCCAGTTGAGTGTGCTGAAATGTAAATGTTGACTATTATAGTATGAAGCACTGCTAGTTCAATGGAGGTGACTTCAAAAATTTAAAACTAATTCTATGGCTGATAATTTCTGAAGGAGAATGATATTTTGAAAAATTGTAATGCTTTAAAGATAATTACAGGAAACCTCCCAGAGAAATTCTGTTACAGTAATGTTAATGGTTCATTTTAAGGAAAATGGATGTGAGAGTGATCTAGCTGTGAAAGCCGGGAATGCCCTTACCTAAGTTTGCCATCTTTGGAAATTTAGGGGCAGAGTCTGGGGTGGTAGAAGGGAGCTCAGGAGAGATGGGGGAACCAATCCCTGAAGTCTGGGAATCATTTGTAATTCTGGGAGATCTCCAGAACTCACCTGGAGATTGGCAGCCCTACTCCTTCCACCAATTTGGAAACCCCATTAGGACTTTCCTCCTGAACTGATGGAAACACTGGGAAATTTCTGATGGAAAAACTGGGAAATTTTGGAAAGCACACAAAATATCCCTCATATGAGATATATTTTTCTTTGAAATGACTGAAATGCTTTTAAAAGTAAAGCTTCGTTCATTCCAACTGAATAGCATGAAAAGCTGAGGACTCCCCCACCTTTCTACTGGAAATATTGGGGAGTACAGGAAAAAAAATCCTATGAGATGATATATGTTGTTATGCAATGACTGAAATGCTTTGTAAGTTAAGTAAAGGTTTAGTCACTCAAAATAGTGTCTGATGACTTTATTTTCAGTTTTTCTATTGGAGAGTACTGAAAAATACTCTGACATATATATATTGGAATGAGTAAAATGTGCCCAGACAGCTGCAATCCACTGTATACTATGCTATCTCTTGATTTTTACTGGGTACATATGCCATTTTGTTTATAGAAAACTAAGGCTTTTATGCTTTTCAATTCCATTATTATACCAATTTTATATGCTAAAACACATATATTGCATTTTATGTTGTTAATGCAGAACACAGATCTAGTTGTGATAAGAAAGTATTATATAAATTTCTATTTTCTGGCAGGAAAAAAAATGGCAACCCCCTCCTTTCCACCCCTTATGGTTTCAAAATTTCTGGAAATTTTACATCTTTGTTACAAATATCAACTAACTCCACAATTGGTGGACAGTATGAATTTCAATAATATTGGCAGAGTCTTGCTATATTAATTCACACTTTATATGCACTCTAAGCATGTAAGAACCTACATGCTTTTATCACAAAATATACTATTTCACCCCTTTTTGTGGCGATGATGCTATGTACCAGTGAATCTGGCTTTTCAGTCGTAATAGCACTGATTTGTTCTATGCTAAGTTTCTATACCTTACAATAGAACATACAGATTCTATTTAAGCCAGATGCTATGAGTTCTCCTGGACCCAGAGTAAATGCCACTGTCTGAGCATTTCAGCTATAGAAACCTAACAAATGAGCCAAATGGACAAAAGGACAACTGTGTGTGCTCACATACTTCCAATTCATTTCAGTGCCCTGGAGTGGTCTGGAGTGGTCACTTGTGGATTATGTCACTGGATTTGCTCTAGTGGTTGCAATAATAGTGTGATATAACGTCATATAAAGTTATACTATTTTCTACTTCTGTAGAGGCAGGGTTCTTTATTAAGATTTTTAAAAGGAAAAAATGCAACTGTATTTGTATGATAATTTTGGATAGTTATCCAAAATAGGTGCCACTACTGTAGCAATCCTTAGAGGAGAAGTTCTGAAATCTGTAAAGTGATTATTCACCAAGAAGTGACAGTGACAAAATATATAGCAAGATGTGGGGCTGGTAAATTATTTAATGTAGGTGGGTAGACTAAATTATCTGAGGACAGAAGTAAAGCATTTGGTTGACACTTCTTAAATGGTAGTCAGAACTATGAGAACATCTCAGATTTCCAGGAGTCTCCTTTCCCTAGAAGACCTTATGGAACTCAGAACTGATTGAAATATTATACTAGAACATGTTGGAAGCCACTACTATGTGATTCCTTGCAGAGGGACTGCCATATTGATGCTCCAGTTATTGGTAGTCACTAGTCCTGGTGTGGACACTGTGCAATCACTGCAAAATATACACAACTTGATCTTGGAGGTGCTGTTGCAAAAAAGCAAGCTTGGTGGGTTCTATTGAGAAGCATAACATTTGAATCAGCCCTTAATGTTATGTATTTGCATGCATTAGAGTCTACTGCAGTTCACTGTCTCTATAGTAGTCACAATATTCCTCTATCTGTAAGATGCAATTAGGCCAGCTGTTTGTCATGAACAGTGTAACCATTTATGCCTATTGGTGTGGTTTTAATTCACCTTTGATTCCTGATTCAACCCAGCCATACAGTTTTTAGCTTTCCAAACCTGATGAAGCCTATAATTTTATTTTTATTTGCAGGTTTATAATCCACTTTTGGCTTACTGGATTCCTGAGGGGGCTCACAATGTGAAATTGGTCATAAAAATAGAGTCAATTTTCATGTTCAGCAGCTAGCTCATTCCTAGGAATCAGTGCTCATGCGAACAAATAACTTCTGTGAGTTGTGTAATACCAGAACCATGAACTCATGTGAGATGATGGTTTCTCTTCTGTGAACACTTTTCTCTCATTGGAAATGGAGCCATGATCTTGTAAGTGTCTCCAATGATACACCATTGATATGACCACTGGTTTCAGGAAGTGCGCCAGCAAATGAATGCAAGAACTGCCTCAGAGTGCATCACTTGTTCTGACATAGAGGGAAATGAAAAAAGGTATGCAATTTGTTTGTATATATATAAATGGCTCAACTAACATTTGGCCCAATTTTTGAATAACTGATGCAATACCACAACAACAGCAAACCCAGTATAGGTGAGACACATCTGGATTCCATTTCCAACACTTTTACTGAAAGGGACAGCTTGGGAGACTGTAGACATCAAAGTACCAAAACTGAAAACAGAACTGTTGGCTGCAGATTTAACTAATGAACATAAGGATAATATATAGTACAGTTTCTTAGGAAGAGAACAAGCAGTAGACAAGGGATAATAGGGTAATGAGGGTCAAGGACATGTCATTGATAAGAGAATATGACTTTACTTTCTTCATTTATAGTCTTTGGTTAGTAGGAGATCTAAACACAGCACTGTAGTACTACTTATAGTAAAGGGGAGTAAAGCCTTGGAGCATTCAACACAAAGGGTTTTCTATAATGGGAAATGGCAGGGGAGAGACTATATACAATGGCAGCAGAAGGGAGGGTTAGACTGCAATGTGAGAGAAATACTGGTGTGTTCATAAAGGTGATGACAGATAAACTAATGTTACAAGCACAGTAAGAAACAAAAGAAAAATAAACCCACATACTCCGGAAATGAATCTTCATTTTCCCTTTTGCAGAGGACAAAGAACACATCAACAGGAAAATGGAAAATTTGCTAGGAAGAATTGGAGGGAAGAATTGTTGGTTGTTACAGAGTTCTCTCCTCTATATGTCTTGCATCAGCAGAAGGTGTATTATGGTGGTCCAAATGCAAAAAACGAGAAAGAATATGGTACATGTGCTTTGATGCTATGAGCTGTGCACTGCACTCCACATTTTCATCTTAGCAAGAATTGTAAGGGTTCTTCCAATCATCAGTTCCGGAGTATATTTAGCTACTGAAGCTGTGGTGCACACAAATGTCACATTCCCATGAGTCAACCCATTTAATTATCCCCATTTCTTGCATACCCCCTCCAGATATTCCCTGAGATGCTTGTGCTGAATTAAAAGCTGAACATATGGATGTGACATCATCAAGGCATTAAAGGTGAAGCAGCAAGTGGCTTAAGAATTAGTACAATTAGAGGCAAGTCATTTTTGCTAGGGGAGAAACAGAGACAAAAGCACTGCCACAGAATTAACATAACCACAAAAATAACACTAACAAAGCACTCTGCCAAAAAAATAATAATAAAGGCATAACATATTTTTGTGAAAGAAAATAAAATCCACATCCAAAATGAATACAATGAAAATCAAGCGCAACACTGTTTTTCATGTTTTTAAAAAGTTTGCATAACATCTCTTTCCTTTGCCCTTGAAAAATAATTTACAATATTAAGAGAGTTTGATCTGAATGCCATTTGGGCTTGGGGTGGGCAAGGGAAGGAGGGGAGAGCACACAGATATGTGATAATGATAAAGAACCATGCGGTCACCTCTGCCACCATTGTTTGTTTGCTTTAACGTGTATGGACTGCTTCCAGCTTTGCTAATGATCTTAATTAGGTTGCAAAGAATGCACAAAATTTAAATAATCAAGTCAAGAGCTAATAAAGCCTTTAGTGTTACTCCATCAAGAGCTGAATTCAGGTGAAAACTATCATGGCCCGTCAGCTTTATACTTATGAGAGTAGTTTCACTGGAAATTGTTTTGAAAGTGGAGGGAGAATGCAGTATGGCTTGAAAAGCAGCTGGTTTGCCTTCAAGGCAGCTGCTGTGCAAAGGAGTGGTGAAGTCTAGAAACCAGGAAGAACAAATAATCTGAATTAAATCTGAAAGATCTGTTCTCTGCCTATTGGAAATGGAGGCGATTGTGGATTCATAACAATCAATTAACTTTAAATAAATTTGCAAGACCCACTGAAAATAATGGAAGCTTCACAATTTCGACTTAAAAGGACAGTGTGCTGAGGTTCGCCTTTAACAAACGACTTGTTTCTGATTGCTTTTAATTCATGAACAGACTTAATTCATGCTAAGCACACTTATGCCCCTCTAAGATCACTGACTTCAATGAACTTAGAAGGGTATAACTGTGCTTTGGATGTCACCGTTAAATTGCAAGCTCAAACCACAAACAAAATAGTAGTACATGGAAGTCTCACTGAAACTCAGGGCACAAACTGTGCTAAAACCTAGAAAGAATATGTGAAGCTAGAGAAGAATGAAAGGAACAGGATTCGACCAAATTACTTCCCAGACTACAGCATTTTTGCTGGAGCCACTATCCACGTACAATGAGCCAATCTATCTTCAAACAGTCTGCTAAAAAAAGGTTGCTACTAGTAGCATTACCACATTACCACAGAACACATTAGCATGCCTCTTTTCTCTGTTTTGAGGATGAGTTGTCAGCTGTCAATTTAGGAGACTGTTAATTAGAATCAGGCTACCCCAGCTTTAAGGATTAATTAAAAAATATAAATACTAGTGCCTAACCACTCATGGCCTGTTTGTGAATGCACAGGAGTGGGAGAAGGGAGGCTTCTAACAGCATCCAAGAACTGGAAAAAATACAGCCATACTGTAAAGTCACAATATTAAAACAATGCATGAACAACTGGGTTTTACAGGGTGAAACAGCAAAATCCACTAGCAAACAATTGCTAAAATGCATTGAAAGGGGACTGAAAGCGCATTATTCAACATGTGTGAAAGTGCTTGAAAATATGACCACTCTTTTCAAGAAAACAAAAACCTACATAAGCTAACCAAAATGGCAACAGCTCTGTTCATGGTATCCGGTTCTTTATATTCCAGTGAAATGAATGGAGGTAGCTAAAGCGTCTGTTCATTTCAGTTGAACTTATATGGGGCATTTTCTGATGCATTATGCACTTAATTTCAGTAGGATTTTCATAACACTAGTAAGTGGCTTGAGCTTGCAGCTTAAACAAATTAAACATCAAAAATACTTTCATACACTTGGGTGGAAGTGGAAAATGGTGAATAACGTAAAGCTGAGGATCATCTTCCATCATCATCTGAACTAACTTAAACTTTCTAAGATGTCCTCAAACACGTTAAACTTTAAATCTTGCATTTGTTCCACATGGTTTTCTTCATCACTGAACAGCCAGAACCGAATTTAAATTTTGCTTTGGCCCTCTTTTTTTGGAGATAAGCTTTTAATGACATGGTAAGACTTTTATTACATGTCGCCATGCTCCAGCTGGAAGCAGTTACACTGCAGTCACTCCTCTTCCCTCCCTACCACAGGAAGAATGATTTCCAAGGCCTTACCCTTCTTGTCTTGGTGATTATGGGATGAAACAGCCACATATGGATTTGTGTTTTCAGATGAGCCAACTGGATCCTTCCAATCTAGCATGCGCCCCCAAGCATCATAGCTCTGTTGGGCTGGAGAGTCTGAAGTGGTGGTGCTGGGAAGTAGGGAACTGGAGTGCCCTGTTGCATCATAAATACAGTTAGGCAAGGTGAAAACAAGTAGCCTGGCAACAAACAACATTTCCAGAGGAAGGAAGTATATTCAGCATTTTCAGTGAAGACGCTCTTAAAAGCTAAGTCAAGGATTTACACTCCAAGAAGAGACACAACGCCCAAGAAAATACTTACACAGAGTAGCAATTAAAACACTGATTCCAAATTCTGATTTTTTTTGCAAAAGGAAAGTGTCCTTAAATGGACTTTTCAAACACAGAGTTCTAGAACCTTCAACCAGGAAGGTCCTGCTCCTGATTCATCTCAGATCATTACAAAAGACATGTCCCAAAGATCTCAGAAAATATCAGAGGAGAGGTCATAAGGGTGAATATGACTATTTACTATATAGGGAGACTGTGGGCTTGCTTCAGTGAAAAGGACAGAGAAAGTACTGTTGGAAATAAAGTGAAGGAGAACCAGCAGAATTTGGAGGACATGTGGTGTATGCAAACCAATGCAGAGTGCCAGAAGTGGAAGCTGTTGCTGGCAGCCACATGAAGATTTCAGTATGGTACAGGAATGTATTGGTGAAGGCTTTCACGGCTGGATTCAACTGGTTGTGGTGGGTTTTCTGGACTGTGTGGTCGTTGTCTGATGGATCTTGTTCCTAACATTTCGCCTGCATCTGTGGCTGGCATTTTCAGAGGTGTATCACAGATAGAAGTCTGTTACACACTGTGTCTAGTGAGAAGGGAATGGTATAGGAAGTTTAGCCTATGTTATTATTTCCACGTATATAACTAGTTTGCAGGAAAGCAGGTCAGATTCACACTGTTTTTACTGGGGCTTTAGCTACCAGATACTACAGCTAATCATTAACATGATTAATTTATCGGACTGTACCCCAGGCTGAAGAATTACACTGACAAGGGCACTGTATTATGTTTTATCTGTTCTGACAAGGAGTGCAATTCCACCAGTGCCCATTAATAATGAAACTTGGGAGTTGCCGTTCAGGATTTCTGAAATAATTCCTGAAACTGAGGCTGGGAAGAGAACAAAATGGGCAAACACTTCCACAAAGATCTACAAAGAAAACACAAAAAACCTGCTAGAGATCTTGGTTTCAGCCTCAGGACCCATTCTGATGACCTTACTGCCTAGCATTGTAAACATTCCAAAAAGGGTTGCTGACGATAATATCAGTAAAAACATGTGGCTTCTGTAACTTGTACTACTCTGAAAAGGAAAAAAAAATCTGTACAATGGCATGCCTGTCAGCCTCTCAATCATCTTACAACCATTCCCTTCTTAAGTGCTCAAGCAGCATACAACAATGGAAGTATGTATAGGTCTCTGAGTTTACTCCTACCTGTTCATTTACTTTGGAACATCACAAAATCATCTTTGTTTTTATAAGCCATGAGTTTTCCACATAAGAAAACAATTAGTTATATCCAAAAACATTAAATGAAGCAATTATTAGATAGCAGTTATGTTTTAGACCTGGATTTGATATGAATTTGGCAGTCATATCTCAGTACAGATACTTTTCGTTTAGATGTATTCAAGGGGCCATTTCATGGTTAAATTGTACATATGGTTAAGGAAAACCTTTTCTTAATACGGTAATCTCGAGGACATATTTGCCCAAGGGACACATTCTCTGCAGTATGTGTTCCCAAACCATATGCTACAACTATGTGGAGATCTCACTGGTAATGGAAAACTATTGCTATGTAAAGAAATTAATGAGTACCAGATGGTAGTAGGGCAAGAAAGGGTTTCACACAAATGTGAAAAAATCAGCCCATTCCCTTTGCTACTAATAGGTTAGTCTACTGCACACAGAAATGATTTTCTACATGGAATCAAGATAAAGTCTCTTCCTTTATACTAAACATAAACTGAGATGAGGCTGAATCATACTACACTTTTCTACTTCATTCAGATCTAGTCTTGTAAATGCTAACTTTTACTGAGCAGTGCCAGTGATGAATGGCTTTTGGCAAGTGTTCACCCTAGGGATACTGTGCTTGCCCAAAGCTGTATATTCTATATGCACGTTTAAACAGCACATAATGGAGTATTCTATACAGCTCCAGCGATGGCGAACCTTTTCGAGACCGAGTGCCCAAATTGCAACCCAAAACCCGCTTATTTATCGCCAACACGGAAATTTAACCTGAATATTGAGGTTTTAGTTTAGAAAAAATGGTTGGCTTGGAGTCGTGTGTTACTCAGGAGTAAGTTTGGTGGTAGTCGGTGGCTTTGCTTTGAAGCAACCGTGCAACTCTTCTAATGGGTGAATCACAACCCTAGGAGGGTTTACTCAGAAGCAAGCCCCATTGCCAGCAACCAAGCTTACTCCCAGGTAAAGGATCACGCTTTAGTTCTTTGCATGAAAATCAGTGGGGTTTAACAGCACTTAACAGGGTTACCTACACCACTTCCCCAAAACTAGGTCTTAGGTTTATTTATTTATTTATTTATTTATTGGTTCCACTTTTATACCGCCCTCCCCCAAAGGGCTCAGGGCGGTTTACATCACAATTTACATTGTGATGTAAATGCTAATAATGTGATGTAAATGCTAATAATCAAGCCCAGCGGACCAGGCCAGCTTATAGGTGTGGGGGGAAGGGCACTCTGTTTGCGTGTGCCCACAGAGAGGGCTCTGAGTGCCACCTCTGGCACCCATGCCATAGATTCGCCACCACTGAGCTAGACCAACAGTTAATTTAGCTTAGTGCTGGCTTCCCAGACAGTCAGCTTCACAGAATCTCTGACGGAGGTCCTTCCACGAACTGCTTTATGAGTTCTTTTAACAAGTTGTAGCAGACTATTTCCAAAGATTTCTAAAATACAGATCCTCCCAAGGAATTAAATTAGATTCTTCACAATCATACAATAAATACCTTTTAAATAGTACTGTGGTCTTTTTGAACAAGTATCAACATACTAATAGTTTTCAAACATTGCTCTGTCAATTTCAAAGAAAAACCCAAATGTTCATATTTCAAATGAGTTTGATTTAAAATTTTGCTTCATATATGAAAGTACTGTATTTATGACATTAGAAACTCACAGCTCTAATGATATAATGAGAAGTTGGATGCAGTTAGATCATTTCATGTCAAGCAACTTGAAAACTTTGAGGCAGGTTATCAATACATGTTTGACATTGGTTTTAATAAACTACAGCAGTTACAGTGTGCTACATACTATTCAGTGGTGGGATTCAGCAGGTTCGCATCACTTCGGCAGAACCAGTTGTTAAAATGGTGCTTGTAAACAATCAGTTGTTAAATTATTGAGTTGCCACAACCGGAACTGGTAGTTAAATTATTTTAATCCCACCACTGATACTATTCTGTTAAGAAACTAGAGCAACCTAGAGAGACAATGAATTGGGAAAGTTAAATCAATACTACAGAGGGATACTGGAGATGGTGTTGGTAGAATGAAGGCCTGATTCACTAAAATGGATGCATAAAGTAAAAAATGGCATGGAGAAACCATCCACCAGTGCTCCTACAAGTGCTTCTGACTTCCTGACTGAACAGGTGACATGCATATCTAATTATGTTGGATAGATTAAATGATTATGCATGAAAGGTCAATTGGACAGGCATTTCACTTTTTATCAACTGTTTTGTAAATTATTATAGGATTTATTTGGCTGTGCTCATGCCAAATAATTCAGAGACTGAATAAAGAAAGGGTATGTACAATGATAGTTATTGTCTTCTGTTCACTTATTTATTCTTAATAAGCCAAAAACATCATTCAAAAATAACTTGAAATATATACTTTCCTTCTCATGCTAAACTGACTCTTTTTGCATGATTGTAATGACAGTCAAAAAGAGATAAATTATTGCCTAACAAAAGGAAATTAATCTTATTTTATTAGGCATTTTGAGCAAACTCATGAAAAGTTGGAATGTTTATGATGCAGTGATGTAGCTATAGATTTTTTATGGGGGGGTTGAGGGTGGAGCCCCACCCCCACCATCCCCTGGGGGCCTGGCCACACTTTCCCAAGCCCTGCCCCCAGCCTCAGTGCTTGTAAAAGAAGCTCTCCGAGGCCAGGGATGGCAGACTCCCCTGCCCCGTCCCCCCACCAGCTGGGCTCCCAGCCAGCAGAAAGTAGTCCCTTCTGCCCTCCCCTCTGGGCAGAGGCATAGCTAGGGAAAATGGAGCCTGGTGCGCCCTCACCCCATGGACAGCCGCTGTGATGCTGGAATCCACCTCAAAACAGCATCACTTTCAATGGTGTTTAAACTAGGGAGTCCAGATTCTCCTTTTAAATCCACCTTAAAGGGAGAATCTGGGGTCCCTAGTTAAAACAACGTTGAAAGTGATGCTGTTTTGGGGTAGATTATTCCCCACCCTGAAACAGCATCATTTTCAATGTTTAAACTGAGGACCTCAGATTCTCCCTTTAAATCCATGCCGAAGGGGGTGGATTTAAAAGGAGAATCTGAGGAAATTGGGGGGGGGGTGGAGGGTGCCTGCTGTCAGGGGTGCAATTGTTAAGCTAGCAGCACCAAACTTTCAGGATATCTCCTGATGATGCCACCCAGGTTTGGTGAAGCTTGGTTTGGGGGTCCAAAGTTATGGACCCTCAAAGGTGTAGTCCCCATCTTCTATTCGCTCCCATTGGAAACAATGGAGGATGGGGCACCCCCTTTGGGAGTCCATAACTTTGGACCCCCTGAACCAAACCGCACCAAACCTGGTTGTTGTCATCAGAAGAGACTACTGAAAAATCTCTGAAATTTTGGTGCTGCTAGCCTAAAAACTGCGCCCCCTGCATGCCAAAAACCAAAAAACACTAAAAATACCAAACCCCCCACAAACAGGGTGGATCTTCAGACATGTAATGGGGGGGGGGGGTTGAACCTGAGAACTCCCCCATACCTACATCCTTGCTTTCCAGTTCAGTATAAGCATTAGAAAAGATCTTACTCAGTGGCCATATGAGGATCTGACTTGGCAGAAATGCTGGTGTGATGTGACAGGGTGGAGAAGGAAATGTTTTCTGCAGTTCTCTCAAAACTGGAAAGGAAGCACCTAGAAGCCCTGCTTACACCTTATAATGAAGGCAGATACATTTGTTTGTAGGAAAGAACCAATGTGTATTCAGTTTACAAATGAAACAAGGATAAATATGCAGTTCCATCACACATTCAGCTGTGTATGTAATGTTAAAAATTATTCAACACATGTGTAAAAAGAAATTAAGTTTACACTCTAAATGGGTTGTATGTGCATTCACTGTAACATGTGAATAAGGCTAATGTGCCCTTTGTTGCTAATGGTTGATTAGATGTATTGTGACTGCCTGACAATAAAAGCCAGTGTGGTGTTGAGGCAAAAGTTTCAACATAAGGCAGGGGACTCCTAGGTTAAGATCCAGTTCTGGCATGTTCACTACGCAATTCCTGTCTCTCAACTTGGGGTTGCTCAGAGGACAAGGATTTACTGCCTGATAAGGTAATAAAAATAAATCTAAAGAAGAATTATTTTGCCCATTGTCCCTTAAGAAGTCATGATCCTAATGCACACCCTTTTCAAGGCACTTCATTTAAAAGAAGGCAATTTGCAGCAGTCAACTCTACAATATGGATCATTTAAAGGAATATTTGCCAGACCATGAAAACCAATATTTATTACACATAGTTTTGGGATCAAATGGACAGTTGCTTTTATACCATGGTCTATTTTTATTGGCATGTTTTAGTTTAACTTGTTTTAGTTTTTTAAATTTTATTGGCTTGACTTGTTTTATCAACATTTTTATAGGTGCATTTAAAAAAACTTATTGTATTGCTTCAGTTGGCTTTGTTTTGTCATTTTAATTATTATACCCATTGGCCAGGTTTGGAGAGATGACGTACACATTTTCCAAACAAATAAATAATAAGCTAATATATTATTAAAGATACATGATCACAACCTCCCATTTCCTTTTCAAGACCCATGGCTGCTCTGACAGTGTTTCAGTTTGGAAATATAAAACAAAAAAACTCTTTTTCACTATATACTGAACAGATGCTTGATATTAAAAGGACACACTGTCCCTCATGCAAAGCAAAAGTCATGCATCTCACCACAGGTCTTCCTGTGTTTTTATCACTATACTTGCAAACAAATGTCATTTGCAAATTTTACAATCTTTTATGGAAACAAGGCTTTTTAAAGAAACTTGTTTGTTTACTGTTATTGCTATGGCATAATCATTTGTATTTTATTGAGAGAACGGTATTTGATTTCACCATGTATGTGTAAATTATGAATACTAAATTCTATAGGATTGTCCCATTTCTGCTACACAGTAAAGATGGAACTAGAATTTAAAGACCAAGATATATGAGATTTTTAAAAAATGATTCTGATCAGAGTTTCCCAGACTTGATTAGCTTTCATTGCCGACAAGGAACAGCTATGAGGCCATATTTATCTTGGGGCTATGGTGCAGGGGGAAGGCAAGATCTAACTGTCTAACTGTGAGGAAAGTGAGTTGAGGTTCCTCATAGCGGACTCATTTTAAAATCTCATGTAGTTTGCCCTTAAAGAGAAAGTACAGGGCTCGCACAGGTGTGCTCCCTCACATACTGTGCTAATTCTCTCTTGCGAATACCAATCAAAGCTGTTTTCCCCTAGCTAGGCTGACTTCAGATTTCAGAGTGGCAAGTGAAAAAACAGTTGTGCATATATGGGGGTATTTGTAATAGAGAATCGCTGGATGGATGAAGGGTAATGCACCTCCTTCTGTTTTAAGATCACCATCCCTTCTTTCATGTTGTTTTAGTAAACATGGGTTGGGACCACACATTTTCTAACTGAACATCTAGTTTCGCCTAGGCCATATAATTCAGCCTTCAGTAGTCCATATGCAGAATGTTGAAGGAGCAGGATCATGACAGTTGGCCGTGCCCTTGCCTTATACGCATATCCATCATACAGTTGCCAACCTCCAGGTGGGGCTTGCACATCTCCCAGAATTACAAATGATCTCCAGATGACAGGGATCAGTTCCCCTGGAGAAAAAGGCTGCTTTGGAGGGTGGACTCCATGGCATCATACACTACTGAGGTCCCTGCCCAAGCACCAGGCTCCACCCCACATCTTCAGGAACTTCTGATCTGGAGTTTGCAGCCTTTACTCATAATAATTTGTGAAAGAGGGAATTGTATGTATGTAGGCCCTATACATGTGCTTAAAGATCTAGCCTTCTGTAAGATTCCCAGTTGTCTGCAAATAGTTCTTAGGATCTTTCACAGTTATTATGAGCACATGCAAAATGCAGGACTGGGTTAGCAAGCATGATCCTGCTCCTCCTATGAATGTATTTATTATTTATTTAATATTTACCCAGCCCTTTCCCCAATGAATCAGGAATGAAGAATGTGTGCAGTCCATAATGTGTACAGTTTATATTCCTATTAATCCACATCTACTTGATACAAATCTGACCACCATGGCTCCAATCTTATCTCGCAGAGAGTTGAGGGAATATAATGGAAAAGGTGGATGATTAAGGAATGTTTTTCTACAACAGGAAGACTTTCAGTTTTGTGACTTCTTTCTGCACAGAGGATTGAAATAGAATAGAAGGGGCAGCAAAATTCTGTCATCAGGTGCCTGAAAATGGCTCTATAATCAAAATGTTTCTCCTTCACCTTAACTACAATGAATTCAGTGGGACTTGCTTCCAAGTCAATGGCCAACTGAGGGGTTATAAACTAGATCCATCCCTCAAAGCAATTTTATTCCTGCCCCCTCCAAACTTGAACCTCCAAATTTAGTTAGATATATCCTAACAATAACAACAACAGAAATATTTCTCTATAATTTCATTTGTAAAGAAAAGAAAAATGTTTGCTATGGTTATAAAGATATTTATATGCAGTGTACAAATGGACCTATCCATGTCATTTGCAGCTTTGTACATGTGAAGTCTTTAATGGCAAACAGCATCAACTTTATTATATTAACTGAGTCCTGAATTGGTCAGTTTGTGCACCAAAATGATATCAGGTCTCCAGATCACTGTATTCTCATTCCTTCCCTAGATTCTTTTCTTTAAAAGCTGCCTGCATATTTCAAACATGTAAATATAGAAGGTATTTGGCTCTATCATAAATTCTCAAAGGGAAGTGTCCTTTTAGAAAAAGTGACAAAAAGAACTGCACTTCAGGGAAGAGAATAATGAATTTAGTGAACCAGGCCCCAGAATGAAAATGATTCAATCTATTTTGCAACTGAATCTATCAGTTAATACAAGGTTTTGAGGAAGAATTTTGAAAGAAATCCAAACACTGACCATACACTGGAGTGAAAGACATTTCATGATCTGATGAAATAGTTGAAATGTCTATGAAAAAGAAAATCAGGGCACAACATTAAAACAATAAAAAACATGGAAGAATTTGACAAGACTGTGAAACACGATTCTTCCAAAATTGACCTGAACAGACAAGCATTACAATGACACGACTAACAACTTCCTTACCATTCAGGGCTACGAACGAATCTGAAAAAAAAAGAGAAAGGAGGGGAGGGGAAAATAATTATTTCTAACATTGCTCTAAGTTCTGTATCCACAAAACCTTGTGCATATCCTTGCTTCTGTTCATACAGTGGCAGTGTTAGATTAGGATTATAATATCTGTTGCATCTTCTCTTAAATAAACCTTTAAAGAGGATACAGAGGTAGGAGGGAGGCACAAGATCCAAGCCAGTGCTTCCAGTCACGAATGTCTCTGAATAATTGAAGTTGAATGAAAGAGAAAAGTATCAACTGACTCGATAAACCACAAAAGTGAATCATAAAAGAATAGAGCGGGATCACAAGGCTGGCCAAGAATATAAACAGGGTTGTATCAATTTTTTGGTCAACGTCAATGGGCCACATAGGCCTTCAGAACAAATTTCACATATGATTAATAACTAGCTCTGTGCATAGGGATTAATTTTGCTCACTATGTAGAATTGATGGCTTTAATATTTCCTTTAGGCTGTAGGTAAACTAAGTCTGTAACTTGGTTAGCACAGATAACTCATTTGAGTAAGCATAACAAAATAGGATCCTGCAGTATGTGGGAAGATAGCTATCTTCAACATGATTAACTGTTGAACAGCTACTTGTCAAAAACAGTTCTTTTACACAAAGAACATACTTATTTTAATAAATGAGGCCATGGCCTTTGGTAGTATCATGTCTCACATTCAGTTTGGGCGGAATTCGTAATAAAAAAGAATTAAATCTGATGTGAAATCATTGCTCAAACTTATGTGCTGATGAGAGTGAGGAATGCGATGAAAGATGTTATGGACTCTACTCCCAAAATATAATATTGAGAACAACTCTGAAAACCAATCAGTTATCAAATTCCTGTTATGGAACGCATTCCAGCCTGTTATAGATGGTAGAATAAAAGTCACGTTGGTAAAGAGAGGCAGGATCAAACTTCGATACAGCAAAAGTCATCTTTTGTTCTGAACTGCAGCAATGAACCACCTCAATGCATGTGAGTAAGTCTTTCCAAACTTTTCCAATGGCCCAGTCCAAAGCCTATGTCCACTCCACCAGTTTGACGGACACCTCCGCCAGCGGAGACAGCAAGGATGCTGATGTCCAGCTTCCCCAAAGCTCCATGGTGAAACCCAGAAGAGGAGTAGGGGTTGCTGCAATTGGATGCCAATGTGAAGGGGACAGGCTGGGGCATTTCTGGGGGTGGAGCCGATTGTAGTCAGCTGCCACCTAGGCTTTGGTGCCAGAAATGTTGCGGCATTTTTTTGGGGGGTGGGGTGGGGTGTGTGACATAACTCCATTTCAGGCAATGGAGGGCTTTTCAGGCAACTGGGGAATTTTTTTCCCCTGACTCCCAGCACTGCCTCAAAGCCCTCTGGAAGTGGCACAGCTGTACAGCAGCGGTATCGTCCCTGGCCACCAAAGCCATTTGCTCTAGAACAAGCTGATGTAGAAGAGAGTTAGACTGATGTAAAGCAAGTAAGTAAAATGGACTTCAATTATAAACTAAATGGCATATTTAAAAATTGCTGGTGTTATGGGCAGTGAAGTTAAGTTTCTCAGAGGGTCAGTATATGCTAATTCCAAAACTTTACCTCTTGTATTTCATTCATTGCAAACAGTATAAGTAAGACTGTGATTGTTGGGGCTATTTTACAAAGCTTAAAACAATATTAAGCTGACATGTTTTATGTTTTAATTCACTCAAAACACCATAATCTCAGAGTATTTTGAACTCCATGATATAGCTTCATTAAATTTATTATGTAGTAAGTAATGATTTCCCAAAGTTTTGGAAAACCATTCAGAAGTCTTCATCTTCACTGAAATAGCTGGTATCTTCAAGGTACTCCCCGGAGTGTTCCTACTGACTTCAGTAGAGCTACCTGTACAACCACAATGGTTTAACTATTCAACAGTTAACAGCTTAGCAGCTCCGAAATAATTTATTCTTACTTATAAGTGGAATTTGCTTCTAGGTTTATATGTTCAGGGTTTACATCTAAGGTTTCACCCTTAAGAAAGGTCCCTGAATGCAGTGAAATGTACTTCATAGTACATGTGCTTAGGATCAGACCAGAAGTGTTTTCTAACGCATTCCAGCCATCTTTGTTTTGCCTGTTTAATCATGCGCTGTCTGGCCTCCCTGACATCTTCTAACCAATTAAAATAAATTAAACTTATGAAGATAAAGATATTTAAGACAAGCTGAAGATGCACCTTGAATTATCCTTAAGCACTACTGAAGGAATTAAAATATGGCTGTTCCGTGTCAAGACCTAGCACAGAGGCAGTAATTTAAATGACTTCTGGCATATGAGCTTCTCAATGTTTCTCCTGAGGTTAACAAAGAGAGGCTGGTTTTTAAGAATTAGGAATGATGGTTACTTCTACAGTGCAGCTCCCAGGTTTTAAAATTAGATAATTGGTCATGGGTGTGTTTTTCATCTCAAGAGGTAGATTTGATGCTCAGTACCACTTCAGGCTGCAAGTGGGGAATTGCTTATTTGAATGTTCATTTGCCCAACCCTCCCTCCCTCCCCATTGCTTCTTTGCTGTCACAGAAAGAAGATTCTGATTTGTGTTCTTGGTGGCATGTTACTTTTCTGCATGCAGGGCTTTTTCTAATGATAAAAGAAGCTTTTATGCTTATCAACCTCCATTGCTGTCTAAAGTCTCCTAAGACCTTATCAACCAGGCCTGCATTCCCATCTCCCAAAGTGGTTCTGTTTAAAAATGCTACTGGAACATTATTACACATATTAGTATTCAAACTGTTGTTAGTATCTTAAGCTTTATGTGACTGGTCGACGCATTATTTGTCATGCTGTTTGTCATGCACTATTGCAATTGTATTAAAAGGCCTTTTCAAGCTTCATAAGAACAAATGACTTTGGGATAGGCACAATGAAAAACACTTCTGGCCTAGTATCCAATCACATTCTAAATATAAATGTACCTAACTGACTCGAAGTCTAATATGTTGTGTTGAGGTGATAGTAGCACCAAGATGTCTTATGCATCATGTATAAATTATACATGATTCCTCTATTTCCTGTCCTTTCTAGATTGTTTCACCTGGATCAATCCGTTCTACATCAATGTAATGGCTTAAACAACCTATAGAAAGCTAAAATGCTCCTTGCTCTCCTGTCTTATTTCCTTTATACCTGTTGGCTGGCAGAATTATGCCTAGTTAGATACAGTTTAGCACACCTGGAACCAAACCTGGTTTTCTTGGGTTGTGGTTATTTCCCTAAGCAGATATGTAATCTAAACCAAACATAGTCATATGTAAAGCAAACACATATTTGTTTAAACTGACTTTGTACAAATGTACATTTGCATTTAAAGTTTCTAGCATGATTCTGACTCACTGCTTCCTCATGGGTTGAGCTGAATGTTTGGAAGTGAATATTTTCATCGTGAAAAAGGCCCATTGAATGGGAACAAAATGTAAGAACCCCAAAACTATAATTATATGTCCCATTTCACAACTAGGGCTGTCAAGTACTTCCTTGGAATTGTGTGAGGGAGGGGAGTGGATAAGTAAAGTCTCACCAGTCTTAAAATGAAGCCTCGGCCTCGATATCACCAGCACAATGATGTAACTTCTGGAAGGTAGAGGTTCTGATATTTGGGCAAAAACTTAATGGCAGAAGCTGTTTTTACCAAAGAATTTTGCCCGAATACTAACTAGTGTGTCTCCCTCATTGTTGATGACGTGATGACATCACACTGGCAATGTTGATGACTAGGCCTCATGTTAAGCCTGTAAAGACTCCCCTCCCCCCGCCCCCCAGAGGGGTAGCGCTGGGGAAGGAGCCCCAAAGTGGGGGATCCCCTGCCCTATTCATAGCCCTAATTGACTGCAGTATCCTACTTTGTTTGCAAATAGCAATTTTTCTTCCTACTAATGCTAATGTCATTTAGGCGAGTCCACTTATTGACATGTTTAAAAACGGCTCTGATCAGGACTGCAAAGAGCTCTCTCTGTGCTGCCTGATTATTAGGCATTGGGAATAAACTATAGTACACATAAGGTATATGATTCCACTATCCAGATACCTCTCTCCTTGAAAAAAAATAACAGAATTCAATCTTTCTGGTTAGTTTAGCTCAGCTCTACTCCCTAAATCAGAGATAGCACAAGTTATAAAAAATACTATTAGCTGAGTTCTGATGCATAACCTAGGAGTGATCTATAATTAATCTCCATCAGAACTAGATTTTAATTCCAACCTAATTGCCATTTAAATGGGTAATATTTTTATACCACCTGTTTCCTTGAATGTTTTTTTTCTATCTTTTTAAAGGTCTGTTGTTCTAAGTGCTGTTACTACTATTATTATGACTATCTTTGATGAACTTGAGCTAGTGGCATTTATGCAGTTACAGAAATTGTCTAGTATAAGATACATTAAAAAAGTAAAAACATGTTTTACTTACTTTGACAGTCACCCAGTCCATCTGTATTGCCATGTTCTATGTCCTGCTCAAACTCCAGGCTACGCAACAGAAAGAAACATAATGGTGTAAATTATAGTAATCATGGGCCTCCCTGCATACAAGTCATAGAACTGAATAGTGAAAAGATAAGACAGAGACCAGTTATTCTTCTAAAACTTGCAAAGTGTACGTATAAAATAATCTGAGTTGCTTTTCTCTCTAGGTGTTTTTTGAGGGGATAACCATACTTTGCAAACATTTCCTTGTAATAACTACCATCCTCAACTAGATACATGAAACGTTTAAAAGGCATGAAATCATCCAGTTAACATTCCTCACATAGGGTTTTCAGATGACATTGAAAATTGCTGATGTTAACAAGCACAGCCCAGGACCTATTCTCAGATTCACAACAACATGTACAGTTAATGCTCAGTAGGGCAGTGAGTTTGGGTGTCTGGCTGCCACTGCCAGTATGACATAATGCTTAAGTATGATTTAACAAAAACACATTTTGATGTACAATGGCTGAAAATGTATTTTTGCACTAAAAAACTGGAAGGTTTTTGACTATTTTGCACTAAAAAACGAAGGTTTGGAGCTCATTCTATGGTGTATTAAGAATAATTATTAGATAATCAAATACAGGGGTAGGTATGCCTTGATAAATCTGGAACAAATTTAGCCATCTGTCCATGAGGAAACCTTGTGGTATAAATGAATTCACATGCTTCTGAACTAGTCGGGAATAGTTACATTATGAATTGACAGAGCACTAGCTTCCCAACAGCAATGCAGTAGTGAGGAAAAATTATATAATCTGCAGTTGTGGAATTTTTACGGTAAGCTTCTTAACTTTGGAGTTTGAAAGATGCTCCCTTACCAAGGTGGAAAGACCAATAACAATTATGTATTTAACGAATGCCTATAAAGAAGGAATAATGTGGGCAGAAAAATGTAAAGAAGAAGATAAATAAAATCAGCACTTGAACCAGCCAAACGAACATGTAAGAACTGGTAAGATGAAAGTAATGGTTGGTGGGGGTGGAAGTGCATGCTCAGTGTGGACAGACAGGGAGGTCCTAAGGTGGGGTACCAGTTACAGAGCAACATGAAATGTGTTTATATAGTTTTCAGCCTTAAAATATTGCTACAACATAATGTAATTCCATACTTACGATTATCACTTTCTGATTCCCCTTTAAATTGCTATGTTTTAAATTGGAGGCGGGATTCAACCGGTTCACAATGGTACGGCAGAACTGGTAGCTAACCACCTGGAATCCCACCACCACAGGGGAGGGGGAGCGAGGGGGCTTTTAAGCTGACATGCTGGAGAATGCCAGGCTACGCAGCCGGCCCCCAGGTGCATGGCCCACTCTGAGGTGAAAGAAGCCAGCCCTAGGCACGCGGTCCTCTCTGGTGAAAGAAGTCTGGCCTGCAGGCGCTGCCTTCCCTCATCTCCCTCCCAGCCCAACATCAGAAAGGGGGGGGGACACAGCAGCCAGTTAAGTGGGTGGCAAGGGGTGTGTGGCGGGGGAGGGCGTGCAGTGGAGTGGGGGGGGGGGGACCCGGTGGTTGAAGCTTTAGAATCCCACCAGTGTTTTCAATGGACAGCAGCTTTTGTAATTTTTAAAAGAAATTTAATCAGCCACAAGAATAGCAGAGCAAACTGGTTCAGACCCTTTAATCCAGTTCTAGTGTACACCTAGTTCTTATTTGTTTCTCATGTGTAACAGTAGCATACTTTAGTTGACAATGCCCTGGAGGTTGACCTGGTAAACGTGCCTACAAATTCCTGTTTCGCCATGGTACTTGTAGGCTGTTTCTGCATGGCGGTGGAAACGCAGCTCCACCGTCATGAATTGTGCCGGTGGATGCTCGGAGGCTGTTCACACGCTATCGTGCGAGCGGCCCCGACTTGCTACCCTGCCGGAGAGGCGGCTCCACACAGAGCTGCCTCTGGGTTGGCCCCCTCCACTGACCTTCCTGTCCAGAGTCGCTCTGGAGGGCTGCAGGAACCTGCCCACGCTGCCCCCCGACCTCCAAGGGTCGTAGGGCAGCGTGGGCGGGTCTCTGCAGCCCTCCAGAGCGAGGCTGGACAGGAAGGTCAGTGGAGGCGACAAGAAAAGCGCCTCCTGTGCAACCAGCACCCTAGGGACGGTGTTTTTTCTGTCCCTAGGGCTGTTATTTGGCCATGCGGAAACAGCCTTAGGCAAGTCTTTAACAAATCAATTCTCTGAGTCTAACTGATAGTATTGATAGAAATGGGCAGACGCATACTGAACAATTTGTGTGTGTTATGTGCCACCATTATGAATTAATGGCCCTGACCTAGATGGCCCAGGCTAGCCTAATCTTGTCAGATCTCAGAAGATAAGCAGGGTTGGTCCTGGCTAGTACTTGGATGGGAGACCACCAGGGAACATCAGGGGTGTTAAGCAGAAAAAGGCAGTATCAAACTATTTCTGTTAGTATCTTGTTTTGAAAACCCTATGGGTTGCAGTAAGTTGGCTGTGAACTGACAGCACTTTGTACACACACATGAATTAATGACCTCCAAAATATCCTGTCATTAACAACTTTGCTCAATTCTTGTAAACTGAGAACTGTAGCTTCCTTTATTATTCCTTTTATTTAGTGTAACTTCCTTTATTTCTCCATCTCAATCCCAATGTTGTACCTAATGCTTCAACTTTTTCCAGCATTACAGTCTTTTTCAGTGATTTTTATTTTCTCCTGATGTGACCAAAGAATGATATCTTTAGTTTAATCACCTTAGCTTCTAGAGAGTATTCAGGCTTGATTTGATCTGGAACCCACTTATTTGTCCTTCCAGTGGTCCTTGATATCTGTGAAACTCTAACCATATTGGAAATTTTGTAAAACTAATTGTACCCTGATTTGTCATTTTTCTCCATGATAAAAGCAGGTTTTAGATTGGGAAAATAACCTCCCCCACCCTGCAAAAAAGCTTTTATTTAAAGTCAAAGATGTTGGGAGACCTCCCATCTACTGGCGCAATGGGGGGGGGGGGCACAAGGATGCTGGAGCTTCAGGAGCCAATGGAGCGATCATGTTCTTTATCTATTTTCATCTCTCCATCTTTTTTTCTTTCACCTTTTCCCATTTCCCTTCCCCTTCTAGAACTGTAGATCCCATCTTTCCCAGAACATCATAATATTATTACCAATATTGTCAGATCTCAAGAGTACAAAATAAAGTTTATCCTGTACACACTATCTCAGCCCTCACAGGCTTTTCTTTTTCAATAATGGAGAAGAATTATGAGAACTGGCTCCTTTTTGGGGTGGGGGGTGGAGGAGAAGAATTATGACAGGGAGACGATCAATAATTTAAAACAATCCTTGAAGTTAAGATTTCTACTGCAGATATGGTTTTTCTTTTATGTCTATGCCGCATATGAATGGAGACACATGTATGTGCAGGTATTTTAGGGAACAGAGGGGTGTTGTTTTGATACAGCTATCTAAAAAATGATGTTTGGGGGAGGGGCTCAATTTTAGTTCTTGCCCTGGGTGCCATTTTCTGTAAATATGCCCCCACTCCCACCCTCCATCCAATTACATCTTGATAATCAGTCTGTAAGTGACATCATTATGGCATGAGTTTCCATTCCCTGGAAGAAGCAGTTAATGATGCTGAACACACATGGGAAATGCACAATCTGATGACATCACAACATAAGCTCAGTTATCTAAAGCATTAGTTGCAGAGTTGGAGAAATGGCACCCCCACTGTTTTAAGTGACACCCCTGTGTTGTATGTAATATGTACTTTTGGCCTTACTCAGAAAGAAATTTGCATAAAATAATACTGTGGAAACAGGATGAATGTCAATGAAAAACCTGACATTTATTTTCCTTATCTAAAGTGATAGTTTACTGACTGTTGGTTTTCACTATAGCTGTATCAAAAGGCATACTTGAGTAATCTATTTTAGAAAGCCCCAATATTCCCCAAAGCCAATGATAACTTACCCATCTCCTGGCAAGAGCTGCATGCATGCTTCATTTTCCTTCATCCATCCACAATATGGATCTCTAGAAGCTATACAGGCCCTTAAAAGAGGAGATGTACATGGATCACACTAGAACTCTATGCTGTCAATATTTTGTTATGATTTTGAGAAACAGTTGACAATGAAAGAAAGGATGCAAAGAATAACCTACTTCTTGCACTTGCCATGACGTTCGCACCTTCCCAGGGGTATTCTTATTATACAGGTTGAGAATGCTACATAGAGGGCGCTGTTCTTCTTGTCTAGTTGCATGCCAATAATTCGCTTGTCTTCTATCCCATCATAACTGCACCTGGTTGGAAAAAGATTGTCACATAATCCTTAGACAATTGGTTTGTAGCAATAATATTTCTAAGCAACAATAAAACCAGGAGAGCAGACATTTTTAGTTTAGGAAGGAGGCATATGATTAAGCTTATTACTTTAGGCAACATTAAACCAGCATATCATATATACCCAATATTCTGGCTTGTTGGAGCATGGTCAAGAGGTGGGAAGGCAGTATGGGTTTGGTTTTGAGTGCAGAGGACAAAAAAAGACATGCCCGGCCTGCCTTCTCCCGTCAAGATCTCTGGCATGTCCAGTGGAGCTTGTGGGCAAGAGAGTCCAACCCCATTCATACAAATTACTAGCCTTGTCATGGATCACTCTTAATGTAGTTAAATGGTACATTGAGGTGTGATTTGGGGTGTAAAGAGCCTCTGAGTAGAATCATTAGCTCACTTTAGTGGCCCATTTTTCAAGGCGAAATTAAAATGTATAAAACAGATCATGAGAGGGAAGGCAGGAAAGTTGCATCAGTGCTTGGCTTTCATGGCCATTTCTTACAGGCCTAGCATAATGTTGATCAACATTTTCAATTCAAGCCTTTATTGGCATTCCATGTTACAATAAAACAGTTGTCCATAAAAAACAGATAAATACATCAAACATATACACATAGTGATAGTCCTGTGGGTAATATTTGTAGTTCAGACTCTTATCAATAGTGTAGTCCAAATGGACTCATTTGATCAACATTTAGTGATCAGAAAGGAATTTTCCTTCAGATCAGGTGGGCCGGGGATCCTGGAGGTTTTTTGCCATCTTCTGGAAATAGAGCAGGGGTCATTGACAGGGGCGTAACGAGGTAAACTGGAGCCCTGGGCAAAACCTGAGTTGGATGCCCCCCATGGGCAGCGGAAGGAGGTGGAGCTCCCGTTCTCCTTCCCTGGTGGCTTGGGGCTTCCCCCCTCCCTGCCAGCTGAACTTAGGCACCCCCCCTTACCGGCGAAATGGTGTGAGATGCGGGGGGCAGGCAAGCAGCGGCAGGCAGCGGCAGCATCCAGGGTAGAGCAGCGCGGTAGGTGGGTCGGCCAGGTGCATGTGTGCCCCTGACTGCTAGTCCTGCCACCCCACAAAGATCCATCTGAGGACGCAGCTGGCAAGAGGCGGCGCACAGGCAGCAAGGCTTGGCGGTTCAGCTGAGCTGGTTCGGAGACACTAGGAGGGCCAAGGGCCCAAGCCTGCCCCCTCCGAACTCTGTGCGATCCGAACTTGTGGTAACATCCGAGATTCTCTGATGTGTTTTTATTTTTTGGTGTTTTTTGCATTTCGGCCTGCAGGAGGCGCATTTTTAGAGGTATCAGCACCAAAATGTTAGAGTATCTTCAAGTTGTGGACCCCCAAAGGGGTAGCCCCTATCCCCCATTGTTTCCAGTGGGAGCTAAGGAGATGGGGGCTGCACCTTTGAGGGCCCATAACTTTGGCCCCCCTGAACTAAACTTCACCAAACTTGGGGGGTGTCATCAGGACAGTCTCTTGATGATACCCTGAAATTTTGGTGCCACTAGCTTTAAAAATGCTGTTTTTTGTGTTTCGTTGCTCCTGCACATGAAGCCTGCTGAGTTCCACAAAAAAACCCAGCATTTTTAAAGCTAGTTACACCAAAATTTCAGGGTATTTTCAGGAGACCGTCCTCATGACACCTCCCAAGTTTGGTGAAGTTTGGTTCAGGGGGGCCAAAGTTATGGACTCCCAAAAGAGGTGCCCCATCCCCCATTGTTTCCAATGGAAGCTAACAGAAGATATGGGCTGCCCCTTTGAGGGTCCATAACTTTAGCCCCCCTGAACCAAACTTCACCAAACTTGGAGGGTGTCATTAGGACAGTCTCCTGAAGATACCCTGAAAGTTTTATGACTGTGCCTTCAGAAATGTGCACCCCACAGGCTGCACCAGAAATTCTCCATTGACATCAATGGAAAAAAATCAATGCAGAAGTAAGATTCTTGGGCAAATTTCTGGGAGTGCCTGTCAGGGGTGCAATTGTTAAGCTAGTGACACCAAAATTTCAGGGTATCATCAGGAGACTGTCCTGATGACAATCCCCAAGTTTGGTGAAGTTTGGTTCACAATTCAATTAAAAACAGAACCAAACCCAGCCTCAATGTCTGTTGGTTTTCTGTGAGGACAGCACTATGCTTAAGAATTCAAAACCAATTTTGTTTTTAAAACCAACCAACCAACTAAGCCAGAGATATATAACCAATGATACACACTTTTCAGGATTGTAAATGTTCATCTCCTCCAGGAAAAGGCTGTCACTTAGAAAACCACTCTTTCCTATCCTGGCCAAGAACTTCAAAACGATTCCCTTCTCTGACCCAAGGAATACCACAGTGTAATCCTGATGTGGTCCGGCAGCAGCATCTATAGCAATTTTGGTCAGGCGGTATCTGAAATGAAACAGCACAGTTTTAACCTCTGCCTTAGCCAGTTATTTGCTGTGCTATTTTTTTTCCAGTTCATAGATAACTATTTACCAATTTTCCAAGCACAATTTATATTCATACCCCTGCCCCAATTTTCCATTTAAGCCACCCAAAAAGATCCAAACAAGTATATTCACAGTAAAAATCAGGTCCAGGCTGGGCTGAAATGAAAATCTTAGTTTTGTATCTGTTCGATAATTTTGAGGCAAGGAAGTTCTTCTTGATCTTTTTAGGGTACTTCCTGTGTAGATTTTAACATAATAGTTTTCTGTGTTGGCCCGCAGTTATGTAATAAGCTGTATTTTGTAATGTGGAAATGGTTACATATGTATTTTTTACATGTATGATTTCAGATGCTGATATAGAAATCAGATTCCTCCAGTGACACACAAATAAATATACTAACAACATATAAATGTTTTCATAGATGCCAGTTAACATGTGGAAAAAATAATGTGCAAATTTTCCCCTAACACAAAACACATAAATCATTCCAAGTATTTTCCACAGACTGGAAGTTACTTGTATATCCTTGGGGAGGGGGGAAGGTCCTGTTACTGTTTCCTTTTACACTGAGACACAGGATTACTTGGATGAAAGTTCTTTGAACACTTGTGTAAACATTGAAACTATTCACAATATATCCTAACCAGAACTATCATATCCTGAAAACATCCTAGCACACAGATTTTATATCCGGTGGATGTACTCTTAAGGCCCATGCTAATTTTACCCAGAATTTCCAATTGTGGTAGCAAAATGTTAACCATAAGCAAACTCTTATGCAGGCATTTTGTCTGGGATCTAGGCTGACAACTACCTAGTTGGACTGAATGGCATCCTTACATTCTCCCAAGCTGTTTTAGTAATACTGCAGTATTCGTAATCTGTGGTAATTCCTTATCCCTACAGTAACTTCTCTGAACGTGGGAGGTAAGATTAGAAATGGTATCAAATGCCAAGATTACAAACCCATCAGTCCAACATTCTCTTTTGATTACATTTACAAATTTAACTGCTGCTGCTCACCCAGATTCCCACAATATTTTGAAAAAATTAAATGGTATTAGTCCCAGTATTTCCTTAATGTGGTATTAATATAAGCAGCAGTCCTCCAGTAATTATAAACTTTTGCGATGTATTATTTCAGTTTTTTTAACGCGTTTCCGATCAGGCTGAGTCAGATTTATGGCAAATACAGCCAATGTGTTTGTGGAATTTCAAAACAGATAAATCAAAGTATATTAGAAGGGAGAAGAGGGGAGGGAACAGAGGGAAGGAATCTGAAAGAAAGATATTTACCTGACCATTGTCCGCAAAAACCACGGCTTGTTGCTAATTGATGGTATTGCTTCGTCCATGAGAGGATGTGTTTTGATAAAATTTAAAGTGTCATCTGGAAATTCATTGGAAGTTGTGTATTTTTCAAGCAAATCAGAGGCTGCACAAGAACCTGGTCTAAATAAAGGATAGAGTGGGGAAGGAATGTAATTACTTAATGTTATTGTGTAAATATTTTACATATACTCTCTGTTATTAGGTGTGTAACAGCATCTGTTATTAGGTGAGACTGTGCTAAAGGCCTTGTAGAAGTTTCTGAACAATGCATAATACCAACAACTGACACTTTCTTAGCTTTCCTCAGGGCCTAGTTATTCCATAGCAAGCTTTCCTCAGGGCCTAGTTATTCCATAGCAAGAATTTAGCATTTGGTTTTGTTTATCAGGGGAATAACTGATTTATGACCATTCGGGCACCAAAATTTCCTAAGCAGATTATGAAGTTTGTAAAATGCAAGTTCACAGTTCATCCATCTACATGGAACCCATTAAACACATGCAGTTTGGCAAGATTTGGACAATTCTTTAGGACCACTCCAGATTTACTTCTGCAAGGCTCTTGTTCTTGGATTTAAAAGCACTGTATTTAATTTAAAAGGGAAATGTTATGTTTTTCTGAAAGTGTGAAATAAAGATGCATAAAAACACAGCCTGCAGAGTGAATCTAGCCAGCATTTAAATAAACATCCTCTTTCTATGGCTCCAAAGAACATTTTATTTTTTGACAAGTATGAAAACCCTAGGCTTTTAAGCATGAGTCTGCAGAGTCCTCTAATAAGACACAGTGTTATCTGTCTTGGATAACTGGAATACAAATGTGCTCAGTTCATTCCTGGAATCTGCCCAGTATTCTCATAGAAGCTGAGCCAAACTAATCATATGCTGCCAGCAGAAAAATCTACTTTCTTTTGCTGACTATGCCCTAACTCATGTCTCCTCCATCTCCTTCCTACAGTTCCTTCTTTCCACAGTTGTTATCTTGTCCACTTGTTGAACTGAGAAGGATACAATGCAAGTTTACATACAGCAATTATGGACCTGCATAGACTGAGCAACTCTTGCATTGCAATTAAAGTTTCATTATGACAAAATTACAAACGTCTGGGTAAAGGACTGAAATTGTGCAAATTCAGCAAGATTTGTACTGGGTGGAGATGAGGAGGCTAAAAAAGAACAAGCCAGTGATGCTTTGTAGAAATAGTATTTATGCAAGTGTAAAGATTATTTTCAGGATAATAGAAAATGAAATGAAGTGTGACAAAAATGCTCCTGCAGCCAGACGCTAGAAAAGCATCTCCTAGAAGTCAGAGAAAACGCATGCTGCTTTTCATCTAACATACAAACATAAGAAAGAGCCTTGCTGGATCAAACCAGAGTCCATCTAGTCCAGCACTCTGCTACTCACAGTGGCCCATCAGATGCCTTTGGGAGCTCACATGAAAGATGTGAAAGCAATGGCCTTCTGCTGTTGCTGCTCTTGAGCACCTGGTCTGCTAAGGAATTTGAAATCTCAGATCAAAGAGGATCAAGATTGGTAGCCATAGATCGACTTCTCCTCCATAAATCTGTCCAAGCCCCTTTTAAAGCTATCCAGGTTAGTGGCCATCACCACCTCCTGTGGCAGCATATTCCAAATACCAATCACATGTTGCGTGAAGAAATGTTTCCTTTTATTAGTCCTAATTCTTTCCCCCAACATTTTAAATGGATGCCCCCTGGTTTTAGTATTGTGAGAAAGAGAGAAAACTTTCTCTCTGTCAACATTTTCTACCCCATGCATAATTTTATAGACTTCAATCATATCCCCCTCAGACGTCTCCTCTCCAAACTAAAGAGTCCCAAAGGCTGCAGCCTCTTCTCATAAGGAAGGTGCTTCAATCCCTCAATCATCCTCATTGCCCTTCTCTGTACTTTTTCTATCTCTTCGGTATCCTTTTTGAGATGTGGCGACCAGAACTGAACACAGTACTCCAAGTGTGGTCGGATCACTGCTTTATATAAGGGCATGACAATCTTTGCAGTTTTATTATCAATTCCTTTCCTAATTATCCCCAGCATAGAGTTTGCCTTTTTCACAGCTGCCATGCATTGAGTTGACATTCCCATGGAACTATCAACTAAGACGCCCAAATCCCTTTCCTGGTCTGTGACTGATAGAACTGACCCCTGTAGCATGTATGTGAAGTTTGGATTTTTTGCCCCTATGTGTATCACTTTACATTTTGCTACATTGAACTGCATTTGCCATTTCTTAGCCCACTCACCTAATTTATAAAGGTCCACTTGGAGCTCTTCGCAATCCTTTGCGGTTCTCACCACCCTACACAATTTGGTATCATCTGCAAACTTGGCCACCACACTACCCAGCCCTACTTCCAAGTCATTTATGAATAGGTTAAAGAGCACTGGTCCCAAAACGGATCCTGGGGGGACACCACTCCCTACATCTCTCCACTGTGAGAACATCAGGGAGAAGTTGCATATTAAAGTGAGAAGATCATCAATTTCATGCTTGAGATCATTAAGAACTTTTGGGTGAATGCATAAGAACATAAGAACAAGCCAGCTGGATCAGACCAAAGTCCATCTAGTCCAGCTCTCTGCTACTCGCAGTGGCCCACCAGGTGCCTTTGGGAGCTCACATGTAGGATGTGAACGCAATGGCCTTCTGCGGCTGTTGCTCCCGATCACCTGGTCTGTTATGGCATTTGCAATCTCAGATCAAGGAGGATCAAGATTGGTAGCCATAAATCGACTTCTCCTCCATAAATCTGTCCAAGCCCCTTTTAAAGCTATCCAGGTTAGTGGCCATCACCACCTCCTGTGGCAGCATATTCCAAACACCAATCACACGTTGCGTGAAGAAGTGTTTCCTTGTATTAGTACTAATTCTTCCCCCCAGCATTTTCAATGAATGCCCCCTGGTTCTAGTATTGTGAGAAAGAGAGAAAAATTTCTCTCTGTCAACATTTTCTACCCCATGCATAATTTTGTAGACTTCAATCATATCCCCCTCCCTCAGCCGCCTCCTCTCCAAACTAAAGAGTCCCAAACACTGCAGCCTCTCCTCCTCATAGGGAAGGTGCCTCCCAGTTCCCTCAATCATCCTTGTTGCCCTTCTCTGCACTTTTCTATCTCCCTCAATATCCTTTTTGATGTATGCGGCGACTAGAACTGGACACCAAGTACTCCCAAGTCGCTGGTGCAGCACCACTGCTTTATATAAGGGTACATGACAATCTTTGCAGTTTATTATTATCAATTCCCTTTTTCTAATGATCCCCAGCATAGAGTTTGCCTTTTTCACAGCTGCCATGCATTGAGTTGACATTCCCATGGAACTATCAACTAAGGCATGCCTTAAATCCCCTTTCCTGGTCTGTGACTGAGTAGCGCACTGACCCCTGTGTAAGCGTGTATGTGAAGTTTGGATTTTTTGCCCCTATGTGCATCACTTTTACATTTTGCTACACTTGAACTGCATTTGCCATTTCACTGGAGCTTCCGCTCACCTAATGAATTCCATATCAAGGTCCGCTTTGGACGCACTTCAATCCTTTGTGGTTCTCACCACCCCTACATAATTTGTGGTATCATCTGCAAACTTGGCCACCACGCTTACCCACCTTCTGTACTTCCAGGTCATTTATGAATGGGTTAAAGAGCACTTTGGTCCCAATATGGATCTTTTGGGGGGACACACCAGCTTCCGACATCTCTCTCCATTGTAGGAGGAACTTCCCATTTTACACCCACTCTTTGTTTCCCTGTTTCTCAACCAGTTTTTTTAATAATCCATAGGAGGGACTTCCCCTCTTATTCCCTTCATTGCTGGAGTTTTCTCAAACAGTCTCTGGTGTGAGGAACTTTGTTCAAAAGCCTTTTGGAAATCCAAGTAGACAATGTCCACCGGTTCCTGTCCCACATGCCTGTTTTATGCACCCCTCAAAGAACTCCTGAAGTAAGTTTCCAGGTAAGAACCAGGACTTGCCTCTGCAAAGCCATGCTGACTCTTTCTCCCAGCAGGTCTTGCTTTTCTACATGTTTTATAATTTCTTATCTTTTAATGATAGATTCTACTAATTTACTCAGGAACAGATGTCAGATACTGACGGGCCTGTAATTTCCCTGGTCCCCCTAGATCCCCTTTCTCTTAAAGATTGGTGTGACATCTAGTCCATCTTCCAGTCTTCAGGGATGGAGCCTGATTTCCAGGGATAAGTTGCATATTAAAAGGTGAGAAGATCAGCAATTTCATGCTTGAGCTCTTTAAGAACACTTTGGGGTGAATGCAATCTGGGCCAGGGGATTTGGTAACATTTAGCTTTATCAATGGCTGCCAGAACTTCTTCCTTGTCTACCACTATCTTAGCTTAGTTCCTCGGATTAAGCCTCCTCTAAGAAGCTTGGTTCAGGTGCAGGAATGTTCCTCCACCTCCTCTTGGGTGAAGACAGATGCAAAGAGAATTCATTCAGCTTCTCTGCAATCTCCCTGCCATCTCTTTAGCACACCCTTTGTTCCTTTGTCATCTAAGCTTGGGCCTACCGCCCCTTCCCTTGCTGGTCTTCCCACTCAGCTTTTGATGTACTTGAAGAACTGTTTGATGCTGGTCTTGATGTTCTAGGCCATGCTGCTCTCCCTCATAATCCTTTTTTTTGCCTCCCTTACAGCTATAACTTGCTTCCTCTTTTGCCCACCATTTTGTGTTTCTCTCTCATACATTCTTCTTATCAGCCAAACTGGACTTCCCATTTTTCTAAAAGACATTTTCTTTTTTCTGATAATTTTCCCTCAACCTCTCTCTTGTTGTTAACCATGGTGGCTTTCTTTTGGACTGGGTGCTGCCTTTTCTAACCTGTGGAACACATTCCAGCTTGAAGCTTTTATTACTGTGTTTTTAAATAACCTCCAAGCATCCTGGACCAGTTTTGACTCTCTTATGATTTTTCCCTTTCAGCTTCCCTGCAGCATCTTCATCCCCCCTCATCTTTGAGAGAAATTTCCCTTTCTGAAGGCGAGATGCTTAACTTCCACATTTGAAGTAGTTGCCACTTGATTTAGCATGCTGAGATACCCTGAATCTGACAGCATTGTGGTGCGGCTGTTCCCCTATCGACTCCAACAACACTGACTTCCTGCACCAGGTCCTGGGTCCCACATAGGAATTCAGATCTAGGATCCACCTCTCCCCTGGTTGGTTCCACAACCATCTGCTCCTAAGCCACAGTCACATTTTCCTAGCATATCCAGGAATGCTCTCTCCTTACTATGACCCTGAACATGCCATTTCCTTTCCAGCTCTATATGGGGATAGTTAAAATCACCCATTACCACTACATTTTTGTTTTTGCTGGTCTCTCTCTAATTTTTTTTTTTTCTTTTTCCATCTCAGAATCCTCTTGTGCAATTGGGTCAGGGGGACGATAATATATTCCTCATATTCAACTGTCGTTCAAACCTGGAATTGCTATCTAGAGTGATTCTGTGGGGGAACAAGCTCCCCTTGCATTGTCTATTTTTTATGTGAGACTATCTGCGGCTCTTGGATGTAAAGGGCAACTCCACCCTCTAATGCGCCCTGTCCTAATATCCTTCCTATAGAGCCTGTAGCCTGGTATAACTAGCATCCCACTGGTTCTCCTCATCTCCACCTCATGTCTCTGTAATGCCCACTATATCAAAGTCCTCCTTCAAAACTCTGTACTCTAGCTCCCCCATTTTAGGCTGGCCTAGATGCTTCTACTATTAGCATAGAGACACCTGTATACCCCTAGTCTCTGTATCCTTAACCCTGGGATTTGTATGTGCTTTACCCTCAGAGTCTCTTTGTAGACACCTATCCCTTTGTCCACATGCACATTGCTATGTTCCCTACGGCTTGTATGTGGTTGATTTAGAAAAACCTCCCTCTCTGTCTGCATCCCCATAGATACCTGTATTCCGAACAGAAATCACTTACCTCAGCTCCTGTCGGCTTTCCCCAGTGATCAGTTTAGAAAGCTGTTTCTGCCACCTTTTTAATGTTGAGCGCCAGCAGCCTGGATTTCCTCTTTGGTTACAGATGAAGCCCGATCCCCAGTTTGTACAGGCTTCTACCTTTGTCCCAAAGAGGGTTCCCTAGTTCCTGACAACCGTCTGGAAACCCTCTGCCTTGATAAATTCACCACCTTCTCATCCACGCATTGAGACCCTCTGTATCTCCGACTTGCCTAGTCTTCCGGCCCTACACGTGGAGCGGGTAGCATTTCTGAGAATGCCACCCTTGAGGTCCTGGACTTCAAACCTTGTTTCCTAACTTAGCCTAGAGATTTAGCTTCCAGAACCCCTCCTGCCAAGCATTTCCCAATAGTCGCTTGGTTTTGATGTGGGACCTGACAACTGCTGACTCCACCCCAGCACTGTCTAAAAGCCTATCTAAGGATTTAAGCGTGAGCATCCATGGGTGAACCTTCTCAGACTCCCAAGGTGCGGAGGTAGAGTCACCATGCAGTCATCACGCCTCTCACAAACTCCAACTCCTGCTAACATTTCTAATGATCGAATCACCCACTAAGCAAGGGGAGCCCCCACCTCCCCCGAGGGGGTATCCCTCCCAGTCTGCGAGAGGATAGCTGAGTCACCAGTTAAAGGAAGGGATCCCATCTAAGGGGAGACATCTTCCCCCACCTCTCAGACTAGCGTAACTCCTCCATCCCCAAGGCCTTCATTCTCTCTGTCACTTTGACATCTGAGAAGAGATGTCACCTTGCTTAGAGTGGGACCCGGGCTGTTAGGTCCCCTGGAAAAGCCCTCGTCTGTCACCCTCTCTGCCTCCTTTCTAGCTTCTCCCAGGTCTGCCACACTTGGCTTCAAGAGAACGCATTAATGCGTTCCTTGAGATTGCCAGGAGCTCATTATGCTCGCGAGGGCACACTCCATGACTTCCTGTCCTAGTGGGCAGATGAGTCATACATGTGACACTCAGGTGCCAAAACACTGGAAAGCCCCCCCATTCCCCTGCTGGCTTTCTGCCTTCCATATCTGATTTGTTTTAGATATTTAAATATTAAGCTTTTAGTCAGCAGTTGCCCCTGGGAGCTATCACCACTGCAACGCACTATCATGTCAAAATATGTTCCTTGATTAATTTAAAACCAAAAAAATTAGGGAGAATTAAAATTGTCTTGGCGCCTGGATTAGGAGTCTTGGCGCCATGGTTCCAGAGACTGGAATCTAAAGCTCCTAAATTCCTCTCAGGACAAAAAGCCCCACCTCTCATAGGACAAAGCCCCACCTCAGGAACAAGAGAGACAAGGGAGTAGACTCTGGTTAACTTCCCTGTTGAAGCCCTCACCTTCCAGATTCAGCAGCCTTACAAGGAGAAAAAGAGATAACCCCTGTTAAAATACACTATTTTAAAAGCTGTGGCTTTGAGAAAAGCCCTCCAAAATGAACACCAGCAGGTCACTCTGCTCTTCCTGGCCAAGTCTCTTCTGCTGCTACTCCTCTCTGCTGGTTCCAATGCAATCTGGGCCAGGGGATTTGGTAGCATTTAGTTTACCAATGGCTGCCAGGACTTCTTCCTTGTTTACCACTATCTTCACTGGTTCCTCGGATTTGCCTCCTAAGAAGCTTGGTTCAGGTGCAGGAATTTTCCTCACCTCCTCTTGGGTGAAGACAGATGCAAATAATTCATTCAGTTTCTCTGCAATCTCCCTGTCATCCTTTAGCACACCTTTTGTTTCTTCATCATTTAGCGGCCTACTGCTTCCCTAGCTGGCTTCCTACTTTTGATGTACTTGAAGAACTGTTTGTTGCATGTCTTGATGTTCACAGCCTTGCGTTCCTCATAATCCTTTTTTGCCTGCCTTACAGCTAACTTGCTTCTCTTTTGCCGCCATTTGTGTTCCTTCTCGTATTCTTCATCAGTCGAGATGGACTTCCATTTTCTAAAAGACATCATCGTTTTTCTGATAATTTCCTCAACCTCCCTTGTTCACCACGATGGCTTTCTTTTGGACTGGATGCTGCCTTTCCCAACCTGTGGAACACATTCCAGCTGTGCTTTTATTACTGTGTTTTTAAATAACCTCCAAGCATCTTGGACAGTTTTGACTCTCTTGATTTTCCCTTTCAGCTTCCTGCGTACTATTTCCCTCATCTTTGAGAAATTTCCCCTTCGGAAGGTGAATGTAACTACATTAGTAGTTGTCACTTGCTTGCATGCAGAGATACTGAATCTGACAGCATTGTGGCCGCTGTTCCCTATTGGCTCAACAACACTGACTTCCGGTACCAGGTCCTGGGTCCCACACAGAAGGATTACCTCTCCTCTAGTTGGTTCCACAACCCATCTGCTCTAAGCAACAGCCATTTAGCATATGCTCTCCAGGAATGCTCTCTCCTTACTATTACCTGAACATGCATTTTTCCAGTATATGTGGGATAGTTGAAACTACCCATTACCACTACGTTTTTGCTTTTGTTGGCCTCTCTATTTTCTTTTTCCATCTCAGAATCCTCTTGTGTGTGTTGGTCAGGAGGGCAATAATATATTCCTAATATTAGACTATCCTTCATACCTGGTATTGATATCCACAGTGCTTCTGTAGGGGAATCAGCTCCCCTTGCATTGTCTATTTTATGTGACACTATGATCTCTATGACGTAGACGGCGGTACCACCCATTTTAGAACGAAGGCTTCTACTATTAGCATACAGACATCTGTATATTCTGTCTCTGTCCCTAACCTAACCATGCTTGGGCTGTTTTTATTTCTACATATTTTCCTTGTCTTGTTATCAAAATGGGAAATTAAATTTATTTCTGTGGAAGAGCACAACTAATTGGTTAACTCCCATAGACAGTAAAGCAGTCCAACTTTTGATGTCCCATTTGGAGAGAAAAACCTCTGCCCATTTGTTCAGGCAACAGCCTCTTGCATTTCTTTCTTTAATCTATAGGCAGTTAGGAAGGAGGGTTAGACCAAGCCCATGCTGGGTATGAATGTGCAGCTTCCATTGTGCAATATCCCCACTTCATGTTTAACTGAGAATCTGTTTCCCGTATCACAGCCTGAACATATCCTGTATGTAGGAATGGTACATATTAGATGACTAGAAGCACCATTTTCTTCCTATTGTCTGAGCAAACTCTTTTTAAGTGAGGCTATACTCATTTAGCTGCACTCAAATTATACTGTCATGTTCAACATTTGGTTTTGCATCTTATTTAATGTTGCAATTATTATTATTTTCATTCATAGTCTGACTTCTTACAAGGTGGATTATAGAGAAAAAACTTTTCAGTCAATCAGTAAGTGGATTACAACATATGATAATACCAGGTAATCAGTGAGTGGATTGTGAAAACTCTCACATCTTTCCTGCAGCACACTTAGCAGATAAAAGTACCTGGGCTTGGGCACTCGTTCGTCAGGAACTGGTGTCCATATTGAATCTGGAGACTTCTGTTCTTTGAATCTCCCAGTAAATACATTGGCAATGTCAAGCATATCGTAAGCACAGACAGCAGAGCCAGGGATGCTGCAATATGACATTTCCAGAAATAGTTAGTCATTCAGAAGTTATGCATAATTTTTTGTCTGAGAAACATGCTGCACAGAAGTCTTCCTGTCAATGGAGGCTACTCAGTTCTGAACCTTCTGACCTTTGGGTATTAAAAGTAAAAGGCTATCCCCATGTAGACATTTGAGATACATCAATAGACAGTCAATTCCTGTCAGTTCTGCTTGTTTCCAAAAGATACAAACAACAGTGTATTACAGTAATTTTGAAGAATATGAGATACAATTCTGATGACTCACAGTACCAAGGAATTACTGAATAACAAAAAACACAGCCTGTTGTCTAGATAGAAAGTCATGCTGTAAATTCAACACATTCTTAAGATTAACAGCCCAATCCAAAGCTGCCATGCAGGCGGGGACAGTGCTACTCCAGCTCTGCCTTGCCCACTCCAAAGGGCTTTCTTGCAGCATGGTAAGTCCAAAAAGTTTTCAAAAAACTTACCTTTAACTCCCCCACAGGGGGAAGAGGCATATATCTGAGTCCCAGTCCACTGCTGCAAGAAGGCCAAACTGGTGGTGGAAGCCAACTAAGGTCGGCTCTCTTCCCATGAACTTGGAGTAGCAGGGAAGTGCCAGTGGAGAGCTGGGTGCTGCAGTTGGGTGTCTCAGGGCTCTGCAGCAGCATAAGTGCCCTTCCACCAACATAAATGCCCTGAGGAGGGCACCTCCACTGGCATGAGCCCACGTCACATCCAGAGGGGGATTTGGTCCCCCCCCCACTCTGGATTAGGCTGTCTATCTTACAGCCATGGCTTTATGTCTCCTTGCATTCTAGAAACCATTGGGAAGTTGGAGTAGATACATTTTGCATACTGATGCACCTCACTCAACCTGAAAGTTTAGCAAAATACCATTATCCATCTGTTGAGGTTCTGAACATCATTCGATTTTCCTGTAAGTTTCTGGCTGAGTTCCTCTCAGTAAGAATTTGCTTAACTCAGTCAACTGTAAACAGTTTGGAAAAGCAAAGATAGCTTTGCCTTAACACTAACTAAAGTTCAAATCTGCATTTTCTGATTATTTGCCTGTAACTTAATACTAGCAATCACTAAACAGAATTACAGTATTACACCACCATATTCAGAAGAGCTCAGATGTATCTTTTAGTCAATGGGTTTGAAGTATCGTTTATTCACTGATTTGCCTTTGTTGTTACACATGATCTACTGTACTACATCTGCATCTGACTTGTGCTATATGAATTTGATTAGCTAGAAAGTGCCATCTGGGTGAGAATTTTAATCCTAATTTAAGATGGAAGACTATAATACATCCAAACAGAATAGCAGGATGAGTTAGTGCATCAGCTGGGCAATCTACGAGTGATGTCCTTGCTTAAAAGAAGAGAAGGTGATGACTGATGTCAATCCTCTTGATGACCTGACTTATGACCCTTGGCGAAGCTGGCAATTTCCTTGGTTAAGATGTGGAAGCTGACCTTCGAACAAAGGTGGAAGATTTGCAGTGAGGGGAATGTTCCCACTCTGTAGATTTGGACTGCTTCTTGGCCTTTGATGAAGGAGATAGGGATAGGTCCCTGTCAGTTTGCCCTGAAGTGGGTAACTGAGCAGTTGGAGGCAAAGCAACTGAAGGGGTCTTAGATTACTTATCCTCAGATCGAACAGAAATATCTGGTGCCAAAGAGCATTCGTACAAAATAGCCTTCAGCCTCGATACCTTGTCTAGGCAAGCCTTCAGGGTGTGGAGCAGGCCTTACAAAAGGCCGGGATATTTCCCTCACCAAGACATAAGAGGCAGTAAGAGTGGCAATCATAGAATCATAGAGTTGGAAGAGACCACAAGGGCCATCAAGCCTGACCCCCTGCCATGCAGGAGCACACATTCAAAACACTCCCGACATACGTTCATTCAGCTTCTGTTCAAAAACCTCCAAAGAAGAAGACTCCACCACTCTCTGAGGCAGTGAATTCCACTGTCTTGTGGAATTAGGCCAACAAACAAGAGCAATCACTAAGCACTTCCTCTCAACATGGTGGCAAAAAGAGAACTGAGGAGATTGTTCCCTCCCCTTCCAAACTCGTGACTGTTTCAGTGGGAAACCTTCCCACTCACAGCTCCAAGGGGGAGGGAGCACTCTGTTGCCACAGGAATGCCTGAAGAAAAACTTGCTGTGCAGTTCCATGTGGGACTGCACATAAGACCATGAAGACAAATGAAAGTATTTGAAGATAGGATTTTGCTTAGCAGAAGAACTAGAAACCACAGATACTGCTTGGTTCTTGTTTCTGATGGGAGAAACATAACAATATTTGAAAGGGGCTTTGTCATTAAGGACTAGTTACATGAGACCTGGGCCCTCTGGTAAATTTCATATTCACTTGGTACAACAGAGGCACCTCAGAAACTCCTATCACAACTTGCGTTACAATGTTAATGGAAGGGATGAAAAAAAGTGCCAGCTGTAGTCTGTGCTGATGTCCGTGCTAGTAGCCTTGGGCTGCATCACATTACATTAGAAGTAAGTTCATACTGGTCATCTACCATGTACCTGCTTCCATCTTGTAACAGATGAGGCAGTTTACACATTCTAGTTTGTTTACAGCATGAATATATGCATTATGCACCTAGAGACTACTGAAGCATGTTTGTACTAACAAGCCACTGAACTCACTGGATCTACCCTGACACCTAAGCAACTCTTTGTTCATGAGAAGTTTGACAGTTATGCCTTAGGCAGCAGGAACCCAGCTACATAAGCTTCATCTCACCATTTGGTAAGTGTTAGCATTTTTATTGTGTTGGCATCTGTTCCACTTTTATCTGCTTTGCTACTGTGCTGTCTAATTTTTGTTGGATCCTATTGAAGACACCTGACATTGCTGCTCAGAAAAGATGACTGGGTATTTGACACAACCCTACCTTTAATTTCTTAGCCATTGTAGATAAAGTGTGTCAGAGAGACAGAACTCACAAACTAGCTTTGTGTATGATGATGATCAGGAGGTTGCTCCATCGATAGCCTGGTCTATAGTATTTCTAGGAGGAAAACATTGCTTCTTACTTAGCCAACAGCATAATTAGAGAAAGAAAAACAGTAATTTGTGTACTGCTCTGAAGGAATAAATTGCTAATGTATGTTAAATCTCTGATTATGTTTATAAAAGTTAGAAAAGTCACAACAACACAAACATTGAAAAAGTCAGCCTCATATTGTGTTTTTCTAGGGCTTTTGGCAAAAGACCTATTACACTTGATTTTCTTTCAAATAAAATGAATCTACTACTTGTGTTTGGTTGAATTTTAATTTAATTTCATTCCTAAAGCAGCTCTAATTTTGTTGTCAATACTAGTTATTAAGCAACATGCCCTGGACTTTCTCTCCATTTCACAGCAGTGGGAGGTCTGTCTTTGACCTTGTTAAGGTCACTCTTTGACATGAGGTAGCCAATACTCAATTTGCATATGTGAAGTGAAGCATTCTTTCTTCCCTCAAATGTCCCTTTTAATATAAAGAAAAGGAAAGGAAACAGGCCCAGCTAGTTACCGCAGTAATTTTTCTTTAATTAGCATATTTGCCAAGGTTTTCCTGGAGACCTTAGCATGTTACTATAAATTATTGGGAAGTGTGTGGTAATATACAAGCACTTACAAATTCTTAACAGATGAGGTGATGCTGTAAATTTTTTTTATTAGCTGACCTAAAAACTGTGCATGTCAAAATAAGGGTCCCCATTACGTTTATTTGTTACTTGAATAACAACAGTAACCAAAGGACATCACCATGAACAGGTCTCTGTTGTACTAGGTGCTGTACAGAGAAAGAGTTAAGATATATCCATTCACATAAAGGAAGAACATGTGATAAGGAAGAATTATTCCTACTGGGCATATAATAGTTACTTTTTGATTCATAGGGAGTTTAATGCAGCAAGAAAATACACTACTGAAATCATGGCTGGACTCCCGCAATGCTGCTCATTCTATGGGGGCTGCCTCTGAAGATTGCTCAGAAGCTTCAACTGGGTCAAATGTGGACGCTGGATTGCTAGCAGGTATAACTCACAGGAAATATGTTTTGTCAGTTTTGAAAATACCTGGCCTACCATTTTGTTCCAACCCAAATTCTAAGTACTGGATTTGTCCTATAAAACCTGATACAGTCTGGAACTGGTGTGCCTGAAGAACTACCATGTCATATAGGTAGCTGACTACTCAGTGAGGTTTTCCTCAAGGGTCTTGTTCTGTGTGGATGGGTGTGTACCAGAGACAAGGTCTGTTCAGTACCATATGTACATTCCTTCAAGAGTCAGGCAAAAACCTTTCATTCTTCCAAGAGTTTGGAACACATGGAATTAGTTTAACTTCCTACCAGTATGAATGCTGTCCTACGTTGTAGCTTTAAGCTTCTAATATTTAGTTCTTTAGACACTTTGATAGTTTCACCTTAATCTGAGGTGTTTTTATCATTTATGGTTCTTCTCTTAGTCTGTTATTATGGCTATAGATTCCTGCAGGTTTTGGGATAAGGCATTTTAAGAGTAACTGGTGTATTAAGAGCTGTTTTTGTTACAATATTCTTTACTGGCACCTTTTTTGGGGGCTCTCCCACATTCTGCTCCTTACGTGTTGGTCCACCCCACTCAGCCAGAGGCAGAGAAAGTGAACCCTTGGGAGCAGGCAACTGGCGGAAAATGGTGCAAACTTGTATATGAGTACTGGCACTTTAAAAAAAAACAAAAGTGCTGGGTATATTAATATTTGTCAATACAGTGTGAGCTGTTTCAATTACAGATGTGTAAAGAGGCATAAGTCTTTTAAATAAATAAATGCAAGGGGATTGCTCCAGGATGGTCTGTTTCATTTCACAAATCCCTTGCATCTCAATACAGTTGAGCAGCAGACATTCCAAATGAACTGCTTTCAGAACCTCTGAGTTTCTTCTTTCACATGTTACACAGAAATTTCAACAGTGGAAGCACAAATAGTTTATGCATTCTCAGACTACTCTTCCAAAGGGTAAACTTGTACTGCTCTCTGAATGTAAGATGTTCACAATACAAATGATTATGCAGTGCCTCATTTTACACACTGGGAAGCATATGTATACTGAGCATTATGTGACTTACATGGGCTTCATCACTTTTACATTACATGGTGAGCAGCTAAGCAACAACTAGTGGGAGGTTCATGCCAATGCATGAAGGCAGTTTGGAGTTAATGTTCCATAAGGCACTGGTTGAAGGACTGTATTGTGGTTGAGCACTGCACAGAATATTGATCCACTTTGTCTGTGAACATTCTAAAATGTCCAGATACACCACACTGGTGTTACAGTGGGCGTATAAGATGGGTCACTGTATGTCCAATATAGTTGGTTACTTTCCCACATCCTTTTTCCAAAACATTAGGTGCGCATGCAAAAACATGATGATTAAGAAGTGAAAAATTCCAGTGATAGGAAGGAAAGGAAGTTTTCCATGTCAAAAACTAGTCAAATGGAGTCTATTTCTTTCCACAGGTTATTGTACTACGAAACATTATAAGATTTCTTGTGTGTGGTTGCTGATTATGTTTCAGTACATATTTTGCCCACACAAATCAGTATATTATAGCACTTTATCCATCTGTAATGTTTTAATAATAATTACACACATTTAAAAGTACTAACACAGGAGGAAAGACTCCTGCAGAAGTTACCTGTTATAAGGAGTGGAGAAAGTGGCCAATACGATATCTCGGCCATTGATATGGATAACATGTGTAACTGCCTGCAGTATGTTGAAGTAGAAGTGTGAATCGCCTGGAACTGAACAGTTTAATCGTGCCTTCAGGAAGGAAGTCCACTGTTTTTCCAGAACTCGCTGCGATCCACCCATGTCATTTTTGCAGACCCGAGCGACTCTTGGGAGAACAACCTACAGTTAGAGAAGGAAGGAAAAATACAAAACTGAAATGACCAGTTATCCAAAAGATTTCAGTGGAACTCTCCCCCCACCCATCCTTTGAAAAGATAGAAATGACAGTCTAGCATGTTTAATAAGATGTCACATTTCACTTAATCTGTGGCAAATAAACAGGAGAAAATTCAGCTTTAGGACTGTGTGCTATGAAAGATAAGACAGTGACATTTCAGACACAGCTAGATCAGTTCTCAGCCACATATCAAGCTCATTTTTCATGCAGATCACTCGACTCTCTATTTAGGCAAACAAAGCACATTCTACATTTGCCATCCATGTGGCCTACACTGCTGGCCTCTGAGGCGCGCAGTTATCTTCAGCATTTTTAAAAAACTATGCAAACTTAATCTGGCTTTTTATTTATATTGCTCTTTTTAACCTTATAAGCTTTTAAAAATAAATTTATTGTGGGAATATTTTTAAAAAATGCTTTCAGTAAGGGCATCCGTTGTTCTTGTGATATGGCCAGACTGAAATTTCTTTCCATTTACTTCTGTTGCTCTAATGAAGGACTTCTAAATACAGCTGCTTCCTTCCTTCAAAGTCAGACTTGTAATGATTATTTGGAGCTCTGAATTAAATCAATTTGCCATATGCTATCCAGCTTAATGGAGAGAAGAAAAAAATAATTTCCCATCTTGTCGCCATCATAAGCCAGAATGTTTTATATCAAAGAAGTGTAACAGTGCATTCCAACCAAAACCTGGCCATAAGCAGCAGGATCCTCTCAATGACCTTGTCACTGTGATTTATGGCCCTCATTTCAAGGTCATTTCTAATCCATTCTGGTCTATGAGGAGTTTTCATTCCCTTACCTTTCCCATGCTGTGGTACTCCACTGAGATTTCTCGAAAGAAGAAATAGATATAGTTGTCATAATCCAATGCCTGGACAAAGTAAGGCTCTGAAAACAAGTCAAATTGTTCTGATCATTTACATATAAAAATGAAAGCTAGCCAAGGCAATACAGCATAGAATAAATATGGCAAAATTTGCTTTATTTTTTTCAGGAAGACTTGTAGTATGGACAAACTGGGAAATCAATGGAACTAGGTAGGAAAGTACTCAGCCGTATCCTTATGACACTAACTACCGGTAGATTACTGCAGAGCAGAATGACAATTGATTTCAATGGGAACTCACATGGACTTCAAGTAGGCATTTCATTTTCCTTTCCCTCTAATCTGAAAGCACCAACAGACTTTCCCCATTTTTTGCTTCCTTCCTTCTTTCCTTCCCCTGGCAATTTCTAAATAGAAAACTATAGCTCGTTTGCTCAGTGGTGGCTGCTGGGCCCAGCTGCACTGTGGGGTACCAGCAAAGGGCACATCATTTCCCCCTGCATCCCCTCACCACTATTTCATATTTGCCTCCTCCTGGCAGCCTAAATATTCTCATCTTTCCTGCTTCCACTCTCCTTTCCATCTACCCACCAACTCTCACCTGCCTTTTATGTGGCCCCCCATCTTTGCCTATATTGATACATGTTTTACTTATACCAAAGCAGCTTATATCATTCTCCTCTCCCCCACTGCATCCTTACAACAACCCTGTAAAGTGAGTTAGGCTGCGCTTCCACAATAGGTAGAGGGTTTCAAACCTGAGTCTCCCAGATTCTATTCTGAAATTCTAACCACTATACTAAACCAGTTTTCATGGGGTAGCTGCTGTTGAATGGTGGCTGCTAGTTACAAGCAATAGCTGGAAGTAACCATACCTGGGTGAGTTATGTTTAGTTGGGTGGTAGCAAGTTGTTCAGTGACTGCTGTAAAATCTAGCCCAGGTGAGTTCTCATTCAAAGGCCAAAACAGCCCTGGAAAGGGCACTTCTCCCTTCCTTTCACAAGACAGAAGCCAAGGCTTGAAGACTGGCAATACTGTCATGGTTGCTTAGCAATGGCCACTGAGGACATCCATTACTTAAAGCTACATGCACTACTCTTTTATTTGAAGGTCTAACCCCAAACTATTTTTTCTTTTAAAAAAGATTTTATATTCTTCTGCAAACCTGGGGCATTTTTCTGGTTTGCAGAAAGAACCGTCTTGTCTTTTCATGGGTTCAGACTCCAGATTTAAGTATCCACAGATCTGGCCTCATTAAGAGTTAGATGTATTGTTTGACACCCTCATTCACAAAAAATTGTGAAGAGGAAAACCCTTACTGCTGCTGCAGCAGTAATTAATGAAGAACTGAGAAAAAAGATGTGCCTTGCCCATTCAGCAAATGCACATTTTTTCCCTTGCATTAGGTGGGCAACCACCACAGTCACTTTCAGCTTGCTGTAGAAGATTCCAAAAAAAAAAAAGCTGTCTGATGGATCAACCAGTTCGTGTACATGTGAAACCAGAGATCGTGAAGAATAAGAAATAGTTTCACCTGTAAATGGAGGACTGATCATGAAAGAACCAATTTAAACAAATATGTTATTTGTGGACCTGAAACACTAAAACTTTTCAAAATTAGACCCTACTACTTTTTTAGTTAAAAAAATAAAAGTAGCAAATAATTTCTGTTGTTAATTTTAGACTAAAACTGAATAGGATTTGAAAGATTTCTAGCTGATGACACTATATCCTACAAGAATGGTAAAACCTATACTGGGCTATATAATATTTTTGTGTTGACAGTGAACAACAAAATAAACAAAAATTCAGCAAAAAAATCAACAACGTTAAAATAAATTCAGGATAAAAACAATTCTCAGAAATATCATAAAATAGGAGCATTTCTACAACAGATGGCACAAAACCCTCCCTTCCCCTCTGTGTCCATGAGAGGCCTAGATGGAAATGAGGTATACGATTTCAGCCCGGCTGGCCAAATGCCTGGTGGAACAGGGCCGTTTTACAGGCCCTGTGGAAACTTTGCAAGGCCCGCAGGGCCCTGGTCTATTTAGGGAGCCTGTTCCAAAAGGTAGGGGCCAGGGCTGTAAAAGCCCTGGCCCTCGTAGAGTTCAGCTGGATATCTCTTGGGCCAGGGACCTCCAATAGGTTCTCCTCCAAGAACTGAAGGGACCTAGCGGGGCAATACGGGGAGACATGGTCCCTCAGATATAAAATATAAGACCCATGTATTATTTTTGAAATACATATTAAGCCACACATAATAGAAAGTGAGCAACCTCCTGGTCAGGCTTCTTAAAATATGTAATATTTTATACTATAGGATGGGGGTTTTAAGCTTGTATATTGGTGACCACTGAGGAATCCCCAAGAGGCTGAAAAGAGTCTGGTCTTTAGTGGGTTATTGTGGAATTCCTGTTTCATCTATTTTGCATGATATATTTTTTATCTCAGCAAGGCTCAGGTCTGCTGTTATTTTCATGAAGCCTAATTCTCATGCCTTTTGCTTTTAGCCATCAATTGGTGCACAATGAATAAATATATTCATTTCATTAACTAATTCTGTTTTCTTTAGTTCAACTCCTTTGACTTACTGTGGTGGATGAAAAGCCGATCAGATGAAACACCAAATTAGAACTAGCTGACATCTACATAGTGATGATGACATCTTACTCCAAACTATCAGTGGATTTGCGTAGAGGTTGAAAAGTGTGGGGGATAGGATAGAATTCTGCAAGACCCTGCAGAAGAAATTCCATGGGCTCAAGAGAGCATTCCCCAACACCACCTTCTATCTGGGTAGTACATTTCTATCTTGCATTTCCTTCAAGGATTTCAGAGCTGTGTACATTTATTAATTGCATGGACTGTTATAGAACCGGCACCATCATGGAGGGAATTACTTTGCTCTAGTTAAGATCCTCTATAGCCCAACTAATGTTTGGGTTGTGTACTTCTCATTGAAAAAATCCAACAAAAAAGCATAGAGATGTCACTTGAACATCTTGGCCCTCCCCCCCCACCAAAAAAAAATGTTAGCAATATGGTGGCAATTATGAAGATCTTTAGCTGCAAGAAAGAGATGGGGTATTTTTGCAGGAGAGTCCTAACCATTACTTCTTTCATGGAAGTTGGATTACTCCTTAAACAATGCATCTTTCATGTTTTACCTCCAATGAATTAGCACTTCCTGGCTAGCTTTTAAAAGCTAAGAAGACAAGGATTCAAACAAGCACTCAAGACAGAGGCGAAACTACCAGGGAGCAAGGGGGTGCGCATTGCACCGCGCGCCCCCTTGTGGAGGGGGTACAAAAATGGCAGGTTCATTTGTGGTTTTTTGTATTTTTTAGTGTTTTTTCAGTTTTCGGCCTGCAGGGGGGCAGTTTTTAGGCTAGCAGCACCAAAATTTGAGGGATTTTTCAGGAGACTCTCCTGATGATACCACCCAAGTTAGGTGAGGTTTGGTTCAGGGAGTCCAAAGTTATGGACTCCCAAAGGGGGTGCCCCATCCCCCACTGTTTCCAATGGGAGCTAATAGGAGATGGGGGATACACCTTTGAGGGTCCATAACATTCGACCCCCTGAACCAAACTTCACCAAACCTGGGTGGTATTGTCAGGAGATTCTCCTAAAGATATCCTGAAATTTTGGTGGTGCTAGCTTAACAATTGCATGCCTGACAGCAGGCACCCCCCAAATTTTCCCAGATTCTCCTTTTAAATCCACCCCCTTCGGCATGGATTTAAAGGGAGGATCTGAGGTCCCCAGTTTAAACATGAAAGTGATGCTGTTTCAGGGTGGGGGATAATCCACCCCAAAACAGCATCACTTTCAATGTTGTTTTAACTGGGGACACCAGATTCTTCCTTTAAGGTGGATTTAAAAGGATGATCTGGGCTCCCTTGCTTAAACACCATTGAAAGTGATGCTGTTTGGGGGTGGATTCCAGCATCACAGCGGCTGCCCATGGGTGGGGGGGTGGGGGTACAAAACTCAGATTTTGCACCTGGCTCCATTTTTTCCTAGCTACACCTCTGACTCAAGATATCAGATAGGGTCCTCCAAACAACTTTTCCATAGATGTATGGAACTGCAGGTAATGCAGTGTGTTTGTGTATTGTGTGACAGCAAATATATAATCCTAACTTGTGTATTCATTCTGCGCCTTATTCCTCAATTTACAAAGGTATCAATAATGTCTTATAAACTAACGGACAGCTGAGAAATCAGAGGACAATACAGGCAGATCTCTCCTTGATATATGTTAAGTATTCAGTATTTTGCACATTTATCATGGTTATATCCATGATATATTTGTTATATCCATTGTTCTAACCACACTGTATCAAAACTACATATTCTCGTACCTTGCTTTGTTTATTGTCTGGGGGTGGGAAGAAAACTGAAATCCTTAATGCAGGATAAATTATGCAAGTTAGAGAGAAAAGTATTTAATTTGCATAATTTTCCTTGGGTACCATTTTTTAACTTTGTAGGATCTGGGTTAATTTTTTCTGCAAACAATTAACATCCGGCCCTAATCACATGCAGAAGTAGTAAACACTTTTTAACCTGTAAAACATTTACTAATTTAAAGGAAAAATAGAGATTCAAGGCATAATTTCCAAACATTTGGTTTCATTTCTGTCAACAAACAAAACCCTTTCCACAATCTTGAAATGCTATGTAACATCCATTTAGAATGCTGCTGCAAAAGAATGAGCAGATACAGTCCTAACAATGAGGTGATTTGTATGTGTGTGCAAAGTGCCATCTAGTCACACCTGACTTATGGCAACCTCAGCAAGGGGTTTTCAGGACAATTGAAAAGAATAGGTGGTTTGCCAGTGCCTTCATCTACAATGTTTTCCTTGGTGATCTCCCTTCTAAGTACTGACCCTGCTCAGCTTCCGAGATCTGCTGTTGTCCCTCCCTCAATTAGGTTATTTATAACATACAAATTATGTAATTCAGCAGCACCTAAAGTATTATATGACAGTGAAATGGCAGTTTGGTTATTTTATTTTTATTGATGAATCTTAATGTTGCAGAACAAATTATCTACACCTCATAAAACTTTGATAGCTGCCCAGAACAATCAAAGGGAGGGGCTGCTGGTTCTACCACTGCTCCAAAAGACTCCCTATCTGTTCCCAATAGTTCATCTTTTCCACACTATAACAACATCTGTAGGATTTTAAAAAACCACTGGATATAACACATTCTATTCTGGTGCCTCTTGTGGCTTTCTGTCAATATTTTGTGATTCATGAGGAAAAAACCACTGAACTAAACATACAAGTGAAGAAAGTAATTTAGTCCGCTTCACCTGACAGAAGGCATTGCTGAAATGAAGTATGGCTGCCAATTGCTTTAAACATCCTTCCTTTGTAAATATCATTAAATGAGGTAAGAGGGGGCTGGACTGTAAAGTAGCCCAGGAAACATAAGTAAAATGACACAGCAAGGCTTGTCAGAAATCCAAGTCTGTAATCAAAAGTGCTGCCCTTTCCCACTCCTCCCCTCCTTTGTTTGCTCACCTTTCAACCATTTTGAATCATGCTTGACTGTCCGCAGAGTTGGGCTGTCTCCAAGGCTCCGGTAAATGACTGCATCTATTGCAAGGAAGTCTGTTACAGTGGCAGAATATAGCTTTCCCTCTTCCAGGATGAGGAGTGGAGAAAGAGATAGGCAGAGAAGGAAGGAACACAATTAAATTAAATTTCCTCTTCAATCAGTGTGATATGTCATCAAAAATAGTTCCAGAAAACTTTGGAATGAAAATTCTGTTCAATATCATAGTGATTACCCAATATTTGTACTTTGGATGATTAGATTTATTTGCACTGAAATGTATGGCACTGATCCATTTTGGACTATTTTCCTTCAACAGTATAATGGGACCCACCTAGAACTACTGTGTTGTATGAGTCAGTAAGTATGCACATATTTTTATAAATACACACAGCCCAGTACACTTTTCTTCTTCTTGGTCTTTCTCCTCATTGATAGAGATCCCAGACACAGAGCAATGAATGCTATGAATCCCAGATTTAAGATCTCACAGAGGACTTTATTCTTGTCCACATATACCCACACTGATTATTCATCTCTGTAGTGATTCTAATAAAGAGATGTATTTATATTTTCCAATGTACAGTTACATATTAGTTCTTATTTTTGAGGTCTGAGAATTCAGACTATATTAAAAAATTGCTAGATAGCAAATGTCAAGTAATGTCAGGTCAATTTGTCTATGATGTTTGATTCTACAGATGTCAAAGACCTGTGCCCATAGAAAATAAGTGAACTTAAAGAAACTGTGGTACTATCGGCTGCTGATTGTTTTTTTTGGGGGGGGTGGGGGGAATGGAGGTCACACCATTCCTGGGATCTGTCGCTATTAGCATTCCTCTTCTTATTTTAAAAGTGCAAACATTTATACTTCGCCCAAACTGTAAGTGGTATACACTTTGGCATGGTGTTTTAATCATTCCATTTTTCTGGCCAATATTCCTCTCTCCTATATTAAACATTTCAAAAACAGTGGTGACCATTGAATTGATTCTTCTTATCAATGATGATTTTGTCTACTAATGTATTTTATCAAAAACCAAACAAGGTCACTTTATGATTTTCAGTACAATTTTAAGAAGAGCTACATCCTTAAACAATTGGCGTAGAAGGTTTATATCTGTTGAGCATTGCACTATTTGTCACAAAAACATCCCTGTCCTTATTTCATGGTCAAATGAAATGAGTGCATGTTCAGACTATGTTAAAAAAAAAAAGAGAAAGGCCACAGTTCAAAGACAGGAAAGCACATATATACCAAACCAAAGGTTTTAAATTACACTGAAATGCAATCAAAGTTCTGGTCTGGAAAAAGCCTAAATAGTCCATAGAAATGAGATTCATCAAAAAACAGGCCAGGTAAGTTCCACAAATTCTTATAATACCAACACCAGTGATGCAAGCAGATAAGCAAATCAAGTTTTAGGGATTTTAATGGACTCAAATGCTCTGAGCCGCTTCAAAAAAACCAGAAAATCAACAATTATCTATCTTATGGATGTTAGATTGTACACAATCAAGTGCATTTTTTCATATCTATGGACGATGGTGGGAAAGAAGGCAGGCAGGTAGTTTTTACAAAACTATACTTTCTGAAAGCATCTGAGAAAATCCCATGTGGTTTTCACAATACTACTGAATATTTTATAGCTAAATCTGAAATGGGATCATTGGGGTTCATGATAACATAATTTCAGTAATGAGACAATTTAATCATAAATCTATAAAGAGCAAAATTCCAAAATGCCATTCTATAATCAATGGCCCAAATTAACCCCACTAATAAGCACTCAATTTTTTTAACTACTGCAAAAAGAATTAAGAGTTAATTGCATTTCATTGCATGCATAATAAATCATGATTAAACCGCGAGACTTCATTTCACAACCTTTCTCTGCCACAGCTGGTAACAAACATCAAGAAGCTTAATAACACCAGGTTTGTCCTTTACCGTTCTTCTATTTTAATTCAGAAAGACTGGAACTATGCATGATCACTTATCACTACAATCTATGCGTGTGTATGGTTATAACTGAAGCAGGATCTGGTATGGTTTTCCACATCACATTGTCACTATGTTATATCAGCATACTGTTGTACATAAAACTGCAAATAGTGATTTACAAAATAGAGAGACTTTATTTCTTTGCCATCAACTACTTAGTTCCCAGTTACATCATGAACGAATATTTTTTCTCTCCCCACTCATGTGATACATCATCTTCTGTATGCGAGAAAAATTAAAAATTGCACTGAGCTATGCATAACTACATTATTTTTCCTCTTTCTTATTACCTGCAAACAGTGCAACATTGGCATGCTTTGCATCATAAGGGCACCTTGCCATGCCGCTGAACTCATCTCCCAGAAACTCCAGAGTATCTCTCTGTAGAACAAACAAACATCCATTTAGAAAGGAACAGAACTGATGGCCCCTGCTAGGACTTCTGACGGTTTTCATTTTGAAGCAGCCAGGTTCATGTTTCTCTTTTCTTTTCAACAGTTTTTGCTATGTATTAAGAACACTGCAACACTGTCTTATTAAACTTCATCTGTCAAGAAAAGAAACCTTTTAGTATAGCCCCTGAATATCTTCTTTGTTTTTTTCCTATATTAATCAGTATATTATTTTTTGTCTAATTGTAGCTCAGACTAATTAGTTTTTGACTTCTGGTGAATAATTAAGGTTTACCTTAAATGATGAGGAGTGTTACACAGAATGACTACTAGCCTTGCCCTTGAAAGAGAAAGTACTAGGGTAACGTGCATGCTCATGTTTTCACATTCCGGGACTCTTCCTCCTACTATTTATAATTGTAATCAAATTTTTTACTTGTCAGTTCCCCTTTCAGAAGGACACTGGCAATGCTGGTTTGAACCACTGTCATACACAAAGCTCCTTTTTGTCTGTCAATAATGAATCTGTGTAGTATTTGTAAATCAGGTCCTTAAACGCAACCCCTGGGAAATTAATTCTCCATGTGGTACCAGTAATTATACAAATAACGAACTCAGTACAAAGCAGGTTCAGCAGGTTCATAGTAAAAGCTATGGGAAACAACTGTAGCACCCACAAGAATAAGATTTGTGTGCCTCAAGATTACTCAGCAGTGATTTCTCTTTTGTTTGGATTAAGATCCACACGCATATTCAATTTATTTCCACAGAGGTAAGCTTAAGATACAGAGCATGAAAAACTAGTTGGGGATAATAAGCCATTTAAACACCATTAGTCTGATCCAATAAACTTTCAGTCCCATGTGCTAGAGAGACCAAATGCAAGCAATGGATAATTCATCATAATTTGTTTCCTGTCATGTATCCTGTCTCTCTAGGCCCTCTGTAGAAAATCAGTTGTGGCTTTACTAGTATGAAAAAGTATTTAAAAGCATTGGTAAAAGGAAAACTTTACCTTCAAGACAGTATCGAGAGATGACAGTACCATTGGAACAGTACATCTCAAGTACCTTGATACTCATTAGGCCAACCGATCCATTGGGAGCCCTTGAAATGCTATTATGCAGGGTTACTGACAGAATAGCAACAGGTGAGGAAATCAACCTGGGTCTATATATTATGAGACACAAAACTTTCTTTGTCAGATAACTGACAAAGGGGTCTTTGACTCTCACAAGCTTTTATAACACCCCCCCCCCCCTTGTTGGTCTCCAAGGTGTTACTGGACTTGAACCTATCTGTCCATGAAAACCTAGGTTTTTCTAAAAGTTCCTTTTCTTCATTTCCTCCATACACTCTGCATGTACCTCTGAACTGTGGCCATAATTCAGTACTTTATGGGGCAGAATTTAGACTCCGTTAACACATAAACCCAGTGAAAGCTTTCATAGATGCTGAGTTAACATGGCTCATGCCATGATATTTAACATCCGACTATAAATCCTAATGTGGCAGTTGCTTTTATGACTGCTTTTCTCTTTCATTTGTAGCATTGTAGAAGTCATAATCTTGGAGTGGTTCCTGGATTTTTTGATCTTGCCTTCTCCATCAGTAGGAATGTTTCCAAGAGGTGGCCTGCAGAAGTTTTTTTGGAATCAGAGAAATTATGAACGGAGTGTACTCTAGTCTGCTCAGTAAAGCCTGATCTAACGCCTATTGATATAACTAGACATCTCTCAGTGAACGCAGGCGAGTTTAGTACAAGATTTGAACAGCCAAGACAAAATAAATGAGCATAGGACAAATGGTTTTATTTATGTCCAGAATAGTGACAATGTCACTGGAATAGGAAGGGGATTTAACTGGTTCCACAGGCTGCTTCAGTAAGAGGAAATTTAGACAGATGAATAGTTGCAGTGGATCAGTGCAGACTATTTCATTTTTCAACAAGTCAGTCTTCTGTTGCCCTAATCTCATTACTGGCTACATTTATGGCTGCTGTGATAGGTACAACACAACAGTCACCCTCTTTCTTCCATATGTTTGAGCAAGTTAAACATCCTTTGCTTCAGGCATCTACTTTCAGGTCTGTCAGGCTGAACATTTTAATTAACATCAAACAGGGGGAATAACTTGAACTACCAAGCTGTAAGAAAGAGCAGTATAAACACACATATACAGCAACAAATGCATATTTGGAAGGGTTACAAAAAATTCCTAAATTGTTTAAGGCACGCCTTTAAAAAAAAAGATGGTGGCTAAATATGCACACATGGAGTTCCATATAAGCAGAAGTTCTGCTGGAATACCATTCACTTCAGAGTCAGGGAATGTGCACAGTGGAACCACGTGTGTATAACATTTCCCAGTATTTTAGTGAGCAAAGACTTCAAACTTGAACAAATACACTGGTTAGTGTTACATGGTAGCCACGTCTTGCTTTTCCGCACAGTAGCTAATGTCAGAAAAAGTGTGAATGGATTTCTGATCATTCAAACAGAGTTAAATTTATACTAACGCTTTTTGAATTTCAGTACATTATGACAATTTATGACAATATTTCTCAGATGGCATATGGTTTCATGCAAATGCAATATATACCTTATAAGTTCTGCAGGAGGGGCTGAAGGCATTTGTTCCACAAACAAATAACGTATCATCATTTTTTTTAAGGAGAACTTTAATAAAGTTATGACATTCATCCTGGAAAAAAAGAAATACTTTTTGAGCAAATGTGTTACAAACATTCTTGTTTTCACCTGTACAAGGTAATTTCATCCCTAGGATTACAATGAAACTTTCTACAAAGGGTCTACTGTGGGAGTTACTTCAGCAATCCTTTTTAAAAAGGCCACAAATCTCTTCTATCAGTATTAAAACAAACTGGATACCAGAAACTATTTATATTGTATGCATGTAGGTCTTCACTGTCATTGATTAGATGAATGTTTTTAAATGGAGCGCCTTTTTTCAATAATAGGGTACTCCAACTTTTCACCCTAATGCAAAATGCTAGTAAATATCAGCTTAGTGAAAAGAGCTTTGGTGAAATAAAACTGATGTTACAGAAAAAAGATTTCAAAAACCCCTTCTAATTGTTCTAAGTTTATCCAGAGTGAATACCATTTTGCATTAGCATCATTCTAAGAACACTCTTGTAATGAGAAAAAGAAGCCCACACACACAGACAACAATTTTTCAGTTACCAATGAAAAATGGATAGTGGTGTTTAGGTCCTCAAAATATCATTAAACAACATCAGTATACCTTGCAGTCCCCAGTCCCCATGCTCCTGTGTATTTCATGATATTGCTGTGACTGCTGTCATAATGTTTCATCACATTAGAAACAAACTATTTTTTGCAAATTAAAACCTTCAATAAGCTGATGGAAAAAGCAATCACTTGCTAAGAAGTGAATGGCATGATCCATTCTGCATCACAGAGAGCAGTCTGAGATAACAGTCAAGGAACTAAACAAGAGTGGCAGCTGTAAGAGAAATGAAAATTGCATACCTTATGCTTTCCCTTCATTCTGCATGTGTCTACATCAGGCTGTCTGGATTTCCATGTCAATTTCTGCCAGGATCAAGAAAGAAATCAATTAGAGCCCAGAGGTCGTTTTGTTTGATTTCAAAAGTAAGAGTCCCCGAGGGAAAACTAGCTGCTGAATAAATACTTAGTGAAAGCTTTCTGCACTCTTTTGCCATGATTAATTTACCTTGATAGTGGAAGACCATGGATGTAGAACACCCAGCTTAATTTTTGACTGCTGTCTATTAAAGCACAAAAATACAATATTCTGCAAAGCAAATGTATTAAGAGGCAAACATTTTAAAAAGGGATAAACGATTGGGAAGTATTTCCTTATCTTCTGATTGCCACTGTTTAGTCAAATTAGTACTTGTAACGCTAAGAAGCCTATTTTTTAATCAAATCAAAGTGTGCCTAGCCCAGGGGTCTGCAACCTGCGGCTCTCCAGATGTTCATGGACTACAATTCCCATTAGCCCCTGCCAGCATGGCCAATTGGCCATGCTGGCGGGGCTGATAGGATTTGTAGTTCATGAGCATCTGGAGAGCCGCAGGTTGCAGACCCCTGGCCTAGCCCATTACCTGGATCCATTTGTAGAACGAGCTGCATACTGAACAAGTTAACTTTCTGAAAGCATCTCACAGACTGTGGAAGTCCCTTCCTATCTATCAGAGTCCCATTAGTGGACAACAGTTCTTTTTGAAATCTTTGGCTGAAAATAAATTCCAAATTGGCTTATTTGTTGCTCTATACACTGAATTCAGCTAATAGCAGCCCAGTTTTGAATAAGTCATACTAAAGTGGGTGAAAAATGTTGACAGCTGAAGCCATTACCCTCTGAGTAGCTGGGAGTAATATCAATCAGCAAGTAAAGTAAAACCCCATTAAAGCATACAATCGTGATCTTAATACAGTAAAATTTGTATTTAAGATTTTGGACAATTTTTGCTGAACAAATTGACCCAGTTCTCAGTTATTAAGCATTTTTAGCAATGGAAATATTTATCAGTGATGCAGCATTACTGCTGCTCAGGTCCATTAATCTGCCTAATTTTGCTTATCATCACTGTGACGATGGTGTAATCGATTGTTTCCATGAATAATGATTCAAAGACGTGAGGTGTGCTTTCATTCCAACTTTGGTACCTTTAAGATGTTCCTGTTAGAAGATCATATAACAGCTATTTCATGTAAAAACTTGTCTACACAGTAAGAAAGGGAGGGGCTGTAACCTAGACCTTTTCCGCATTGTCCTAATATCCTGGGACGGGCAAGTGAAATATCTCGGTTGGTGCAAAGTTTCCGCACGGTTCCCGGTGTTAAAGTGGGACTGCCCTGGTGTTGCCCCATGATATTTCCCTTATCCCAGGATTTTCAAAAATCGCAAATATCCTGGGGTGACCCCGCTGCCATACAAACACCATGGGAGCAGAAACAGTTTATTTTTCCCACCTTGCCACTCTGGGTTGACCAATCAAGAGGCGCTGCATTTTTGTGGGGGTGGCCACGACTCATCACAGTCCTTGGGCGGGAAACAGCCAGTTTGAATCCAGTAGTGTTAGGGAGTGGTCGGCAGAAATTGTTATTGTTGTTGTGTTTGCAAAAAAAACAGGGCAGAGACATTCATTCAAGCTGCCGTCCCAAAACAACAGCCAATTAGACCGTGGGACACAGGGTGATGTTTACGCATGCGGGGATGCACTTGCAGTGTAAATACAAAAGCCCCAGGCTTGTGTGGAACAAAATGGAATATTACCTCCTGGTCTTAACTCGGCTCCTGGGAAAAAACAGGCAGCTGTGCGGAGGGAGAAACTGAGATAAAATAGACCCAGTTTGTAAAATACCGGTTCCAACCCAGTATAATTGTGCTATGCAGAAATGGCCTTAGTGTTAGTGCAACTGCTTGGCAAGCAGAAGGTCCCAAATTCAATTCCTAGCATCTCCAGCTAAAGGATTTTGAATAGCAAGGTTGGAACAGATATCTGGTATAATTCTACAGAAATTCTATAGAATTCTATAGAATTAAACAGATATCTGGTTTAATTCTACAGAAAAATTTCACATTCAAAATTCCAGTGAAAAATTAGAATTTGGAGTGATAATCGACGATTGGAAATCTACACTAGACTGGCAGCTCTTCCAGCTTTCCCCATTGTGATTTATGTTTGCCATTCTCCTCGATCACTGCAAATTTCAAAAGCATTGTTGGAAAATGGCGAGGAACAAAGTCTTTCCTCCATTTTATTCCATTTTCCTCCCAAGTGTCACTAGTTTCCAAATGACAGAAAGCTACTCACTTTGCTAAAATGAATTTCTTCTGTATGTGATATGTCCATATCAACAGTATAAATATGGTCCCTGTAAACAAAAGGAAAATATTGAACACCAAGATAAACACAGTTCATTTTTTTGTAGAAAGTTTTTTGTTATCAGATAGACCAACCCCCATCAAAATCAACATACACTCTTTTCCAGTGGCGTATTTGCCTAGGGACATGGCGGTACAGAGAGGCCACAAAAATTTCAGATTCGTTTGTGTGTTTTTTATATTTTTTAGTGTTTTTTCAGTTTTTGGCCTGCAGGGGACGCAGTTTTTAGGCTAGCAGCACCAAAATTGCAGGGATTTTTCAGGAGATCCTCCTGATCATACCAACCAAGTTAGGTGAGGTATGGTTCAGGGGTCCAAAGTTATGGACTCCCAAAAAAGTTTCTCCATCCCCTATTGTTTCCAATGGGAGCTAATAGGAGATGGGGGCTACACCTTTGAGGGTCCATAACTTTGGACCCCCTGAATCAAACTTTACCAAATCTGGGTGGTATCATCAGGAGAGTTTCCTAAAGATACCCTGAAATTTTGGTGCTGTTAGCTTAACAATTGCATCCCTGACAGCAGGCACCCTCCAAATTTCCCCAGATTCTTCTTTTAAATCCACCCCCTTCGGCATGGACTTAAAGGGAGAATGTGAGGTCCCCAGTTTAAACATTGAAAGTGATGCTGGTTCAGGGTGGGGGAGAACAGCATCACTTTCAATGTTCTTTTAACTGGAAACCCCAGATTCTCCCTTTAAGGTCGATTTAAAAGAAGAATCTGGGCTCCCTAGTAAAAACACCATTGAAAGTGATGCTGTTTGGGGGTGGATACCACTGTAGGTGTTTCATGAGAGATGATGCTGACATTTGTTTGGTCAATGTTTTGCTGGGGTGATTTGTGAGAGATTTACATGCTTAATACCCAATACTTCATAGGGTTGGTGTGAGGACAAAATTAGGAAAGAGAGTTGGTGGGGAGAGAACCATGTATGTTTTGCTGGGGGTGGGAGGTGTTTTGTGAGCTGGTGCAAAAAATCATTGTTTGGTTGTGGAGGGGGAGGGTGGCTGCCCATATGGGGGTGGGGGGCCACCAAACTTAGCTTTTGTTCCTGGGCTCCAGTTTGCCTAGATTCACCTCTGCTCTTTTCCAGTGATGCATTTTGTAAAAAAAAAAAAGGCTAAAGACAAGCATTTAATAGATCCACAATCCTAACAACCACAAAGAAACAACAAAGACTTCTGAATATACTGCTGAAACAGTTGGTAATAAATGGCAGATTGAGAGCCGGTGAGAGGAGCGGAATTTGGAGCAGGCGGGAGATGTGAAACAAAAAAATAAAATTGAAGAACTCAGTGAAGACTGGAGAAAAAAAGGGAGCGGTCAGTCGGGAAGGGACAGCTGAAGCCTCGGAGATAGCGGAGACAGGAGGGACTGAGCTATATGTGCAGTGTTCGAGTGGAAGGGCACTGTTGACATTGGAGGGCATGTATAGCTTTGGGAAATGAACAAGTGAATGAGTGGATATGAGGACAGATCTTGGTTTGTTGCAGGCCCTGGTTGGAGACTGTCTCCCATTGCCTCCCATTGACTGTGAGAAGAGAATCATTTTCCAGCATGGGTCGCTGGTTGTTAATGATGTGTTCAGCCAGTTTGAGCTGAGTGCCATATTTTAATGTTCTAAGCTTGTTGTAACCCGTCCAGAGCCCTTCGGGGATTGGGCGGGATATAAATCAATCAATCAATAATTTTCCTGAAGCCAGTATTTTAAAATTCTCTATATACCCAGTGAAAGTGTAGAGTTTCCTATCGATATAGTTTTAGGTAGGCAGTCATGTTGGTCTACAATAGAAGAAAATTCAAGTCCAGAAGACACAGTACCTGACAAAGGAGCTTTGAGTCTCAAAAGCTATACCTTGCAAATCTTGTTGATTTTCAAAGGGGCCACTGAACTTGAATCTTGCTTCCCAATCTAAAATTGCACTTCTCAGAGTAAAGGATGAGAGCTATGATTCAATAACTGTACAGCACATGCAGAGATTCTACTGCACATAAGAAGTACCACTCATATAGTGGTTTTCTTGCTGTCCTCTATAAGCAGATGCTGTTTGTGCAGAATAGGGGATCCCTGTGCAATATCAGTGTCTTTTCCCCTCTGAATGAAAGGCTTTGGACAATGTGCCAACAGAAGTGGTGCCCAAAGGTGTATATGTATCCTTTATAAGCTTGCTTAGGTAACATTTTGTCAGGATCTTGAGATGGTATTCAGTGTACCATTGTTAGTTATCCGAAGTTACAGAAAGGTTAAGGCTTTATTTGTTCTTTTTATAAGGCTATTTCTCTAACCTTAGTGGAAATGTTTTGACTGATAATGTGAAAAAGAAAGGCTGACAGCAACCAAATTGTTTCCAGAAGTCATGTTTCTTTTGTTACACTAGTGGCCAAATTAAACTTGAAAATTTGCCTGGAAAAATGAATGTTTAACATGAGTAGCTCAAATGTTCTTCCTTGTTTAGCAGGGAACTGGGTTCTATTGAAAATTATCTATTCTTTTCCTTTGGAAATACAAAACAGAACTCAGAAGCTCAGGTACAGCAATATTTCCTTCTATGTGGAGGAGAATACAAAGGTGTTTTTGTCTTAAAGATCAGAATATAAACTACTTAATCCAATCAAAACTTGGTGGAACCTTATTGAACTAAGAAAAAAAATGAGGTGTTTTTTAAATACATGTCATCTCTTTAACCGAAATATGTTTCTCCAAAATATAGCTGAAGTAAATGATCTAATGCTTTGAAAGGGTCTGCAGAAGTCTGTTGAAAGCAGAAAGCAGACTTTCCATTTTAGAAGTCTCTGCTGCCAAAAATTAGCTATGTTTTTATCAGGCTTGGGGAAACAAGGTTAGACTTTTAAACTGAAGCAGACTCAAAACATTCTTTGCTACAAGATTAATAATAAGCAACACCCCCCGCCCCCTGTGGAGAACAGGAGCAGTAATGTCAACAGAATCCAGCTTTCAAGATACTACTGTCAGACACCACACTGGAGGCAGTTTGCTTTGTATGATGCCAAGGTTGGGAAGTTGTGTGTGCGCATATTTCTTTCATTTCTGTATATCCAAGGTCTATAGAAGAAATTGTCATTTAATGACAAAACAGGTTTATTATGATGCTTATTATTTGCTGGAGACAAGTAATTTATTAATGGAGACCGAGTGATCCGAAAGGGATTAATAAATAAGAACAGAACTACCCGTTAAGTTAAGATCATGAGAGCTTTTCATAAGGTGAGCTCGGAGGTGCAGTCCTAACCAAACTTATTCCCTTCTAAGTCCACGGAAGTCAACATAGTGCTGAGTGTTGTTTCCCCGCTCCATGATGTATTTTCACTATTGTTCTGTGTTGAAAAGTAGACCAAAAATCTGAATTGTAAATTAAGAAGTGATTATTATGCACTGGCAATGCCTAAAAAATGTTCCACTTGCCCTCTTTTAGCAGAGCTCTGAATATGTTAATTGCCGGTAAAAATGAAAGCAGGAAGATTTCAAAATAGGCTTGGGTTGCTAAGCTCCATTCTAACAGTGCCGCCTTATAATGACTTAGTGACTGGTTTGCCAATCAACCCAGAAGGAAGGAGAGGCCAGTTCCTGGGCTTATCTGAATAAAATTTTATTTCCAGATAACTAGAAACCATTTCCACATGTGTTATTTAAACCACAGCTGTTCTCACAATGGCAAATAGCAGAACTGTCAAGTTCTAGTTATGCTTTGCTAAACTAATAACAATAAGCTCCTGTGCTATTTTGTGTTCCCTGCTGCTGCTTAACCCCCATTACATCCTGCTTGCAGGATCTACACAGCACTTGCTAATTAATTTATTCTTACACAAATAGACAATCCTAGCACTTCTGTTTTCCCCACCTCCAGGCAGCAGAACTGTAGATTGTTGCCATGGCGTAATCATGTAGAGGAAGGAAATTTAAATAATGCTGGCTCCATTTTGACCTGCTGGCCACCCACCGCAGACCTTAGCTGTGCACAACTGCATGGGATTCAGGTGGGGGTGAACCAAAGTATTGTGCAAGCATCTATGAAGAATGACAGGGTATTCAAAAGTAATGTGCAGACAAAGACACAATGCATATCTGCAAAGTTGTGTGTTTTGTGAAGCTGACAGGAGTAGATCAGTTGAGAGCCATAAATGGAAAAGTTATTTATCATTCCAACTATGAGTGTTGTGGGTTTTCCAGGCTGTGTAGAAAAAGAAATACATCTTAACATGACATGTCTCTGACGATGCCAGCCACAGAGGTGGGCAAAACATTAGGAGCAAAAACTATCAGACCATGGCCACACAGCCCAGAAAGCTCACAACAGTCAGTTGATTCAGGCTATGAAAGCCTTCAATAATACTCTGCAACTTTGCATGTCCTCATCCATCCCTAACCAGGGGTTGCCTGATGGTGTTGGGCTAATTAAACTCCCTTGATTTGGTCGTTTAAGAAAGTATACAGAGCATAGTGAATCCCGTGAATACTAACCAGACAGGGCCCTTTGCAGTTTACAATTTAATGACATGAAGTACTCTAAGAAATAATTGCCTCCTTTGAAAATTCCATGTGGGAACTATTAATACATGTTACCAGCTCAAAGGAAGATATTTCATTGGCATTTCTTCAAACTTGTTACCAGTATATGAAACTTTCCACACTTTACTATTATTGTTGTATCTGTGCTAGGACTGATGAAGCCTTAGCTTTTCAACAAAGCACAATATCTCATTCCAAAATAATGGACACAGACTGCTGAAGTAGAAAAACCACACTCCTGCTTTTGAAGTAGAGGCAATGAATATTCCAGATGTGGATACAGAATAACACAATTTACAATGAAATAAAATAAATTAAACATTGCTTTCCATTGCAGGGTGTGTATATGTGTGTACGTGTGTGTCTGTGATGTGAAATGGCACTTGATGTGAAGAAATGTAGAAATCTCTATATCTGTCTGTAATGTGAGTAAACCGGCTTTGAATAAGATCTTTCAAGAAGATTTGAAGAATTGCACAGTGAAGCCAGAGAAAACCCAGAAATTGAATGCACGATAATGTCATGTTGAAACCCCAAATACTCCTCCCCCTGCTTCAGTGAAACAAAATGCAAAACCTCTACACAGAAACAAAGCAAGGTCACTATTTGAAAAGTAAAAGGTACATGAAAGAATGAGGCCTCATTGGAAGAGACTGCTGGAGTCTCGCTAGTTGTGGACACATTTGTTTTAAAGGCCAAATTTCATTTTCAAGAAATGTTTTTCAAGTAAATTATCCATTCAGAAACTTCTGTACATTGCAAATAACTCCTTTAGTATGTAGAGCAATAACTGGACCTGGTGCTTCATGTAGGGCCCAAACTATGAATGGAGATGTGTGTCTGGGGAATCCATGTATTCAAGTAGTATGTATATAAATGGGATCTATTTTTAATTAAAAAAGTGGACTGCACTGGTAAAGAGTGCTGATCTTTCCCCAGTCTGACATCACTGAACTGTAAGATAAATGCTTGTCTGAAGCATTTATCTTGCAGTTAGCATTGTCAACTTCCAGGCTGGCAGGAGGGGGGATGGAGGGCTAGAGATCTCATAGAATTAAAATTAACCTCCTGATTATAGAGATTTGTTCTCCTGAAGAAAATGATGGAGTAGGGCAGTGATGGTGAACCTTTTCGAGACTGAGTGCCCAAATTGCAACCCAAAACCCACTTATTTATCGCAAAGTGCCAACATGGAAATTTAACCTGAATACTGAGGTTTTAGTTTAGAAAAAACAGTTGGCTCCGAGGTGTGTGTTACTCAGGAGTAAGCTTGGTGGTAGTCGGTGGCTTTGCTTTGGAGCAACCATGCAACTCTTCCAACGGGTGAATCATGACCCTAGGAGGGTTTACTCAGAAGCAAGCCCCATTGCCAGCAACTGATCTTACTCCCAGGTAAAGGATCGCACTTTAGTTCTTCGCATGAAAATTAGTGGGATTTAATAGTGCTTAACAGGGTTACCTACACTGCTTCCCCAAAACTAGGTCTTAGGTTTAATGCTAATAATTGAGCCCAGCGGCCCAGGCCAGCCTAGATGTGTGTGGAGGAACTCTGTTTGCACATGCCCACAGAGAGGGTTCTGAGTGCCACCTCTGGCACCCATGCCATAGGTTTGCCACCACTGGAGAAGGGACTTGGACTTCATGGAACCCAACAAGTCTCTCCCCTCCCCAAACCCTTTCTTCTTCAGGATCCGCATCCAAATCTCCAAAAACATCCCAACCTGGAGCTAGCAATCTTTCTTGCAGTACAGTGTAGTTTTAGTATTAGAATCAGACTGGAGAAAAACACTTTGAAAAACAGGATATATTAATGTGAAAAAAGGAAAGTACAGGTTTCACTCTCCTCACCTTCCTGGTCAGTTTCCTATAAAGAATATACACGTCACCCCCATTTTAAATACAAATATGGATTCTCCTCATCATGACTAAACTGATTCTGAATGTTAATTATAATGTTCTCAACACTACCCTAAATCTGAACATTAGGAGCAAGATCAGTAGTAGCCAGCAAGCACTCTATCACTATACTTGTATTTCCTGAAAGGAACACCATTTGTATTGCTTTTCACTAGTGTCACAGACACTAATACCTTCTTATAGTCACACTTGCACAGTTCGCGCAGTATTCTTGTGTGCTCAGGATCAGCATGTCTGCTAACCCTACATGTGCTACTGAGAGCACATGACACTGATGCTAGTTGCCTATACAGTGCAGAGAGTTGCTCCAGCTAAATGGCAACTTATTTGACTCCTGATGGAGTCTTCTGTGTCTTCCAGAATCATGTTCCCGTGGGTCAGTAGATCCACTGTGGTTAAAGTGAGAGATGATTCAGCAAAAAATTGCCTTCTCCCTCTTCCATGAGCACATGTAGGGTTAGCAGATTTGCCACTGTATCTGGATTTATACGGCTACCAAAATGGAGAAGTAGTACCTAGTGTGACCAAAATGGGAGGTTAAGATCCAGGCCAGTATTTTCACAAAAACACAATTTCATGGTTTGAGTCCTGGAGAAATTCCACCTCTTTCAATTTGAGGACAACAGGTGGGTAACAGTCACAGATATGCATTTGTTACACTATAAATATACCAGTATCATCTGAAAGATCCCCTTTTTTTCCACATGATGCTCCAGACAAAGGAGCATTACATTTTAAAAGAATTAAATTGGAAGAGTGGAAGTAGTCCTCAGTTGCTTTTTTGTAGCGGGTAACCAGGCTTTTTAATGACTTACAAGAAACTATGTAGGTTGGCTCTGAGCACACTCTATCTCATAGTGGAAAGAAAACCAACATCCTGATTATTATGGATGGGTTCAAAGACTGAAATCTCTAATATTTACTGGGCTTTTTCAAAAACCAAATATAATTGTATAACTAAACCTGGAAACTCTTCCAGTTATATCACTCCTTTCCTTCCTTCCTAAGACCAGAAGGGACATTAAATAACTGTGATTTTAAAAATACCAAATGGTTTTTGTCTGAAATCCAAGAAAATTCTTCAAGATTAACTCCCAAACAAAAATTGTATTTTCTGAGATGCCTCAATACAGAGGCGTATCTAGGAAATTGGACCCCGAGGACACAACCTGAGTTTGGTGTCCCCCCTCCATATGGGCGACCACCCTCCCCCACCATGACCAAGCAATGATTTTTTGCACCAGCTCACAAAACACCTCCCACCCCCAGCAAAACATACATGGCTCTCTCCCCACCAACTCTCTTTCCAAATTTTGTCCTCACACCAACCCTATGAGGTAGGTTGTTAGCCTGAGAAACAGCTCCAAGCCAGTGCAAGTGGGTATTAAGCATGTAAATCTCTCACAAATCACCCCCAGCAAAACATTTACCAAACGAATATCAGCATCATCTCTCACGAAACACCTCCAGTGGAATCCGTGCCCAAACAGCAACACTTTCAATGTTTAAACTGCGGACCTCACTTTCTCCCTTTAAGTCCATGCAGAAGTGGGTGGATTTAAAAGGAGAATCTGGGGAAATTTGGAGGGTGCCTGCTGTCAGGGGTGCATTTATTAAGCTAGCAGCACCAAAATTTCAGGGTATCTTTAGGAAACTCTCCTGATGATACCACCCAGATTTGGTGAAGTTTGGTTCAGAGGGTCCAAAGTTATGGACCCTCAAAGGTATAGCCCCCATCTTCTATTAGCTCCCATTGAAAACAGTGGGGGATGCGGAACCCCTTTTGGGAGTCCATAACTTTGGACCCCCTGAACCATACCTCACCTAACTTGGTTGGTATGATCAGGAGGATCTCCTGAAAAATCCCTGCAATTTTGGTGTTGCTAGCCTAAAAACTGCGCCCCCTGCAGGCTGAAAACTGGAAAAACACTAAAAAATACAAAAAACACACAAATGAACCTGAAATTTTTGCGCCCCCAGTGACATAGGGTGTCCCATGTCCCCCAGGTAAATACGCTACTGCCCCAATAGCTGTTAGTAATTTGGTTTTATTGTTCTCAGATAGTTTTGTACAAATGTATACTTAACATGACTAAATTGAGACGACTCAAAAAAACCTAGCAACACGAAAAGGAACATCTGATACAGTAGCTTAGGGATTTATGCCAAAAATGGTTTCAATTAATGTCTTTACAAGCCTGTGTGATAAACATCTCTGATCAGATGCATATTTGCCACTGTATCTGGATTTATATGGCTACCAAGATGGAAAAGTAGTGTTATTTGTACATTTTCATTCATGCTAATCACAAAAAAAGACTCTGTTTTTGAAATTTAAAAGCAACCTTTGTATTTTCCCCGGTCCCTCAGAATATTAGCCCAGCTAATATTGGGGGGGAGGCAGTTTTTATATGATTTCAGTCCAATTTGTTCAGCTGCATGACCAATACTTGCATTTTCAAACAGTTGAGTCATGTGGTAAGTGTCAGTCAAGAAATATTCATATTGCATTGACACATTATTGCAGCAATTCACAGTTTACTCTTTCTAATCCTGACCAATTTTAAATCAGTCAAATTAGTTATTAAATTAATAGGTTTTCCCAATCTTTTAAACTATGTTTTTACAAACAAGAATACTGTCTGCCATTATGACATTTTTTGTATAGTTCCTTGTGCCATTATGACATTTTTTGTAAGGTTCCTTGCATGGCCTCGACAGAAAATCACACATGGGGATTGCAAAGAGACCACAAGGCAGAATGTTTGTTGAAGAATTAGTTGCTGTTAATACCAATTAAATTCAATCCTGCCAAATACTTGAAATGAAATGTACACATGATTTTTCATTCTGACTATCACTTCACTCTGCTGTAAAATATACATAGTGCTGAAGCAACATTAAAATGTAATTCTTCTTCAAATATGTGCTCATACAATGTGAATTATTTTTGTTTTTTCTCCAAAACAGTTAGTGGAATAGTTAAAATTAAAAAAAAACTTTTTCTCAAAAAATAAAGAGAAAGAAAAAGCACCTAGTATTAACCTTTAGTTGAAAGAATAATACAACTCTTGTCATACAAATGTATTCTAAAATCCCTTGTGGAAGGGAATTTAAAACAGCCCCAAGCTAAACAATGGAAGAGTACAGCCCAATCTCATAATCCAATTATTATTTTGAGAGAACTTTACTTCCCCTAGTGTAATTGTTGCTTACTGCCATGTGCCTCAGTTATGCTAGGCGGTAAAGTATAATTCCATCCTGATTTAGTTTAAAAGAAAGAGTTCTGAGACGGCTTTTTTCTCTCTTTTTCTCCCCTGCCCTTACAAAAAGACTGACTTCTAATCCAGATTTTAAACACACATTTTTAAACACTTAATATATTGCTTTTAATCAAGCAAGATTTGGGGTTAACCCACAAAGATGCCCCTAAGAGCTCAGTGAAGCCATTCTCATGAGATATAATACTTCATGGCTTCAGTTCTTTAATAACATGTTGAATGTTACGTTACACCTTTTTATTCCATGAATATCTGCCCCAACCCTAACAATAATGGTGTGCTGTAGCTTTGCAGAGCCAGCCTAGTTCCCCTCTGACTATGGCTGGAGAGGGAGGCCTAGAAAAGAGCTGAGGGAAGCAGCTGCAGCCAAGCTAAGAGACCCCCCCTCCAATCTTTTTAAAACACAAATTCTTCCTCTCATAGTTTGGCTTGTTGCTGCTTCCAACAGCTCTTTTCTCCCCTTCCTCTCCTCCTTGGTCATTATCACAAGATCTTGGTTAGTTTTAACATTTTTGACCCAACATCTTTATAGGGACAGGGCAAAACTTTCTGAAGCCAGCTGAGTGTTCTTGTTAGGGCCAGGGAGAGAGGAGGGGAAGTAAACAAGAGCTGTCAAGAACAGAGACCATCAGAGACAATTTGTCAAAATTACTTTGTGAAACTACGATATTCTGTGCTATGAGGACTTGGCAGCTGGGATTTGTTTGAACTCTGGAATAGGGAACAGATAACTGACCTAGCAGCAATGTAGAGGGTTCTGTCCATGATCATGACCAACTGGATGTCCAATCTGTGCCTTTGTGCAGAGTCGTGTCCTGGTTTGTGACCCAGAAATACCGGATATTGTTTTGTATCTGTGAAAAGAGGAACAAGATGGGGGCAGAAAGAAAAAAAAGTAAGTTCTTCCCATGTCTAGCTTCTGCTGCTCTGGCTTTCTCTCTCAGTATGTAGGCTAAAACACCAAGACTCAACAGGTTATACAACTTTTTCTTCTTCTGAGTTTCACAAAAGAGATGGTTGTTCTTAGGAAATAACACATCTCCCCCACCTCCTCACAGCATGAAGCTGCTTGAAACTCTGGGCCCTGCAGATGCTTAACATATATATCTGACTGTCTTTTTTATTTATACAGATTGCTCTATAGCTGGATTTTGCATGTGTGTCATGTTCCAATATCACAAAGATGTTTGACAGGACGCAGCAAAGGCTGTGCTAGCTGCACTAGCCCTGTTATCTAGTGATTAGAACAAAAGTATGAAAGTGGCAGCTCCACAGGTTGCCTGAAATTATTACCAGTGGCGCATTTGCCTAAGGACAAGGGGTACCCCTTGCCCCCAGGCGCCACTCTTCTGGTCACGTGGGGGCGCAAAATCGGCCCCCCATGTGATCAGGAAGAGGGCAGTGGAGGGCAGAGCTGGGTGCCCTCAACCCTGCCCATGTCAATGACACATGGGCGGGGTCGAGGGCGCTCAAAGATGACGAGTCCTGCTGCCTTGTCTTCTCCAAGTGCCCCTAACCCCCGCCCATGTGGATGACACATGGGTGGGGTTGAGAACGCTCGAAGACGACAAGGCTGCAGGACTTATATTGTTTTATTCAAATGTTTTATTTAAATACAAGATCTTTGTATTTTAAATACTCTTTTATATCTGAATTTTTAAAAAATGTCCACTGCCTTGGAAACTCTGAATTGGGTGGAAAAGTAGCATAAAATTTAAACAAACAAACAAACAAACAAATACTGTATGCTTATCAGTAACAGAGATTTTCATATTACACTATAAAATTTACTTCACACACTTACCAATCTAATGATACTCTGTACGTGAAGTAGGTGTAAATTTCTCCCCCCCTACTACATTCATAATGTAAAATGTGATTTAGGCACTCTGTGCAGCACTCAGTTACTTTATCTTCCTTCACATACAAACACAGCCTCCACAGTGAGGGTCTTCCTTACATACTGAGTTGTGTGTATGATGAAAAGGACAAATAAACATACGGTATGTGATGGAATGATTGGAGTGTCAGGTTAGGATCTGGGATAACCAGAATCAAATCTCCCCTGTACCACAGAAGCCTGTTTGTACAGTTGCCCTCTCAGTTTAACTACCTCACAGGACAGACAGGAAAGATGCAAGCTGCTTTGGGAGAAAGACATTAGGGGGAAAGGCAGAGTACCGTATATACTTGTGTATAAGTCGACCCGCATATAAGTCGAGGTACCTAATTTTACCACAAAAAAACTGGGAAAACTTACTGACTCGTGTATAAGTCGAGGGTGGGAAATGCAGCAGCTACTGGAAAATTTCAAAAATAAAAATAGATACCTACAAAATTACATTAATTGAGGCATCAGTAGGTTAAATGCTTCTGTCAGGGGAGGAATGTTTATGTTAGCAGTACCAACATTTCAGCGTATCTTTAGGAGACCCTCCTGATGATACCACCCAGGTTTGGTGAAGTTTGGTTCAGGGTAGCCCTATCTACTATTAGCTTCCATTGGAAACAATGGGGGATGGGAGCACCCCCTTTGGGGGTCCATAACTTTGGACCCCTTGAGCCAACCTTCTTCAAACCTGGGTGGTCTCAGCAAGAGATTATCTTGATGATACCATCCAGATTTAGTGAAGTTTGGTTCAAGGGGTCCAAAGTTATGGACCCTCAAAATGTAGCCCCATCTACTATTAGCTCCCATTGAACACAATGGGGGATGGGGGCATCCCCTTTAGGGGTCCATAACTTTGGACCCCTTGAACCACACTTTACCAAAACTTGGCTGGTATCATCAGGAGTGTCCCTGAAATTTTGTTGCTGCCAGCCTAAAAACTGCGCCCCCGGGAGGCCAACAAAATAAAAACCCTAAAATATTTTTTAAAATACACCTGACTCGCGTATAAATCAAGGGGGGCTTTTTCAGCACAAAAAATGTGCTGAAAAATTCAACTTATACATGAGTATATATGGTATATTGTTTTCATTATGTGTTTGGGTGTTTGTTTTAATGGCTTTTAAGGTGAGATTTTAATTTGTATGTGTTAATTTGTAGCCACCTTAGTGGCCCTATGAGGGCAGAAAGGTGGGGTAAAAATCTTATTAATAAATAATAAATAATATACAAATGAAATAAATAAATCTCATATAAAGAACATCACTGACCTGGTATATATGTGAATGGTATCTGGGAAGCACTCACCACATGAAAAAATATCAGCAAACGAACCCCCCACATAGCTTAAACACAAGAGTTTTATTACACAATGCAAGGTGAAGGATGACCTGATAATGTGACCTGATAAATGTTGCTTCTCCTCTCAGATGATCTAGCAGTTTGTCTAATTCTTTCCATCATGGACTAAGATAAACATGTAGCAAATCAACTTATTTCTTAATCTGACAAACCATGAAAGTATACATACATGGTATTCTGACTGACTAGAATGAACATATTCATTGTACAGTTATAGGGATGACCATATTTGCTTATACATGGACTGCTTCAATATTTTAAATAGAGACACCCAATGGTGTCTCTAATGCCAATGGTGTATCTTTTGAAGTACATTTTATTTCTATAACAAATCATTCTCAAAACGTTACATGAAGAAATACTGCAGAGAAGAAACTAAGTGATAAGTAGGCCTAGTTCCAGAGAGCAGAATTAACTGCCATGCAGATATTTCAGAGCTGACTTGTATTTGGCCAAACATTCGCTTAACACACTTTGTCTATGTTTATAATTCTGGCTCTTTGCATTCTGAGACTGCCAATTATTTCTTCATAACTGGCTGAATATATAGAATGTATGCATGAAGCATTAAGAAACAGATGGAGGCTTCCAACACTTTCATTATTCTTCCTGATCCTCCTATATAAGTTTATGCTTACCAAAGCAACTTAGATATTTGATCTGCCATTTGTTATCCCACTTGGAGGGGCTGATTCTGGTATGGACTACATACTACTGAGCCCTGAAAGGCCCTGAAGGCACTTCAGTTTTGTACAGCAACTGTGAAAACAAAGGTTTATATGATGCATTTTACAACTGTTGTAGCACAGCCAGATATTGTGCAAGCTTTCCCTATCAACATGTCTCAGTCCTAACGGGCAGCAGAACAGAACCTTGTGCTAATCATCTTCCAGGCAGATTGCCACATCCAGCTGGTCTAAAATGGAAACTATTTGTTTTCTAAAATTCTACTTCACATTACAATTGCAAAGGCTGTGTCTGGGTGTGTATATATTACAATAACACACACATACAAAATTAGTAATGTTGATAGTGAATTGTGAATTCTCCAAGGAACCGTGCAATTAAATTCTTCTTATTAGAGTTTTATCTAAAGTACATTTAATTCCTCTTATTAGGGAATAGCTTTTGTTTTGGCAGTCATAGAAAAAAACAGTCTACCAAGTTATGGAACAAGACTATTTGAAAGTGATGTTTTTGGAGAACATCAGCTTTAAGAGAGATGAACAAGAAAAAAACAAGAGATTATTTCCTGTTCAAAGTTACTCCTATTGATTTCTGAGGAGGCTTGACAGGAAAAAGGCATAGCTTCTGGCTTACTAAAACTTGAGTCTTCAGCAATGTAATCCCAATCAGAGTTATACCTTTCAAAGCTCCTTATCTTCAACAGACTTAGAAGAATTTAACTCTGTTTAGGATTGCACTGTAAATCTCACTGACCAATAAGGCGTGACTTAAAGCTTGCGGAAAAAGAAATCTTAGCACAGTTTCCCTGCCTTTCATACTCACGGTTGCCATGCGAAATACTGATTGGCTCAGAATCTTCTGGGAAAACAGCCTCAGCAAAGTGTAGCAGTGTGAAATATAGCAGCAGGGCTTCTGACCTCATAGTAGTTCAGCTGGGAGACTTTACTTCTTCACTTCACCCTGTGAAAGACAAATGAGGGCATAAGAGCTTTCTATTAACTCAAATTCAGCCACTATCAACAAAAACACTCCACAAATAGCCAACAAATAACAAAGGTGATCTCTTTTGCCCTTCAGGCATTCACTATAAAATAATAAATTAAGTTCATTTTGAAAAAAGAAAACCATCCCGACAAGACACATATAGTGGTAGCAACACCTTGCTTTTCAATAATGTTAAAGATGCTTCAAGTAGGACTGCAAAGTCCAGGCTGGGAAAATCTGGGAGCAGAGCCTTTAGGGTGGGGTGGGGTGGAAGAGGACTTCAGTAGGGTATAATGCCACTTTCCCCCCCAGGGGAACTGATCTCTGCCATTTGGAGGTGACTTGTAATTCCAACAGATCTCCAGGTCCCACCTGAAGATTGGCAACTTTAGCTTCAAGTTAACAATGAATTTTTCTCTTTACTTTTTACTCTGATGAGAAAGCATCTATCTACAGAGATAGTATAAATCAAGTATAGCAACATGGGGGTGGTGGTAGAGGGGATGGATGACGGTGTACATTGAATGTGTCATGAGACTTTACCATAAAAATAAGGACTCATAAATTTAGATATCATAAAAAAACAGCACTCCAATTGTAGTGAAAATAAGGACAAATGAAATGGTCTGAAAGCAAAAGTTTCACTCTTACTTTCCAACAGATGCATTCCAGGGATTTTTTTAAATTCACCATTTTTTTAAAAAAAGCTAAATCTTAAAAATTCTGATTTAGTCAGAGAGAACTCTGTACATTATGGCACTCAGATCCTAATTCCCAGGCAAATTTCTTGGAGGTGTGGTTCTGCAGAATAAATCAATGTAAATAGTGAGGATCTCTTTTAATCCTTTCCATATTTAAACCTTTGATGGAGCCTGCCAAATATTATCTTTCTGAACAAAGCTATTTCACTAGCCTGTCATTCATTCTAAAGTTATGCACAGAAAGTCAGATTTGCAACCAAGAGAGCTTTTGAATGTTCATTTGGCAAACAAAGTGCTAACTTGCTCTTTTGAAATACCATTTAATATTAGATACCTATGTGTCTGTTCTTCATGCCAAAAAAAACCATTAACAAGGCCTGAGTATTTCATATCAACATTTAATTTCACAGACACAGCGGTTCTTAATTGTTTATCCAGTTGGAAACACTGCAGAAATTAATTTTGCCATATAGATAAAACCTCATGTCCTACAGTTAGAGAGAGAGGTTCACGGAAGGTAACTGAAGTTCTTAGAATAAGGAAAGCCTATTTTACAAACATTACATTTGACTAGTTTAACCATTTATTCCCAAATAAAATATGAGTTATTTATTACATTCATATCCCAACTTTTCTCACAAGAATCTAAAGTGCCCTTAATATTGTTCCCAGGAGTCTCCCATCCAGGCACAGATCAGTCTACATCTACTTTGCTTCAGGAATGTTCTCACATTGTGTTCCTTTAGACCACATTCTGGCATCATTTCATATTGAGAAAATAAATGTTGATGAAAGTATCCCTGGGATTAATGTTTTCTACAACAGCAAGGGGGTATGACCAAGTGTGCCATGCTAAACAGGTCTACTCAGAGTTCTCCCCTGAATTGGAGGACATCTAATAGGTGATTCTCACCATGCTAATCTGGATTTTTTAAAATTCTATTTTCCTATGTCTACCTGTATATCTGTTTGTACCTAATCCTAACCCTCCCCAGCTTCTTCTTTCTTTTGTCTTCCCCTATTTCTCTCTTCCAACCCTCAGAGAGATGACTGAAGCATCTAACAGACTTCAAGCTGCAGTGGCGAGAGTCCTCCCTCTCTCTCCTTGCAGCTACCCTGAGCTAGCTACATTGAGCCATGTACAAGGGCTCAGACTCTGAGGAATTCCTATCAGAGGATGAAATGGACTCTTCTCTGGCAGTTGTAACATGCCTTTGGTGACTGCTTTGAAGGCTGAAAAAGACGCAGTGGCCATTTTGGCAATTTTGGCAATTAGGCACGTGAAATAGAACAAGATGGCCACTGCCACTGCAAGATGGCCACTGCAACTTAGAGCTGCCATTCCCAAGACTCTGAGGGCTCCAGCAAGCTATCACATGGAGCAGCTGCAGTCCGAGAGACTCTTAGCCCCCAACAACACTCTCTGCAAGATGATCAAGATGAAAGCCTGGGTAGTGTAGCTACCCAGGAAGTCAAATCTCTCATTCGGCAAGGCATTTTGGAACTGTACTCCAGAGCTTTGAGTTGTGCCACCACCTCTCTTCTCAAACAGGACACCAGCTGTAATGGGGGGGGTACCTTGGGGGGGGCAAACCCTGGCTCACCAAAGCCATTCTCAAAAGAACTCATTCCAGGCCCTCTAGGGAACCTCCACCCCCTCCTAAAAGTGAGTCTGAAAAGGAGGAGGGAGAGTTTTACTCTGAAGGTGAACACAGGGTGGATGAGTGTGAAGTCCCTAAGCAAGAGGCCAGATTTTTCAAAGCAGAAGACTATGTGTATCTTCTATCTAGGTGTATGGCAGCCATCTACCTGGAAGAACCGGGAGGGGGAGAAGTCCCTTCTGACCCTGAAATTAAGTCACTCATACAGTTAATGCAGAGGGTTTTTTCCCCCACATGGGTCTTCTAAAAAAGAAAGTCTTTCTCTTCTCCTCTTTCTTTGAGAACCACTAAGGGCAGAATGGTGTAAACCTTTGGCAAATAAGCAATTTTTCTCTTCCGTTAAAAAACTGTATGCCTCACCTAGATATGCTAAAGAATTTTTGCAGGTTCCACTGGTGAAAGCCCTGGTTGCTGCCCTGCAGTCATATGGCCTGGTCTCCCAAAATGGGGGTGGTCACATTAAAGACAGCCTAGATTGCTGGGTGGACCAAGCCACCATGAAGATGTGTGAAGCACGTGGGCCTGCAAGGCCGTCACAAGAATAAACACAGACTACACAAGGGCACAACTTGCTTGCTCAAGGCAGCTGCCTTTTCTGCAGATGTGACACTTGACTCTTCCCAGCCAGAGTGATGGCCTCAATGGCAGCAATCTGTCGTATGGTGTGGGCTGAAGCATGGTAAGCCAACCATTATTCGAAGAGGATCAGGTTGGCATACCACTTCTGGAGGTGGGGGGAATTGTTCAGCAAAGCATTGAATCAAATCTTAGTTAAGACTATGGACAAAACAAAGGCTGTGCCAAAGAGTCTCAGATGATCAGACAGGTGTTCCTTCAGACAGCAGTCCTTTTGTTCCCATCACACTATACCCAATTTTGACAGGACTCCAAAAGGAACAACTGGAGTTAACCCAGACAACAATTCTGAAAGAACCAATTCAACCACAACTTTTCCTTCAGAAATTATAGGCCTGACTAGGACAAGAAGTCAGGAAAGGCCTGACACCAGATTCACTCAGAAACGGATCCAGTAAAAATCTGACAGCTGGGCCATTGAGGTAATATCATCAGGATACAAGATCAAATTCACCTGGATGCCTCCCAATCACGTTAGCCCCCCATTCCAAAACCGAGACAAAAGAACAAGAACGTGAGTCATAGTCCCACATCTATTAGATATCAAAGCCACTGAGCCGGTTCCAGTCTTCAAAAGAGGAGGCAGTGTCTACTCCATATTTTTCACTGTGCTCAGGAGAAATAGGGATTGGAGGGCGGGTGATTCTCAACCTCAAGTTTGTCAGCAAGTTCGTGAGAATGAGACACTGCATGGAACCCTCCAGGCCAATCATGGAATGCCTACAACTGGTAGGAGTTTCTCACCTTAATAGACACCATGGAGGTGTACCTCCATAACCCCATCTTTCCTGAGCACTGGATGTATTTCTGGTTCTGCCTCAACCATGATCATTTTCAGTTCAAGGTGCTTCCATTCAGCTACATTGAACTGCATTTGCCATTTCTTAGCCCAATCACCTAATTTATTAAGGTCCGCTTGGAGCTCTTCGCAATCCTTTGTGGTTCTCACCACCCTACATAATTTGGTATCATCTGCAAACTTGGCCACCATGCTACACACATTTAGTGTGTGTTTTTCTCCTAGTTCTCCAGAAGAAACAGCTAAAGGTGGCTTGCAACATCTAAACAAAATACAACCATGAAATATTAAGTAAAACAACTATCCAGCAATAAAACAACTCAGTAGCAACCAGCAAAAATTTCAAATCAGTGTAGGAATAAAGACAAGTCACAACAGAAAAGCAGTTAAACAGGTTAGACCAGAAAATGGTGTGTACTGAAACTCTCAGGTACTCCAATAGAATGGCATTTCCACGTACAGAAGAGAAAGTTGTGACTTCTGCCAACTCCCCCTTCTACTACACACCTCAACTTTGTCACTTCTCTGAATCTGAAGGACCACGGACATTCAAGAACAAAATATGGTGGTGGTGATGGTGAGGTTTGATGGTGCCAATGGACTGCAACAAGACAGGGAAGTTCTGTTATACAAAGTCCATAGATTATTGGATATATTTGATAAGAAAAATAAAAAATAACCAAGTAATAGCAAATAAATCTTGATCTTTGCCCCTATAACATTTTGGTACCTGGAAGACCATAAAACAGGGTTGTCTTGGTAATGTTAGCCACAGGGAGACAAGACAATCACCTATCTCTTAAAACAAATACAAGCTTTTTTTCCTACAATAGAATATGTATTTTTGTTTTTTTCATTTTTTATGATGGGAAAATAACAAAAATTAATGAGAGAGCCTATTGCTAGTTGGTTTCATCGGATGACCTCTAGTGCTTTGAAAGAAAGTTTTTTTTATTATTCTCTCTGCACTATTCATAATTTCATAATATGCTTCCCATTGGGGAGATATGATTTTGGAGGAAAAGCTATATACAAAAAATAATATCCAGCTGTGCAAGATGACAGCCTGAAATGGGGATTCAGTGATCATCTTGGCAAAAAGGAACAGACAAGTGCTCGGACAGTTGGATACTTAGGCTTGCCAGCACAATCTCATAAGTGATGCTATGGAATATGACACTCCAAACTTGCATGAAAAAGGCACACAATGTGGAGACTCCTTAAGTGACTGCTCTTTTCTGGATTTATTTTGACACTCCTTAGCATGTGTGTTCACTGCTGTTTTCCATGCATGTTTCCTTCCCCATTTTTCCTGCATTTTGATAGGAAATGATACAGCTTTGTTCAACTGCAAACACAATTAGTGGACATGGTAAAGGTTGTCTGCATATGCATTTGTTGAATAAGACATACCGGTACTAAAGAAATATTTTCTTAAGCTGAAAAATGTTGGACAGAAAATCCAGTAATGGCCCTCCTTGAGAAAGCAGAGCCCAAAGACACACAAGTGTCAGGGCTACATGCCAGTCTTAGTTCAGCAATACAAGGGCTCTGTATGACTCTGACATATACATCCACAATGATAGTCATGAGTGGATTCTGCACAGAATATTTATGAGTTGCAATTGTTATGAATGAACTTGTTTCCCATTTACAAACTTAAACTGTACTAGTGTCATCACTGAGTTTTTGAAAAAGATTATTGCTGGCAGTCCGTTGGAATGACCTGATGTTGAAGAAAATAGATTGATTATTAAAGCTGGCATTTGACTTCTGGAAACCATTCCTATCACAATGGAACAGAAACATCAGCAACTCTCGGCTTCTTCAATACATGGAAATTGGGAAGGAGGGTGAAGCTGCAATGTCCAAATAGGAGAACAGTAATTGTAGGCACTAAAGGTTGTTTACTGAATCAATTTACAATTCTTATTACAGCTGGCAGAAAGGTAAATCACCTGAGCCACAAGTAATGGCGCTCCTTGGATGGTATTCTTGATTCATAGGGTTTCAGTATGGAATATTCTTCTACAAGCAAGAATTAAGACCTAACACAATTGTTCTAATATTTATAGCCCTTGATTATACAGCATGACCGATTATTCCTCCAAAGAAGCAGCATTAGTCAAAAACAAAGGCAACACTTCCCTATGTTTCTACAAAGTTTTAGACTGAATAGTACTTTCCAGTTATGAAATGTGTATGGTATACCTTAGAATAAAATACTTGCAAGCATACAACCAGGGACAGATTGGCCATTTTGGCCACCAACACTTTTCCTGGTAGGCTGATGACCTCCCCCCTTACTTGAACTGGTCTAGCCCCATGGTGAGAAGGACCCACACATGGTGGTAACACTTAGCCTGCCCATGCAAGGAGATACCTGGGCCACTGGAGGGCCACAGGGCCAGGAAAGGTGGTGACTAAAGCACCCAAAGCCTTTGAAGCCCAGTGGAGGTGGCACCTTGCACACCTGAGGATTATATAACCTGGAGGGAGGAGTGGCTCGCAAAGCAAAGGCTCTTAGCCTACCAGATCCCTGTGAAGGCTTGGAAAGAGGTGGCCCACTTGGCAGGCAGGCTGCCTCTGGGGGTGAGGGCCAGGGCAGGAATGGTGGGGATCATTTTCCAGTCCCAATCCACCCCTGAATACAATGACAATGTTTTCCTGTGGTTTAGCCAAGTCTGATGTTAAAATAAAAGCAATTATAATAAAATGAAATTCTGCATGATATGTACTTTTCCTACCAATTCCTGCTCCCTCAAGATAACCTGGGCTAAATAAGCTGGCTCAAGGCTGATCATTAGAGATAGCCAATGCCTTGTCAATGCCCAGAATTCAGTATGCAGCCTGTCTTCTTCAGTGATCAAAGGACTTGTAGAGAGCAATCTTAATCAGAATCCTACTGTGGTATAGTCAACAAAGTTTACTCCCAGAAAAGTGTTTTTAGGATTGCACAGATAAAAGCTGCTGCTGGCTTAAAGATAATATTCAAATTGTCCATGACTAAACAGAGATTTGATTCCATATCCCCAGCAGAATTTGATGCCTCTGAAACAGCTATGTTCATCTAGATTCTTCTTTTCAGGAATATATCTTGTATGATAAGAAACAGTAATAAGTAAGTAGCAATTCAATATAATCATTCACCCATTAGCACTTATGCTATGTTGTAATGCAAATCTTGCTCAAGATGATCAGGCCTTTGAGGAGGAATTAAAATAAAGGTTATAGTCAGAATCAAGTCCAGAGCTGGGGGGTGTTCATTTTCTGACAGTGCCATTTCTTAATATGCTTGAGTTACTGACATTGTACCACATTGGACAATTTGAATATTATCTTTAAGCCAGCAGCAGCTTTTATCTGTGCAATCCTAAAAACACTTTTCTGGGAGTAAACTTTGTTGACTATACCACAGTAGGATTCTGATTAAGATTGCTCTCTACAAGTCCTTTGATCACTGAAGAAGACAGGCTGCATACTGAATTCTGGGCATTGACAAGGCATTGGCTATCTCTAATGATCAGGTGAAATCTCAGGAATCATGTGCCCAGTTTTCCCTATGTTTTCAGTTCACCATGAGCCACACATTCATGATTCTATTCTTTGCAAGCTTTACTATACATGACATAATTTTTATACTAATGATACAAATATGGGAATTCTTAACTGGAAGATATATGGCATTATGCACAAAACCTGGATTGTCTTAAGATGGTTGTTTGCATAACATTTTTGCTGGAAAAATAAAATCTTTAATCTTTCCCTTGTGCCTTTCCAGACATAGCTGGTACAATTTCTAAATAAAGCAAAATCTATCTTGGCATCATTATGCCCCTTGGGATCAATTGCATCTTTAGTGAGCAATGCACAGCAACAGCGAAATGAGTAAACAATGTTAGATCCAATTAAAATGATTGGAAAAAAAATCATAACCTAAATCAAACCCAAATCCCTTATTTTATATATAGTATGTACTGCTGGGCTTCATACAAATGAAACAAAAAGAATATGTGTGTACCTATAAAAAGCCACAGCAGAGCAGTAACACATGGTAGACATTGAAAAGAGAAAAACAGCTCTGCATGGACCTAAACACTTTGAGCACCCTCTTAATTCCACACAGGTCCTATGCATCAAATGCTCCAGTTATCTACCAAAGTGCTCTTAGTACACTAAACTCTCCCTTCCTACTGGACATTCACATTACTAAGCTGAAGGCACAAAATTAGCTTTTCAGAAGTGGTAATCACATGCCAAACATTATGGCCCAGATCTATTCAATGCAACCAGAGCCTTCATAGGATTAGATCTGCCAAGACTTGGCCTAGCGGCTAGCGCATTCAATTGTATGTCACCTGCTAAAGGCTTACAAAAGGGGCTTAGTGAATATGTTACATAGCATCATATGGGGCATTTATTGACCAATATTTGTGCCAAGTTAATCTTTGGTCAATTCCCCACTTGCAGAATAGTCCTAGGTTCGACCTAGGAACTCTCCACATCCACTGAGTTCGATCCGGGTCCATTCCAGCTCTGTCCTCTCTCACGGTCAAATTTCCATATCCACCAGGGAGGTACAACTTTTTCTGCAAACCTAGGTCGAACTCAGGTCAAAGCTGGTAAAGTAGGGAATCTTCCTCGCCATGACTCTCCTGTTCAGCCAATCAAAGATTAGTGTTTTGGGCATGCGCAGAACGGGAGACTCACAGCGGGGAAAAGCATGCCTTTTAAAAAAAACCTTCTTGTATACAAAGTGACAGCCATACATATAAACAGCACACATTAAATGCCGCTTTTAGATACGCAGAGCACTGCTTTGTGGCTATGTTGCTGTTATGTAAAAAACACAAAAAGGAACACACATTCATGTTCCCGCCGTAACACAACAGCCAATCAGGAACGAAGAGCAGAAGAGGCGCTGAGGTGATCCCGCCCTCCGAGCTCAGCTCCGGCAGGACGACCTCGGCTGCTTGTGGGATTCCTTCAGGAAGAAAGAGCACTGGAGACTTCTGACGTAGTGTTTGCTTGTTTTTCAAATGCACATGCAGTGCACAGGGAAGGCACAGAGGCACTCATTCAAGTCAGCAAGTCTGTTAGCCCATATACGATCCTGAGAGAGAGAGAGACAGAGAGATCCTAAACTCTCAAATTGGTTCACCCAGTTCACAGCAGGATCTCTCTGAAGCTCTCTCTGATCTTCTAGTCTTGATACAGAGCCATTTCCTAACACTTAAGGTTCATTGAGGGGATATTTACAATTCTTAAGAAACATTACCAATTATTTTGTCAAAGGTTTTGTTTTCCCTAAGACAATGGCACCCACTCAGTGGCTCTTTGACATATCACTTGTGGCTCTTCTGAGCATGGTTCCCAATGTAACCCTAGTCCCATGTTCAAGGTAAATGAGAAAGACCATTACCCAGTAGGGTAAGCTGCAACCCTTCCTGTGATGTGGGCCTCATACTAGGGACTCTCCCCATTCTCCATTCTCCACAATCCCTGCATTATCATCCCAGCGGCTGCTGAGAGGATAGAAAGTACAGTCACTGCCACCAGCAGCATGGCAGTCACGCTCATGCAGGGAAAGAGCAACCTGGCTACAATGGTGGTGGTGACATTATTCCAATGTTTCCATGACTAGCTCGCTATCATTTATTTATTATTTATTAGTTGGATTTATTATACCGCCCCATCCCCTAAGGGCTCTGGGCGGTGTACCGTTTAAACAAACAAATCCATATACCCCAATAAAAATATATTACATTTCAGTTAAAACACATTAAATCCTGCAGGAGTCTTGGCAATTTAACCATCTCTCTTGCCTGATCTGCTATGCCTGATACTGAGAGAGATGGAAGGCAGAGAAGAAAGCCTTTTTCATCACTCCAGTTAATCAAGAACTGGCTAATGTTGCACAATGACAGGGAAAGACAACCCTACATACTCTGAGGTACTTCGGTAAGGTTATAGTTATATATTAAATATGAATGTATGTGCTTGGTGGTATAGTGAACAGTATGTAGACAATCATGTGGCTCTTTTCGCGGATGATAGTTGTGAATGTGGCTTTCTGTAAACTGCTGAAGTAAGTATTGCTGCTCTAAGGCATTTTATGCTAAGCTGATAGGAAGGAACCATTCACTATAAATATAATACAAGACTCTCTTATGCGGTGTCAAGTCTTTCTAGCTAGGTATTGCTTGTGCTGACTATTAGTGGCTTGCCAACACAGCCAAATGTCTTTCCTAACCCTGCTATTTGTAATCTTATAGTTGGAAGTATTTGTCACTGATCTTCTACATGCTCAGTAAACTAGGTCCCCATCTCATATGCAGCAATGCTTTAAACATACAGTACTTTAAAAAAACGGACCTTTGGATACTCAGTGTGAAGGGTTCTTCTCCTGGGGGATAGGAGGACATCTTGATGGGTGTTTCATACCCTGTTCTCTGAGAGGCAGGAACTACTTTTTTCTAACTTCCTGTCTTGCCAGTGGACCCCATCTTAGCCAGTATTTGACTGACAGAGCAGATAAACGAAGAACCAATAACACATAGTAACAGGAAATAACATAATATCTAAACTAGGAATGGTAACCTTAACAGCAACTGTACATGTCCTAGGAATGACAGAGCACCACTGTAAGACATATTAAATCAGGAAGGGCCAAGATGTCTTCCTATCCCCCAGGAGAAGGACCCTTCACAGTGAGTGTCCAATGGACCTTCTCCTGGAGGCGGAGGACATCTTGATGGGGCCTTCTAGAGAAGTGCACACCAAAAAAGGGAGGGTTAAACATGGTCTTCTAGTATGTGATCTAACACTTTCTTGCCAAAGGTGATCTCAGCAGCCACCGAAGACTGGAGCTTATAATGCCTTACAAAGGAGGATGGGGAGGACCAAATTGCCGCTTTACCAATATCTTCAACTGATGCTCTATTTCTGAGAGCTGTGTTGGTAGAGGCACATCTTATGGAGTGTACAGTGATCCCCGCTGGAACTGGTAAACTGCTAGCTTTGTGGCCTCAAATGATGCAGGCCTTTAAAGTATTACTGATCGCAGCCACTGACATCTGGTGACTGATTTTGGCGCAGAGATGTTAATGAAGAGGCTATCTGTCTGGCTGATGTTCTCAGTTCTGATGATAAATGCTTTAAGTGCCCTATGGGCATCAAGATTGTGCCAGAGCTTTTCCTTTGGATGAGATGGCTGAGGGCAAAAATTAGAAAGAACAATGTCCTGATTTAAATGAAATGAAGAACTAGCTTTGGGCCTTAATGTGGGATCTGTTCTTACAACGACCCTGTCCTTGTGAAAGGTACACAGATTAGAGTTGACTGACAGGGCTCAGAGCTCAGAGACACATCTGGCAGAAGTGATGGCAATGAGAAAAAGTGTCTTCATTCTAAGCCATTTCAGATGGAGCGACTGCACAGGCTTGAAAGGTGACTTGGTGAGAGCCTGCAGAACTGAGTGCAGCCTCCAAGATGGAAACCTGTGTACTATTGGTGGCTGGGTCTGACAAACTCCTTTAAGGAACTGCACCACATTGGGATGACGTGAGACTGAAACCCCCTGATAGGAGGGCCAGACAGTGGAAAGGGCTGCCACTTGGCGTCTCAGAGTGGAGCTTCGTAATCCGGCTTCCACTCCCTCTGGAGAAAATCCAAGACTGCTGGTAGGCCTGGAGACATTGGGTCTATGTGATTCCTCCTTCCCCATGTCACGAAGGTCTTCCAAGAGGAATCATAAATTCTAACTGTGGCCTGGCGATGTGAGGCTAGTAAGGTAGAAGCCATCTTGTCAAAATAATCTTTTCATCTCAAGTTTGCCCTTTCAACCTTCACGGTCAGATGAAACCATGCAGGATTGGGATGCCACAGGGGCCCTGGACCAGCAAGTCAAGGATGAGAGGAAGATGGAATTGGGGGTTCTCTGCCAGTTCCTGGATCACCGAAAACCAAGGACGTTTCAGCCAAAACATAGCTACCAATGTAACTTGTGCTCATTACATCCTGATCTTTTGAAGGAGCCTGGAGATAACTGGAACTGGGGGGGCAGGAGGCATAGAGAAGAAGGAATGGTCAGGCAGTTGTCAGTGTGTCCGTGGCGCATGCTATGGATTCGTGGTACCATGACATGAAGTTTTTGACCTGGTTGTTTTCAGATGTTGTGAACAGGTCTATTGCCAACATCCCGAATCTGGTCACTATGGTCCTAAACACTCTCTTGTTGAGTGACCATTCTGCTTCTCTCATGGTTTGATGGCTCAGCCAGTCTGCTGTCATGTTCAATTTCCTCTGGATGTGTTCCGCATGTAACAACAGAAGATGATATTCTGCCCACACCAGGATTTTGAATGCCTCCTTGGACCTGCCTTGATGGTTGATGTAAAATTTGGCTGACATGTTGTCAGTCCTGACTAAGACATGCTGACTGGTGACACTCTGGAAGTATTGTAATCCCAGGAAGATGGCCCGAATCTCTAACACGTTGATGGGTAGATGAGATTCCTCCCTCGTCCACACTCCCTGTGTGAAGTGTGTACCCAGGGTTGCTCCCCAACCTTGCAGACTTATTTCAGTGAATACCTGGGCCCAATCTGGGAATGGATACACTTTGCCTTTTGTCAAGTTCGATCTGGACATCCACCATTGAAGATTGTCCTTTAAGTGGGAAGGAATGTTCAGAGGTTGATCTTTTTTCTCTATTATGTCCCACTGGTACGGCCGGAAGAACTGCTGAAGGGGTCTGTGGAGCCTTCCCCTGCTGGATCATGTCTATGGTTAATATAATCAGCCCTAGGAGACTGGTCAACTGTAGAAGAAGCTGCTGTTTGCTGTGAAGACACTGATTGCTGAATCCTGAGCACCTTGTCCCTGGGAAGAGATAGTGTGTTCGTTGCCGATGATATCATGACTCCTAGATGCTCCATTGGGCTGCCTTTTGGGATCCAGGGAGCTCTTTTGACGATCTATTTAGAAGCTGCATTCTTCCACAACTTGGATGACTCTTGTCAGGTCTCGAAGGGTTTGTTCGTGGGATCTGGATCGAATTAGGATGTCATCCAGATAAGGGTGGATGTGTATGCCCTCTTGACAGAGAAGCACAATTGGAGCAAGCAGAACCTTGGAGCTATCCTTGGAGCTGTTGCCAGTCTGAAGGGTAGTGCCCGGTACTGGTAGTGATGTTGACCCAAGGCAAACCTCAGGAACTTCCTGTGAGCTGGATTGATTGGCACATGCAGGTAAGCTTTTGTGAGGTCCAGAGATGATAACAGATCTCCCGGTCTCAGGGCTTCCATAATTGATCGAAGAGTCTCCATCTTGAACTTCCATAGATGGATGTGTTTGTTCACATACTGCAGGTTCAGGATGGCTCACCAATCACCATTCTTTTTTGGAACAGTAAAAAAGTGAGAGTAAACTCCCAGGGTCCTTTCTGCAGATGGGACTGGTTCGATTGCTTGAATTTGCAGATGTTGTATGGCAGCCTCCATTCTTCAGGCTTTGATGGGCTGATGGCTCACAGGTGATGGCATGAAGCGGGGTCTAGGGAAACAAAGAAACTGTATGGTGTATCCTACGGACACGACCTGTTTGATCCAGGCGTTGACATGTTGGTCCTACCATCTCTGATGGAAGTGAAGCCTTAGTCAACTGCCGACCGGGCCCCCTGGCCAGTCATGGCCTGGAGGTTCTATCCGACCCGTTGAACCTGCCTGATCTGTTGAAGGGGTGAAAGGATCCTCTGCCACAAAAGGAATGTTGTGGCTGCCATGTTGGTCATCTGCCATCCCTAGAAAATCTGGGGAGGGTCGTCTGGGTCTGAAAAGATGACCTGTGAAAGGACTGGGGAGAATTCTCTTACAAATTTGGGTAGAGACTTCTTCTTATCATGATTCTCCACCAAGATTTGGTCGAGCTCTTGACCAAATAACTTGTCACCATGGAAAGAATACCCTGCGACAACAACCTTCGAATGAGGGTCTGCTTGCCATGCTCTCAGCTAAGCGTTTCTTCTTGCTACCACAGCAGATGCCATGGAGCGTGTAGAGAGGGAGGCTGCATCTAGTGTGGAGTCAGCCAAGAAGGAGTTTGCTATCAATACTCTTTCCAAGTCCTCTCTAATATCTGTATCATCAGATGGAACCATGTCCAGGAGGTGCTTGATCCACACTGTGGATGCCCTGGCCACCGTGGATGAAGTAACAAGTGCCTTGATGGACGTTGCCAGCCACTCGTGTATCCTCCTCAGCACCACGTCAGACCTTTTGTCTAGTGGGTCTTTTGGACTCCTGTGGAAGGGAGAGGAATAACGCGTCTCCTGCTAGTTGTGTTTGCTCGAAAGTGGTTCCAACATGGGATTGTGCAAAAAGATCACTTGTTTAGCAATTTTCGATAATCCTGGGTTGAGGGGAATAAAATGGGCCAAACTCATTTTGGCAACAGGACCTGTGTGAAGTCCCCCCCCCCCCGCCAAATGGTCTGAATTGCAACCTACACCTGTTCTATTTGGCCTGTGTGGAATCAACCTCTGCTTCCTGCAGCAGTCATTCTATAGCTGGCTCCACCTCATGTGGCAACCATTTGTGGCTGCACCCACAACTTATGTCAGAATTCCAAAGTGCCTGCAGGTTCAAAAAGGGTAGGAACCCCTGGTCTAACTTCAACAACCTTTTTTTGGCATAATAATACAATGCTATCACCAGAGAATTCAGTCACCAAACAGGTATTGAAAATAAAATTATGAATCAATATCAGTATATAAATTGAAAGCTAAAACAAGAGGGAGAGGGGGAGAAAAGAGTTAGACAAGTTAACCCTTGGATCTCTGGATTATATATAGGTCAAGAAATCTGGCTACTGGATCTGTTACCTTGCTGCTGGTGTTATCTAATAAAAAAGATCTTCTGCAAATCGGATGCATGCTCTTTTTTTGCTAACAGCAGAGTTAGCCATTTTGTTCTAGGTGCCATAAGGAGGGGACAGTATAATAAAATATGTACTATAAAGTCTGGACAGTCCCCATTACATGCACAAAGCCTTTGTTGATAGGGAGTTTTGGCAAACCTCCCTGATAGCACAGCTGATGGGAAAGCATTACAGCAGGCCAGCATCACTGCTCTACGAGACCTGGGTGGGATTAATTTATGAAGATATTTAGCTCTCCTGCTTCCCGAACAGGGAATACCCAGGGCAAGAGGGGAGCAAGATCTTGTGGCCTTTTCAATTACAGTGTGGTGCTCCTGATCCAGCAGCCTCCTTTTCAGGAGTTGAACTATTTCTTTGGATGAAAATACGGTCAAGGAATCCAGAGAGTAGCCCAGCTTAAGAATTTTGGATTCGATTTGGCCCCACCATTCAGATTGATGGAAAAGCTGAAGTGACTTATTAATCAGAGTGGTGGCTTTACAAGTGAAACACAGACGTAACCAGAATTTAAAAGTGACAAGCCAGGCCCTTGTCTCCAATAGATGTCCGATTTCAAGGCAGAGTGGCATAGGGCATACAGTGGGGCATACCCAGGAGTCTATACAAGGATCGTGATTGTACCTGCTCAACTGAGTTAGACCCTGGCCTAATATGTGCTTTACTGGTGAACCTTGGCCTATTTCCCTTAGACCCCTTCTTTTGTAACAAATGTTAAATATATCTCTACACTTTCTGAAAACAAACAGATTGTGAGATGTAATCTGTACTGCCACATTGCTGTAATTAATTCACAGAACCAAATAGAGTTTGCTTTTAACAAAATAAATTATAATTGTCAAGATAAGTGTAAGTGGATTTGATTTTACTATCAAATTATGGTCTGTGTTTGTCCAAGTGAGATTTTCCCCCTCAAAATCAGATGTTTACATTCATGATAGAGTGGGAAAAGCTCACTCTTTGCAAATTATCTGGCAGTAAAAGTCAAGATGAAAAAAATGTTGAATTTCTTTACCCTGTTGGTTTTGGTCTTCAGTTTACAATATGTGGAACCAGAAAATATAATAGAAGCCATTATGCCAACTATTTTTCAGTAATGCCATCGGCTGCAGATTTATGGTCTACATTTGCTTTAATGTTTGTTTCACTTTTCAGACAATGACTGAAGTTTCTACCTTAAGGGAAAGATGGGACTCAAAAGCTTTTGATTTCTGACTTGTATCATCTGCAGTCCATACATTGTCATTCTTGAAGTTCAAAAACTTGTTTCTTTGTATTGACATCATACAATTTTAATCCAAATTTCTTAGATCATTTACCAACATTCTGAGGAGCTGCATGAAATTGGCTGCTGAGAGTCCTCTATTCTTGCAGAACTAGAGACCAGAGTTAACTCACAATGACAAATGGTTCAAGAGGCAAAAGATACTACTGAGAAAAACTAATGTAGATCCCTCAGATAGCGGTCTCTTACTTTCCTCATAATCTCAGCATGGATCCCAGGAACTTGCCGACTTGACAAGGTAAATCTGTGGAAGGTGGAATCCATTTCTAATCTTACTCTACTTTTTGGGATTCACTTCAAGACTTACTGCACTTTTTGAGACCTACTAAGGACTGCTGGTGCTCTAAACAGAGTAAGAGAAGTATGTTTTAAAAATAGCAACTGTATCTGCAATGCTATGCCACGTAAACCCCAGAAACTCTACAACTTTGCCATAATTTACAGTGATTTCTAGAGTTCACAGAATCATAGGTGGATTCTGCCTGGCCAAAAAACAACTGTGTGAAAACGGTGTAAAAGGGTTTTAAATGGTGTAAAAGGATTTACATCGTTTTCACACCATTTTCACACCGCTGTTTTTGGCCCATGCAGAATCTGCCATAGAGTTGGAAGAGACCACAAGTTATACTACATCACCAGAGGGTTTTCACTGGAAGTGCCATTGTAGTACAGATGCTGCATCCTCCCTATATCCCTGCCCCAACCCTCACACTGGTTGCTAGACAACCCTAGTGCTACTCTACAAGCATCTCACATTAGCTAATACCAAACTATATTTTATTTTTATTTTAAAATTTATCAACATATGGAGCTGTCCCAAGTCTCTTCTCCCAGCTAACTTTCAATTCTCTCCTCCATCCTGAGTTGGGACTTGCTTTTTGGGTCCCAACTCACAATTTAAGAGCAACTGGAATAAAGTCACAACCAGTGGAAAGGTGCTACTGAACACAAATCTAGCTCAATCAGTTCTAAGACTATTATCACAATTCACTGGGATTGCAGTATTTTGGGGAAGGAGTGGTTAAAGAAGAGGTGAAGCAAGCTTGTGCTTCAGAGTTAACTATAAGGTGTGTTCTAAGGTGAACAAAATGCTTAACCATAAAAGCTGCAAACCTGTATCCATATGGCTGAGGCAAAAGACATGAGTGCTCATGCTTTGGCCTGCTTCCAGACTTGGTGAAAGGCTTACGAAATGCCAGTCTCACACTTAAACAACTTCACCACCTTTAGTAATGTTCAGATCCATAGCCTTATCTTAACTCCAATCTTGTCTGATGCTTGCAACACAAACATCCTTCACTTTTTTCCATTACGGAAACCTATATTAAGACATTGTAGGTAGTTATATTAAATTTCCAGGGAGTCAGCAGATTGGCCTCTGCTCTGTTGTGGTATCCTGGCAGTCCACTTTCCTAGAGAGAATCATGAGATCTGCCAATTTTGTGCTGGCTCATACATTTCTTCCTGCCCACAGATGTAGCTATTTTAGCCCTTGTAAGCAGGGCCTCAATGGGAACTTCACTTTCTATAAAGCAGTGATCTCCAATCTTTTTGAACCTGCAGGCACTTTTGGAATTCTGACAGAGGTTGGTGGGCCAACTATAAAATGGGTGTCACAGAAGATGTAGTCAGTCACAAAATGGCCACCACAAAAGGCAGAACCAACTAAAAAAAGATCAGGGAGTGAGGTCATACAGAACTGTAATAGTAACTGTTCAATATTTCCAGCAGAAACTGTTTAAAAGTATGCTTTTTAAAAACAAACATATTGTTTAAAAATATTTTCTTGCATACACAGAGCTTACCTCTAGTAGCACAGTAAATATCCTTCTGCTATGGTGGCAGCTGCTGCTGAAGCAACTTAAAAAAAAATCCGCACAGCCAATCAGATCATCAATTGCAAACCAGAAACCTCATCCAGCCCTACTCACTTTCTAAAAACACTTGGAAGGAAAGATGTTGGCTGGTATCATGGCACCCACAGGTACCATGTTGGGGACTCCTGCTCCGAAGGATGCAAACTAGGTTTTCATGCAAGCATCTAGCATTTAACACAGGGCCACTGTTAGATATTTAATGTTGATTCTGTAAAACTGTTTGAGAAAGTATGCATGTTTCCCAAAAATCTAGGGCAATAACTGGTTAAATATACTTGAAAATGACTCTATTATTAATTGTAATGATGTGTACCAAAAAGTAGGGTATCTTATTTGGCTGTTTTACTATCAAGAGATAATAACAGATTACTAGGATACCACAACAACATCACTTAAGTCAAAAGGATACTCTGATGCATTTTCAGATTGCATCATTATCCACAAAACACCAAAAGGTTTGTCAGACAGGTTAGCCTTAAACTGTTAGCTGCCTCAATTATCTTTGTTCTATGGCCACCATCAAACATATCTTCCAGGCCTGGAACATAAAGTGAAGCAAAGTTGCAGAGCAGCAGGCACCATGTGCACCACCTCCCCCAAAATATTCTAGGAATGAACAGGAACCTTTCTTTAGGTTTACACTTGGTTAAAATGGGATCACCAGCAACTTGTGGTTAGTTGAGCACAATGCTCTGCAGGGGACATAGCAGGAGGGCCAGTCCCAAAGTATATCAAAAGTAGGAAGCCAGATAGGGAAGCGATAGGCCCGTTAGATAACAAAGGAACAAAGGGTGTGCTAAAAGATGACAAAGAGATTGCAGAAAAGCTGAATGAATTCTTTGCATCTGTCTTCACCCAAGAGGAGGTGAGGAAAATTCCTGCACCTGAACCAAGCTTCTTAGGGGGCGAATCCGAGGAACTAGCGAAGATAGTGGTAGACAAGGAAGAAGTTCTGGCAGCCATTGATAAACTAAATGCTACCAAATCCCCTGGCCCAGATTGCATTCACCCAAAAGTTCTTAAAGGGCTCAAGTATGAAATTGCTGATCTTCAACAAGGAATTGATAATAAAACTGCAAAGATTGTCATGCCCTTATATAAAGCAGTGGTGCGACCGCACTTGGAGTACAGTGTTCAGTTCTGGTCGCCACATCTCAAAAAGGATATCGAAGAGATAGAAAAAGTGCAGAGAAGGGCAACGAGGATGACTGAGGGATTGGAGCACCTTCCTTATGAGGAGAGGCTGCAGCGTTTGGGACTCTTTAGTTTGGAGAGGAGACGTCTGAGGGGGGATATGATTGAAGTCTATAAAATTATGCATGGGGTAGAAAATGTTGACAGAGAAAAATTTTTCTCTCTTTCTCACAATACTAGAACCGGGGGTACATTGAAAATGCTGGGGGGAAGAATTAGGACTAATAAAAAGAAACACTTCTTCACACAAAGTGTGATTGGTGTTTGGAATATGCTGCCACAGGAGGTGGTGATGCCACTAACCTGGATAGCTTTAAAAAGGTCTTGGACAGATTTATGGAGAAGTCAATATATGGCTACCAATCTTGATCCTCCTTGATCTGAGATTGCAAATGCCTTAGAAGACCAGGTGCTCGGGAGCAGCAGCAGCAGAAGGCCATTGCTTTCACATCCTGCATGTGAGCTCCCAAAGGCACCTGGCGGGCCACTGCGAATAGCAGAGTGCTGGACTAGATGGACTCTGGTCTGATCCAGCAGGCTCTTTCTTATGTTCTTATGTTCTTATTTTGAACTGATTTAAAAACCAAAGAGAGGACGCTATGTTAAATATATATTTGGCTGTTTTATCTCAGTACCCTTTACACAAAACAGGCACACTACTAGCAAGAACATTATCCTCCCCAGTTCTAACTTTTGCCTGGGAAATATCTGAGTACCGTATATACTCGTGTATAAGTCGACCCGCATATAAGTCGAGGCACCTAATTTTACCACAAAAAACTGGGAAAACTTATTGACTCACGTATAAGTCAAGGGTGGGAAATGCAGCAGCTACTGGTAAATTTCAAAAATAAAAATAGATACCAATAAAATTACATTAATTGAGGCATCAGTAGGTTAAATGTTTTTGAATATTTATTTCAAAGAAACAGTAAACTAGCTCTGTAAGTGGAAAAGAGGGTCAACAAGAACAATATGGTATCAACAATAACTTTAAAAGTCCAAAAACCTTAGCTTTTTTGTAAGGAAGGGTTTTAAACAATGGATCTTACAATAAAAACTGGAATGAATATGCCTATTCACTGTGACTCAAAACTACCCTGCTTTTTAAAAGAATAGTTCATTATTTTTAGTCTACATATTTTTAAAATTGCACATGACAGGTGTCATTTAGAAGGGACATTCACACAACCTGTCAGGGGAGGAATGTTTATGTTAGCAGTACCAACATTTCAGAGTATCTTCAGGAGACCCTCCTGATGATACCACCCAGGTTTTGTGAAGTTTGGTTCAGGAGGTCCAAAGTTATGGACCCTCAAAAGGGGTCTACTATTAGCTTCCATCTACTATTAGCTTCCATTGGAAACAACGGGGGATGAGAGCACCCAATTTGGGGATCCATAACTTTGGACTCCCTCAACCAAACATCACCAACTGTGGCTGGTATCAGCAAGAGATTATCCTGATGATACAACCCAGGTTTAGTGAAGTTTGGTTCAAGGAATCCAAAATTATGGACCTTCAAAATGTAGCCCCATCTACTATTAGCTCCCATTGGAAACAATGGGGGATGGGGGCACCTCCTTTGGGTGTCCATAACTTTGGACCCCCTGAACTAAACTTTACCAAATTTAGCTGGTATCATCAGGAGAGTCTCTGGAAACATCCCTGAAATTTTGGTGCCGCTAGCCTAAAAACTGTGCCCCCTGGTGGCTGACGAAGTAAAAACCCTAAAATATTTTTTAAAATACACCTCACTCGTGTATAAGTCGAGGGGGGCTTTTTCAGCACAAAAAATGTGCTGAAAAACTTGACTTATACACAAGTATATACAGCAAGTCAATTGACCTTCTGTACTCTCTTTTACTCTGTGAAAGCAAAAGTGCTGTCAGGGTGCAAGACTAGAAGATGTACATAGTTTTGACTTTCTAACAATAACAGAAAGATGCAGAAAAGCGTTAATACCCTCAGACCTTTGCCATATATTAAAATTTTCAGAAAACAAAAATAAAACCAAACAAAGCAACACGGTTGCATGCCTGCAGAAAAAAAATCAGAATTCGGCAGTTTTCTAATGTTAACCTCTCCAGGCCAGATTTCCATTGCTGAGAAAAACCTCCCTCACTGTTCTTGAGATTAAGTTCTATATATCTTCATAGACGTCATCTCAGAGTTTGAGCAGGAACAAAAACAAAACAAAAAACCAAACCCAATTCAGAGTTTTTTCCCCAAACCAAGACTCAAGCATAGCTCAGAGAATGTTTAGAGTGCCCCACTCCCCCAGTACTACAACTAGTCATCAGAATATTTTGGGTTATGCAAAATGGCTGCCAACCCAGAGGCCATAAGTCCCAAATCTGTTTTAGTCCTAACATGTCTTATTTTCAAACTACCATTAAATAATGATTCCTACATCTGCTGTTATCCCCTCCATTAAATAGTAAGTTACAGTGATTGCAAGAAACAACCCCCCCTCCCTGTCCAATATATATACACTGAATTTTTAGCAGTGCTGATAGTTAATGAGATCTCAAGAATTTCGCAACCTAAACAAAGTAACATAGATTCATGCTATTTTGCTTGTGTACTAGCCAGGCACTCTCTGAAGAAAAGGAAAGTTTAAGAAATGTTTGGGAGTTAAATGAGGGAAGATGCTATGAGAAATGAAGAGTGAACATACCATCTGGCACAAGGGCACCTTTGGACTTCTGCCACAACATTTAACATTAGGATAATTTTTTTTAAAAAAATAAATTGTTCAACATTTGCTTTTCAACCTTTACTTTGTTTTTAGAAGAGTTCTTTAGAATTCCATTAGAAATGGGGGAAATTAATCTTTTAATGTAATTAACAAACACAGAAATGCAAATCGTCACATTTAAGTCAACTGTTGAGTAATTACAGCACATGGCCTGTCTTTTGTAATTACAGATACCTAATGTTGGCTTACGCTAATGTGGTATATTCAGAAAACTGGCTCATCAGCTTTGCTTGATTTAGCTTAAGAAAAATAACTTTCTAAAGCAAGCATTTCAAAAATAATCAGCATTACTTTAAAAGTGACTGAAACTTTCCATATATTGCTGCCACAGAGCCCAAAATGCTGATCAAAGCTATGCTAACATTAAAAAATGTTCATCAGTTTTGAAATGTAAATCACAGCTTGATTAAGCCACATCCCAGCTTTGCACTGCTTCCACAACAGTGGTGGCGACTGTCAGCACTCACAGAGTCTGAAATCTACTTGAACAGAGGAATCTTGCCAATGACAACAGCAAACTTTCCTCAGGAAAGCAAGATAATGGATCAATATAATGCAGGTAACCACTGGACAGGTAAGCAAACTATTCTCGAAGAACTTTTTTTTTATATATAAATGTACTCCTTTATGTGTTTCTAAAACTGGTCTTTTGATGCTTCCAACTTCAAAAATCGGTTAAAAAAAGAGTGTTCACTTGAACAACAACAACAACAACAGAAACAATAAGCAATCAGTATACAAACATGAACTCAGGGAGACAGCAAAAATGAAAATGAAGGAACAATAGTGTCCTTCAGCTGCCATATTCTAATTTTTTTTCCACATCACTTGCCCAAATACTATAGTATTCTGGTTTAGTATTTAAAGAACTGAATAAATGTTAGTAGTTTGTTGTCTTCAGTATGTTTTCTAAAGAACTGAGACTGCAATCCTAAAGAAACGTATGCTGCGATTCTATGTATACTTCCTAGGACAGGGGTCGGGAACCAGCGGCTCCTGAGCCGCATTTGGCTCTTTCATCCTTGTACTGCGGCTCCCAGCATGGCTGTTCCTTCCTGGGGCCAGCCAGCCAGGCCCCACCCTCCCTCCTTCCCCTTGGGTCCTGTCTGAGGCTAGAACCACAGACTCCCTCGGACTCTTCCTCCCGCCTCCACCGCTGCTCGTGCCCAGCAGATGGACACCTAGCTCCTTCTGCAAAACTCATCTTCCACACTATGCAAAAATAAAGGAAGCATGCCTGAATCCTCCTCTGCCTAGCTGCATTCAAAACGGGACTTTGGGAGGGGCGGTGCTGAAGTAAAGCCGCCCCCAGGGAAGGTGAGAAGCTATCCTTTCTTTCCTGCCAGCTCCCCTCCCCACCCCCCAGGCAGCTTCCATCCTAGCTGCAGTCCCCAGCAGGACCTTGCAAAAAGAAGCAACAAGAAAGGGGATGCGGCGTGCGCAGAGGACGGATTTTTCAAACGGGTCAGGCACCAGTGGGACCCTGCAAAGAGAAGTGCCAAGAAATGGGATGTGGTGCGTGTAGAGGACAAATTTTGGAAGTGGGGCAGGTCCCAGCAGCCGACCTTCCAAAGAGAAGCACCAAGAAATGGGATGCAGGGCGCATGCACTTGGGGGATGGATTTTGAAAGTGTGGCAGGTCCCAGCAGCCGGACCTTCCAAAGTGAGGCACCAAGAAATGGGATGCGGGGCGCGCGAGGACAGATTTTGCAAGTGGGAGCACCTTGGGGGAGCAGCTGGGCATGCTGGAGCCTCACCTCCAGGCTAGAGTTGAGTTGTGTGCTTTGTGTGTTTGCTCGGCTGGGCGCTCCTCCTCTTCTCCCTCCTCCTCTCGGCAGCTGGAAAGGGGAAGGGTTCAGCCTCACAGTTCCTGCCTAGTTTCCCTCCTGACTGAGGCAAAATGAGTGGCTGAACTGGGGAAGGAGAACTTTGTGCAGCCTGGTCCTCGTTGGCAGCCAAAGTCACCAGCCTCTCTGCCAGCTTGCAGACCTCATCCATGTAGTTGTGGCAAGACGAGGTTTGAGGGAGAGGTGCAAACTCAGGAAACTGCTCCCAAGTCCTTTCTGAATTGCTGCATGGGGGTTAGAAAGTCTCTGGAGCTCTTTTAAAACTGTGTATTTGGGTTGTTGTCCCCTTTCCTGGTCCTAGAGTTCATACAGGTTTACTTAGAAACGCTGCTGAACTCAGGACTTACTCCACAAGTAAGCTTGAATGGAGTTTCCATGCCAACAATGGGAGCTGCGCCAAAGAGATAGTCGTGTGCCCTTTCAATCGGTAGAGTTGTTAAGAAGGTTGGCAAAAAGGCTGTAAAGTTCTACAAAGTATTCTGAATATTAAGAGACAGATGCAGTCGTCTCAGATGTGTGCATTTAAAAAGTTTTGCAAATATTTCAGAATCCTTTGCTTCCAAATTTTAATAAATTCAGTGTGTTTGAAAATTTGATAACTATAACCTTGCCTTCAAAAACAGTGACACTACCATGCTTTCTAGGTTTATTACATCCCAGAGTAAGAAGCTGGGATTAGAAGAGAATTCTTCTGCAGTGTAGAAATAGATGTTTTATACAAAGCGTAAAGGGGTGTGTGTGTGTGTGTGTGTGTGTGTGTGTGTGTGTGTGTGTGTGTGTGTGTGTGTACACACAGTGTTATCTTCATTTTAAATGTCAAAAAGTATTTGCGGCTCCAAGTGTTTTCTTTTCCGTGGAAAATGGGTCCAAATGGCTCTTTGGGTGTGAAAGGTTGCCTACCCCTGTCCTAGGGAGAAAGGGCCATTGAACACAGTAGGAACAACATTCTTAGTAACAGGAAATAACAGGAAATAATGCATACATTATACTAGGACTGGTCCCCAGCACCACATTATCACCAAGAAAAGGAAAGGCAAACACCTTAAATATGTGGACAAGTTACAGTTATGTACAGTAATTAAAACACCCTTTAGTGTGTAATCTTTTCACAGGACAATCTTACCTTAATGTTGTCTTTCTTTTGGGTTAATACAGCAGCTTACATGCACAAGATTGTGCTTTTCTATATAACTTCCTCTGAAATTTGTGGGGCCTGTTTTGGCAACAAATTAATTAAAAATCCACACCTCTGAATAATGTTGTTAGATCCATTTGTGACTAATGTAAATAAAAGTTGCAATTCTGAGGACATTTTCAAGGAACTGAAAAGTGAATATGTTTTAAGATCAAGATGCAAATCCCTCACATGTGATCATCTTCCATGCATCAGTGATTTGTAGAAAGTTTCAGACACAGACAATTAATCTTGAATGAAGATTATTTTCACAGATATCCGACAATACAACTATTTCAATTTGTTTGGATGTTCCTGACCCTTCAGTACTCAAGTAAAACAAGGGTTTCTGAACAGTTATACATTCACATACAAGCTGCCAGAGATACTCATTCAAGTTCTTTTTAAAAGGACGTCTTTGTGTTAAAGTGCCACTGGAACTGTCATAAATGAAGCAAGCAATAAAAATGATTCTGGCTGATTCCGCATGGGCCAAAAACAGCGGTGTGAAAATGGTGTGAAAACAGTATACACCGTTTTAAACCCTTTTAACCCTTTTCACACTGCTGTTTTTGGCTCATGCGGAATCAGCCTCCATTGTTGACTATATGCTTCTCCCATTTGGAACGGCTTAGTTGGGATATGTCTGCTGTAGTGAGAGACCAGAGAACCTGAAGCAATGATGGATAAACTAGATTTTGGAGACCAGAGTGTCTAATCCATACTCTGGGTAATTGGAAGAACAAGTCTGGCAGTCACTCTTTTCTGCTGAACAAAATATTCCCTGCCCTTTCAAGAACAGACACAGGTTCTGCAATGAACACTTCAATAAATGTCACCTCAATAAATTGGCAGAACATTCCTAGCTAATGTATGCGAGGACAAACTTGACCATTTTATCCATAACACCAACATAGGATTTTCAGTGGCTCTTAAAGCCTTCTGAAGCAGAACACACTCTTATTCCAGAAGAAAAACAGGAGACTGGGTCAGAGGATGTTCTGCTTCTAAAAGGAGAGGTAACTTGCTTAGGGCTGATTTACATACTACAATTCAGGGTCAAAGATTTTTTATGTTAGGCAAATCATACAGGTTTACCATGTATTAAAATGCCTTTGAGCAGGACAACCTACGGCCCTGTGGCATACAGCTTGTAAACACCCCCCCCCCCCAATCTTGGTTAAATGTTACATTTTCCCCACAACTGCCACTCACTTTCATCCCCTTTCCTTACTTCCATGTTCTATTCAATCATGCAACATGAATGCAGGTTGTGACTTGTTCGGCCATCCTTTAAAAAAAAAACTGCTTTATGGTAAGTATGTTTTAGAAATGGATCTAAAAACTGGATGAAATCATAGAATCACAGAGTTGGAAGAGACCCCAAAGGCCAACCAGTGCAACCTCCTGCAATGCAGGAACAATCAAAGCACTCCCGACATATGTTCATCCAGCCTCTGTTTAAAAATCTCCAAAGAAGGAAACTCCACCACACTCTGAGGCCGTGAATTCCACTGTCAAACAGCCCTGACGGTCAGGAAGTTCTTCCTAATGTTTAGGTCTTTTTTCCTGCACCTTGAATCCATTACTCCATGTCCTAGTCTCTGAGGCAGCAGAAAACAAGTTTGCTCCCTCTTCGACATGGCATCCCTTCAAATATTTAAACATAGCTATCAAGTTTTCCCTTGACCTTCGCTTCTCTAGACTGAACATCCCCAGCTCCCTAAGTCTCTCTTCATAGGGCATGGACTCCAGACCTTTTACCATTTTGGTTGCCCTCCTCTGGACCCATTCCAGCTTGTCAATATCATTCTTGAATTATGGTGCCCAGAACTGTAAACAATTCCAGATGAGGTCTAACCAATGCAGAATAGAGAGGTACAATTACATCCCTCGATCTTGACCCTATACTCCTATTGATACAGCCCAAAATCACATTGGCTTTCTTGGCCGAAATAGAACTACTATCAAACAGGTCCTCATCAAACAAACTGCAACTGAGGATTTAAGAATTTATGGAGAGTTGGAGGTATGTGCAGTAATTTGTGAGAGAGGCAAGCTGGGTCTAAGCTTGAATGCAGAGGAGAAACAGGTACACTTTGTTGGGGCATGGAGGTTCAGAATATTATTGCCTATTTATGCCATTTCAGAAACAATATGGATTGTATGGATGGGATGTAATTTTGTATGCCTTTGTAATATTAAAAGTTTGCATGTGCCCCAGAAAAATTATATCCCAAAACATTTTGTGAATATAGTAGTAGAAAAGGGGACTTACAGTGCCATCCTTAGCAGCTAGCCATTAATTCAACTTTGTTTAGGACTATACCATGAGTTTCAGGATGGAATTTCTATCTAACTTCTTCAAAGTAGTATTACTGACAAAATTACATATTGGAATATTGGAACCAAATAACAGATTAGTCAACATAGAAATGCTGCCCAAAATGACCTCTTCATGCCATTTCATTTGATCATGGCACATAACACTTAGATGACTGTACTACCTGGCTATTTTGTTCAGGTATCTGCACATTATTGCTTCACAATCCTCAACAGTTTCCATGTGTGGAGAAATTGTTTGTACCACTTTAATTTTCTCCAACCTGAAGCTGCTTCAGCTAAAAGTTATACCCAGCTGTAGATTGTGTTCTTTGTAATTAGGACTCTAACCATCTCTTTAAGCATTTACACCTGTTAGCAACTATGACTTTTTGCCAAGCTGACTCAGCAAATTACCATGAGAGCATTATTGGTCTGTGTATAATTGCCTTTCAACGCTCTCATTATTATCTATCTCTCTTTCCTTATTTTCGTCTTTACCTTCACTGCTGTTACTCTGTTTTGAAGTCCTGCCTGTTATCTTAAGTATTTTCAAGTCGTTAAACTCTGCCAGTTAGTTTTATCAGTTATATTTCTTGTTTTCCTTTGCTTGAATTTGCTGTAAGGAAAGCTACGCTACCGAATGTTTTAAACTGTTATTTTTACCTTTGCTTATGCGTTTTCAGTACTTTCGTTTATTGAGCAGGCGCAGCTCTCAATAAACCTTAAAATATTATTTTACTTAAACATTTTTGTTTCTGAATTGTTGGGTGCATTTAACAAAATCCCAACCCACATTTTTTAGGAGGTGGCAGTAAGTCTTCGCTTTCGTTACACCACAGGTGTTCTAAATGTTTCCTAGAGTTCCATTTAGCAGGAAACATTTGTCATAGAAAACCATTTTTAGCAGCATCTCACTGGCAACATCCCATTATCGACAAGTTGTGGCTCGCTTTATCCCAAGTTTATATTGAGCTCTTTTTTTCTACTTTCACGGAAAATCCAAAAGGCATTTGAGGCTGAGGCCATATTGGAAGCAATGGGAGACCTGGGCCAACGTCTGTCATGGCTGCCCTGCTGCAACTGTCAGCTCCTCTGAAGAAGCTCCTGGTGCAGCTGTCAGCTCGCCTGAGAAGAGTTAATGGAGCCTTGCAGAGAGAAGCCAGCTGAACTGGTAGAGCCTGAACCCAAACAGGCTTCTGGCTCAGAACTAATCACCAGGGCTGAGGATTATGCTAGCAGCTCTGAGTCTACAGATGCAAGCCTAAGATTGAGACTGGCCTTAAAGGAGAGATGCCGCTCAGCAAGACTACAGGCTTACCCAGAACCTTTGCAGGAGCAGTCCCAGGCAAGTAGCTCTGAGGAATAAAAAAGCCATGGGCAGGAACTGCAATTGTGGTTGCAAAGTGGATTCTACCTGACCTTGTCTGCATGCCACTGCTGTCTCCAGACCTGACTGACAACAGAATGGCTTTTGACCTTGATTCCTGGATTTTCCTGGTTGCTGTATGCATTCCTGGCATTTGACTCCTGGCCTGATTGACTTCTCTTTGGATTCTCCCTTGGAATTGGTAACTTTGGACTTTATTCTTTGCCAAACTGCCAGCAGCCCAGGTCTGAGCCTCCTTAGTACTGCATGTTGCTGTAGCAGCACACCAGCCCTGCTCAGCCCAGTAAGTATGATAGTTTTCAGAAAGGGTTATTAAGATAGTGATAAAAACAAGGGAGAAACAGGTACTCCAAAAAGGGCCAACTAGGCTCAAATAAAAACTAACCTTTAAGATCTCTTTTTCCTTTTCCAGAACCCATCACATTCCTCTACCCACCGCATTTCATCTTCCTCTACCTCTGCAAACTCTCCATTTCTCTTATATGGTTACCAGCCGAGTGCTTGCAATTCTGAAGAGTTTTGAGGAGAAATATGGGGAGGAGGAACATCATTGCTGTGACAACATCACTTCCTGGTGATGACCCTGAAGTGATGATGCTCTTCCAATAATGCTCTATGAATTCTGCCAAACTCAGTAGCAAAGACCACAGAGAATGGAGAAATTCCTATGAGGGTTGCAGGCACAGTAACTGGAAGTGAGGCCACTGAATCCACAATGCCATTCCCTCCATTTTTCCCGCCATTAATTTACAAGAGTGGTGGGAATCTAGGAGGGTTGGGGACATTGGGTGAATCACTGGTATCAAATGTGCCATGGTGACACTTCTGGGAAAGCCGGAAGTGATGTCACATTACTCTAGGAATGGCAGAAACTCTGGATTTCTAGAGTGATGTATCATCATGGCACCTTCCATGTCCCCATTCCTAAGCTCCCACCAGGTTTTTCCCTGTAAGTAGTGCAACGTTACACCATGTGCAATGCCATTTTTAAAAATTCCTCCCTGCTGCCAATCAGAGTGGTGGTGAGTTACAAGGGGTGCCAGTGAGAGATCTCGCATTATGGGAGGTGGCCTGGCAACCCTATCATTTGCCTGAAAACAGGCAGGGCCTGCTGCAAATGGCCAACTGGCTGCCCTATTCCACCATCAATGCACAATTACATGACTGTGTATTATGTACATATATCATAAATACATCTCAGCAAAACAATGAAGCACCATAACAAAATCTCCTTAGCATCACCTTTTGGAATCAACTCTTTGGGGAGGAAAACAATGTTGTTTTTAATGCCCCATTTTTAAACTTGTGACATGAAGGAGCATGTGACACTAAGACTGCATTTTTGTTGGGTGATAAGTCTTAAAGATCTGGAGTCAAACCATTTTCAATAAATATATTGGTCTATCAGCACTGAAATTATTCCCAATCAAGCAATTTCAGACCATTTTTATCTTATTTTTCACATTATCATAAGAATCCACCGTACACGGAAATTGTAGCAATAACTTCATCAGCAAGGGGCAACATAATATTTTTTTAATTAGAAGATTTCCTGAACCAGTCTGTATTTCATTCAAAAGATCAGTTTTTCAAGTTTGTTTTCCCATGATTTCCCAACACTGGATCACCAGCTGTTTGTCTGTGTCCACAGTATCATTTGAAGCACTGGAGGCTGGCTCTCTCATGTGGTATTTTTTTTAATTTCTTGTTGGCAGTTGTATATGACAATTTCCCCATGGTCAGTCAGGCTTCCAGCTGCTTGGCTGCAGTAGTGTAGCTGCAATGGGGACATCTGGCTGTGCAGAAGGGGTGGCCGTGGTGGAGTTTGCATGCCGAGAGAGGGGCGTGCCACTGCAGCCTCCTTCTTGGTGTGCTGCCTGGTGAGTGACCCTCCCCGCCAGATAAGTGGGGTGCGGGGGGTGGAACAAGGGCCCATGCTGGCGGCGGAAAATGTGGAGCCCCGGGCTCAGTTTTCCTCAACTACGCCTCTGCTTGGCTGTTCCCTTTTCAGTTCTATGTCTGCCCCATCTCTGACCCTGTTACAAATATTTCAGCTCGAATTTTGGACCAAACTGTCTTTATGTTCTAGCTTTAGCAAATCCTGTGTTCTTCTCTTTCTATGGCAAGAACACCTGTGCCCTTCATTCAATTTCTTGCAATACTACTTTTATCTGTTCTCATGACAAAAGAAGCACTGATTGCTCCTCAGTAACTTTTAACTTCAGGAAAATTACCAAAATTATGGGTACTTGATCACACTGTACTCACTGTAAAATTCCAGAAAACCATACTAGTACTACATGTATTGTTGAAGACTTTCATGGCCAGCATCAACTGGTTGTCGTGGATTTTCTGGGCTGTGAGGCTGTGGTCTGGTAGTTTTAGTTTTTAGTGGATGAAACATTAGGAGCTAAAACTATCAGGCCACAGCCAAACAGTTAAGAAACCACAAAATCCGCTTCGTACTACATGTTATACCTATAGCTGACATCCAAATTAAAAACCTATTTGATTAGTTGATTGAATTCTGCTAATCAAGTAAAACATTCTCCAGTGAATGGCAGAGGTCTGTGCAATGGATGTATATCAAATAAAAGATTTTTTTGCTAACCCTCACAATATATCATCTTGTCTTTGAACTATCCAGTAAAAATACAGTCAGAAACAATGCCTGCACAGCCTCCTTCTTTGTTCTACACAGAAAACTCATTCAGCTCAAACATGCCTTTATGAAATATTCATATAATTTTTAAAAGCCTCATGAGATTTGCTGTAGACAATACATATCTAGGTTATGCCAAAATAAAAAATCACAATGGTCAAAACTGGCCAATTTTGCATGGAAAAAAATGATTTCTGAGATAACGTTTTGATTTCAAAATCAAAGCCAAATCTCCAGTCTGCAACAGTGTATTTTCCGTAGATTAAGTCAAATACACCTAACATTCTTCCCGTATTGTTAACTTTTTTTTCTGAATTGAGCTGAACAGGGAATTCACTATTAACGCAGCAAATGCAGTTCACCCATGTCTGTCTTGGAGTTTTGCAGGCCTTAGTACTTATATTCCCATCAAACTCTGCAAAATTACATTGGTAGATTCCACCAGGCCAAATATAACGGGTGTAGGATGTTATACAAACTGTGTGTGTGTGTGTGGGGGGGGGGGGGGCGCGAAAGAGCGAAAGCAACCTAGATTGTTTCCATGAGCTACAATTGCTGCCTGAACAGGTGAAGGGCTCACATGTGAATGGGAAAAAGGAAAATGGGTTCCTTTATAATGAATGCAACTCATTATACATATGCTGTGCAGAATCCACCATTGTAATGTCTTCCCCTTCTTTGTATAATATCATTGGTTCCACTAGGGGGTCCCTAACATTCTATTGAGTAGTTTTACTTGAAATGAAGCTCCTCTTTATGCTTTAGAGCAGGGGTCTGCAACCTGCAGCTCTCCAGATGTTTATGAACTACAATTCCCATCGGCCTTTGTCAGCATGGCCAGCTGGCCATGCTGGCAGGGGCTGATGGGAATTGTAGTTCATGAACATCTGGAGAGCCGCAGGTTGGAGACCCCTGCTTTAGAGGGACTATAGCTCAATGGCAGAGCATGTAATTTGCACGTAGAAGGTCACTGCTTCAATCCTTGGCATCTCTAATTAGAAATGAACCTTTACATTTTTTTAAGTAGGTAAGGATCCACTGACCCTCAGAGCTGACAATATTGACCATTACAGACCACCACTCTGAGTTAGTATAAGGCAGCTTCATGCATTCCTTTATTTCAGTCTAGTGGCAGATCACTCTGATCCAGGAAGCACTGATACTGGAAAAGGTATCCAACGCTACCTATTAACAGACATATTTTCAAAGTCAAAGTAATTAACAAATTCTACAGTCTTATTCTTCACAAAGAACAGAACATACCACCTCCCTCCCCCCCCCACCTTTTTAAGGTTCATGCTTTTTTTCATTTCCTTTCTCTGCTTAGAGTATAGAGCTGAATAAGCAGTCCCGATCTCACAGGGAGTAGGTGTGGTACAACAGTTGTTTTCTGCTTGACTGGAAATGAATGCAGTGACAAAAACTCACTTGTACATCTGCCATTTCACTTTGGCTAGGTCACAGACCTTTTTTAATTGTCATACATGCCTTTAAAAAGTATAGGAAATTATTTTGGGTCAGCTGACTATGTCAGTTTTTAAAATACAAAAACTATAAATTATTTTTCAGGATTCATTTAAATTGTAAAACCAAGTCTTGATATACAAGTTTTGAACACAGTTGTCTCTCCGTATGATACTGCAAGATATTTCTAATTAGGAAGACAATAGAAACAGCAGTTTCCTTTGTAGCAGGCGAGAACAACTTACGACCCACCAAGCAGAACAAAGCCCATCAGGCTCAGCCATGTATTTATGGGCTGGCAGCTGCTTTACAAACCCTGTTTATGCTTCCTTAGGTAGGAATCAAAAACAGGAGGGTTTAACAATCTTCCAAACTCCTAAAGGGCCACCATACATATTTAGCAGGCTGTGCTTGGCTTGCTGTGATTTGGCCTAATGTTATAAAAAGCAACAGAAAGTAAAAAAACTACATAGCACTCAATAGTTGAGATACCAAGGTTGAAATCCTAAGCACACTTATGAAATAGTAAAGCCTATTAACCTCTGTGGGACTAACTTCTGAGTATACATGCTTCATATTGCATTGTGCCTATGTTAAGATACAGAATCTAACTCCAAATTAAGATCTATTCATTTCTTCAGTACCTGGACTATTTTGGTTCTTTATGGGCAAAAATCACTCCACTCAGTGATTTATCCTACAACTCATGTACCAATAATAAATCATAACTTAAAAGCATTACAATTATATAGACAGTGAAATCACCTCTGACATTTTTTTCAGTATATGGCTAATTCCTCAGCCTTTTTTGGCCAATTTTTAAAAGAAACTGTCAAAGTTTTGTAGAAACTCGCCTTCTCAGGATTTCTATTTTTGCTGCTGGTAAAAATAGTACTTAGAGTCATTAGTACAGTTTGATGACAGCCACTAACAAGATAATGAACAAGATAAGATCGAGTGAGAAATTATTCCAATTATTATTATTCCAATTATTATTACATTATTCCAATTATTATAATTATTATTAATTATTGGAATAATTAAATATCAGGTTGCAAACAGAGCAAGTTTGTGGATGGCTAACTGCTGCTTTTTCAGTGCAATCATACGAACAATTTCCTGGAAGTAAATCCCACTGGCTGACAAGAAGAAAGCTGTCTTGTTTGAAATGTGATATTACAGGAGCATTTTACGGATATTGTGGACTGCCGGAAAGACCAATAAGTGGGCTTTAGGTCAAATAAAGCCTGAGCTCTCCCTAGAAGCTAAAATGACTAAACTGAGGCAATTTGGTCACATTATGAGAAGACAACAGAAAAGACAATAATGCTAGAAAAAGTTAAAGGAAAAGAGATGAGTTGGCTTGGTTCAATTAACATGAGATGGATTGACTCAACCAAGGAAGCCACAGCCCTCAGTTTGCAAGACCTGAAAAAGGCTGTTATCAATAGGCTATTTTAGAGGTCATTAATTCATAGTGTCATCTTAAATCAGATGAGACATGAAAGCACTTAACACATGGACATACAAGTCCCAGTAAGTTGAATTCTGAGCAGATCTGCTTAGAATGGGAGTGGTTGTTTCCCCCTGCAGCAGAATACATTGCTTGGAAAACTGCTCTCAAGAAACGGGAAATCAAGGCAAAGACAGGATAATAGCTCTGAGAAGGAAAATGACAAAGGTTGAGTCATGCTGGTATCACAAATCATGCAGAGCATCAAGGCTTGGTAAGCACGCTGCAGAGTTGGGATGCCAGCTAGATGAGGATGGGAATAGAGCAGACCAAGTGTAACCAGAAGCAGCTTGGTCTTCACAAGAGAGACAATGTTCATAGAGTAGGAGAAAAGCACTAAGGATTTATAACAGGCAGTTGAAGGACTGCAGGTTCTCAGCACGTGACAAAGCTTAAGTAGCAGGCTTAAAGCATTTCACACTGATTGATCTCCTGCTTTGATAGCAATTGAGGTTGCCTGGTGGTGGCTATTACAACTGATATCTGAGCGACAGAGTTGACTTTATCTGGAGGAAGTGGCTGCTTTGGAAGGTGCAGCCTATGGCATTATATCTCATTGAAGTCCTTCCCCTCCTCAGGCTCCACCCTAAAACCTTCAAGTATTTCCCAATCTGGAAGTGACAACCCTAGTAGCAACGAAAAAGTGCAGGAAACTGAATCAATGTACAGATGAACTGCCTTGATTATTTAGAGCATGATACTTGAATTTGGCTCCTAGCTAGGCCCTAACCACTGTGTCTTATGAATCCTGATTTGATTTGAATGGCACTGAAACAAATGAGACTTCCACATTCACATATTGTAGGAGCGATACCAAGAATTATTCTCTAAATAAGAAATTCTTCTGAATGCAATTAATTAAGAGAAAAGATGACAATCCACCACCAGGGGTCAGATTGGCAGGCACTAGAGTCGGGGTCTTGTAATCTTTTTATTATCTTATTATAATATCTTTTTATTATCTTACTATAACATATTTTTATTATCTTATTATAACGAAGTCTGTTATGGCTTCCTAGGTTTCTGGTGGTTAGTTTCAGATTAGCTCATTTGTTTTGTATTATTTATATTGCTTCCAGCGTCTCTCATTGTTCTGAATGCCAGTAGGTATAGTAGTTAAAGTGTTGGGTTGGGAAACCCATGTTTGAATCTCTACTCTGTATGACACCTTGGATAAATCACAGTCTCAGTCTAACCTACCTCACAAAGTTGTTGTAAAGGTAAAATGGAAGACAGGAGAATGATGTAAGCCACTTTGAGATCCCATTGGGGAGCAAGGTGGGAATATAAATAAAGTAGTAAAATAAAACATGCACTTTTGTGTACATGTTGGAAGACTTTCTTTGCTATTAAAAACAGTAACATGATCAGAATTTGGCACATGCTGGCAAAGTTATGAGATCCAATTTCCAGATTAGTCTTTTGCCACCTAATAAGAAACTGATGCCAAATAATTTCCAATATTTTGTACACATGAAGAGCAACTAGCATGCACAGGTTCAGTTGGTGGGAATTTAATAATGTAATTCGTGTTTTCACTGATTTTTTTCCTTGTCAGTAGGGAAAAGTGGCAAAACCTGTTCTCTGTTACACTTCACTAAAACTGCCATTTACTTTAATCTCTTGGAGCACCAAGGTTTAGATCCAAGCAAATGAAATCAGCAGTAGGCATCATAGTTTGCTCTTTTAGCAATCTTCTACACGTAAGAAATGCTAAATTCATAATAATATATACATGCTAAGTGTGCAACTGTTGAGATTAACTCTAAGTAAGATTCTTTTTATAAGATAATTTTTTTCACATGGCCAGTTGGCCTGACCAGCCAAACATGATTTTGTGCCCTGGATGTTCCTTAGCCACCTGTCAGACATATGACAAACTGACATTTGACTGGCAAACAGGTGCAGATGTGAATGGCCATTTGATTACAGTGTAGCTTTTGTCCACTGTCACTCATTTTGACCACCTGTTTATCATGTGATTAGTGAATTAATACAGAATAAAACACACACAGACTAAATTCTTATGCTGTTCCAGTTTTGGTTCGTTGAAAGTACTCTATTCATGTGTTGGAATTAATGCATGCATATCGTGCTTGTATATGCATAGATCTGGTTATAAGAAACAGCCAACATCCATTCACTTTAAGAATGAAATTGAGGACCTGCACCTGGATAAATATGGGGTTTGTGTTACACATTCAGCTGTACATTCTAGTAGCCACACGAACTTGTGAAATATTGTCTATTAAAGAAATTCATCGTGTTGGTTAAATCTGGTCACTATGCCCTGGTTACCTCTACTCTAGATTACTGTAATGCACTCTATGTATGACTGCCCTTGAAAAGTATTCGGATGCTTCAATTGGTGCAGAATGCTGTGGCCGTGATGTGGACTAGAGTGGGTCATAGGAAACATATAACTCTAGTCTTGACTTACCTGTATTGGCTCCCAATCTGTTTCTCGGCACAATTCAAGGTGCTGGCACTGACCTTTAAAGCCTTAAATGACTTGGGGCCAGCGTAACTAAGGACCACCTACAGAAGGACCACCTTATGTACCTACTCGACTGCTGCAGTCATCTTCCGAGATCCTGCTTCAGTTGCCCCCACCTTCTGAAATTAGGCAGGTGGCAACCTAGGAGAGAGCTTTCCCAATCACAGCACATGCTCAAACTCTGGAACTCTCTTCCCAGGAAGACATGTCGGTCTTCTTCTGCTGCTATCTTCTACCAGCAGGTGAAGACTTTTGTTTTGTTTTGTTTGAAGTTCCCTCAATAATCTCTCCCTACCCCATGTTTTAGTTGTTCTTTTTACATTTTTGTATGCACGTTATAGTTTTGGTTTTTACTTATATTAATTTTTCATTGGTTTTATAGCTTTTAAGATATGTTTTTATTATGTTTTTTTAATTTGTCAGCTGCCTTGGCAGCCCTAAAGAAGGCAGAAAAGCACGATATGAAATTTGTAAAATAAAAAAATAAATAAAATGGTTCTCTATATCTTTTCCTATTTTTCCTTCCCATTTCCTTGTTCTCCTTGATGCCAGCTCCCTGAAACTTAGCCTCTTGGACAAGACTTCTCAAGTTGATTATCTTAATGAAACAGACTACTGTGTAATAGTGATTATACTGAAGTATCCACTCAGCTAATGTCTATAAGACTAACTTGAAAGCTCTTGTGGAAGTGTTGCGGTTTGCTTAGACTATTAATGTAGCTTACTGGGTTGTATCTTCTTTCCCTCTGGTCATTCTTACACAAACTATCACGTTTCCAAATAGACAGCTCAGGGTGGCTTACAACAGTAGATTTATAATTAAATTTAAAACAACCAATTCCACAATATGCTATGGTGCCTTGATAATCAAGCTAAAAGTAATTGAAATTAATTAAAGGGAGTGTTATGGCCTTAACAGGGGAAGGGGATTTGGGATAGGATTCTCCACCAGCTGCTAAAAAGTGTAACAGCACACATATAGTTTTTAAAAGTAGCAAGGGGGAATGAACTCACATTGGCAGATCAGGAGAGGGACCAAGAGGAGATCTTTTAGACTTTATGATACGGGGAAGGAATTCTGGCAATGAATATTCCACAGAGAAGCAAGAGTCCAAATTGAATTTAAATGTTTTATATAAATTTGTTTAAAAATACACACACTCAGTAAGACACAAAGGCACATACATTCAAGTTTCCTAGGATATAAACAGGTTTGAAAGATGGATTGGATGATAGAAATGGAGGGGGATTTTCAGGGTAATACGTTACCTAAATTCAGCTGAAGAAGATCTTGTAGAAGGCAAGGATTTCAAATGACCAGCATCTGAATCCAGGCGAAGGACAATATCGTGTCTCAACTTAACCAGTCCAAGGAGAGGCATACAGGCCAGGGTAAGGAGCACATGTGTTGGGAGATTGAACTGAACTTTGCCACCCACCCTTTTTTTTTGCCCAGGAAAGTGAGGGAATAGAGTGAGTTTAAGTTTTATTTTTCTAAATCCTCTGGGTAATTTCCCATGGACTTTGGGAGTGCTGAGGTCATTAGTCATCTCATCTACTGCTAAACCCGTGACAATTAAAATGCATTTATCTTAATGGCTTTATGCACAGAAAGTAACTCTTACAGTCTCTGCCTTCAGCATTCAGATTTGAATGAGGCTGATTGATTCAGGATGGGATAAGTGGTTTTAGGAGAGTCATCACAAAGGGAAGGAAATGCAGAGAAGTAACTTATTTGTTGTTGACCTGCTGGGTTCCCCAGAAGAAATAGGAAATGAAGGCAAGTATCTGATAGCACTTGAGTTGGCTTTTAACAGTTTCTATAGCAAAGGTGTGGTAATCCAAGCATTCTAGTGAGAGCTCAAATAGGGGCCTCCAAGTTATGCTGGAGTAACTCATTATCTTAGCTTTTGTTAAAGTAGTTTTGACCTTTTGACATGCTGCTACCTACACCCATAGGAGTGCTTTTGGCAACTGGCTTTTGCCAATATGATTTTAAAGCAGAAATATATATAAATAATATTCTGGGGGTCCTTTGGGTCGTTAAAGGGGGGGGGAAGAAGAGAAAGGGAAGGGGAGGGGAGGGGGAAAGGGTGGTCAGTTGTGTTGGATACCTTTTGATATACCTTTTGAAAATAAGCCAAGAGACTTCCCTTTGATATAATGGTCTGTTCAGGCTCTGGAATTTTTTTTTTTTGTTACTAGACAATTTATATGCATGGTGTCATATTGAAAAAACCAACTTCCTCATTGGTCATTTGAAAGACCAGAATATGCTGGCAATCCAAGGATTGTTTCATACATGATACATTTTCTACACAGAATAATCTTTTGCATAGGAAAACAGACATACACACATATTATGGCACTGTTCCAGGCTCCGAGGCTATTTCTGTGAAGGGAAAGTACCACACGTGAAGCAGACCTTGTCTCAACAAGAATTGCTTCTCTGGGTTGCTGAGATTGTATCGTTATTTGAAAAAAAAACATGGAACGCATCAGCACCAGATTACAGGAAAAGACAGTTAACTTCACTATGGTCTATACATCAGAGTTCATTATTATAATTTATCCATATTATTTATGGAGTGTCAGCTGTGTTTGACATTGTACATGCACTGGAAGAAAGCTCTATAGACCTGGCTCTGAGGAAGATAATACAATCTACAATTTGACAGCTGTTCCCCATATGTAATTCCTACTGACTTTTACAGAGATATGTAAGTGAATATTTATGGAAGCAAGACTGCTCCCTCCCCATTATCAGAAGTCAAACATCAGGAAACTCATCAGTGGGCATCATAGCACCTACATGCACCATGTTGCAGGCCACTGGTTTGTGTGTACACACATGTTGCAAGTGCACAACAATTAGTAGCAAGATTGTTGAGGTGATTTTCAGGAGCAGCAGTGGTTAAGAGCAGGTGCATTCTAATCTGGAGGAACCGGGTTTGATTCCCCGCTCTGCCGCCTGAGCTGTGGAGGCTTATCTGGGGAATTCAGATTAGCCTGTGCACTCCCACACATGCCAGCTGGGTGACCTTGGGCTAGTCACAGTTCTTATGAGCTCTCTCAGCCCCACCTACCTCACAGGATGTTTGTTGTGAGGGGGGAAGGGCAAGGATATTGTAAGCCCCTTTGAGTCTCCTAGGAGAGAAAGGGGGGATATAAATCCAAACTCCTCCTCCTCCTCCTCCTCCTCCTCTTCTTCTTCTTCTGACTCATACATTTGTTAGGGCTTATTAGCAAATTCTTTGTTTTATCAGAATGATTACTTATGTGATCAGAAGACAAAAGAGCAAGGTGCAAGATTGAGAGTTTATTTACCATTTCTAGATTCCTGTGCATTTCACAGTTTGCTTCATGAGGAAATCTTCTACAGAAATTTCTCAGTTCCCACCATGAACAATTGAATGAGTGAGAAACCCATAGGGATCTAGAAGAGCTAAATTGGTGGTGTTACAGAGGTTTTCAGTCCTCGCAATTCACTTAGATCTGCTCACCCAGTTTAATCGTACATGTTTCACTCATGTGGTCATAATAAGCAATGCTTTTAGAGGAAAGAAAGATGTGCTATATACTCAGTGCTCTCTGAACCGGCCAAATGAACATTAAAATGAATATATATATAGTTAATGTGTATGCCATAGAATTTTTTTGAAGTTTCTTGCTGAACAAACTGGGGTTCAAGCATGCTTTCCCACTAGCACACTAGTGTATTTATTTCACACATGTAGGAGCAAAAAAGGGGCTTCATCAGTGGGTAGGAGAAGACAAAGGGGAGTAAGGTATAAAGTAGAAAGTTATTTTGTGAAGTATCAGTTGCCACTAGGCATATAAAAAAATCCACTGTTTCTTTCTAGCTCTGTGCCTGTCAAATCACCAAATCAAATGTGTATTCACTCATGTGGCACAGTTTTTTTGAGTGTATATACCACCTTGCAATATACATGGAGGACCACTTGTTAGAAAATACTACCACACCATTAACTGTACATATGAGGGAGCTATTCTGCACTTGAGATTTGAAACAGCAGTAACAGAAAGTAAAAATAAGCACACATTCCATATGCTGTGGAATGTACTTTCATTTCTGAAAGCTGCATTACAGCTGCTGAGATTAATGTTCTTTTCCATATTTCCATAATAAATCCATAATTTTCAGGAAGTTTTAAAACTGTTGGACTCAAAAATCTGGCAGCTTCCAAAGTCAACTCCATTCCAAAAATTAACAAAGCCTGTTAATGTTTTTTCTTCCTTTTAGAAAAAGAGAACCCCGAACTTGCAAAGTTTTTAGTTCCTTTGTACACAGGGGGTTTTTTTAATAAAAAAGAGAAAAATGTTTTTTAGTTCAAAAATGAAATACACCATGCCTTCTTTAAGTCCAGTCTAACTGCCATTATTGGAATTGAAAAAGCACTTTGTGAAATTTAAGCATGTTGGATCAGGGATTTAATCAACACAGCATGCATAAAATGCTTTGGAGGATTTCTGACAAAAAAGTAAAATAGAGACAGAAAAACAGAAAAAAATATTCCTGAGAAATAAGAATGATTATTTATTGCCAACAGGTATTTGCTAATTTGTACATTACTGTGCACTTCCAGACGTCAATTAATTTTAATGGGTTTCAATAAAATTGTATTTTATTGCACTGGTGTCACCCTTAACTTACAAATGCTACCAAGCTATACTGAGAAAAATCAGGTGTTTAGATCCCAGTATAAATTTAAATTGTAGCAGTATGTATAGTGTTCAGTCTGCCTCACCCCCTCTTATTCTAAACAACTTAAAACAAGAGCATAACAACTGACTGATCTTTGTGGTAGTTTCATGATGCAAAAGATAACACATTAAAATGAGTGTGTGGTATTTGAAAGACACATAAAAACTAGTCACGCAGCCTCTTAAGCTGTTTATTTGTTGCTCCTGTGTAAAAGGGCCAATCTGCAAAAAACTCAGATTGCTATGAGAAATGCATTCCCACTCAGAGAAAAATGTGCTGCAACAGGCTGAACAACACTGAAATTATAACCCTGTTTCCCCGAAAATAAGACATCCCCAGAGAATAAGACGTAGTAGAGGTTTTGCTGGAGTGCTAAATATAACACATCCCCCGAAAATAAGACGTAGCAAAGTTTTTGTTTGGAAGCATGCCAATCGAACAGAACACCAGAGCATGCAGCTGTGGAGCGGAAAAATAAGACATCCCCTGAAAATAAGACATAGCGTATCTTTGGGAGCAAAAATTAATATAAGACACTGTCTTATTTTGGAGGAAACACGGTATATAGGTTTCTGGTAGATTAAATTTGTTACCCCTTCACCCACCAAACCCTATTGATAATTTAACTGTAATTTGGAACAGCTGGATCGTATATTAATTCTTGAACAATGGAAAAGTCTCCTCAAGGAGTTCTTACGGTTCCTGTAGTCCTGATGTTAAATAGATGAGTTTGTCCTGCAGGGGCATAGCTACAGAAAATGGTGCACTTAAATTGCACCCCTCCCCCACTTCACAGCTGGACTCCGCTGTAGTGGGGCAACAGATTGGAATGGGGGAGCAGTCCTAGTTGTGTTAACTAAAAGGAAGAAGGAAATAACATTCACACTGAAGGAAGAAAAGAAGATAGAGGGAGATAAGAGAGAGAAAGCGATGGAAGAGAGGGGGAAAGAGAGGGCTTTGGCGGCAGCAAAGGGCACATCATCCAAGTTCTCCTTCCCCTCCCCACCCCATTGCTGCCCCTGCAAAAGCCTGTGTCATTGCTGGGCTGCGATTCTAGGTGGTGGATTTTGAGTGGGGGAATCCTCAGAAGCCTGAGGATTCTTCTCCCCAGAATCTGGCACCCCAGCAGGACCCCAACACTGGAGCAGCAATTTCGGATGACGGGCTCTGGGTGGGGGAATCCTCAGGAGCCTCAGTGAGAAAGGACTGTGAAGATCCCACTGGAACAGTGAACCTGAGTGGCCAATTCTGGGCAGAGGAACCCTCAGGAGCCAAGTCAGCTCAAGTACATATTGAAATATATAAGAATTAATGTCATATATAGATACTGCATTGCAATGAAGTCAGTTTGCCACAAAAGTGAGTGCCGAATCTGATGTGAAAATGTTTTAAAATGTAAAATACTAAATCTTGGAGCAAGTTGAGAACTGCTTTTAATAAAAAGATGGGATGTTATGTAAAAGGATCATTGGATACAACATGACAAGAAAAAAATCACAGACAACTTTTGGCAGCATTCCAAAGGCAGCTCTTCCTTTAAAAGCTCAGTATGGCTGTGTTTCCTTCAGGTACTACATTGTGAACGGCAAGATGTTGTCAGCAGTAAAATGGTAACTGCACAATACAAGCAGCTACTGAATGGCTGAAGAGGGTTTTTTTTTTCTCCAATACAAGCTTGGTGTGATAAAAACCTGGTGCTCTTTTGTATATCACAAAGCTTATACTTTGCTGACTCCCAAGTTCAAATCTCATTGGCTATTAGAAGGAGGAAGAACAGTACATCAGCATACATGACAAAAAAGGAATATGTTGTATTTTGGAAGCCAAATGTAAGTTTTAGAGCAGCGCTACATCCCTGGCGTCAAACCAGGAGCAGCTTTTATGTCAATTGTAATGGAGGTATTTCAACAAATAGAGGTCGACAGTATGTAACAAAACCTCTCAGCATCCTACATCCTATCCTGAGAAGAGAACTATTTTTTAGGAGAAAACAAAATCTTTTTTTTTTTTGGGGGGGGGGGTCTCTTTTTCCTCCCCTGTCACACCAACAATATATAATAGTCACAATAATGGACACTGGAAAAGTCTTAGAAAGCTGTAGATCTCCATGATTGTATAAAATTAGAGTACATGAAAATGGACATGAAATTACTCTCATTCCTTGATGTGGGAGTGCTCCCACAGCAAGGGTCTGAAAATGGAGAAGAACCACAGCAAGTTAAAAATAAGGAATTGCACAGACAAAATAGAGAGAGGGACAGAGGAAGAGAGTATAGCCACTGCAAATGATGACTATGAAAAATGTGTACAGCAGCAAAATATACATCATTTTTCAATCTGTGATAGTATTTCAAGGGGAAAAGGTACAAAAAAACTACATATGCTTCACATTTTATATTTTTATTATGTCGTGAAGGACAAATTACAAAATGTATTACCTTAGCCAACAAATCTTGGCCAACAAAACATACTACTTTTATTGCTCTCTGAAGAATGCTTTTGGGGGAAGAAAAGTTCTGTAGGTCTGAAACAGCCAGGATGAACTCAGCTTCCCCTTATAATTCAATAAGACCCAGAAGGAATAACCAAAAGAGTGTTTTTGTTGAATTTCTGAGATTGAATGTACTTCATAGCAAGCTCCAATTGGCACTCTCAAAAAACTGATATAATTAGGAGTGGGTCACTGTGTTGGGACCAAACACCATTTCCCAGTAATCTACATGCCTCATGGTTATGATTGCATAGACTGTGCTCTTAATCTGCAAAACAAAGGTCAAAATGATGAAAGCTATACTATTATCAGTGCCATCGTAAGCAAGGTTAACTTCAATGGGCTTAGAAGAATATAACTTTGCTTATGATTGCACTGCATATTCCTCTTAAAGGTATGAATGTATATAAGCAGTCGAAGTATGATGGAGCTATAAACAAAAGGGTTCAATTCGATTAATCAAAGCTAATCAGCATCAGTGAAACACATTATCATTCAAAAGACACTGAGCTTGCTGTTATCACTTGAGATTTTTCTAGATTCAGCTTCAACAGGTTCACTGAAAAACAGTCCCTGACCATGGAGAGACTCCATTATTTGCACTGACTCCAATGATCACGCACTAGAAAAAGAACTGGAATTAAACTTCTTAAACAGGCGGTTCTAATGGACTAACAGTGCAATCCTAAATAGAAGAAGTTTTGATTTATACCCCACTTTTCTCAACCATAAGGAGTCTCAAAGTAGTTTACAAGCTCCTTCCCTTCCCCTCCCTGCAACAGACACCTTGCGAGGTAGGTGGGGCTGAGAGAGTTCTGAGAGAACTGTGACTAGCTCAAGGTCACCCAGCATGTGTAGGAGTGAAGAAACAAATCCAGTTCACCAGATGAGTGTCCAACTGCTCTTAACCACTACACCACGCTGGCTCTCAATACAATTATATTCTCCTAATCTGAGATAAGTCTATGGATATATTTTGTAAACAGGAAGCAGTTTTCTATATTCTCTAATGAGGAGGCCTTCCATAATTTCCCATGTATCAGCACTAAGTTCTGGACCTAAAACCAGTGGATTCTGATCCTTCTGAGCCTAGTCTGGATTCCAACAGTTAATCCAAACCATCACCTGATCCAATAATGTGGCCTCATATATGTGTAGAAGAAGAGATGGAAACTACAACAGAAGTCATCAGAAATTCACTGGGTAGCTCCTTGGGAAATGCTATCACATTGCCCATCACTATGCTTACTCCTTCCAGCTGAGAACAAGTATGAACTACTTGAAAGTAGTCTATCAAATCACAGTTATAAACTCAACAACTTAAAATCAGCAGCATCAAAGGCATCTAAAAGAACTAGCAAGATAAACAAGATATAATTTACCCTACTATTCTCCAGGCAAGCAATGTCTGCCAAAAACCACAATGCAGGCTCGGTGCCATACTCAGGTAGAAAACCAGAAGCCACAGTTTTAGTGCAAGAACAAAGAAAACCAATCTTATCCACATGTGCCTGAATCTGAAGAGGAGCCACTTATTCAAGAACCTGTCCATAAACCAAAAATATGGTTTTATAAATGGTGGTAGGTGGCTAAAAGACATGCATGACCATTTAGATTTTTAAGCAGCCAATTATATCTGCAGATTTAAGACCATCCCAACTTCCCCTACCAAAGGGAGGCACTCATTACCCCAGAAAACAGATGTCCCAGATGCCTCCAGATGGCACTCATCAGCTAATGGGGTAGGAGTCCATCTTCCAATGGGCTCTTTCCAATACTTCCCTGAACTGGATATCAGCTGAAATTGATCCCAACATTCAAGACAAACAACAGGTAAATTTACATATTCAGTTTGGAGGTGATAAGTCTTCCACGGGATGGCTTTAAGATACTGTCTGTGTGAAACAGCTTACCTTCAATCAAGTTAAGTTTGCAGTTTTATATGTGAAGACATTATCAAGCATCTTGAATGTCTATGTACTGTTTTATAAAATAGACTTTCTTACACGTAAAAGAGATACTAAGACAGCAGGTTCCTCAGAAATAAATGTATGAACAAGCTTGAGATTCTCTGTCAAACTGGCAGTGCCCCTAAACTGAGCCACACAAACATATACCTTGATGTGGAAATAGCTGATATTCACCTGGCCCCTTACGGGCAGCAGAGCTTTTTGATGATACTTTCTAACGTAACATACTAAATAGTGATCCAGAGCTAAGCTGCCCCTCCAGAAATCTTCTCTGTTTCTGAGCCAAAATGTCCACCTTTTCAAACCAATCAATTAACACCTTTAATAAGTATGAAGACTATAAATTTATCCAAACATGATAATAGGTTGATTACATGATATATTTTCAAATCCACTGGAATATTATTATTATTCCACAGTATTATTATTCCATACCATTCACTTGTTTTTCCATTTGCCTCAGCAGTTCCACTGTGTAGTCTTAGTTTTAGGGCTTTATCAGTTATTTCCTTAGTGCCCACATTCAGACCCAAATCCCTTTATAAATATAATTTCCAGTATTAAAGTTCAGTCAATATTGCAGTGTTTATCGTAAACTATGTGAGTAAAAATTTAGTTCTGATGAGGACATGGAAGTCGACTGCTTATCCCATACACAATGATACTTTAAGAGTTAAAAAAAGCTCATATTGTATTATGTCAACAAGAAGACGAGTAGCATCATGAATATTGTTAAAAGTATATATAGAGCTTTAAATACAAGTAAAGACTAACAAGAACTGAAACTATTATCTTGCTTATCTTCATCAAATCATTTTGCCACATTTATTCCCCCCGCCAATATGATGTGAAGACGAGGTTCTCTCTGTCAGACACACAGGACTAAGAGAACAAGTTTCTAGTCATTTCTAAGAGAAAGAATAAGATCAAGTAGAGTAGGGAAAGGGAAAGATCATGTGTAATCTGCATAAGAACATCACATCTGCACAGGACAACAACTCCTCCTGAAAGAAACCAAACACTGTCTTGCACCAAGCCTTCAAACAGTTAAACAAGACCTCTCAGCAATTATTTAGAGTATGTTTGGCAGAAAGAGTCTGATACACTGGTATTCAGGCCTCACAAAAATAAAAAAAACCACATTATCCTTCTCCACTACCAAATTCTCACCCCACAAGTGATGCAGTTCAGAATACTGGAATCTCTAACCTACATTTTTGCGATAGAAAATATTGTCTCTACAACTCTCCCACAGCCGGAGACTTCCTGCTGCTTTCTCCTTTTTCAGTAAATACTCCATGAGTCTAGAGGCATCTTGATAGGGGGCAAAAAGGGGCCCAACATCCCAGATGCTACTTGGGGGGTCTCTGCTCAGCAGTGTGAGGACATTGATAGAGCTGCTAGTGCAGTGCAGCTTCCCAGCAGATAGGGAATGGAGGAGAATCTGTAGATGTATAGTGCAGTTGAGATCTTGCCACCCCGCCTTTTCCTCCTCAGAGCCCCCATGTCCCTCCCCAGACTCTCTGACTAGCTGGCTGCTCTGCCTCGATATGCCTGGCTGGGTGCAAGGACATGGCAGAGAGAAGGTGAAGGTGAGAAGAAGCCACCTCCCACCCAGCACAGAAAGGGTGTGTGCCAATGGCAGTGCAGCCTTTGTGAAGTTTCTTGAAGTCAAGTGTTAGAGGAGAAGTGAGTAGGAGAGCCCTTTTCCTCTTCCCCCTGTTCTCTGCCAGTCCCACTGGAAGTAGTCCACTTACCATCCACCATGCTAGCTGGGCAGGAGGCAAGGGGATATACCAGTTGCCAGGTAGGCTGTGGGGTGGAGTCTGAGGCAGGCACCCAGGGACACACCAACCCGCTGACTTGGGCATCGCTCTCCATCTGCTGGCCCTGGCTGTCTGTGTGGCCCTGCTGGGTGGGTGCTGAGGTGAGCCAAAAGGCAAGGGAGGGGTATTCCAGCCCCACGTGAAAGTGACCAGTGAAAGTTGGGGATGCTTTGTGAGGAGCAGTGTGGCTTGTCTGCTGTCAGAGGGTGCACTGCAGTTGCATTCCTCGTGTTTCTGCTGCTGCTGAGCTGGCTGGGCCTGCCTCTGTCAAGCAGTGTGGGGACACTGATAGAGCTATTAGTGCAGTGCAGCTCCCCAGCAGGCAGGGAATGGAGGAGAGCCTGTAGGTGTACACTGCAGTTGAGATCTTGCCACCCTGCCTTTACCTCCTCCTCCTGACTTATGGTTGCCCCAAAGGATCAGTGAAGGGCAAGACACATTCAGAGATGCTTTGTCATTGCCTGCCTCCAGATCCAAAAGTTGGGGAGGGAGAGGCAGATCAGTCAGAAGTTGGGGGGATTTGAGAGGCAGCTCCAGAAACATTAGATGGTGATTTTAAAAAATCTAAGAATAGTACATAACATATATGTCAATTCAGTTTTTCTTTTCTCTGCTCTCCAAGTCTCCAGTTAATGAGACCTTTTCAGTGTTTATTGTAAATGAGTTAATGCTGACGCACCACCGCACAGTGCCCGTGCGGAAAGGGCCTTATACTTCAAAGAACATAATAGATCTTCCTCATTCTCAACAAGACCTTATATATATACTCCCCCCCCATACACCACTTTGAAAATGCTTTACCCAGCAAACCCAGTAAGCACCACCAACACAACTGAAGTAATAATTAAAAAAGCATAATAGTTCCAGCATATTTATTTATTTTCATAGCTTGAATCAATAATCCACATTTATATTCCCCATTTCACATTCCTGCTGCCCACCTTAATTGACTTTTCTCCAAAATGAATCCATAACAAAATCACTTCTCTCCAACAATAATTGATAACAGGGAAAGACACACAATTTAACTAACCTTCCTTTTATCATAATGTCAAAATGAGGGATTCACCTCACCTCCACTAACCTTCCTGGAGAATTCTTTATCCCATGATTTAATTTCTAACTTCAATAGTTAAAAAGTTTATAGTAACCACTACAGGAGAGCCTCTTCCTGTTTCTAACTGCATGTTTCTTCTCTCTGCTTGTTATTAATGAACGGTATGTTGAAACAAGCAAGTAAAAGAAAGCATAAATCAGAATTTTTGTAAATCAGAGTTAATGTCTGTGTAGCAATTGCAGCACCGGTTCCAAAACTAAAAGAAAGTGAACCTTAAAGAGTATTTTGACTAACAGCCCCGTCCTTTGGGTGGTGGTGGGTGAATGGGCCGACGGAGGTGGCAAAAGGCTGTTTGCCTCCTCCGGCAATGCAAGGGCACACCTGCTGGCACAAAGGGTGAAGGAACTGGCAGCTGGTGCCCCTCAGTTGGAGGAATGCTGACAATTGGATGCTGGTGTGTGTGTGTGTGTGGGGGGGAAGTGAGTTGGGGCATTCCCGGGAGTGGATTCAATGTTAGTTGCCTTCCACATGTGTTATAGGGCCAAGAATGTGGCAGCCAGGGCTGTAGACTTATGCCATCCAAAAGGGTGGTGTAACTCAATTTAGCCCTATGTGCAGTCAGGTTTTTTTTTTAGCAACCTCCCGCTGCCACCCAGCACGGTGGTGCAGCAGTGGTGCCATTCCCAGCTGCCGGGGACTTTTGGATTGGGCTGCCAACTGCAGGAGAATTAGTCTTCACCTGGTATCTGAAGGATATTGGTGTAAATGCCAGGCAGATAAGTGAAGAAGTGTTCTAAAGTACAATAGTACTGCGGAAAGCACCCAATGCTTCTACATTTGCAAGGGAAAAGATCTTTCTGTATGATTTCTTTTGCTTAAACTGTTCTTTAGAAAGATCAAAATGTCATATAGAATAACTCTGTGGTCCCTTATCTGTCCCCACATATGCAAGGATCAGGTCCACACTCACTTATTTCAGTAGGGTTAGAACATGAGGGGATTCAATTATGTTACATAGTTCCCATTATGTTACATAGTTATAAACTTTTTTAAAAATACAGTTCTTTGCAAAGACCTATTCAGTAGTTATTTCATGGGCATCATTTGGTAGCAGCATGGACTCATTCATTTTAATCTTCGTATGTTCATATTGCTTCCTTGTCCTAGTAACTACTGCGTATCTCTATTTTACAACCAGTACATATTTGCAGTTCTGTGTTTGCATATTCACAGACAAGTACTGAACTTTACTGCTATTCATACAAGAATGGAAGTGAGTAAATAAAATATTTTTATAATCCCCTGCTGGACTTTAGCCAAGCTGATCCACCTAACCTTGCACAGATGGCTTCTGTTAATAAGGAAAAGCATACCTAATCTTAGGTCAGTAATAACTTAAGCAATAAATTACCTTCTCTCCTCCTAATTCCCATGGTATCTTTACAGTTTCCCAATGTGGGTGCAGCAGGTAAAGGCTGAAAAATCTCCAAACGCTCCCCAGAGTCTCTCTTCCGATACAGATTCATAATCCATGCTACCATTATAATAGTTGTTAGAGTAAAAGTTAAAATGACACTAATCTAATGATCAATCTCCTTCATGGTGTCTACCTTGGACTATACCACCATCCCATATCTGGCATGCCCAGAATCAAAATCCAATATTTATTTTATTCCTACCTGTGGTGCCCACTGCCACTTAATATATCCCATAATCTCCATGCTTCTGTTTACTGAAGCCAACTCACACATAGTCCCCTTTCTCTTTTGCATAGTTGTAGTCAAAAAAGCTCACAAAGATAAGCTGCTTTCATCTTGCAATCAATTAACAGCACAGTCTTCTGGGTCCAAGACAAAACAACTTGACCAGTCAGAAGAAATTCAGACTTCAGTGGCACAGGCCATTACATCATATGGAGAAAAAGAAAGGCTTGATAGGCCTCAAAATTAATAATAAGCATACCTGCAAAACTCACTAAAATCCTTCAGATTTGATAAATACTAGAGAGAGAGACAGATAGGCCCCTGCCAGGGCCATCAGAAAGCCAAGAGAATACTTCCTACATTGATCTCTTGGTACCCTTTTCATCCTAGCATGGAGAACTGAACAAAAAAAAAAGCAGAAAGTTTCTCAATCACAAATATTTATTCTATCAAATATTCTAAAAATATTTATTCTATTTAATTTAAACCGTTTACAATCCTCCAAGTGAAAATGTCATGTCTCCTGAAAGATGTTTTGCCCCCTTTCTCATTTCATGTTGAATTTATTTTCAATATTATAATAAAGCACTTACTGATAAACAATATAAAGATCATTTCCCAAAGTACCTGCTGTTGAACAGTGAGATAAGGAAAAGTGAATCCAAACAGTAGTTCAATCTATGTTAACTCTTTCTATCACATTCAGTCAGTACAGCCTACAATCTCTGATTATCTGACTATAGCTCCAGTTACGTTTTCTAAAAATTCAGCTTTCTGCTGTGCAGAAGGTGTTGCGTTAGGCATGTCAGACATAGACTTAATCATCTTCCTAGCAAAAGAGTGGCACAACAGTTCAAAAAAGAGCTTTAGAACTACTTCGAAGGAACATGTTGTAGGGTTTGTATTAATGTAAGATTACTATCATTATTTTCCATAGATATTCCTGGTTACTTATTGGTGTTCTATTGATTATCTTTATCCTTTTTATTAATATTTATTCATTGCATTTTCTGACCTGCCTTGCTTGTTTAAGGACTTTCCCCCATGGTGGGTAACAAATTCCATAAAAATGGCACATCTAAAACAATTAAAGCGATAATACGATGCAACATAAAACCAGCATAAAACTGAACATAGCTACAAATACTTTCAGAAATAGCAAGGCTTAATGTTCTTCCTAAAATTCCTCAAGGCTGACCTAGGTTTTTCAGGCACACCATCAGTGACAATCTGATCACTTCTGGGACAACCTGAAAGTGATGACATGTCTCTCTAGGAGTTGTCAGAAAGCCACAGAGTTGCCCATTATTCCTAGAAAGAACTGCATCTCTTCCAGGTTTTTCCCACAGGTGATGTCACTCCATTGCTTAAGGTAATTTATTTCCTGCCAGCCATAGTAGTGGAGGCAGGAAATGGGATCTAGGGGTGAAGAATCCTTAGTGGGGCTTGGAAACCCTAGACTGGCCAGACTGCAGTTCTTGGAGCAGTACCCTAATCAAGAAGGTCCTACATCCGTGGTGGCGAACCTTTGGCACTCCAGATGTTATGGACTACAATTCCCATCAGCCCCTGCCAGCATGGCCAATTGGCCATGCTGGCGGGGCTGATGGGAATTGTAGTCCATAACATCTGGAGTGCCAAAGGTTCGCCACCACTGCCCTACATTTTGACTTTGCACCTATGATCTCTGAAAGAGTTGGCCCATATGGTAAGGCCTCTCTTGCAAATAGAAGAAAATGGGAAGGATTATAGGGGAGACAGCACTCTCTTAAAGAGGCAGAGCACAAATAATTAAATTGGGGTTGGAAACAGGTAGGTAATCAACAGAGACACTCGTGACACTGGTGAAGTAACCAAGAGAAATGACCTGGGAAATCTATTCCACTGGGGAACACAATGCACCTCAGTGAACTTTATATACAGAGATGCAGTATACTCTTGTGGAGTAATCCTCAGTACTGAATAGAACAACTGGAGTCAGAGGCAACTGATAGATACCCGTGTCCTCGTTTGCAGAATTCTGGCTAACCCCAAATGACTGAATAGAAATCATTGGCAATGCCATCCTAAGGAGAGTTCAGTGAGATCTATACCAGGTAAAATATTTGCACAATAAAATTCTATGACGGATTATAATCCAATGTCTGTTTCCTTAATATATTATAATTATGTTTAAAAGGTACAAAATACATTCTTCCAATCCAAATAACATGACTAAATGAAGACAAACTTAATATTAAAAAGAGGAGTCATGCTGCTGAGAGTCTGTGTTCACATCTGTCAGATACAAGTAAACTAGCTAGCAGAATGTTGGGTATAGCCTCTCAGATCAGACTTGCTCCACTTACTGCTCTGTAACTACTGCCACCATCTATTCCTCCTTTTTATTCATCCATGAGCTGGACTCACTGGAACAAAAGGGTTTTAACTTTAAATCAAACCACACTTTCTAAGCCTAGAAACTAACTACTACCTAAGCTAGGGAAAAACCCACAGGATTTACAAAGGGATAGATGACAAAGATTGAAGTACAAAGGCTACAAACTACAGAGGAGAATAAGCATACAATACCATAGACAATAAGAAATAGGATCCCCTCCCTATGGAAATAAGCAGTGGTGGGATTCAGCAGGTTCATACCACTTCGGCAGAACCGGTTGTTAAAATGGTGCTTGTAAACAACCAGTTGTTAAATTATTTGAATCCCACCACTGGAAATAAGCCATAAATAGGGCTGTAAGATGAAGTCCAGCAATGTTACTCCTGCCCCATCCACCCTGAAACCGCCACCCAGCACCACAGCCACCGCTCATAGAATGGATTCACAAGTAACATCACAGAGGCCCCTGCCCCCGGGCTCCATGGCCCAATCTGAAAGAGCATGGTATAGTCCAGGAGGGTTTGACAAAGTTCAGCAGAAGTCAACCCCCTTTCAGGAACATCCAGTTCCGTCAGCACTGCCTCTCTCACTTGCGGCACCTTCTCCTGCTGTCCCGCAGAGGCCTTTGCCACTGGCCTCCACTGCCTAATATGGCACTGTTCAATTTGACCCTCGGTATTTGCCTCTGTGCCTCTGCTCAGTTCTTCTGGGGGTTTGCACTGCTCGGTGCCTCTGGACGTCTGCTCTGCTCTGCTCAACTCTTTCCTCGAGGCTTGCCTTGGTGCCTCTGGGTGTCATCCACTGCTGCACAGAGGCCCCTGCCACTGGCCTCCGGCCCTCAGCTAAGCGCGGCATCACCTGTCTTTCCCAGACAGTCTCAGCTGCCACCGTCGCCATGGCCGCTGCCCCCGCAGCCACTCACGGGGCATTCCCTCTCACTTGACGCCCCACAGGGGTCTCTGCCACTGACCCCTGTCAGCTACTCCTCAGTCCAAATACAAATGGCATACGTAGCTGGTTGTTTGTGGAGCTTCCAGATCGACAAACTGCTCTGGACGCCATCTTGCACCTCCAGCAGCAGTGGTCATTCTTTTGAGATGTTGCCTAAACTCCATTTGACTACCATATCTCTTTTGTTTGGTTTCTGAATATTCCCAAAATCAGTTTGCTAGCTTGAATACTGACCAGCAACCATCCATTTTTAGGTAAATGTTAGAGACTATACCTTTCCACAGGTGAAACTGCAAGAGCCCAATGTAATACTGAAAGCTATCACTGCCCAAATAAATCATCACTAAGTTGATTCTTTGCTTTTGAAACAGTCACAGGTAAGTGTTAGACACATTCCTCTTCTGTTCAAGATTTCATTTTATCTGATCTGGCACAGAATACATTTTTAACAAACATATATAACCTATTTCTAGTTTTTTCTTTTACATGTCTCAAAGGAAACCTCAGAATGGCTTATTGCATAATAAAAACAAATTCATAAAACATGTTAAAATCTATAAATTTTAAGAGCACAACTTTAAGTAACCAAACAGTGGAAGTCATCGGAGCAGCACTAACGAGAGAGGTAACCCATACTGCTCCAAGACTTGGCAGAATAAAAGTTCAAAAAGTAATAGAATTTGCCCTACAAGCTTTCCTGAGAAAAGCATTCCATAGAACAGGGATCATTCTGGTAAGGCAATGCTTCTTGGTCCACTGTTCTAACTTCAGTAAAAGATGAGATTTCGGGCAAGGAATCCATTAAAGATCTTAAAGTGAAGCAAGGCTAGTACATGTGAACTCTCAATGAAGTAGCCTGGGTCCAGGCTAATTAATCACTTTAAACTTCAAGACAAACACTCTGAACTGTTCCAAGAAACAAGATAAAAGCCAGTAAAATGTCTTTAGCTTTGGTCCAACAAGCTTCTATTGGTTCACTTCTATTAATAAGAAACCTCCCAAATTCCCAACTATCTGCAAAACTATCTACAGACTGTGTTAAACAGTGTAGCATGGAAATCACCAAGGCATGTTCCACAGTGGTCAGACCACCAATATCTATGGGAGGCACATCTGGTGACCAAGCTGATCTGGATTTAGTTTTAGCGGCCACTTGGAGCTTCAGATGCAAGACAGGGTACAAGGCTATATCAGATCCTTCACGGAGACTCTAACCCAGTGATGGCGAACCTTTTCGAGACTGGGTGCCCAAACTGCAACCCAAAACTCACTTATTTATCACAAAGTGCCGACAAGGCAATTTAACTTGAATACTGAGGTTTTAGTTTAGAAAAAACAGTTGGCTCTGAGGTGCGCGTTAGTCGGGAGTAAGCTTAGTGGTAGTTGGTGGCTTTGCTTTGAAGCAACCGTGCAATGTTTCAAATGGGTGAATCACAACCCTAGGAGGGTTTACTCAGAAGCAAACCCCATTGCCAGCAACCAAGCTTACTCCCGGGTAAAGGATCACACTCAAGTTCTTCCCATGAAAATCAGTGGGGTTTAACATCACATAACAGGGTTACCTACACTGCTTCCCCAAAACTAGATCTGAAGTTTAATGCTAATAATCTCCCTGAAATAATTACACTAATTACACTGAGGGCCTGGCGGGAGAAGGGAGAGAGGTGTGGGGGAAGAGGGATGCTCTTCTCCATTTCCTGTCAGTTGGTTGGGGGAAGGGGGGGAGGGGGAGATGATGGCACGCGTGCCCACAGAGAGGGCTCTGAGTGCCGCCTCTGGCACCCGTGCCATAGGTTCGCCATCACGGCTCTAACCCAACCAGACCAGCGGCAACACCAACTCTAAGGTCAGTGGGATGAGCTACAGTTAACAACTCCATATTGGCTGGATAGAGATTCAGTTACCCAGTCCATCACTAGCTCTGTTCAGTCATTCCAATTTTGATGATTCTGTCGCACCTAAGAAGAGATCATTTTAAGTGTGACTATCTCAATACATAAGGTCACCATTTTGTGTAAATGACAGATTCTAATCTGGTGAACCAGATATGTTTCCCCCTGCCTACACATGAAGCCAGTTGGGTGACCTTGGGCTAATCACAGTTCTTTTTTAACTCTCTCAGCCCCACCTACTTCTGTTGTGTCTTTTGTCTGTTGTGGGGAGAGGAAAGGAAGATGTCTGTTGTGGGGAGAGGAAAGGAAGGAGTTTGTAAGCCACTTTGAGACTCCTTACGGTTGAGAAAAGTGGGATATAAAACCAAAGCTCTTCTTCTTCTAAATAGGGCTATATGTATATTTACAAACTTTATTACACGTGATCAGAAACCCAAACCTTTGAAAATACATCAGAGTTATAGCGAGGGGCAACTGTGCCTGTGTGTGCCCTGTGCCCCTGCCATGCCCCCTCCCCACCTCGGAAAGCCCCCAGAACACTCCCACCATGCCCCCGCCCGCGCCCAGTGCAAGACACGCCCCTTACCCCCTGGGCACTACACCACTGGGATACATGTTCTCCTCCACTTGATCAGTGGACTCTTATCTGGTGAACCAGATTTGTTTCCAGACTCCTGCAATCCTGCTGGGTGACCTTGGGCTAGTTACAGTTTGTTTAGAACTCTTTCAGCCCCACCTACCTCACAAGGTTTCTGTTGTGGGGAGAGGAAAGAAAAGGACTTTGTAAGCCCCTTTGAGTCTCCTTACAGGAGAGGGGGTGGGTATCCAGACTCCTCTTCCTCTTCTGTGTTGAATATATCCCAAGGAGCCACTTGCACTAGATCCCTGTATTTCTCTTTGTAGCTGAAGAAAGTACACAAGAATAACAAAGCCTGCACTATTTTATCAAGTCAGTTTGGTCCAATAAAAGGTATTTCTGTACCTAGCTGGGGTCTTTTATTTTTGTCACATTTACAAACTGCACTTCACAGCCTGTAAAGAAGAAGGATTTTAAGGATAACTCCCTGCATTTTTAGCTATGCTGTTAAAATGTCATTTGTATGAAGGATATGCTGTCATGATTTTGATACTATGACAAACTTAAAGGTATTAGCCACATACTCCTTTTGCACTGATTTTATGCATTATCAGAAAATATCAGATCAAAGTGCTTTGGTCTTGTATTCAGATGTATGGTGAACCAGAATACAGAAGAAACACAGATTCTCATATATTAAATGCCATCTTAACAAGCTCTCAAAGCACAAAGCCATACAAGTTTGCTTAGAACTGCTGAATGTAACATAATGTGGCATGTTGTACAGTTAGGATATTTTCCCTGGCCTGACAGAATCATATGTGAGATCATATGGAAAAGGGGTGCAGGCTTGTGACACTGTAGGAATTGCATGGCCCTTCAACTCAAAATGGGGCCAATTCATGGGGCTATGATTTACATGATTATGCCCGTGGTGGAGAGTGGTAAGCTGCAGCACTGCAGTCAAAATCTGGCTCATGACAAGTCAGTTTGAGGTAACTGGTTCAACGGTGACAATCTTCGATCCTTCCAAAGTCAGTAAAATGAGTACCCAGCTTCCGAGATGTAAATTGTAGACAACTGGAGAAGGCAATAGCAAACCACCCTGTAAATATAAACTGCTTAGTAAACGTTATGATGTGATGTCACCCATGGGTCAGTAATGACCCACTGTTTGCACAGGGGACTATCTTTTCCTTTACCTTACCCTTGGCGATCACATGGAGACCACAAACCCAACTGACTCATGAAATACTTTGGTTAACACTTCATCCTGCCTGTAAGATCCAGATATCAGACAAATAAACAAGCCTTTTTCTGCTGTATATTCAGCCATTGACTGACAAAAAGACTACCTGAGGAGGAATCTTAACTGCAATGACAGCAACAATAACAAATGTTGTATAACGTAATATGCTATTTATAAAAATTACTGGGATGTTACCGTTTTCTATCCTTGGCCTATTTTTTCCTCAGCATCATTGTTAAGATTGCTTTACTGACACACTTAAGTAATATTTAAACATTACTCAAGTATGAACATGAACTACATGTAATGATATGATATGATCTTGTACTACAACTAATAATAATAATAACACAGTGCTTGTGAATCATTGCAATTAGGATGTTGTCTTTGTTATTACATACTAGTACAGCATGTAAACAGAAATCCAGCACTTGCTCCAAAGGGTTCTCAATCTTAATGCATTAGAATGAGAACCAAAAGAAAACAGAAGAAGAAAATAAGAGTATTAAAATTTGCTCAAATGCCATAGTTACAAAGAGATTTCTTTCTACTGAGATGTCTTCAGAAGAACTGCTACTAAGCAAAAATAGATAGTGAACATGCTGGGAAATGCCATGAAAGTTTTGAAAAACAGCTTAAATTTTTTAAAAATGGAAATGCTGCTGCAAGTGTGTTCTGGGAATGTCCAGGGTTGAGATAAAGAAACGACAAACAAAAAGAGGAAGAAGTGGGAACAGTTTACAAAACAGCAAATGAAGAATATAGGAAGAGAGGTTTAACAGTGGAGGATTCCGCACAGGGCAAATATAACGGGTGTAAGACGCAATTCAGACCATTTTGGGGAGGGACTTCACACAGGTCCCATCCCCAAAATGAGGCTGCCCCATTTTACTTCCCTTAATCCAGGATTTTAGAAAATGGCTAAACCAGCAAACCTTTTGCAAAATACCAGGTTACAACCTCTCCCACACGAATGGCCAGGCAGGAGGTGCTCTATTTTCTTCCCTTCCACTGCGCCGTCTACAGTCAGGGAGAATCTAGGTGCCATTGCTCTGCCTTTTTCTTTTTTAATTTTGAAAGTTGCACATGTGCAGCTACACAGATGCAACCGACCGTATTGTGGGATGATCGGCATGGCTGTGTGTGTGTTTGGGGGGTCATTCCTGAGCAGCAACACATGTGTTGCAGGAAATTTTTTAAAAAGCGAGGCGTCTCTGTGCAAAGGCGCAAAAGCAACCTGGATTGTTTCAATGGGCTCCAATCACTGCCTGCACGGCACGCATGTGAATGAGGAAAAGAAAAATGGGCTCATTTATAATGTCTGCAGCCTGTTATACATTTGCTGTGCAGAATCAACCAGTAGGAATCATGGGATTGTTGCCAGGCAAATAAGCTTTAAAAGAGCATCAGGCTCATTTATGTGATCCCTTCTTCCTACCCCATCCTCCTGCTGTACACCACAAGCTTATAAGCTATTTTCTGGTTTTCAGCAAAGCAAAGTTTGTTTCTATGTTTGAATGGTCCATTGGTTACTCACCGAGAAGGGTCCTTCCCAACCCATCCTCAGGGAGGCAGGAACTTGAATTCTGTCACTTCCTGTAGCCATCTTCCCCTCCAGTAAACGACTGACACAGCAATACCAAACATTTTTTCACAACAGAATAGTAGGAAGTAACAGGAGCGAAAACAGTAAACAGTAACAGGACTACATCAGTAACTAAAGATTCAGCAGCACAGGAGCTCTGACTATGTTAAGAAGCTAGTGTCCTAATTCTGACCATGGGGATATAGATATATGACCTGAACTGACTTAGATTGCCTGGATATAATCCTTGACGACTGATGCAACCGGGAGGGCCAAGATGTTCCCCTGCCTACAAGCAGAAGGACTCTTCTCGGTGAGTTACCAATGGACCGTTCTCCTGGAGGCGGGGGACATCTTGCTGGGACCTCCCCGAGCAGTGTCCCCAAGTGGGTGGGTTTACATCAGTCCTCAAAGATATGCTCCAATACTCTCTTGCCAAAAGCAGTCTTGACCGCTGCAAACAAGTGGAGCTTATAATGCCTAGTAAATGAGGAAACGGATGCCCAAGTGGCAGCCCGACAGATCTCCTCCACTGGGACTGGCCTTCTCAGTGCCGCGTTTGCAGCTGCACTACACGTGGGCTGTGATCCCTGGAGGTATGAGGGTGTTGGAGGCCTTATATGCCTCAACTATGCATTGTTTTGTGGCATTACTGATAGACGTTTTTGACATTTGGAAACCTAGGTCAGGAGGAGACGCATTAATAAAAAGACTTTCAGTCTTCCTGATTGGTTCAGTTCTAATGATAAATGCCTTCAGGGCCCTCCAAACATCTAGCTTATGCCAAATGACCTCTTTTGAATGGGACGCTGCTGAACAGAAGGTTGGTAAAATCACCTCCTGTTTTAAGTGACAATTTGACCCTACTTTCGGTTTGAATGTGGGATCCAACTTCAGAAGGACTCTGTCCTTATGAAATGTACACAGGTTAGTGTTGATCGAGAGTGCCCTCAACTCTCAAGATTCTTCTGGTGGAGGTGATGGCTACCAGGAACAACAGTTTCATCCATAATAACCATCTGAGCTGCATGGTTTGGACGGGTTGAAAAGGAGGTGTAGTGAGGGCGGACAGAATGACGTGTAGCCTCCAGGATGGAAAATGATGGATTGTTGGGGATTGCATTTGGCTGACTCCTTTTAGGAACCTAATAACATCCGGGTGCCTAGATGCTGGAAACCCTTGTTGTAAGGGCCATGCCATCGTGAGAGCATGGTGCTGCAGAGACACCCCCCCCCCTTTGAATCCTGATTGTAAGAACTGCAAAATCTGTGGAAGTGACGGGTTCTTTGGTTCGACCCGATGTTTTTGGGCCCAGTGTATGAAGGTTCTCCAGGAAGCGTTGTATATGCCATTTGTTTTAAAAACCTTCCTCGTAAGAAGTTCCTTGCTTGTGAACTGCTTATTTTGAGGTAAGATATTTTATAGACTCGTGATGGCTTTCTTTTAATGATTTGTATAGCAGTAATGAATGGTGTAATTTTCTTTTGAGTTTGTCAGGGTTCGAGATGCAAAGTTATGTTGTAATGAAAAGATAAAATGGAAGCATCTCTAATAGTTTTATATGCCTAAAATAACCATAACAAACTACAAACACTGATATATAACTTTTGCCAGGAATGACTTAGTCTGATATAGGAAAGCTAACCAGATCTATTAATCAGAATCATCCCACTGGGCTCTGCTTCCTCCTGGGGGGAGGGCTGGCTCTGTTGCCACCAGGTGAGTGCGGGGAGGACAAGTGGTGAGGATGACCTTTCACTCGCTTGGTAGCAGCCCAGCTAGCCCTCCCTTCCAGGAGGAAGAAGGTCCTAGCAGTGGGGACAGGGAAGCAAGGAGTCTCACTCTCCCAGTAGCAGCCTAGTCCATCCAGACAGCCCTTCCCTCTCCCCGCCCCCAGGAAGCAGGTTTGTCTTTTTGTGTCTGTGACAGGGGAATCTGGCTGCTTTTCAGAGTGGGCGCAGGGTGGGCGCAGTCTTGCCTCAGGTGCCATTTTGCCCCGGTGTGCCTCTGGGTGTTCTGCTTTGTGTGTTGGATAAACAAGGGCTTAGCAAGAAATATAATATGACTAGTAGACTGTGTCTGGCTTAGTGGATCACAATTCATGCAAGTTTGAGCAAGATCATGACAAATTTTAATTGTTAAGAAATCAATTTTATAATGTTGATTATCAGTTGTCTCACCATTCTTTTTTAAAAAATCCATGAAAAACCTTCAAAATCATAATCTAACATAATTAATATGACAGCATTATCTGTTTTATTACATGCTGTGACATTTTCATTCATGTCCACTATTCGGTTAGTTTCATTTACACAGGAAGGTTTCACAATATATTGGAGCATGAAATTGAGATCAGTTCCCTGTTGTATATCATGTTCACCTTCCATGTTCTGTTCCCATTTACTATGTTTGAGCTTTTTAATTTTTTTATCTCTGAACTTGGCTGGCAAAGAACACGCTGCCTGAAAGCTTGCATTATTTTTAAAAAGTACTTAATCTAATAAAAGGTATAATTTCTTTTGTATAAGGTTCTCCTGTTATCGGATGTGTAGATAAAAAGATACAAACCCTCCAGAAAACTCACAAGGTTATACAATTTCTTATTTATAGTGAGATTTCCTGTGAATAATTCAAGTCTTTCACCATGCATTTTGCACATGTTCCTCCTTTTCATATATGCTGCATATAAATTGCTTTCATAAAAATAAGACACATACCAATCCAATCCTTACAAAAAGAAATTACCTATTTGCATTTCCATTTTGCCCTACAAGGTCTGTATCAGTTCTGACACTCACTGAATGCTAATGAGATGCTGAGAATCAATCAGATCCATTCATTTAACACTTTTTTTTCCATATCTACTCCCCATGGTGGAGCCCTAATATTAATTTCATACCCAGTTGTCACCACAGGTAGAAGCACATGAAAACCAAAACAGAAATGAATGATTAAGATGGAAGGTTGGCTATATTTTTTACAATGTCAGCAATATTCACATGGCATAGAGAAAGGTCACAGGAATCATTTTCCTTTGAAATGTTACTTGATACCATCAGAGTGTTATTGTTCCTGTGCTTGGATCTGAAATCAGCATTAGGTCAAAACAGTTGAGCAAAATTGCTTTCACTGAGATATTTTGTTATACAAAGAAAAGCAGGAATAACAGGGTTTTATTACCAGTGGTTCCAGAGTTCTCCCTATCTGGTTTGTTAACTCACAGGGAGCCTAAATACCTTTTTTTTCTCATTCAATGAATTTGCCAAGTATTTTAAACTGGTAACATAGTTTATTCCATTTAAAATAGTCAATGACAACAACACTACATCATGGACAGATTTCTTCAGTGAAATGAAGAATGCCTCCAGTTTTATTGACTTCAACAGATATCATCCCATTCACTTTAACTCAGCTGGGTTGCATGTAAGGGTGTAACAATATAGTTGGAAAGTTTCAATACTATCAATGAGTCTTAGGACAATATAAATATTACGGTAGCTGATGAAAAATAGGAAAGCTGTCAAAATGATTACCAGCGTAGCTGTTTCATACCATATGTATAACATTTAAGCCCATATATGTACAGTTCCTGCATTCTAATGCAACCAGTAGCTTGGCTATTTGTCACTGGCAAGAAAACTCGCAAACATATGCACTAGCATATATACTCTGAGTGTTCAAAAATTGTCTTACTCACAGTAGATACCTACATGAGAAATTGCTTTTAGTAGCCTCCATGTGGTCATTGTAAGGTTGCCAACTCTGGGCTGGAGGCTGGAGGGACTTAGAGTTCACCTTCCAAAAAAAACATTTTCTCCAGAACTTATCCTGTAGTCTGGCGATGTTATAATTCCAGTAGATTTGCAAGCCCCACCTAGGTCCTTGTGATATTTAAGGAAGGTTTCATTTGCAAGCAAGTATGTTTAGGATTTGAGTGCTGAGATTCTGAAAAGAGTAACTCGCAATTACTTATGAAGGGGTAAATTGCAGTGGGAAAGTAACAAATTGTTCGTGAAAACTACAAGTTGGCAACTGACAGCTCCCAAGCCAGATCTGACTCTCTACTTGAACCAGACGTCATCAACAGTTGCCGAGACTTTGCCTTTCCATGAACCTTAAAACCTTCCAGTGATAGCTTTACAGAATTTGTCTGGGAGCTACTGGAAGAAAGGCAATGGAAACAAGAACATCCTGGAAGACCATGAAATCCCAATTTTCACCTTACCTGCAATGAACCTTGTGTATGCCCTTCTCTTTTCCCATCCTTTCCTGATTAAAGACTACGCAAAGGGGAGGGGAACAGTGGGAGAGACACTTGGGAGGAGGGGAGTCCATTTCCTTCTATCCTTTCTTTATGTAAGCAGACCTCCTGCTCACTGGTGTAAATGACCTGTTTAAGGAAACAGATAAAATGACTGATGCCAGACATTGTTTCAAAATCTAACCACAATATAGTGTCAGTCAAATTTATGGCTGTCCAAATTAAGATTCATACTAGAATCTAGATCTGGTGAAGGGAAGTAATAGTTTTACTTCATAAACAATATTCCTCAGAACAGGTCTTTTTTTAAAAAAGGGAACTGTTTGCCTCTGTGAGGAGGGATGGAATGTTAGAAGTAATCCCAGGAAGATAAATTACAGGGTAAAGTGCAGGGGCAGTTAGTAAAGGTGCATAATAACAACTATTTATCACTCAGACATATTTAGAAGGTTTGTAGAGTAGTTTAAAATTTCAGGTTGTTGCCCATCCCATGTAGGTTTGTCAGTATAGCTTTTAAAAATCTTGTTTTGGCTAAATCACACCAGCAGTCTCAACACATCGCGCTGCCATCAGAATGCAGCTGCTTTTTACATAGAATATAATTTCATTATTATATCAACAAATTAATAATTCCTCCCTTTCCTGCCATCACAGACAAACAATGCAAACAACACAGCAACCTTTTTAAAGCAAATAATTTTCTGCTGTCTTCCGCAAAACTCCACACAAGACCAAAAAGTGACACTGAAAATGGTTGGCAGAAGTTGCTGGCATCCTGCCCCTACCTAAGCAAACCTGATTCCTGTACAGGACTTGAGCATATCCAGTACAGGTGCTGCTTTGAACCTTTTCTCTCTGCAATTTACTGACATACACATCACATGATGCATGATTTCTTAAGCTTCTACTATTAGGATCAAAATCCCCCAAAGAGCAAACTGTACAATACAGGAAACAGCAGCAATAAATGGGTGAGCAAGGGAAATCTGATGTCCTAATGAAGTGAAAATTCTTCCACATATTGTGCTATAGAACTGGATTTGGATTCTTAGTGGAAAAATAAAAGCATGGTTTTAATACTGCACAATGCTACCAATTCAGTCTGTCCTGGCTCCTTAACTAGGGAAGCTTTGTAGTGGGGGTAGGGGGAGATGGTCAGCAGTGGAGAAAGGCAGGATCTTATTCTGAATGTTGTCACTTTGCATGGATAATAGAGGCATGAATACATCAATTAAGACTTGAGTTACAAATATCCCATATCCCTTATTTCTCAACAAGATATGTTTGGATTCTTGCCTTTATAGATTTCAAAATTTCCAAAGCAACTACAACAGCCAGCAATTGGATCAGAGTCTGACAAATGGAACACACAGTTTACAGCCAAGCCAGATTTTTAGCACTTGCTCTTAACAGAAACAGCAGACCAATCCTAAAAACATTCACAGAACATTACAGGAACTGAAAAGAGAGTCTGAATCACTGGCAGTTAATTGTAGTCTTTAAATGTAGGAGCAAGTTCATCTAATGATTAATGAGATACCATCACAAACAGATGATGTATAAAACTCAGTTTATACCAATTTTAAATGCTGAAATTTTCTTTCATTTACAAAAATGGGGGGGCTCCAATGTTATCAACCTGTTACGTCATGAGCATGTCAGTATTTTGCCCAGCCAATAATCAAGAGTCTAATTATTTTTTACAAGGTATTCATTTGGAAAGGTCAGGGCAGAAGCTAAATACATATTATCATAACTCCATGCACATATTTTCTCAGTAGCCAAATCTTGTGGGTTGGAACATTTTTTGTGAAATCATTCCATATACTTCCTGTCATTTTGGAGGTTTATTCTCCTTGTCTCTTCAGGAACATTTATTTTATATGTTACTGCTGAAAACATATTATTCCTGATGGTGGTGGGCTGTTGTCCATGATGCAGAAGAACAATTATCTCCCCTTTATCAACTTTTATAAAAGTACTATAGTGTTACTGCGCAGTTACATTTTGAAACACCAATTCAAAAATGTCTCTTTTTCTACTATTGAGAGCTACCAATCAAAAAAGGAAGCCAAAAAAACTGGAAGCCAAAAAACTGAAGAAACAAAAACATGTAGTGCCCCCCCCCCCACAAAGAACCACATTTTAGCCACATTTGGTCTGTAGTAAGGCACAGTCCTTATTACAGCAGTCTCCAATTGCATGAAGCAATTTATTCCTCATACTCTTTCAATTACTCCCAGCTTCAAAATCACTCTCTCCCCTAATGTTACATGGGCAGTTCAATATGAAATTGACAAAACTGATCCCATCAACCACACCAGTTTGTATCTTTACCTCAATGTTTCATCACCAGTTGAATATGACAAACAGAAAATAAGTTAAAATTCCTTTTGAAAATGGAGGAGGAGGGGGAGGAGAAAATGGGTAAAAGGGAGGTTGGGAAACTACATGTGGTGTGAATAAGAGCCAGCTGTTTACACAAAATGGAAGCCCTCCCCCCAAAAAACTCCTACTAGAGCAAACGCCATTACCTAAAGGAACAAAAACATAAAAGTCCACCCCTATACACAAAGAAACACATTTTTCAGCCAAAAACACAATCATTGTTGTATCAGTCCCTTGTCAATTTACTCCTGCAAAAGCAATCTCACTCGTTCCTCATTGCAGATACAACATATCTTTGCCTGAACGTTATACTGTCAATTCAAGATAAAATTGACAAAGCTGGTACAATAGACCTGGTATGTGTCTGGGCTTTAACACTGCAGAATAACCTGCCAACCCTTCACAAAAATCAACCTGCTTCGTTGTATTTCTGCCTGAACATTCCACCGCAAGCTCTACATGAAATTGACAAAGCTGATCCAATCAACCCTGGTTGTGTGTGTCTCTGCCTGGACGTTTCATCACTAGTTTGATATGACAAAGATAATTTGTTTTTTAAAATCCCTTTGAAAACAGAGAAGGTGCATGAGAAAATGGGTGAAAGGGAGCTTAGGTGATGAAATGAGGGCATGGATAAGGGCCAGGTGTTTGGTGTGGTGGAGAAATGCAGACCATTTCAACACGATCTCACACTCCAGGGAAGCTGACTCAGAAACAGATAGAAACTGTGGCAAAATGCTTGGGAAAACAATGGAGGAAAAATGAAGGAGCGGAAAAAGTGTGGATTTAAAAGAAAAAATGTAGCATTTTGTGGCAATTTATGAAGCAAAACAACTGATGAGGAAAAGGCCTTGCTCAAGAAACTGTTACATTTTAAACAAAATGAAACATTTCTTTCTTTTTTTTTCTAAATCTTGTGAAAATTGCCAGATTTGTAGTCCTCAATTCATCACAGAATATACAACATGGACAGTATAAAAGTGCTAGCATCTTTAGGCTGCACTGCAGTAATGTATTCACCGCTATGAACAAGAAGGCAAAGATTAAAAACTATCGCTTCTTTTACTATTCAGTAAACAGATAGAAATTGTGGCAAAATGCTTGGGAAAACAATGGAGGAAAAATGAAGGAGCGGAAAAAGTGTGGATTTAAAAGAAAAAATGTAGCATTTTGTGGCAATTTATGAAGCAAAACAACTGATGAGGAAAAGGCTTTGTTCAAGAAACTGTTACATTTTAAACAAAATGAAACATTTCTTTCATTTTTTTTTCTAAATCTTGTGAAAATTGCCAGATTTGTAGTCCTCAATTCATCACAGAATATACAACATGGACAGTATAAAAGTGCTAGCATCTTTAGGCTGCACTGTAGTAATGTATTCACAGCTATGAACAAGAAGGCAAAGATTAAAAACGATCGCTTCTTTTACTATTCTTCAAATGTAATTATATTGAAACCTTCACATTAATTTACAATAACTTTCTGCAGACCAGTAACGTCCCTGTATTCAATCAATTTGACTTTTCAGTAGAGAATTTCTATGACTAAAATATTACTCTCTGAAACTCTCACTTGTTAAGGCAGAAGGGGTGGCTGTTAGTTGTGTGAGACTATGGTGTGTAAAGAGAAGGGGGAGCTAAAGGTTCCTAAGGAGATGTTAAAAAAATGTCAAGTTCTATGAAGTGGGAGGCATAGACCCCTCAGATGACCTTCCTTGGTCCCACTAATCTCCCTCCTGGCTGAGGCACCCTCCGCTCTTTCACCTGCAAGGCCTCCCAATTCCTTGCCTTTTCCCATCCCTTCAAGGAACATACATTGACAATGACCATGTTAGACTCTGGGCAGGCCAAAATTCGGGGGGGGGGGGCGCGAGGGCCCATTCTAAACACTCCCAGGGGAAGAAGAGTTTTAGCGGCTGATGAAAGCCAGTATGGCATAGTGTTTCAGGTTAAGATCTGGGAGACCATTTACACATATGAGATCTCCTTTACTTTGAGTGAACGTTCCCTTTGAGTTTGATTTTCAGTTAAGCACACATTTTCCCATCTTCAGAATGGATCCTATCCTCAGATCAGAGAATGCCTGTGGTTTCCAAAAGCTCTTTTTATCTCTCTTTGCAGGTAAAGTGAAGGAGATCTCCATTTGTTAAGGTTTTATCCAATGCTCTTATTCTTCCCTGCCTTTCCCAGTCCACAACACAGTAGTTCTTCTCACTCAATTCTCCTTCTGCCATCCTGGTCTTGTTGTCAGGGCTGCTTCTCCATGGAGCAAATCAAAAACAACCAGTGCCAGAGTGGCACCCAGCAACATCATAGCACCAGAACCATGATGGGAGACATGTCTTTGCTGCTATTGGTCTCTGGTCTATAGGCTGAAAGTGGCAAGGCGAATTGTGGGATGAAGATGCAGAAGGCAATTGAAGAGTAAACCAGATGCCAGAAGCATGCAGGAACTTTGCTTTCCTTAGGCAAGCTGGGGAGTGGGCTTTGGCTGTCCATCCTGCTGCGTGAATTTTTCCATTTTCACACCCTCCTGTCTTTTAGGCCACCATTTCAACTTGATCAGAGGGTTTCTTTCTTCTTTTTATTTTAACAATGAAGGGCCATCGATGAAGTGGCAAATCCTGTGAAGGCTGGTTCAATGAAATTGGCCCTTGGATTTCCAGAACAGCCCAAAGGTTGGTTAAATAGGTCAAACTTAGTTTAGGAAAAGAAAGGGGCTCAGTAGCCAAACAATAACAGATGCTTTCCAGCAACTGCAACTAACCTCTTCCTCCAACAAATATCAGGAGATTTTTTAACATTACTAATTTTTAATTATGTAAGCTAATTAGCTGCGATTGATTTTAATTGTATATCATTTTGGTATAATTGTAACCTACGTTGAATTAGGTTTCAGAGAAATGTGGGGGTGTGACCAGGCCAGTTAAGGCTTTAGTAAAGTAAAACAACTGGAGATATGATCTTGCTAAACCAAATATAGCAAATGTAGCACGGTTTCTTTCTGAAGGTTGTATTGTCTAAAAGTAACAGCTCAGGTATGAGCCATTCACTCTTTCTACAGAAGCTCTATCTTCCTCCAAATTGTTGTCATGTATGGGGTCTGGAGGTAAGTAAGCAGCCCACCATATTAAAAAAATCTTGATAAAATAGTCAATTTTGTTTGGTCAGTTTGGTACAATTGATTATGAGGGAAATTTGACTTTTAATGACATACATTCAGATAGGATACTATATCCAGAAGGCCAAATAAAACCAATTTAAAAGGTTTAAAAAATCATGAATACTCAGATAATCTCAATTAATGCTGCCCCTTTATCACTTCATGGCTTTCTTAAAAGAAAATCCTATCTAAACAGTTCCCATTGACTAAGAGAGCTGTGTTGGGCAATTTGTTCTGGAAACTCTATATACTCACAAAGATTAAAATACCCTTGATTGGGAGAAAATATTGGCTCATGGTTGGTATCTTTAGACTTCTTGTACACCATCTTCTGTCAACTAATATCAAGATCTGTTGATGTTCACAATCTTTTTCAGGGTCTGTTCACAGGACACAGTAGTGTTGCCTAGGGCTACAGAGCTGATCCTTAGAAAACGCTATTGTTGGCACTGGGACAAGCTGCAGACTGTATAATTACTGTTCTTAAGCTTTCTCATGTGCAGAGATTATTAATTAACACATCTTTCAAAGGTAAACAGATGAATCACTTGACTGGAAAATCTGGTTTTCAGACAGGTAGAAGGACTCAGTGAAGAAATCCAACCTTATTCTAAGAGATGGATCCAAATATCCATACTTGTTCTGGGGTACAATGCAAGCTAACAGATTGGTGCAAATCTGACTAGCACCTTTATTCACTTGATGCAAACTCCAATGCCAGACTAACTGATCTAGACAGAATTCAGTAATAAATCCTCTATCAAGTGATATTTCCTATTAAAAAATCAAAAAATACTTTTATTCATTCATTCAACATTATTTACTAGAAATAATGTCCTTATGATGTATGCCTTAAGAGACCAAAAGGTAGAACCTGAAACAAATTAGAATCCAGTTATATGTCACTGTTCAAACTGAATCAAATCTATGAGGCCTAACAGTTTTGTGTTGAGTCTGTGGATTATATGAATAGAATTTCTGATACTCCTGAAGTTGTGTCAGATTTGATGCACCCTTATCAGAGACCACCAGAAGTTAGAAATGGGGATAGGGATGTCTGCCAACCAACATGTTGTTAGCACTCAGTAGCCAACTGATTAAACTACCAGTTTGCAGCTGCACCTTATATGGTATTGGCACTGGGACAAGCTGCATTGACAGGTATTGACAGAGAGGTACTAATTTTCTCTTCCTCTCTTGACAGTCCTGCAGTGGCACAGGGTAGACCCCACTGGAAAGCCCCTCACTGTCTGCTACAGAGCAAGGCCCACTGAACTCCAACAGAATTACTTTGAATATATTTGGGATCAGATTGTTAGAATTTAACAAATGAGGTTAAAATTATTTCTGTTGTGTTAGGTTCTGGACTATGAAAACCTTTCTATGTAAAAAAGAATCAACTCTTTTAAAACATGTGAAGGGAGAATGAATGCTTAAGAAAGACGGGAAAGCTCTAGTTCATTGGAGTAAGAGGACGAGTTTGGCACTTTTCCAAAAAAGTTTAACATTTTTTACTCTCAAGTTTGCCAAGAAAATTAAAGTCTATGCAAGTTTTCTTTTGCTGCCTGTTCTTTCAGGAAAGGGATTTTTAAATTTATTTGAATTTAAACTTCAGTTTTTTGCAAGAATTAGAAAACAAGAATTAAAAATGTAAGCCATTTTGCACTAACATCATTGTTATAGAAAGACAGCAAATGTTGACAAAAGAAAATGTAGTGTTTTGTAGATGAGAACATTTACCACTCTGTTTAAATGCACTAAAGGCTTCTGACATTGCTTAAAAGCATTGCAACTTTACGTTACGAATGCTGCATGTTTAAAAGAATCACATTGTGAATTATTTCTTTGTTATAACTGTTCTGGCAAACAGGCTTGCAGAAGCACATGCAATAGGTACAATGGTCACAAGAGGGCAGACTGGAGAAAGAAAGGGGAAAAGAAAAAAGCAGGTTGAAAAGACAGCTCTATAAAGGGCTCAGACCTTAAACAAGTATTTTGTCTCAGTACCTCATAAGGACAGAGGCATTTCTGCATATATAGGACAAGACCTTTATGCAGTATCATTGTATGATGTGAATGAATATGCAACACATATCCTTAAATAACATTCCAGCAGAAAAAAAAATGTAAAAGTCGCTTAAAGGTTTGTTGCAGCACATATAGAGCACACATGGAAAAAATGTAATTAATTTTTCCCTATTTAAAATTACAAATGAAATGTTCTAGCTACTCAGGCATACACTTCAAATATGTTTCTTGATAGGACTTCAACAGTGGTCTAACGCCAATGGGGCTGAATGGGGTGCAACGCCCCGGGCAGAGCAGCGGAGGGGGCATGGCTGGGCTGTGGAGGGGGTGTGGCGGGGTGGGGCAGGGGCAGACAGCACCACGGTAGGGGTGCAGGGCACGCATGCGCCCAAGGCGCAGTTCTTCCTCACTCCTCCTTTGGACTTCAAATCATACTCCGGGTACAACTTTACTACTGGAAAGGTAGCCACACGTATCCTAGTGGCCCTCTATGTGATTATGGTAAACCAGGGCTCCTTCTTTTCTTTGATTCCTACTTCAAGGTACCTGTTTGTGTTGATATCTTGGGAGGTTTTGAGAGAGGCAGGCCAAACTTTTCCACTCCAGCTAACATGAATCTATTATCCACAAATTTCAGACATAGAGTAGTTAACTCCAGAACTGAAGGTTTGAAATAATGAAGAAAATGCCCCAATTCATGTTTTTGCATTATTCAGACCAGCTTTTTCTTGAAGGCATGGATGCTACAGAAGATTTCTCTCAAGCATGCTTCAAAGCTGAGTGTTCCAAGACTTAGAAGGGAGCTCAATTTCCGTTGGAGCTAATAAGACTCCTTCTCCAAGAAGCAGAAGTAAAGAAAGACTATAGAACCTGGCAGGAATATACAAATCGCTGGTCCTGTCCATGTAGGCCAGTATTGTGTCTGTCTAGCAGCAGCATTTCAGGGACAGGAGAGATCTTTGCCATATCTGCTTTCTCAATTTTTAATTGAACAAGAATTGAAGCTAAAAACGTCTGCATGCAAAGTAGTGAGTTATGTCACTATTTCCTGTCCTGCACTTACATTCTTTAGATGGCAATTTCAAAGTCTGAACCTGTATCTCAACATTGCTGAACTAAATACTAACATTTTTGCATTGGCATCAAAACATCTACAGCAGAATACTATGCTTGGCAAGATAGGAAGAGCTGCCTGCTCTAGCCCACTTGTAGACCTATGTCACCATCCCTATTCTTATTATTGCCTAAGGCAGGGGGAAGTCTTTCATAAGTCTGAGGAATTTAGAATGCCCACAAGATGACATTCAAAGGGCACAACATTGAAAAAAATGAATTAGAACAGTCCACTGGATACTCATCGTGAAGGGCCCTTCTCATGGACATCTTGGCAGGAGGACATCTTGAATGGGTATTCCTCTGCTCATTAGCAAGGAGGTAGGAAACACTTTTATATCACTTCCTCTGGGATCCCCGGGGGCCATCTTTTCCTCAGAACACGACTGTAACCGTAGTAATACAATGACATAGTTAATAGCATAAAGCAAACAGGAAGTAATGTGGAACAAGCATAAGAACTTGGATTATAATAGAACAGAATAGAATAGAACAGATTGGAATGGGCTCCTAACCTTGAAAAGAGTGTGCCTAACTTTACTAATATAAATGATTAAACTATTAGTGTAAATCTTGATGTAAGACTTATTGAGGACTGATAGACTACCAAGGAAGCTCAAGATGTCCTCCTGCCATCCATGAGAAGGGCCCTTCACGCTGAGTATCTAATGGACCGTTCTAATGGAGGCGGAGGACATCTTGAATGGGACTCCCTGAGCAGTGTCCCGAATATGGGTGGGTCCTCATTAGTCCCCGATAATATTTTCTAAGACTCTTCTGCCGAAGACTGTCTTGGCAGAGGCTGTTGAGTTCAGTTTGTAGTGTTGTACAAATGAAGAAACTGATGACCATGTAGCTGCCTTGCAGATATCTTCAACTGAAGCCTGATTTTGGAAAGCTGCGTTGGTTGCAGTGCTGTGGATGGAGTGTGCAGTAATGCCCAATGTAATTGGCAAGGAAACCGCCTTATAAGACTTGATTATGCATGCCTTAAGTGTAGAACTTACTGAGGCTTTTGACATCTGGTTTCCAAGGTTAGGCTGCGAAATGTTAATAAAGACTGTTTTGCATATATATATTGCATATATAATAATAAAGGCTGTTTTGCATATAGCTTCTACCCTTATGATGTATGCCTTAAGAGATCTATGAATGTCTAAGTTGTGCCATAACTGTTCTTTTGGATGTTTTGGTCTGGACAAAAGTTCAGTACAACTATTTCCTGACATAGATGGTAGTTAGAACATATTTTGGGAAGAAAGGTAGGATCGGTCCTAAGGACTACCCTGTCATTAAAAAAAGCATAATTTTGAATTGACTGAAAGTACTCTCAACACCAACACCCGTATGGCTGAAGTAACCACCACCAGAAACAGCATCTTCACCCTTAGCCATTTTTGTGGAGTTGTTTGTACTGTTTCGAATGGTGTTTTTGTAAGAGATGAGAGAATTGTGTGCAATTGCCACAATGGGAATCTATGTACTGTAGGGGGTTGAGATAGCCTGGCCCCTCTTAGGAATCCTCGTATGTCCAGATGTTGAGAGAATGGTCATCCCTTGAAAAGTGGGCAAACCGTGGATAGGGTGACCACTTGTCACCTAAGGGTTGCGCTACATAGTCCTAGTTCAAAGCCCTGTTGTAAAAATTCGAGGACATTGGCAACTGATGGGTTTTCTGGGTTTATTTTTTCTGCTTCATTTGGTGAAAGTTTTCCATGAGGAGTTGTAAATTCCAATTATGGACCTTTTCCTAGATGCCATAATGGTGGAGACTACTTCGTCTGAATAGCCTTTAGTCGTCAACCTTTTCCACTAAAGAGCCAGGCTTGAGCCAGCTTGAGCCAACCTGAGTCTGGGTGGTAGATTGGTCCCTTGGAAAGAAGGCCTGGTTCCACCGGGAGTCAAATCAGAGATGATATCGACATTTCCTGTAGGGTGGAGTGCCACGGACATCTGGGCCACTTCGGAACTATGATGATGATGGTGGCTCATTCTATTGACACTTCCTTCCTGAACAATCGTGGTATGATTGGAAATGGGGAGAAGGCATATACCAGACTGTTGGGCCAGCGACTTGTGAGAGCATCTATGGCGTAAGCTGAGGGATGGGAGTACCTTTTCATAAAGAGGGGAGTTCGTGTGTTCTCCGGTGATGCAACGAGATCCACTGTTGGTTTTCCAAATGTCTGACATATCCTTTGGGATATTTTGGGATTCAGTTTCCACTCTCCTTCCAGAATCTGGTATCTGGTTAGCCAATCTGTCTTGTCATTTAATACTCCCTGTATATGCCCGGCTTCTAGGGATAGGGCATGATGGAATTGAAGATCTTGGAGGTCTTGCCCAATTGAAGATCTTGGAGACCTCGCGATGAAGTTTTGAATTGTAACCAGTTGAGGGCTGTCCAGATGCAGATAAGACTTGCCCTTGCACAGGTTGGCACATACCATCCACCATCAGAGAGTGTTGCGTAGGAATGTGGGGATTCTCAGAGTCCTGGCTCTATTGAGAATGATGTCCATCTGATAAGGATGTAGAAATTGTTGCAGGGGACTCATGTGGAATTGACTGCACTGACTGAGATCAGGAGGCCCATCAGCTGAGCTAGTTGGAGAAGAGAAGCAGACTGTGCTGAAATCACTGCCAAGACTGATCATTGCATTTTGAGTATTTTGTCCTTTGGAATGAAAAGAGAGTATGTTGTCGTATTTATGATGGCAACCAGATGTTGGATTTTCTGGGTTGGAGCTGTGGAGTTCTTGTTCAGGTTGATTAGGAACCCATGGCAGCGAAGGGTGTCTTGCACTTTGTTGAGATACTGGATCACCTTCTCTCAGGATTTTGATCTGATCAGATGGTCATCTAGATAGGGATAGATGTGTATCCCTTGCTTCCTCAGTAGGGTGATGGGAGCCAGCAGGACCTTGGAAAATGTTCTGGGGGCTGTGGCCAGTCCAAAAGGGAGTTCTCTGAATTGAAAGTGTTGGTAGTTGATGGCAAAACAGAGGAATTTTTTTGGATGCCTGGTGAATCGAGATAAGCAAATATGGTATAGAATGGTATATTTAATTTATATACCACCCTCCCCCGAAAGGCTCAGGGCGGTGCACAACAACACATTCCTCTGTCAGATTGAGAGAAGTCATGTAGTCCCCATGTCAGAGTGTCAAGGTGTTTCCATGCGGAAATGCATGGAATGCATTCCATGCACAATCTGTCACAAATGCATCGGAATGCAGAGTCTGATGCATTTGTTGATTCCGCGGTTGAGGATGGCCCGCCAGGCTCCTGTTCATTTGGGTACTGTAAAAAATGAGAGTATGTCCCTAACAACCTCTCCGATGGAGGGACTGGTTCTGTTGCCTGGATGAGAAGTAGGTGAGATACAGAGTCCAGTGTCCTTCTGGCTTCGTCTTGTTTGGCAGATAGGGAAGATGCCATGAAGTGTTGTCTGGGATATCTTTGGAATTTGATGACATAACGGTGGTGACCACTTTTCATGTCCATCTGTTGACATGGTCACCTTCCCAGGTGGTGCTGAAGTGAAGGAGACGATCACCTATTGGTATGCACTGATATGGTAAGCACTGTTTGTTTGGTATGTCAGTGTGAAAAGGTTTTCCCTGCTGTTTGTTGAAGGGACGAAAGGAAGGGTTACCTCTGTTGTTGTTTTGATTTTGCCAGGATGAGCGCCAACGGTCTTGAGGAGTTCTGGGAAGTACCCTGTGGGATCAGACAGTTGTTTTGGGTGATGCTTGTGTTCGCTCCTGATGGACGAACTTTGGCATTGCCTTCTTATCTCTGGTTTCCACCAGTACTTGTTCCAGATCTTTGCCAAACAGAGAGGATCTGTAATAAGAATAGCCTGCCACTACTGATTTTGAATGCAAGTCTGATTGCCACACGCGTAGCCAAGCATTATGACCAGCTACTGGGTTGAACGCCATAGAGCACGCTGCTAGGGTTAGGGCGTTGAAAGTGGAATCTGCAATAAAGGAATTTGCTACTATGACCCGTTCCACCTCCTCTCTGAGACCTTGCTGGTCGGGTGGAATCATTTCCAAGATACGCTTAAGCCAGACCATGGATGCTCTGGCCACTGTGGATGAGGGTACCAGTGTCTTAATGGCAGAAGGTAGAGAATCATGGGACCTACGAAGAACAGTCTGAACGTTTGTCCAGTGGGTCCTTGATGCTGCCCTCTCCTTCCTTGGATACAAGACCTCGTGGGTGGAGAACTGCAACCAGGCAGTCTACTGGGGATGTTTGTAGAAGGGAATGAAAATGTTGTGGAACCACACAGAGTTTTTTGAAGGAAGGTGGTAAACTTTTATTCATGGCTGGATTGAACCATTCTCTCCTGATGCGATTGTTAAAAGAGTCTGGTATGGGGAAGAAGGATGTTTTATCCTCTTTCTGATGGAAGTAGTCTGAACTTCCCTTCGGAAAGCCTTTGAGGGGTTTGCTTGATTCTTGGAGACAGAGGAAGGGTCCTCTGCATCCTCCGAGTCATGGAGATCTAATGCAGAAATTGTTTTGGAAATCAGCATTGTTAGATCCTCCTGTTTAAAGAAACTGGCATTTCATTCATAGGGATCTGATGTTTGATCCTCATTATAAAAAAATCTGTCACAATCTGGTCTGTCCTTCATGTCACTTTGTCCCTCCTCCTCCTCCTCCTCATCACCTGGGAAGTGGAGGGAATCCATATTTGCATCCTGGGTGTCCACCCATGAGAACTATAATGGGATCTGGCATGGGATCTATGTGGTTCCTGGTTTAGCCTGGAACGGTGATAGGAGTCAATCTCCTCCCTCATGGCCCTTCTAAAGTACTTGGTTAAAAAAGCAGGGGGAGGGTTAAGCCAGAGGTCTGGGCTATTTGCAGATAAGTCTTGGGATGCCGAGGCAGCTGCAATCTCACCCTCACCTCCCCACATTTCACCCCGATCTTGCCTAGTCTGGAGAGTAGGGCCGATGTCAGCAGCCTTTGCGCCGATGGAAAGATGGACTCTCCATAACTCTTGGGGAGCTGGAGGTATCTTCCACAGAGCCGCCGGTCTTGTTTTTTTGTGAGAGGGAGGCACATTTTTGCTGCTCCGTGGTGGCGCTTTGGCAGCTGACCAAACTCATTCATCCTGCTGAGGGGATGGCTGGGGCCCATCTGAGCAGAAACAAGTGGAAGAGGATGAATCTGTAGCTGCCTGAGTCCCTGAGGAACGGGCAAAAGTTTGTCTAGGTGGGGAATAAGATTTGTCCGCCATTTTAAAGTGTCCCTGATGGTTTAGAAAAAAAGGCGGGAAGCAAGGCTCTGGGCTGCCGGAGCCTTGGTAAGGTGTTGTGGGAAGTGCCTGTGTCTTCTATGCCCCTGCCTGTTGGAAAAGGTTAGAGAGGGAGAGGCAGAAAGACCAGAAGACAAACACGTAGTGAAAAAAGGAGAAAGAGGATCTAGCAATCTAGGAGCCTATGGAAACATCTGCACTCCCTGCTGAGGCAGGAAAATAACTGGGGAAAAGATGGCCCCCTGGGATCTAAGAGGAGGTGATTTAAAAGTGTTTCCTGCCTCTTTGCTAATGGGTAGAGGAATACCCATTCAATATGTCCTCTGCCTCCATGAAAACCAATGCTGTTTGGAAGGTCAGATACTGAAATAAGCCCAGCACAAAAAAAGTGATGTTGCACCAATAATGGCATCTTTGAGACTAATTCTGTGTTCTTTTGTAAGAGCTCCTCATTTTAAAGCCCCAAAACTACTTATGCTACTATATCCATTACACTGCATGTGTTAAAATCAGTGCATATAATCTGTAGCAAAATTAAGACCAATTCTTGGTGCCATATCACACACAAAAAAAGGAATGAGCTTGAAGTCAGGCTTTTTTCTTTAGTACCAACATCTCATGAGTTGATGCTATTTATATTTTTGCAAGTGATGTCACCTTCAGCTCTTCACTTACACAAGACAACTTAAGACACAAGTTCAGATAAAAATATATATTATAAAAATATGCGGCAGCTACAAATTTAAAGCACTTGCTAAAGATGAAACAACATGCTTGCGTCTAAGAATGAGGTCTTATTATTATAGAAGTAAAAATGTGTTATAATTAAAACTCGACTGTTGTGAGACTGAAATTTTAGTCTTGTCTTGACAAACTTGTCAGGGCGTCATCTAAGTACTGCCAATTCCTTTACTGATTCCTACTCCTGCATACTTTAGAGTAGTCTAGCACACATAATTTAAAAAGATTCTTTTAGGATAGAGATAAAGTGTTGGGGGAAAAAACACCGTACCAGCTATTTTCTATTTGTTGATCTGATGAAGGTTGTGCTGGTTTAAAGCACACATAAATATTAGTTCCAGTCTTCAAATATTATGGTGCTGCAGAGATACTGTGAGCATCTTCTTCATAAACTTCTTGTTCCACTGTAGGTCAGCTATGCCCAAATTTTATATCTTCTTTGCCTATCAGATGTGCAAATCCCCACTTTGGGGATTTATGCACATTTCAGGCTTGGAAGTTGAAAAAGTTCTGTTTTGATAATGAACAGAGATGCAAAGTACTTTAACTTCTTATCACATCCATTATATGCCTGCATATAAAGAAATGTTCAAAGAGGTCTGTAAACTGGGATACCATTCCATTCACTATTTGGAGAGATTCCATGTTATTTAGTAATATGTTTTGGAAACTGCACTTGTTATTAAAGAAGAACTTGATCTTCTCTCTACGAAAAGAACAGCAGGTGGAAAGGCCAAGAAGACAACAACCCATAACACATGTTTCTTCTGAGGAAATAAAATGGTGTAGTCAAACATGCTGAACTTCCTTCATCAAAACTAAAACAAAACACCTTGCAGATAATAAAACAATTGCAATACCTCAGCCACAGCTTTCCTCACTACCAGAGTGCCTTTTTAAAGGTCTCATGCTGCAATCTTTGGTCTGGAAAAAATATCTGATGAAATCTGAAGGCAGCCTGGGACAGAAAAGAGGGTTGTATTTGCCTGCAACTGAGGTTCATCAAGTGGTCATCAGTGCAGCCACATATAGGAACTGATCACATATACAGCCTAGTCATGGAAGATTCCCAAGCAAACTGGATTGTATGGCGCTCCCCTTGCTGCTCAAATATTATTTTCCCTTCTGGGTCTTATGAGGAAAACAGGATGCTCCCACTTTCTTCTGTTCTCCTGATGAGTTCCAAGGAAAGCTCCCGGCTGTATACAGAAGGGACATATGATGGTATAGAGGAGCACTTAATGAACATCTGTTACAGGACACTACAATTCTGTTTTCATCATTGTGGCCTATGTGTGTGGGACATTAACAAGATCATCTATTAAGTGGATTGCAGGTTTGGAATCTCAGCTGAAAAGAACGTGCACACCTTGGCCACGCCTGCCTCCTTTGGGACAATGTTATTCACAGGGTTGCAGCACTGCATATAAGCTCTACTGGGTCATCCTTGAAGAATGCAAATGGAGGATGTCTAAGCAGTGGCAAAAAGCAGCTGGCTTTCAAAGCAGCCTGGTAGGAACTACACTTCCCAGGAGACCTTGCAAGCCCCAACACCTGAAGAGGCCTCCGGGGGAGGGGGGGGCTCGCAAGGTCTCCTGTAAGTGTAGTTCCCATCAGGCTTCTTTGTCAGCCGGCTGCTTTTTGGAGCCAGCTAAATTCAGGTAAGTGGGGGGAATGTGGGGCACTATTGGGGGGCACACCACAGGAAGGCCAAGGCCCAGCCACTTCTGGGAAGGAGGGGGGGCATGACTGGGCACGCCGCCTGGGCAGGCCTTGGCCCTGGTGGCACGCGTGGGTCATACCAAAGCCCAGCCATGCCCCTCCTCCTTCCTGGAAGTGAGGGGGCCAATTTTTCCACACATCCCACACATGACTCCAACGGGGCGCCCGGGGTATTTGTCCCCTGATGTTCCCGTGGCAGATACGCCATTGTGTCTGTGCCCCAGTGAAATTAGCACGAATACTAACCTTTGAGAGCTTTATCACAATATAGATTGTGCAGAGGTATTTTGAGATCCTCTTAACAGCAGACAAAAAGGCAAAAATACTTTCTGAATTTGTCAGTTCATTGTAAATGAAACAACACTCACTTGACATGTAATGTAAGGCTCTTTGCTCATCATCAGTAGTGTTAGTGAAATGGATAAAACTACATCCTCATTAACATGGAACTGTAGTAAGAACTCAAAGTCAGGTCTCAAGTCTACCTTCTTATGTATTTTTAAGAAAAATGGGTCATTCCTTGATACATGTAATGTACTAATTCTGCATGCATAGATCACTGTGGTCAAAAGGCTGGTTTTGCTGAAAGATATAGAAAATAAAATGTAGCCAGAGGTTTGGAAGGCTTTTGACAAGTTCTATATGAGAAAGTTCAAGACTGGAAGGATAAATATTCATCAGACCTTTAACAAAGTTTTTGTATTCTTTCTGTGCATAGATGGATTTTCCTTTTGGGCTCACAGAAACTACCAATAAATGCCAGACAGATTAACACTAAATCCTAAACAGAATTATACCCTTCTAAGTTCACTGAATTCAATGGATTGAGAAGGGTTTAACTCTGTTTAGGATTTTACCGTAACAGAGGTAGGAACTAGACTATTTAATATGTAACATATTTAAAAATTTGACTAACACCACAAGACTGCCTTTTGGTATTTCTTACTGAATAAAACGTTTCCACTTACAATAGTAGATTTCCTAGTGCCTACAGTGATGTTTTACGACTTCAAGAAAGAAACTTTTGCATTTGAATGTGCCAGGCTGTGAGATGCACTGTCTTCATGTTGGAGCAAAACAGAGGGCCCTGGCAGAAGAAATCTGTGTTTGTCAAGTACAGTAACTGAACCCAGATATATAAGGACATAATAAATATTGTCTTGTTAATATTATGTACAAACTGATTAATAGGACAATGAGAGGAAAAGACATAAAACTTTCCAGGTGATTTGGAATGAAATGCTTCATGAATAATGGATCTAAAGCTGATACTGAACAGAATTTCAAGAACTTGTGTTGAATCACCTTGCAAAGAGGTCTGCCTGCAGGAAATGCCACGTATCAAATATCCATCCATTCCTGACCTTCTGTGGGAGATTTACATAGCCTATCTGCTCTATATGGCCAGCCATGTGACTTGAATGGTGATCCTGTGGGACACCAATTCCAACTTCGTAGTGTCTTTCTGTGAAAGCTGAGTGAAGGGGTTCTCCCTTTCTTGTGCTCAGTCCCCTCAGCAGTCCTTTCTAACCCTTGGAAAGTTTGTTCCCAGGGTTGCAAAAACTGCAGAAAAAGAGTCATGTAAGTTAGAGGGCTACAGTAAGAGGGAGGAGACAGAAGAGGGAATAAATATCTCTCTTCTTCTAACTGTGGAGTCCTCTCTGCTTCCCCACTGTATCTTCCCTGTTGGGCTATTAGTCCATGAGGGTCCCATAGCTCCTCAAATAAATTTTCCCAGGATCAGAAAATAACTGGGAGGGGAGAGCAGGAAAAATCCACAGATAATTGCATCCTCTGCTGGCAGATTACTAGTCCAACCCGGAACATGGCAGTTGTGCTGTCTTGAACTTTGTCTGCTAACATAGGAGCATACAAAGGTAACTTCCAACTTTAATACATTTATAAGTAGAGTGCTTTCCTGGACTGAACAAATGCCACTAATTATTTGATCTGCACAATGAGCCCCACAAGTGATTTTGGATTTCTCCCAACTGATATGTAAAACCCAGATTCTGTCTGCAGATGAATTCTTGCAGTGTTTTGATGGAACTGTTAATAAACCGGTTGGCTAAGTATGAAAACATGTTGCATTCCTTTAGTCTCAAGCAGACAATCACCAAGGCTACATACTTTGTAAAACAATTGAGGAGCTATGGATAACTCAGATAGTAGAATGGAAATGAAGATACCCATAATGAAACTAATGAAATTTGCTGCACACAGAAATGGAACTAACCAACTTTTAAGTCTATTGCCTCAAACCATAATTTGATTACCACAATGAAAAATGTCATGTAATAGAACAGTTCTGAATCTGGTGGGTTTTTTTTTAATGAATTTAACAACCTAACTTCTAGTATGGGTCTTTCCCCCCTACTCATATTTTTTGTCTGTAAGAATTAAAATCCCCTTGGAGCTTTTGTGTAGGTATTTGTTCTTACAGTCATAATTTTACTTTGCCAACTAACAGTTGCAGGTGTTGGATAGTTCAAGAATAAGGGGATTAATTCACTGAGATATTTTTGAACTTTATAACAGACTTTTGAAAGAAGACACATTAATGTTTCATAATGTTTTCCTATTTTATTCTGCCATCCTCATTTCCCTTTTGGGTTTTAGAAAATTTTTCTGCTCTAATGATAACATAGTTTGCTCTGTTCTTGGATTGAAAAATTATGAGAATGGTACCTGTACTGTTTGGACTTAAGGTCTAACTTTTGGAAAACACAACTAGGATCTGTGACATCTAGTAAAGGATCTCTTGGGAGATCTGACTATAGCCTTAATTTCATTAAGTAGAGTCATAGACCCAAGCCACACAAGCCTTATCAGGAACATAACTATAATAAATTTCTCACTGTATAATCTGTAACATGTCTGCCTGTATTTAACCAATACGGCTTGTAAAAAACAACAACTTCTTTTCTCTGTCAGATCAAGAAATGGCAACATATGTTCCCCAAGCAAGAACTGATATCTCCCTAATTGCCTGTTTTGAAAGTGAGTGCTGTATACTTTACATCACTACACAATCCTCAGAAAGGTACATAAATAAAAAGGAACATCCTTCCCATCCCACGTTGTACTTTGCTTTAGTTTAACAAACAGAAAACATAAACAAAGTTGGTTTCAATCAAAGCAGCGCTGCTTTGTCTAGTAACCCTTGAATACAGAAGGTTACTGCACTGATAGTGTCCGCATGGATTGATAACTTTAACACTGGGTCCAAAGCCTTACATGCTGAACACAGTATCTTAGGCCAATTTCGCACAGCATAATAATAACGGATTACATTCGGTATTTTACCATCCAGGTCTATTTTATTCCATTTTTGTCCCTCACTGGGTGTTCATTTTCCTTGGAAGAGTTATTTCACTTTCTTTCTGCCCCTTTGCACGAATCCACTTTTTTTTTCCCCATGCAAAGTGCAGGCCCAAATATCCTGTGTTTTCTATGTTCTGATTGGCTGTTCCACCACCACAGTCTCCCTTCTGCCCACTCCCACCCTCTGCTAAGGGAGTGCTTCTGATTGGTGTAGAATCTAAAGCAACCCCGGGAGCCCAAGCAGGACCTCCCCCTTCCATTTCTCCAGTGTGTAAACAAAGTTTTGGGCTTTGAAACCACGACACATGTAAACTTGAAGAATGCAACACCCCCTTTAACATTGTGATATACAAAATAATAAAATCTGCCCCAAAAGGGAGCAAAGCAATATGTCCCATCCACATCCAAAGGTGTGCTCTGAACACCCATAAAATAAAAATAAAAGGAAATGGGGACATTGTTCGCAACGCGCCCATTTGTTGTGAATCAGTTGCTGTACACATTTGGCTGTAATGGGGCTCCAGTCACTGCCAAGGACAGAAAAAATGCTTAGGGTTTTTTTTTAATTCATGGGCCGCCACACCAGTTGCAGCTCAGCAGAAACTAAATTGCAGTAATGTGGGTAGAACAGGCAGTAGGGCAGGAAAAGTAAACCAGTTGGGTGTCCGCGTTGTTCCCACAGAAGCGGGTTTAACGTGGGAATTTTTTAAAAGATTGCAATTTTGGCCTTTATTGAAAAACCTGGGATGAGGGAAATATTGCAGGACAATCCCGCTTTAGGGACAGGACCTGTGCCAACTTCTTGCCCAAACTGGGATATTTCCCTTTGTTATGTTGGTATATTGGTACCATGCAGAATCGACCTTAATGTCCAAGGTTTTAGACATTCTAAGTAATTGTTCAGAATACTGTTTCAGGTCTTTCCTTAGGGAAACTGGATATGGTCCCCAATTGTTCTGTCTTATAATAAATCAGAATAAATCTCTGACTACACACTTGTATATTCTACCAAGTCTTTAGAATACAGGACCAAGGTCAGAACTAGCATTATCCTCCACACTTGCAAGTAGTTTGGTTACAGCTCCACACCAATAATTCATTTATGATATCATACATGTCCACCACATGGCCCTTGGAGGGAGAGGGTAGAAAGAAAAATGGAGTCCTGTCACTTAGGAGTCCTTTAGACAATATGGTGTGGTGGTTAAGAGCAGCAGACTCTAATCTGGTAAAAAGGCTTGTTTCTCCACTCTTCCACATGAAGCCTTTTGGGCGACCTTGGGGTACTTACAGCTCTCTTCAAACACACTCAGCCCTATCTACCTCACAAGGTGCCTACTGTGGGGAAGTGAAGGCAATTGTAAGCCATTTTGAGACCCCTTAAAGGTTGAACAAAGCAGAGCATAAAAACTACATCTTCTTCACGGTTCATAAGATATTTCACTGGAACTGTATCAGAGGAGCCCTAGGACTGGAGAGCAAGCAATGATTCCAGGCTTGTCCGTACCTGAAAAAGTAGGCGCAAACTGCAGAGTAGTATTCAAAATCATGAGAACCTCTGTCAGAGTTGCAATCTCTCTCATCATGATCTATCATATCTAGTTTGAGAACAAGTGTCTATTTGTGGAAACCAAATGGACAAAAATATATATTTATCTCTGACAAGAATGTACAATTCCTCCATTATTTGTCACTGAAAGGACAATGCACATTTCTTGTCTTGGAGGTGCATTGTTGGAATTCTGAGAATGAGAGTGCTTTCCTATATTTTCTTCCTTCATCAGCTTCATCAGTCAATCTTCTCTTTCTCTTTATTTATTATTACTGGAAATATTTGTTAGCCTCTTTCTCCCTTGCGGAACTCAAAGCAGCTTACAATATTTAAAAAACAATGATATAAAAACATAGTAAAAACCAATATGAATAAAACAATTACAAAAACATGCAAAAGACCCCAATTAGACTCCAAATAAGTCTGTTAATAAATAAAAAACTAAATCAGTCAAATACAGTCCTAAATACAACTGTCTTTAGCTGAAGGTTGACAGTGAGGAGCCAGATGTATCTCCCTAGAAAGATTATTCTACAATTGTGGGCTGACACAAAAAAGGCCCTCTCTTGCTTGCCCATCAGATGAGTTTATTTGATTGTCAAAGAGTCAGGAGGGCCTCTCCCTGTGACCTTAATTCAGAGGTCTTCAAACTATGGCCCTCCAGATGTTCATGGACTACAATTCCCATCAGCCCCTGTCAGAATGGCCAAGTGGTAGGGCTCATGGGAATTGTAGTCTATGAACATCTGGAGGGCCATAGTTTGAAGACCCCTGCCTTAATTCCTAGCCAGGAGCATATGGGAGAAGATGGTCCTTCAGATACCCCAGTCCTAAGCTAAAATTAGCTTTGAATGAAAACAACCTCTTGAATCTGGCTTGGGACCAGACTCATAGGCAGTGCAACTGTTGTAGTATTTGGGGTCATATGCTCCTGGTAGCTGGCCCCAACCAGCAGTCTTGTTTGGTTTTGTCTTGTGAAAAGGCTTTCTTGTTGCAGAGGTTCACCCAGTGTTGGATTATTTTTGCTGAAGATTCTGACTGGCCCTGATACTGATTGGCTCTTGGGAAACACTGGAATGTTGCCTTGCAGTTCTTTTGTACATTTTTCATTTCTGGGATAGAAACCAAGTATAATCATAATCTTGAACAGCTGCCTGAAGGGGCTATTGCTTTTGGCTCCTCACCAGAGGTATCCCCAACACTGTTTGTTGCTAAAGCCTCTTGCCAAAGGGTAGCTTGTAAGAGGTAAGCTCTACTGCTTTTTTGCTTTCAGTACTTATAAAATGAAGCATATAAGACAAAGGGAGGTCATTGGTTTAGGCCATTTTTCCTCAACATTGCAGTTTTTTTGTTTTTGTTTAGAAAGGCTGAACCATAGTGATAGCAGAAGCTAGAATTTTTAACCTACTTTCACTCATGTTTCATTCCTTGTTATGTTAGTAGTATTATTCTCTTTTCAGAGACTTGAGCTTCCTCCTCTTGTAGTAGCAAAAGGAGAATTGAGCTAAGTGGGCATATTCATTCCTTCTCATATGATCAATTAGTGGGTAAAACCCATAACTAAGAAACATCCTATGATCTGATTAGCAGTGGAATCTTCCATGGTTGGCCTCTGCATATGCCATTCTGGGTCAAGCTATCTTTTCCCCTTAGGTCAGGTAGCTCTTCCTGATGTCCTTCTGGCATTTTTTTAAGTCCTCCAACTCTATGATAGTTGATGGAAGAAGGGGAGGAAAAAGGGGGAGGGAATCTGTTTGCTGTTAAATTAGCATTTGGGGACAGGTTATGTACAGTGCCATCCTCAGCAGAGCCATATTGTTTTAAGTTCACTGAAGTTAATGAGCTCAGAAAAGTTCAGTTAGTGTTAGGATGGCACTGGTATGGTCATTCCCATGCATGGCCTTCACAGAGACACAACGGCAGAACCAAGTACTGCAAGATAAATGGAGGACTCCAAATCTTTTGTTTGCCTTGTAATACAGATGCAGGGCAGGTACAAAAGAAAAACATTTGTCAGGAGCAACTGGCAGGCAGAATGACCATACCAGTGCCATCCTAACACTAACTGAACTTTTCTGAGCTCATTAACTTCAGTGAACTTAAAACAATATGGCTCTGCTGAGGATGGCACTGTACATAACCTGTCCCCAAATGCTAATTTAACAGCAAACAGATCCCCCCCCCTTTTTTCCTCCCCTTCTTCCATCAGCTATCATAGAGTTGGAGGACTTAAAAAATGCCAGAAGGACATCAGGAAGAGCTACCTGACCTAAGGGGAAAAGATAGCTTGACCCAGAATGACCAAGTCGAAGGAGGGTAGGGCCAGAGAACTGATAAAAGTGTTAGGAGCAGAGAGGCACAGTCTCTTCTCTTTCTGCTGGGTCACTGAAGAAAGCAGATCTCTTGCTGGGCTGTGAAGGGAGCAGCCATTTTTGAACCATGTACTCATCCAAGGAGCTCACTCAGCCTGCCAGGTAATGAGAACTCTTTGAGAATTGCAACCTTCTAAGCTTTAAGGGCCTACCCTATTTTCAACAACTGCTAGGGTATGTTTAGGGAGAGAGACAGAGGATTTGCATTCATATCTCCTTTGCTCAATTTGGTGCACTGCTAAAAATATACCTGTGACTGTTTTATTTTTAATAAATACTTTTTAAACCTTAGATGTGGGGAACAGTTTTCTGTGCCATGAATGACCCACTGTCTTGGATGTGCTATCAAAATAGGAGGGAGGAGGAAGGCTGGCAGCTGGGGAGCAGCTTTTCCTCCGGGACCTCCAATCTGCCCTGTGGAACCCAGGAGAGGGGAACCAAGGGAAACTGAAGCTAGGCCTCATGGTAGGCAAGGAAGTTGGGGAATCCTGATCTTCCCCAGCGGGCTGTTCCTCAAACGGTCAGGTGGTGGCAGCGATTTATCCATAGAGAAAGCTAGCCCTGCCCAGGAAAAATTGGCAACCCCAGGAGAGGCTTGGGAGCGGAATAGGGCCTGCCAGGCAAAGCAAGCCCGTTTCACCACAGGCTGTACTAAACATTTCCTCTCTTCAGTCCAATGTTTGCCTGAAGAAATAAAGTATGAGTTTATTAGAGGACATTCATAGCTACACAGATAAAATTCTACTTACGTTACACAATCACTTTCCTAGAACACATTACAGTGAATATTAGATGTTTAATTTAGGATATTTTTCATTAAGATAGTGAAATATCAATAAGTCTGAATGGTAAAAGCTTACCATTTATAATTAAAAAGTACACATAATTCCACTAGTGGTGGGATGAACATTACTAGTGATTTATAACACTGTAGTGTAATATATTCGGAAAGCTGTTCTTCAAATAATATTAGGTGGACTTCAAGATTCTGAATCACAATGACTTTGTAGGATATGACAGAAAATGTGTAATAAATCAAATATTGAGCTAATGGGCGTCTGAACAAAAAAAGGAAGCATGTTAGGTATTTCAGTCTTGTTTAATTTTGTTGTCCCTACAAACGGTACATTTAAACATCCATTAGGTGGCACAATCTTTACCTAAGAACCTGTTTATATATACTGGGATCCCCAATCTTTTTGAGCCTGTAGGCATACTGGGAATTCTGATATAGTATAGTGGGTGTAACAACAAAATGGCTGCCACAGAATACAAAATCAGCCAAAAAATGTTTGCCACAGTTTAACTTCAGCAACATACTGCAGATCCTTGTGCTGTGGTGGCAGCTGCCGCCAAAGAAACATTTTTTTAAAAAAACCCTGCCCAGCCAATCAAATCTCTAATAGTCAATCAGAAGCTTCCTGTCCCCAACCACTCCCTAAAAACACTTGGCAGGTGCCAGAAAAGGTGTTGGCAGGCATCATAATTCTCACAGGCACAATGCTGGAGACCTTTGATATATACGATAAATAGCAAAGGAATAATAAGTAAAGAGGAGTATGAAGCCATATTCCAATTTACTCCAATTTCTACATGGAATAGCCACACGTGACTACAATATAAATATATTTCATGGTCAATCTATCCATGCTACAAAACCTATACACAAAACAATACAAAACTATTCCAATATTATCTGCGTGTTTGTCCCTGCTCATGATTATCATCACATCACTATGGGTTGGGTCACTCTAAACAGATGAGCACGTGCAAGGGAGGTTGTTTTTGATGTCCCCTCCCCCACAGCAAAGACCTCCACGCTGTTCATGGAAGTCCCCTATCCACCAAGAACAGATTTTAAGACTGCTGTAAGGAGGGAAAGGGAGGAGGGTTGTACTTCAGTGCATGAAGTTCTTTGCTGCACAGATCGTTTTGGAGGGATCCAAGCCAATATACATAATAAAGTTCCCAACTTACATTTTAAATTGAGGAAATCAAATTTTTGCAATTACACGGTTTTATTTGGACAGAATAATGTTAATCAATAGTAGAGATGCTTAAATACCTCCAACTTTGACCAAAGTCACCAAATAATACTATTAAAACTATTAGTATATATCATATAATCATATTGTATCAAAAATGATATTTTTCCACTCACATGGAAAAATTATTTATTAGTAACATAAGACCAGTTACTGTAATATAGACAGCACTAGGTAGTTATTAATTTGCAAATGTTAATTTATGTAAATAGTTGCACATTAGGTTGGCTATTGGCTAAGACTGTTCTAAATTTGTCAGCAAAAAGACTTTTCTTGATTGACACAGTCAGACTGACAGCCAATCAGAGCTATTAGGTATATCTACATAGAGCTGCCAAAGAAGTGTGTAGCTGCCCATTTGTCAGAGGCCAATTTTCACCTCCCTTCAGTAAAATAGTTGAAGATAGCAGGAGAAGAAGCAAAAAAGCTACACTGTGAAGTTGCAAAGGAAGTTCTTCCTTCCCTTCAAGCTGCAGGGTTGAAGCAGAAGGACTGCTTTTAATATCTGCAGTGCAAGATGGAGGGTAAAAAGATTTCATTTCTCTTTCTCCCTGTCCAAACTGCATGTAACTTTTAATCACTGCACTGGAAAATGGAAATGGATGATTTTTCCACCAAATATGTTCTTCTTGCAAGAGAGGGAAGGTATAATAAAGTCCTTGAAATATTTTTAAACCCATGTGTAAAACTCTTCTTTAACACTAACAGAACTTTTATTCATTGAAACATACTTGGAGCCCAGTTTTAAACGAACATGAGAACAGAGAGCTGCCTTACACCAAGTCAGTGTATCAAGGTCAGTACTGTGTGTTCTGACCAGCAGTCACCACCCAGGATTTCAGGGGAAGCTCTGGCTGTGGTTCACATCACCTTCACCTGACCCTTTTAGCTAGAGAGGCTGGCGATTGAACATGGGAACCTGTACGCGAGGCAGATGCTCTACTACTGAGCCACGGCCCCTCTGCTCACAATACTCTTTTTGTAGAAAAGTTGTACTCGTAGAAATTATAAATTAAAGGCAATAGCAGTACAGTACATAGTTATTCCAATTTAATCCCTACAAAATCAATGGGCAAAACTTGGACTATGTCTGAACAGTGCAGTTTAAAATTCTATATATTATACTTACTTCTACACAAGAAATACTTTTTTCCTTTAACAGTGTGTAAGTGAAACCATATCTAACCTGTGGCTAATCTAATTCTAAAAGCAGAAAATGCAAATGAATTAATTTAAGCAACCTTTACAGTCTGTGATCTAAGATACGCTTTCTTTAATATCACTTTTCTGTTAGCACAACCAGCCTGCACCCTTACAAGTATTGTAAAGTGATCAGGACATATCCCTTTCGCTGTCAAACTGAGTCTCTTCAATACTCGATACACTAACAGAGGTTTTCTTTACTTATTGGGGAATGGCTTGTGGTCTCATTGCGGGGGCTTTAAGTTAAAATGCAAAAAGAAATTGATCCTAAGCTTCTGAAACCCAAATTATCAGCCTTTATATCTATTTTACAAGACAAGGCTGAATACTATTTGACACAAGGTTGCACATAAATGCAAATATCCATAAACACACAATGCAAGACTGAACAGAATTACTCTTCTAAGTCCACTGAAATCAATAAATAACTCTGCTTAGGACTGCACTTAGTATATTAAAAAAGTGTATTACTCAGGATGATGAAATGCCAAACTGACTGTGATGCTTATCCTGGACTGAAAAATAGCCAACTCACAGTTTTTTTAAATAAAAAACTCACCACTTCTTCAGATTGGTTCTGCTTCTGTGATATTCACATTGTTTGCAATCCTATTGTACAGAATCAACTATGATGGTTGATATAGATCTTTGCAGAATTCTCTTCTTGAACGGATAGATTTATGAAACTGTCTTATTTAAGCTGGCAAGAAACATTTGTTTCTAGCTTGAGATATTATAAATAAAGTCTGCTAAAACACCAACCCCAAACCTGCTCATGCTGGGAATTTTGCCTTCACTCCAATGGAGAAAGGAGCAGATTCATAATTTTTGTAGTAACAAAGCTGTACAATATTTTTAAATATCATATGCAGAAGCATACACTATATAAAAAGCATATCATGTTAAGGCTGATGTTCATTAAGGGATACAATTCGGATATACTTAGACATGTTAATAAATATCATAGATCAGGTATCCCTGACATTGCTGCTTTACTAAAGACAACAAGAAAATGTAGTTATTCTTGTTCATTATGTTTTTGTAAAAGTCTTACTGATTTCAATTGGACTCTGAGTCAAATAAGATACGACAGCAGCAATTCCATGAGTTTAAAAACATAACTGACTTCAGAAACAAGTGGACTAGAGTGGTTCTATTTTAACATCAAAAAGTGCATGCAGGTAAGAGACTGTGAATCCCCCTCACTCCTGTGAATCCCCCTCACTAATTACCTGCCCACAGTTGCTCTCCCCCAACAACTTTTCATTCAGATAGAACTTTCACTACCCCTCATTTTCATACCACTTGGGAGTTCACATCAAACCACCCTAACCCTGTATGTGACTGAGATGGTTCTATGGCTATTGTCAACTTCACTTTGGCAGTAAATCTCAAGGAAACCAGTGGGTCTTCAACAAAAGAAGCTGAAACAATATTTTTCCTAAATGGTCCTGGTGGCTGTTCTGTGATATGAATATATTAATTTATCTTCGCATTTGCAAACTAATGTCATTTGTCCTTCACAGTGTTGTATCCACAAGTTCGAATGCTAATACCATGCAACTGTGGATGCTGGATGAATGGCAGTTTCTAATCAATAATGAATAGTATTGGTTCTCTGAACATTAAAGTTCAGCTCCTTTCATTTTAAGCTTGACACATTGGTATATCAAGCAAAAAAACTTTTCAGTATTAGTATTTATTTATTTTATGTATACCCCGTTGGGGAACCAGTTGTGGCTCACTGTAGTGAAAAGAAGGTTAAAATAAAGGTAATAATGGTAACTACAAACAATTGTAACGACAAACCAATTTTTTTCGTTAAAATATGTCATGTAACTCAAGACATTTTAAAAACAAATTATGTGGATCACGCCATAAACCCTAAATACCCTAATTTACTAAACTATTTCTTAGCAGCTCTAATGGAGAGGCTTCCCCTGCAATACATGAAAGCAACCATAAGTCTCTGAATTGTATTTTTTTAACCAGCAAGAAGCAAATCCTGGAGTAAACATCAGCTGGGTGTGCACATAACAAGGTCCAGAGAGACTTATCCAGAAGTTGCCTCTTTTAATCCAGCCCTGAATTATGTTTGGAAGCTGTTTTCTGTTCTTTAAGAGCTCTACAACTGCCAGAATAACTGCAAGGCTTGCAAGTCCTAGTATGTTTCAAGCCTTTCCCAAGGCACCCCAACGCTATCTGAGGCACTGAAACTATGGCAACAGAATAAGAAAGCATCTTCCATGATTAATAGATGAACAGACCAAGGACGGTTTCAAACTAGGCCGCAATTTAAGAATGGGAGAGGTTTAGCACAGCATCAGTGTCAAACTATCACTAAATAGATTTTGATAGCCATCAGTAAAATATTGTTTTCAGTTTTTCTCATTTTAAAAAAATTACAACTACCTACTCCCCTACTTTTCTCTCCATTAAAAGGTGTTTCCCATGCAAGTGGCAAAGAAAACAATCTCTAGAATGGAACACTTTTGACAATTACAAGACTTTGCCATTTCAGAAGCTACTTGACTGGAAAGAATGTTGGACAAAGTATTCTAAAGTTTCTAACGTTTTATTAGAGATTCAGAGGCAAGATCTTAAATTTCAGTAACTGAATGTAGTTACTGTAGTTATGTAGTTAACCAGCTAGCACCAATTTTTTCTTTCAGGGAAGTTTTTTGCAAGGCTTCTGTGGTCATGGCAATATTGATAGAAAGTGCAGGGAATAAAATCTTTTTAACTAATGTGCACAATCAATATAACAGTCATAGTCCTACGCTAGAAAAGTCCAACACTAAACTCTGTAATTAAAAAATCTTTAGTTTCCTTCTCTATTTGCTGAAAGCAGCTTGTACATAGAATTCACCTGATTCTGTTGTTGTTTTTTTTACTTATGCCAGCAGCCTTATTTTGCTGGCTAGTAAACAGACACTCAATGGATCCTATCTATTTCAGTATGGTACAACTGATTTAGTTCAGTACAAGTTTTGCTTGGTAACTAAAGAACAGAAATGGGAGGGTCAAAATAATCAGCTTGGCTTTAAGCATCTGTCCTGAAATACTGTACATAGGAATAGCTATTATTATCAATACTTTAAAAAGAAAGGTCAGCTTTGCATGCAGTTGGGTTACCATATGTCTTTTCTCTTGAGATGCAGCAACTGGCAGCTCTGTTAATAGCTGTTTTATCATTTTCCATCCATGCTTCAACCTCTACAAATACAATTTGGGACTTGGTTTTAAATAGAAAATATTATTATTTCATATGAAAATGGAATACTTCTTTTAGGCTGATAAAATTCCATGCATAAAAAGTCTTCAAGAAAGCTAAATGAGCATAGTGTTTTCTATACACTATTGAACTATGAGTGTGTATGACAAGCTTCACATTATGAATAACAACTGCTGATTAAACCAGTTTAAATTAAATTATGGATCTGAAAAACCACTTGGATAGCCAGTTTTAAGTTATTTGTTTTATACACTTGCTGTTTTTAGGAAGCAGTCAGATTTTACCAGCATCACTTTTTTTCACTTCTTCCTATGCTTCTTTATTTAGAATTAGCAGCTTTCATTCTTCTTAACCAGGGGTAGGGAACCTGTGGCTCTCCAGATGTTCAGGAACTACAATTCCCATCAGCCTCTGTCAGCATGGCCAATTGGCCAAGCTGGTAGAGGCTGATGGGAATTGTAGTTCCTGAACATCTGGAGAGCCGCAGGTTCCCTACCCCTGTTCTTAACTGTCAAGAATAGTACTTTCTGTATAAATATATTTTAATAACTATTTTGCAACAGTCTGAATATTTCAAATGTTCCAATTTTTTCCAATGTTGTTTTTTATCACTTTCAGAATACTAGGGCAATACTTGATGTCCAAGTTCCCAGTGAGGGGCTTATGTGTCGTGAGCACTATTTCAGACTGAAGTGGGAAAATTCATAACTGAATTATCTTCCTCCCAAAAAGTCTCATCTAGAAATGTAATAGTACAATCTAAGTACAAATTTACTATCTCCAGGAGAGCTAGGCCTATCTTTGTCTTACTCTACTTTTCATCCCAATTTGGCTCCACAAATAGCTTAAAAGAACTGAAATCCCCCATAGCCACCTTAAGCCAAGAAGAAAGATGATATACCCTGTTTCCCCGAATAGAAGACATCCCCTGAAAATAAGATGTAGTAGAGGTTTTGCTGAAGTGCGAAATATAAGGCATCCCCCGAAAGTAAGACGTAGCAAAGTTTTTGCTTGGAAGCATGCCCGACGAACAGAACACAGAAAAATAAGACATCCCCTGAAAATAAGACATAGCGTATCTTTGGGAGCAAAAATTAATATAAGACACTGTCTTATTTTCGGGGAAAGATGGTATAAGTATTTTTAAAGATAAACTGACAAATATAACAACTTCTAGACTACCATAGGTAATTCAGTGCCCTGACTCCCAAATGAGCCCTTCGGGGATAGGGCGGAATACAAATCAAATCAATCAGTAAATAAATGGAAGCCAGTAACTAAAAAGTATGTTAATATGTCTATGGATCACTTCATAGGCCTCCATGTAAACACACCCACACAAACACTCTACTGATTTCAATTTCAATAATCAATTTCAAGATTACATCCTTTCTACATTTTTGTTGTAGAATATTAGATTGGTTCCGAGAAAATTCCGAATCAGATAAACAAGTGCCACTGACCTATTTTTAAGCACGACCCGCTGCCTGCCCCCCCCAAATGTCCTTGGATGTAAGCAAGTTTAGTCCCACTGAAATTAACTCACCTTAAACCCACTTATTTTAACTACTTTATCAGGATAAAGTGACTTTTTTGTTATCAAATCTTAGGCCGTTTCCGCACGGGCGTTTAATGGTGGCTTGGGGACGGCAAAAACGGCGTCCCCAGGCCGCCATTCGCTTGGAAGTGCACTTGTTGGGGAAACGCCGGCTGGAAGCCGCTGCCGTGCGAACGGCAGCGGCTTCCCGGCGCTTCCCCCCCTTGCTCCCTGTACTTACCTTGTCCCCAGGCCTCTGGTGCGTCGCTGAGGCCTGGGGACACGCCCCCCTGCCCTGCACCACTGGAGCAGGCACACAGGGCCAGGGGGCGTGTCCCCAGCCCTCGGCAACGTGCCAGAGGCCCAGGGACACGCTGGGTCGGCTGGGCGCCGGTGCTCTGCGGCTCCGGCTGCCCGGCTCTTTCTAGGACCGTCCGTGCGGACGGTCCTAGCGTCATCGGGTCGGCGTCGAGTACGCCGACCCGGCCGCTTCCGCATTTGTGCGGAAACGGCCATAGCTGACTTATGGTGACCCTGAGGGGTTTTCAAGGCAAAAGACATTTGAAGGTGTTTCACTATTGCCAGCCTCTGTGTCTGGACCATGGTCATTCTTGGTTGTCTCCCATTCAAATACTAACCAGGGCTGATATAGATTAGCTTCCAAAATCTGATAGTATCTGCCTAGTTTGGGCTATTCAGGTCTGGGAAAATTGATATATTAGTTGAGTATATTCAGTAAGATTAACTGTTTAACTGTAACAAACAAAAACCAAACAAACAAAAAGAATCACCCCTTGACATTTTATGTTCAAAGTCAACTGCTGAATACTAGAAATTTAGGCAGGATACTTTCCATTGACCATAATTGAGACCTCAATCCATGTACTTCTTTGGGAGCTGACCATGCTCATTTCACCATTGCAGCTAGTGGAAAGATGCAAGAGACAAAACCAGGGCCTTATCAAGCAACATCAACTAGGCTATTTCCATGTCCACAAATGCCATGCTGTGATGTTAAACTATAGGATTTGGTGAGGTAGGGCGATGTTATTTCAAAATGTTATAAACTGAAAATTACTTGGGGAAATGGCTCAAAACAGGAACTAGTTCAGCTCATGAGCACCAGAACTGACTATGTGAGTGTGATCTACCAGCAAAATTTGGTAAACTACAGAGTTCACAAGTTGTAGACCTACAGAGTTGAAGTTTTGTTATTGGATGAAGAAGATGGTGCCAGCTAGCATCAATAAACAGTTTCAGTGAGGTGTTCAAAATTTACTGAGATAAATATAAATTACAACTGGAATCCAGATCACTACAGCCTCTATTCTTATAAACTTGGTTCAGGCTACAACACAGCCTTGTCTGATTCCTGTTGTTGTTACTGTCCTGTGATGGCTGCAGGCTCCTCAAACAGCAGCTGTCAGTCTACAGACAGCTGAATCTCTTTGACAGGTGAACTGATCACCGTATATCTTTTACCTATCTTGCAGTGGTGCTATGAAACTTAATTAGTTAATTACTGGAAGCCCTTCACAACCCACAAGTTAAAGACACTGTGAAGAAATCCTACGCTCAATTTAGGTTTGCTCTGATGAAGGCAGAAAAAGCTCTGGGGGAAATGTAGATGAAGAATTTCAGAAAAGAGCCAGATTAAACACAGGGATGAAGGGTCTTATGATGATACACATTTTGGTACTTTATGCAGGTATCAGTGATAAACTGACATTTCACTTGTCTATACTAGTTATGAGATGAGGAAATCTATGTTCTCAGCTGGAGGAAAGATGAAACTTATTCACTGCACACTCTACATTAGACAAATTAAAGCAGTGACAACCAACCTTTTTTCACTCGCATACCCCTTGGCAACCCATTTGCCTAAAATTGTATCCCCACATTAGCAAACCCATTATGTAATTTTTTTGCATACCTCCAAATGTTCTGGCACGTACCCTGGGGGAACCACTGCATTAAAGGTACTTGCTTGGCTAAGACAGTATCTGAAACTTACTCAATATAATCTAGTTCTGACTGATTTTAGGTTCATTAGGATGTGGCTTTCAACAACACTTCAATAAGAATGAAACACTCAGAATCATGCACTGCAGTTGTTAGTTTTTTACACAAAATGCATGATCCCTTTAAAATCATTATGGTTTCACAATACTCACTAAACAAGAATGTTTTGCTCTAAGCCTGTCAATACTACAAGACTTGTTTCATTTGATCCAAATTGTCCTATTGACTTCAGTGAAACTACTCTAATGGATAATAACATCTGTGATGAGCTTCGAAAGATCAGGGTCATCACAAATTATTTCATAACAAACATAACTCTCTCTTCTTTCTGCCTTCGCCTGCATCAGTTTGTCCCAAGAATGTAAAAGGTTACCATGTGCTTTGAATTCTCATGGACTACTTAGTTGATCTTTAACCATAATGCTCAGCACCTCTACAGTACACTAAACATTCATCAAGACAGCACAGCAATGTTTTCCAGCAAATAGGCAGGATGTGTTAGGTGAGGTCAATAAAATCCCTTTTCATGTCTCTGCAGCTGTAAACCATGTGAACTCCTTTCATATGTATTTGTGTCTGACTATTTTAGCTTTTCAAAACAAGATGACAAATTTCCCCTTTCCTTTACCAAACACACAAGGAAGTTTATTTCTGCATGCTTCCTTGTAATGTGCACAATTCTATTTCTGATTTTTCACAGGTCATTAAGGTGTCTTCTTTTTATCAATGAAGACAAACCCTTGCCCTTATCATTGCCCCTCCCTCCCAGAACAGCAATAGCTTTACTCTTCAACCTCTGAAAAGCTAATTTCTACTTTTGTTACCATTAAGTAGCTGAAGATGCCAAATACACATTCTTTATCTATTTAAAAGTTTTTTCTTTTTTAAAGAACAATGTCTTAACACATAAGGAAGATCTTTTAAATCATAAAATACATGCATTATTATTTAAACTAAGGGCAAAGTGTCAAAAACTTATCTGAATATCTAATTTTTTTTCAGTTCAGTGCTCCTTTGAGTTTTTCTTTATGAAAGCTAGTGGACCAATCTTCTTCTGCCGCCTATATATTCATCCTCACTACACAACTTTTTACAAATAGCCCCATCCTTAAATTTCTCCTTATGTTATTAAACTACTATTAGTCAGTACACAATCATCCTAAGAAGGGCTCAAGGTCACTGATACTAAAGCTCATGTTTTAATATTTACTTTTGTTCAAAGAATGTCTACTCAGAAGATTCAAATGTCTTTAGGAGTTATAGCTTTATATGAAATTATCTATTTTGAAATGAGATAGTTCAAATTCCAAAGCATATTATACTAAACAGAGAACTCACAATGTTATTTTTTTTAGAGAACTACACACTTGTCATCTCACATGCTTCAGCAGTACTACTGGATATAAAATATGGTTAATACTTTTAAAATCTTTTAAGCAGTTTCAAGTGACTGGACTTTCTTCCACTCATCCCCCATCCAATTAAAACAAACACTATTGAACAATCCACCAATTTCCATTAGGTGGTATTTCTAAACAAGAACTTTTGAAAAATATCAAAACTTTCTAATTTGAAAATAAGTTATTCTGCAAAATTTATCTTTTTCTCAAATGTCTCTTTAGTCACTAAACTATCCCTAATTAAATCAATGGACTTGTGATGAAGTGATTACACCCAAAAGCAAGCCGTTCAGTTTCAAGACCAAAGTAAGTGTATTCAAATAATCAGTCATTTCCTTTCATAAAGGATATAATACAAACTGAACAATTTGTTTTACACAGACAAATAATAACAGAACATAAAAGAATAATAGCTGGAGGGAGACAGAATTCTGCCATTTTATTTAATGTTAGGTTAATAATTAAACTTGCCGGATTAAGATTTGTGCTGATAACTTCTAGGTAATATAACTTGCTTAATGCTTGCATGCAAATTTTAGAAAGGCGTACATTCCATTATGTTCTTGAATAAAATGGGACTTATTTCCGAGTAGACCTGCTATACCCCCCATAATGTCTATATACTTTGCTAAAGTAAGGTCCCATCTAAACTGATTGTCATAGCACTAAAAACGTTAAAAGAGGTATAAATCTGCTGAGTTTCTATACAGACCCATTCACTTCTTAGAAGACTGATTTATTGTAAAAAAAACCCCAGATATAGATATACATAATTAGACTTACAAGGAAGAAAAAAAATTGTTATAACAGCCATTGTAAAGCAGACTATTTGGGGAGAGGTTTTTTGTCACTGTTCTGTTTGTATTATATCCTTTATGAAAGGAAATGACTGATTATTTGAATACACTTCAACTACATAAAACTGGTACACTCCACTTTTTGCTCAAAAATGCTTGGAAACCAAAAGAGATGGTGACTTCTACATTCATCCTCAAGAGGATTTATACTCCACTTTCCATTAAACTTTTGCAAAGCAAAATGACATGTGAGCCAATTATCTCTGCAAACACCTATTTCCCTAACTAACAAAACCTAAAACTTTCCAGCAACATATTCTGCCCAAACTGGATTTCCTGGGTTTATAAGCCAGAATCCTTTGCCCAGATCACATTTGCATAGTAACTGTTAGTTCTGTTGTGACTGTTCCAAGGAGGGCAGCAATCAGTTAGCAGCCCTCAGCCTTCTCCCATGAGCCTATTCAGTTCTGCTCCAATTCTCCGACAGACCAGCAGGCAAGGAAAACAACACATGGGGACTTGCAGGCTCCCACTTTCACTCATGCAAATTCACAGCCAGAGCACTTAAGACATATTACTCTCAATTGAGAGCTTTTCATGCTTGCCCAGCATACACACAACTCAAATCCCTCCCAGCAGCAGCCTTCCCCACCACCAGCATCCAGAACTTTCCCTGCCCCCTCCTGCCATGCTCATTTTAAGTAGTTGAAACCCCCTGGCCCCTCTGCTATTCTACATCCACACTGGACAGGGAGATTAAGAAGCTTCCCAGAAACTGTTCCTTCTCTAATGGGGAATCTTCATTAACCCTGCCTTCTTCGGTCTGGGTATTTCCCTCTATCTAGTCAGCACTTTTTAAAAGGCCTGGGGAACAAAAATATCACTGTGCAATCCAACCCTGGAACCACCTTTCACAAAACACTAGGTCTTCCTAGTGTTGGCTGTATTCCCCAGGGCTCAATAAGAGAGGTGATTATGGCATGTTTGGGAGCTAGCGTTTAATTTCCACACAAAAGGTTTTGAAGTTCAGACCAATAGGAGGTAATCAGTTCTAACCAGAGGATCTTTCCCCTAACCCTACAAATAGAAACAAGTTACAATTACTTAAATTGTGAGGGAAGATCACTCTGCACATGCTCAATTGTCTAGATTGTTTTATTGACTGGGTTTTTTATTTAAATAGTTTGACATGTTTTATTAATTTACTGGCTTGATTTGTTTTAATGGTTTATCTTGGTTTTGTTTTATTGGTTTCAATGTGAGTAAATACATGTGCTAAATATATAAATAAATGCTCTTATTTAATATTAGTTCCTGTGATGTTCCAGAGCAGAGTTCTTACATTGAAAAAAGATGTTATCACTACTTCTTGACTCAAACTGATCAGTGAAGAGGTGTGGAAAAGTTGTCTATCAACTTCCAGACAAAACTACAGGCGCAGGAAAAGATATGCATGTACCAATGTGTACTGGCTGAAATGAGTAAATTTAAACACATGACTGGACAAAGTAAGGAGTTTGCTCTCCTAAGTGATCATTTTGAGGCTCCCATTTCTCTATTATTTATTTTCCTCCTCCACTGCATCTCCAAAACACAATGAGAAGTCTTCCCAGTTCTGATTTTCCTAAACTTTAGCCAGAGGAAACATTTAGCAAGCCTCAAATCCTTCTACAGTCTTCTACTGATAACTTCCTTCTCTCAGGTTATCTTTACACTCACTCGAAGAGGTTATTTACCATCACCTTTCTTTCCTCCCACTTATACTACCACTCCCCACTGCTGTTTTCTTCTCTGCTTCTTGGAGAAGCTGTCTTCCATGCTCAGGTTGGTCAATAGCAGTGGTAGGGGAGAGGGATGCAGGTGAAAATTGAGATTGCCCTTAAACACCCCCCCCCTTAATCCCCAGGAGAGTCGGGGAAGAGGAGCAGCTACTTAACTCCTCCTCTCAAAAGGCTGCAGGAGGGACTTCAAGGCGCGAGACAGAAAGAAGTAGCCCGAGCGCGCGCGCCCCTCAGGGCCAGTGCACGATGAAAGGCAGCAAGAGCAACCTTGCCCTGCGCCAGAGCTGAGTGGCTCTGAGGAGTCAGCACCAGTCCCTGTTTTCCCACATATGATACATATCTCTCAAACGCACCCTCCCATGCATCTTTTTTCCGAGCGCAGCCCATCCGTGTTCCCGATAGAAGGGAACTAAAAGTCCCCCATTCTCTCCCCAACAGCGGGCGCGACCCCCGGGAGAGCAGCCCTGAGCTTGCGTCAACCCCTGTCCCCAACCTCGCAAACAAAGCCGGAGACAGGCGGCGGCGGAAGCGCCCGCAGACACAGCCCCACCACCCTTCAGGGACCAGGGTGGGCACAAGAAGGCAGAGCGCCGAACGGGGCGGGGAAGCGTCGGCCTGGCGGTGGGTGGGGAGACTCCCCTTCAGCCCTAAGTTTCCCTCCTTCCCAAAGAAGCATCGCCGCCAGCCCCTGCAGCCGAAGAGCCAACCTGTGTCCCTTCCTCCGCGCTTCTCCTCCTCTGCCATCACATTGTCTCTGAAACAAAGACTCCACGCCCAGCCTCGCCCCCAACGAAACCTCGTGCCGAGTGACGGGACGAGCGACGGAGATCACCGAAGGCGCCGGGTCTGTTGAAGCCAGGCGACCACCCCTCTTGCACTGCCCGGGCGGACGAAGTCGCCCCAAGCTCCTTCTCAGCAGCAAAAGAAAGGGGGGGGGGAATAACAGGAGGGCGCGCTTCCAGCCTGAAGGAAACGACAGCAAATGCGCCCAGTCCTCGCCTGGGTGGTAGTTTGATGTAAAGAAGAGCCTGACCAGAAATCCCCTAAGCGCCCCTAACTCCCCACACCCATGAAGTCCCGGCCAGGGGAGTGGGGCCGCGCCAGCATCCAGCGCGCCCGAGCCCTCGCCTGCCTCGAAGCGCCTCTCCAGCACGCCCCGTCCTGCCGCCGCCGTGCAGGACCCGGCCAAGCCCAGCTCCTCCTCGCCGGGCGAGCTTTCTCCAGCCCAAACAATGCACGCAGCCCCGGCACGCCGCGCGGCCGCGAGTTGTTCGCCTACCTCGTCGGTGCGCGCGTCGGGGAAGCTGGAGGGCTAGCCGGTGGAGTGTCCCATTTAGTAATCCATTTACGGAGCTCGCTCGGCGAAACTCGATCCCCTCTCGCCTTTGCAATCCTTTGTCATTACTACACGGGCAGCTTCAGTATTGCGACTGGGCGCGAGAAACATGCGATGTGTTCATCTTCCACGAAGGGAGGAAAGAAGGGGGTAGGGTGGGTGTGGGGATGGGGGGATCGATCCAGAGTCTCGGTTGTTCCTTCGGCAAACGCCACTCCAGTAATTCCCCGTCAGACGTCTCTTGGGCGAGAATTCCTTCCAGGGGCTGGTCCTGCCCTACGCCAAAAGCCCCCCGGGCTGGCGAGCCTGGCTCTGGCAAACTCCTCCGAGGCAGGCGGTGCTGCTCGTGCCCCGGCAGGAAAGCGCGGCTCGCCCAAGCTCTCCTGGTCATTGAAGTGTGTTTGGGGAGGACTTCGCAGCAGCAGCAGCCACCCTCGCGCGCGCGCTAGCTCGCCCAGTGCCCTGCCTCTCCCTTCCCACTGCTAGCCTCCGTCCCAACTCTTCTGTCACTGGAAAGCGGCTGGGCTGGAGGCGGAGTCAAATCCCGGGCTGGATTCTCTGGAAACGGACTCGTCCGATCCTCCTTGCCACCGACACCCACATCGGCGCGCGAAGGAACGAATCACTTCGCGAGTGGAGAGTAGCGGGCGGGAGAGGAAGCACGAGGTGGAAGCATTAGGAACTCGCCAACTGAACTGCCTTTCCCCACCCAATGGCACAGTCCAGAAAATGGGGGAACTGTTTCTAACCCTCTTCTTTTCTTCCCGCACAGTTCGTGTACACAAGACGTGGAATGGAGCCCAGAAAAAAAGGGCACGACGACAAGCTCACTCTGCTTAATTAAAAGGCTTTAAAAAAAGGAAGGAAAAAATACTCCAAGAGACAGCTGTAAGAAGGGATTTGTTCATCGATTTTCTCAAATGGAAAAGTTTAAAAGGATGTACCAAGTCTTTTTTTTAATTCAGCCAGCTTGTACCGAGGCAGAGATTTTCATTATCTCAAACGACACGAACCGAACAGCTAGTAAGTAGAGGGAAACATGTGCCGAAGAAATTGCTAAGTGATTTTTTTACAGCAAGTTCAACACCAGGCTTTAATATACTTGAAAAGCCTTGCGCACCTTAACCGGGATTCCACTGACTTAAAGGAATATTGACAGCGAACTCCGATGCTTCACGAAAATCTGATCCGATGGTCCCAATGTTTGGTTTCGCCATCTTGCACTTACCTCCGATGACCACGTTGCACCTTTCCCACCAAATAAGACGCAAACTCGGGAGACGATGTTTCCAAAGCAGCACTTCTAAGCACTTGCATGAATATAAGAAAGGCAAGTAGCTGATACCGTGTTTCCCCAAACGCATCGCCTGTAATAAAGCAGGCTTGCGGAAACAAGCCAAATTTCATTAGGTTATGTTTTTTTAAACCCTCCAGCACCCATCTCTCCCCAGTTTCCCCTCATTCAAATGTTTACAAACGTAACCTGGGTATTCGACAAGCAGAATCCGAGGCAAACTGCGCGCCGGCCTGCCTAAATAATTTGCTAGGACGGAAATACTGAACTCTCGGTGCCCTGGTTGTGCATCGTGATTGTTGCATGTGTAGAATACGCTGCCACAGAGGCGTTTGTTTCCATTATGCAGCTCCTTGAGCAGCTGCGAGTTGGTTTTGTTCCTTCAGAAACTCTTATTTTAACTTCTACACACAAATGTATCTTCCTTCTGGTTTTGCTTCCACGGCTGTTTCACGTTCATCTCTACCCGCCTTTAGAGTCATAAAAACGTACACATTTTCATCCTACGTAACCAGGCTGGGTTCAAAGTGAGAGGCGCAGCAGTATCTTGCTGTTTTCTTCCTCGGCCAGAAGGGGACGCCATACTAGTGAGGCTTTGGAGAACAGCGAGAGGCGTGACCGAACTAGCAAAGTTGGGTTCCTCCACCGCGGTGCTGCTCTGAAAGCTGAAAGCAATTGAAAAGCAACATGCCATAACTTTTTGGGTGACAGGAGCGGACCCGCTAAGTATGACTGACTGCGGCAGCCTGCAGGCTCTGCACAACTACCGAAGCGAGTCCGTCCTTTGGCATCTTCTGTCTCCAAGGTGCATTCGGGCAAGGCATGTGCGCACCCAGCAGAGCCCTCTGGACGCACACAATATATAATACACTCAGCTGTTTTGTTGAGTTTTTAAGGATGCTAATTTAACCCTCCCGGGAGTTGACATCACACTACAATGTTCTTTGGGGACGCTTTGGCACGCCCGTCGTCGGGTCCTCTCATCATCAGTTTTGCCTTTCTTGTTCCCCTTTCTCCCAAATCTCAGCCTGATAGCGGCTACTGGCACGGTTAATCCATCCCTTTCTCGGAGCCAATCAGCCCAGTGAAAAGCTGCAGCAGCAGCAGCAGCGTTAATAAATTAATCCCCTGGTTTCCCAGCCGGCCAGCCCCTCCCCCCCCCCCTTTCTCCCGGTTGGGAAACCCACAGGCTGCCGCTAATCCTAATGCTGCTTATTTAGATAAGTAGCGTCACCAGCGCCCCCAGCGACCAAATTGAGAGAGCACAAGAAGAAAGACCATCTCGCCTCCGACAGCATTTAAGAGCACTTCTCACTCCGCGATAGATTTACATGTTAATTGTGTCTGAGAAAAGTTCTTTAATTGCCAGCATTAAGCAGAGCAAACGGATTGCTTCAAAAAAGATGAACCAAATTAATTCCGGGGTTAGCTCTTTCCCTTAGAGAAACAAAGTTAAGCTGTCTTGTTTGTTCTGTGGCTGTATTTGAATATTAGGGGCACCGGCACATATTGACTTTTCAAGTATTAGATGCTGGTGTTTCCTTCTACCTTAATGTTGTTTTATTTAAATGACAATGTCTTGTTTATTGTTTCACAGACAATGAAGGGAGGAACCTTTCAACAGTTTTAAAGATAATAAAACACAATCCGTACAACAGTGACGATGATTTAAACTGAAGCTTCATATTTTAAAAGATCTGTAATGCATATTTATGTCCATCAACCCATAATCTGTTTTGAGGGGAAGACTATTAACTGTTAAAATCCGAGACCCTAGGAAATCTTCTGTTGATACACTGATTAGAATAGACACCTATTTGTACAACCAAAATGGTGTTGATTCGGAACAGGAGATTTAGCATATGTTGAAGCACTCATAATTGCTTTGTCACGTAAGTTACACATATGTGTAAGTTTAGGCATGGAGCAGTCACCTTGAGAAGGAGAATCCAAAAGAGAGATAATTTTCCTGTCTCCAATCTTGATCATTCAAAACAAAAATAGCAAATGCTCTGGTAGTATCATGTCAGTTTTCAAAAGACCTGCACTGCAACCATGCAATTTTTGGGCAGCTGTGCACTGTCACCATAAAGGTGAGCTGAATAGGGGAAGAATAAATCAGGAACTGCTTTTCCACATGCATAGGCCACTAGAGGAACAGGGAGAAAGGTAGCTATGGCTTTGACCTTCTTTCTAGAACTTCCTTCTACAAATATATATTATTTAAAAAGCTGCAAATATGTCTTCTTCCTCATGTCCTCCTTCTGAACTCATCGTTGTTAGGTAACCCGCACAGGATTTTTCCATATACAGCAGTACTTTCCACCCAGGAATGTAATGTTTCAGGTCTTTGGATTTGAATCTAAGGCTCATTCCGCACATGCAGAATAATGCACTTTCAAACTGCTTTCAGTGCTCTTTGAAGCTGTGCGGAATGGCAAAATCCACTTGCAAACAGTTGTGAAAGTGGTTTGAAAACGCATTATTTTGCAAGTACGGAAGGGGCCTAAGTAATTACAAGAAACTACATTATAGGATGTGGGGAAATCCATGGCCACAGATCTGTGGACCATTTACTAGACAATTGTCCTGGATGACAAAGCAATTAGGGAAGAATGATATGTTTTAACTGTTCCTTTTCTGCTTCAAGTCTACTTCCCTGGCTATTGGGGTTAATCAATCTATCTGCTGACAACAATCAAATTGTAATCAATCTTTATGTTTTATGGTTCATTCATTAAGCTTCTTACACTAACACATAGTTGCTTAGAATAGAATATATCGTACACATGCCACATTAAAAAAAACCCCAACAAAAACCCATTACAGCATGACTACCTGCTACAAAATATTTCAAAAAGGGTAGGGTTCTGCTGTTATTTTAATGGTAAACAAACCAATTCCAGTGTTCCAAGATAGGATTTTGATAGTTTACCTCATTTTGATTATGATACCATATCAAATATGCCTTATGTTGGACTGTCATAATCATCTCTATAGTTAATCAATTAATTGGTTAAAAGCAAAATGATTTGCAAGCTAGGTCCTGTACTACTTATTCAGAAGCAAATCTCTGATTAGACTTATTTCCAATCGAGCAAAAAATTGTAAGATTGTAGGAGCAAAAATGCAGGAGCTAGGCTTCACTGGATTCCAATTGACACTTTGGGCCTCCAGTTTTCTAGCTGGTAATGATGGAGCAATTCAAACTACTGTGAAAGAACCTCAATTCAGAGCAACACATGGAGACTTCTCAATGATTTTAAATTGGGATAGAAAACATAACCTCTAAAGTCCTGGGAAGGAGCTAAACTATAACCTGAATTCATGTAGGACAAAGAAGAACCATCTCCCTCCTGTTTTGCTTGCACTAATGTGCAAGTGTTTCCAAACAGTGCTCTCACTGTATCACTGTTCCCTGAGTAGCTCCACAGCACTCCGTTGTCCTTTGTATTCAACAATCATTCTACTGTATTTTGTTAAATCCTTTGCCCAATTCCTTTTAGCTCCTTTCATTTTGATAAGAAATTATCATTGGAAAAATTCAAAATAATACTAGAATGAAATTATGTGACATAAATTCCAGTGCCTTTTAAAAAGCACTTTGCTTCATAATTTCTGTATCTTAAGGTGTTTTCATTCAGATGCATAACACAGGCACAGGGGTTTTCCCATGCCTGAAACTGTTTTCTATTTTGACATTCTCTCAACTGACCTGTGTTGACAAGCACAATTTGTTGTGCTTTGGAAGATATCTATTTTCCAGTGGATTCCTTCACAAGTGCAATTGCTTAAAGATTATTTATATTTTCAGATCCAGATCAGTGGAAGAACTGGATGCAGTCAAGAGATTGACTGTGTGGTTACAACAAGCATGGCATTAAAATTAAAATAATTGCATGGTTCTGCTTTTCAGCCTTTCACTTTTAGATAATGAAAGGACTGCAAGAATTGAGAACTGCTTTGATTTCAGAATCTAAATGACACATGAATTCATTCACTTCCTATGATGCTAGATTACAAGGAAAATATTTTTTCTTGGCTCAAGTGTTTTCTTCTCTAGACATTTTAAACTTAATGTGTATTTAGAGTAATTTTCCAACTAAAGGAATTGAGAACTCATATACTGTTTATATTACTTTTGATTGGAAATTTTAAACAGAAGTTACCAAACAGGATAATTGCAAAGGATGGATGCATTTTGTTAGTAAGAGTACTTAAATAAAAAAGGAGAAGGAACTGAATAGCTTGATTTTTTCCCCATGGTGCATTCTGGCCTCCAGAGGAATAAATTAGTATACCCTACCCTGAAAGTGGTATAGTTATGAGAGTGTTGTAAGAATAAATCCACACAAAGGGCCAAATGATTCAGTTATGAAAATTATATAATTAATTAAAATTATATGAATGTATTGTGTGTGTTTTACTACCAGTTAAAAACAACACAAGTGGGGTCCTCAATAGCTTTTATTCCAAACATATTACCACAAATATAACACAAATGGGCATAAAATCCAGTTTTCAACTCTGACCAGGAGTTGGTCCAGGAGTTTCAACCTTGACTAGGAGTTTCAGCCAAATGGCCTTCCTCTATGGTCATTAATAAAGCTGGTATACATTCCAAACTATAAATATTACTTTTTAGGATCTTTATGACTGTGGTGAATTGTTTTGCAGAATTAATCATAAATAACACCAGAATGTCCTTATATAGTATAGACTTCAACTAAAAGTTGGCCCTTTCCCCACTTTCCTTAAGCCCCGCGCTACTCTCCTAAAGTAGCGCGGGGTTCAGCTGCCCTCCCCACTTCAGGGGCGGCGAGAACGCAGCCACCCCGACGCTGCTTCTCTCGCGCCCCCTCGACGTGCGGAATTTCTGGCGCCTTTTCAAATGGCGCCTTTTGACAACCCCGCACAGAGCGCGGGGTTGTGGGGATGCCGGGCGCGCGCCAGGAATTGCGCGCGCCGGGAATTGCCCGCAGCAACCCTCGGGCAAAGGTGAGTGGGGAAAGGGCCGTTGGTACATTGAGCCAGGTATATCTTTTTCATGAAAGAAAAGATGTTATATTTAAACTTGCTTGTAGAAAAATTGAACAAAATATTCTAGTCATAATGATGTCAATGGAAAGTCTGGAACAGGCATAAAGTAATAAGGTCTGGAATGACCAGTTTGAAATTCCCGCTTTGTTATAGAACCTCAGTGGGAGACTTTGGACCAGTCACAACCTACCTCATGGGGTTGTTCTGTGGATAAAATGGAGGACAGAAGATCAATGGTGCCTTGGATCCCCACTGGGAAGAAGTCTAGGATATAAATATAAATCATGATGATCTAATAATTATCACAACAAGTTTAAAAAGTTAACTCTTAAACAACATTCACATTGGGAACATTCTGTTGCTAGTTCAGTTCTCTACTTCCTTGACACTCATCTCATTGCTTGTAGTGTTGCCATTTTTTTTGTCACTTGCAACATAGGGAAGACAAAGGTATCCACAAAGTGGTTGGGAGCATCAGGGAAGATGAGACCAAACAGGGTGAGGTGACCAACAGAGGACCTATGGGTTAAGTATGGCAACAGGTCCTAACAGCAGAACAAGGCTGGCTGGTTCATGTGGCAGTGATGTGGGGATAAGGGGTGCTACTAGTATTAAGACAGGCCATGTTTCAGGAGGGCAAAGTTCAGAACTGGAAGGAACAACTCAGTTCTTGGAGCAAGATTTTAACAAAATAGTACTGTGGAGTTGGGCGGAGCTGGATTAGGATGATCAGTGGTGCCCTCAAGCCCACCTTATTGGCCCTCAAACCCACCAGAGAAGAGAGCACCAATAAGGTGACCTGGGAGAATGGCATGTACAAACTCATGGGGAAAGAGCCTCTCCAGCATGAAATGTAATGGGAATTGTTGACTCATTAAATTTGTTGCTTGTACAGATAAGGTGAGTTTCATCTGCATGGGGAAGGGGGAATGGAGTCCTGATTCCCACCCAGATCTGAACACAATGAAAAAATTGGTAGATATGAACAAGACACAATTCAACAACGACTAGTGCAGAATTCTACATCCAGGTAACAAAAAACAGGAAGCATGCTTACTGGATGGAGGATACACTTCTGGATAAACATACCTGGAGTACTGTGGGCAGTTTTGGAGGCCTTACATCAAAAAGGATGTGGACAGAACAGGGACGTAGGTATAGATTTTTTATGGGGGAGGGTTTGGGTGGGGCCCACACCCATCCCTGGGGAAATGGCCACACTTCCCCAAGCCCTGCCCCCAGTCTCAGTGCTTATAAAAGCAGCTCTCCGAGGCCAGGGATGGCAGACTCCCTTGCCCCACCCCCCCAGCTGGACTCCCAGCCAGTAGTCCCTTCTGCCCTCCCCTCCAGGCAGAGGCGAAGCTAGGGAAAATGGAGCCTGGTGCAAAATCTGAGCCACTCCCCCCCCTCCCGTGGCCTCTGTGATGCTGGAATCCACCCTCAAACAGCATCACTTTCAATGGTGTTTAAACTAGGGAGCCCAGATTATCCTTTTAAATCCACCTTAAAGGGAGAATCTGGGGTCCCCAGTTAAAACAACATGGAAAGTGATGATGTTTGGGGGTGGATTATCCCCCATACCGAAACAGCATCACTTTCAATGTTTAATCTGGGGACCTCAGATTCTCCCTTAAATCCATGCCGAAGGGGTTGGATTTAAAAGAAGAATCTAAGGAAATTTGGGGGGTACCTGCTGTCAGGGGTGCAATTGTTAAGCTAGCAGTACCAAAATTTCAGAGTACCTTTAGGAGACTCTACTGATGGGACCACCCAGGTTTTGTGAAGTTTGGTTCATGGGGGCCAAAGTTATGGACCCTCAAATGGACCCATCTCCTATTAGCTCCCATTGGAAACAATGGGGGATGGGGCTCCCTTTGGGAGTCCATAACTTTGGACCCCCTGAACCAAACCTCACCAGACCTGGCTGGTATCATCAGGAGAGTCTCCCAACAAATCTCTGAAATTTTGGTGCTGCTAGTCTAAAAACTGTGCACCATGCAGGTCAACAATAAAAAAACACTAAAAATACAAAAAAAATCCACAAGTGGGGGGCGGAGCTTCGGACATGTAATGGGGTGTTGAACCCGAGAACCTCCCCCCTGACCTACATCCTTGGGACAGAATGAAGTAGGTGAATGAAGTAGGTGCAGAAGAGAGCAGTGAGGATCAAACGCTATAAGGAAAAGCTGAGGAACCTGGGAATATTCACTCTGGAAAAGAGGAGGTTGAGTGGGGACATTGCCGCTCTCTTTAAGTATTTGAAAGGCTGTCACTTAGAGGAGGACAAGGACCTGTTTATGTTGGCAGCATATGATAGGACTCACACAAATAGATATGCATTATGAGGAAAGTACTGGCTGGACATTAGGAAAAAAAATTGCAGTAAGGGTTGTTCAGCAGTGGAATCAGATGCCTATGGAGGGGATGACCTTCCCCTCACTGACAGTCTTCAGGCAGCAGCTGAATGAACAGTTGAAAGGGTTGCTCTAAACCAGGGGTTGGCCAAACTTGCTTAACCTAAGAACCACACAAAATACATTTCAGATATTTGAGAACAATATCACACATTTTTATCATTAAGTGCACATTTCATTTCTTAGTATAAATATTAAGAAATACACATACACAAATACACATACACAAATACAATTATTATTCATGTATGCAATTTTTATTAACGTTAAATGAGACCCCACAAAATAACAGGGTAAAATTGCTAATGGTACTTCTTTGTCCAAGATATTGTCCAAGATTTGTCCAAGATATTGCTAACGATACTTCTTTGTCCAAGACCTTAACTATCTGGTAAAAACATGGAGAAAAATAGGGATAGTTATTGGCTATTACTGCTAGAAATATCTCCCTATTTGTTGTGAGTCATTTAAAATCCAGCTGACATGTCACAGTTATACAAATTAGCTCCATCAGGTGTTGATTTGTAAGGATTGTTAGGATTCGACTTCACATCTTTCATTAAAGAATATAATGATTCACAGCAGTATGTTGTAATCCACATGTAATCCTTATGCAAAAATAAAAATTTCAGAAAGATATCTCTTCAGCTTTTGCTACTTTCCCCCTGAACTAAACTAACCAACCAAGGATGTGATCCCAAGAAGAGAACAGCCACCTCCATAGGACACTGCCCACTCTTCATCATCAACATCAGAGTGTTACCCAAAATGCTGGGGTCAGCCCTTTTTAGAACTGGGGAATTAGCGAGGGTAGACCTAGTTTCAGGTGGACTTCAGATAGCCAGAACTACATTCCCATCAGTTTCACCAGCATGGCCAATTGGCCATGCTGACAGAGGCTGATGGGAATTGTAGTTCCTGAACATCTGGAGAGCCGCAGGTTCCTTACCCCTGACCTAGCTTAACGAGAGGCTGGATAACTTTATGAGATCTTTCCCACCAGTGTATATGTTAGGTTTTTCTCTTTATAAATCTGCAGGTTTTTCTCTTTAGAAATCTCTTAAGAAATCTGCAGAAGTCAGGAGTAAAAGTTTAACAATATTATTGTAAAAAGTAAAATAACAAATGTACAATCACATCTACAATCAGAACTCCCAGAGAAATCACACAGTCCTAGGATGCAGGTAGTGTTGAGGATATAGGTCTGGGATAGAATGAGATTTTCAGATAATAAAAGACTATAATTACCATATCGTAAGGAGGAATCCAGAAAGCAGAGTTCAATGCCAGCACTCAGCTCCAAAGATATGAGGTAAAAGTTGGCACACAGTACAACTCAGTTGGCACGCAGTGCAACTGAACCAGAGGTCAGTCCAGTAAAAGGTGGGCACTGACTGCAAGGTTGGCAGCTAATTTATAAGATAGATCAGGCCATTTAGCCACGCTAAGTGACGATGCTGTTGCATTCTGGACTGTTCAGAAACAAGACCCTGGTTTCAGTTGATTTTTTTATTATGAAAAAAACATCAGGAATGAGCATTTAGGCTTCTAGTGCCAAAACTAAGCATAGCCAATATTGCAATCATCATTATACCCCATGTCACCCCCTATAACCTGTCACCCCGCCCCACCAGACCAGTTCCCAAGGAGGGATGGCACCCCTCCCATCCCACTAGACTACTGGACGAAGGAACTGCATTCCCCCACCTGGGTCAAAACAACCTACATTCCACACTATTGAGAGAGCTGCAATAGCAGATGGCTTAGAAGGTCATCTAACTTAAGTAGTGGATACTTAAAATTAATGTTTGATTCTTAGACTTAATGTTCTAAGCAAAGGAGTGTCCAAAATATTTAGATTTAGGGGGAAGCTGACTTAATCATAGGCCCTTTCCGCACAGGGCTAAAAACAGCGGCCCAGGGACGGAAAAACACAGGTCCCTGGGGGAGCTGTTCACACAGGCAGTGCTGCTGCAACACAGCAGCGCTGTCCTGTGCGACCCTGAGCGGAGTGAAGGCGCCGCTTTCCACCTCCCTTCCCGAGGGAGGTTTTTGGAAAGCACCACCTTCCCATCAGCGTGGTGCGAACAGCACCATGCCGAAGACGCCGCTTTCCCATCCCCCCACTCACCTTGTCCTCCAGCGTCGGCCTGGAGGGCTGCTGAGACCCACCCTGGAGGTCGGAGGGCAGCATGGGCAGGTCCCTGCAGCCCTCCAGACCAACGCTGGAGGACGAGGTGAGTGGGGGAGGACACAGAAGGGGTGGATCCGTGCGGAGCCGCCTCTTCTGCGCAGAGGCCGCTTGCACGCTCCCGTGTGAACGGCCCCCTCCCCTCCACTGGCATAATTTCTGCCTGTGGAGAGGCGCCTTTTCCGCTGTGCGAAAGGGTCATAGTCTTTGGAGGGGTTAGTCATAAATTAGGAGATGAGATTAATGTTGTAAGAATGGCTGGCAGAAACTTCTTGATGAAATCATTTTAACATATCTTTTGTCTCACAGAAGCGGGCAGGCTGAAGTTGGAATGGGAGCTTTCTTTCCAGGCTGAAGGCATTGTCTTTTCCTAATCACTCCAGGAAAAGGTGTGGCAAGTTGTTTTGCAAGTTGATGTTGGTGGAAGGCTAGTTTAGACAAGTTTCTGTCCTTATGAGTGATACTGAGCCAATGCAGAGGATAGCAATCCATCTTAACATTCCAATCCTAGGCCACCTCGCAAGGTTGACAGAATAGGTAGGGGCACTTCAGTCTTAAAAACAGTCCTGTCCCCCCCCCCCCCATAGGTTGGCCTAGCACCAAGAGAGAAAATCCAGAGGACCATGCAGGAAGAAAGAAAGAGGAAGAGGAGAAAGTCATGGATTACTCTAATTACATTTAGTAAGTTGAAACTGAATGTGGAACTCAGCAACAACAGCACACACCTATCTTTCAATTTTGTATATTGTGAGGATTCTGCAGCGATTTCCAAGCATAAGGAAAGAACCAAGGGAGACCTCTTTTCCAGACCAAAACCATCCCAAGGAAGGAAGTGGCAAGAGCAGAGAAAGAAACAGTGACTATGACGGTTCCTGTCAGCCCTCTCTCAAGAGTACTGCTGGAGGTTCCTTATGCCTTCCTCGGAGGATCCGTTATCACTAATCCCTGCTCTATGTTGCTGTCAGTTGACTAAGGGAGGTCACATCCTCCACCCTTCTGGACTGGAGCAGCAGAGACCGGTTAGGTTGAGCAGAACCAATCCTGACCCACCCCCACTTAGTTCTTTACCTGGGGGTGCCTCACCACCTTTCCTTTTCTTACCTTAGAAGCATTTGCTGGGGAGACAAGGGACAAACATTCATTTCCTCTATAGCCTAGCCTAGAGCCATTGCCATGGCTGCTTGGTCAGAAGTCCCTACCTGGGCAGAGTCCCACCTTCCTACTCCTTTCCATCTCCTTTTCCTTGCCTCCTCTATCTCTCCAGACTTTGCTACACTCCTCAAGAAACCAAGTCATATCCCTGGAAGAGACCAGTGTGCTGCCATGCATGAACAGGCCCCTCAACTGTCAAGCAAGTCAAGTTGTCCCCTCCAATCTTGAAAGAAATATGTATTTAATAAGAAAAGAAAGGAGGAAAGGAAAACAGAGGCATACAGACTTGGGAATATGTTGAGAATGGGGGAGACCTGTGAGCTGCACATTGTGTGCTCCCTTGTGAGCTGCACATTGTGTGCTCCGCATGTGACTCCCAAGCCTCAGTTTGTCCACCCTGCTAGTCTGATCCGATATTGAGTTGGGGATTCAACTAGATGACCTGAATGACCCCTTCCAACTCCAGGGTTCAGTTGGCTGAGAACAGCATCTTTACAAGTGCCCCCATAGCAACCATGTCACAGACAATTAGTAAAATTAACCTATCTGGACACTGAAGATTTGAAATTTTAGTACCGCTGTGATGATGTAGAACTACTCCTGATTTTACAGCTCATCAAAATACAAAATCTTCCAGAAGGTAGGATAGTTCTTTCGGATTTGTGCTGTTCTGGGGATTCAAAGGAGGTCAGGGAGAGAGCTGGGAGCCTGTGGGAGTAACAAGGTATGCCACTGTGGGGGCCCAGTGAGCATCCTTTAAGTATTTGATAGTTCTTTGGGCAACCAGTTTCCCAGTGCTAAAAGGGAATGAGATTAATTGCAATGGCTGACAGAGGAAAAGGCAAAGCAAATGGATGGATGCTGGGTCATTTGCCCCACCAGAAATTCTATTTTTCAAGAGGTGCTCATTGGCATAAGTCAGCTGTGACTTAATGGCACTTTCCATCACCACTTGTTCAGATGCCATGCTGCTTCTATTTGTTAAAAGCCTGAAGTACAATAACCACATATTTAAAGATCAGACCTTTAGCATATTTTTCTACAAGCACATTTTTTAAATGGGCAAGGTTGACTTTTGCTCTCTTCCCCTCAGTAAAAAGAAAATCAGCTCAATGGGATATTTTTAAACATAGGGTTCTCTTAACTGTAGATCAGCTTTTGGGAGTATTTCAAAAGACCAAGCAAGAAAACACTGAAAGAACTATTTCCTTATTGCCTGAAAAATATTATTAGTGGTGAGAAGTTATATTGTTAAAGCTCTTTTGTAATCCGCTCCCCATCCATTTTCTGTCCTTTCATTCTATCTTCCTGTCTCCAAACTTGCATTGACTCTTTTTCCCTCTCCAACTTTCCCATTAAAATTTTCCATTCTGCTTCAACCCACAATACAAATGAAACTCTTCTTGCCTCCCTGTTCTCCTATCACAACGCCTTCATATTTTTCTCTTCAAAGAACCAATCTGCAATGTTATTTATTGGCATCTCTTTTTCTTTGCATTCCAACTCTCTTTTTATCCTTCTAAATGGATTTCTTTCTTTCTTTCTTTTACTTTTCCACTGTGCCATAAGTCTCCTATGCTGCTGAAATGTTTATTGGTGGTAATTTGTATGATTAGAACGATACAGAGATAATTTGTACTGTAATATATGTGGTGCCTTCTTTTTAATACTCAATGAGAGTTGGTCTCCTAGAATACCTTTTTACTTTATTCATGGTATTAGTTCTGATATCATGGTATTTGGTTCTGATATCCTGACTTATGGAACCCCAGCCAGGGACTTTCAAGGCAAGAGAGAAGTAGAGGTGCACTGCCTTTCTTTGCAACGTCTTCCTTTGTGGTCTCCTTTCCAAATACTGACACTGCTTAGCTTCTGAGGTCGAACAGGATCAGTCTATACCATAACACCTTCCCTCCCTTTGACATAAAGTGTATAAAGTAGACAATCTACAGTTATAGCGAAGATGTTGGCTTTAGTCAGGGAAACCTGGATCCAGGCATTGACTTTAATGGTGTCTAAGTGACCTGTATGAAGATAATTATCCAGTTACTTCTTCTTTGACAAAATGGCAATATTAACAGAAACACCACATACATCCTAGGTAGAAGTATAATTATATTTTTCTATACACATTATACCATATAGATGTCATGACTCCCTCCAACCAGCCCAGTGACTCAGAATCAGTGTCTCCAAGGAAACAGAATCAGTGTCTTCAGGTAAACAGTAGTGGTAAGGGGATACTAAGCATAGTCATACATGCATTCTAGATTTTAAGAAAGCAGATTTCAGTAAGCTTAGGAATCTACTGGGCATGATCCCATGGTCAAAATACTAAAAAAGAAGGGAGTGCATAATGACTGGGAGTGTCTTAAAAGTGAGATCTTGGGGGCACAATTTCAAACAGTTCCAATTAGGAGAAAAAATGAGAGGTGTTTAAGGAAACCAGGATGTCTAAAGAATTTTCAACTGAGCTAAGATTCAAATATGACATGTACAAGAAATGGAAAAGGGGGGAAATTACCAAAGAGGAATTCAAACAAATAGCCAGGATGTGTACAGAGAAAGTCAGAAAAGCTAAAGCTCACAATGAACTGAGGCTTGCCAGAGAGGTTAAAAACAACAAAAAAGCCCTTTTTTTTGTTATGTCTGCAGTAAAAGGAAGAAAAATGATAGGATAGAGTCACTGCATGGAGAAGATGGCAAAATGCTAACGGGGATGGAGAAAAGGCAGAACTACTCAACAACTTTCTTTGCTTCAGTCTTTTCCCAAAAAGGAAATGGTGTACATCCAGAAGAAAATGAAGCAGAAGATACAGCAGGAGAATATATAAAAAGTTAGTGCAGGAAACGCCCAAAGGAGTCAAAGTGCCTGCATGCTGTGTTCAAACCTATCCCACAGCCATGCACTGAGAACAGCACTTCTTTGCAGGATCTTAACGAAAACACAGTGTAACTGCAGGAGCTCAAAACCTGTCAGCAGTGTAGCTGAGCCTGCTTACCTCCCTGTCTGTGTTCCAATGACTGGTTTCCAGTTCCAGCTCCTGTCAATGCTCCAAAATCTAAGCCTGAGAGCACTACTGCAGAGGAGACCTGACTATGCTTGTAGAGTGCAGGACAATTGCAGTTATGTTGTCAGACTAGTATCTGGGAGACCCTGGTTTGAATTCCTACTCTGCGACAGAAGCTTGCTGAGTGACCTTGGGCCAGTCGCATACTCTCAGCCGAACCTATCTCAAATAATTGTGATGAGGATAAAATGGAGGAGAGGAGAACAGTATAAGCTGCTTTGGATGCCCATTGGGGAGAGAGAGTACAAATAAAATAATGCATTAATACATAAAATATATGACAAAGATTCATTTCCAGGAGGTCATTCTACTTGTAAATCAGAGAAGACATCTATATTGAACTGTTTTTGTCTTTATTTTACATATAACTATTAAAATAAGGATTTTTTGCTGTTAATGCTAACAACACATTGCTGCTGTTAGATGTCAAAATATTCAGTTAGTAATAATTATGAGTTGTGTTGTGACAAATGCCCCACCTGAAACACCCACTTCCTAAAATATCTGGTGGGCATCAGAGAAGGTGTTGACAGGCATCATGGTGCCCATGGACCCCAAATTGGGGTCCTTTAGTTAAGATGCTTGTGGTGCATCATAAGCAGAGTGACATCTTCCTAAGCTGATGGAGCCAGAATATTATAACGCGGCTCAGGATGGCACTGTAAGGCCCATAAAAGAATATAGATACAGAGATTTACATTGTCCCAGTTTTAAAACCAATCCAGCGGGAAATAAGATTAATTATTTACATTAGTTGTGTTGCTCACATAAACTGAGTCACATAGAGGCCCTCCCAAATCTTTTTTCACTTAATCTGAGGCACCAGAGGTCCCTAACCTCTTTGAGACTGTGGGTATCTTTGGAATTCTTTTTTTAATATTTTTTTTTAATTTTTCTCTGTAGGGTGTGAAATGGGTTGTATTTTTTTTAGGTTTTACCGTACTTTGTTTTTTTCCTTTTTCCTTTTTGTTGTTATTATTGTTGTTGGCAATATTGTCTATGTTTTGAGTATGTTTGGAATTCTGATACAGTGTGCTGGTTTCAGCCACGAAGTGGGTGACAAAAAATTGCTGCTGCAGGAGGCAGAGTCAATCATACAGTGGCTGCCACAGTTTAACCTTCAGTCATACAGTTGAGATTCTTATGACTTATTGACAAAAATGCTGCTAAAGCAACCTTAAAAAAAATCAGCACAGTTGTTCGGATCTCCAATGGCCACTCAGAAACCTTGCTAGGCAGAAGCCCTACCTGGCCTTTTCCACTTTCTAAAAACACTTGGTGGGCACTATTAAGGAACCTCTGTAATAGATATCCTTTCTGGCTTGGAACATTACTTCCATTGTCAGAACAACATGCAAGAATATATTTTCTCCCTTTGTATCTTCTGAGAAATTAATGGGAATTCTGGGGGCACAATCCTTGGGCTCGTGCTACAGCACAGGCAGGGACTGACTCTGTTGCAACCCCTGTTCTAACTGGGTCTTGATTTACCTGACATGTATAGCAACCCCGTAGAGTTTTTAAGGCCAGAGATCAACAAAGGTCATTTGCCATAGTGCACTTTTGCAAAATAAACTTGGACTTTCTGGTCTCCTGTCCAAACACTAATCAGGGCCTACCTTACTTGACTTCCAGGATCCAACAATATTGGGTTAGCTGGGCCATCCTGATTTACCTGATGCAGGTAACAAAAAGCAGATACAGTGCCAAGCACTTTGGAACCATTGGAGCTAATAAAGAATCCATAGGACACAGATGGAAGACTTATAAAAACTCCCTGGCAACAGTTAAGTGCTTCAGTCCATCAAAATCAATGGGTTTAAATATGCTGAGTTGGATTGTACTTTTTGAGTTGCCTTTTGTTCACAAACTAATTTCTATGACCTCCTGTCCAATTTTGGTACTTCCAGGTTCAGGCAGCCGGTCATTGAACTGGTGTGTAAAACACTGATGTAAGGATGATGAGGTGGCTAGTTGGGGCTTGAAAAGGATCAAAGGCCCCTTCCGCACATGCAAAACAATGCGTTTTCAAACCACTTTCACAACTGTTTGCAAGTGGATTTTGCTATTCCGCACAGCTTTAAAGAGCACTGAAAGCAGTTTTAAAGTGCATTATTCTGCATGTGCGGAATGAGCCAAAGGGACGCAAGATAAGTCAGATGAGGAATAAGTAACTCAGAAGCCACAGTCCATCACAAGAGTATACAAAGGTCCACAGATTTTAATGGACCAAGCGAATCAAGCCTAAACAGGCCTACTCAAAAGTAAGACACAGTGTTTGATGGAATTACTGCCAGGAAAGTGTCTTTTGAATTGCTGCCTGATGTACTTCACTATGGTGAGGATGTTGGGACCAGGTGGTTTATTATGATTCCAAGTGGGAAAGAACATGAAAGATTGAGTCATTATTGTGACAAATCAGGGGGGAAAATTAGAAGGAGGATGACAGGAAACAAACTGCATCCACGTATCTTGTGATACAGCCGAACTGGCACAGAATAACCTGGCATATGTGGACACATAATGTGCTTATGCTTAGGCCCAAATTAAGAATCCCACCCAGGGCTGCCAAGTGGTTGGAAAGTAGCAGCAAGCAAGGAAAATTTGCTTCAGAGAATGGTGGTTGTATAGGATTGGGGTTGTTTAATTCTTCCCTTTCAGACACTTTATCTCATCACCTTCCTCCCCCTCTATGACACAACAAACATGACTGGAATCCTGGCACTGGAGAAAATGGATCAGAGAAAGATCTGATGGGTGAAAACTGCAGATAAGGAAAGAGTTAAGTGAACAGACACTCCTTTGGGTTACTTCATTAAAAATTGTCCTCCCACCCACCACTCTGCAGTTATTCAGTGATGATCCTAATATGTGAGGACTGAAAGCAATACACAAATGGAAATGAAACAATGTAAGCCAGTTCTATAGGAGACAAATACCAGACTTTGCCCAAATTTCAGACAAATTTGGTACTGTCAGTCAAATCTTTATTATTGTTATGGAGTATTTTTGGATTAGAAAAGAATAATCTGTTCTGTTGCTGGTCAAGAAGCTAGAAGAAACTATTATTGTTTGTATAGTGAGAAAATACTGCAAGTATTTCACTTTTGTTTTTCCTCTGTTGCTGAAACAAGATTGAAAATGATGTTAAAATTTGGGATTATGTATAATTTAATCTGCAACAAAGAGACAATGGCTACGAAATTGTCTTGATATAAATGTTTGTTCCGTGGAGTGCCGTATATGATAAGTAAAGCTAATCAAATTGGAAACATGATTTCCTCCCTCCCCTCCCCCTAGAGAAATCAGTTGCTGAATATCTGGAAAATAATTGTTTTCTTTCAAAGATAAGAACCTTCTAGAGGAATATGCCAAAAATCAGCTGTTCTTTTAGTCTGTGCTATAAGACTGCTGTTTGGTGTTTGATCAGCAGATAATGAATCCTGATAATTATGAATTCTAGCAAAAATATCTGGGCAAATATTAAACACTGTAAGTCAGTTCTGTAATTCTTGCTTGAAAGAGAAAGTGGTGGGAGCTGTGACGTATGTGCGTTAGTTTATGTTTCACTTTTAAGATAGATTGTTTCCCTACTTCTTATTTATAGTTCCCCTAAAGTTGCCAGCTCTGGATAGGGAAATACCTGGAGATTTTGGGGGTGGATCCTGGGGAGTTCAGTGCCATAGAGTCCACCTTTCAAAGCAGCCATTTTCTCCAGCAGAAATGATCTATGTAGTCTGGAGAAAAAGCAGGAGAGCTCCAGGTACCACCTGGAGGTTGGCAACCCTAGAAGAAGCTGACTTCATTGTTGCTATTCATATAGCCCATGCAGCTTATTTTTGTTTCTTCCCTAACTTTTGGAGACTATCATGTCTTTCTACTGTCATATCTTTCTACTCTTCCAGTATGTCCCCATGCAAAGGGAAATCACAGTGATTCTAATGCCTGGGGCAAATGTCCAGGAAGGGGCCCCAGAATCACTCCTGCCCCTGCCTGGTCCCCTACCATGCCTACCCATCACTGGGTTCCAAGCAAGAGACAGCTCTTACCCTGTGTGAGAGGGCTGGGAGCAGCGGTCACCACTTGACTGCCCATGCTTCAGGCGGAGTTTGCATGAGCAGTCATTGCTTAGTTAACTGCACCTCTCCACTGGGGAAATAGCACCATGTGCATTCCCCAGTGCAGGGCAGCTGCCCCTGTTGCCCACTGGCTAAGAGCACCCCTGTCCATGAGTCAGTTTCATCCTGAAACCAATGCTTCCTTCCTTCTGACAACCAGGAAGACAACTGCTAGATCCCAAGGTTCTTGTGTGGTGACCTTTTATCAATGTGTGGTGACCTTGTGGGAAATTCTTTCCTGTGTTTGGAAGGGAAGAATTTACTTTGTTGATATTTAAGTATAGGTAGTTCTTTGTGCAAGCACTAGGTCATTACTGACTCACAGAGTGATGCCCAGTGGTGTAGTGCCAAGGGGATAGGGGTGGGTGCGTGATGCACCGGGCGCGCGCTTGTGCGGGGGCATGGCAGGGGTGTTCCGGGGCATGGTGGGGGTGTTCCGGGCCATGGAAGGGGTATGGCGGAGGCACAGGGTGCATGCTTGTCCTGGGCGCCACTCCCCCTCGCTCCGGCCCTGGTGATGCCACATCACATTTTACTAGACAAATGATGTTTATGGAATGGATTGCCATTGCCTTCCCCAGGTCTTTACACTTTACCCCCAGCAATTCTAACCTCAGAAGGACAGAATTTACTAATGTCAGGCTAAGACAACCCTGAGCTGGCTACCGTCAGGATCTAACTCAAGACATGACCGCAACTTTGACTGCAGTACTGCTGCTTACCACTTTGCCCCATGGGGCTCCCTGTTGATATTCTGGAAAAAGAGCTTATTAATAAGAATATTTCTCTGAGAATATGGCAGTTATGTGGAGGAATGTCTTCACTTGTTTTGCCTGTTGTGTGTTCACTAGCAGTAAGGCCAAATTTAAAATGAAATTAACATGGGATCTAGATGTGGGTGGGGGAGAGGGCAGGATAGGTTTGTTCCCCCCTTCTTGTTTCCCTGCACAACTTGTGAACAAGGAAAGGGGTCCTGATCCTCCATGGTGCTCAGCTAGCTTTGTGAGTCCTGTGTGTCCATTGGCTGGGGGTTTGCTGTTGGACATCCCTAACCCTTAGTGAATTATGTATAAGGATGATGCAGAAGCTCTGACAATGAGGAAAAAAACAGAAAATTAAACATGTCTTTCCAATTGGAAAGGTTGATACATAAATATGTCAAAAACACACACAAAGAACTCAGAGGACAACTAATATAGCTGTCAATCTCCAGAATTTCCTGAAAACTCCAGCAGTTCATATTGTAGGGAGCTGTAAGCCACATATTCATGAAATCAGAGTAGGAAATATTGGCTGGTCATGCTACTAGTAATGTAACATTACACTTTTCCTCACAGTGCATCTTTTGGACATCTGATGAAAACAAACTCCCCAAATATTAAACACACAGGTGCTGGATGGGTTATTTAGGAATGGGAAGAAAAAATACACAAAATCAACACCCAGACAAACTGGTTTCACTGCATGCTTTTGTTGTGGCAGCTTTGTTTAGTTTGGCTGAAGCAAGTAATGGAAAGGGAAAGAGGCCAAGACAGAATGCTTCACAGAATGCATCCCTGTCTATCAAGAAACATGTTTGCTAGGGGAAATGATTTACTAGCACACATGCTTGTCAGAAGCGATGAATAGAGCCTAAATCACACAATAGAACTCTACTTCTGATTTTATATGTTTGTCATATTTAATGCATAAAGACTTTAAGCTAATGGGGTACTTGGGCAGCTGAAACATTTTGGGTGACTGTCATGTGTAATTGTGTCCAATACCAGCCATAAGCATCAACCCAGTATTTTTGAAAGCTCTGTAACTTAGTTAAGCAACAATGTATAATCAATATTGTGTCCAGAAAGCAGCCATGACTGCATGGTGTTAAGATCACAAAGTGATCACAGAGGCTGAAACCAAGGTATTGGATTCCTAAATGTCTGTAGTTTCAAGAATGATATTGGCTATGTCTAATTACCATCCGTAGTGATATGCATACAGTTAGGGTTTACAAGAATGCATTTTATTTATATTTATTTTTATTCTTGTTCAGGCTGTTGTACTTATATATTCTGTGTGCACCTTTTATTCTCTTGTTAAACATCTCTACATTTTTCACTGTGGCTAGTCTCATGTCTGTGACTCTGTTCAATCCACTTATACAACAAACAGAAGAGGAAGGGAGCAGCAGTAACCCTCATGTTTCTAACGTGCGAAGCAACTTAGTCCCTTCAGTAGAGAGATGTGAACATAGCTCAGTGTTTAAATATCAGAATGTGCCTCAGTCCTAACCTTCAAACTGGAAACCTAAAGAAATCTGTTAAGTGGTGGAAGTGACCAAAGAAAGAGAGAATTAGAGAGTGAAGAGAAGCCTTCCTGCACAGAAAATCTGGGGTGGCTGCATAATGTTCCGACTCTTACATAGGCAGAAATAAATGGATGTGAGCTCTCTTTCCCTCAGACCTTATTACCAATAATCCTGCAAATATCCAGGCCTCATCTGGATTCACATTACTCTGTTGATATGGATGTAGAAATTTTTTTTTTACTGCAGCACGCTTAATTTTCTGTGGCTTGTTTTTAAAAAGCTGTTTTGATCCATCAAAAAAAATTCTCCACCAATGCATTTCTTTATGATAACCTCAAAAAGTCTACAGCAAATATGCATTTTATTAAAATTACCTGGTGGATATTCACACTGAGATAATTTTTTCCAATCCTAATTTGTTTTGACTGAAGATTGAACTTCAGATTGTTCAGTCTTATAACATAAGAAACATGATATTAAAAAATTGTGATCTCAGTACAGGGAAATATAGTGATCACTAATGTATGTGTATGAAGTGCCCTCAAATTCCTTCTGACTTATGGCAACCTTGTGAATTAATTACCTTCAAGACATCTTATTGTTAGCAGCCTTGCTCAGGTCTTGCAAACTGAAGGCTATGGCTTCCTTTTTTTCATATAATTTTTATTTTATCAATAAAAAGTTACAAGAAAGGGAAATAAAGTTAAAAAGAAACAAACGAGCATGAGCAAACATAACAATGACTGCAATAATAATATTAATACATTTGGGGTGATTACTTGAATGGATCTGCATCTATTATCTTGTATACTTCATAGTCATATTAATAAAATAGTTTAACATAAAAAGTATACTGGATGTTTTTCCCTTCTTTAATTTCTTGCCAAGATTTTTCTTTGATTATTAATCGTGTCCTTACATATTATTCTTTTGAGTAGCCACATCATAAAAGTCTTCAGTTGAGAGGGCAGTAGCTTCCTTGAATGAGTCAATCTTAATCATATTGGGTTTTCCTCTTTTCTGCCACCAACTTTTTCTTAGATTATTGTATTTTCCAGCAACTCTTCTATTCTCATAATGTGACCAAAGTATGATAGCTTCAGTTTACTCATTTTAACTTCTAGGGAGAGTTCAGACTTCATTTCATCTAGAACTCATGGTAGTCCATGGTATCCATAAAACTTTTCTCCTTGCCTGTTTTCTTCATTGTCCATCTTTCATGCCCATACATAGTAATGGATAATGATCTTGATCTTTGTTGCAGGTGACACATTCTTACACAACAACCTTTTCTAGCTCCTACATGGCTGCCTTTCTCTGTCTCGATCTCCTTCTGATTTCATGGTTACAGTCTCCATTTTGGTTGATTATAGAGCCAAGTCTTGAACTTCAGTTTCTTCATTATCCACATTAAAGTTGAATATTCCCCCAGGAGACATTATTTTTGTTTTCGTAGGGGGGACCACGGGAGGCAGGGCCTGGGCACTGTTTTGCCTCGGGCACCATCCCCCCCCCCCCACGCCACTGGTAGAACCTTAAAGACAAACAGGATTCCCAAGGCATATGCTTTTGAGAGTAAAATCTCCCTTACTTAGTATTGGACAAAAATAATTTTGACAGTCAAAAGATTATAGGTGGGAAAGCTAGTTGGTCTTTCAGGTATGAATCTTGCTCTCCAACTGCCAACCAGCACAGCTCTCCACCTGTTATTGTTTTTAAAAACAATAACAATGTGGAATGCACAAACCCACAAAGCACAAACCCTTTAAAATTCAAAAACCTACTAGCAACAATGAAAATGAAAAGCAATTAAATTGTAAAAAGAAGCCAAAAGAAGTGTAACCAACAAAGCAGTACAAATCTTTTAAACTCTTTAAAAAATGGTGCAAAACACAATGAAGGAAAACTTTTTAAAAGAAGAAAGGGGAGGGCTATCTCTTTCCCCACCAATTGTGACCCCCCCCCCCCCGGCAAAACTAAAAGACATAGAATAACATGAAAACATGTTTTAAAGTGAAGATGTCCATCAGGCACAGGACAGTCTTCCCAGGCAGGGAGCAACAGGCAGTAGAAATCCAAGGCAGAGACCAGAGTAGCAGCAGCAGAAGAAGCACTTAAAAAAAAAATCTAGTGCTGACATGACAGGTCTGCTTTTTATCTTCTTTTCTTATGCTCAGAGAGATACAGAGGATTATGGTCTGATCTCACTGCCTAGGAGAACTTCTTGTTGCCTGGGAACTGTAAAACTGAAGAAAAACAGTCCCAAAAGCCTTAAAATGTAGCTCTGAATATTCCTGAATATATCTGGAATTTTTCCAGACCTGATTACTGGTATTCTGGAAAAGTAAAATGTTGCTTGGGATGCCATAACATATTTGGACCAAAAATATCAAAATTCTTATCCCTTCTTTTTATGCAGTATTTCAGATTTTTCTCCAGGAACTTTGATGTAACCTTTTAAAATGAAGAAACCGAGGATGACATAATGCCTGGAAGTTAAGTAGTTTTAAAAAACATAGTCAAGAGCTTTCACTGAAAGTAACAAAATGTGTGTGTGGGGAGGGGGAGGTGGGGGGAGATAATGCTTTGCAAGAATGTGCAAATATATTTTTGTGAAACCTTCTTGTTCCCTTAAAAGATGTTTCTGCAGGATTTGATCCAACCAAGGTTCCAATGAAGCTATCAGGAAAGATGAGTTTTATTAATTATGTCTGAATCTCTGGAGTAGATGCATATGGCTCAAGGAGACCATAATTTCAGATCTTTAAATAGCATCCAGCATTTCAAATTCAGCTGTGGGGGGCTAAGAAAAGTGGGAGATTGTTATAATTGAACAGAGAGTATTGCAAGGGGTCAGTATTATAATAAGAGTATTTTAAATGCCATTATAGAATCAAAATAAGAGTGGATTCAATTTAAAGCAAAGAAAGTGAAATTAGCTGAACCCATCAGAATCACTGCTTTTAGTGATTTAACTCCTGAAGACAGGGAGAGTCTTTTATGGCATTTAATATTCGAAATGGTTACACAATACTATTTTGTTTGTGATACATGTGTGTATTTTGCTGCTATAATTCTCTCTTTATAGCTTTCTGTGGCAGGTTGTCATGAGGACCTAGGGCTGCAGCACTGTATGACAAATTTATCAGAATTACATAGTTGTGTGTGTGTGTGTGTGTGTGTGTATTGCCAAGGGAAGCCTGTAGTACAGTGTGGCTGCCATGGTTTAAAGAAAATGTCTTTATCTGTCTTCCCTTTTGGTCCCACCATCACAATTTGTTCCTGGCAATAATACTCACACAATGAGTTTTTTTCACCATCACTTTGATAGAGAAGAAGAAATAAATTGTGGGGGGGGGGGGAGTTACAGTAAATTCAAAGAGCTTTGAAGAGTTGGGAGAAGGCCTCTTCAAATAAGAGGACTGAGACAGAATTTCAGAAAATAGCAAAGTGCAAACTCTCGCACAATAACAACAAAGGAACACAGATGGCAGTCACACATAATTTGTTGAGACCTTGTCACTGACATACAACTTCTCTCTACTTCCATGAAAACCATTCAGTTTCCAGAAGAAATTATGGTAATGTTTAAAGGACGGAATGGGGAGAATGATTGAGCTTTTCCATAAAGTGTAATCCAACCTGAATGCTTCTGCAGAAGAAATGAAGTGTGATGCACATTGTACTATGTGCTGGTAATAATTGGACATATCCAGAAAGGTATAATAAAATAGTTGAGAGGAATTGTAACTTTTCTTTTTAACTATTGAGTCTCAGTGTTAAGCTTATAACCAAAGACTCATGGAGGAACTGTACTTATCCATATACACAGTACAAATAGCAACCATTCTAAATCAACAGTGGACATTTTCCAACAATATTTAAGAAATTTCTATGCTACTTCATCAGAGTCTTGCTTGAGGCTCCTTACAGTTAAAATAATACTATCAATATTAAAACAAGCCAGTAAGATAAACCGGAGACATAAACAGTCTAAAACTATCAATTAACAAACCTCAGAACGGAAGCAGATTATTTTAAAAAGCTGAAAAGATAAGACAGAGCAGCTAACAGCCAATCAGGACTCATGGAATGGTAAAGGAGCCCGATGGAAAGTAGGAGTAAAAGATGGAAAGGGAGAGTGGACAGAAACCCCCATTAAACTGACAATTCTAGTCAGATGTGGTTTGTGACTCCAGAGGATTAGATTGTGTGGGAGAATAGTTTCCTTTTATCTTCCTTCATGTTTACAGACCTCAAAAGGGGACCAATTGTGGTTAGATCTTGTGGGGCCAGAAGCGAATCTCTGGTCCTACACAGCTGAGTTAGTTTTAAGAAAAACTTAGAATTAGCAAACACCCAAGAAACAGTTTTGAAACAGAAGATAAGTTTACTGGACAGCATAAGAATCTGGCCAGGGTGTCCTCTTAAGGTCAAGAGGCACACCCTTGATACAAAGGGACCAAGTTTTATAGACACAAAAAAATACACACGTCACACAATTATCATAGTTCATACCTCTCTCACGTGATACAAGCATGTTCAAACTCCATTGGTCAGATCTGACTCCTGGTCACGAATAAAGACAGCCTATATTCTACGTCACACGCTGCATGCTGTTAGTGCGTGCTGTCTCTCTGTGCATATACAGAGGGCAGCAATAAAAACTAGCTTGTTGTCTTCAAGAATAACCTGTTATTCTTGGTTGGCTCTCAGAGAGAGAGAGCTATGCCTCCAGGCAATGCAGCATTCTGACTTTACATAGTTGTAGATCATAAAACATCCCTTTCTCTCCCAGTTAGAAATGTTAAAACATTTAAAAGATTTACAAATATTCTAACAACAATTATACCTTCGATTCTAAGACAATAGAATTATGATCAAATACAAGTAAATGTAAATCACTCATTATCCTTTATGTGTTCATTCAACATAAATAGAAAAACACTTTGTAATTTAACTAATCACATTGATTTAACTCTCCCGTATTGTGGGTCCTTACCCACAAAAACAAGGTAATAAAATTTATATGGCTTCTGTCATATAGTAACCTGTAGTTACAGGATTCCAAAGATGTTATCTGTAGTTGCCTGCATCTCTGCTAGCAAGCTGGTAAGATGCAGGCCTCTGGTCACTTACACAGAGCCATTTTGATTCTTTGCAAATCCTTGGTTCATGTGAATTAATCCTCCTTAATTAAATACAACTTTCACACATTCAGGTCCATCCCCACAATCTTTACAACTATCTTTCTGATCTTGAACACATTTTGCTGTTCAGCCTGAAGTATAACAGCTTTAGGCCCGATTTCTCTGCCTTAACCTCGACTGGTTTCTCTGTGCTTTCTACCAACACAAAGATGATTCTTCTGCTCAACAATCCCAAGGTTGAAATAATGGAAATTGCAGCCAAATTTTTGCTGCACACTTTGAACTAGGTTCCCTTGACTTCTGTTCATACTATTTTCATTGTTCTCTATTGGATTTACTCTTTCCTTTTTCCTTTTGTCCCCATGCTGTATATGCCTAATAAAGGTCTCTGGAAAAAAAAAGAATAGTTTCTCAGGAGACTATGTACGTCTCAGAGTGTGTCTTTTAAGGAAAGAGTTAAATTAGTGAGTGCTTTAAGAACAGACTGTACCTGTCTCAGAGCCTAACTTCTTGGGAAAGCTACATCTAATGTTTCTAGGAGGAGTACACACTGACACTGTGGGATTCCTGCACTATTTTTGTGCTATTCTCTTGGATTGTTTGAGAATTGCCTCAAAATTTCTCTTTTCTAAAAGGGTTTTCATTATAAAGGGTTTTCTCACAAGTTTGGTTTGGTATGGATTTTCTGGTTTGACTTTGGTTCTGTTGAGCTTGTTCATTCTGTTTGTATTTGGAAGATGTTGGTATGTGGTTGATTTTGTGTGGTTGACTGTTGACTTCTTTGAAGTTTTTTCCCCCAGGAAAAATGAGAAGTAGAATGGCTAGAGGCACCTTGTTCAAAATCTTGTAGAATTGGACCTGTTTGTCCAATTCACTTAAAACCAAGTGGATCTATAGTGGATAGACAGAACTATGTCACCTGAAAGTTTAGTGCAGTGTGGTTGAATAACAGCCACCTAGAAAAGGTGTATAAAAGGAATACTTATACTCAAATAATTCTGGAATCCCCCCTCCCCAAACCAGCTGAAATCCCAAAATGTACTGAGGGATTCAGAGGTCCCGGAATACTTCCCAAAAAAAAATGAACATCCCCATTTAAATCTGGAATGACTTGTGTGGTATATAAACAGACTTTCACACACACACACACACACACACACACACACACACACACACACACACCCCAAATTGAGATCTGGATGTGTATTGCCATACATAACACATAAGCACTAATGAATGGCTGGGTGCATTTCTTGATGTAAATGGGGAATATACTTTGTTGATTTAGAACCCCCACCAGTTATATTTGTCCAGTTTTCCATAACTATAACAAATTGAGCAATTATTCTTTGCCTTCAATATCAAATGCCATAACATGGGTGAGTGTACAACTGTTTATCTGTATTGCAGCCTTTTCCCCAAATCCAGTTGTATATACAACAGCTAAAATGGAATTTAAATTTAGCATGAACATAGCAACACCAGTTTGTCAGGAGGATGCTATCTGGGCGATTAAAATGCATTCCTAATTCTGTGTAACCAATTGAAATAACAAACCAATGCTGCTCTGAGATATATGTCACCAGCCTGCTATATGTAACCACTGCCATCTGTGCATTCTTTCCTTGATCTTTTCTTTATGGCTTCGCACACTTTGTAGAAAATTAGGCTTCCCTTGGCACCTCTGTCCCATGAGAAAAGAATTACATCCGCTCTCTCATTATCTGCTACCAATCTTGGGGCTGTCTCAGCTCCAAAGACTGTTTTTCACGAATTCTTGGGAAATAGGAGGGAGGCTTTCAGTGGGGAATAATGGGGACTGGGAATGCCAGCTTCGCCAGAACTGGCTTTCACCAAGTATGGTACCTTTGTTACCTCATCAATAAATGCTGCTGATTGATGCTTCAGAGTCTGTTCATTGGCTTAAGATTTAGAGACCTAACACAGTGGCTACTAGTATCTTAGGGATAAGATCGAGCACTGGGAAATGGAGAGAAGAGATGTATTTGTTTGTGCCTATTGCCTAAGATTAATAGACACACAGCATTGTGCCTGTCCAGTACTTCATCTTTGATTTCAGATACTATGGTAACTAGTATCAATAGTTATTATTTAATGTACAGTTATTGAATACTAAGTATTAAACATTTACTACCTTGATATTAAATGAAGTTAAATCTGCTTTTTCAGCATTTGCAAAAAGGATGGTTCCAAGACTGAATTTTGCCCCAGGGCCCGACCTCCCCCCCTGTAGTCTTGATAGGGAATAATGTGCAGTAACAGTTTTCTATCTTCTGCTGTGGTACAGAAACAAAACATAGCATATCTTTTATTGATAATGTGTATAGTAAGGCAATTTAAATGTATTTTTGGATTGCTCCTTATCTGTAGCCATGTATTTTTAGTTTGCTCCTTTTGAGTAGTGACATATTTTATTAATTCTCAAAGTGTACTCATTGGGACAGCACTATTTATATGATAAGTGATCAGCCTTTAAAACTATAAATTATATATGAAAATAGTTTCATTCCCTTGTTTTTGTGAACTATTGTGTTGTTGCATTCTTCCTTATTGTCTGTAGAAATATGGAACAGGATAGAACTGACTGATGTACAAAAACCCATTACAAACCTGAGCAGTGCCATCCTAAGCAAAGTTACACCTTTTATGCTTGTTGACTTCAATGGACTTAAAATGATGAAGCTCTGCTTAGGATTACATTGCATGCTACTGAAGTATCTTCTATGCACCATTACAGACATATAAGTGATACATTTGATAATGTACTCTCAGTTTGCGTGAATTATAACTACAGGTCCCAATCCATTAAAAAAACTCTATTGAATTCATATTATAACAGCATCACACATCATAAAAAGAGTCAGTGAAGTTGGATTGGGAAAAAGCAAGTTCAGATTCCTAATAACGAAGCTTATTGGATTACCTTAGTCCAGAATTCTCTCTCAGCCTAACCTGCCTATCAGATTTGTGATGAAGATAACAATAGAAGAGGACAAAGTAACACACTCTATCCTCAGTTTAGAAGAAGAGCAGGATAAAAATATAAGATATAAGTATCATATTTAATTTAATTTCTGCAAGTTCACCTATAATCACTGCAGAAGTGGCATTAACTTAGGCAGAAAACTAAACAAAAGAGAGAGAAGGGACCTACACCACTGATACTGATAACAGAAATTTAGCTGAAATTCAATAATTTATATTATAGTATGTTATATAAATATTATAGCTAATTGCTATATGCACTGCTGAGATTTAATTCTAAAGTTCAATTTTTGACAAAATCAAAAGGGCTACTAGGGGAAGAAAGCAAGGAAGAAGGACTTGGATGGTGTCAGGGAATGCTTGCCTATCCTTGTAAATAATTTGCTACCATTGTATTATAATAAACTTCAGAAAGACATGTTTTCTAAAGCCCAACTCATTGTGTCAGACAATATACTCCACCATGAGTATCTCCCTTTCTTGCAAGCCAAGGCTATTTAATATGTTCGGGTAACTGACTGTGGCTATGTTGTTAGTGCCCCAGTGGAAGGGTAATGTGCAACAATACAAGGATCACTATGATAAAATCTAGAAAAGAAGATACTTCCCCAATTAAATGCAATGAAAAGCCTTTTTGGCCACTTTGATGAAAGTGAAGTCCATGGGCTTGATTTGCTAATGATATTCCAGCCCCTTTAGCCATTCAACATAGCCTCTGCTTTGTCTGGATTCAGTTTCAGCTTGTTCCTTTCAAACCCACTGGACCACAGCATGAAGGCACTGGTTCTGAGTCTGGACTGACTTTTCTATAAAGAGATATATATTGAGGGATATCACTACACTACATCTCATACTTGTAAATATTTAAAAGCTTGGTGATAAAAATAACCAAAACAGTTCGAGGACAGATCCCCTAGGGTTGCAGGGTGGGCCTGGAGAACTTTAGGAGCTACAACTGACTAGAAAGATAAACTGTATTGGAGAAAATGGTTGCTTTGGAGAGTGGAGTCTACTGCATCAACCCTCCTCAGACTCCACCCTCATTGGACTCTACCCCCAAATTTCCAGGAATTTCCCCACAAGGAGTTGCCAACCCTATGACCCTCGGCTGCCAAATAGTTTAATAGAGTAGAATGATCAAAAGTTGTAGACACTTCTGAAAATATTAACAGAGAAGTATTGCCTTGATTTATTATCAGAGCTGTTAATCAATTAGCAGAGCTGTTTCATGCCCAAACCTGGCCTGAAGCTCAAGTGAAATGGGTCAGTGGCAGATGTGTCATCTAAGTGGACCTGAAGTTGCTCTGCCAACATCTGTTCAATAATCTTACCAGAAAGGGTATAATTGGCCCAATTATCTCTCAATAATGAAAATTTCTTCAGCAAGGGCCTCTCTGCTGCTTCTTTTATGGCTTTAGGGAACATTTGTGCAGGCAACAATCTATATATATAAAATCTAAACGTGTGCTTATCCCTGATGGTTTCCTTCAGAAGCTGCTGGATGGATCACCCCCAAATTTTCACAGGACGTTCCTCCCTGTTGCGGGCAGGTAATCGGACCTTCAAATCACCGAAAGTCCATACCTGAGCCAGGTAAAACGTCTTTTTCCTGGCGCACCAGGCCATGAAGCTGGTTGTGTTTAACTGTCACCCTTAGAATGTTTGTGCAGCATATCTGTGGCCTGAGGGCTTGGTATGCCCTTAGTATGTTTGCAGAGATGGCCAGAGATGAGCAGTGAAAACAGTAAATAGGTAATACTGTTAGGTAATATGAGTGGAAGTGAAACACATACACACTTTGCCGTGTGAGACGTCAGGTGGGGTTCCCCCCCTCACACTCTCTGTGCCTCACCCACTGCTACCACACAAAACACATCCAGCTCATCCCCACACACCTCACTCTGTCCTCCCTCACATCCAACCACCACTTACTCACTTCCTCACCCGTATTCGCCACAGCTCTCTTTTACTAAAAGCGAGCTGGAGTTTGCCTTTTTTTTCTAAGAAAATCTGCAGGGTGGGGGCAAACCAACACCGCTTCTTTTGCACGTGGCCCTTTACGAACCCAGGGAGCTGGCCTCGATTTGAGCGCCTCACCACCCTGCCTCTGCTGCCTGACGGGGATAGCCTGCTTGCCCCAGTTCTGCCTTACCCAAGCCAGGACTGTGCATGTCAACCAGCCTCATGGACAGCGGGATTCACACTCTGGACAGTTCCGTTGTGGAATGGAAAGGGTTACCTTATACTAAAAAAAACAAGACAGCGCCATATAACAATGTGCAATGAAAAGGGAAAGAGGGATTCCATTGGACCACCCCAAAAGGCTATGGTGGGGATCATTGGACTTGCATGGACATCTGTGTGGATTGCGGACTGTGATGAGAAGGACAATTGCCACAGCAACGTGTGGCCGGGCCCACTAGTGAATTTATAATTCTAATGAAAGACATATTTAATTTATCCTAGCAGTAGCTATTCAGTGACATCCGATATGTTCTGATGAAAAATGTCCATCGGTCAATTGTGTAGGTGCTTTGTGTTTAACAGAAAGCAAATGTTATGAATCCAGTTATGAACTGCTGAGTATTTAGGATGAAAACAGCTCTTAATGCACTGAATCTGTGATTTGTTACAGTTCACAAATTGTTCTTCGTATATGAATTATAAGACAGGGGGAAAATCAGCCACAAACAAGAATAGCTTCTTTCCTTTTTATTTGCATTTCCATTATCATTTTTCTGGAATTCAGAAAGGCTTAGACAATGATTCGCCAAAGTACGCATAACATTTAAAACTCTTTCTCCTTTATAGTCTGCTGGTGTGCTAAAACATGTCTTACTGCTGAGAGTTTTAAACTCCTGGAAGAAAGAATTCAGTAATGAAAACACCACTTCACCTAGAGATGGTAGCCCATAATAACATGAAGGTTGTTGAAAAGGCCTGGCTAATGAATACCAGTGCAATGTAAATGATAAGCGCACCTTTTAAAATCTCTGTGCCATGATAGATTTATATGGCTAATTACAAAGAAAGGTGAACAGGAATCCATGGGCATTGCCCAGAAATCAGTATCCTTTCCTTGTTAATTAAATGAAATATAGAACAATCTCCATCTCCTTGTTCTAATTTTGCTCATTTCATACATACTAATGAGGATAAGAGCTTGAAGCTCATAGTAGGAATCATTTATTCAGCAGTAAGAAAAATAACATCAGAATTCAGGCCCCCCTGCTGACTTTGCACACAGTTCTGCTAGATTTATGTTGGTCTACTAATAAGTAACTGAATACATTAAACAATAGTGCTTGTCACTGGTTTACAAGTGACTCCTTGTTTTGTTTCCTGAGGAGTCTTTGGTGAAAGGATTAGGAAAGACTGGTCTACTATATAAGCCTCTTCCTTTATGCTTTCTCTGCTGGTTCAAAGATAGCTTCTCCAAACAGAAAGTAGGGCAAAGTTCTCACCAATCATTAAAAAGTCCTCAGCAGTTACAAACCAGCAGATATATAATGTCCTGCTACTTCTTTGCTCACAAAAAGTATATAACAACCATTGGTAACAATGGGTGACATAGTCTGCATAGTAAGTGAAGCCACGTACAAGCTATCTCCGTTTTCTCCCTCCTGCTTCGAGATTCAGCAACTGCAAAGCTGCATTTGGGCTGAATGGCAAGAAAGCCAAAAAGAAAAGACTTTCAAGTCCTATGAATTTCATAGAAGTGTCCTGCTGAAGTTAATTGGACTGAAAATCTTAATATTGGTTGGGTCAAGTTGTTCCCTCTTAACTTTAGGGTTATATAATACAAGTAGAACATGGTGCTAAAATACATATATTGATGTACATGCTGTGGTAGCACATATTGCATACCATATGCACTAGAATGACTTTCCCCTTGAGGCTCATCTGGCATCTACTGTACTTTCCTTTCAGTGCTATGCCAAAATATTAATTTTTATCCAGGCTTTTAATTGTGGGATTCCATCTTTTAAAGCTATTTCATGGTCTACTGCTAGCCTGAGAACTGTTTTATGAAAACCATTGTAAGTATTTGTCAGTATTTGTTTTATGCTGTTTTCAATAGCTTCCTTGGTTGGGTTTTATTGGTTTTGTCATAGGCTACTTCATTCAGATTGCTGGAGAGGTGGTAGAAACATTTTCTAAATAAATCATAAATCCATGTATTCGATTTCCTTTTTTTGTACATGTTAAAATTTGTAATAACACATACAAAAGTAAGACATTTATATAAAAATATAGAAAAGCAACACCAACTAATATATATATTTAAAAACTAATAACAATAGAATGAATCTTAATATTCTATGAAGTCATGATACAGTTTTGAGACAAAATCTTTCATATTACTTTCTCACCTAACATTCAAGTGAACAGTTACTTGTAACTTTGCATATCAACCTATTCAATTCATCCCTCTGCTTTTAAATGTAATCCCCTTTGGTATTATTATTATTATGGGTTGATTTCACAGCTGCCAGTTCTTTAGCTGGTTGTTGACCATTCTGTAACGACCCAAAGGACCCCCAGAATAATATTAGTAAATATATTTTGCTTTAAAACCATATTGGCAAAAGCCAGGTGGGAAAACACTTCTCTGGGTGTAGGTAGCCGCATGGCCACTTGACCACAAGCCAAAGGTCAAAACTACCTTAACAAAAGCTGAGTTAAGATAATGAGTTACTCCTGGCAACCTGGAGGTCTCATTTAAGTTAATAGCATGCTTGATTACCACACCTTGCTATAGAAACTGTTAAGGACAAAGGATATGGAAAGTCACCCTGCCAGCAGATACTGTATTCTTTATCTCTCTCGGAAACACAGGTCAGCAGCAAATACTTACTACTCTGCATTTCCCCCTCCTTTTGTAATGGTTCTCCTAAAAGCCCCTTACCTCTCCCAGGTCATAAGAACATAAGAACATAAGAACTAGCCTGCTGGATCAGACCAGAGTCCATCTAGTCCAGCATTCTGCTACTCGCAGTGGCCCACCAGGTGCCTTTGGGAGCTCACATGCAGGATGTGAAAGCAATGGCCTTCTGCTGCTGCTGCTCCTGAGCACCTGGTCTGCTAAGGCATTTGCAATCTCAGATCAAGGAGGATCAAGATTGGTAGCCATAGATTGACTTCTCCTCCATAAATCTGTCCAAGCCCTTTTTAAAGCTATCCAGGTTAGTGGCCATAACCACCTCCTGTGGCAGCATATTCCAAACACCAATCACGCGTTGTGTGAAGAAGTGTTTCCTTTTATTAGTCCTAATTCTTTCCCCCAGCATTTTCAATGAATGCCCCCTGGCAGAGGTGTAGCTAGAGAAAATGGAGCCCGGGGCGAAATCTGAGTTTTGCGCCCCACCCCACCACGACCAGACCATGTCATCTCAAAGTCACCATCACATTATAGAACATGCCCCAACACACAAATCTGAACACACCCAGGGCTGCCTAGTTTAAACAACATTGAAAGTGATGCTATTTTTTGAAGGGGGGAATCCACACTGAAACAGCATTACTTTTAATGTTGTTTAAACTAGAGAGCAGGCAAGGCAGAGACATCCATGGCTAGCCCAAAGTCACACTCTGCACTTTGGGGCCAAGCAGAAGGGATTTGAACCCAGATCTCCTCCTTGAGGCCACACCCACTAGTACTCCAAGCATTTTAGCATCTTATGCAGCCTCAGTCAGAACTGACTGTCTTGTAAAACAAACTTTCTCTGCCTGATATATGCTTCTTTTTTTGGTCCCCAGATGCTTGCAAATCATTCTGCTTTTTTTGCAATATAACCAAGAATGTCTGGCTAAACATGCACTGAATGAATGAATAAAGAGAGTGGACATAAACTGCAATCCTACGCAGAGTTACCTCAGCGGAAGCCGAATGAAATCAATAGGCTGAGACTGGAGTAACTCTGTACAGGACTGTGCTGTGAACTATTCACAATACATTTTACTTCACTCATTGGCCCACCTAGCTCAGTACTATCTTTCCAGGGTCTCAGGCAAAGAAAGAACTTGTCCCAATGCCTACTAACTGAGATTCTTTCATTGGAGGTGCCAGGAACTGAGCCTGCATTCTTATTCAGGCAAACAGGGTTGCCATCTCTGGCTTACAAAATTCCTGGAGATTTGGTGGGGGTGCCTTGGGAGAATTTGGGGAGGGGAATAAGCTCAGTGCCAATATGTCACTGTAGGATTTTTGTTTATCCTATACTCTATGGTATATCATAGAGTCTATACCATTTCTGCCAGGGAACTGATCACTGCAGTCTGAAGACCAGGCCCCACTTTGAGATTGGTGGTTCTAAATGCCAGGCAGGTGCTCTCTCACTGAACAACTGGCCCGAGGTGAGTTTTGTGGCCAAGTGATGAATCAAATGGATTAATCCAGTCTTCGTCCAGTCCTAGTCCAACATGTTTGTCACTATATCCATCAGACTGTGACTGATATCCATCAGACCCTGCCAGAAGGGATAAGGAACCCCCATAGTCTCTCTCCCCCAAATGGCACTGCTACTCATGTTTAACCTCAGAAAGGACCAACAGAGAGGAAAGGACATTCTCTGGACTTCCTGCCAGCATGATGTAGTGGCTAGAGTGTCAGACCAGGATCAGAGAGGCTCAAATCCTTGCTCTGCGAAAGAACCCTGCTGGGTTACCTTCAGAGGTGTAGCTAGGGAAAATGGAGGCCGGTGCTAAATCTGAGTTTTGCTCCCACCCCCCGCAGCTGCCCTCCCTCACTACAGCCAAAGTTTGTTTTGCAGACAGAAGGGCGGGAGAGAAATGGGGGATTTGTTTTGCATCCCAGAGGGAGGGGAGCAAACTTCAGTGGATGCAGGGTCCCTGGCTGCCTCTGACCCACTGAAACTGAAGGCTTGAAGCTAGCAAGCTTGAAATCCTAGAGATGCTGCCAGAGAAAGGGGTGGGGAGACCCTGTTTTTTCTTCCTCAGAATGCAGCAGCATCCTGAGTGAGTAAAGGGGCGATCCATTCCCAGGTTTCAGTCTGCAGAGCACGTGCAGCAGCAGCTGTGGCAGGACTGGGGGCCCCTGGTAGGGTGTTTGGGTGCCTCTGTCCTACGCTGCTCCCTGCCTTAAGCACTTACCTTGTCTTTTTTCCTTAATCGCTTCTCTCCAGTCTCTCCTCTGCTGCGTTTGTTCTCTTCCTTATTTACAACGCAGGTCACTTCCTCTCTCTTGCTCTGCTTTCCCTCTATCAACTTCCCGCCCTTTGTTACCCCACCCCCTCTGCTGCATCTGATTGAGTGCCCTCCAGGCTCCTGACCCCGCCCCCAGTCACAAGGCTCACCTCGCCTGGCTGCAGAGTCTCTCTGTGAAGGGAGGCACAGAGAGCTCCTCCTCAGGCCCCCTCCTTTTGTTTAGGACATTCACAGACGGTCCTGCTGGCTGCCTCAAGTCTGTCTGCCCGCCCAGCGAGGATGCTGTGGCCGTGAGCCGAGCGGCCGGTGAGGGGGGAAGGGGGAGGGGGCATTGCTGCGTTTTTGCGCCCCCCACGTGACCTGGCAGAGGCGCGCCCGGGACAAGCCGCCCCGGATGTCCCCATTGGCGCTTCGCCACTGCCCCCTGGTTCTAGTATTGTGAGAAAGAGAGAAAAATTTCCCTCTGTCAACATTTTCCACCCCATGCATAATTTTATAGACTTCAATCATATCCCCCCTCAGACATCTCCTCTCCAAACTAAAGAGTCCAAAACGCTGCAGCCTCTCCTCATAAGGAAGGTGCTCCAATCCTTCAATCATCCTTGTTGCCCTTCTCTGCACTTTTTCTATCTCTTCGATATCCTTTTTGAGATGTGGCGACCAGAACTGAACACAGTACTCCAAGTGCGGTCGCATCACGGCTTTATATAAGGGCATGACAATCCTTGCAGTTTTATTATCAACTCCTTTCCTAATTATCCCCAGCATAGAGTTTGCCTTTTTCACAGCTGCCATGCATTGAGTTGACATTCCCATGGAACTATCAACTAAGACGCCCAAATCCCTTTCCTGGTCTGTGACTGATAGCACTGACCCCTGTAGCGTGTATGTGAAGTTTGGATTTTTTGCCCCTATGGGCATCACTTTACATTTTGCTACATTGAACTGCATTTGCCATTTCTGAGCCCACTCACCTAATTTATCAAGGTCCGCTTGGAGCTCTTCGCAATCCTTTGTGGTTCTCACCACCCTACATAATTTGGTATCATCTGCAAACTTGGCCACCACACTACCCACCCCTACTTCCAGGTCATTTATGAATAGGTTAAAGAGCACTGGTCCCAATACGGATCCTTGGGGGACACCACTCCCTACATCTCTCCATTGTGAGAACTTCCCATTTATACCCACCCTTTGTTTCCTGTTCCTCAACCAGTTTTTAATCCGTAGGAGTACTTCCCCTCTTATTCCTTCATTGCTGAGTTTTCTCAACAGTCTCTGGTGAGGAACTTTGTCAAAAGCCTTTTGGAAATCCAAGTAGACAATGTCTACTGGTTCCTCCTTATCCACATGTCTGTTTACACCCTCAAAGAACTCTAGTAAGTTTGTAAGACAGGATTTGCTTCTGCAAAAGCCATGCTGACTCTTTCTCAGCAGGTCTTGCTTTTCTACATGTTTAATAATTTTATCTTTAATGATAGATTCTACTAATTTACCAGGAACAGATGTCAAACTGACTGGCCTGTAATTTCCCGTGTCCCCCCTAGATCCTTTCTTAAAAATTGGTGTGACATTGGCCATCTTCCAGTCTTCAGGGATGGAGGCAGATTTCAGGGATAAGTTGCATATTACTGTAAGAACATCAGCAATTTCATGCTTGAGCTCTTTAAGAACTCTTGGGTGAATGCAATCTGGGCCAGGGGATTTGGTAGCATTTAGTTTATCAATGGCTGCCAGAACTTCTTCCTTGTCTACCACTATCTTTGCTAGTTCCTCGGATTCGCCTCCTAAGAAGCTTGGTTCAGGTGCAGGAATTTTCCTCACCTCCACTTGGGTGAAGACAGATGCAAAGAATTCATTCAGCTTCTCTGCAATCTCCCTGTCATCTTTTAGCACATCTTTTGTTCCTTCATCATCTAACGGGCCTACCGCTTCCCTAGCTGGCTTCCTGCTTTTGATGTACTTGAAGAACTGTTTGTTGCTGGTCTTGATGTTCGCAGCCATGTGTTCCTCATAATCCTTTTTTGCCTCCCTTACAGCTAACTTGCTTCTCTTTTGCCACCATTTGTGTTCTCTCTGGTATTCTTCATCAGTTAAGTTGGACTTCCATTTTCTAAAAGACATCTTTTTTTTCCTAATAATTTCCTCAACCTCCCTTGTTAACCATGGTGGCTTTCTTTTGGACTGGGCGCTGCCTTTCCTAACCTGTGGAACACATTCCAGCTGAGGTTTTAAGACTATGTTTTTAAATAACCTCCAAGCACCTTGGACATTTTTGACTCTCTTGATTTTCCCTTTCAGCTTCCTGCACACTATCCCCCTCATCTTTGAGAAATTTCCCTTTCTGAAGGCAAATGTAACTACATTAGTAGTTGTCACTTGTTCGCATGCAGAGATACTGAATCTGACAGCATTGTGGTCGCTGTTCCCTATCGGCTCAACAACACTGACTTCCCGCACCAGGTCCTGGGTCCCACATAGAATTAGATCTAGGATCACCTCTCCCCTGGTTGGTTCTACAACCATCTGCTCTAAGCCACAGTCATTTAGCATATCCAGGAATGTTCTCTCCTTACTATGACCTGAACATGCATTTTTCCAGTTTATGTGGGGATAGTTAAAATCACCCTTTACCATGACATTTTTGCTTTTGTTGGCCTCTCTAATTTCTTTTTCCATCTCAGAATCCTCTTGTGCACTTTGGTCAGGGGGACGATAATATATTCCTAATGTTAAACTATGCTTCACCCCTGGTATTGATATCCACAGTGCTTCTGTAGAGGAATCAGCTCCCCCTGCATTGTCTATTTTATGTGACACTATGCTCTCTTTGATGTAGAGGGCCACCCCACCCCCAATACGCCCTGTCCTATCCTTCCTGTAGAGCCTGTAACCTGGGATAACAGCATCCCACTGGTTATCCCACCATGTCTCTGTGATGCCCACTATATCAGTGTCCTCCTTCAAAACTCTGTACTCCCGCTCCCCCATTTTAGGTCGAATGCTTCTACTATTAGCATAGAGACACTTGTATACTCTGTCTCTGTCCCTAACCTGGGATTTATGTGTTTTGCCCTCTAGCCTTTTGTAGACACTATCACTTATCACATTGCTATGCTCCTCGCTTGTATGTGGTTAATTTAGAAAAACCTCCCTCTCTGTCTGCATCCCCATGGATTCTGTATTCCGAACCAAAGTCACCTCAGCTCCTGTCGGCTTTCCCCCAAGGATCAGTTTAAAAGCTGTTCTGCCACCTTTTTAATGTTGAGCGCCAGCAGCCTGGTTCCTCTTTGGTTAAGATGAAGCCTATCCCGTTTGTACAGGCCTGCCTTATCCCAAAAGGTTCCCCAGTTCCTGACAAAGCTGAAACCCTCTGCCTTACACCACCTTCTCATCCACGCATTGAGACCCTGTATCTCCGCTTGCCTAGCTCACCCTGCGCGTGGAACGGGTAGCATTTCGGAGAATTCCACCTTGGGGGTCCTGGATTTTAACCTTTTTCCTAGCAGCCTAAATTTAGCTTCCAGAACATCCCGGCTACATTTCCCAATGTCATTGGTACCAATGTGGACCATAACTGCTGACTCCACCCCAGCACTATCTAACAGCCTATCTAGACGAAGCGTGACATCCGCAACCTTCGCACCAGGCAGGCAAGTCACCATGCGGTCATCACGCCTCTCACAAACCCAACTCTCTATATTCCTAATGATCGAATCACCCACTACAAGGAGCCCCCCACCACCCCGAGGGGTATCCTCAGTGCGAGAGGTTATCTGACCACCAGCTAAGAAAGGGGTCCCATCTAAGGGAGCATCTTCCACCACCTCAGACTGGCACCGTCCGTCACCCAGACTCTCATTCTCCATGACATCTGAAGAGATGTCACCTTGGGAGTGCGACCCAGCTGCTAGGTCCCTGAAAGCCTCGTTTGTTGCCCTCTCTGCCTCTCTCAGCTTCACCAGGTCTGCCACCTTGGCTTCAAGAGAACGCACACGTTCCTTGAGTGCCAGGAGCTCATTGCAGCGAGGGCACACCCATGACTTCTGTCCTAGTGGCAGATAGTCATACATGCGACACTCAGTGCAAAACACTGGAAAGCCCCCATCCCCCTGCTGGCTTCCTGCCTTCATATCTAATTTTGTTTAGATATTCAAATACTGATTTTAATTAGCGCCTCCCTCTTAAGGTTTCTATACCTTCTACTCTCCCTTAAAATATGTTCTTATTTAGTAAAACACCTGCTGGTTCCAGAGACTAACTGAAAAGATTTAAAAATTTGAGAAGCCCCACCCCTTCAGCAGCCTCCACCAATCAGCAGCCTCCACCAATCAGGACAAGGAGAAAAAAGAGAAAACCCCTGTTTAAAATACACTGTTTAAAAGATGTGTCTTTGAGAAAAGCCTCTGTAAAGAAAAACCAGAGCTCCTCAGCCCTTTCTGGCCCACTGCTCTTCTACACTGCTCCTCTTCTCTGCTGGTCTCAGGTCCAATATCTTGGGCAGTGACCCTACAGGGTTAATCTGCATGGGAGCATTGCAGCCCTCCCTCATTTAGCTTAACAATGTAATTCTGTCCCTATTGTCACGGGGTTAGCAGTAGGTGAGCTGACTCATCGAGATCAGCACCCCAAATCCAGCACAGATGTTGCAGAAACGAAACTTACTCTGATTGGTTCCCTTTCCCGCCAAGGAACGATCTACCCTATAAAGGTTTAGTTCACCTGGAGCACCTTGCTCATTACTGGCCTGTACCTCCCTTGGTCTGGTCAGTGTTGAGACACGAATTCGTCCTTCATTGGGTTTCTGTGCTGGCGTGGAATCCCTGCCTTCTACTTCGTCTACTCTTAAGAATAGTTAGGTAACGTATTACCCTGCAAACCCCCATTCCCTCTCTATCCTTCCATCTATATTTCAAACCTTTTTATATACTAGAACTTGAATGTGTGTGCTCTTGTGCCTTACTGTATGTATGTATTTTTGAACTAAATTTATATAAAACTTTTAAACTCAATTGGACTCTTGCGTTCCTCTGTGGAATATTCTTTGCCAGAATCCCTTCCCCGTATTATACAGTCCCAAAGATCCCCTCAGCCAACCTCTTGCTTCCAACGTGAGTTTTATCCCCCTGTGCTACTTAAAAACCTAAAAGTGTGCTGTTACACTCTTAGCAGCTGGTGGAGAATCCCTTTCCTAAAACCCCTTCCCCTGTTAAGGCCGTAACAGATTATTACAATTTGAGCCTCACCCAGAGGCCTAGGAAGTTGTAATGTATCAGCATAGTATTTGTGCAGATCCCAGCAGGGCTGCCTTCTGAATCTGGTAGATGTTAATTTTGTCAATTTGAAGATTTTCCAAGTGCTGCCCCAGTGTTTTTGGAATGGCATCCAGGGTGCCATTTATCACAAGGATGACGTCAGCTGGTTTGTGCCATAGACACTGAAGCTCGATTTTCAAATTGTGATATTTAGTGACTTTCTCATGTTCTTTTTTAATGATCCTGTTGTCACTGGGTTTTGCTATGTCAATGATGGTCACTTTCTGGTCCTCGATTGCTGTGTTTATGTTTCAATACTTTGTCCATTTGGATTTGAAGGTCCCACAGGATCTTGACCTTCTCATTTTCTGTGACTTTCTCTGGACAATGTTCCCACCAGTTTTTATGTTCTTATGTTGTAAATTTTGCATAAATTCCAGTGGATCATCTTGGCCATTGAGTTGTGTCTCTGTACTCAGTCCAGGTGATCTTTTTGCAGCAGCTGAGGACATGATGTAAAGTTTTGTCAGCTTCTTTGCACAATCTGCACCTTGCACCATTCAAGGATTTTTTGATTCTGGCCTTGATTGAATTTGTTCTAATGGTTTGCTCTTGAGCGGCTAAAATCAGGGATTCAGTTTTCTTTTTTCATGTTCCAGCTGTTAACCATAGCCAGGTCTTTTTGATGTCCACCTAGTCCTTGATCTTCTTCAGAAATTGGCCATGCAGTGCTTTGTTGTGCCAGCTTTCAGTCCTCATTTGAATCACATTTTTTTTTCTGTTCTCTTGTTTGGTTTTCTGGGTCTTCAGCAAATGTCTGTTCTTCACTTCAAACAATACCTGTTCTTGACTTTCATTCACATAATCAGCCAGTGTATGTTTCTCCTTTTCCACTGTTCACTTTACTGGCACTGCCACCAGATCTCTGGGGAAGGTATAATCTATCATTATAATCTATCATGCCCCTGGAGACACCCTCACTATTTTCCATATTTAAGCCTCAGTTGTACCCTTAGTTAGAATGGGTTTAGTTGCTTTTTGTACTGTATTCTGTGGGAGGGAACCTTAGTTAGACCCTGTCAATTTAAGAAGCCCTCTAGAGCACTCAACATTGTTGCTCTCAACATAGACAGCATTGCTCTCAGCGTAGTTCTCAACATTATTGATGCATGCAAGCCCCTTCCCCATGACAAGGGAATGCCTATGAGGGGTTATTATTAATATTATTATTGTTATTATTATTTAATTCAGTGATTCAGCAACATACAAGAAATACAATTCCCACCTTTAACTGAACTCATACTTAGATTGTCTTTTTACAAGGTACATTAGTTTAGGCACTGCAGCATACTCTTTTACTTTTTCCTCCCTAATTTCTATATCTGGGCATCTTTCAGCTTTCCAACAGATTACCATTATTACTCTGGCTGCTGTTGTTAAATGCAAACATAACTCCTTCAGTTTCTTTAGCAGATTCTTAGGCAGTAATAATAACATTGTCATTGCAGAGAATGGAAAGTTAATTTTCAATATCTTTTTTTGGTATTTGGCAGGAAGTAAATTTAATATATGTACGCAATAATCACTCCCATTGTTGGAAGAGTATTTCTTCTTGAAAGTTTTCCATCCCTTTCACCATTTCACTTTTACTTGTTCCATTTCACTATTGTATTTAAGCAAGAACTTATATATCCTTCCAAATAAATATTGTTTTGGTGAGATAAGTTCTTTTTCAAACTCTGTCATATCTCTCATTTTTTTCCTTCTGATTTTAACTCTCTTCTATGTCTTAACATTAATTGAAATTGGCTATTGTGTTTTCTTTCTTTCATCCTTTATCTCTTGTCATGATTTAATTTTCACCTTCAAATTGATCATTTTTAAAATAAATTATGTTATCATTGTTCTATATTGTCTCTCTGTAGTAATATGCTTTCATGAGAAATTTTAGAGGTGAGATTGAAGGACAGTCTTGTGCTGGTTTTGGTTCAAATTTCTCTCCATATTACATGGGAGTCTTTTCCAATCAAACCTTTCTTCTGGTCTGGGTTTTCCCTCCATAAATATGTATTCATACTTTCAAGCCCTGTGTTTCTAATTTCATGATTCTTTGATCTGGACTTTTTATCCAGTCAGAGATCCATACAAGTCCCACAAGTTGATAATACAATTTAATATTAGGCACAGCTCAACCACCTATTTTTTTTCCAACCTGTAGCACCATAAATCTTATCCTTGATGTTTCATGATTCCAAATAAAGTCATTTTTTTCCATTCTGATTAATCCCCAGATATTTGACCTTATAGATGAAACATCACATCAGGTGACTTTTTAAATAGCTGTTTCTTCCTATTTAGCATATATCTGATTCTAAATTTGGCCAAATCTGTGGATATATAAAGCGCCATGAAGAGACAAGATTGATCTTTCTATGAACCTGAAAAACACTCCAGGTTTGCAAAAAACAACAACTGAAAACTTAGAAAATATTTGGGATATTGAGTTTAAAACACTGCAAAACAATAGAAACAACACATGTAGCTTTAAGAAACAAATATATTCAGTGGCCATTGCTAGGCAACCACACTGTATTACTAACTTTCAGGGTTTAGTTTTTGTCAGTAAAGGGAGGAAGAAGGAATTAGACCCTTTGGCCATGTAAGGAGGACTCATTGGGGCCAAGCCTGTCAGCAACCACCAGGCAGTTTGCTATCACATGACTTGTATGATTCACCCAGGACTGACTGCATCCTATTGTTCAACATCACTCACCCCATGCAAACCAGTCTGGTGTAGTGGTTAGCATTTCAGATCAGGATTTGGGAAACCCAGGTTCAATTCACCACTCTGCTGTGGAATCTCATTGGATGACCTTGGGCCAGTTACACATTTTCAGCCCAATTTACCTCACAAGATAGTTGTGAGGATAAAATGAAGGAGCGGAGAATGGTGTAAGCTGTTTTGGCTCCCCATTGTGAAGAAAGGTAATAAATAATAAGCATAGCTAAAGATAGGGAAGAGAAGAAGAAGAGTTTGGATTTATACCTCCCCTTTCTGTCCTGTAATAAGACTCAGAGGGGCTTACAAACTCCTTTCCCTTTCTCTCCCCACAACAGACACCTTGTGGGGTAGGTGAGAAGGTTCCAAAGAACTGTGACTAGTCTAAGGTCATCCACCAGGAATGTAGAAGTGGGGAAACAAATCTGGCTCACTAGATAAGACTCCGCTGCTCATGTGGAGAAGCGGGGAATCAAACTTGGTTCTTCAGATTAGAGTCCACCTGCTCTTAACCATTACACCATGCTGCCTCTTACACCATGCTTTCTCTCAGATAAAAGATCAATTGGTGGGGGGCAGAGAGGAGAGAAGGATGCAGGGAAAAATAGGGTATGGAGATTGTCAACTGGGTGGAAATAGTGTGGGGAATGGAAAGCAGGGGAAGATGAAGTGCCCCTTCATGTCCTTGCAATTAAACCCACTGTGTACCTGACATCACAAAACTGGGCCATAGATTGCCACAGCAAATACTGCTGGGGGGGTGTGGCAGGAGGAAAAGATGAAGATCGGGTGAGGTAAAGGTAGGTTGGCTTGTGGGAGGGAAGGAAAGATGGGAAGGGAAAAAGGAGAGGTTGTGGTTATTTCAGGGAAGATAAAGAGGAAATAGTGGGGGAGTGGAAAATAAGATGCCCTCAGCAAGTTATTACAAATTCCCACTTTGTAAAATATGTAGTTTATTAAGCTTAAAAAAGCTTATTAACACCTTTTTAACCATGCCGCAGTGGGGTAGCGCCAACGGGGTGTGGGGGTGTGTGCGATGCCCCGGGTGTACGCCAGTGCAGGGACGTGGCAGGGGCGTGGTAGGGACAGGTGCCACTGCAGCAGGGGTACAGGGGGCGCGCATACCCCGGGTGCAGTTCCCTCTCGCCTCGCCCCTGCTCAAATGTGATGAAACGTTTTTGTTCTAAAGAAGGTGCATGTATATGAATGTTCTTGAATAAGTATGGACTGTTCTGGGATATGAGGATCATGTTATTATAAAACAATATTCAATTAGAAATGGTTTTGAATCATATAATTATTTGTGTTGCGTCAGCTGCATTGGCTCCCGGTTGAATTTCGAATCATCTTCAAGGTGTGGGTTTTGACCTTCAAGGCACTACGCGGCCTGGGACCATTGTACCTTCAGGACCGCATTACCCCATACATCCCTACTTGGTCTCTACGCTCAGCAGAGGCCAATTTGCTGGTGGTCCCCGGCCCCTCAATGATGCCGCTGGCCTCCACATGGGCCAGGACTTTTACAGCACTGGCCCCGGCCTGGTGGAACACCCTTCCTCCAACTGTCTGGGCCCTGTGGGACCTCAGTGAGTTCCGCAGGGCCTGTAAGACCGTGTTGTTCCACCGGGCTTTCGGAGTGTCCAGCCACTGATATGGTGCCCACTCACTGCTCTTTGCCCTGGCGCTGTTACATCAGGGTCCCCCTCATATTGAGGGGCCCACCGTCCCCCTTCTTGGGGTAGGTTTTAATTGGGGTTTCTGGATGCCTCTTGTTTATTTATTTATTAATTGTTATCCGCTGTTTTATATGAGTTTTTAAGAAGTTTTATTGATGATTAATAGGATGGAGCTTATGTATTGTATTGTGTATGATTTGCTCCTGCTTAATGTTCTTTGAATTGTGTTGTTCACCGCCCGGAGCCCTTCGGGAATCGGGCGATATAGAAATTGAAGATATAAATAAATTAAATAAATACATTTATTTTTATTTTATTTTTCTTGCTGCAGCTTGGATGAGAAAATCCACAGACACTGCTTATAATTTATTCTTGTTGAGGAAACATTATGACAAATATTGTTGACTTGATTTAACTGTAATTATCTCTTTTGACATGAACATTTTTAATGTCCACACCAGTGCTAATAAATGTCAAAGAAGCAGACTCTTTGCCAGAAAACTTCAGCCCTTTTCATGCCCTTAGACTTCTTTGTGATACCTGGAAATCAGTCCAGCTACTGCTTTTATAGAAGTGATATCCAAATGGTTGCTAAGATCAAGGCAAGAGAGGAGTTTGTCCAAGGCTCTTGTTTGTCCAAGGCAAGAGAGGAGTTGAGCCGCAACCCAAAGCTCTTGATGGAATTCAATGCTGTAAGGTGGACCCCATCAAGCACTGGTAAAGATGGCTAGACCAAGTCCTGAACCCACCCAGCCACATGACCTGCTTTCAAGTGATTCTTCTGCCAGCACTTCCACAGCCATTCCACCATGTCATCCAGGCACAAGGCCAAGGCAGAGATCCCAGCCACTGGTTGCTTTTCAACCATGAGGTAGAGCTGAGTGTCACCACCAGCATATTGGTGGCACCCAACTTCAACCTTCTTGATGATCTCCACCTGAGAGTGTATATGAATGTTCAACAACATTGGGAGAAGGAGGATTCCACAACTTAGATCTCAAGGAGAGAACATCTCTCCAACCATGAATGGCTGGCAATCCAGAAGCAGAAACCATGGTTTTAAGTAATTTGTAAAACTTTCTTTGTGGTAAGTATGGTTTGGTATGGGGTCTGAATTGACAAACTATGGTGGCAGTCATTGTTCTACCTCTGGAGAGATAAGAGTACTGAACAAATAGAAAATGAAAGCAGACAAAGTATTCTGAACAGTGGCTTAGAAGCTGAATCTTCTGTTTGAACTCTAGAAGATGGTTGGCATGAATCATAGATTTTTTCATGTCTGAATAGACCCAGTCTGTGTGTTCAATCCTAAAATCAGGGCAGGAATTATAGGCCACTCTTGAGCAGATGCAGCTAATTGTTGTGCATGTGGATACAGCCTTCTATACTTCTAACAGCTTGCTTTCTGCAAAAGGATGCAGCACAATGTAAAAAAAAAATCCAAAAATGGGCTATAAATGTAATGCTCCTTGGTAAAGCTGGTCAGCATTCATACCCACTAACAGATGATTGTTTTGGTCAACTGGGAAAGCATTGTTTTCCCATTGTCCTCCTTCCACTATCAACCTGCAATTTGTGACCAGTGCAATCAAAACTGATGGGACTGACCATTGGTTTAGTAGATTCTCATGAGGAGAACTTCATGTGTATCAGCTTGCATGCAGCGTATTGTCCCTTACGTGCAATGGAGATGATAATTCTTATTTTAGTGTCTTGGTTTCAGACTACTTTTCTAAAGCTCTCAAAATAGTATATAGGTTTCTTTGTAGAATACAAAATATAATATGCAGTGTGGTAACAGCCCAAGCAAATTGCCACATTTTTTCAGTATAAGTAATTGTTCATTGTGTTGATAGGAGAATGAAAAAAGAGGAGGGGGCAAGGTAATGTATGCAGTCACCATTAAAATGCCCAGTTATAGTGTAACACAGTTGTCAATACAACTACACAATACATTGTGTTCAATCTCTGCCGCAGATTGTTAAACATTAACTTGACAATTGTTTCTTTTAGATATTGGCCATTCTGAGCTTGTAGTATCATAAAGTAATTGCCCTGTGCTACTGGCCCAGCCTGCAGTAATTCAATTAAATAAAAACAATTAGGAGCACATTATAATTACACTTTCAAAGGGATCCATTAATTTTTTGGGGTAGGAAATGTTCAAAGGATCAGGTTCATGTTGTTGATAAATCAAACAAACCCATAGAACTCTAGAGACTCTCATGTCCTGGTTTGCAACTATCTTTTGATGTGTGGACTTAGATCTTGGATTTAGTATTCATTTCAGAATTCACAGAGACAATAGCTAGATCTGTTTAGCAGTCTGGCACTTTGTAAAACTGGGAGATGTGTTAACCTTTGCCAGAAGAATGATGAAAACACAGGGTGTTTTAAAATTTCCCAGCAGAATTAAAATAAGCTGCCCACAACTTTTGTAGCATTCATCTGTTTTGTTGCCTTCCTTTGCTAACCTTCAGCTGACATTGAGCAGTTTCCCTAATAAATATAGCTGTAGTATTAAAGAGAACCAAGAATATGATGGAAGGTTGGATACAACTTTTTGGGGTGAGGATAACCCCAAAGGATAGTCTAGAGAGGAGCTTTTGCACTTGGCCACTTAAGAACCAAGCTGGGTGAAAAGGCCCATGTAAATGTAAATAAACAACACCCTAATTAAAAATCACAAATTGAAAGTAACTTCATGTTTTTGACATTTAAATTGCATGTCCTGTTTTTAATGCAGCAGCTTTTATTACCAACCCAGCAGTAATGGACCTCATTTAGTGATTAAATATGTGGATGATAAAGTAGATTTACATAATGCTTGTACAGGCACCTCTATGCTTCCTACGACAAATCAGTAATATTGGTCTTTCTCTTCATCCCTTCTCATCTCTTTCTTTCTTCCTGGCTGACTGTTACTATCATATAGTTTAATGTTTCTCTCTTTCAGTTTCTATAGTAATTGCAAGCAAGCTCTCCTTAAATTTTAAAATGTGGAAAGTCTTCTTTCAAAAGACCCCCTTTTTATAAAAAAGTTTTGAAGCAAATTCTTAAGAGTTTAAATGTAAGAGATCAGAGTATTTTATCTTGCAGCTCAGAGTTACAAAATCTTATGGGGTTGCAATAAGAAGCCTCCACACTGTTATAGCAAAATTGACACAGCATTTTATAGAGCTTATTAGAACAGGAATGCCAATTTCCTGTGAAGAGATTGCATACTGGGAGAAATTTTGAGAGAGTGAACATTCTATCTGCAGCAGTTAGGCAGTTTAACTAAGGTCTCATACAGAGGAGGTTGGCTAGAAGCTTTTTCAATGTATGTGTGTAGTTATGTCCGTGGAGATGGTTTAATATTCTGCTAGAACTTGGAACTAGAAACTGATAAACTGTAACTACCTGACGAAGAGTTACTTTGGGCTTCAGATAAGTTTATTTGCTTTTGCTTACTCCTTTAGAACTCCTTTAGGCAACACTATTATTTCCTTTCTCTTTCTTCTGCGCCTACACTATTGTTAACCATATTAGGCTATTATTTTATGGTTAACCATGATTTGGACAGTATTGGTTTTTTATCAGATGACTGTAAGTTCACACAACTTACGTATGGAGTATACTACAATAAAAAACAGTCGCTGATAATTTCGTTAGAGAGAACCCAAAGTAAATTTTTGAGAGCTATTCTACAGGTTCCACCTGGTGTACCGAACACCTTTTTAAGACTAGAGACGGGACAAATGAAAGTTGTTGGTAGAATTTTCTTATTATCAGTTTATCAATGGCTTAAAAGTTTATTCAAACTGCAAAAGACTCTGGCCTCTAATAGTATAAGACTCTTTTCAACCTAGATGGATGTGTGAGGTTAGGGAAGGCCTGTAAAAGACACTCTTGACACAAGAATTATCTTCAGCTAAGACTACAGTCAAACTGAGAGTCCAAGATATGGCCCGCCAACAAGATATAACAGCATCCCCTAATTTTAATCTTGAACCAACCAGTAAATATATTCTGCGCCCTTCCCCCTATCTATATGACTTGGACATCCAGTCACATAGGAGGGCTTTCACATTCGCCAGGTTTGATGTCCTTCCCTCAGCAATGCTAGAGGGCAGATATAAGAAAATTCCGTACGCTGATAGGTTGTGTCCATGTGAGATGGGGGAAATAGAGACCCTGATACATATCTTTCTATGATGCCCCCTTCATGAAGAAATGAGGATAAATTTGTTTGTCTCTCTCCCAACAACAATTTTTCTTGGCTCCGAGGAATGCGCCATGAAAAGGCTATTAGAAGATGCTAACCCTAATATTACCAGAGTGGTGGCAAAATTCAGCGCTTATGTTGTCAAAAAACATGAACAAAGTTGTCAAAAGGTTAATAAGGCTATGGAGTCTGGATTACTAATTTTATACCTTGTTTATACCTTAATTTTATACCTTGTTATACCTTACTAATTTTATACCTTGTTTAAATATTATTTAATTTGAGCTTACACTAGGGTTTTAAATAATAGGCTACTGGAAATGTTGTTACCTCAATTTTATTCTCTAATTTTAGTCTGGAAATGTAAATGTGGATATTGTATTTTATACTTGATAAGTTCTGGTCTATGACCATAAAAAATATTGATTGATTGATTGACTATAAGTTCTATTAGCTAAAACTGTTTTGATCATCAAGAAATGTTTACTTCTCAAAATTAAAGGATATTTTTTACATCTTGGCTCTGAGTGCTTTGTGTTAGCCAAATCAGAATCCACACAGTGGCACTTGCTCTACAGACCCCCCCCCCTTTAAAAAGTTTTGAAGCAAATTCTTAAGAGTTTAAATGTAAGAGAACAGAATATTTTATCTTGCAGCTCAGAGTTACAAAACCTTATTGGGTTGCAATAAGAAGACCCCCACACTGCTATAGCAAAATTGACACAGCATTTTATAGGTCTCATTAGAACAGGAATGCCAATTTCCCTGCACTCCTAATCCTGGATGCCACAGCTATTTCATACAAGTGTTTGAGTATAAGCCAAAGAAGACTTAGGCCAGGAGAATTCACTCAAATAACATCTTACTAGTTGTAAGGAGTGTCCTCAATTAGTTACAAACCTCTAGTAACAATTTTGATAATTATGTTTAAGAGCTAGTGTAGGGTAGTGATTACAGCATGGATTAATATCTGGAACATCCTGGTTTGAATTCCCACTTTGCCATAGAAGTTGGCTGGTTTACCTGGGGGCAGTCACACACACTCGAACTAACAAGGTTGTAATGAGGATAAAGTGGAGGAGAGGAGAACAACGTAAACTGTTTTAGGTCCCCCTTGAGGAGAAAGGCAGGTTATAAATGAATTTATAATAGAGACACAAAATCACATAGCCCTGTTGAGCTGACCTACCACTTTCATTGTAGCAGCACAAATGGACTGCTGGATCACAGCAAGTAAAGTGAAACACTTCAGTGTGCCTCCTCAAAATTATTAAGACTAGAATATGGAATGTGTCTTTGATGGATATCAGGAAACAGACTGAAGAAGCTTCACTTTTTTTTAAGTACCAAAGCACCAGGAATAGCACAATAGACATGAAATTAGTGGAGGGAATTGAGGCATGCTGTTTTCACTTTCTAGTTAACTTGCCACTGCTCTTTGTCAGTCAGATATAACTTGTAATTGACACATAGGTTATTTCTGCATTGGCATTTGCAGAAACCATGCCACAGTAATATTGAGAGTCGATTACTGTAATGCTCTCTACATAGGACTTCATTTAAAGTCAACTTGAGGTCTCCAGTTTGTGTAGAATCACAGGCTTTTTCTGCATAGCAAATGTATAAAGGGCTGCAGTCGGGATAAAGTAACCTGTTTTCCTATTTTTGCGTTCACATGCTTCCCTGCAGGAAGCAATTGGAGCCCACGGAAACAATCTGGGTTGCTGTCATGCCTTCAAATGGAGATGTGTCTCTCTTTTTAATTTACTTCCCACCCATGCGTAGTTACGCAGGCATGCACAAATGAACCCCCACAGCCATGCTGATGTTGCATGGTATGACCATCTGCACCTGCATAGCTACACAGATGTAAGCCATGCAGTTATATAGGTATAGATTTTTTAGGGGGGGTTGGGGGCACACCTCCCCAAGTCCCACCCCCAGCCTCAGTGCTTATAAAAGCAGCTCTCAGAGGCCATGGATGGCAGACTCCCCAGCCCTGCCCCCCCTGGCTGGGCTCCCAGCCAGCAGCCAGCAGTCCCTTCTGCCCTCCCCTCCGGGCAGAGGTGTAGCTAGGGAAAATGGAACCTCGTGAAAAATCTGAGTTTTGCGGGGGGGCCCCATGGGCAGCTGCTGCGATGCTGGAATCTACCCCAAACAGCATCACTTTCAATGGTGTTTAAACTAGGGAGCCCAGATCCTTTTAAGTCCACCTTAAAGGGAAAATCTGGGGTCCCCAGTTAAAACAACATTGAAAGTGATGCTGTTTTGGGGTGGATTATCCCCCACACTGAAACAGCATCACTTTCAATGTTTAAACTGGGGACCTCAGATTCTCCCTTTAAATCTATGCCAAAGGGGGTGGATTTAAAAGAAGAATCTGAGGAAATTTTGGGGGTACCTGCAATTGTTAAGCTAGCAGCACCAAAATTTCAGGGTGTCTTTAGGAGACTCTCCTGATGGGACCAACCAGGTTTGGTGAAGTTTGGTTCAGGGGGTCCAAAGTTATGGACCCTCAAAGATGTAGCCCCATCTCCTATTAGCTCCCATTGGAAACAATGGGGGATGGGGCACCCCCTTTGGGAGTCCATACTTTAGATTCCCTAAACCAAACCTCACCAAACCTGGGTGGTATCATCAGGAGAGTCTCCCAACAAATCTCTGAAATTTTGGTGCTGCTATCCTAAAAACTCCATCCCCTGTAGGCCAAAAACCAAACAACACTTAAAAATACAAAAAACACAAATGGGGGGAGGAGCTTCAGACATGTAATGGGGGGGTTGAACCCGAGAACCCCCCCTTACCTATGTCCATGAAGCCATGAAATAAATAAAAGGAAAATGGAGGCAAATAAAGTGCCTCCTGCCCGGCCATTCGTTCTTGAGAGTTTGCAACCCGGGATTTTTGAAAAGACTTGCAAATAGCATGATTTTTTTTAAAAAAAAAAACGGTTTGGGGAAATAACACGAGGCAGACTCATTTTAGGGGTGGGATCTGTGCGAAGTCCCCTCATCCAATTGGTTTTTTTAAACTGTCAAACACCTGTGTTTATTGGCCCATGCCATAATATCGTAGAGTTGGAAGGGGCTATACAGGTCATCTAGTTCAACTGCCAGCTCAGTGCAGGACTAGCTTAAATGAATGCCACAGCTAGGTTGAGCATATATATTAACCCCTTTCTGCAATCACTTCTTTGGCTGCCCACCAGTTAATTGGTTCAATTCAAGGTATATCTGCTGGTCCACCTTTCTTTCTGTGCTCTACCACAACAGCTCCACTCATCTGAGCTGGGTCTTCTGAAAGTGCTATCTTGCAACTGGTCAAGATCAACAAATGACAGTGCACCATTATTCTCTTTTGTGGTCACCATCTTGTAGAATGATCTGCCTGATGGGTCAGGAAGGTTCCCATGCTTCTGATATTTTGCAAACTAAAGCCAATTACACATGGCAAGGTTTTTGCAACTTCAAAGAGAATTGTCCAGGGAGTCTTTCTTTTGGGGCATGTTTGGTATTATTATCCACCAGGCAATGAAAAGAAGCGCGATACACTCTGCCATTTCCCTCATTATGTACCCATTACCAAAAGTGCAATCCTATAGATATAAAAGGTACTACAACCTAAACATAAGTGAATAAATCTAAAAGTATACGTGCACACAATATGACCACACTTTTTCAAAATAAACAATTATAATCCACTTTATGGCCTTCTCAAGAAAGCCGCTTCTCCAGACGCCTGGCACCCAGCACCATCTCCTCCTCCTCCAGTTCTGATTGATGGTGCCAAACACTTTGAAATCCAGGAAGTGCTGGACTCTTGCATCTATCACAACCGCTTGCAGTACCTGGTGTACTGGAAAGGCTATTTACCTGGACAGAATGAGTGGGTGAATGCAGATGACATCAGGGCACCCCGACTCATCAAAGCGTTTCATCGGGCCTGTCAAAGCAAGCCAGGGGGAGGGTCTTAAAGTGAGCGGAAATCTCAGGATGTCATTGCTGAGAGGGGAGAATTGCTGAGGAGAGCTTTAGCATTTGCAGGTGCTGCTTTATCAGTTTCTCTGGGCTTGGAGCTCAGCGGCTTGGACAGGCCTTCAGGCTGGACTTTTCTAACTGTCTTGGTTCACATGTGGGGGTGGGGATGTGCTGCAACATATTATCAACTGCTTTGCTGCCTTTTTGCCAGAACTGTCTTCTCCTGTCTTTCTCATGTCTTCAATAAAATCCTTGTACACCTCAAGTGAGTTATTGTCTGAACGGGGAAATTGACAAGTACAAATGCTTATATAGAATCAACAAACTTGTCCCTGAAATGATTGGTTAAAGGAGCTTCTGTACCAGTTATATTATATGTTGAGTCATTCCATTCCTTCATTGCTGTTATTGCTGGCCTTACTTCATGCAACTGTGATGACTTGACAGCAATGCAAAATAGATCACTGCCAAAAGATTTCTGGAGGGACCAACTGCCATTAATTTTAGCAATTTGATTCTCTAAATGTACATTAACAAACAGAAGTGATTCAGGCTGTCTTTTCATTAGTTAATTTATTAATCTCTACCCCTAAAGGGACAAATATCCCTTGTTTTAGGGATTGCAAATGGTTTTGCTAATTTGTTTTTGTCAATATGATATTTTCTAATTTGGTTTTGAATTGTGTGTAAAAGCCAGACATGAACCCTTAGAATTTCCTGTTGTTTGGTCAAGAGGCAGCAGTGCTGCTATTGGTAATGTGTGTTTTTTTTAAAAAATTGAAACCCACTAGCTAGGAACAGTTTTTAAACACTGAACGTTCAAAGAAAGTTTGCAACCACAAAGTTGCTTTTCAAGTTTTTAACTTGACAGGTGCAGAGGTGTAGCACCTGCCATTGTGATTTCATTCAGAAAATAGGTTGCTGTTTACTTATAGAAAAGTACACCCACTTGTGACACTGTCAACACTTTGTGTCAAACTCAGATGCATAGAATTTGAATCAGCTACTCATCCACCAAGAAGAGCAATATCTGTATTCCAAGCATATTGTTGAAGAGTCTACTGAATCCTGAATCATCAGATATAATCATTGTTAGTAGCTTTTTAAAAAACATCAAAATGTCATTATCTTTTAATGACTCCAAGTATGGAAAATATTGAATGAAATAAAAAGTCATCTTTTAGCAGCCTTTTTGGGTTTTCTAAAAATTAATTTATCATAAAGGAAAATCTTTGCAAGGAAGGCACTCTTCTTTCAAGTTACAATTGAAAAACAACTGAAACATTTTGCTTTTCATTCACTACATTATTTAAAATAGAGACAAATTAACAGTGATTTTGGATAGTTAGTTGGCAGATGTAAATTGGCTTTTGAAACTACAATGAAGTAATAACTCAAACCTCTAACAATATGCACGAGCCACACAGACACAGGTGGAATCCTCTTGTGTGCTACAGGGAGCAAAAATGCTTTATAGTTGGGATAAGATCAGGTAAATGGAGAATATGCATGTGATCAAAGGGGGAGGAGAGGAAATGGTGGTGCTTCAGCCTGCCTTCTGCATGGATGCAGATGTTCACTTGTTTGACAACAGAAACAGATGGAAATGTATATAACTAACTGGAATAATTTTCACAGAAGGTAAAGATTTTTTCTAAGTTGTTGTTTCTTCACTTTTCTTGTCTCCAGGCAAGATATTAACATTTCTGAAGGAGAAGATTAAATTATGCAGCCTTTCACAAGAGAAGTCTCTTCAATTTGTGAAAAAATGCCCATAAAATAAAGCCTACTGAAGTGAAGACCCGTTATCTAGTTCTTCAGTTAGTTGGAATGTCCTTTTGGTACCCTTAAAGAACCGTGGGAGTTCTGATTGAAACATTAATTATTTTCTAGGAACAACAAAATCCTCCAGGCCGAGTTTCAGTAGAACACATCTCTGCAGATGGCTGAGGTTCCAGGAATGAGGTTTCTAAACAGAAAAAATAATTATGTCTGTGCAATAGTGACAGCAGAATGTGAGAGACAACATGGATAATAATGATGATGATGATGATGATAATTATTATTTACAGTCAATGACCAGAACAATGTACAAAAAATAAAATAAAACAGCCATTCTTGTAAATCACAAATGTTCTGAATCAAAATATAAAACCTTGCCTCCTTTTAGTTCTGTGGTATACTTTCCCCAGCATTAGATAGTGCCTTTAAAAGAACTATATGATGATCCAACCTCTTAAGTCTCTCCTGCAGGAGAGAAAGGGGGGATATAAATCCAAACTCCTCCTCCTCCTCCTCTTCCTCTTCCTCTTCTTCCTCTTCTTCTTCTTCTTAAGGTCCAGCTGTCCCCCAGTTTTTCCAGAGTTTGCCTAGTAGAGTACAAAATCAAGTTACAGTGCTGGTAATTTGGTGATCCCTGCCCAATAACAAATAGTCTAGTTTGCTTTTGTCATTCTTTCCATGCAAGCTGGCCAGCACAGGGCCTATAGTTTCATTACATATCTTATCAGAGGCCGTTTCCACATAGGCCTCTATGCGCCCCTACGCCGGCAAGAATTCTGCCGGCGTGGGGGCGGAGGCCGTTCGCACCAAGAGACATGACGCGGCGGCCCTCAGCAGGGCTGCCGCACTTGATGGCAGAGGCAGCTCACTCATGAGCCGCCTCTTCCCCTTCCCTGTCCCACCACTTAATCTCCTCAATGTCTGGTCCCTGCCTGGCCTCCTAAGCCCCGCCCACGCTGCCCTCCGACCTCCAGGGGTCGGAGGACAGCGAGGGAGGGACTTAGGAGGCCAGCAGGGCGGCGACAGCGAGAGGTAAGTGGGACAGGGAAGGGGAAACAGCGTGTTCCCGGCGGTGCTGTTAAATCGCACCCGCGCCGCCGGGAAGATCGTGCTAGTTCCCTCAAAAACAACCCTTTAAAGGGTTGTTTTTTAGGATGGCCTGACGCCGCCCTGAGGGAGGGGAAGGGAAGCCAGGTTGGCGCTGCTGCGTTTCAGCAGCGCCGCCTGTGCGAACGGTGGCCTGGGGGCGGCGTTTTTACCGCCCCCAGGCCGCCGTTTTTGGCCCATGCGGAAACGGCCATAGATAGGACATTTAAAAACATGTGCTGAACTGAGTCAACTTCCTTCAGGGAGCAGGGACATGTCATATAGGACTTTCTTATACCTACCCTCCAATACATGAGAGAGCAGGGAATTGCATCTGACCAGTGTGCACATTCTCCTCATGCTGACAACTTCAAGAAAATATAGGTAAGCTGCTAGGGTCACCTTATATCTTGAGTTTTCCGGAGATAAGTACCCTGGAGAAATTGCTAAATCTGTTTGTCTTTTTATATTTGACAAATACTCTTGCCTGTTCAATTCCCAAATCTAAGAGGGCTTGAGGAGTGAGTCCCATTTTTGGAGAGTGCCTAAGACTGCTCTATGCCTGCTAGATTGAAAGTTATCCTTGGAACCTAAGAAATTTTGCCTGCACTGTCACCAAAGAACTAAATGAAAAGAATCTAGTTCCCAAAGGACCCATGCTATGAACAGTTTGACGGCTGCCGGACCAAGCAGCCTCCTTGGGATGTATAGAATTTTAAGATACCGTTAGCTGACCTTTCCCCAGCGGTGGTCATTATGTCATGGTGAAGAGATTTAGCACCTGTAGCCTGCAATACCATCCCCCAAATATTTGAAACTGAGGACTTGTTCAATCCTATTGTCCAATATTTGCCAGTCTCTGATCTTGGACCATATTCTGAAGGTGAGGATTTTGGTTTTTTGGAAGTTGATTTAACAGTTGATTTTGATTACACAAGAGGGCCATCTTATTTAAAGCTCTCCTCAATCCTACCGGTGTTCTAGATTAAATTACAGCATCATCAGTGTACAACAAGATGGAGATGTGCTGGTTTTCCATTTTAGAAGTATAGAACTTTGAGTTATTCAGGAAATCCACCAAATCATTCAGGTAAAAAAATGAACAACATTGGGGCAAGCAAATATCCTTGCCTTCCTCCCTTAAATGTTTTAATGGAGTCTGACAGAAGGCCATTTTGGTTATATCTTACTCTAAGTGTGGTGTTGTGCAAAATTGAATGAGAACCAGCAATCTCCCGTCAATTGAGGTATTTTTTAATTATTCTCAGAGACGTGTCCTGGGCACTGAATCAAAGGCTGCTTTCAGATCTATGAATGCTGCATATAAGGATGTGTCTCTCCTTGATGCATATTTCTCAATGAGGTGCTGAATGGTTAAGCAGTGGTCTAATGCTGATCTTCCTGCTGTGAAGCCTGCCTGTTCAATTGCCAGGTTTGCATCCCTGTCCAGCCAGTCAACAAATTTCTCCAATAGATGTTTAGAGTAGAGCTCGCTTATGATGTTAAGTAGGCTAATTGGTCTATAGTTTGCAGGGTCTGTCCTGTCTCCTTTTTCGTGTAAAAAGGGACAATAATGGCTGTCCCCCAATAATTGGAAACCCAGTCTATTTCATCTCTGTAAGTAAATAATTATGCAAGGAAGGGAGCCCATGACCCAACATTTGATTTCAGAAATTCTGGAGAAATTTCCCTCTTGGCCAGAGGCTTTGGTACTTTTTCCACTGGTTCATGAACGATTTCACCTCTCCTGAGGTGACAGAAGGGCATTTGGCCAGGTTTCCCATGTCAGGAAGAGATTGATGATGGTCTGGACAATCGTATAAGGATTGGAAAAAGGAGAACCACATATCAGATGAAATACCAGAAGAGAGAGGGGTTACTAATTTACTCTCACAACTAGAAACTAGTTTCCAAAAGAAGGACTGGTTCTCGCTTTTTGCAGCCTCTATCAATCTGGCCCAAAGTTTTTTTTAAAGTATGCCTTCTCTTATTGTGGGAGATTAGTTATTTATACTCCTTCAATATCAACAAAGTAGCATAGGCTTCTTGTTTGGTCACCTTATCCACCTTCAGAGCTTGTTCGTGTGCTGCAGTCAGAGCCTATTTGGTGGTGATAACAGTTGTGGTCAAACCAGGGCTTGGAGAGTGGTTTACCTCTCAGTGGTCTTTTTTCTGTCTTAAAAAATACACAGGATTTTAATTCTTGAATCAGACAGTCATAAAATTTTAAAGGGTCATCTTGTGAGTCAAAATTTTCTATTGTTTTGTAAAAAGAACTCCACTTTTCCATTGAAATAATTCCCTTTACCTTCTCATCAAGTCTTGCAGACCATTTTACTCTAATACCAGGTTGCTTTAGAGCTCTCAGTTCTGTGAGGTAGACATGATTGTCTTGATGTAAAGGATTCAATGGTGTTGATGGTGAAGTAACCTTGAGTGCATTCCACAGCCCGGGCGATGGGCCAGATGCATCGGCGGAGACTTTATCTTTGCGCGGGAGATGAAGACTCCGTTCCCATGGGAAGCAGGAAGGGGGGATGGGGTGAATGGTGTTATAACCTGTGCTTCTGGCGGGAAGTGCCATTCCTGCCACTGCGTGTACTTGAGCTTTCTAAGATGTCTTAATAAATGGACTTTTACTCCCAAAAGCCTTTTATTTCTGCTTCTATGGAATTCCTTACATTGTGGCAGGAATCTTAATTCATCTATATTCCTGTGCAGTGGACCTCTTGTCTTGCGAAGGAGAGGTTGAATGTTACTTCGGCGGAAGGTGCGGTAGTCTCCTCAAAGAAGTCTCCGACCTTTCCCTTCTGGATTCGGAGGAACCGGCAGGGAGAACGGGCCTCTTCGGTGGCTCTTTCCCGTCCCCGTATCAGCACGAAGTCTTCCTTTACCTCGCTGGAACGAGGGATCGTGACGACGACCATGGGGACTTCCATGAGTCGCTTTGGGCGCCAGTTCATGGATCGAAGCCAGGATCGGATCTCTACCCGCTGCGTGTGGATTACAAACCTCAGATGCAACCCGTCATGGAGGAGATGGCTTGACCACCTTTCATAAGCGGCAACCCAGGAATCCATTGAACGCATTCCTGGACCCTCGTGATTTTGGTGATGCCCGCAAGGAACCACCGTGGCACAGCATCTGGGGCCAGTCTGGCCCAAAGGACACCGGGACTAAACTCCGGAATTGGGAGGGGTATCCGCATCGCTTCCCAATCCGACCCCCCCTAATCTCGGGCCAGCGACCGCGACCTGAGGTGCTTCGGGGAGCCACCGGTGGTTAATGGGCGGCCACGGGTGGTTCCTGGCGTTCCCGCCTTCCAGACGCATCTAAGAGTCCGGCGAAAGCTCTACATTCCCAGCCGGATCGGTTTCCTCTCCCATCGAGAGAGGACTGGGATGAGGAAGTGCGGCTTACTGCGCGATGCCTGCCGCATGGAACCATGAAACGCCAGCTATGGGAGGAGGAACAGGCACAGTTGCAGCAAGGCAGCCAAAACCCGCAGAGGGACCGGGAACAGCAACTAAAGCAGTTAGGCTCGAGTTGGACCGCGCTGATCGCCGCTCCAATCCATTAATATGCCCAGAATCTGTCAGTCCATGATAAAGTCCCGGAACATTCCAGACTGGATTTACAACGGCAACGCTGCAGTTGCGTTCAGGCTCTGGCGCGACGCAAAAGTATTTTCACTGGAAGTCCTTAAACGGGACCTAACTGGCTAAATTGGAACGAGAAAAAGCTGCTTTGCATGCTAATTCAGGATGCATTGACTCGCAAGGAGAGGGAGCTGGCTGGCGCTTTGGAGAGGGAACTAAGGAGGCAGCAGACCAGGAAGCCCCCTGCTGGAGTCTATGCTGTTACCGATCATGCCGGGTGCCAGGGGGGCCACGCACTTCGTCCTGCCACCCAAACGCCAGCTGCACCGCCAGCGCCCCCGATACCGACCTCGCCCGCATTAACAGCTGCCTCGCCCAACCTTGCTCAACCTCACGCTAAACCACCTCCCCTGCAGTGGCTAAGAGCCGCCGAACGGGGCTACTATCGGCCCCCGATAACAGCCCGCTGATGGGACCGCTTCCAAACTTCCTTACTTCATCTTGCAACTCAATGCCCACTTGGAAGACTATGATGATTTATAACGGGTTCTGAGCGCGAAAAAATACGGGACATCGGGCTCAGTCCTGGATGGGGCAGCAGCCGACTGGTTCGGTGACTCTTTTGGATTTGCAGGATGAGGACTCTCGCGACAGTGCCCGCATTCCTCCAAGCCTTAAGAGCTACGCTTTCAACATCCAGGCGCCGGTAGAATGAAGCTATCCGGCACTCATCAAAACCATCCAGCAAGGCAACCTACCGCTTGCAGAGAATTTGCCCGCGGAATTACGGGCGGCGGTTGCTCGACTTCCTCCTGAGTGGTCTGAACGCATGAAATGCTAATACTTCTCGGATGCTGTGGACGGTAAGCTACTTGAAACGGTGTTTTTTACTCCGGTTCCTAATTATTGCAGATTGGGATCCAGTTAGTCCCAAGTGGCGCCTCGCTTGGAATACGCTCACAAGGTACGCCCACGCCCAAAAACCACTACCAGTTCACCTCGTCAAGCCTCCAGCCGCCCCTACCGAAACTAATTCCTGAACGCCGTCACGACTGGGATTGTGTCTTGATTCGCGGAGGGCCAGGTCATCTAGCCGCCAACTGTCCTTAAGAAACAAAAACCAACCGCCTTCCAGCTCCGCGCAGACCGCCTGCCAAACCACCACGCAGGTCAGGGCCGCCTCACCACAGGTTTCCCGCTTCTAAAGCGGTTACCAAAGGCCACCCAGAGGAGGGGGAAGCAGTTGTTTGCCTTTCTTCAGCCCCCCCCCCATGGACATGGGCCCCACTCCCGACGCTGTGAGTGAAGGCAGCGCTCCCATTACCGTTCAAGCATTTCTGGCCAACCCCGCTAAACACACCCTCAAGATTATAGCCTCGGCCCTTGTGGATTCCGCCTGCTCCCACTGCTTAACACGCGGCCCCAGGTGGCAGAGGAGCTAGGTCTAGACCTAATTCCCCTGGCTAAGCCCATACCATTCACCCAAATGGACGGCAGCCCCCTCGGGAACTAAGGACCGGCCTAGTACAAAACCCAGCCGGTTCTCCGCTATACCGTAATTCATTGGGTGCAGTACTGTTTTATTTTGGTGCCAGTGGCCAAACACTCTATTAGTTTTTGGGCATGTTCTTTGGTTATTGTTTACATGAAATCCAAAGTTCATTTGGAAAGAACGGATCCGTAATTCACTGACCCTCCTCTAAGGTGAACACATGAATTGGGGAGTAAAACCCAACGCCTTCCCGGACACCCCACTCTCCCTGGTTTCCCCAGTGATTACGTTCCCGATTCTATTGGCATCCCACCTGCATATCATGATCTAGCCAGAGTTTTTCAGGGAGCAGGAATGCCATCAGTTGCCACCCCATTACATTGACTGTAAAATTGTCATAATAAACTAGGGGCACAACTACCCAGTTAGTAGAATCTAACCGCGATGAGTCCCAATGAGGAGAAGGAACTTCGTGCCTTCTTGGACAAGAACCTTGTTCGCGGGTTCATACACGGGCGGGCTACCAAACAATAATAACACGCCGTTCTCGCTTTGTTTGTCAAAAAGAAAGATGGGTCTCTACTGCTTTGCACAGATTACCCAGGTCTCAATATGTCTCCCTGTCCAATAAATATTCTTTGCCTTTGATCAATGACCTTTTAGATGCACTCGGCAAAGGACGCATTTTTACCAAATTGGACTTGAGAGAAGCTTACTACAGAGTCAGAATTGCTGAAGGCTAGCGAACACCTGACCGCGCTTAACACAAAGCCAATAGCTTGAATATTTACTACTGCCATTCGGGTTAAGTGGGGCCCCCGGAGCTTTTGCATGGTCCTTTATCAACGAAGTTCTCCATGATTTACCGCAGGCCAGGAGTTGTTGTATACCAGATGACGCTTTAATTTACTCACAAACCATAGAAGAGCATGAAATAGCCATTCGAGAGGTATGGAAACGCTTTGCTTGACAACTCTCTCTTTGCCAAACTCTCCAAATGCTAAGCTTTCATCAGACCTCCATTGACTATTTGGGTTAATGGATCTCAGCCTCGAGGGGCTTAAAAATGGATCCTGCTAAAATGGACGCGAAAGTCCTCCAATGGCTCGCCCCCACCAACCGCAAAGAACTCCAGTCGCTTCTTTGGTTTTGCTAATTTCTATCGCGACTTTATACCCCAACCGCTGAACTGACTCTCCCTCTCATTGCATCCCTCTTACTATCTAAGGGTAAAGATCCACCGTCCGCCAAGCCCGGGCCCCCCCTTTCCTGGTCTGAGGAATGTCAAACCAGCCTTTCAACCATATTAAAATCTGGCGCTACCTCACCTAACCTATCCTAAAGCACCCCTGACCCAGATCTCCCGCTTGTGGTTCAATGGATGCCTCGGACAAAGCTAATCTGGGGCAGCCCGTTTGCAGAAAAATAAAGATGTTGGGCTGGTTCCGTGTGCTTATATTTTGTCTAAAAAATTCTCTGGTGCCGAACTCAACTGGACTGTGGGAGACAAAGTGACCGCGGCCATCAAAGTAAGCACTCTCCACTTGGCGCCACTGGCTGGAGGGGGCTAAGCACCCCTTTCAAGTTTGGTCGGATCATAAAAACCTGGCAGCTCTTTCCACCCCCCTCAAGATGTCCGCAAAACAACTTCGTTGGGCCGATTTCTTTTCTCAAGCTTTTACAGTCCATTTTTTCCCTGGGAAAACCAACAAACTGGCTGACGCGCTCTCGCGCCTACCCGGGGAGGGGGGTGGAGCTGCCTTAATGAGACATTCCACGCACTGCTCTTTCCCCCTCCCAGTTGGGGTTGGCTGTCACCCGATCTCAAACGCCCACTTCTCCTCCTCCACCCCCCATTCCCATTCCCCAGTCTCTCCTTTTCCTGCGGGAACTGGAGGAGGCGGGGCTGCACGAGCCTCCAGCGGTCGAAGGTGACTCCCACCATGCGTTTGGAGAATGGGAGTTTGGCGGAGGGGGGAATATATACGTGCCTCCCCTCCTCCGCAAGCAGGTTCCCTGAAGCTTGCCACGATGCCCGCTCGGGCTGGACATTTTGGCTTTTTGAAAACTCTGCATTTAGCCCTCACGGCAGCCTTGGTGGCGCTCAATGTTATCATTGAGGCATACATTAAAGGTTGCTCGGGTTTGTGCAGAAGCCAAAACTATCCTCTCGAAAGCCCCATGGGTTATTGAAACCTCTCCCCGTGGCCTCCTCAGCCTTTGGGAAGTCATCTCCATGGATTTTATCACAGATTTGTTCGAAAGTCATGGCAACACGGTTTTTATGGGTGGTGGTAGACTTTATTCTCTGGCAAGCCCATTTTATTCCACATGTGCTTCCATCCTCCTCCGCTCCTAAGTTAACGGCTGCTTATTCAACATGTTTACCGCCTCCATTCCGCCACCGGCAGGTGGTTCTCCCAATCACGGCCCCCAATTCATCTCTCAAAGTTCTGCCGCTTTTGGGGTTGTTAAGTCGCCGCCAGCTTCCCTACCACGCTCAAAGTGACGCATGGTGACGGAGAGAACTTAACAGAACCCCAGAGCAGTATTTACCGCTGTTACACCAACTACCACCAAGACAATTGGTGCGAAGCTTATTCCGCTTATGGAGTACGCCTACAACAATGCGGTTCATAGTAGTACAAGGAAAACCCCCTTTGAAATTGTGTCTGGTCGCTCCTTCCCGCCGCTGTTACCAACCACCACAAGTGCTTTGGACCCCCCAGAATTTCCTCAACAATGGATTTCATCCCCAGTCGAGGGATGGAAAGTCAGTCCAGACCGCCTTACAACAAAGCAAAGGGACTCCCAAAAACTGCAAAAGGATAAACACCGCTCGGATTTTCCTCTGGCGTAGGGCTCTTGGGTGTATTTATTCACAAAAAATCTCAGGGGATCGCATAAATATTCCAACCTTGGCAAGAGATTTGTGGGACCTTTTCAGATTACTAAAGTGATTAATGATGTCACTGCCCGCTTAGATTTGCCTAACTCTCTTAGTAACATCCATCCTGTTCTCCATTCCAGCTTGCTCAAGCGAGGCTCCCGCTTCCGACATGCCTGGCACGACCCGCCGGAGAGACTCAACGCATTATTATTGATGGCCACAAGCACTTAACTTGGACGCTTATCCTGGACTTCTCGCTTTAATCGCGAACGCTGGTAATATTTAGTCTCTTGGGTGGGATATTCCTCTGGGTATAATCAATGGGTTTATTCAAAAAAAATAGAGCTGAAGCCCCCCCCACCTTATTTCTGCTTTCAATCACATTTTCGCATAAAACCTGGGGGGGAGGGGTCTTCTTTAAGGGAGGCAGAGTGTAAAGGATTCAATGGTGTTGATGGTGAAGTAACCTTTTGAGTGCATTCCCCCACCCCCCCCCCCCCCCACCCCCCCCCCCCCCCACCCCCCCCCCCCCCCACCCCCCCCCCCCCCCACCCCCCCCCCCCCCCACCCCCCCCCCCCCCCACCCCCCCCCCCCCCCACCCCCCCCCCCCCCCACCCCCCCCCCCCCCCACCCCCCCCCCCCCCCACCCCCCCCCCCCCCCACCCCCCCCCCCCCCCACCCCCCCCCCCCCCCACCCCCCCCCCCCCCCACCCCCCCCCCCCCCCACCCCCCCCCCCCCCCACCCCCCCCCCCCCCCACCCCCCCCCCCCCCCACCCCCCCCCCCCCCCACCCCCCCCCCCCCCCACCCCCCCCCCCCCCCACCCCCCCCCCCCCCCACCCCCCCCCCCCCCCACCCCCCCCCCCCCCCACCCCCCCCCCCCCCCACCCCCCCCCCCCCCCACCCCCCCCCCCCCCCACCCCCCCCCCCCCCCACCCCCCCCCCCCCCCACCCCCCCCCCCCCCCACCCCCCCCCCCCCCCACCCCCCCCCCCCCCCACCCCCCCCCCCCCCCACCCCCCCCCCCCCCCACCCCCCCCCCCCCCCACCCCCCCCCCCCCCCACCCCCCCCCCCCCCCACCCCCCCCCCCCCCCACCCCCCCCCCCCCCCACCCCCCCCCCCCCCCACCCCCCCCCCCCCCCACCCCCCCCCCCCCCCACCCCCCCCCCCCCCCACCCCCCCCCCCCCCCACCCCCCCCCCCCCCCACCCCCCCCCCCCCCCACCCCCCCCCCCCCCCACCCCCCCCCCCCCCCACCCCCCCCCCCCCCCACCCCCCCCCCCCCCCACCCCCCCCCCCCCCCACCCCCCCCCCCCCCCACCCCCCCCCCCCCCCACCCCCCCCCCCCCCCACCCCCCCCCCCCCCCACCCCCCCCCCCCCCCACCCCCCCCCCCCCCCACCCCCCCCCCCCCCCACCCCCCCCCCCCCCCACCCCCCCCCCCCCCCACCCCCCCCCCCCCCCACCCCCCCCCCCCCCCACCCCCCCCCCCCCCCACCCCCCCCCCCCCCCACCCCCCCCCCCCCCCACCCCCCCCCCCCCCCACCCCCCCCCCCCCCCACCCCCCCCCCCCCCCACCCCCCCCCCCCCCCACCCCCCCCCCCCCCCACCCCCCCCCCCCCCCACCCCCCCCCCCCCCCACCCCCCCCCCCCCCCACCCCCCCCCCCCCCCACCCCCCCCCCCCCCCACCCCCCCCCCCCCCCACCCCCCCCCCCCCCCACCCCCCCCCCCCCCCACCCCCCCCCCCCCCCACCCCCCCCCCCCCCCACCCCCCCCCCCCCCCACCCCCCCCCCCCCCCACCCCCCCCCCCCCCCACCCCCCCCCCCCCCCACCCCCCCCCCCCCCCACCCCCCCCCCCCCCCACCCCCCCCCCCCCCCACCCCCCCCCCCCCCCACCCCCCCCCCCCCCCACCCCCCCCCCCCCCCACCCCCCCCCCCCCCCACCCCCCCCCCCCCCCACCCCCCCCCCCCCCCACCCCCCCCCCCCCCCACCCCCCCCCCCCCCCACCCCCCCCCCCCCCCACCCCCCCCCCCCCCCACCCCCCCCCCCCCCCACCCCCCCCCCCCCCCACCCCCCCCCCCCCCCACCCCCCCCCCCCCCCACCCCCCCCCCCCCCCACCCCCCCCCCCCCCCACCCCCCCCCCCCCCCACCCCCCCCCCCCCCCACCCCCCCCCCCCCCCACCCCCCCCCCCCCCCACCCCCCCCCCCCCCCACCCCCCCCCCCCCCCACCCCCCCCCCCCCCCACCCCCCCCCCCCCCCACCCCCCCCCCCCCCCACCCCCCCCCCCCCCCACCCCCCCCCCCCCCCACCCCCCCCCCCCCCCACCCCCCCCCCCCCCCACCCCCCCCCCCCCCCACCCCCCCCCCCCCCCACCCCCCCCCCCCCCCACCCCCCCCCCCCCCCACCCCCCCCCCCCCCCACCCCCCCCCCCCCCCACCCCCCCCCCCCCCCACCCCCCCCCCCCCCCACCCCCCCCCCCCCCCACCCCCCCCCCCCCCCACCCCCCCCCCCCCCCACCCCCCCCCCCCCCCACCCCCCCCCCCCCCCACCCCCCCCCCCCCCCACCCCCCCCCCCCCCCACCCCCCCCCCCCCCCACCCCCCCCCCCCCCCACCCCCCCCCCCCCCCACCCCCCCCCCCCCCCACCCCCCCCCCCCCCCACCCCCCCCCCCCCCCACCCCCCCCCCCCCCCACCCCCCCCCCCCCCCACCCCCCCCCCCCCCCACCCCCCCCCCCCCCCACCCCCCCCCCCCCCCACCCCCCCCCCCCCCCACCCCCCCCCCCCCCCACCCCCCCCCCCCCCCACCCCCCCCCCCCCCCACCCCCCCCCCCCCCCACCCCCCCCCCCCCCCACCCCCCCCCCCCCCCACCCCCCCCCCCCCCCACCCCCCCCCCCCCCCACCCCCCCCCCCCCCCACCCCCCCCCCCCCCCACCCCCCCCCCCCCCCACCCCCCCCCCCCCCCACCCCCCCCCCCCCCCACCCCCCCCCCCCCCCACCCCCCCCCCCCCCCACCCCCCCCCCCCCCCACCCCCCCCCCCCCCCACCCCCCCCCCCCCCCACCCCCCCCCCCCCCCACCCCCCCCCCCCCCCACCCCCCCCCCCCCCCACCCCCCCCCCCCCCCACCCCCCCCCCCCCCCACCCCCCCCCCCCCCCACCCCCCCCCCCCCCCACCCCCCCCCCCCCCCACCCCCCCCCCCCCCCACCCCCCCCCCCCCCCACCCCCCCCCCCCCCCACCCCCCCCCCCCCCCACCCCCCCCCCCCCCCACCCCCCCCCCCCCCCACCCCCCCCCCCCCCCACCCCCCCCCCCCCCCACCCCCCCCCCCCCCCACCCCCCCCCCCCCCCACCCCCCCCCCCCCCCACCCCCCCCCCCCCCCACCCCCCCCCCCCCCCACCCCCCCCCCCCCCCACCCCCCCCCCCCCCCACCCCCCCCCCCCCCCACCCCCCCCCCCCCCCACCCCCCCCCCCCCCCACCCCCCCCCCCCCCCACCCCCCCCCCCCCCCACCCCCCCCCCCCCCCACCCCCCCCCCCCCCCACCCCCCCCCCCCCCCACCCCCCCCCCCCCCCACCCCCCCCCCCCCCCACCCCCCCCCCCCCCCACCCCCCCCCCCCCCCACCCCCCCCCCCCCCCACCCCCCCCCCCCCCCACCCCCCCCCCCCCCCACCCCCCCCCCCCCCCACCCCCCCCCCCCCCCACCCCCCCCCCCCCCCACCCCCCCCCCCCCCCACCCCCCCCCCCCCCCACCCCCCCCCCCCCCCACCCCCCCCCCCCCCCACCCCCCCCCCCCCCCACCCCCCCCCCCCCCCACCCCCCCCCCCCCCCACCCCCCCCCCCCCCCACCCCCCCCCCCCCCCACCCCCCCCCCCCCCCACCCCCCCCCCCCCCCACCCCCCCCCCCCCCCACCCCCCCCCCCCCCCACCCCCCCCCCCCCCCACCCCCCCCCCCCCCCACCCCCCCCCCCCCCCACCCCCCCCCCCCCCCACCCCCCCCCCCCCCCACCCCCCCCCCCCCCCACCCCCCCCCCCCCCCACCCCCCCCCCCCCCCACCCCCCCCCCCCCCCACCCCCCCCCCCCCCCACCCCCCCCCCCCCCCACCCCCCCCCCCCCCCACCCCCCCCCCCCCCCACCCCCCCCCCCCCCCACCCCCCCCCCCCCCCACCCCCCCCCCCCCCCACCCCCCCCCCCCCCCACCCCCCCCCCCCCCCACCCCCCCCCCCCCCCACCCCCCCCCCCCCCCACCCCCCCCCCCCCCCACCCCCCCCCCCCCCCACCCCCCCCCCCCCCCACCCCCCCCCCCCCCCACCCCCCCCCCCCCCCACCCCCCCCCCCCCCCACCCCCCCCCCCCCCCACCCCCCCCCCCCCCCACCCCCCCCCCCCCCCACCCCCCCCCCCCCCCACCCCCCCCCCCCCCCACCCCCCCCCCCCCCCACCCCCCCCCCCCCCCACCCCCCCCCCCCCCCACCCCCCCCCCCCCCCACCCCCCCCCCCCCCCACCCCCCCCCCCCCCCACCCCCCCCCCCCCCCACCCCCCCCCCCCCCCACCCCCCCCCCCCCCCACCCCCCCCCCCCCCCACCCCCCCCCCCCCCCACCCCCCCCCCCCCCCACCCCCCCCCCCCCCCACCCCCCCCCCCCCCCACCCCCCCCCCCCCCCACCCCCCCCCCCCCCCACCCCCCCCCCCCCCCACCCCCCCCCCCCCCCACCCCCCCCCCCCCCCACCCCCCCCCCCCCCCACCCCCCCCCCCCCCCACCCCCCCCCCCCCCCACCCCCCCCCCCCCCCACCCCCCCCCCCCCCCACCCCCCCCCCCCCCCACCCCCCCCCCCCCCCACCCCCCCCCCCCCCCACCCCCCCCCCCCCCCACCCCCCCCCCCCCCCACCCCCCCCCCCCCCCACCCCCCCCCCCCCCCACCCCCCCCCCCCCCCACCCCCCCCCCCCCCCACCCCCCCCCCCCCCCACCCCCCCCCCCCCCCACCCCCCCCCCCCCCCACCCCCCCCCCCCCCCACCCCCCCCCCCCCCCACCCCCCCCCCCCCCCACCCCCCCCCCCCCCCACCCCCCCCCCCCCCCACCCCCCCCCCCCCCCACCCCCCCCCCCCCCCACCCCCCCCCCCCCCCACCCCCCCCCCCCCCCACCCCCCCCCCCCCCCACCCCCCCCCCCCCCCACCCCCCCCCCCCCCCACCCCCCCCCCCCCCCACCCCCCCCCCCCCCCACCCCCCCCCCCCCCCACCCCCCCCCCCCCCCACCCCCCCCCCCCCCCACCCCCCCCCCCCCCCACCCCCCCCCCCCCCCACCCCCCCCCCCCCCCACCCCCCCCCCCCCCCACCCCCCCCCCCCCCCACCCCCCCCCCCCCCCACCCCCCCCCCCCCCCACCCCCCCCCCCCCCCACCCCCCCCCCCCCCCACCCCCCCCCCCCCCCACCCCCCCCCCCCCCCACCCCCCCCCCCCCCCACCCCCCCCCCCCCCCACCCCCCCCCCCCCCCACCCCCCCCCCCCCCCACCCCCCCCCCCCCCCACCCCCCCCCCCCCCCACCCCCCCCCCCCCCCACCCCCCCCCCCCCCCACCCCCCCCCCCCCCCACCCCCCCCCCCCCCCACCCCCCCCCCCCCCCACCCCCCCCCCCCCCCACCCCCCCCCCCCCCCACCCCCCCCCCCCCCCACCCCCCCCCCCCCCCACCCCCCCCCCCCCCCACCCCCCCCCCCCCCCACCCCCCCCCCCCCCCACCCCCCCCCCCCCCCACCCCCCCCCCCCCCCACCCCCCCCCCCCCCCACCCCCCCCCCCCCCCACCCCCCCCCCCCCCCACCCCCCCCCCCCCCCACCCCCCCCCCCCCCCACCCCCCCCCCCCCCCACCCCCCCCCCCCCCCACCCCCCCCCCCCCCCACCCCCCCCCCCCCCCACCCCCCCCCCCCCCCACCCCCCCCCCCCCCCACCCCCCCCCCCCCCCACCCCCCCCCCCCCCCACCCCCCCCCCCCCCCACCCCCCCCCCCCCCCACCCCCCCCCCCCCCCACCCCCCCCCCCCCCCACCCCCCCCCCCCCCCACCCCCCCCCCCCCCCACCCCCCCCCCCCCCCACCCCCCCCCCCCCCCACCCCCCCCCCCCCCCACCCCCCCCCCCCCCCACCCCCCCCCCCCCCCACCCCCCCCCCCCCCCACCCCCCCCCCCCCCCACCCCCCCCCCCCCCCACCCCCCCCCCCCCCCACCCCCCCCCCCCCCCACCCCCCCCCCCCCCCACCCCCCCCCCCCCCCACCCCCCCCCCCCCCCACCCCCCCCCCCCCCCACCCCCCCCCCCCCCCACCCCCCCCCCCCCCCACCCCCCCCCCCCCCCACCCCCCCCCCCCCCCACCCCCCCCCCCCCCCACCCCCCCCCCCCCCCACCCCCCCCCCCCCCCACCCCCCCCCCCCCCCACCCCCCCCCCCCCCCACCCCCCCCCCCCCCCACCCCCCCCCCCCCCCACCCCCCCCCCCCCCCACCCCCCCCCCCCCCCACCCCCCCCCCCCCCCACCCCCCCCCCCCCCCACCCCCCCCCCCCCCCACCCCCCCCCCCCCCCACCCCCCCCCCCCCCCACCCCCCCCCCCCCCCACCCCCCCCCCCCCCCACCCCCCCCCCCCCCCACCCCCCCCCCCCCCCACCCCCCCCCCCCCCCACCCCCCCCCCCCCCCACCCCCCCCCCCCCCCACCCCCCCCCCCCCCCACCCCCCCCCCCCCCCACCCCCCCCCCCCCCCACCCCCCCCCCCCCCCACCCCCCCCCCCCCCCACCCCCCCCCCCCCCCACCCCCCCCCCCCCCCACCCCCCCCCCCCCCCACCCCCCCCCCCCCCCACCCCCCCCCCCCCCCACCCCCCCCCCCCCCCACCCCCCCCCCCCCCCACCCCCCCCCCCCCCCACCCCCCCCCCCCCCCACCCCCCCCCCCCCCCACCCCCCCCCCCCCCCACCCCCCCCCCCCCCCACCCCCCCCCCCCCCCACCCCCCCCCCCCCCCACCCCCCCCCCCCCCCACCCCCCCCCCCCCCCACCCCCCCCCCCCCCCACCCCCCCCCCCCCCCACCCCCCCCCCCCCCCACCCCCCCCCCCCCCCACCCCCCCCCCCCCCCACCCCCCCCCCCCCCCACCCCCCCCCCCCCCCACCCCCCCCCCCCCCCACCCCCCCCCCCCCCCACCCCCCCCCCCCCCCACCCCCCCCCCCCCCCACCCCCCCCCCCCCCCACCCCCCCCCCCCCCCACCCCCCCCCCCCCCCACCCCCCCCCCCCCCCACCCCCCCCCCCCCCCACCCCCCCCCCCCCCCACCCCCCCCCCCCCCCACCCCCCCCCCCCCCCACCCCCCCCCCCCCCCACCCCCCCCCCCCCCCACCCCCCCCCCCCCCCACCCCCCCCCCCCCCCACCCCCCCCCCCCCCCACCCCCCCCCCCCCCCACCCCCCCCCCCCCCCACCCCCCCCCCCCCCCACCCCCCCCCCCCCCCACCCCCCCCCCCCCCCACCCCCCCCCCCCCCCACCCCCCCCCCCCCCCACCCCCCCCCCCCCCCACCCCCCCCCCCCCCCACCCCCCCCCCCCCCCACCCCCCCCCCCCCCCACCCCCCCCCCCCCCCACCCCCCCCCCCCCCCACCCCCCCCCCCCCCCACCCCCCCCCCCCCCCACCCCCCCCCCCCCCCACCCCCCCCCCCCCCCACCCCCCCCCCCCCCCACCCCCCCCCCCCCCCACCCCCCCCCCCCCCCACCCCCCCCCCCCCCCACCCCCCCCCCCCCCCACCCCCCCCCCCCCCCACCCCCCCCCCCCCCCACCCCCCCCCCCCCCCACCCCCCCCCCCCCCCACCCCCCCCCCCCCCCACCCCCCCCCCCCCCCACCCCCCCCCCCCCCCACCCCCCCCCCCCCCCACCCCCCCCCCCCCCCACCCCCCCCCCCCCCCACCCCCCCCCCCCCCCACCCCCCCCCCCCCCCACCCCCCCCCCCCCCCACCCCCCCCCCCCCCCACCCCCCCCCCCCCCCACCCCCCCCCCCCCCCACCCCCCCCCCCCCCCACCCCCCCCCCCCCCCACCCCCCCCCCCCCCCACCCCCCCCCCCCCCCACCCCCCCCCCCCCCCACCCCCCCCCCCCCCCACCCCCCCCCCCCCCCACCCCCCCCCCCCCCCACCCCCCCCCCCCCCCACCCCCCCCCCCCCCCACCCCCCCCCCCCCCCACCCCCCCCCCCCCCCACCCCCCCCCCCCCCCACCCCCCCCCCCCCCCACCCCCCCCCCCCCCCACCCCCCCCCCCCCCCACCCCCCCCCCCCCCCACCCCCCCCCCCCCCCACCCCCCCCCCCCCCCACCCCCCCCCCCCCCCACCCCCCCCCCCCCCCACCCCCCCCCCCCCCCACCCCCCCCCCCCCCCACCCCCCCCCCCCCCCACCCCCCCCCCCCCCCACCCCCCCCCCCCCCCACCCCCCCCCCCCCCCACCCCCCCCCCCCCCCACCCCCCCCCCCCCCCACCCCCCCCCCCCCCCACCCCCCCCCCCCCCCACCCCCCCCCCCCCCCACCCCCCCCCCCCCCCACCCCCCCCCCCCCCCACCCCCCCCCCCCCCCACCCCCCCCCCCCCCCACCCCCCCCCCCCCCCACCCCCCCCCCCCCCCACCCCCCCCCCCCCCCACCCCCCCCCCCCCCCACCCCCCCCCCCCCCCACCCCCCCCCCCCCCCACCCCCCCCCCCCCCCACCCCCCCCCCCCCCCACCCCCCCCCCCCCCCACCCCCCCCCCCCCCCACCCCCCCCCCCCCCCACCCCCCCCCCCCCCCACCCCCCCCCCCCCCCACCCCCCCCCCCCCCCACCCCCCCCCCCCCCCACCCCCCCCCCCCCCCACCCCCCCCCCCCCCCACCCCCCCCCCCCCCCACCCCCCCCCCCCCCCACCCCCCCCCCCCCCCACCCCCCCCCCCCCCCACCCCCCCCCCCCCCCACCCCCCCCCCCCCCCACCCCCCCCCCCCCCCACCCCCCCCCCCCCCCACCCCCCCCCCCCCCCACCCCCCCCCCCCCCCACCCCCCCCCCCCCCCACCCCCCCCCCCCCCCACCCCCCCCCCCCCCCACCCCCCCCCCCCCCCACCCCCCCCCCCCCCCACCCCCCCCCCCCCCCACCCCCCCCCCCCCCCACCCCCCCCCCCCCCCACCCCCCCCCCCCCCCACCCCCCCCCCCCCCCACCCCCCCCCCCCCCCACCCCCCCCCCCCCCCACCCCCCCCCCCCCCCACCCCCCCCCCCCCCCACCCCCCCCCCCCCCCACCCCCCCCCCCCCCCACCCCCCCCCCCCCCCACCCCCCCCCCCCCCCACCCCCCCCCCCCCCCACCCCCCCCCCCCCCCACCCCCCCCCCCCCCCACCCCCCCCCCCCCCCACCCCCCCCCCCCCCCACCCCCCCCCCCCCCCACCCCCCCCCCCCCCCACCCCCCCCCCCCCCCACCCCCCCCCCCCCCCACCCCCCCCCCCCCCCACCCCCCCCCCCCCCCACCCCCCCCCCCCCCCACCCCCCCCCCCCCCCACCCCCCCCCCCCCCCACCCCCCCCCCCCCCCACCCCCCCCCCCCCCCACCCCCCCCCCCCCCCACCCCCCCCCCCCCCCACCCCCCCCCCCCCCCACCCCCCCCCCCCCCCACCCCCCCCCCCCCCCACCCCCCCCCCCCCCCACCCCCCCCCCCCCCCACCCCCCCCCCCCCCCACCCCCCCCCCCCCCCACCCCCCCCCCCCCCCACCCCCCCCCCCCCCCACCCCCCCCCCCCCCCACCCCCCCCCCCCCCCACCCCCCCCCCCCCCCACCCCCCCCCCCCCCCACCCCCCCCCCCCCCCACCCCCCCCCCCCCCCACCCCCCCCCCCCCCCACCCCCCCCCCCCCCCACCCCCCCCCCCCCCCACCCCCCCCCCCCCCCACCCCCCCCCCCCCCCACCCCCCCCCCCCCCCACCCCCCCCCCCCCCCACCCCCCCCCCCCCCCACCCCCCCCCCCCCCCACCCCCCCCCCCCCCCACCCCCCCCCCCCCCCACCCCCCCCCCCCCCCACCCCCCCCCCCCCCCACCCCCCCCCCCCCCCACCCCCCCCCCCCCCCACCCCCCCCCCCCCCCACCCCCCCCCCCCCCCACCCCCCCCCCCCCCCACCCCCCCCCCCCCCCACCCCCCCCCCCCCCCACCCCCCCCCCCCCCCACCCCCCCCCCCCCCCACCCCCCCCCCCCCCCACCCCCCCCCCCCCCCACCCCCCCCCCCCCCCACCCCCCCCCCCCCCCACCCCCCCCCCCCCCCACCCCCCCCCCCCCCCACCCCCCCCCCCCCCCACCCCCCCCCCCCCCCACCCCCCCCCCCCCCCACCCCCCCCCCCCCCCACCCCCCCCCCCCCCCACCCCCCCCCCCCCCCACCCCCCCCCCCCCCCACCCCCCCCCCCCCCCACCCCCCCCCCCCCCCACCCCCCCCCCCCCCCACCCCCCCCCCCCCCCACCCCCCCCCCCCCCCACCCCCCCCCCCCCCCACCCCCCCCCCCCCCCACCCCCCCCCCCCCCCACCCCCCCCCCCCCCCACCCCCCCCCCCCCCCACCCCCCCCCCCCCCCACCCCCCCCCCCCCCCACCCCCCCCCCCCCCCACCCCCCCCCCCCCCCACCCCCCCCCCCCCCCACCCCCCCCCCCCCCCACCCCCCCCCCCCCCCACCCCCCCCCCCCCCCACCCCCCCCCCCCCCCACCCCCCCCCCCCCCCACCCCCCCCCCCCCCCACCCCCCCCCCCCCCCACCCCCCCCCCCCCCCACCCCCCCCCCCCCCCACCCCCCCCCCCCCCCACCCCCCCCCCCCCCCACCCCCCCCCCCCCCCACCCCCCCCCCCCCCCACCCCCCCCCCCCCCCACCCCCCCCCCCCCCCACCCCCCCCCCCCCCCACCCCCCCCCCCCCCCACCCCCCCCCCCCCCCACCCCCCCCCCCCCCCACCCCCCCCCCCCCCCACCCCCCCCCCCCCCCACCCCCCCCCCCCCCCACCCCCCCCCCCCCCCACCCCCCCCCCCCCCCACCCCCCCCCCCCCCCACCCCCCCCCCCCCCCACCCCCCCCCCCCCCCACCCCCCCCCCCCCCCACCCCCCCCCCCCCCCACCCCCCCCCCCCCCCACCCCCCCCCCCCCCCACCCCCCCCCCCCCCCACCCCCCCCCCCCCCCACCCCCCCCCCCCCCCACCCCCCCCCCCCCCCACCCCCCCCCCCCCCCACCCCCCCCCCCCCCCACCCCCCCCCCCCCCCACCCCCCCCCCCCCCCACCCCCCCCCCCCCCCACCCCCCCCCCCCCCCACCCCCCCCCCCCCCCACCCCCCCCCCCCCCCACCCCCCCCCCCCCCCACCCCCCCCCCCCCCCACCCCCCCCCCCCCCCACCCCCCCCCCCCCCCACCCCCCCCCCCCCCCACCCCCCCCCCCCCCCACCCCCCCCCCCCCCCACCCCCCCCCCCCCCCACCCCCCCCCCCCCCCACCCCCCCCCCCCCCCACCCCCCCCCCCCCCCACCCCCCCCCCCCCCCACCCCCCCCCCCCCCCACCCCCCCCCCCCCCCACCCCCCCCCCCCCCCACCCCCCCCCCCCCCCACCCCCCCCCCCCCCCACCCCCCCCCCCCCCCACCCCCCCCCCCCCCCACCCCCCCCCCCCCCCACCCCCCCCCCCCCCCACCCCCCCCCCCCCCCACCCCCCCCCCCCCCCACCCCCCCCCCCCCCCACCCCCCCCCCCCCCCACCCCCCCCCCCCCCCACCCCCCCCCCCCCCCACCCCCCCCCCCCCCCACCCCCCCCCCCCCCCACCCCCCCCCCCCCCCACCCCCCCCCCCCCCCACCCCCCCCCCCCCCCACCCCCCCCCCCCCCCACCCCCCCCCCCCCCCACCCCCCCCCCCCCCCACCCCCCCCCCCCCCCACCCCCCCCCCCCCCCACCCCCCCCCCCCCCCACCCCCCCCCCCCCCCACCCCCCCCCCCCCCCACCCCCCCCCCCCCCCACCCCCCCCCCCCCCCACCCCCCCCCCCCCCCACCCCCCCCCCCCCCCACCCCCCCCCCCCCCCACCCCCCCCCCCCCCCACCCCCCCCCCCCCCCACCCCCCCCCCCCCCCACCCCCCCCCCCCCCCACCCCCCCCCCCCCCCACCCCCCCCCCCCCCCACCCCCCCCCCCCCCCACCCCCCCCCCCCCCCACCCCCCCCCCCCCCCACCCCCCCCCCCCCCCACCCCCCCCCCCCCCCACCCCCCCCCCCCCCCACCCCCCCCCCCCCCCACCCCCCCCCCCCCCCACCCCCCCCCCCCCCCACCCCCCCCCCCCCCCACCCCCCCCCCCCCCCACCCCCCCCCCCCCCCACCCCCCCCCCCCCCCACCCCCCCCCCCCCCCACCCCCCCCCCCCCCCACCCCCCCCCCCCCCCACCCCCCCCCCCCCCCACCCCCCCCCCCCCCCACCCCCCCCCCCCCCCACCCCCCCCCCCCCCCACCCCCCCCCCCCCCCACCCCCCCCCCCCCCCACCCCCCCCCCCCCCCACCCCCCCCCCCCCCCACCCCCCCCCCCCCCCACCCCCCCCCCCCCCCACCCCCCCCCCCCCCCACCCCCCCCCCCCCCCACCCCCCCCCCCCCCCACCCCCCCCCCCCCCCACCCCCCCCCCCCCCCACCCCCCCCCCCCCCCACCCCCCCCCCCCCCCACCCCCCCCCCCCCCCACCCCCCCCCCCCCCCACCCCCCCCCCCCCCCACCCCCCCCCCCCCCCACCCCCCCCCCCCCCCACCCCCCCCCCCCCCCACCCCCCCCCCCCCCCACCCCCCCCCCCCCCCACCCCCCCCCCCCCCCACCCCCCCCCCCCCCCACCCCCCCCCCCCCCCACCCCCCCCCCCCCCCACCCCCCCCCCCCCCCACCCCCCCCCCCCCCCACCCCCCCCCCCCCCCACCCCCCCCCCCCCCCACCCCCCCCCCCCCCCACCCCCCCCCCCCCCCACCCCCCCCCCCCCCCACCCCCCCCCCCCCCCACCCCCCCCCCCCCCCACCCCCCCCCCCCCCCACCCCCCCCCCCCCCCACCCCCCCCCCCCCCCACCCCCCCCCCCCCCCACCCCCCCCCCCCCCCACCCCCCCCCCCCCCCACCCCCCCCCCCCCCCACCCCCCCCCCCCCCCACCCCCCCCCCCCCCCACCCCCCCCCCCCCCCACCCCCCCCCCCCCCCACCCCCCCCCCCCCCCACCCCCCCCCCCCCCCACCCCCCCCCCCCCCCACCCCCCCCCCCCCCCACCCCCCCCCCCCCCCACCCCCCCCCCCCCCCACCCCCCCCCCCCCCCACCCCCCCCCCCCCCCACCCCCCCCCCCCCCCACCCCCCCCCCCCCCCACCCCCCCCCCCCCCCACCCCCCCCCCCCCCCACCCCCCCCCCCCCCCACCCCCCCCCCCCCCCACCCCCCCCCCCCCCCACCCCCCCCCCCCCCCACCCCCCCCCCCCCCCACCCCCCCCCCCCCCCACCCCCCCCCCCCCCCACCCCCCCCCCCCCCCACCCCCCCCCCCCCCCACCCCCCCCCCCCCCCACCCCCCCCCCCCCCCACCCCCCCCCCCCCCCACCCCCCCCCCCCCCCACCCCCCCCCCCCCCCACCCCCCCCCCCCCCCACCCCCCCCCCCCCCCACCCCCCCCCCCCCCCACCCCCCCCCCCCCCCACCCCCCCCCCCCCCCACCCCCCCCCCCCCCCACCCCCCCCCCCCCCCACCCCCCCCCCCCCCCACCCCCCCCCCCCCCCACCCCCCCCCCCCCCCACCCCCCCCCCCCCCCACCCCCCCCCCCCCCCACCCCCCCCCCCCCCCACCCCCCCCCCCCCCCACCCCCCCCCCCCCCCACCCCCCCCCCCCCCCACCCCCCCCCCCCCCCACCCCCCCCCCCCCCCACCCCCCCCCCCCCCCACCCCCCCCCCCCCCCACCCCCCCCCCCCCCCACCCCCCCCCCCCCCCACCCCCCCCCCCCCCCACCCCCCCCCCCCCCCACCCCCCCCCCCCCCCACCCCCCCCCCCCCCCACCCCCCCCCCCCCCCACCCCCCCCCCCCCCCACCCCCCCCCCCCCCCACCCCCCCCCCCCCCCACCCCCCCCCCCCCCCACCCCCCCCCCCCCCCACCCCCCCCCCCCCCCACCCCCCCCCCCCCCCACCCCCCCCCCCCCCCACCCCCCCCCCCCCCCACCCCCCCCCCCCCCCACCCCCCCCCCCCCCCACCCCCCCCCCCCCCCACCCCCCCCCCCCCCCACCCCCCCCCCCCCCCACCCCCCCCCCCCCCCACCCCCCCCCCCCCCCACCCCCCCCCCCCCCCACCCCCCCCCCCCCCCACCCCCCCCCCCCCCCACCCCCCCCCCCCCCCACCCCCCCCCCCCCCCACCCCCCCCCCCCCCCACCCCCCCCCCCCCCCACCCCCCCCCCCCCCCACCCCCCCCCCCCCCCACCCCCCCCCCCCCCCACCCCCCCCCCCCCCCACCCCCCCCCCCCCCCACCCCCCCCCCCCCCCACCCCCCCCCCCCCCCACCCCCCCCCCCCCCCACCCCCCCCCCCCCCCACCCCCCCCCCCCCCCACCCCCCCCCCCCCCCACCCCCCCCCCCCCCCACCCCCCCCCCCCCCCACCCCCCCCCCCCCCCACCCCCCCCCCCCCCCACCCCCCCCCCCCCCCACCCCCCCCCCCCCCCACCCCCCCCCCCCCCCACCCCCCCCCCCCCCCACCCCCCCCCCCCCCCACCCCCCCCCCCCCCCACCCCCCCCCCCCCCCACCCCCCCCCCCCCCCACCCCCCCCCCCCCCCACCCCCCCCCCCCCCCACCCCCCCCCCCCCCCACCCCCCCCCCCCCCCACCCCCCCCCCCCCCCACCCCCCCCCCCCCCCACCCCCCCCCCCCCCCACCCCCCCCCCCCCCCACCCCCCCCCCCCCCCACCCCCCCCCCCCCCCACCCCCCCCCCCCCCCACCCCCCCCCCCCCCCACCCCCCCCCCCCCCCACCCCCCCCCCCCCCCACCCCCCCCCCCCCCCACCCCCCCCCCCCCCCACCCCCCCCCCCCCCCACCCCCCCCCCCCCCCACCCCCCCCCCCCCCCACCCCCCCCCCCCCCCACCCCCCCCCCCCCCCACCCCCCCCCCCCCCCACCCCCCCCCCCCCCCACCCCCCCCCCCCCCCACCCCCCCCCCCCCCCACCCCCCCCCCCCCCCACCCCCCCCCCCCCCCACCCCCCCCCCCCCCCACCCCCCCCCCCCCCCACCCCCCCCCCCCCCCACCCCCCCCCCCCCCCACCCCCCCCCCCCCCCACCCCCCCCCCCCCCCACCCCCCCCCCCCCCCACCCCCCCCCCCCCCCACCCCCCCCCCCCCCCACCCCCCCCCCCCCCCACCCCCCCCCCCCCCCACCCCCCCCCCCCCCCACCCCCCCCCCCCCCCACCCCCCCCCCCCCCCACCCCCCCCCCCCCCCACCCCCCCCCCCCCCCACCCCCCCCCCCCCCCACCCCCCCCCCCCCCCACCCCCCCCCCCCCCCACCCCCCCCCCCCCCCACCCCCCCCCCCCCCCACCCCCCCCCCCCCCCACCCCCCCCCCCCCCCACCCCCCCCCCCCCCCACCCCCCCCCCCCCCCACCCCCCCCCCCCCCCACCCCCCCCCCCCCCCACCCCCCCCCCCCCCCACCCCCCCCCCCCCCCACCCCCCCCCCCCCCCACCCCCCCCCCCCCCCACCCCCCCCCCCCCCCACCCCCCCCCCCCCCCACCCCCCCCCCCCCCCACCCCCCCCCCCCCCCACCCCCCCCCCCCCCCACCCCCCCCCCCCCCCACCCCCCCCCCCCCCCACCCCCCCCCCCCCCCACCCCCCCCCCCCCCCACCCCCCCCCCCCCCCACCCCCCCCCCCCCCCACCCCCCCCCCCCCCCACCCCCCCCCCCCCCCACCCCCCCCCCCCCCCACCCCCCCCCCCCCCCACCCCCCCCCCCCCCCACCCCCCCCCCCCCCCACCCCCCCCCCCCCCCACCCCCCCCCCCCCCCACCCCCCCCCCCCCCCACCCCCCCCCCCCCCCACCCCCCCCCCCCCCCACCCCCCCCCCCCCCCACCCCCCCCCCCCCCCACCCCCCCCCCCCCCCACCCCCCCCCCCCCCCACCCCCCCCCCCCCCCACCCCCCCCCCCCCCCACCCCCCCCCCCCCCCACCCCCCCCCCCCCCCACCCCCCCCCCCCCCCACCCCCCCCCCCCCCCACCCCCCCCCCCCCCCACCCCCCCCCCCCCCCACCCCCCCCCCCCCCCACCCCCCCCCCCCCCCACCCCCCCCCCCCCCCACCCCCCCCCCCCCCCACCCCCCCCCCCCCCCACCCCCCCCCCCCCCCACCCCCCCCCCCCCCCACCCCCCCCCCCCCCCACCCCCCCCCCCCCCCACCCCCCCCCCCCCCCACCCCCCCCCCCCCCCACCCCCCCCCCCCCCCACCCCCCCCCCCCCCCACCCCCCCCCCCCCCCACCCCCCCCCCCCCCCACCCCCCCCCCCCCCCACCCCCCCCCCCCCCCACCCCCCCCCCCCCCCACCCCCCCCCCCCCCCACCCCCCCCCCCCCCCACCCCCCCCCCCCCCCACCCCCCCCCCCCCCCACCCCCCCCCCCCCCCACCCCCCCCCCCCCCCACCCCCCCCCCCCCCCACCCCCCCCCCCCCCCACCCCCCCCCCCCCCCACCCCCCCCCCCCCCCACCCCCCCCCCCCCCCACCCCCCCCCCCCCCCACCCCCCCCCCCCCCCACCCCCCCCCCCCCCCACCCCCCCCCCCCCCCACCCCCCCCCCCCCCCACCCCCCCCCCCCCCCACCCCCCCCCCCCCCCACCCCCCCCCCCCCCCACCCCCCCCCCCCCCCACCCCCCCCCCCCCCCACCCCCCCCCCCCCCCACCCCCCCCCCCCCCCACCCCCCCCCCCCCCCACCCCCCCCCCCCCCCACCCCCCCCCCCCCCCACCCCCCCCCCCCCCCACCCCCCCCCCCCCCCACCCCCCCCCCCCCCCACCCCCCCCCCCCCCCACCCCCCCCCCCCCCCACCCCCCCCCCCCCCCACCCCCCCCCCCCCCCACCCCCCCCCCCCCCCACCCCCCCCCCCCCCCACCCCCCCCCCCCCCCACCCCCCCCCCCCCCCACCCCCCCCCCCCCCCACCCCCCCCCCCCCCCACCCCCCCCCCCCCCCACCCCCCCCCCCCCCCACCCCCCCCCCCCCCCACCCCCCCCCCCCCCCACCCCCCCCCCCCCCCACCCCCCCCCCCCCCCACCCCCCCCCCCCCCCACCCCCCCCCCCCCCCACCCCCCCCCCCCCCCACCCCCCCCCCCCCCCACCCCCCCCCCCCCCCACCCCCCCCCCCCCCCACCCCCCCCCCCCCCCACCCCCCCCCCCCCCCACCCCCCCCCCCCCCCACCCCCCCCCCCCCCCACCCCCCCCCCCCCCCACCCCCCCCCCCCCCCACCCCCCCCCCCCCCCACCCCCCCCCCCCCCCACCCCCCCCCCCCCCCACCCCCCCCCCCCCCCACCCCCCCCCCCCCCCACCCCCCCCCCCCCCCACCCCCCCCCCCCCCCACCCCCCCCCCCCCCCACCCCCCCCCCCCCCCACCCCCCCCCCCCCCCACCCCCCCCCCCCCCCACCCCCCCCCCCCCCCACCCCCCCCCCCCCCCACCCCCCCCCCCCCCCACCCCCCCCCCCCCCCACCCCCCCCCCCCCCCACCCCCCCCCCCCCCCACCCCCCCCCCCCCCCACCCCCCCCCCCCCCCACCCCCCCCCCCCCCCACCCCCCCCCCCCCCCACCCCCCCCCCCCCCCACCCCCCCCCCCCCCCACCCCCCCCCCCCCCCACCCCCCCCCCCCCCCACCCCCCCCCCCCCCCACCCCCCCCCCCCCCCACCCCCCCCCCCCCCCACCCCCCCCCCCCCCCACCCCCCCCCCCCCCCACCCCCCCCCCCCCCCACCCCCCCCCCCCCCCACCCCCCCCCCCCCCCACCCCCCCCCCCCCCCACCCCCCCCCCCCCCCACCCCCCCCCCCCCCCACCCCCCCCCCCCCCCACCCCCCCCCCCCCCCACCCCCCCCCCCCCCCACCCCCCCCCCCCCCCACCCCCCCCCCCCCCCACCCCCCCCCCCCCCCACCCCCCCCCCCCCCCACCCCCCCCCCCCCCCACCCCCCCCCCCCCCCACCCCCCCCCCCCCCCACCCCCCCCCCCCCCCACCCCCCCCCCCCCCCACCCCCCCCCCCCCCCACCCCCCCCCCCCCCCACCCCCCCCCCCCCCCACCCCCCCCCCCCCCCACCCCCCCCCCCCCCCACCCCCCCCCCCCCCCACCCCCCCCCCCCCCCACCCCCCCCCCCCCCCACCCCCCCCCCCCCCCACCCCCCCCCCCCCCCACCCCCCCCCCCCCCCACCCCCCCCCCCCCCCACCCCCCCCCCCCCCCACCCCCCCCCCCCCCCACCCCCCCCCCCCCCCACCCCCCCCCCCCCCCACCCCCCCCCCCCCCCACCCCCCCCCCCCCCCACCCCCCCCCCCCCCCACCCCCCCCCCCCCCCACCCCCCCCCCCCCCCACCCCCCCCCCCCCCCACCCCCCCCCCCCCCCACCCCCCCCCCCCCCCACCCCCCCCCCCCCCCACCCCCCCCCCCCCCCACCCCCCCCCCCCCCCACCCCCCCCCCCCCCCACCCCCCCCCCCCCCCACCCCCCCCCCCCCCCACCCCCCCCCCCCCCCACCCCCCCCCCCCCCCACCCCCCCCCCCCCCCACCCCCCCCCCCCCCCACCCCCCCCCCCCCCCACCCCCCCCCCCCCCCACCCCCCCCCCCCCCCACCCCCCCCCCCCCCCACCCCCCCCCCCCCCCACCCCCCCCCCCCCCCACCCCCCCCCCCCCCCACCCCCCCCCCCCCCCACCCCCCCCCCCCCCCACCCCCCCCCCCCCCCACCCCCCCCCCCCCCCACCCCCCCCCCCCCCCACCCCCCCCCCCCCCCACCCCCCCCCCCCCCCACCCCCCCCCCCCCCCACCCCCCCCCCCCCCCACCCCCCCCCCCCCCCACCCCCCCCCCCCCCCACCCCCCCCCCCCCCCACCCCCCCCCCCCCCCACCCCCCCCCCCCCCCACCCCCCCCCCCCCCCACCCCCCCCCCCCCCCACCCCCCCCCCCCCCCACCCCCCCCCCCCCCCACCCCCCCCCCCCCCCACCCCCCCCCCCCCCCACCCCCCCCCCCCCCCACCCCCCCCCCCCCCCACCCCCCCCCCCCCCCACCCCCCCCCCCCCCCACCCCCCCCCCCCCCCACCCCCCCCCCCCCCCACCCCCCCCCCCCCCCACCCCCCCCCCCCCCCACCCCCCCCCCCCCCCACCCCCCCCCCCCCCCACCCCCCCCCCCCCCCACCCCCCCCCCCCCCCACCCCCCCCCCCCCCCACCCCCCCCCCCCCCCACCCCCCCCCCCCCCCACCCCCCCCCCCCCCCACCCCCCCCCCCCCCCACCCCCCCCCCCCCCCACCCCCCCCCCCCCCCACCCCCCCCCCCCCCCACCCCCCCCCCCCCCCACCCCCCCCCCCCCCCACCCCCCCCCCCCCCCACCCCCCCCCCCCCCCACCCCCCCCCCCCCCCACCCCCCCCCCCCCCCACCCCCCCCCCCCCCCACCCCCCCCCCCCCCCACCCCCCCCCCCCCCCACCCCCCCCCCCCCCCACCCCCCCCCCCCCCCACCCCCCCCCCCCCCCACCCCCCCCCCCCCCCACCCCCCCCCCCCCCCACCCCCCCCCCCCCCCACCCCCCCCCCCCCCCACCCCCCCCCCCCCCCACCCCCCCCCCCCCCCACCCCCCCCCCCCCCCACCCCCCCCCCCCCCCACCCCCCCCCCCCCCCACCCCCCCCCCCCCCCACCCCCCCCCCCCCCCACCCCCCCCCCCCCCCACCCCCCCCCCCCCCCACCCCCCCCCCCCCCCACCCCCCCCCCCCCCCACCCCCCCCCCCCCCCACCCCCCCCCCCCCCCACCCCCCCCCCCCCCCACCCCCCCCCCCCCCCACCCCCCCCCCCCCCCACCCCCCCCCCCCCCCACCCCCCCCCCCCCCCACCCCCCCCCCCCCCCACCCCCCCCCCCCCCCACCCCCCCCCCCCCCCACCCCCCCCCCCCCCCACCCCCCCCCCCCCCCACCCCCCCCCCCCCCCACCCCCCCCCCCCCCCACCCCCCCCCCCCCCCACCCCCCCCCCCCCCCACCCCCCCCCCCCCCCACCCCCCCCCCCCCCCACCCCCCCCCCCCCCCACCCCCCCCCCCCCCCACCCCCCCCCCCCCCCACCCCCCCCCCCCCCCACCCCCCCCCCCCCCCACCCCCCCCCCCCCCCACCCCCCCCCCCCCCCACCCCCCCCCCCCCCCACCCCCCCCCCCCCCCACCCCCCCCCCCCCCCACCCCCCCCCCCCCCCACCCCCCCCCCCCCCCACCCCCCCCCCCCCCCACCCCCCCCCCCCCCCACCCCCCCCCCCCCCCACCCCCCCCCCCCCCCACCCCCCCCCCCCCCCACCCCCCCCCCCCCCCACCCCCCCCCCCCCCCACCCCCCCCCCCCCCCACCCCCCCCCCCCCCCACCCCCCCCCCCCCCCACCCCCCCCCCCCCCCACCCCCCCCCCCCCCCACCCCCCCCCCCCCCCACCCCCCCCCCCCCCCACCCCCCCCCCCCCCCACCCCCCCCCCCCCCCACCCCCCCCCCCCCCCACCCCCCCCCCCCCCCACCCCCCCCCCCCCCCACCCCCCCCCCCCCCCACCCCCCCCCCCCCCCACCCCCCCCCCCCCCCACCCCCCCCCCCCCCCACCCCCCCCCCCCCCCACCCCCCCCCCCCCCCACCCCCCCCCCCCCCCACCCCCCCCCCCCCCCACCCCCCCCCCCCCCCACCCCCCCCCCCCCCCACCCCCCCCCCCCCCCACCCCCCCCCCCCCCCACCCCCCCCCCCCCCCACCCCCCCCCCCCCCCACCCCCCCCCCCCCCCACCCCCCCCCCCCCCCACCCCCCCCCCCCCCCACCCCCCCCCCCCCCCACCCCCCCCCCCCCCCACCCCCCCCCCCCCCCACCCCCCCCCCCCCCCACCCCCCCCCCCCCCCACCCCCCCCCCCCCCCACCCCCCCCCCCCCCCACCCCCCCCCCCCCCCACCCCCCCCCCCCCCCACCCCCCCCCCCCCCCACCCCCCCCCCCCCCCACCCCCCCCCCCCCCCACCCCCCCCCCCCCCCACCCCCCCCCCCCCCCACCCCCCCCCCCCCCCACCCCCCCCCCCCCCCACCCCCCCCCCCCCCCACCCCCCCCCCCCCCCACCCCCCCCCCCCCCCACCCCCCCCCCCCCCCACCCCCCCCCCCCCCCACCCCCCCCCCCCCCCACCCCCCCCCCCCCCCACCCCCCCCCCCCCCCACCCCCCCCCCCCCCCACCCCCCCCCCCCCCCACCCCCCCCCCCCCCCACCCCCCCCCCCCCCCACCCCCCCCCCCCCCCACCCCCCCCCCCCCCCACCCCCCCCCCCCCCCACCCCCCCCCCCCCCCACCCCCCCCCCCCCCCACCCCCCCCCCCCCCCACCCCCCCCCCCCCCCACCCCCCCCCCCCCCCACCCCCCCCCCCCCCCACCCCCCCCCCCCCCCACCCCCCCCCCCCCCCACCCCCCCCCCCCCCCACCCCCCCCCCCCCCCACCCCCCCCCCCCCCCACCCCCCCCCCCCCCCACCCCCCCCCCCCCCCACCCCCCCCCCCCCCCACCCCCCCCCCCCCCCACCCCCCCCCCCCCCCACCCCCCCCCCCCCCCACCCCCCCCCCCCCCCACCCCCCCCCCCCCCCACCCCCCCCCCCCCCCACCCCCCCCCCCCCCCACCCCCCCCCCCCCCCACCCCCCCCCCCCCCCACCCCCCCCCCCCCCCACCCCCCCCCCCCCCCACCCCCCCCCCCCCCCACCCCCCCCCCCCCCCACCCCCCCCCCCCCCCACCCCCCCCCCCCCCCACCCCCCCCCCCCCCCACCCCCCCCCCCCCCCACCCCCCCCCCCCCCCACCCCCCCCCCCCCCCACCCCCCCCCCCCCCCACCCCCCCCCCCCCCCACCCCCCCCCCCCCCCACCCCCCCCCCCCCCCACCCCCCCCCCCCCCCACCCCCCCCCCCCCCCACCCCCCCCCCCCCCCACCCCCCCCCCCCCCCACCCCCCCCCCCCCCCACCCCCCCCCCCCCCCACCCCCCCCCCCCCCCACCCCCCCCCCCCCCCACCCCCCCCCCCCCCCACCCCCCCCCCCCCCCACCCCCCCCCCCCCCCACCCCCCCCCCCCCCCACCCCCCCCCCCCCCCACCCCCCCCCCCCCCCACCCCCCCCCCCCCCCACCCCCCCCCCCCCCCACCCCCCCCCCCCCCCACCCCCCCCCCCCCCCACCCCCCCCCCCCCCCACCCCCCCCCCCCCCCACCCCCCCCCCCCCCCACCCCCCCCCCCCCCCACCCCCCCCCCCCCCCACCCCCCCCCCCCCCCACCCCCCCCCCCCCCCACCCCCCCCCCCCCCCACCCCCCCCCCCCCCCACCCCCCCCCCCCCCCACCCCCCCCCCCCCCCACCCCCCCCCCCCCCCACCCCCCCCCCCCCCCACCCCCCCCCCCCCCCACCCCCCCCCCCCCCCACCCCCCCCCCCCCCCACCCCCCCCCCCCCCCACCCCCCCCCCCCCCCACCCCCCCCCCCCCCCACCCCCCCCCCCCCCCACCCCCCCCCCCCCCCACCCCCCCCCCCCCCCACCCCCCCCCCCCCCCACCCCCCCCCCCCCCCACCCCCCCCCCCCCCCACCCCCCCCCCCCCCCACCCCCCCCCCCCCCCACCCCCCCCCCCCCCCACCCCCCCCCCCCCCCACCCCCCCCCCCCCCCACCCCCCCCCCCCCCCACCCCCCCCCCCCCCCACCCCCCCCCCCCCCCACCCCCCCCCCCCCCCACCCCCCCCCCCCCCCACCCCCCCCCCCCCCCACCCCCCCCCCCCCCCACCCCCCCCCCCCCCCACCCCCCCCCCCCCCCACCCCCCCCCCCCCCCACCCCCCCCCCCCCCCACCCCCCCCCCCCCCCACCCCCCCCCCCCCCCACCCCCCCCCCCCCCCACCCCCCCCCCCCCCCACCCCCCCCCCCCCCCACCCCCCCCCCCCCCCACCCCCCCCCCCCCCCACCCCCCCCCCCCCCCACCCCCCCCCCCCCCCACCCCCCCCCCCCCCCACCCCCCCCCCCCCCCACCCCCCCCCCCCCCCACCCCCCCCCCCCCCCACCCCCCCCCCCCCCCACCCCCCCCCCCCCCCACCCCCCCCCCCCCCCACCCCCCCCCCCCCCCACCCCCCCCCCCCCCCACCCCCCCCCCCCCCCACCCCCCCCCCCCCCCACCCCCCCCCCCCCCCACCCCCCCCCCCCCCCACCCCCCCCCCCCCCCACCCCCCCCCCCCCCCACCCCCCCCCCCCCCCACCCCCCCCCCCCCCCACCCCCCCCCCCCCCCACCCCCCCCCCCCCCCACCCCCCCCCCCCCCCACCCCCCCCCCCCCCCACCCCCCCCCCCCCCCACCCCCCCCCCCCCCCACCCCCCCCCCCCCCCACCCCCCCCCCCCCCCACCCCCCCCCCCCCCCACCCCCCCCCCCCCCCACCCCCCCCCCCCCCCACCCCCCCCCCCCCCCACCCCCCCCCCCCCCCACCCCCCCCCCCCCCCACCCCCCCCCCCCCCCACCCCCCCCCCCCCCCACCCCCCCCCCCCCCCACCCCCCCCCCCCCCCACCCCCCCCCCCCCCCACCCCCCCCCCCCCCCACCCCCCCCCCCCCCCACCCCCCCCCCCCCCCACCCCCCCCCCCCCCCACCCCCCCCCCCCCCCACCCCCCCCCCCCCCCACCCCCCCCCCCCCCCACCCCCCCCCCCCCCCACCCCCCCCCCCCCCCACCCCCCCCCCCCCCCACCCCCCCCCCCCCCCACCCCCCCCCCCCCCCACCCCCCCCCCCCCCCACCCCCCCCCCCCCCCACCCCCCCCCCCCCCCACCCCCCCCCCCCCCCACCCCCCCCCCCCCCCACCCCCCCCCCCCCCCACCCCCCCCCCCCCCCACCCCCCCCCCCCCCCACCCCCCCCCCCCCCCACCCCCCCCCCCCCCCACCCCCCCCCCCCCCCACCCCCCCCCCCCCCCACCCCCCCCCCCCCCCACCCCCCCCCCCCCCCACCCCCCCCCCCCCCCACCCCCCCCCCCCCCCACCCCCCCCCCCCCCCACCCCCCCCCCCCCCCACCCCCCCCCCCCCCCACCCCCCCCCCCCCCCACCCCCCCCCCCCCCCACCCCCCCCCCCCCCCACCCCCCCCCCCCCCCACCCCCCCCCCCCCCCACCCCCCCCCCCCCCCACCCCCCCCCCCCCCCACCCCCCCCCCCCCCCACCCCCCCCCCCCCCCACCCCCCCCCCCCCCCACCCCCCCCCCCCCCCACCCCCCCCCCCCCCCACCCCCCCCCCCCCCCACCCCCCCCCCCCCCCACCCCCCCCCCCCCCCACCCCCCCCCCCCCCCACCCCCCCCCCCCCCCACCCCCCCCCCCCCCCACCCCCCCCCCCCCCCACCCCCCCCCCCCCCCACCCCCCCCCCCCCCCACCCCCCCCCCCCCCCACCCCCCCCCCCCCCCACCCCCCCCCCCCCCCACCCCCCCCCCCCCCCACCCCCCCCCCCCCCCACCCCCCCCCCCCCCCACCCCCCCCCCCCCCCACCCCCCCCCCCCCCCACCCCCCCCCCCCCCCACCCCCCCCCCCCCCCACCCCCCCCCCCCCCCACCCCCCCCCCCCCCCACCCCCCCCCCCCCCCACCCCCCCCCCCCCCCACCCCCCCCCCCCCCCACCCCCCCCCCCCCCCACCCCCCCCCCCCCCCACCCCCCCCCCCCCCCACCCCCCCCCCCCCCCACCCCCCCCCCCCCCCACCCCCCCCCCCCCCCACCCCCCCCCCCCCCCACCCCCCCCCCCCCCCACCCCCCCCCCCCCCCACCCCCCCCCCCCCCCACCCCCCCCCCCCCCCACCCCCCCCCCCCCCCACCCCCCCCCCCCCCCACCCCCCCCCCCCCCCACCCCCCCCCCCCCCCACCCCCCCCCCCCCCCACCCCCCCCCCCCCCCACCCCCCCCCCCCCCCACCCCCCCCCCCCCCCACCCCCCCCCCCCCCCACCCCCCCCCCCCCCCACCCCCCCCCCCCCCCACCCCCCCCCCCCCCCACCCCCCCCCCCCCCCACCCCCCCCCCCCCCCACCCCCCCCCCCCCCCACCCCCCCCCCCCCCCACCCCCCCCCCCCCCCACCCCCCCCCCCCCCCACCCCCCCCCCCCCCCACCCCCCCCCCCCCCCACCCCCCCCCCCCCCCACCCCCCCCCCCCCCCACCCCCCCCCCCCCCCACCCCCCCCCCCCCCCACCCCCCCCCCCCCCCACCCCCCCCCCCCCCCACCCCCCCCCCCCCCCACCCCCCCCCCCCCCCACCCCCCCCCCCCCCCACCCCCCCCCCCCCCCACCCCCCCCCCCCCCCACCCCCCCCCCCCCCCACCCCCCCCCCCCCCCACCCCCCCCCCCCCCCACCCCCCCCCCCCCCCACCCCCCCCCCCCCCCACCCCCCCCCCCCCCCACCCCCCCCCCCCCCCACCCCCCCCCCCCCCCACCCCCCCCCCCCCCCACCCCCCCCCCCCCCCACCCCCCCCCCCCCCCACCCCCCCCCCCCCCCACCCCCCCCCCCCCCCACCCCCCCCCCCCCCCACCCCCCCCCCCCCCCACCCCCCCCCCCCCCCACCCCCCCCCCCCCCCACCCCCCCCCCCCCCCACCCCCCCCCCCCCCCACCCCCCCCCCCCCCCACCCCCCCCCCCCCCCACCCCCCCCCCCCCCCACCCCCCCCCCCCCCCACCCCCCCCCCCCCCCACCCCCCCCCCCCCCCACCCCCCCCCCCCCCCACCCCCCCCCCCCCCCACCCCCCCCCCCCCCCACCCCCCCCCCCCCCCACCCCCCCCCCCCCCCACCCCCCCCCCCCCCCACCCCCCCCCCCCCCCACCCCCCCCCCCCCCCACCCCCCCCCCCCCCCACCCCCCCCCCCCCCCACCCCCCCCCCCCCCCACCCCCCCCCCCCCCCACCCCCCCCCCCCCCCACCCCCCCCCCCCCCCACCCCCCCCCCCCCCCACCCCCCCCCCCCCCCACCCCCCCCCCCCCCCACCCCCCCCCCCCCCCACCCCCCCCCCCCCCCACCCCCCCCCCCCCCCACCCCCCCCCCCCCCCACCCCCCCCCCCCCCCACCCCCCCCCCCCCCCACCCCCCCCCCCCCCCACCCCCCCCCCCCCCCACCCCCCCCCCCCCCCACCCCCCCCCCCCCCCACCCCCCCCCCCCCCCACCCCCCCCCCCCCCCACCCCCCCCCCCCCCCACCCCCCCCCCCCCCCACCCCCCCCCCCCCCCACCCCCCCCCCCCCCCACCCCCCCCCCCCCCCACCCCCCCCCCCCCCCACCCCCCCCCCCCCCCACCCCCCCCCCCCCCCACCCCCCCCCCCCCCCACCCCCCCCCCCCCCCACCCCCCCCCCCCCCCACCCCCCCCCCCCCCCACCCCCCCCCCCCCCCACCCCCCCCCCCCCCCACCCCCCCCCCCCCCCACCCCCCCCCCCCCCCACCCCCCCCCCCCCCCACCCCCCCCCCCCCCCACCCCCCCCCCCCCCCACCCCCCCCCCCCCCCACCCCCCCCCCCCCCCACCCCCCCCCCCCCCCACCCCCCCCCCCCCCCACCCCCCCCCCCCCCCACCCCCCCCCCCCCCCACCCCCCCCCCCCCCCACCCCCCCCCCCCCCCACCCCCCCCCCCCCCCACCCCCCCCCCCCCCCACCCCCCCCCCCCCCCACCCCCCCCCCCCCCCACCCCCCCCCCCCCCCACCCCCCCCCCCCCCCACCCCCCCCCCCCCCCACCCCCCCCCCCCCCCACCCCCCCCCCCCCCCACCCCCCCCCCCCCCCACCCCCCCCCCCCCCCACCCCCCCCCCCCCCCACCCCCCCCCCCCCCCACCCCCCCCCCCCCCCACCCCCCCCCCCCCCCACCCCCCCCCCCCCCCACCCCCCCCCCCCCCCACCCCCCCCCCCCCCCACCCCCCCCCCCCCCCACCCCCCCCCCCCCCCACCCCCCCCCCCCCCCACCCCCCCCCCCCCCCACCCCCCCCCCCCCCCACCCCCCCCCCCCCCCACCCCCCCCCCCCCCCACCCCCCCCCCCCCCCACCCCCCCCCCCCCCCACCCCCCCCCCCCCCCACCCCCCCCCCCCCCCACCCCCCCCCCCCCCCACCCCCCCCCCCCCCCACCCCCCCCCCCCCCCACCCCCCCCCCCCCCCACCCCCCCCCCCCCCCACCCCCCCCCCCCCCCACCCCCCCCCCCCCCCACCCCCCCCCCCCCCCACCCCCCCCCCCCCCCACCCCCCCCCCCCCCCACCCCCCCCCCCCCCCACCCCCCCCCCCCCCCACCCCCCCCCCCCCCCACCCCCCCCCCCCCCCACCCCCCCCCCCCCCCACCCCCCCCCCCCCCCACCCCCCCCCCCCCCCACCCCCCCCCCCCCCCACCCCCCCCCCCCCCCACCCCCCCCCCCCCCCACCCCCCCCCCCCCCCACCCCCCCCCCCCCCCACCCCCCCCCCCCCCCACCCCCCCCCCCCCCCACCCCCCCCCCCCCCCACCCCCCCCCCCCCCCACCCCCCCCCCCCCCCACCCCCCCCCCCCCCCACCCCCCCCCCCCCCCACCCCCCCCCCCCCCCACCCCCCCCCCCCCCCACCCCCCCCCCCCCCCACCCCCCCCCCCCCCCACCCCCCCCCCCCCCCACCCCCCCCCCCCCCCACCCCCCCCCCCCCCCACCCCCCCCCCCCCCCACCCCCCCCCCCCCCCACCCCCCCCCCCCCCCACCCCCCCCCCCCCCCACCCCCCCCCCCCCCCACCCCCCCCCCCCCCCACCCCCCCCCCCCCCCACCCCCCCCCCCCCCCACCCCCCCCCCCCCCCACCCCCCCCCCCCCCCACCCCCCCCCCCCCCCACCCCCCCCCCCCCCCACCCCCCCCCCCCCCCACCCCCCCCCCCCCCCACCCCCCCCCCCCCCCACCCCCCCCCCCCCCCACCCCCCCCCCCCCCCACCCCCCCCCCCCCCCACCCCCCCCCCCCCCCACCCCCCCCCCCCCCCACCCCCCCCCCCCCCCACCCCCCCCCCCCCCCACCCCCCCCCCCCCCCACCCCCCCCCCCCCCCACCCCCCCCCCCCCCCACCCCCCCCCCCCCCCACCCCCCCCCCCCCCCACCCCCCCCCCCCCCCACCCCCCCCCCCCCCCACCCCCCCCCCCCCCCACCCCCCCCCCCCCCCACCCCCCCCCCCCCCCACCCCCCCCCCCCCCCACCCCCCCCCCCCCCCACCCCCCCCCCCCCCCACCCCCCCCCCCCCCCACCCCCCCCCCCCCCCACCCCCCCCCCCCCCCACCCCCCCCCCCCCCCACCCCCCCCCCCCCCCACCCCCCCCCCCCCCCACCCCCCCCCCCCCCCACCCCCCCCCCCCCCCACCCCCCCCCCCCCCCACCCCCCCCCCCCCCCACCCCCCCCCCCCCCCACCCCCCCCCCCCCCCACCCCCCCCCCCCCCCACCCCCCCCCCCCCCCACCCCCCCCCCCCCCCACCCCCCCCCCCCCCCACCCCCCCCCCCCCCCACCCCCCCCCCCCCCCACCCCCCCCCCCCCCCACCCCCCCCCCCCCCCACCCCCCCCCCCCCCCACCCCCCCCCCCCCCCACCCCCCCCCCCCCCCACCCCCCCCCCCCCCCACCCCCCCCCCCCCCCACCCCCCCCCCCCCCCACCCCCCCCCCCCCCCACCCCCCCCCCCCCCCACCCCCCCCCCCCCCCACCCCCCCCCCCCCCCACCCCCCCCCCCCCCCACCCCCCCCCCCCCCCACCCCCCCCCCCCCCCACCCCCCCCCCCCCCCACCCCCCCCCCCCCCCACCCCCCCCCCCCCCCACCCCCCCCCCCCCCCACCCCCCCCCCCCCCCACCCCCCCCCCCCCCCACCCCCCCCCCCCCCCACCCCCCCCCCCCCCCACCCCCCCCCCCCCCCACCCCCCCCCCCCCCCACCCCCCCCCCCCCCCACCCCCCCCCCCCCCCACCCCCCCCCCCCCCCACCCCCCCCCCCCCCCACCCCCCCCCCCCCCCACCCCCCCCCCCCCCCACCCCCCCCCCCCCCCACCCCCCCCCCCCCCCACCCCCCCCCCCCCCCACCCCCCCCCCCCCCCACCCCCCCCCCCCCCCACCCCCCCCCCCCCCCACCCCCCCCCCCCCCCACCCCCCCCCCCCCCCACCCCCCCCCCCCCCCACCCCCCCCCCCCCCCACCCCCCCCCCCCCCCACCCCCCCCCCCCCCCACCCCCCCCCCCCCCCACCCCCCCCCCCCCCCACCCCCCCCCCCCCCCACCCCCCCCCCCCCCCACCCCCCCCCCCCCCCACCCCCCCCCCCCCCCACCCCCCCCCCCCCCCACCCCCCCCCCCCCCCACCCCCCCCCCCCCCCACCCCCCCCCCCCCCCACCCCCCCCCCCCCCCACCCCCCCCCCCCCCCACCCCCCCCCCCCCCCACCCCCCCCCCCCCCCACCCCCCCCCCCCCCCACCCCCCCCCCCCCCCACCCCCCCCCCCCCCCACCCCCCCCCCCCCCCACCCCCCCCCCCCCCCACCCCCCCCCCCCCCCACCCCCCCCCCCCCCCACCCCCCCCCCCCCCCACCCCCCCCCCCCCCCACCCCCCCCCCCCCCCACCCCCCCCCCCCCCCACCCCCCCCCCCCCCCACCCCCCCCCCCCCCCACCCCCCCCCCCCCCCACCCCCCCCCCCCCCCACCCCCCCCCCCCCCCACCCCCCCCCCCCCCCACCCCCCCCCCCCCCCACCCCCCCCCCCCCCCACCCCCCCCCCCCCCCACCCCCCCCCCCCCCCACCCCCCCCCCCCCCCACCCCCCCCCCCCCCCACCCCCCCCCCCCCCCACCCCCCCCCCCCCCCACCCCCCCCCCCCCCCACCCCCCCCCCCCCCCACCCCCCCCCCCCCCCACCCCCCCCCCCCCCCACCCCCCCCCCCCCCCACCCCCCCCCCCCCCCACCCCCCCCCCCCCCCACCCCCCCCCCCCCCCACCCCCCCCCCCCCCCACCCCCCCCCCCCCCCACCCCCCCCCCCCCCCACCCCCCCCCCCCCCCACCCCCCCCCCCCCCCACCCCCCCCCCCCCCCACCCCCCCCCCCCCCCACCCCCCCCCCCCCCCACCCCCCCCCCCCCCCACCCCCCCCCCCCCCCACCCCCCCCCCCCCCCACCCCCCCCCCCCCCCACCCCCCCCCCCCCCCACCCCCCCCCCCCCCCACCCCCCCCCCCCCCCACCCCCCCCCCCCCCCACCCCCCCCCCCCCCCACCCCCCCCCCCCCCCACCCCCCCCCCCCCCCACCCCCCCCCCCCCCCACCCCCCCCCCCCCCCACCCCCCCCCCCCCCCACCCCCCCCCCCCCCCACCCCCCCCCCCCCCCACCCCCCCCCCCCCCCACCCCCCCCCCCCCCCACCCCCCCCCCCCCCCACCCCCCCCCCCCCCCACCCCCCCCCCCCCCCACCCCCCCCCCCCCCCACCCCCCCCCCCCCCCACCCCCCCCCCCCCCCACCCCCCCCCCCCCCCACCCCCCCCCCCCCCCACCCCCCCCCCCCCCCACCCCCCCCCCCCCCCACCCCCCCCCCCCCCCACCCCCCCCCCCCCCCACCCCCCCCCCCCCCCACCCCCCCCCCCCCCCACCCCCCCCCCCCCCCACCCCCCCCCCCCCCCACCCCCCCCCCCCCCCACCCCCCCCCCCCCCCACCCCCCCCCCCCCCCACCCCCCCCCCCCCCCACCCCCCCCCCCCCCCACCCCCCCCCCCCCCCACCCCCCCCCCCCCCCACCCCCCCCCCCCCCCACCCCCCCCCCCCCCCACCCCCCCCCCCCCCCACCCCCCCCCCCCCCCACCCCCCCCCCCCCCCACCCCCCCCCCCCCCCACCCCCCCCCCCCCCCACCCCCCCCCCCCCCCACCCCCCCCCCCCCCCACCCCCCCCCCCCCCCACCCCCCCCCCCCCCCACCCCCCCCCCCCCCCACCCCCCCCCCCCCCCACCCCCCCCCCCCCCCACCCCCCCCCCCCCCCACCCCCCCCCCCCCCCACCCCCCCCCCCCCCCACCCCCCCCCCCCCCCACCCCCCCCCCCCCCCACCCCCCCCCCCCCCCACCCCCCCCCCCCCCCACCCCCCCCCCCCCCCACCCCCCCCCCCCCCCACCCCCCCCCCCCCCCACCCCCCCCCCCCCCCACCCCCCCCCCCCCCCACCCCCCCCCCCCCCCACCCCCCCCCCCCCCCACCCCCCCCCCCCCCCACCCCCCCCCCCCCCCACCCCCCCCCCCCCCCACCCCCCCCCCCCCCCACCCCCCCCCCCCCCCACCCCCCCCCCCCCCCACCCCCCCCCCCCCCCACCCCCCCCCCCCCCCACCCCCCCCCCCCCCCACCCCCCCCCCCCCCCACCCCCCCCCCCCCCCACCCCCCCCCCCCCCCACCCCCCCCCCCCCCCACCCCCCCCCCCCCCCACCCCCCCCCCCCCCCACCCCCCCCCCCCCCCACCCCCCCCCCCCCCCACCCCCCCCCCCCCCCACCCCCCCCCCCCCCCACCCCCCCCCCCCCCCACCCCCCCCCCCCCCCACCCCCCCCCCCCCCCACCCCCCCCCCCCCCCACCCCCCCCCCCCCCCACCCCCCCCCCCCCCCACCCCCCCCCCCCCCCACCCCCCCCCCCCCCCACCCCCCCCCCCCCCCACCCCCCCCCCCCCCCACCCCCCCCCCCCCCCACCCCCCCCCCCCCCCACCCCCCCCCCCCCCCACCCCCCCCCCCCCCCACCCCCCCCCCCCCCCACCCCCCCCCCCCCCCACCCCCCCCCCCCCCCACCCCCCCCCCCCCCCACCCCCCCCCCCCCCCACCCCCCCCCCCCCCCACCCCCCCCCCCCCCCACCCCCCCCCCCCCCCACCCCCCCCCCCCCCCACCCCCCCCCCCCCCCACCCCCCCCCCCCCCCACCCCCCCCCCCCCCCACCCCCCCCCCCCCCCACCCCCCCCCCCCCCCACCCCCCCCCCCCCCCACCCCCCCCCCCCCCCACCCCCCCCCCCCCCCACCCCCCCCCCCCCCCACCCCCCCCCCCCCCCACCCCCCCCCCCCCCCACCCCCCCCCCCCCCCACCCCCCCCCCCCCCCACCCCCCCCCCCCCCCACCCCCCCCCCCCCCCACCCCCCCCCCCCCCCACCCCCCCCCCCCCCCACCCCCCCCCCCCCCCACCCCCCCCCCCCCCCACCCCCCCCCCCCCCCACCCCCCCCCCCCCCCACCCCCCCCCCCCCCCACCCCCCCCCCCCCCCACCCCCCCCCCCCCCCACCCCCCCCCCCCCCCACCCCCCCCCCCCCCCACCCCCCCCCCCCCCCACCCCCCCCCCCCCCCACCCCCCCCCCCCCCCACCCCCCCCCCCCCCCACCCCCCCCCCCCCCCACCCCCCCCCCCCCCCACCCCCCCCCCCCCCCACCCCCCCCCCCCCCCACCCCCCCCCCCCCCCACCCCCCCCCCCCCCCACCCCCCCCCCCCCCCACCCCCCCCCCCCCCCACCCCCCCCCCCCCCCACCCCCCCCCCCCCCCACCCCCCCCCCCCCCCACCCCCCCCCCCCCCCACCCCCCCCCCCCCCCACCCCCCCCCCCCCCCACCCCCCCCCCCCCCCACCCCCCCCCCCCCCCACCCCCCCCCCCCCCCACCCCCCCCCCCCCCCACCCCCCCCCCCCCCCACCCCCCCCCCCCCCCACCCCCCCCCCCCCCCACCCCCCCCCCCCCCCACCCCCCCCCCCCCCCACCCCCCCCCCCCCCCACCCCCCCCCCCCCCCACCCCCCCCCCCCCCCACCCCCCCCCCCCCCCACCCCCCCCCCCCCCCACCCCCCCCCCCCCCCACCCCCCCCCCCCCCCACCCCCCCCCCCCCCCACCCCCCCCCCCCCCCACCCCCCCCCCCCCCCACCCCCCCCCCCCCCCACCCCCCCCCCCCCCCACCCCCCCCCCCCCCCACCCCCCCCCCCCCCCACCCCCCCCCCCCCCCACCCCCCCCCCCCCCCACCCCCCCCCCCCCCCACCCCCCCCCCCCCCCACCCCCCCCCCCCCCCACCCCCCCCCCCCCCCACCCCCCCCCCCCCCCACCCCCCCCCCCCCCCACCCCCCCCCCCCCCCACCCCCCCCCCCCCCCACCCCCCCCCCCCCCCACCCCCCCCCCCCCCCACCCCCCCCCCCCCCCACCCCCCCCCCCCCCCACCCCCCCCCCCCCCCACCCCCCCCCCCCCCCACCCCCCCCCCCCCCCACCCCCCCCCCCCCCCACCCCCCCCCCCCCCCACCCCCCCCCCCCCCCACCCCCCCCCCCCCCCACCCCCCCCCCCCCCCACCCCCCCCCCCCCCCACCCCCCCCCCCCCCCACCCCCCCCCCCCCCCACCCCCCCCCCCCCCCACCCCCCCCCCCCCCCACCCCCCCCCCCCCCCACCCCCCCCCCCCCCCACCCCCCCCCCCCCCCACCCCCCCCCCCCCCCACCCCCCCCCCCCCCCACCCCCCCCCCCCCCCACCCCCCCCCCCCCCCACCCCCCCCCCCCCCCACCCCCCCCCCCCCCCACCCCCCCCCCCCCCCACCCCCCCCCCCCCCCACCCCCCCCCCCCCCCACCCCCCCCCCCCCCCACCCCCCCCCCCCCCCACCCCCCCCCCCCCCCACCCCCCCCCCCCCCCACCCCCCCCCCCCCCCACCCCCCCCCCCCCCCACCCCCCCCCCCCCCCACCCCCCCCCCCCCCCACCCCCCCCCCCCCCCACCCCCCCCCCCCCCCACCCCCCCCCCCCCCCACCCCCCCCCCCCCCCACCCCCCCCCCCCCCCACCCCCCCCCCCCCCCACCCCCCCCCCCCCCCACCCCCCCCCCCCCCCACCCCCCCCCCCCCCCACCCCCCCCCCCCCCCACCCCCCCCCCCCCCCACCCCCCCCCCCCCCCACCCCCCCCCCCCCCCACCCCCCCCCCCCCCCACCCCCCCCCCCCCCCACCCCCCCCCCCCCCCACCCCCCCCCCCCCCCACCCCCCCCCCCCCCCACCCCCCCCCCCCCCCACCCCCCCCCCCCCCCACCCCCCCCCCCCCCCACCCCCCCCCCCCCCCACCCCCCCCCCCCCCCACCCCCCCCCCCCCCCACCCCCCCCCCCCCCCACCCCCCCCCCCCCCCACCCCCCCCCCCCCCCACCCCCCCCCCCCCCCACCCCCCCCCCCCCCCACCCCCCCCCCCCCCCACCCCCCCCCCCCCCCACCCCCCCCCCCCCCCACCCCCCCCCCCCCCCACCCCCCCCCCCCCCCACCCCCCCCCCCCCCCACCCCCCCCCCCCCCCACCCCCCCCCCCCCCCACCCCCCCCCCCCCCCACCCCCCCCCCCCCCCACCCCCCCCCCCCCCCACCCCCCCCCCCCCCCACCCCCCCCCCCCCCCACCCCCCCCCCCCCCCACCCCCCCCCCCCCCCACCCCCCCCCCCCCCCACCCCCCCCCCCCCCCACCCCCCCCCCCCCCCACCCCCCCCCCCCCCCACCCCCCCCCCCCCCCACCCCCCCCCCCCCCCACCCCCCCCCCCCCCCACCCCCCCCCCCCCCCACCCCCCCCCCCCCCCACCCCCCCCCCCCCCCACCCCCCCCCCCCCCCACCCCCCCCCCCCCCCACCCCCCCCCCCCCCCACCCCCCCCCCCCCCCACCCCCCCCCCCCCCCACCCCCCCCCCCCCCCACCCCCCCCCCCCCCCACCCCCCCCCCCCCCCACCCCCCCCCCCCCCCACCCCCCCCCCCCCCCACCCCCCCCCCCCCCCACCCCCCCCCCCCCCCACCCCCCCCCCCCCCCACCCCCCCCCCCCCCCACCCCCCCCCCCCCCCACCCCCCCCCCCCCCCACCCCCCCCCCCCCCCACCCCCCCCCCCCCCCACCCCCCCCCCCCCCCACCCCCCCCCCCCCCCACCCCCCCCCCCCCCCACCCCCCCCCCCCCCCACCCCCCCCCCCCCCCACCCCCCCCCCCCCCCACCCCCCCCCCCCCCCACCCCCCCCCCCCCCCACCCCCCCCCCCCCCCACCCCCCCCCCCCCCCACCCCCCCCCCCCCCCACCCCCCCCCCCCCCCACCCCCCCCCCCCCCCACCCCCCCCCCCCCCCACCCCCCCCCCCCCCCACCCCCCCCCCCCCCCACCCCCCCCCCCCCCCACCCCCCCCCCCCCCCACCCCCCCCCCCCCCCACCCCCCCCCCCCCCCACCCCCCCCCCCCCCCACCCCCCCCCCCCCCCACCCCCCCCCCCCCCCACCCCCCCCCCCCCCCACCCCCCCCCCCCCCCACCCCCCCCCCCCCCCACCCCCCCCCCCCCCCACCCCCCCCCCCCCCCACCCCCCCCCCCCCCCACCCCCCCCCCCCCCCACCCCCCCCCCCCCCCACCCCCCCCCCCCCCCACCCCCCCCCCCCCCCACCCCCCCCCCCCCCCACCCCCCCCCCCCCCCACCCCCCCCCCCCCCCACCCCCCCCCCCCCCCACCCCCCCCCCCCCCCACCCCCCCCCCCCCCCACCCCCCCCCCCCCCCACCCCCCCCCCCCCCCACCCCCCCCCCCCCCCACCCCCCCCCCCCCCCACCCCCCCCCCCCCCCACCCCCCCCCCCCCCCACCCCCCCCCCCCCCCACCCCCCCCCCCCCCCACCCCCCCCCCCCCCCACCCCCCCCCCCCCCCACCCCCCCCCCCCCCCACCCCCCCCCCCCCCCACCCCCCCCCCCCCCCACCCCCCCCCCCCCCCACCCCCCCCCCCCCCCACCCCCCCCCCCCCCCACCCCCCCCCCCCCCCACCCCCCCCCCCCCCCACCCCCCCCCCCCCCCACCCCCCCCCCCCCCCACCCCCCCCCCCCCCCACCCCCCCCCCCCCCCACCCCCCCCCCCCCCCACCCCCCCCCCCCCCCACCCCCCCCCCCCCCCACCCCCCCCCCCCCCCACCCCCCCCCCCCCCCACCCCCCCCCCCCCCCACCCCCCCCCCCCCCCACCCCCCCCCCCCCCCACCCCCCCCCCCCCCCACCCCCCCCCCCCCCCACCCCCCCCCCCCCCCACCCCCCCCCCCCCCCACCCCCCCCCCCCCCCACCCCCCCCCCCCCCCACCCCCCCCCCCCCCCACCCCCCCCCCCCCCCACCCCCCCCCCCCCCCACCCCCCCCCCCCCCCACCCCCCCCCCCCCCCACCCCCCCCCCCCCCCACCCCCCCCCCCCCCCACCCCCCCCCCCCCCCACCCCCCCCCCCCCCCACCCCCCCCCCCCCCCACCCCCCCCCCCCCCCACCCCCCCCCCCCCCCACCCCCCCCCCCCCCCACCCCCCCCCCCCCCCACCCCCCCCCCCCCCCACCCCCCCCCCCCCCCACCCCCCCCCCCCCCCACCCCCCCCCCCCCCCACCCCCCCCCCCCCCCACCCCCCCCCCCCCCCACCCCCCCCCCCCCCCACCCCCCCCCCCCCCCACCCCCCCCCCCCCCCACCCCCCCCCCCCCCCACCCCCCCCCCCCCCCACCCCCCCCCCCCCCCACCCCCCCCCCCCCCCACCCCCCCCCCCCCCCACCCCCCCCCCCCCCCACCCCCCCCCCCCCCCACCCCCCCCCCCCCCCACCCCCCCCCCCCCCCACCCCCCCCCCCCCCCACCCCCCCCCCCCCCCACCCCCCCCCCCCCCCACCCCCCCCCCCCCCCACCCCCCCCCCCCCCCACCCCCCCCCCCCCCCACCCCCCCCCCCCCCCACCCCCCCCCCCCCCCACCCCCCCCCCCCCCCACCCCCCCCCCCCCCCACCCCCCCCCCCCCCCACCCCCCCCCCCCCCCACCCCCCCCCCCCCCCACCCCCCCCCCCCCCCACCCCCCCCCCCCCCCACCCCCCCCCCCCCCCACCCCCCCCCCCCCCCACCCCCCCCCCCCCCCACCCCCCCCCCCCCCCACCCCCCCCCCCCCCCACCCCCCCCCCCCCCCACCCCCCCCCCCCCCCACCCCCCCCCCCCCCCACCCCCCCCCCCCCCCACCCCCCCCCCCCCCCACCCCCCCCCCCCCCCACCCCCCCCCCCCCCCACCCCCCCCCCCCCCCACCCCCCCCCCCCCCCACCCCCCCCCCCCCCCACCCCCCCCCCCCCCCACCCCCCCCCCCCCCCACCCCCCCCCCCCCCCACCCCCCCCCCCCCCCACCCCCCCCCCCCCCCACCCCCCCCCCCCCCCACCCCCCCCCCCCCCCACCCCCCCCCCCCCCCACCCCCCCCCCCCCCCACCCCCCCCCCCCCCCACCCCCCCCCCCCCCCACCCCCCCCCCCCCCCACCCCCCCCCCCCCCCACCCCCCCCCCCCCCCACCCCCCCCCCCCCCCACCCCCCCCCCCCCCCACCCCCCCCCCCCCCCACCCCCCCCCCCCCCCACCCCCCCCCCCCCCCACCCCCCCCCCCCCCCACCCCCCCCCCCCCCCACCCCCCCCCCCCCCCACCCCCCCCCCCCCCCACCCCCCCCCCCCCCCACCCCCCCCCCCCCCCACCCCCCCCCCCCCCCACCCCCCCCCCCCCCCACCCCCCCCCCCCCCCACCCCCCCCCCCCCCCACCCCCCCCCCCCCCCACCCCCCCCCCCCCCCACCCCCCCCCCCCCCCACCCCCCCCCCCCCCCACCCCCCCCCCCCCCCACCCCCCCCCCCCCCCACCCCCCCCCCCCCCCACCCCCCCCCCCCCCCACCCCCCCCCCCCCCCACCCCCCCCCCCCCCCACCCCCCCCCCCCCCCACCCCCCCCCCCCCCCACCCCCCCCCCCCCCCACCCCCCCCCCCCCCCACCCCCCCCCCCCCCCACCCCCCCCCCCCCCCACCCCCCCCCCCCCCCACCCCCCCCCCCCCCCACCCCCCCCCCCCCCCACCCCCCCCCCCCCCCACCCCCCCCCCCCCCCACCCCCCCCCCCCCCCACCCCCCCCCCCCCCCACCCCCCCCCCCCCCCACCCCCCCCCCCCCCCACCCCCCCCCCCCCCCACCCCCCCCCCCCCCCACCCCCCCCCCCCCCCACCCCCCCCCCCCCCCACCCCCCCCCCCCCCCACCCCCCCCCCCCCCCACCCCCCCCCCCCCCCACCCCCCCCCCCCCCCACCCCCCCCCCCCCCCACCCCCCCCCCCCCCCACCCCCCCCCCCCCCCACCCCCCCCCCCCCCCACCCCCCCCCCCCCCCACCCCCCCCCCCCCCCACCCCCCCCCCCCCCCACCCCCCCCCCCCCCCACCCCCCCCCCCCCCCACCCCCCCCCCCCCCCACCCCCCCCCCCCCCCACCCCCCCCCCCCCCCACCCCCCCCCCCCCCCACCCCCCCCCCCCCCCACCCCCCCCCCCCCCCACCCCCCCCCCCCCCCACCCCCCCCCCCCCCCACCCCCCCCCCCCCCCACCCCCCCCCCCCCCCACCCCCCCCCCCCCCCACCCCCCCCCCCCCCCACCCCCCCCCCCCCCCACCCCCCCCCCCCCCCACCCCCCCCCCCCCCCACCCCCCCCCCCCCCCACCCCCCCCCCCCCCCACCCCCCCCCCCCCCCACCCCCCCCCCCCCCCACCCCCCCCCCCCCCCACCCCCCCCCCCCCCCACCCCCCCCCCCCCCCACCCCCCCCCCCCCCCACCCCCCCCCCCCCCCACCCCCCCCCCCCCCCACCCCCCCCCCCCCCCACCCCCCCCCCCCCCCACCCCCCCCCCCCCCCACCCCCCCCCCCCCCCACCCCCCCCCCCCCCCACCCCCCCCCCCCCCCACCCCCCCCCCCCCCCACCCCCCCCCCCCCCCACCCCCCCCCCCCCCCACCCCCCCCCCCCCCCACCCCCCCCCCCCCCCACCCCCCCCCCCCCCCACCCCCCCCCCCCCCCACCCCCCCCCCCCCCCACCCCCCCCCCCCCCCACCCCCCCCCCCCCCCACCCCCCCCCCCCCCCACCCCCCCCCCCCCCCACCCCCCCCCCCCCCCACCCCCCCCCCCCCCCACCCCCCCCCCCCCCCACCCCCCCCCCCCCCCACCCCCCCCCCCCCCCACCCCCCCCCCCCCCCACCCCCCCCCCCCCCCACCCCCCCCCCCCCCCACCCCCCCCCCCCCCCACCCCCCCCCCCCCCCACCCCCCCCCCCCCCCACCCCCCCCCCCCCCCACCCCCCCCCCCCCCCACCCCCCCCCCCCCCCACCCCCCCCCCCCCCCACCCCCCCCCCCCCCCACCCCCCCCCCCCCCCACCCCCCCCCCCCCCCACCCCCCCCCCCCCCCACCCCCCCCCCCCCCCACCCCCCCCCCCCCCCACCCCCCCCCCCCCCCACCCCCCCCCCCCCCCACCCCCCCCCCCCCCCACCCCCCCCCCCCCCCACCCCCCCCCCCCCCCACCCCCCCCCCCCCCCACCCCCCCCCCCCCCCACCCCCCCCCCCCCCCACCCCCCCCCCCCCCCACCCCCCCCCCCCCCCACCCCCCCCCCCCCCCACCCCCCCCCCCCCCCACCCCCCCCCCCCCCCACCCCCCCCCCCCCCCACCCCCCCCCCCCCCCACCCCCCCCCCCCCCCACCCCCCCCCCCCCCCACCCCCCCCCCCCCCCACCCCCCCCCCCCCCCACCCCCCCCCCCCCCCACCCCCCCCCCCCCCCACCCCCCCCCCCCCCCACCCCCCCCCCCCCCCACCCCCCCCCCCCCCCACCCCCCCCCCCCCCCACCCCCCCCCCCCCCCACCCCCCCCCCCCCCCACCCCCCCCCCCCCCCACCCCCCCCCCCCCCCACCCCCCCCCCCCCCCACCCCCCCCCCCCCCCACCCCCCCCCCCCCCCACCCCCCCCCCCCCCCACCCCCCCCCCCCCCCACCCCCCCCCCCCCCCACCCCCCCCCCCCCCCACCCCCCCCCCCCCCCACCCCCCCCCCCCCCCACCCCCCCCCCCCCCCACCCCCCCCCCCCCCCACCCCCCCCCCCCCCCACCCCCCCCCCCCCCCACCCCCCCCCCCCCCCACCCCCCCCCCCCCCCACCCCCCCCCCCCCCCACCCCCCCCCCCCCCCACCCCCCCCCCCCCCCACCCCCCCCCCCCCCCACCCCCCCCCCCCCCCACCCCCCCCCCCCCCCACCCCCCCCCCCCCCCACCCCCCCCCCCCCCCACCCCCCCCCCCCCCCACCCCCCCCCCCCCCCACCCCCCCCCCCCCCCACCCCCCCCCCCCCCCACCCCCCCCCCCCCCCACCCCCCCCCCCCCCCACCCCCCCCCCCCCCCACCCCCCCCCCCCCCCACCCCCCCCCCCCCCCACCCCCCCCCCCCCCCACCCCCCCCCCCCCCCACCCCCCCCCCCCCCCACCCCCCCCCCCCCCCACCCCCCCCCCCCCCCACCCCCCCCCCCCCCCACCCCCCCCCCCCCCCACCCCCCCCCCCCCCCACCCCCCCCCCCCCCCACCCCCCCCCAAGGAACTACAATTCCCATCAGCCCCTACCAGCATGGCCAATTGGCCATGCTGACAGAGGCTGATGGGAATTGTAGTTCCTGAACATCTGGAGAGCCGCAGGTTCCCTACCCCTGATCTAGAGCATCGACTGTCTGTAGCCACCTCAGGACTTCAGTTTCTCCCAGACTCTGGGCTATTATGCACAGCATAATTTTACTGGGTTACATTTGGTATTTTAAAATCTGTGTCTATTTTATCCTGGTTTCTCCCTTTATATGGGTGCTCGTTTCCATGATTGGGAGGAAATGCTCTAATTTGTTTCATATGAGCCCAGGTCACTATCATGAGCAAAAAATGTACTTGGAGGAATGTTTCAGGAAGGGTGGGCTGCCATGCTGGTCAGTGACTTAGCAGAGATGAAACTGACATGACGTCAATGGGGAGATCAAGAAAGATCAGGCGGCGAGTAGGAAAAATAAACCTGTTTTGCTCCCATGGTGTTCACAGAGAAACAGGCTCAATGCAGGATTTTGGGGAAAGATTGCAATTTTAGCAGTTTTTGGAAAAAAAAGGATGAAGGGAATATCATGGGACCAACCTGTTTTAGGACCAGGAACCATGCAAACTTCTTGGCCAAACCGGGATATTTCCCTGCTCAATCTGGAATACTTGGACCATGTGGAATAGACCTCAATGGTTCCTCCAGGGGAACTTATCTTTGCTGTCTAGAGATCAACTGTAATTCCAGGAGAACATCAGACCACACCTTATTCTGCTAGCAGCACAATTTTCATCCTGGATTTTGAGTTTCTTTTGCAAATTTTACCAAAAACTCTTGAATTAGTTATTGAAGGGAATGCAGCATTCTTCAGTCACTTCATCTCACCTTAAAAGTTAGTATGTATATAGATTTTTGAAATGATATATGCTCATCCATAGCACTTGGACCTCAGCAAGAATTGCAATGAAGTTTATAACAGAAAAAAATACTCATGAATTCTTGTGTAAATTTCTTGTTGTCATCCACAGTACTGGCACCAAAGAAGTAAAATACTGAACAAAGAAATTGCTTTGGAAAACATGTGCTAGAAAATACTTCTAACTTCAGCTTCTATCTTCAGCTTCTAACTTCAGCTAAGTAACATACTTTTTTAGATTCCTGGGGTGGCGGGGAAAAGAAGCTATCGCAAGATGGTATTCCTTTTATACCTACCATAAAAGAACTACTAGGGCAGGGATGACTGGGAAGCTAAAAATAGCTCTGGGGAAAAAATGGATCACAGGGTCCCCTTGTCTTTTCATCCCATTTCTCAGTCCAGCATGAGTTTGGCAAGGGTCTGGCAACCCAATCTTCAGTATGTTTACTCAGAAATAAGTTCCAATCTATTCAGTGGCTTACTTGGCTTCTTCCTAGGAAATCCAGTCCAGTCCAGTCCAGTCCAGTCTAAGGCCTTTATTTGCATCTATTCTTTCCAGACAAATGTGCACAAGTCTGAACTTCAAGCCTGTAATCATATGCACAGTTATCTGTGAGAAAGACCCACTGAATAAAATTGCGATTACTTCTGAGTAAACATGCATAGTATTACAGGACATGGCTGCAATCCTATGCACACTCACCTAGAAGTGAGCCTCAATAAATATACTGAAATTTAGAGATTGTGGAGGCAAAACAGATGGAGACTGAGATGGGGATGTGCTGGGAAGGTTTGAGGCAATCCAGGAACCCCTGCAGCATGGTTTGCAAGGAGAAGAGGCAGATGGAGCAGCATTCCCTTGTCTTCAGTGTAGCAGCAGCAGGCTGTGCAAACAAGCCTGGCCACTCCCCAGCACCCGAGCAGCTCTTTGCATGAAAAAGAGACATAAGGCTTGTGCAGTTATGCTTTCTCTATGTAGTGAAGTAAAATCCAGAACAGAAAGTAGAGCTATTGCCTGGGAAGACATTTTAGAAGTGGCTGCTCCCCTGCTCCCTAAGCCCCATGTTTAACATCCATCTTCTCTTCAAATGACAGAGAAAAATCTGGAGCAAGCTGAGCTGGTTGGAGACAGAATTGTCTCTCTATGTGTGCAAGACAGAGCTCCACCGACCTTGCTGCTTTCACACCTGCTGAAATAATGCACTTTCAATGCACTTTGCAATTAGATTTTACTGTGTGAAATGACACAATTGATTTGCAACAGTTGCTGAAGTGCTTTGAAAGTGGATTTAAAGTGCATTATTCGGCATTTGTGAAGGTGGGAGTTGGGTGGGTTGACCCGCACAGGAGAGGCCCACTAGGAATTCTCTCGGCAACTATAATGGCCAATCCCCCTGGTATATTTGTAAAAAATCATATATTTAATGAGTTGAAGCAAAGAGTAAGAGTTATTCTTTGTGCAAAGGATAGTTACATGCTTCAGCAATATATGTATTGGTTGCTCATTTGACGGCACTGATGTCTAAGAGATTGTACTGCTGTGGCAGCATAAATACGACAGGGTTAATTCTGCAGGAAACCCTTAGCTTCATACTGTCAAATATTTATAAATGGTCAGTACAACACAGGGCAAGGTGATGCGTGGCATCACTATTCATGGTCTCTAGAAGCTGTGATTTGTGATGCATACATATTATGTAAATTTAAGATGGTATTTTGCATGCTGTTTTTTGAATCTGCTAGTCATAGGATGGGTGCTGAAGGGCACTGAAGTCCTACTTCCCTCTACTGAAATTCCTATTTACTTCCTCTTTTTTGTCTTCTGAAAGACATGGAGGGTGTACAGCTCATTGGCTACTGTGATGGATAGCTGCAATCTGAGGAATTATCTTTCCCTTTCACCTATCTTTAAAATGCTTCAGATTAGAATTTGGATATTCTTAAAGAATGAAAGGCAAAATTTTCAGGATTCTGAATTCTACTTGTAGTAGCATTAACAATAGGTCGTGGTTTGATTGTGGAATGGCAGATTATTTAGTATAAGTATATACTTATTTATATACTTTAATATAGTACTTATTTATTTTCCAATATTTCATTAAACAATCTACAGGAACCGAGAAAAGGATCCCCAAAAGCAGGTTATTGGTTTGCATTCATTGTATTGCCTTTTTCTCCAAGTACTTTGATTATGTGCCAGTTCGTTACCAAGTGATATTTTGATTATGTGTGGAGCCAGGAAGATTTTAGACTCTTCCATTTTATACAGTGCCTCCCATGAAAATGCTATTCTTGATTGACTGTTTGGTGGCCAAAGTCTAAAGCCCCAGCTACCAGTGTAACGGGGCTAATGGCTGAGAGCAGCCAATGTTAACATTGGCTTCTATACCAACCAGGTCCGGCAGGGGTGCTGGGGCATTGGCCTAGCATCTGGTATAGTGTCCCAGTGCTGGGGAGGTGGCAGCGGCTACAGGCTGGCGGAATTTCCCTTTGGCTGGTGTGAGTGCCCCAAGGAGGACAAATCCACTGGTGCAGCATGGTGCCACTCCTACAGGCTGATTCAGTTCTTCCCTTTGGATAGAGCTGTCAGCCATAGCAACTGTCAGCAACTGTCAATGTTCTTAACTAACTGATGCTAGCCTCCCTGCAATTGGTGGACAGCTATCAGTGGAAGAATTCTGACTTGGTGCTGTAAATCCATCACAGGTGTACATTCAGACCTTTAGGAAAGTCCTGAAATTCTCTTCCTTATAGCATTTCCTTTCAATATTTAAAGTCAGACTTTGCCTGTAGCATATGAGCTTATTGAACACTTTATTGTGCCTCGTTTCAAACATTTCTGACTTAGGTTCATTATTTAAATTATCTTAGTTCTGTAGTCCATGAAGTATTACCTTCTGTCTGAACCCATATGTAATTTTAAAGGCACAAAAAATTGTGAAATTTTACTCTCCTCCCCTGAGCTGCTTTTGCACCTGGCTGCATGCCTAGAAAATAGGGATGGCCAAAAGGAAAAAGGCAGTGGGTGCTAGGTTAAAGAAAGATTCTAATATAATTTGCAAAAAAAGGTGATATTCATGTATAAATCAAACAAGCAATGCATATAATTATACATGTAAATTCTGTTGTTTTACATTAACACATTAATACAATATGAACTTGGTCACACAATCTAAAGGGATTCTACAACACAATTATACTGTCATAAACAAGAACTGAGTTCTACATTTCAATATAAAATTTTCTTGCCTAAATTTTGATACAGTATATTCATAAATCAGTCTGAAAGGTAACAAGTTCAAAGTACAGAGGTTAAAAAACTCAGTGTATAAGAGCAATGTAGATAGCAAAGGACTGCGGATATCAGGTAAATTTGGGGGATAGCAAGACAGGAAACAAGTAGTCATTATCAGTCTTCCAGTCTACAAAAATGTCCCATACAATTAACTATATATAAGAATAATAACACAATGCACACAAAATGCAATACAAAGCCCATGATCTTGTTCATCCTCAGTGGGACCTATGGCTGCACGTGAAGAGGAACTTCTAAGAAATTGTGTTTGGCTTATAACCTGTGAAAATGGAGGAATAGGAGAAAGTCACTCCATTTATAAAGTAAAAAAGAAACAAAAGATCTACTGTGTCATCAGCTCTCTTAAAAATTAGGGATAATAACTTCCAGTCTATAGAAAAATGAACACTTCTTTATATTACCACCTATCTAAAAATTACTTATTCTCTTGTGGCCTATCATGTACTGTTTTCACAAAGGTTATATCAGAAGAACCCATGCTGCTCTCTAATGGAAATTCCAGACAGGGTTTTGCTTTAATCCATCATATATATCAGAAGACATGACAATTTTCTCTTTCTTCTTTTCCTGTTCTTTAAAAGGGTGAGAAGATAAATTCTGGGTTTCAAATTGTGCCTATGCAGAAGAGCTGTACTGAGCCTCGTTTTCAGATATCACATTACGGTCTTGCTTTTCACTTTGCTAATTCTATCTAATTATGATCATTACCAAACTAACATGAAATGCAAAAAGCTAAGCAATTTGCCATGACCTCTGGTTCAGATTTCTGTAGGGCCTTTACTTTGTGAGTTTCATAATGTACCATCTCCCCACAGGTTTTTGCTGACCACTTTGTACACATAATATGTTTCTTTTTTTCCCTACATGGATAATCTAAGTGAAAGACAGTTTCTTCTGTTCAGCATTACACTTGATTTATAACTGTAGAATGCTAAATACAAGAAAAGGTCTAAGCTTACCTAAATATTCTGTACTGATTTCACTCAGTCACACTTTACTTCCCATTTCCTCTTACTGAACAGAAAATTAAAAACAACAAATAATTTTTGGAGAATGTCTCTTACACCTCCATGTGGCTGGCAGCCAACATCCATGTGCCATCTCAATTGAAAGGGGATAGTCCTCTAGAGATGCCTCCTAAGCAGTGGTGTAGCACCAAGGGGACAGGGTGTATGCGCAATACACTGGATGTGTGCTGTGGCGGGGGCTTGACGGGGTGTTTTGGGGGTGTTCCAGGGTGGGCAAGGGCATAACAAGGGCACAAGGTGCACGCTTACCCCAGGCGCAGTTTCCCCTAGCTCTGGCCCTGCTCCTAAGTAAGCCCATTGACACTGAGAAGGAAGTGCATAAGGACATAACAGTAATAATGTTTAGATTCGTGTTTATATATATAGATAAAAGCAATTAAAAGCAATTAAAACAAAACACAAAGACACATAAGTAGCAGGAAAGGTCAGTAAGAATCATGGAGGGAATTCTAGACAAAACAAATAAGTTTTCACCCAGTGGAAGAAGATAATGACAGAAGACCCCAGAGGAATCACCCTAGGTGAATTCTATACTGCCACTATAGAGTGATGGTGTACTGCTCAAGGGTCAAGGGCTTCCATTCTTATTCATCGCTGAAATAGAAACAAATGATTTTAGTGTATATCTTTGGCTTGGCCAACACACCCACTGATCATTTATTTCAACTAAGCACCTACAATGAGATGAACACATCTACCTCAGAACCGTTCCCCAACTGTACAGGCCACCTGAGTAATGATAAAATCAATTTAACAAATCAATCTGCCAATACGGCTCCCTCAAGATTAGTGTGACACTGAGGCTGCTTACATTGGGTTAGCGTTCTGATAGCATATTGGATGCTATCCAGTAAAATTTGTTTAGAAAAATCTTCCACCAATACCAGTACTATCTTACTGATATCCAGCCTTCATAAAGCATTTTAATTGTCTGAACCGAAAACTTATAATTTGCCATTATGAAAAGGGGAAAAGTAACATTATTCAGGCATGATTCAATAAGACGATATGTGAAGTGAAACTCATGTCAAATCTCAGAAAACAATACATTAAAAAATTGTGGTTAATGGGAAGCTAGAACCAGAGAATATTACAGACTGAAACAGAGATGCTGGAGTCTGTCCAGCCCTGTCTAGTTGTTCTGAAGGGAAGATTCAGATCTGAGTCTAAATTATGTGGGAAAATATTTTTAATGGTAATAAAGATTGATGATGGATGCCCATGAAACCCTCAGCCAAGGAAGCCCCTTTTTTCTTTGAGGTTTGATTCCCTTCTGCACACATGACCTCTGCCCAAAGACTGAATTTTTTTATTATTCTTACATTCCAATGGCAAAGACTCCTTTCCCTCAGTGTCCTAGGCTAAGAGGTATAAAAAGTCACTCCTCAAGTGGTTCTGGTGGGTTTTCTGGACTGTGTGGCCATGGTCTGGTGGATCTTGTTCCTAACGTTTCACCTGCATCTGTGGCTGGCATCTTGAGAGGTGTATCACAGACGGAAGTCTGTTACACAGTGTTAGGAACAAGATCCACCAGATCATGGCCACACAGCCCAGAAAACCCACCAGAACCAGTTGAATCTGGCCGTGAAAGCCTTCGACAATACATCACTCCTCAAGTGTTGACTTTTGTAGCTTGTTCAGAAACACCTTGTTATACAAGTCTCATGGCAGGTCCCTAATCTTTCCTGGATCCTGACTCTCTGACCTGGCACTGTGCTTTCTGCCTTCACCTGGTCAGCTTCATCTGACACACCTTATTTCACACAGTGAACCCAGTGGTGGGATTTAAACATTTTAACAACAGGTTCCGATGGGGGTGGGGCCAACAGGGCCGGGTGGGGCATGATGTGGTGGGGGCGTGGCCTGGGCATTCCGGGGGTGGGGCGTTCCAGAGCTGGGCAGTTCCAGAGCGGGGCGGGCATTCCTCACTTGATGAGATTTGTTTGTTGTACCCAAGGACAGAGATTACCCCCTTGTTCCTAGTGGAGTTAATCATTAACAACCGGTTCTTCGAACTGAGAAAATTTTAACAACCGGTTCTACCGAATAGGTGCGAATAGGCTGCATCCCACCTCTGAGTGAACCCATTCTCTTTCCTCAAATTAGAATTGTATGTCTCATTTTCTTTTATAAATTTTGTTTCTTTGTAGGTAGGCAGTGTTCTAGGGAGAGCTTTCATGTTGTTATTGCTGTTCCATCATATTGTGTTTATATTCTGTACTTTCATCATTGCTCTATTATGTAGATTATTTGATTTTTTTTCTGTTCGCTAAATTAAAAAAAAACTTTGTTGAAGAGTTTTTTCTTTCCATTTTTCCAAGTGTTGATCTGAATCTGTACCTCCATATACATGGTCCCAAATATTTAAATGCCCAAAATACATGTGTTTGTTCTGTGTGAGCAGGGGGACTACTCTGCACTTTATGGCCCTGGCACAGGTATAGTGATTTGGGTAACGATAGGTTTTAGATTTTTTTTTTGCACCTGAGTGAAGCTTTGCTCATGAAGAGTCAGCCACTTTCAGGTAATACACAATGCAATTGTAAGAACCCTGTTCTGGGAGTAAGCCTCATTAAATAGACCAGCTTAGGAATACACTGTAAAACACTAAGCCTACATCTACATATCATTAGATATTGCGCTTTAGCAATCATTTGCAGCTGGATAGTTTTGTCCATATATAAAACATACAGTTATGAATAGTGCGTCGAAAAAACAATATCCAGTGATGTACAGGTGCTTAGTTTGCAGCTCCCGGTTTCTTCCAATCAATACTTCTTTTGTGACACCTTCCTTCTCTTAAAGTGATAGATATGCTTTCTGGAATATATCTATCTGTAAAATATTCTGATTATTGAATGCCAGTTTCCACTGCAGTCAAATGAGGCTTATATATAATTTTTCTGAAATGTGCCCCAATCACTGAACATTATCATGGAAAAGACTCTGTTATTGTGACATTATAAGCTCTGCTGAGCTTTAAGGATGCTTTGATTCTCTTTTCTCTTCCAGAATATATAAAGCAATTGCATCACAGAGAAACATTTTATAACTAAATGATGGTAAGTGAAAACTGAATATTATACCTTTCATTACCAAAATGTTGTGCCAAGAACCCAAATGTGAAGGTAAAGAACCACCAACACTATACATTTCATAACATGACAAATGATTTGGGGGTAATATAGCATCTGCAATGAACATTATGCATTACGAAGGTGATGAGGCTGAACTCAGATAGAGATTTTTGCAAGACAATCCAAGATCCACATTTGCAGCTCTTCCTAGTGAGAGGTTTACTTGCACAATTTTTGCCTACTTTTCCAGGTAGTTCTAGAAATGGAAGATCAAAGGAGGAAAGGTGATATGGACTATGTGAATATTAAGTAAAGAAAAACATTTTTTTCTACAAACAAAACTTCCTTTTTTACAATGATATTTGGCATAACTTGAATAGTTTCCTCAAGAACAGGGGTCTTCAAACTATGGCCCTCCAGATGTTCATAGACTACAATTCCCATGAGCCCTACCACTTGGCCAGGCTGGCAGAGGCTGATGGGAATTGTAGTCCGTGAACATCTGGAGGGCCATAGTTTGAAGACCCCTGCTCAAGAAGGTTGACGTGAGAGATTTAAGTTAGTGTGTTTCTGCTGGTTCTGCAACTGAGAATATGACTCAGAGGAAGATGTTTTTATGTGTATGTATATATATCAGGTATATCAGGCTAGCCTGATCTTCGCAGATCTTGGAAGTAAAGCAGGGTTGGTCCTGGTATTTGGGTGGGAGACCACCAAGGAAGTCCAGGGTTGCTAGGCAGAGGCAGGCAATGGCAAATCATCCTTGAATGTCTTACCTCAAAAATCTTACAGAGTCACCATAAGTCAGCTGTGACTTGATGGCACTGGTTAGTTTTGTTTCCCCTGATAGCACAGGGAACACCAAAACCTTAAGTACAAACATTCCAGAGGTGGTAGCCATGTCAGTTTGTTGCAGCAAAATTTAACAGAATCCCAGATGCACACTGATGATGGACAAAATTCATTCCAGTCTAAGCTTTCATGAGTCATAGTTCATTTCATAAGATATATGAAGCTTATGCTTCAAGTGACAAGTGACAGTAACTTTTTACTATATCCATTTGCTATGAATATACACCTCATGCCTCTGATGAAATGAGCTGTAATCCACAAATAAATTTGCTTTTATTTTGAGGACAAACTAAATCTGTTTTTTTTGTTATAATTTAGGCTATATCACAACATCCATGTGAAATATGAAATTTTGGAAATATCTGATCCTAACACTAAGACAATAGATACTCCCAATAATGAGTGTTAGTTAATAGCCAGAACATAATATTGTTTGAATCAGCACTCACACATATGTCCAATGTACATAAAGTTTTCATGTTCAAAATACATGCTGCATTTCCTTCTGCATCTGGAAAACAAAAATCAGAGCATTACAAAAAAGGGGAGGCAGATGGTGGGGTAGTAAAGAGCTGCAAAAAAGCCTGGCTCCAATCTCAGCCCACTCTGAGGTTTGCGGGTACCTTGTATCTTGTATTCGGATCGGCTCATATTTGGGCAGGGTGTATTTGGGCCGCTTATGGCCCAAATATGCCTGAATAGGCTTGGATTTGGTCCAAATCACCAAGCCTACATGTGACTTCTAAACAACTTAATCCAACTTTCTGAGATGGAGACAGAATAGATTAGCATGACATAACTGGCTTTGATGACAGTGCAGACTTTCATTTGTTTATTTAATTCTATTTATAGGCCACCCTTCACTTTTTGGCCTATAAATCGAATCTTCTGTGTGTATTAACCAAATAAGCCTAAAGCACATTCAGAAAAAATGTTATTCCACTGGTCTGATTCCCCACTCCTCCACATGAGTGGCGGACCCTTATCTGGTGAACTAGGTTTGTTTTTCTGCTCCTACCCATGAAGCCTGGTGTATGACCTTTGGTTAGTCATAGTTCTTCAGAACTCTCTCAGTCCCACCTACCTCACAAGGTGTCTTTTGTGGAGAATGGAAAGGAAGTTGTTTGTAAACTGCTTAGGAGACAGAAAGGCTGTGTATAAATCCAAACTCTTCCTCTTCATCTGCTGATTCACTACCTCACTGACATTAAATTACATGGGAATTCTTCAATGGCTGATCTCATTCCTCCAAGGTCAGGCTCAGTTCTACAGGGTCTGTAAGTTGGAAATGGTCTGCCAGCTCTATGGTTGAGGAAAACAATGTAATTACATAGCAACTGGCCTGTCTTTCCCTTCTCCTTTCCTTTCCCCTTCCCCTCAGTTCTCTTCCTTTTGGACTGGTTAGGCTGCTGCTCATCTGGTGGTCTCCCCTGTTGTAAGCTTTTGGTCCACATCAGCATGTCAGCAATAACCCCCCTTCATAAGAGGTTTGAGCATAATTTAGGGTGCCATCTTGCACTGCACTTAGGTTGTGTGTCAGCCTCAAGTGTCCTCCTTTGACGATAGAAATTTTGGCAGAACTGAACTCTGTACTATTAGATCACCTCCCTAAGCAGCTGGAACAGGACTCTGAGAGAGCAAAAGAAACATCTGAGAATGGAGGCTGTTCTTTCTGGCAGGGGTTCAAACAGCAGAGGCAGAAGTCGGAGACTCTATCTCCCCCCATACTCTCCCAGGCCAGTGGAGTGACAAAGATTAAAGGTGTACTTCACAGCATAAGAATGTTGTCAAAGCGCTTGCCTGTTGGCTCAATGCAGGGGTAAGTGTTTGCAAGTATTAGCTAGGCCAGTTGATACAGAACAGCTGGCTGAAGAAAATGACTGAATTAAATAGGGAAATAAAAGCTGGGCTTGCTGCCAGGTTTGGTAGGGGACTGCAAGGAAAAGAGTAATTTTAAACTGCAGTTTTGTCTCAGAAAAGAATCGTTTACCTTCAGAGTGTGGCACAGGAAGCCTAGGAACAGTAGGAGCCACCTGATTGGCTGTGGCCTGTTGCACTCTGATTGGGCAAGTAACAGTGTAATGTGAGGGGGGTATCTCCCTTGTGAGGATAATCTGAAAGGCTTTTGGAATTTTTAGTTCTTGACTGGAACAGCTCTCTGCTTTTGCTGAAAAAGAACATTACCTCTCTGAGGAAAGTAATAGCAGGAAATTCTGTCCTGACCAATTGTGGTGACAACCCTGAATGTTGTAGTTAAAACAAATATACACTGACCATGAGATCTGGTGGTTAGGTTATTGAGGAACTCAGGTTGAATATGTATATTCAATGTGAGAAATATATCTTTCAGGAGAGGGAAGAAGAATTCTAAAGACCAGATAGTCTGCTGCATGGGGTTTTGCTTTGTCAAATTCAAAAGCCTCTATTGGCATATCACAGTATTTAAGATAAAATCATCAGGGTTTTGTTTTGTGTCCCTCTCAAGAGAGAGTTTTATGTTGATTTTCAGGGTTATCTGTGTGAGACTTATGAGGCACTGTGTTAAATGTTAGCCTGAGTTTGGCCCTGGGTATGAGGGAAATCCATTAGTCAGAGAACACCTGAAATATAAGAAACTGTACCATTTAAGTAACTGTACAACCTGAAGTACATTTATGAAACCAACATCTAAGTTTTATTTATTTATTAATTTTCAAATTTATATCCCACCCTATCCCCACAGGGCTCAGGGCGGATTACAATAATCATAACTGAGTAATCTTAAGTGCTGTGCACTTAACTCAAAAACTTTAAACCCTTTGTGCCAAGCTATTGTGTAATTAGTATGTTTGTGTATTCCTCTAGCTTTATTTGCCTCATCTATCTCCAAGTTAATATTCCTCCCTTTACCATTTCCTCTGTCTGTAATAAATCTGAGTTACTGTTCACTTCTGTCTCAGTATACTTATTTTAGTGTGCCTAGTGAGGGGAGTGCCTGGAAAGGAAAGTCAATGGGCATCCTTTGCCTTCTAGGAAATATAACAGGGCTGAAGGAAAGTGCTTCTTGTCGCCAAACACTACAATTTCTGAAACAACTCAGTCCCTGAAGGGAAAAGGTGGGAAAATCTGATAAGTCTGGTCAATGAGTGGTTTCCCAGTCTGAAGAATTATAGAAGGTGAAGGGGATAAATGTTGCAGGGAGCAACTTGTTACATTCCACCATCTGTACTGGTCATTTTGGAGATTTATGCTTTGTACCTGTTAACTTTTCTCTATGTTTAGTTACTCTTTGTTTAAGTGTTGGAGACCAGTCCCTGAAGTTCAGACCTGACAACTACCCATGGTTCCCAGCTGAGACCTTCGGTATGTGGAACCTAAGTTGGTTAGCAACTTTGTTCCTTTGTTTTGTTTGCTGATCTTTATTTACTTTTGCATGGTACAGTGTTCCCAAGAGCAATTAGCATCAAATTCTGCCAAATGCAAAATCTCCTGTTGTAGTTTGAACCAGAGACAATGTGCAGTTGCATTGGAGCCTACCTGAGCATGATAACTAGATTAGGATTTACTTTTTTAATTACGTTTTAATGTTATATTTATTTATCTATTTATTGATTATTGTCTGTAAGCTCTGCTGGGAAAAGGCATAGTATAAGTCAAATAAGTAAGCAAATAAATGAATGAATGAATGAATGGATAGGAATTCCTTGAAATAAAGGACAGATGGCAAGTCTATGCTTCTCATTCAGTAGTCTCTTGCTGCTTTCTTGGGAAGCCACCACCAAGTTTCTGTATACCACCCCAAAAAATGGAATATGGATGAAAGGTATTCTTCTCTGTGAAGCAACAAGGACCAAGTACAATAGATTGGGATCTTGCCTTTTTTACTTCCATATCTGACTAATACATATATTACTCAATATATGCTGATTCTCGTATGATAGGTAAATGACTTCAGAAAGCATGACTCAATAGGTGAAAGATAATGTGGGAACAAATAAGTCAGCATAATAAAATGAGAGCATGGGAAGATGTACACAGAAGCTGTTCTGGAAAGCTACAATGAAAATAATAATTAGCTATGCAAACAGATTGCCAAGTGGAACATGTCAGATGTGGAAGCTCATTATCAACTGGCAGCCTTGTTGTTTAAGTGAAAGTATTTATCGTTACAAAAAATATCTTGTAGCTTTTAGTCAGACTAGTTCAGATCAGTATTATTTTGTTATGTTTCTATCGCATCATTTCTCCAAGAAGCTCACAGCAGCATTCTTGGCCTCATTCCTCCCTCACCTAGCAGAATGGAACTGAACACGTGCCCTCCCTGTGAGAGTTGCTTGGCACCTACTTTACTGGGTTCCAGGTAAAATATTTCTCTTTGCCCAGTCTTTTAATCAAAGCATTCCATCCAGTGGTGGGATTATAAAGAATCAACCACCGGTTTGCCCCCCCCCCACCGCTGCGCGGCTGTCCCCTGTCCAGTGGTGGGATTCAAATAATTTAACAACTGGTTCCGGTGGTGGGAATTCAAATAATTTAACAACTGATAGTTTACAAGCACCATTTTAAAAACTGGTTCTACCAAAGTGGTGCAAACATGCTGAATACCACCACTGTCCCTGCCCATGTGCCCCACCGCTGCCCACTTACCTGGCTGCTGCGCCTCCTTTTCAATGTTGGGCCAGGGGGAGGTGAGGGAAGGTGGTGACTACGACTTGGCCACCCAGCTGGGCTTCTTTCCCCAACTGGCCAGCTGTGTGGCCTGGGGGCCTTTTACAGCATTGGCTGGAAGGCTTGGGTGGATGGTGGCCACCAGAGGTCCCCATGGGGGGTTGCCCAGCCACCAATCAGGTCCCCCCATGCCCAGCTCCACTGACAGCAGCCTGCTCCCTACATTCCCCCAGAGGCCTGGGAGTCTGGCCTGGGCAGGGAGCAGTGCTTGAGCCCCCACCTGCAAACTTTCCCTGCTCCTGGGATTGGCCCGGCGGCCTCCACACCCGCCTCCCAATGCATGCTAGAGGCAAGAAGAAGTGGGTGTGGAGGCCGCCAGTCTGGTCCCAGAAGCAGAGAAAGTTGTGTGAGGTCAAAGCAGGAGGCTGATGGGGGCTCAAGCATCACTCCCTGTCCAGATCGTACTCCCGTGACCCTGGGGGCATGCAGGGAGCTGGACTGTTGTAAGTGGGGGCAGGCAGGGGGAAGTGCTGGGATTTTGCACCCCTCTGGACCAGCAGTGGGGCCTTCGGGGGATGCGGAGGCCTGCTCATGCCTGGCTGCTCCTACGAGGCTCTAAAAGCCCCCTCGCTCTCCCTCCCCTAAAGTGATGGGATTCATCCAGCTACTGGTTCTCCCAAACTGGTGCGAACCGGCTGAATCCCACCAGTGATTCCATTCTTCTAAAAACTGTTTGGCTACTTCAAGTTTTAAGTTGTGGGCAGCACAATCCAGAGGTCCGGGCAGATGGAGACTGCACTGCTGTTGTCCCATCCCACTAGCCCCAGAGAGCTCTCTGGTGGCACAGGGAGGGTAAAATACCCCTTCTTCACTACCACTTGGAAATCCCTCCAATGGGCTTAATGGACTGCTGGGGTAAGTGCCCTGGAAAAGACAAATCTGTCTTACTATATATTGCTTTGTATTGTGTGAATGATTAATAGAAAAGTTAAAATATTTCTTGATGTAAATAAAATGCAATTGTTTTTCTGTGAAACTGGTTCTTCTGTTTTTCCCATATAGCACAGTTGATTGTGAATTTGTGTTTCCTTTGAATGAGTATGAGACAAAGAAAGAATTTTTGCTGACACATTTTTGCTGCACTTATAGTGCAGTCCTAAACAAAGATAAACTTTTAATCTCACTGACTTCCTTGATCTTAAACAGGTGTAATTCTTTTAAGGTTGTGCTGAGAATTGGCAGTTTAGGTAGACTTTTTATTTCATTCATTTGATTTTCTCCTATCGAAAACCATAAAGTAAAATTGAAAATAAAATCATAAGTTACAGGAAAGTCAATCTCTCATTATAGTTTACAGCCATCATATTAAACAAAACTAGTTCTAACATTTACAAAATATTTCATGCATTTTGAATGCTATATACAGCTTTTCTATAGAAGTAAAGTATTTTAAAATACTTGTATATAGTTACTTAGAGAAATGTTTAATAAACAGTATGTGACTCCCAGTCAGCCTTCTATAACACCAAGGCAGGGAAACCACTGACTCAGATTTTTCCCACCTTTTCACTTCAGGGTCTTCTAATAATGGTAGCATGAAGGTAGAAAGCACTTTTCCTCAACTCTGTTATCACACACACCAGAAGGTGAAGGGATGCCTGTTGACTTTTATTTTCCTTTTTCCCTCTCAGACTCTCCACACTAGGAACAGTAAAATAAATATCCTGAGGCAGATTTAAACTTAAGATTTATTAAACAGGCAGAGGAGATGGTTGAAGTAAACAAGGCAAGAGACAAGAGAGAACATATATTTATACTAATTACACAAGAGAGCTTGTCACAGAGGCTTATATTTTTTTTGGTTTCTTTAGCACAGTAAAGACTTAATATATTTCAGTTCAGTTTCAGTTTGTTTAGATGTCATTTATATTTCAGTTATAGTTTAAATGTTCCTAGATGTTACAGTTCCATATAATTCAAATGTTCTAGCTAATGGATGTCAGCCAGGGTCTAACACAGGTTGGTATAATTCAAAGTACCCCCACAAGCCTCATACAGTTAGATAACCCTCAAAACAAATGTAAAACATTCTCTTCAGATGAAAATAAATATAAAACCCCATACAGCAGACTGTCTAGTCTCTATGAGTCTTTTTCCCTCTCATGGAAGATTTCTCCTGACCCTGGTTTTATATATAGCTCGCAACATGAGGTCCTCAGTGACCCAAAATCACCCAGATCACCTGGTCTGTGTATATATGCTTTAACTACAGCACTCAGAGTTGTCATAACAGTATGGCCAGATAGAATCTCACACTGTCTGCCACTACTTTCCTCAGAGAGGTAATGTTTTGTCATAGCAGAGACAGATAGATGTTCACATCAGGAATCCAAAATTCCAAAAATCCTCTCAGAATGTTGTAACAAACGAGATATCTGCCGCCCCCCTCTGCATCATACAGTTGCTTTTCCAATCAGAGTATATGAGGCTACAGCTAATCAGGTGGCTTCTCCTTTGTGTCTCACTCTGAAGATAAACAATGTCTCACTTAGACAGAACTGCATTTTTTTTAAAATATATTTTTCAGGCAATCCATCACATAGCATTTTGTGGTATTTGAAATATGTGCGAAAGCAATCAGTGGGTTGTCTGGGCACTGGTGTAAGGAGCAGGGGCACAAAGGGGCATGAGCCCTGAATGCCACTTCCTAGGGAGTGCATTGATGCTTGCAACTGCACCCTTCCTTGCAACTGCGTAACTGCACCCCATTCAGGGCTGGGACACAGTTAAATGCTTTCCAGTGAAGTTGACCCCACTCCTGAACTCCACATGGAACTGGGGAAGAAGCCAGCCATGCTGGCCCCACACCCAAACTCCATGTGGAGTTTGAATGCAGGGCCAGCTTTGCCCCAATCTCCAGGTGGAATTTGGAGTTGTCCATTTGCTGCTGGTCTCAACTGGCCCCAAGTCTCACTGAGGTCAGCTGCAAACTGAGCCCTGAAGGCTGACCACTTCTAGTTTTAAACTGTTGGCTTCATCCCTCAAGGTGTACTTGACAAGAGGTATAACTTTGGGGACAGAACCAACAGTATAAAACTAGAGTTGATCAGCCTTCAGGGCTCAGTTTGCTGCTGGCCTTAGCAAGACTTGGGGCCAACTGTGTTTGTTTGTTTGTTTGTTTGTTTGTTTGTTTGTTTCATCCATCCATCCATCCATCCATCCATCCATCCATCCATCCATCCATCCATCCATCCATCCATCCATCCATCCATCCATCCATCCATCCATCCATCCATCCATCCATCCATCCATCCATCCATCCATCCATCCATCCATCCATCCATCCATCCATCCATCCATCCATCCATCCATCCATCCATATTTTGAATTTTTAAACTGCCCTTCCCCAAAGGGCTCAGGGCAGTGAACAATGAAAGAAATATAATAATTTAAACATATAATCACATTAAAACCTATCATAGTTAAAACAGTAAAACCAGTAAAAACAGAATATTACAATAAAATGGAAATCATATATTAGCAGATGGCAACAAAAACCCATTCCCCTCTATCATGCCCACAAGAGGCCTAGATGTCATGGGGTTAGGGCTGGCTGAATGCCTGGTGGAACAGGTCCATTTTGCAGGCCCTGTGGAAACTTTGTAAGTCCCGTAGGGCCCTGGTCACCCAAGGAAGCCTGTTCCACCAGGTAGGGGCCAGGGCTGTAAAAGCCCTGGCCCTTGTGGAGGCCAGTCAGATGACTTTTGGGCCAGGGACCTCCAATAGGATCTCCTCCAAGGAACAGAGGGACCTAGCGGGGCAATACGAGGAGACACGGTCCCTCAGATATGCAGGCCCGAGGCCGCTTATAGCCTTGAAAGTTAAAACCAAAACCTTGAATATGATCTAGAACTCGATGGGCAGCCAGTGGAGGTGGTATAGGACTGGTGTAATCCGGTCCTGGCTAGATCTCCCTGTAAGGAGCCTGGCTGCCACATGTTGAACGAGTTTAAATTGCCAGATAACAGTCAAAGGCAGGCCAGCATAAAGTGAGTTACAATAATCAAGTCTTGAGGTGACCAATTTCATGGATCACTGTGGCCAAGTCAGAATGGGAAAGGTATGGGGCCAGTTGCCATGCCTGCAGCAGGGGAAAGAACGCCACCCGGGCAATTTGAGTATCCTGGGTCTCCAGCGATAATGCTGGGTCCAGCAGGCTTTTAACTGACAAAGCTAGGTGTAAAGCCTCACCATCCAGCATAGGCAGGCAAATGTCCACCAGTCGCTCCCCACAACTCAGCCACAGAACCTCTGTCTTTGTAGCATTTAACTTCAGCCAGAGGTGTACCTAGGCAAACTGGAGCCCTGGGCAAAACCTGAGTTTGATGCCCCCCCCATGGGCGGCCACCCTCCCCCACCATGACCAAATAATGATTTTTTCCACCAGGTCGTTTCAAAGTCACCATCACATTATAGAACATCCCCCAACTCACAAATCTGAACACAGCAATAGGCCATGCCACACAGCAGAAATACTTTTTTGGAAAACATTTTCAAAATGCTTTCAAAATGTTTTATTACTGCTATGAAAACATTTTATGGTGTTGTATCCAGTTCCCCCCAATTGGGGGAAACAGCATCACTTTCAATAAAGATGAATTCAGGACCCCAGATTCTCCCTTTAAGGTGGATTTAAAAGGAGAATCTGGGCTCCCTAGTTTAAACAAGTGATGTTGGAATTAACCCCCAAACAGCATCATTTTCAATGGTGTTTAAACTAGGGAGTCCAGATTCTCCTTTTAAATCCACCTTAAAGGGAGAATCTGGGGTCCCCAGTTTAAACAACATTGAAAGTGATACTATTTTGGGGTGGATTCTCCCCCACCCTGAAACAGCATTCCTTTCAATGTTAAAACTGGGGACCTCAGATTCTCCCTTTAAATCCATGCCGAAGGGGGTAGGAGGAATCCCAAGAAATCTTGAAAAACATCTGGAAAACCTAAACTTGGACAGAACATCAGTCCACATGCTGCAGAAAGCAGCACTTCTAGGAACTGCACATATTCTATGCAAATACCTCTAATATCCTAGGTCCTTGGGAAGGACTCGATATTCAGAGATGAATTCCAGACACTTGTGCTGTTTTGTTATGTGTATAATAATAATAATAATAATAATAATAATAATAATAATAATAATAATAGTAATAGTAATAATAGTAATAATAGTAACCTTTATTAGGCATTGAGAGATTAAAAGAAAGAAAGAAAACAAGCATTGTCAGGAAGGGAGTGGATTTAAAAAGAGAATCTGGGGAAATTTAGGGGGTGGCTGTTGTCAAGGGTGCAATTATTAAGATAGAAGCACCAAAATTTCAGAGTATCTGCTTGAGACCCTACTGATGATACAACCCAGGTTTGGTGAAGTTTGGTTCTGGGCATCCAAAGTTATGGGCCCTCAAAGGTGTAGCCCCCATCTCCCATTGGAAACAATGGGGGATGGGGCACTCCCTTTGGGAGTCCATAACTTTGGACTCCCTAAACCAAACCTCACCAAACCTGGGTCATATCATCAGGAAAGTCTCCCAAAAATTTCCTGAAATTTTGGTGCTGCTAGCTTAAAATCTGCACCTCCTGCAGGCCAAAAACAAAAAAACACTGAAAGTATAAAATCCCCCACAAACGAACGTGCAATTTTGTCGCCCACCACAAGGTGGTGCCCTGGGCAGCTGCCCACTTTGTCCAATGGGAGGAACGTCTCTGACTTCAGCCGACTTGCTCTCAACCAACCAGCAACAGCCTCCAAACAATGCTGGAGAGGTACAGGGGCCGAAGACAGGCTGCCCTCCATTGTGAACATGAACTGGATGTCATCAGCATATTGGTGATACCAGAACCCCAAACTCCAGACCAATCTTGCCAGGGGGTGCATGTAGATTTTATGCAGCACCCCACAACTATGGATAGCACCTGGACTTCTCTCCCCCAATGTCAACAGCAGTCCCAGGTCTTGGAGAAATGAGGCCAGCCAGCACAAGACTGATCCCCCAAACTCTGATATTGGCGAGGCAGTGGACCAAAAGGTCATGATCTACTACATCGAACGCTGCGGTGAGAACTAACAACACCAGCAGCGCCAAACCGCCTCTGTCTAGATGTAACTGGAGTTCATCGACGACTGCGACCAGTACCATCTCGGTCCCATGGCCAGTGTGGAAACCAGACTGGAAGGGGGCTCCAATATGTTTGCATCATCCAGGAACTTCTGGAGCTGATCCACCACCGCTCGCTCAATTACCTTACCTAGAAATGGAAGGTTCAAAATCAGGTGGTAATTGGCCAGATCCGGTGAATCTAATTGAGGTCTTTTTAGGAGCGGGTGGACCACTGCCTCTTTAAGCCAACCTGGAAAAAACTCTTGCTCAAGTTAGCTATTTATGATTTCCAACAGGTGGTTCCGAAGCTCCTCCCTTCTGGCTTTCACCAACCAGGAAGAGCACAGGTCAAAAGGACAAGTGGTAGATCATACAGCTGCCAATGCCCTGTCCACATCCAACGGGTCGAGCAGGCTGAAGTGACCCAAACAAGGACCCGAAGTTGGCCAAAGGGCCTCCAGTTCATTTATAGTATCAATTGTTGTGGGTAGGGTTTGGCGGAGGGCCAGGACTTTTTCTGTGAAGTAGCTCACAAACACCTCACAGCCTAATGCCAATTCCCTCAATTTTGCATGGGAGAGCAAGGATGAGGTAGCAGGGAATTTCTCTGCTGCATAACTGGCTCTCCAACAGCAAAATATAGAATGAGCAAACAAAAAATAGGACCTCAAAAGGAACACCCTCTTCCTAGCTGGGGCAGAAAAAAAAGGAAAAATAAATTTTTTCACGGAGCGTCCTAGCATTGGTCCGCCCCAGGCACCATTTTTAAATTGCAGGCTTCCATTTCTGTAGAGTAATTCAAAACATAAATAAATGTTAACAAGTGGAAAGATTTTCTTTGATTCAATTGAGCATAGCTACAGTACTTTGACTGGTCAATTCTTACTTTCATCTTCTCTTTCTACCTTACAAGAACACATTTCAAAAGATTCTTTTTCATATTGCAAATGGTCTCCCCAAATTTTTTGGCTCAGCCTTGGCTTCAGCTTCTAAAAATGCAGACAAGTGAATGCTCAGATAGAAAATCCCTCGAAAATAGAATGGTAATACTCATTCAGTGGGAGACACTCTTCCCCCAGAATTAGTTATAGCTAGTTAGCAGATGGGTGGTAGGAGGTATTCATGTGGGTTCTATCAGCAGCATAATATTCAGGATGCTCAACAAAATTACAAGTTCATTAGTAATACTTTGTGGGGCTAACACATTAGTAATAATTTGTGGGCTGGTAGCGGTAGATTTACCAAGCATCTTCTGTTTTCTGTTGTATGCAATGCATTCTATTAGCAACTGAGTGGGAAAACCACACTCTTTTTAATCAAAGCATCACTTTCACAATGTCCATTCCAGAAATGTTGATGTCTAATGTACCAACTGGAGATCCCCTCAGCACAATAGCTGACTAATGATGCCCCCAATACAACTTCTACATATAGAATGGCAATGCATCTGCTATCTTAAACTAAAGGATAACAGGACTCATTCTGCACATGCAGAATAATGCACTTTCAAACTGCTTTCAGTGCTCTTTGAAGCTGTGCGGAATAGCAAAATCCACTTGCAAACAGGTGTGAAAGTGGTTTGAAAATGCATTATTTTGCATGTGCGGAAGGGGCCCAGGAAAGGACAAATAGTTTTAAAAAGCCATTTCCTACTAAGTATGACTATTGCAACAGGACAAAATGGCAGAGATTGTGCCAGAAATAGGAGAGAGAAGAGGAAGAAGAAGAAGAAGAGTTTGGATTTATATCCCCCCTTTCTCTCCTGCAGGAGTCTCAAAGAGGTTTACAATCTCCTTGCCCCCCCCTCACAACAAACACCCTGTGAGGTAGGTGGGGCTGAGAGAGCTCCAAGAAGCTGTGACTAGTCCAAGGTCACCCAGCTGGTGTGTGTGGGAGTGCACAGGCTAATCTGAATCCCCCAGATAAGCCTCCACAACTCAGGCGGCAGAGCTGGGAATCAAATCCGGTTCCTCCAGATTAGATACACGAGCTCTTAACCTCCTATACCACTGCTGATAAGTAGATTGTGTTGAGGTCTAATCCTTCGTGTGTATGTGGGGCGGATGGGGAGAGATCTGTATGAGTGCTAGATTTTAAAAAAAATATATGAATTGGAAGAGCCCTATAAATGAATCTCAAATATTCCACTGACAAGGTTACAGAACAATATTGTTAAACATCCTGAATATTATGATGCTGATAGAACCTGCTTGAATACCTTTTACCCCCTGTCTTTTGAAACACAATCTTCAGAAGTTCTTGGAAAAAGGTGACTTTGTAGATCTGTATCCACCTAGTTTCAGAACTGAAAATGATTAATGTATTGTCGAAGGCTTTCACGGCCGGATTCCACTGGTTCTGGTGGGTTTTCCGGGCTGTGTGGCCGTGACCAGACCATGGCCACACAGCCCGGAAAACCCACCAGAACCAGCTGAAACTGGTTAGATCAGATACATATGAAAATTGATGGATTTACTGGACTGACTGTATTGGATTTCTCAGTGCTTTTGATATCTTTTGATATAATAGACCATCAACTGGGGTGCTGTGTGGTTTCTGGGCTATATGGCCGTGTTCTAGCAGCATTCTCTCCTGATGTTTTGCCTGCATCTGTGGTTGGCGAAACGTCAGGAAAAAATGCTGGTAGAACATGGCCATACAGACTGGAAACCACACACAGCATCCCAGTGATTCCGGCTGTGAAAGCCTTCGACAGTACATAGACCATCAACTCTTTAAGAATGATCTAACAAGTGTAGGTGTAGCACAATTCTAATCAGTTATACCCTTCTAAGTCTGTTAAAGTCAATAGACTTAGAAGGGTGTAACTGTACTTATGACTTTACTGTTAGTACTGTGTTGCATTGGCTCGCTGATCTTATCTCATTGGTCAGCAGTCACCCTGGGGAGTACACTTAGCCAGGGAACAAACTCTGAAATTTACATGGGGAATACACCCAGGTTTCATCTTGCTCTGCTGCTTGTTAGCATCTACATAAATCTGCTGGAGAACCATTCATCGTTTTGAAGTATGCTGGTGGCAATAGGTCTATTTTTCATTTTCATCAAATCTAGCAGTAGCAGTTGCATCTCTGGATCAGTCCTTGAATGCTGTTATAGCTTGGACATGGATGAAAAAACCCAGTCTGAAACTAGACAAGACAACAGCTATCAGAGCCCAAGACATCAGGGTTGAAAGACTACATTTGCAGCCAGGGGAACTCAGCATTGTACTAGATGGCAGTTGTGCTCAGGAACATCTTTTATCAGCTTCAGATAGTAAGAGGATTGCATCCTTTCCTATGGATAGGGGTCTGGCCTCTGCAATCCACTTTTTACTCATATAGTATGGCCCTGAGCAAACAGGGTATGAGCTACCACTGCTGTGAATAGGCAGCCCCTTTTGATGGTGTGGGAGATGCCACTGCTACAAGTTGGCACAAGGTGGATGGGCACAAGATGGATGGGAACTGCAACAACTTTGAGCTGGTAGCTCCCACCCCAAACAATGAAGGTGGGAGCAAGCTGGGAGGAATTAATGATGAACTTGTTCCTTTCCTTCCCCCCACTGTTGGGGGAGCAGGACCTTTTACTTCTGAGATTGTCCTCATCTGTAAAATGCTTTACTTGGGCATTCTCTTGAAGATAGTCAGGAAGCAGAAGTTAGCACAGAATGCTACATTCTCACAAACTGCGGAAAGCACACAAACTGCGGAAAGCACATTAAATCTTCGTTAGATCATCTACCACCAGATTCATTTCAAGGTATTGCTTGTGTCACTTTTAAGGTGACTAAATTGTTTCTTTCCAAAGAATCTTCCCATTCTGTGAGATCTGTTGAAGAAGTCTTGGCTTGCTTGGTGAATTTTTTGAAGGTCACAAGAGTGATAGTGATTAAGAAACAAGGTCTGATCTGAGAAGTTACTAGTAGAAACCTCATTTTTCATTGCCTGTCTAAGCCCGCTTCCCAATCTGCAATATGGGGGAAATACTACTACGCTCTTGTAAAGATTACTGTGTTACTTTGAGCACTGAAAGTGCCATGCAAGTGCTAAATATATATTATTGTACTGATTTGGCTTTTGAGAAGAAAAGCAATTTATATATTCTGCAAATGATTAAACAATCTCTTTCCCCACCACCTACAGGCTGGCAAACTAAAATTATCCAACAAATACACACTGAGGAATGCCCATACTGGAATATGTGACAGTGTTCTGTGGATGAGTCATTCATGAACTGTAAAAGAGGCAATGTTTGATGAATGATTCTATTGACTGATGCTTTTCGTCCTTCAAATTTAAACCCTAAAGTGATATTCTGGGACTGCAGTAACATTTCTGAGTATGATAAGATGTTTTCTCCAGGCTCTGTACATGCAAACTTTAATAATGTTGTATGATCGAATCAAAGTTTGTGGTTACAAAAAAATCTAGCTCATTAATCTTTTTATTTGTTTTCTGAATTTGTGTAATTTTTCTGGGAAAAAATCCTACTGTCTGGTTTTAGGGTCTACAGTTTATGTCAATTATCATTTTAGACTCATGAGTTGTCATGCTGAATTGAAGGGGACTTGTTGCATAGCAAGTCTCTATTCATCATGTGTATGGTTTGGCTGGTTTGTGCCCAAGGAGATTACGTACTTAGCTGAGAGAAATAGTCAAGCGTATTACCCACGTTCTGCAAAGTGCAGATTGCATGGAATTTACATAGAATTATTATTTAATCTTAAGTAAATTTTCAGTTAATTCATCGTAACATCAGACATGACAGCCTCTGTTTAATTATGGAGCATAGACCTCTGTGTCCAGAACCAGATGCCTACGGAGGCCATATGGCGCCCAGGGACAAAAACCCCTCCAGGTGCCCCCCCCAGTGTGGCGCAGTGTGGCATCCAGTGTGGAGTCCTGCCTACACCCCTTCACAACCACCCCACCCCTTCACTCCTCCCACGCAACTTACCTGAGCCAGCAGGCGAGGGATTCCCTCTGCCAGGTCTGCTGGGCAGGGAAAAGAAGAAGGCTGTACCACAGCCAGCCCCTCTTCCCTGCCCAGCAACACCCACGGTGTGTGTTTCTCTCATGCCGCTGGTGTAGGGACAGAAAGAAAAGCTGGCAGGCTTCTCTTTCCGTCCCTTGCACCTGCAACGTTTCAAGGGACAGGGAAGAGAAGCCTGCTGGCTTCCCTGCACCATTGGCTCGAGGGGCAGGAAGAGAAGCCGGTAGGCTTCTCTCTCCGTCCCTTGCACCGTTGGTGCAAGTTTCTCTACCACAGCTGGTGCAGGGACAGGAAGAGAAGGCAGTAGGCTTCTCTCTCCATCCCTGCACTATGGGTGGAAGGGACGGGGAAGAGAAGCCTGCTGGCTTCCCTGCACTATCGGCATGAGAGGGGTGGGAAGAGAAGCTGGCAGCTTCTCTCCCCGTCCCTTGCACCATCTGTGCAAGTTTCTCTCCCACTGTCTGGGGCAGGGAGTGATGGGCCGACACTGAGAAGTCTTGGCTTGCCATCTCTTACCTGCTGCTGGACATGGAACAGCAGGGAGAAGGCACACTGGGTTACGAACATAAGAAAGAGCCTGCTGGGTCAGACCAGAGTCCATCTAGTCCAGCACTCTGCTACTCACAGTGGCCCACCAAATACCTTTGGGAGCTCACATACAGGATGTGAAACCAAGGGTCTTCTTCTGCTTCTGCTTACGAGCAACTGGTCTGCTAAGGCATTTGCAATCTCAGATCAAGGAGGATCAAGATTGGTAGCCATAAATTGACTTCTCCTCCTCCATCTGTCCAAGCCCCTATTAAAGCTATCCAGGTCAGTGGCCACTACCACCTCCTGTGGCAGCATATTCCAAACACCAATCACATGTTGCGTGAAGAAATGTTTCCTTTTACTAGCCCTAATTCTTAGTCCAAAAACAAAAGGAGAGATAATAGTAGAACTGCTAGATGAAAACGACTGTACATGGCAGGAAATAATAGTGCAACCACTAGTGGAAGTCCCCATGGCGAAAACTGATAGACTGACAGAAAGACGAAAAGAAATAAGGGATAACATCATCCAGTATGGACAATCAAATGAGGAAAGACAATGGCTGCCAGCATTGAAAATGGTACACAAAAAAGACCTGGCAACCCTAATGAGGGATGTAAACATGGCACTGATGACAATTGAAACAACTTCCATCAAACAAACCAATCAGCCTGGGCGTAGCCAGTACTTCAGTGGTGGTCAAGCAAAAAGAACTGGGTAATGGCATCCAAACGCAAGATAAGAACATAAGAACATAAGAACTAGCCTGCTGGATCAGACCAGAGTCCATCTAGTCCAGCATTCTGCTACTCGCAGTGGCCCACCAGGGTGCTCCTTTTAGAGCCTACATGCAGGATGTGAAAGCAATGGTCTTCTGATGCTGCTGCTCCTGAAACCTGGTCTGCTAAGGTGCATTTGCAATCTGAGATCAAGGAGGATCAAGATTGGTAGCCATAGATTGGACTTCTCCTCCATAAATCTGTCCAAGCCCTTTTTAAAGCTTTCATCCCAGGTTATAAGTGGGCTACCGTGCACCTCCTGTGGCAGCATATTCCAAACACCAACCACATCGCTAAGTGGGGAAGAAGTGTTTCCTTTTATTAGTCCTAATTCTTCCCAAGTAGCATTTTCAAATGAATGCCCCCTGGTTCTAGTATTGTGAGAAAGAGAGAAAAATTTCTCTCTGTCAACATTTTCTACCCCATGCATAATTTTATAGATTTCAATCATATCCCCCCTCAGACGTCTCCTCTCCAAACTAAAGAGTCCCAAACGCTGCAGCCTCTCTTCATAAGGAAGGTGCTCCAATCCTTCAATCATCCTCGTTGCCCTTCTCTGCACTTTTTCTATCTCTTCGATATCCTTTTTGAGATGTGGCGACCAGAACTGAACACAGTACTCCAAGTGCGGTCGCACCACGGCTTTATATAAGAGCATGACAATCCTTGCAGTTTTATTCTCAATTCCTTTCCTAATTATCCCCAGCATAGAGTTTGCCTTTTTCACAGCTGCCATGCATTGAGTTGACATTCCCATGGAACTATCAACTAAGACGCCCAAATCCCTTTCCTGGTCTGTGACTGATAGCACTGACCCCTGTAGCGTGTATATGAAGTTTGGATTTTTTGCCCCTATGTGCATCACTTTACATTTTGCTACATTGAACTGCATTTGCCATTTCTGAGCCCACTCACCTAATTTATCAAGGTCCGCTTGGAGCTCTTCGCAATCCTTTGTGGTTCTCACCACCCTACATAATTTGGTATCATCTGCAAACTTGGCCACCACGCTACCCACCTCTACTTCCAGGTCATTTATGAATAAGTTAAAGAGCACTGGTCCCAATACGGATCCTTGGGGGACACCACTCCCTACATCTCTCCATTGTGAGAACTTCCCATTTATACCCACCCTTTGTTTCCTGTTCCTCAACCAGTTTTTAATCCATAGGAGGACTTCCCCTCTTATTCCTTCATTGCTGAGTTTTCTCAGCAGTCTCTGATGAGGAACTTTGTCAAAAGCCTTTTGGAAATCCAAGTAGACAGTGTCCACTGGTTCCCCCTTATCCACATGTCTGTTTACACCCTCAAAGAACTCTAGTAAGTTTGTAAGACAGGACTTGCCTCTACAAAAGCCATGCTGACTCTTCCTCAGCAGGTCTTGCTTTTCTACATGTTTAATAATTTTATCTTTAATGATAGATTCTACTAATTTACCAGGAACAGATGTCAAACTGACTGGCCTGTAATTTCCTGGGTCCCCCCTAGACCCTTTCTTAAAGATTGGTGTGACATTGGCCATCTTCCAGTCTTCAGGGATGGAGGCAGATTTCAGGGATAAGTTGCATATTAAAGTGAGAAGATCAGCAATTTCATGCTTGAGCTCTTTAAGAACTCTTGGATGAATGCAATCTGGGCCAGGGGATTTGGTAGCATTTAGTTTATCAATGGCTGCCAGAACTTCTTCCTTGTCTACCACTATCTTTGCTAGTTCCTCGGATTCACCTCCTAAGAAGCTTGGTTCAGGTGCAGGAATGTTCCTCACCTCCTCTTGGGTGAAGACAGATGCAAAGAATTCATTCAGCTTCTCTGCAATCTCCCTGTCATCTTTTAGCACACCTTTTGTTCCTTCATCATCTAACGGGCCTACCGCTTCCCTAGCTGGCTTCCTACTTTTGATGTACTTGAAGAACTGTTTGTTGCTAGTCTTGATGTTCGCAGCCATGCGTTCCTCATAATCCTTTTTTGCCTCCCTTACAGCTAACTTGCTTCTCTTTTGCCACCATTTGTGTTCTCTCTGGTATTCTTCATCAGTTAAGTTGGACTTCCATTTTCTAAAAGACATCTTTTTTTCCCTAATAATTTCCTCAACCTCCCTTGTTAACCATGGTGGCTTTCTTTTGGACTGGGCACTGCCTTTCCTAACCCTCGCGAGTCACATTCCAGCTGAGCTTTTAAGACTTCAATGTGTTTAAATAACCTCCAAGCTTTGTGGACATTTTTGACTCTCTTGATTTTCCCTTTCAGCTTCCTGCGCACTTTTCTCCTCATCTTTGAGAAATTTCCCGCTTTCTGAAGGCGAATGTAACTTCAGTAGTAGTTGTCACTTGTTAGCATGCAGAGATACTGAATCTGACTTTTAACATTGGCGATAAGCTGTTCCCCTATCGACTCAACAACACTGACTTCCCGCACCAGGTCCTGGGTCCCACATAGAGGTAGATCTAGGATAACCTCTCACCTGGTTGGTTCGACAACCATCTACTCTAAAGCCACAGTCGAATCTAGCATATCCAGGAATGTTCTCTCCTTACTCTGACCTGAACATGCATTTTTCCAGTTTATGTGGGGATAGTTAAAATCGCCCATTACCACGACATTTTTGCTTTTGTTGGCCTCTCTAATTTCTTTTTCCATCTGAGAATCCTCTGGTGCGCTTTGGTCAGAGGGACGATAATATATTCCCTAATGTTAAACTATACTTCACCCCTGGTATTGATATCCCACAGTGCTTCTGTAGAGGAATCAGCTCCCCACTACATTGTCTATTTTATGTGACACTATGCTCTCTTTGATGTAGAGGAGCCACCCCACCCCCTATACGCCCTGTCCTATCCTTCCTGTAGAGCCTGTAACCTGGGATAACAGCATCCCACTGGTTCTCCTCATTCCACCATGTCTATATGATACCCACTATATCAGTGTCCTCCTTCAAAACTCTGTGCTCCAGCTCTCCCCCATTTTAGGTCGAATGCTTCTACTATTAGCATAGAGACACCTGTTATACCCTGTCTCTGTCCTTAACCTGGGATTTATGTGCTACCCATCCAAGTCTTTTTGTAGACACTATCACTTGTCCGCATGCACGTGCTATGTTCCTCGCTTGTATGTGGTTGATTTAGAAAAACCTCCCTCTCTGTCTGCATCCCCATGGACTCTGTATTCCGAACCCGAAGTCTGCCTCAAAAGCTCCTGTTGAAACTTTCCCCCAAGGATCAGTTTAAAAGCTGTTCTGCCACCTTTTTTTAATGTTGAGAGTGCCAGCTTGGCCTGGTTCCTCTTTGGTTAAGATGAAGCCCGTCCCTTTTGTACAGGCCTGCCTTATCCCAAAAGGTTCCCCAGTTCCTGACAAAGCTGAAACCCTCTGCCTTACACCACCTTCTCATCCACGCATTGAGACCCTGTATTTCCGCTTGCCTAGCTCGCCCTGCGCGTGAAACAGGTAGCATTTCAGAGAATGCCACCTTGGGGGTCCTGGATTTTAACCTTTTCCCTAGCAGCCTATATTTAGCTTCCAGAACCTCCCGGCTACATTTCCCAATGTCATTGGTACCAATGTGGACCACAACTGCTGACTCCACCCCAGCACTGTCTAACAGCCTATCTAGATGAAGCGTGACATCCGCAACCTTCACACCAGGCAGGCATTAAAACCAAAGTGGAAAATTAGACTGGAACAGAAGATCAAAAAACTAAGATCAGATGCCAGTAACCTGAAAAATATGAAGGAACAAAGATTAAAGAATGGCAAGATCATGAAATAACTAATTAGAAGGTACTGGCTAGACACTAGAACAATTGAAGAAGCACTGGAGATCACCAAACAACAAACAACAGCCACAGTGAGAAAAATTGAAAGATATGAAGCAACAAACATCCAGTACAGACAAAATCAGCAATTTTGATTAGACCAAAGGCATTTCTACCAAAGCCCCAACACAAAGATCAATGTTGAAAGCAAAAAACCAGAGATAAATGCAACACTTCAGTTTTGGAAAGATCTGTGGGAAAACGAGAAGGATTACAACAGAAAAGCACAGTAGGTAAAAGATTTTGAGAAGGATGTTAGCCAAAAACAAATGCAGGAGCTGGAAATAACAACTGATATGATAACAAATCGAAGCAAGAAAGTGAAAAACTGGACAGCACCAGGACATGATCAATTGCATGGCTTCTGGCTCAAATACCTAACAAGTTTGCACCCGACAATGGCCAAGCAGTTCAATGAAGCCATGCAAAATGGTGAAATAGATGAATGGCTAACAACTGGGAAGATATACTTGATTCAGAAAGATCCAGCCAAAGGAACAACACCTGAAAACTACAGGCCAATAACTTGTTTACCCACGATGCTCAAACTGCTCACTGGCACAGTAGCAGATAATATCATGGACTACTTGGAAGCAAATAACATCCTGCCAGTGGAGCAAAAAGGGAACAAAAGAAGGAGCAGGGGTACAAAAGATCAATTCCTCATAGAGAAAATGATAATGAAGAACTGCAAGAAAATGTTGAAATATAAATTAACGAATTTGCATATGGTCTGGTTTGATTACAAGAAGGCATTTGACTCACTGCCCCATAGTTGGATCATGAAATGCTTGGAAACAATTGGCATCAGTGAAAACATTTGAGTATTCACTGAAAAAGCGATGAGACAGTGGAAAACTGGACAGTCGGAAATGAAAACTTTGGAGCAGTCAACATTAAGCGAGGAATTTTCCAAGGTGATTCACTATCACCTTTATTGTTTATCATTGCCATGATCCCACTAACAGTAATTTTAAAGAAAACAAAGTTGGGATATCAAAGTTGGGATATCAAATGGCCAAAGACTTGGAAAAAATCTCACTTTTATTGTGTATGGATGATTTGAAGCTGTATGGGAAATCAGACACAGAAATACAGTCACTGGTGGACATAGTCTGAATATTCAGCACAAATATTTTGTTGGAGTTTGGCCTGGAAAAGTGGCTACTGTGGCAATAAAGAGGGGCAAGATCACCGAGAGTGATGGGATTGAAAGGCCTGATGGCCAACTCATCAAATGCAACCAGGAGGCAGCTTATAAATACCTGGGCATTTTGCAGCTGGAGAACATCAAGCACGGGCAAGTGAAGACTGTTGTCAGCAGAGAATACACCCAGAGGGGCAGGAAAATGTTGAAATATAAATTAAACGGCGGAAATACCATCAAGGCCATCAACACCTGGGCCATAATTGTCATCAGATACACTGCAAGAATAATCAACTGGACACAGGCTGAGTTGCCTTACACCCATGCAGTAGTACTGATAGACTTACTGCTAGAACAGCAAACAGTGGAAGAGGAGAAACATGGGCTGGCTGATTATGTGAATGAAAGTCAAGAACAGACATTGATTAAAGTGAAGAACAGACATTTGCTGAAGACCCAGAAAACCAAACACGAATACAGAAAAAATGTGAATAAAATGAGGACTGAAAGCTGGCACAACAAAGCGATGCACAACCAATTTCTGGAGAAGATCAAGGACAAGGTGGACAATTAAGAGACCTGACTGTGGTTAACAACTGGAACTCTGAAAAAGGAATCTCTGATTTTTGCCACTCAAGAGCAAGCCATTAGAACAAATTCGATCAACTCCAAAATCGAAAAATCCTCAGATGATGCAAAGTGCAGATTGTGCAAAGAAGCTGATGAAGCTGTAGATCATGTCCTCAGCTACTACAAAAAGATTGCCCAAACTGAGTACAAACAGAGGCACAACTCAGTGGCCAAGATGATCCACTAGAATTTATGCAAGAATTATAACATAAGAACAGCTAAGAACTGGTGGTAACATTGTCCAGAGAAAGTAATGGAAAATGAGAAGGTCAAGATCCTGTGGGATTTTTGAATTCAAATGGACAAATTGTTGAAACACAATATACCAGACATCACTGATCAAGGACAAGAAAGTGAGCATCATTGACATAGCAGTACCCGGTGACAGCAGGGTCATTGAAAAAGAACACGAGAGGGTCACTAAATACCATGATTTGAAAATCGAACTTCAGCATCTATGGCACAAACCAGCTGAGGTCATCAGAGTGGTAATCGGCAAGCTGGGCGCCATCCCAAAAACACTAGGGCAGCACTTGAAACATCTTTGAATTGACAAAATTAACATCTGTCAAATTAAGAAGGCAGCCCTGCTGGGATCTGCACGAATACTACACCAATACATTACAACTTCCTAGGCCTCTGGGTGAGGCTCTAATTGTAATGAAGGCCAACAACCAGCTAAAGATCTGGCAGCTGTGAAATCTACCATAATAATAATAATAGTAAACAGAAGGAGAAGGAGAAAATGTAAAGAGTTACTTAACAAAATGTTACACATTATATAGGAGAAAAAAAGGAACATAAATTATTAATAAATTACAGTTAATGGGTAAATTAATAACCAAAATATTTCATAATTAACCAACTGAGTATACTTCTTTTTCATTTTGCCAGGTCTCTTCTGTGTTTCTGGAGGAACTCATTCAGAATCTATTGTCTGTCTTTTACCTTTGAAAGTAAAAGTGAGACCCTCAAGTATTTCCCAGCGAAACAGAATATTCTTCTTTTCCAGGGCATCCACTAGGGGAAAGAAGAGCTTCCTTCTTCATAAAAAAGAGACCGCAATCTCCTTCAGAAAAGTAATTTCAGAATTGTCAATCATCAATTTTTGTTTTGCTTGTGTTTTTAATATCAGATCCCTGGTCTCCTTTTTCATGAAGGAGATAACCACATCCCTAGGTACTTTGTTATCTTTAGCAAAATTCGAGTTTACCCTATACATATTATCTACATCCATTTCTAATTCATCTGTTTCATAACCAATAAAGGAAGCAATATCCACTAAAAGTCTCTTGGAAAGTGATTCATTTTTTTCTTCTTCAAGGCCTCTTATAAGTATGAATTTTTCCTTAGAATGCAACTACATGATGGATAACTTCCTCCAGCACAAAAATTTGTTTGTCTTAGGATTCCAATTTTTCTTCAAGTGTTGCCACCTGTTCCTTAATTTCCTTCAACTCTTCTCTTGTTGATAAAATGATCTCCTCTAAATTTTTAATTTGAGAAATTTCTTGTTTCTAGAAATTCTTCATCCTGCCTTTTAAAACCCACTTTTACCTCCCTCTGGCTATCATTTCTAACAATAGTTCCATTTTTTGTGGTTGGTTACAGTATCTCCTGCCAGGGGTATTGTTGCCATTATTTGTTCCTTTCTCCTTGGTAAGGAGTTTATTTTTGGTCCTAGTGGAATTTGCCATCTTTGAAGTTATTAAAGTGTCAAAGACCATAGAATCCTCCTTAGTTTACAATAACACCTCTGTTTGGAAAAGGTTCATTCTGATTTCTGTGGTATCACACCGAAAAAATACCTTTGCAGAAAGGTTGGGAAAAATACACACCCTTGTTCACTCTCTGTTTAATTATCCCTCATTAAAAAAATGTGCCAGAGAGGCCTCTTTCATCTCTCTATGATCTCAATTTCCTGTTTCTTTCATCTCTCCCTACAGGACACTGCCGGTCCAGCTTTGCTTCCCTGAGTCTATGCTTTTTTTTTTTTGAAGTGACTTCTGGCCAGTGAGGGACACTCTTAGGGAGAAAAGAAAACCAAAAGTTCCAGACTTGGAAAAAAACAAAAAAACAGAATTTATCCTAACCACAGAGTTAAATCCGATTGTTATGCAAGGCTGCCATTTCTTCTTTCAACTATTCAAAGCAGTCTGTGGAGGAAGCAGTCACTTCACCATCACAGTTCTTATGTTATAATTGCTGGACTTATTTTCCACAACACGACGTCTGGCATTCACTTCAGAAGAGTCAAAGTTTCCAGAATGATTTATCCAATTTAGTTGGTAAGATATCATTAACAGTTCTTTCAATTCTTAAATCTTGATGTGAATGGTTATTGGGAGCATTGTTGGGGGAGGGCTGAGTTCCCCTTCTGTGTTCCCAACACCGGTCTTCACTTGGGGTTCTCTATCCCTCTACAGATCCATAGCTTTTGAGGGTTTTTTAACCCAGTTTCACAAGGGTTTGGCAAATCTGGGCTATTATCCCCACCTCTGTCTATTAATCACCCAGGACCTCTGTCTCCAGAGTTGCTGACTGTGTTGGATATTGAAGTGCAGTCCCTTCTAAGAGGGATGTTGCTCCGCCATTCACCAAACCGGAAGTCCCCTTATAAGACTTTTAAGGCATAGCTAATGAAGACATGGCAATAAAGTTCCCTCAGGCCCCTTCTGCACATGCAGAATAATGAACTTTCAATCCACTTTCAGTGCACTTCGAAGCTGTGCAGAATGGCAAAATCCACTTGCAAACAATTGTGAAAGTGGATTGAAAGTGCATTATTCCGCATGTGCGGAAGGGGCCTTAGACAGGCTCTGTACAGCATACTGAACATTACACTGTCTAGGCATACATGCCTACAATTGCACTAAAAAAGACTATGCCACTATAGGCTCTCTGTTGGCTGCAGTTTCTTCACTCCTACAATATGGGAGAACAATGCAAGGACACATTTATTGTAAGGTTGTCATAAACTATTATCTCTTACAGTTCTACCACCATATCCAAACCACAATAGTAGCAGTAGTATTAGTATCAGACACACTCCCTTTCTTGGCAGACAAGTGCTTTTGTCCTTCACAAAGCTCCCCCGCCCCACCCCAATCCAGATCAAGCTGGAAGCTGCACTTTGTATTTGACTTCCATTTTTCTGTTTCTTGGGGTGCACAGTGATTGTAAGCCTGATCAGCCTCTTTGAGTGCTGCAGGAAGAAGTGTCTTCTCTAGTGTTGCCAAGCCTGTGGCAGGAACAGGGTATCCCTCTGCTCCTAGTTTTCATTTCCCACCAATCTTTTAGCAGCTGTGAGAAAGAGAAAAAAATGTTTAGCAGACTGACAGCATGATATCTCTTTTGGGGGAAAAACCAGAAGTAATATCAGTCTTCATCGCTGAATTCCTTTTGGGAGGGTTGATTTTAATGGTTTTATAATGTGATTTATCAAGTATGATTTAAATTGTTAGGCACCTTGGTAGCCATTGCGAGAGGAAATGCAAGATATAAATTTTGTAAATAAATAAAATAAATAAATACATTGTACCAGCATTTTAAAGAAAACTATCATAAGATGAAAGATAGGAAGGAGACAAGATGTAAAAAGCAGGAAATCTTGCTAGGTAAACTGCTATAGAATGGCTGGATGCCCTCCACCTGAGAACTACGATTGTAATTGCCTTGATTCAGCACAATATTCTTGTAAAGCTGGTGACTAGGCAGTGAGTCCAATCAACAGTGCTGTCCCTTGGACAGTTTTGAGCAGGTGGAATGAATGAAGATGTCTGTACCATTGAATCTGAACAAGTTAGGACCCCGGCATGCAACTCAGCACACTTTTGACAATTTGGCAGAAACAAGTGGAATGTGAATTAAAGTTATGAACTTGGTGCATTATTTATGGCATTGCATCCAAACTGCCAGAAGCTGTGCCAATCTATCTAGCATGCATTCATAAGAAGCAAGTTAGGTCCCCAACATAGGCCCTAAATACCCCCAGCCCAGACGGTTGGATCTGAGAAATCTACTAGTTCCATCTCAGTATGTCTCCTATTTTGACAGTTGAAATCAAACTCAGGTTTTTTCTTGCCCAAGGGGATATTTTCAATTGAATACACAAATCCTTTCCATTTTGCTTTCAGGAGAGCTGTTTGAGCCTAGTTTAGGTATGTTGCTTCTCCAACTCTCTTATATCCATGAGCTCTTGTGGACTGAAGATTGTTTTTAAGTCCCATGAAGTGTATGATCGATAGAGCTCTGCTTTAAAAAGAGAGTGAGAATTAGCGTGAGAGGGCAGAGTAGAGCAGAATACAATAAAACAGCATCTTCCTTCAGCGTTAACCACTTATGTCCGATGAAGGGGAACTAATGCAGTCCTCCATATAGACGCTGCACACTAAACAATCATACTGCACAGAACTGGTAAGGTATTCTCTGCAGAGGGAAAGCATAATAGAATGCCAGGCGCAATAACCCTCCTCTGTATGATTTCAACATTGTTAAAGTTGTCACCAAACTGCTAAGGATTCTGTTGGAGTGAAAAGTCACAGTGATCTCAATTTACCCAAAGACCAGCAAGAGTTTATGAACTGTGCTTTGAAAATGCTCCTCTTCTGTAACCCTTTATCTTCTAATAAAACATGTTCCTCCACCATGCTGAATTTGCACAGTACTTAACTACTGCTGAGTGCAAAATTACAGAAACAGTAGGGGTTGGGCTCTTCATTTTTGCTCCCTTCTTGGCAGCTCAGATCCTAAACTTATTCATTTATCTGTGTGGTCTTCAAACAGTTTCTGCTACATGCTTTGGGCTGGGGCAAGCTCCACACATGTCTAGAATGTACTGCAGTTTACTACTGACAATAAGTGGAAAGTGGCCCAGTGATGCTAAGAATGGTACTTTTGTATGAGGCTGCTGGATGATACGACTAAGTAGAGTGTCAGTAGCTGAGCCAGGAACCAAGAGCTCAGCTGAATAATAAAGGAAATATATAAATAAATAGGCAATGATAAAAAATGTATTCTCTTTTTATGGCACAGTACAACATATTATAATAACGCCCTGGCCAGTGCTCCGAGACATGCAAAAAATTTATAGTGCATTACCTCATGTGCCTGTCACTTCACAAGGGACTATATTATAGTATCACTGCATGTGCATTTACAGATGGAATGCCACAGGGGTGGCTTGAATGATGAAGCACTTACATCTGCTGGATTCTAAAAGGCACCAGAGTCAGGTGTTTTCTGAAAAGGCACTGAAACAGGTCAGCCTAATCAATCTTTTCTTAAATGCTTTGCTTCAGTGTGACACGATCCACAAATAAAGTCTGTTGCTTACTAAAATGACATAGTGACTTACCCAAAATAAAAGAACACATGCACAAAAAAGGCATGCTTATTTATACACTACAAATTCTTAGACTGCCCTATTCCAAAGGCCTGCTGTGAGCAACAGCAGATTGAAATGAAAATATCAAGTATCTTTTATATAATTAAAACTACGACTGAAGCATATTTAAGGGAGAATGAAAGACAAATTCTCCTTGCTTAAATGTGCTTAGAACAGTTTTAATTTATTTACCTAAGTTGCTTGTTTTAACATTCTCAGATATTGTTTTTTTTAACTTAAAATGTTTATGATTTCAAAAGGCAGTTAGAGGATTTGTTAGTAAACAAAGGGAATCCCAGGGAAAAATGTCCTATACATGTAATCAGCAATTCCCTTTCAATTCCCCTTTTGCTATAGTTTTATTGAGCCCTTGTTTCTGCTAAAAATACAGGTAGGCTACATATTCATGCATAGGTCTCCCATATTTGGAATAGATGTAAAAGAGACAATTTTGGCAGATTTAGCTTGTGCTTCTGAGAACTGAGAAAAGGTGAAAGTACCATGAGGGAAATGAGAGGTGGGTTGCCCTTTGTGAGTGGTGACTCTACTGTGACTGACATATATGTACTATTTCACTTGGTTTATCTATATGAAGACTAGATTTTACACCTGGACTCCTGGATATTTAGGTTGTACCTCTTATCTGAAGCCAAACTATGGTAAGCAGCACTGGCAGAGCTTTTGTTGCAGTGGCAAGGAAACCTTATTTTTTCACCTTATTTTTCTTTATATTTTTACTTTATTAATTCGCTAAAATATTTGTATCCTGCTTCTCATTTTTCCTCAAGGTGGTCTATAGGATGATTTGAGGGGAGAAAAACCAGCAGTTCCTCCTATTAACGGAAGCACTAAGCAGAAATTGAAGACAATATGATTTCACGAAGGGCATTGGATGAGGTTTGGTGCTATTGCAGCTGTTTTTCTATTACTGATACTGTGGTAATACTTTTGGTGATTCTCCTCACCCACGTGAAGTAGCAGCAATTAGAAGTATCTGGTACAACACACTCCTCATGGAATAATTAGAAAAAAAGTATTAAATAGCAAAATAACAAGGAAGAAATTGTGTTTATTTTATTATATAGTACCATCTACTTGTGAGGCACTTTTCAGAGCACCAGCAAATAACTTTTTGGCCTGAGTTGTTTACATTAAAAATGATGGCAATGATCACTACAAAAATAATTAGTGGGAAGTGCCTTATTGTTCAAGGCTGCCTGTTTTTTTATATGTCTACTTGTCCTTTCTTTTACAAGGACTCCGAGTTTATCTTTGTCCCCCTAATACAAAGATGTGAAATTATAAAAAGGATCACCTTGCTTTCAAAAAAAAAAAAGGTAATCATACTTGGCATTTAATTAGATTAACATCACTACAAGTTTGAGTATTTTTCCCAGCCTTCTGTATTTAGAACTCATGGTTTGTTTTTATTCTTCATTGAAAAACTCGAGGAAAAAAGAACAGTATTGCATTTAATTATCTTGTGATCCCAGGTGGTCTTCATTTTCCATGCCTGTTAACCACTGAATACTTAAGAGCTGCTTAACAGAAAGCTCCCTTATGCATGATTGATGGGCACTGCAAATACTCTTATGGAGCCCCCTCTATGTCAAGAGACAATGGATAAACAGTCTCAAATGGATAAACAGTCTCAAATGTCCTAAACTCTATAAGCTACTTCGCCTTAATGTTAAGATTTTGTGTTTATCCACAGTCAGTGACAGAGTGGTTTGATTTTGGATCATGCCCCTCTGATTAATATGCACACATACAAAATGGCCATGTATCAAATATTATAACTCATCAACCCTTAGCCTTCATTCATGATAATTTATTTTTAAAAGCCACAAAATAATAACCACATCTACTGTTTAGTATAATAGCATGTCTTGTGGCTGTATGGCTGTACAACATGATAATATTTACCTCTGTTGATAAAGATTCCTATGTATGTAGATCTTGAGAATTTCTCACACCTCATTTTCCTGCTTCTGATTATCAAGAATCATAAACAATTTGTTTCTGGAAAACAAATGTTACTCTATTACCAACCTAGATACTCTGCAGCCCATTTTCTTATAGAAGACAATAATGGAGATTAAGAGGAGGGGGGTTATGAATGCTCCACATGTAATGCAATATGAATCTAATCCTCCTAATCTGATCTAATTTTGGATGGTGCAAGAAACACTTTCACTGACTGTATTTAGTATTAACAGTGGATTTCTAAAGATTAAAGGAGGAATCCAATCCACTTGGGAGCTGTTACTGCTTCTATCCGAGTTGTGCTGAATGTTTTATTTCTGGCCATTTGATTTGAAATGTAAATCATCTCACATTTCAGGAAATAGGTAGCTTTTGCAAGATAGACAAGTTGACAGTTTATGGCCTCAATGTATGCCTTGCTGTCTAGTAAGGAAAAGGTAGTAAAAAAAATGAAATTACAGCAAACAGATAAGTGCCAAATTCCTATGATGGTGCATCTTGTAATGATCACATCTGCTGCTACAAAACCTCTTTGGGGGTTGGGGGGATGCTTGGGAAACCTGCCATTCTGCAAAACAAGGCACACACAGAAAAGGAGCAGAACAGCAAAGGACAATTGAGAACAAGGATTTTAAATGAAAGCATAACCTTGTAGCTTTGACTTGTCTCTTTTGTCGCTGGTCCTTGTTAAGATTTTCATCTCAACCCCACAATTTTCCTTCCCTCTGCGATACTGTTTGAGAGCACATGGGAGTAAATTTGTCATTTGTGTGAATAAAAGGAAGGGAGGATGATTGGTGAGGAGAGAGAGTGGGAGCAAAACAAACAAATACTCCATGAAGAGAAAACAATTCCAAAGGCCTTGGCCTCAGAGGATCCCTGTTATTGCTGCTGATGAACTTTTGTCTTTTCTTTCTTTCTTTTTCTTTTTTTCTTTTTCTGGTTATAAGCTTATTTGGAAAACTATTCTCTGACTGAACATGGGCACTTGTAATCTCAAGAGGGAATGTTATGAGGTATTACTTTAGTCGCAGCAAAGGCTAATTTCTTACAGTCCCTCAATACCATGTCCTGACATTCATCCTCACTGAGGACATTGTTGCTAGTGAAACAGGGAATAGCTTTGCTCTTTACAACCTAGTCTTATTTTGTGATTGTGAAAATGGAAAAGATGACAGGACTGTATGAAGGATTCTTTTAGTGAACAATCTCTTAAAATATGGGAAGTCTAGAAGGCCAAGGCTTAAATCCACAAGACAAACTGGCATGTTCTCTCATTCAAATGTACCTTACAGAGTGGTTGCGAGAAGAACATAGAGAAGAGAGCAATATATCATGGATTCCTTGGAGGAGGAGTGACCTAAAGTGGCCTAAATTAATGATACCTGAGAATTTCATCCCTGTTAGTTCCAAGGAATAAGTTTGTGCTAGAAAGATGTTTCCTTTTGGAACCAGTGGAATTAAATAGCAATAGAACAGGTAAAGTCAACATATGTAATACTTGTAATAAAGAAAAATATCACATTTTAAAATAAAACAACAAAACTTTCTGTTCACATCCTTCCTTCATATTAATTGATAAGCTGTCATGCTCACATCCCTTCTTGGGTTTTCAGGCTTGATAGTGGGCTTGTGTATATTTTGTGTAGCTGTTTGAGGACATTCATCAGATTTGACCATTTGGCATGACTTACAAACCTCTGCATCCTCTGAGTCTTCTCTGTTTGGGATTTTGCATTTATTCTGGTCAGTTCCAGTTTGACTTTTACAGATTATTCAAAAGAATAATATTATTGACCTTTCCCAGACTTTTTTTATATTACATTTTTAGAAATGTCATCTTAACGAATGCAGATATTGCAAATGCAATTTCACTAGTTTTATGTTGAGCAAGGTTTAGGGATCAGGTAGTTTAAGTTCAGGAGCGATGTGTGTGTGGGGTAAGGTATGGGAAGGAGTTTTCATGAGGAAGGATAATGTTCATGAAGTTACCTTTATAGATTTTCAAAACATCAAAGGATATAGGCAGAATATATGAGCCAGTGATCAGGTTCTTGCCGGGAACACAAAAAACCAGCTCCGGTTACTTTGGTGTCCTTGGGCACTCTCTTTACTCAGCGCTATGGAAATAATTAATTCTAATGTTCTGTTACATACTACAGCATGATGAAAATATTATGTATATAGGAAACTGTAAGAAATAATGACTTGGATCCTGCAATGCACAAATGAAATCATAAACTGACATCACAGTAGCACTTGCACAAGTTCTTGGATAATACTTAGCTCTTGCCTTCTTATGAATTATTATTGCTAGAAATGTAAAACTGTGTTCCCCAGATTTCTGTCTCAAAGGGATCTTTTTGTCTATGCTCGAAAAAAGCACAAACTTGGGCGGTACCTCAGGGAGGGGCTTGGAATGGCTGGCAATGAAAGAGATAATACATGGATTGTAATATTAGTTGAATATGTAAAATTAACAGAAGGATAAATATGAAATCAAGGCAAACTGAATGAGCAATACAAAATACTAGATAAGGGAGCAGTTGCTGAAATGCAAATAACAAGATGGCATAATCAAATTACATAAGCATTTGGAATTTAGGGCACAACAATCAAATATGATGATTCCTCATGGAAACTGTCCCAGTTATGCTAGTTATTCCTCCCTCAAGCTTGTTGAGAAAGTCAGAATCAACCTGCTATCATCATGCAGTGTCCCCAGAGAAAGTGTGTGTGTATGTGTGGGGAGGGTGGGTAGAAGGCTAGAATATCCAGGTCTTCTCTGAACAGAGCTTCAGCAAACACATGAGGCGTGGGAAGAAGAAAGCGTAAGAGGCTTAAGAAGCCCAGCAGAACATTTCATGCATTGCTTGCTGAAGAAGTCTTAATGCAGCTGAATGAATTCTAAATTAGCAAGGAGGGGTGAGTCTAAGCATGACATTATCTGGTAAAACAGTGCTGCTCAGATGCTCACACTGCATCAGAACATTTGGTGGTATCTTTTGCTTTCCTAGTGTCAAGATCAAAAGTACAGTGAAAGCCGCAGAGAAGAGATTCAGCACATCATAGCTTTGCCAGTGGTCATACCCAGAAAAATGCTAAGAAAGAAGGAACACCATCACAGTTCACCAGTCACAACATCAGTGCTTTCTACATGGGGACAAGCATGTGAGATTTCCCTGTTGCCAGTACAGTGTCAAAGCAGGAAGGCTTCCACATGCCAGCTTTTCCCACAGTTTCCTTGCCACAGTCCCATAGAAGCAATTACTCCCACCCTACTGTGTCACCAGGTTTTTTCCCCTAGATGTTATTAAAATTGGCATTTGAAGAATATATTATGTAACAACATGTCCAGCAAATTCTCTGAATTCCCAGTATGCATGTTAAAAAAGTAGCAACCCAATCCAGACCAGTAGCTCTGTGGTGGCCAAGAATGGCACAGTGACAGAGGCGTCACATTGCCTCCAAAGGGGTCTCAGGAAGCACAGGAAGGAGGGAACTTCAAAAGCCCTCCTGCCACCTAAATAGTTTCAAAAGCCAGACAGACTTATGCCTTGCTTTTTGGTGGCATAAGTCTGCTGCCAGGGAGGGGTTTTTTTCCTGGGTTGAAAGCCTAGTGGGAGCTAACTAGTCAGCTCCACCCCTGAAAACACTCTGGCCCACCTCCTGTTGCCCTGGCGTGCTCTCCCATTTTGGCAGGGTTGGATGGCTGTGAGTTTTTCTGGGTCTGGGTGCTACAGAGCTGTGTGGAACCCGCTGACCAGTATCTTTGCTCTTGTCCAGGGCCTGGGCCTCTGAACTTTCCTCTTCCCCAACCCACTCACCTGAAAGGCCTGGCAGGCCTCAACAGTGCAATGAAGAGGGAGGGCAGCAGCAAGCCCCGTGATGAGCCACAAAAGTCAGTGGGTGGGCAATTGACACCGCCACCTCACTGGCTGCCAGGATGCAGCAGAGAAGTGGTGCTGAGAATATCCAGCAGGTGGCCTGCCAGCAACAGGGAGCAAGGCAGATGAGAAACCCTTTGATGGACTGATAGGGAGAACAGGCACCAGTTTGCCATGGCCAGCAGAGGCAGAGGTGGGATCCAGCAGGTTCTCACCAGTTCCTGAGAGTGGGTTACTAATTATTTGTGTGTGCCGAGAGGGGGTTACTAATTGGGTCTGCTTTTCCGTTAGAAATTCCATTAGGTCCCAAAATCATAAAGTCCTGTTGTTTCCTATGTGACTCATTAGCGAAGGTAGAAAACGGGATAATTCTCCCTGTTGGGCTGTTTTAAAAACATGTTTTAGTAATATGGTAAAGTTCCTTGTTTAAGGAAAGTATCCTTCTTTTGATTTCTAGAAACAAAATTAAGTATGTGAAAGTATTAAGTATTTGACAGGCAGTCAATTAGAGGAGAAGTAGTTGTTTCTGTTGGCAGTAGACGATAAGACTTGCTATAATGAGACAGAAAGATACCAGCTGGAAATTAGAAACTTTTTTTACAGTAAGAGTTTTTTACAGTAACAGAGAAATTATTAATGCCCCGCCCCCGGAATGCCCGGCCATGCCCTCCGTCGTGCCCTGGCCAGCCCCATTGGCACTACGCCACTGTTTGAATCCCACCACCATGGGAACCTGTTACTAAAATTTTTGGATCCCACCACTGCTCAGAGGCCTAGATGGTAGGAAGCCAGCCCAACACCAAGAATGCCCTCTTCCTCATAGGAGCCCAAGAGCACAAGGAGCTTGGCCTTAAAGGTGCTGCAAGGGTGAAGAAGGCGATAAAAGCCTCAGAGTTCCAGAGGATTGGGGAGGAGATGAATTCACTGTTGTTACTATGTCTGCACCCAATTGTTGTTACAGTTCTAGGTAACTCCATTGTAGGATTGCAGTGGCTGTAGTTTTCCTGTGCTCCTAATCATCACTATATTATGGTTATAATTGCACTGCGTAGTGAAGGACCACTTTGCCAGGATAGCAATAATGATAAATAGCAGTAATTACTGAGGACTGAGATAGCAAATAGGAGGTACTGCTGCAAATAGAAGGTACTTCTGAAAAATCACTTATTATAAGCAATCACTGAAGCAGTAAAAATATTTTTAAGCTCATGAACTTTTTCATTTTTTAAACACTGATACTAGCCAGTTTTCATTTTGTCATACAAGAGAAATGACAAGAAAACCACATTGAAGAAGTAGAAGCAAAATGAAAAAAATTAAAACAACGGAGTTTCCATAACTCTTCACTTTGATCCTTTAGTTTTTATTGAAAAATCATAAAAACTATAAGGGTGGACATTAGTTTCTAAGGACTTCTAATATGATGGCTATTGGATCCTGAGTAGAAGATTTTGCACTTGATTTTACTTAAATATTTATATCTTGATTTTTCCCTGAGGAAACCCAAAGCAACTCACAATTGCAGCAGAAAAAATATATATAATGCAAGGGTCTGGAGATTAAGCAGGTGCCCTGCCTTGGCTATACATTGATTTACTATTTTGTGGTCTATTGGTATCATTTTAGAAATAAAATAGGAATTCATACATAAGTAATGAAATTCTATATTTGGGTTGGGTCCAGTGCTCCACGCATATTTAAGTGCCAGTACTCATACATAAGGTTGCACTGATTTCTTCTGAGTCACCCTCAGGACTTGGAATAGTCCTGAAAAACGTTCCAGTATTCAGTATGGGTGAGTATTGTCACAAAAAGAGCTCTAGATGTGAGTGTGCAGGATGGCATGATAAGAGTTCATGTGGGCTTCTGAAAAATTATTTTTAGGACCTGGAAGTTACTCAACCTAAATGCATATGAGACGGGCTATAGTAATGATGATTCCTCAACAGATTGATTATTTGTATGCGGTTGGTAAAGGCTGTGGCATGAATAGAGACTGAATAGAGCTCTTGTGTGACTTATCACATGGTAAAAAACATAAACCCAACAAATTAAAAAGTGTCAGTTCATAATCTCAACTTCAGTCTCAAAACAGTAATATGAATCCATCTTCATCCTCATAAACCTGTCTTATCCCATCCTATGAATTCCCAAGACAGCCTTGATCCTAATTCCCCTTATAGTAAGAATCTTGCTGAACTGACCTCTACTAAATGCTGAATTGCTCAGCCTCACTTCATTTAGCCTACACCTTTTCTTATTTTAAAATTTAATTTCTAGATGATCTTTAGAATTCTGGGGGTGGGTGACAGGAATCAGCATGTAAACACGATGGCATTTGCTGTACATTTGAATAATCAGAATTTAAAGAGCACAGCCAATGTTTCTGCTTCGCCTGCAAGACAGGATCGATTAGTAGAAGAACAGATGGATTTGCTTTGTTTTGTTTTGTTATATTGCTAGCTAAATTGTGCCTTACCTTATGTGAAGTGGGGAGGAGAGGGGGAGAGAAAAGGTTACATAGCCCAGGCTTTCAAAGCAATTCGTATTATGAATAAAGCATTAAACAAAGGCCAGAAAAACAAGGAGTCTGTGCAACATACCAAGTAAATGTAAAAGCTCTGAATATGTTTTTACATTCTAAGGATCACCTTGTTTTTAGCCCTTACCTAGGAATGCCGCTTTTATTTTTACTCCCTCCTTATCTCGTAAATGTGTCTCCTCCAATTTTACCTGTCTTTCACTTTTATAAGTTGACTTGGTATAAAAAATGTTGGGTTTGACCCTGTATCATGTGTCATCTACCCATGATCATGGCACTGGCTTGTAAATGGGGGTTAAGTAAACCAGTCAAATGCAAAAGGACAATTTTTCATTGTTTGCCAGGTGCCCCGAGCCTTCTTGTTCCAAATATGCATTGCTTTGGACCAATTTTTAGAAGATTTGGCAGAAGTGCAGTAAATACCATACCTCTATCACTCTTCTAGAAAGTTCTCTCAGGTGTAGTTCAGGGCATCATAGCTGGGGCCATCTCAGTTAATAGCTAATTGCATCTGTTTGTATATACAAGAATTTCAAATGATGAGCCAAATAACACGTGCAAAATTGGTCTGACATGCAGCAGCATTTATTTTGTAAGCGGTAAAATTGTTTACCTGGAAGGAAGACTTTGATGTATATCATGGCTGTTTCAAAATATTTCATCACCCCAAACCATATATGAATTTGCTTCCTTTCTTGTTAGATTCTGAATAGTACAATGTTTGTGCAGGACTGCCAGCCCCTACAGCTATCATGCTGCCCTAAGTAGTTGCTTGAGTACTTTTGTCACAAAAAGTCCTGTTGAAAATCTTTTCTCATATGTCATTATAACTATTAGGTTGTGATATATTACACTATCATGAAGGATGCTAATGGCTGGACTTAGCAAAGTATTTGGTGCAAATGCATTATTCCAAAGAACTAGGGATGGTTCATACACTTACTCACAATGCTGCCATCTGTCTATAATACAACATGTAGTGGCTAATCACAAGCATCAGCCTGCGTTGCTGAAAAAATGGATTCCTGCTACACAAGAATCTAGGTTAATGGATTATCAATGCAGTTACACCCTTCTAAGTACTTTGAAGTCAATGGTCTTAGAAGGGTTAACTTTTCTTGTGACTGCATTAAATGTGAGCCTATTCAAAAAAAAATCTAGCTTCCCCTTATTAGGAAAGGACACAATCAGAAACTGCAGAATGTTAGCACAGCTCCCCCTACAGCACAGTGAACTGCCTGGATGACCTTGCTAAACTGGTGATCTCCAGTTTTATTCTGCACAATTTCAGTGTACGTTTGAAAGCCAACACAATCAGGGTTGTATTCTAAATAACAGCTGGCTCAGCAGGTGTTCATGTTTTGCACTGGCACATCCTAGGCACTCTGTTGCTTGGATGTTTTCAGAAGACATCAATCTCATGGTGATATTGTTGGCTTTTGAGGGCACAGCTTCTCTTCATCCGCTCATTTCCTGTGATAGTGATGGTCTAACAGGATTGTTCACCCATTCAAACTTAGGGAGCAACTAGATTCCAAAAGTCTTTGGGGAAATTAATGTCTGAACTGGGAGTAGTACATTTATATTGGCTATTAGGATGTATATTATCAAGATACCATTTTACTCCTTTTGTGCAGAGTACTGATTTCCTGATGTGACTGAAACAGAATGACTAGAGCATATAACAGTCACTCAACTCACAATGCATTTGAGCAATTATAGCATGCCCCCCCCTGAAGAAAATCTTTGCTTCTGCCATTGTATCTGCCAAATGCATCTTCTAGGTGATAAATACCCCAACAAATTCTGACCACCTCTGCCTGATTATTAAATAACCTGTGTTACAGTGATAACTCTTTTGCATTCATAGGCAGCATTTTATTGGTTTAAAATTGTAATTTATTTGCTCCACAGTTTATCTGTTGCCCAATATTCCAATAGTGTTAATTCATGGATGTAGCCAAAGCGTCTGTAATACTGTCGAAATGAATCATTTGACTATTGCTGAGGAGAACAGAAGGTGATCCAGGGACTAGCTCCTGAATTGTCTTTCAAGCACACTCTTGGTTTTTGAATATGAATAAACTCACCATCATTTTAATATATTGTAGAAAATGCTGCATATGGCTAGAATTCTAAGAAGTCCCAAGTTCATGTATGGATGAAAATTAAATTAGTCTTAAGCTGGTCAGTATAAAACATTTTGTGAGTAAATAGAGCTTGAAGAACTGGGGTTGGCGCAATCCCGGGGGCTAGCACTTACAGATGACTCTTTGGATTTCACTATTCCTTCATCAATGGGTGTTACTCCTTCCGCAAACTGTGACAATACTAGTGGTACCACTGGACCTCCTGGAACCTCTGTTCAAGTACCAATTGAAATACATCAGCCCAGAAGTCCTCTGAACAATTTGACACAGCAAAGCATGTCCAAAATTATTCCAAAAGATTGCTTCTCTATGGATTCGGAGCCTCATGTACCATTGACTATCCTGGCTAGGATGCATGGCAATGGTTGTGTCCAACATGACTCCTCTGACATTTTGACTCTGGACTCTACCAAGTGACGCCAAGAGCCAGCAAAACTCTTCATTCTTTCCTGGAATATCTCTGGCTGGGGGAATAAATCTCAGAACTTTTACTTTTGTGATTTCCTTGCGAAGGCAGATGTAATCCTCCTACAGGAAACCTGGTCCTTCCATGCTATACGAATGAAGGGCTTTGAATCCTTCTGCTTGCCAGTGACCAAAATATGTAGGGTTGGTCGACCCTCTGGTGGCCTCTGCACTCTGGTTTCTGCCTCTCTTAGCCCCAGAGTACTTCCATCCCTTTCTCAGTTTGCTCAGGCCATTTTGATTCAATGGGAGAACAATTCATTGATTTTTGTCAATGTTTATATCCCCCCAGGTCTACCTAAGAACCCTCTAAATGATGTATGGGATAGTCTATCCACCTTTTTGGAGGAACTTGAATCCAACTATCCCTCAAGCAAAATCTTACTATTGGGGGACTTTAATGCTAGAGTTGGTGCAGATTTAGTATCTCTCCTTGAACATAAGGGGCTTGATGATGATTACTCCTTTTCCCTCCTATTACCTGCTGATCGTAATTCAAAGGACCCTGGTACTAATGCAGCCAGTAAGAAATTAATCCAATTGGCAATTAACCACAACAAACTGTGGTTAAATGGTTTGAGAAACTATGAACACTCTCAAGATTTTACATTCATTTCCTCCTCCAGCTGCAGTGTTACTGATTATTGTTTGATTTCCCCACATTTGAAGTCCAAGGTGCAATCCTTCCAAATTGGGGATTTCCTCTTGGGAGATCACCTTCCTCTTCACCTTGTTCTATCACAGAGCAGAGATGTTTGTGGAGACAGCAAGTCATCTGCTGAGTATCTACCCCTAATATGGCGACTTTGCTTGAGGATCTGTTTAGTTCCCATAGTCTATGTAGACTTGTCTCCCTTGTCATTAATGCTGACTCATCATACGAGACGATCTCCAACTTTGAATCACTAATTGAGTATATAGTCGATTCCTTATTGAACTTTTCCATGAGGAAACCCAAACTAAATAGTAATAAGGTCCCCTGGTTTGACAAGGAATGTGTGAAATGTAATAGAAATATTCGATATCTTTACCAATGTTACAAAAACTCTCTATCTTCTGTTTTTTGGAATCAGTTATCGCAATGTAAAAATAACCTTCGCCAGCTAATGCAAGTAAGACAGCTTGAACATGTTTATTTACAATGGGAGCACTTGTATTGTGCTGTGATTTCCAATGATACCAGGACATTTTGGGCTATGGTCAATAATATGGATCAAAAAAGATCCTCTATTTATATCTGTATTCCCCCTGACGTCTGGTATGCACACTTCTGTAACCTTTTTCAGGAGGATAGGAATTGCAATGTAAGCCTTACCCCTAATATTTGTTCCCCCAATTGGCCTCCGGTTTCACCCCATGAAGTGGCAGTAGAAGGACTAAAGAGCGGGAAAGCCCCCGGGCCAGACATAATTATTCCAGAGATCCTGAAGCTGCATGTAGGTTAGTGGGCCCCCCTTTTAGCCACTGTGTTTACACAAATTAACAACTCTGGTGTAATCCCTAAACTCTGGCTGACTGCAGTAGTGGTGCCCATCTATAAAAAGGGGGTCAGTTCAGATCCTTCTAATTTTTGCCCTATCAGCCTGTTCTCAGTAATCGGGAAGGTCTATGCCATGCTTCTTCTACGGAAACTTCAGAATTGGGCCTTACAATCACGAATAATCGGGATTGAACAAATTGGATTTACCAAAGGGAAGTCGACACTCGACCATGCGCTAGTCTTGGCACATTTAGCCACCAAATATTCATGCCGGCCACAAAGTAGACTTTACGCTGCCTTTATCGATTTGAAGGCAGCTTTCGATACTGTTCCTAGATCACTCCTTTGGGCCAAGCTTGCTGCTCTTGGAATGGATGATACTCCTTTTCCTTATAAGGCAACTGCACACAGGTACCAGCTGCCATATTAAATGCTCCCAGGAAGGTCTCCTTTCTGACCCCATCCATTCCACCAAAGGGGTTAAACAGGGCTGTGTGCTGGCCCCTACTCTCTTTAACCTTTATTTGAGTGATCTCCCTTCAAACCTGGTTGGTTCTAATTTTCATGCTCCCAAGCTGTCCTCACATCATATATCAATTCTGCTCTATGCAGATGATTCTGTTCTACTTTCTCGGTCCAGAGTTGGATTAGGGCGGCTTATGAAGCGCTTTGCAGAGTATTGTGACTCCAATAGACTAACAATAAACTATGAGAAGACCAAGATAATGGTTTTTACTAGATCCCTGAAGAAATATGACTGGAAAATAAACAATGTCCCTCTCGAACAGGTCAATTGTTTTAAATACCTTGGCCTTCTTTTTTCACACAATCTCTCATGGATCCCCCATAAAAAAGCAATACTTACCCAGTCATCATCTAGTACTTCTGGAATCCTCCGTTTTTTCTATAGCAGAGGGCACTCTTTTATTCCTGCCGCATTAAAGATTTTTAATGTGAAGATTGAATCCCAATTACTTTATGGGGCTCCAATCTGGATACAGGCTGCCAACCATTCACTCAATTCTCTTCAATCCATATTTTTCCACAAAATTATGGGATTACCTAACTGTGTCCCCTACGCAGCCCTATGTTTGGAACTTGGGCAAAATTCCTTGGAACTTAAAGCCTGGCTTAGAGCTTTTAGATTTTGGCTGCGTCTTCATTATCTTCCATCTGAACATTCCCTTGTTTCCTTAATACTTCCAGAAACACAGGCTAACCCCTGGTTTTCTCTGATTGAAAATAAAATTGTATCTATCGGTTTGTCTCTCGAATCACTCTACTCTCTTTCCTGCTCAGAAGCGTACAAACTACTCAAAGACCATCTCTTAGATTGGGAATTTGCTGAACTGTATCTAGCAGATAAAAGAACTTGCTCTCCCACACAATTTTTAATTCCATTTGAGCAGGGTCGTATGGCCCACTACTTATATTTTCTAACTAACCCCTGCTCAAGGAGAGCCTTCACAATTGCTAGATTCAATGTTATGCCATCTTCCTTACTACATGGCAGGTTTAATAACCTGGAAAAATCTAAAAGGTTGTGAAGCTGTAATTCTAAGGTAGTTGAAACATTGGCTCACCAGCTATTACATTGCACTAAATTTGCTAAAATTAGATCTAAATATGTCAATCTACAACTAGTCTTCCAATCTGAGTTAACAGATTCGATTAGATTATTTCTCTTGTTGAACAATTCTGATTCTGTTTTTTGTGAAGAGTTGCAAGCTTTGTTACGGAAATAATTCAGAGCCAGTAATAATATGTATATATCTGAGGTTATCCTTTTTGCCTTTTAATTTTTTTTATGTTTGCTGTGTTTTGTTACTGTTGTTCTATGTATGCCAATAAAGGCTTTGCTTTTGTATATTTTAAAAAATCAAACAACTTGGTAACCACTGATTTGGGGTTTGTTTCACAGATGAAAAGTGTTATAAATCTGAGATCCACCCAAGTTTTGCCTACCAGGGCAAAATTTAATAAAGCTATGGTTTAATATTTCAGTTTCTTGAGAGGAGAAAGATGACGGTCTTGTGATTCCTTAAAGAGACCCAGAAAGAACTCCCACCCTGAACTGGGAAAAATCTGACAATTTCAAAATGTCTTTTTGCACCGAGTGCCCTGAAAACAAAGCATCCATAGTCAATAGACACTCTTGCCTATTTAGAGAAAACTCCTAGCTTTCAATGCTGAGTTCCTGTGAACATCATCTGTCATAGTAGTTGAGTCATGACAATAAAATCTCCCCACAAAGAAAGCAATTTCAAGAGGATAAGCAGGCACGGTTTGTTCTGTTCTAAGACAGCCTTTCCCTCGCTTGCATCTGAGGCCTAATGAGCATGCTGGCTGTAGGGTACACCCTCATGGCCACCTGTGCTACTGTTCAAAGATTAATGGAATCAACTGATGCAGCACAAATGCCATGACCGAACCTATGCTTTCACTCAACACAGTGCCATTTAGCCCCAGAAAATGCAAACATGAAAGGGAAAATAAGACATCGGGATGTGAACATCCTTATTAGATTTCTCAACCTGAGTTTAATACAAGTGATTTACTAAAGTCTTTTTTAAAAATTCAAAATTTTATATTTCTTTATTTTTAAAAAAGCATGTGTGTGTCTTCCCAGATATGAAAAGTCTATGTCTTCAGAGATCTAAAAAGATTAGGCTATACCATACTGCTTTCCCTCCCAAGCAAGAGTGACTGCTTACTCATTCTGATTTATGATTGGCAACTATCTCTTTGTGTACACACATAGGCGCACAGTTTTGCTACTTTCTTTTGGCAAAGAACATTTATATGCTAAAAAATGAATCCAGAGAAATCTGACACTGTTTTCACGAACTGAATTTTAATATTGGATGGCTATATGCATTCACATTTGCCTTTGAGTTTGTGAAGTCAGATGTCTTTCATATGCACTGTGAATAATCACTCTGCAAAATACAACTAGTATCAATGGTATCTTAATGTCTATTTAAAGGGTGTGGCAGTTCTTTCATCTAAAGCTACCAAAACCTAGAAACAGCCTAAGAACAGGGATGAATCCAGCTTTATCTCCCCTCCCGCTTGATTGCTGTACCCACTAAAGAGTCTTCTGACTGTTGAATGACTGCTATCTAAAGTGTTGAACTAAAGGCTCCCTTCTAGGCATTCCATTACTGAACTAAAGGACTGGGTCTTTTGACAGGTTTGGGTCTTTTGACAGGTTTGATGTGGTCTTCACAGTAACACTGAAAAGATCTGTTGGTTATCTGGATATTTGGAGAATGTACACTCTTTTCATAAGATTTAGACATTTTAGGAGTATTACGCTTTTATGCTTTTCCTATTAGTGCCGAATAGCGTAATCCTAAATTGAGTTCTACTATTCTTAAGTCTATTGAAATCAATGGGTTAGAAGAGTATAATTTTGTTTAGGATTGTGCTTAAAGGACTATCCTTGTCTTGTTTAACATAATCTACAAGATCATTTAATATAGATAATTTAAAGAAATATTTAAATGCTTGATATAGTTAAGACTATTTACAGTACATTCTAGGAGTTTGAGTAGACCTGTTAAATATAAAAGGGGTTAATTTCTTTTGAGGATTATATTAGTTTAATGCTGCTTGTCAGCAGTGGGTCGTTAAAGCAATATAATTTAAGTTAGTAAGTTAGAGTAGAACTGTTTAGGACTGCTTCCTTGGTTATGTGAAATGTGCTCTCTCTTTTATTCTGATTCATTCTATGGCTTTCCTGCCTAGGGTGTGAGAATACTGTTGGATGACAAACCTTCATGTGTGTCAGAGTCATAGTCCAATGCAGGTCAAGATCTTTCCCCCAGGTGTATGTCACCATTCATCCTGTCTGGCAATTTCACTTGACTACTCAGCACTGTATCTAATAGATAATCTATTCCCATGCATGCTTGGTGACCTCTGTAGCATGACTCATCTTTTGGCAACTTTGTCTTCTGAACTAGCTGTGGGGACATGCTTACATGGTTGCTTTTCTTTAAAAAAAATCTGTTCCCACAAAATGAAGGAAACAGAAGCATAATAATTGTACATAATCTGCTATTCAGTTAGAGCAGACAATTCTGTTAATGTTTACTTGAATTCATTTTATCGTAGTGAGTAGTCATAAATTCAAATGGCTTTATTTTTTACAATGATATTCTATTATTTTTTCAAGGACTCAGGGTACAGAGACTATGCCATTATTTTTTGCAACAGCTTTGTGAGGTGGGTTATCTGGAGACTGTGACAGTAGGCCTTCCACCTGGCCAGTAATTTGAATCCAGTTCTCTTGGTCAAAGTCCAATACTCTTCCAGTTAGAAAAGCAATGGGGAAGAGAAGTGAGAATACCAAATTCTGGAAAAATGATGGGGAAAGGAGAAATATATTTTAATAGGCTGTGCCAGCATTGGTATCTTGGTGGGTTGACTTTGCTGCATTATTGCTGGCCTAACATGCATGGACAAGGTACTCAGGGCAAGCATATCTGCATGTGAGATGCTTTGCAAGGGTGTGTGGGAAGCTTCCTTCTTCTCCAATTTCTATGTCTTCTCTCTCTATTACCACAGTTATGATAATGTGACACACTTTTAACTGTCCAGATGAGTGAAAGGAGCATTCATGAAATGATGACATAAAAAGATAAATATTTCCTTCGTACTATCATTGCCTCCCCTATTTTGGACCTTGTACATTCTTCCTTAGTATATAGGTTCAGTGAGCCATAAGTGGTCCTTTTGATAATTTCCTTGATGTTTTTGTTCATCTGCTTCTATGCATTCCATTTGAACACTTAAACCTAACGAGATAACTGCCATGAAGACACAGTTACCCCAAATGAGTCTCTCTTTGTCTAAATAAGGCATTCTGTTACTGTTTCTCCAAGATATCTCTGTTAGCACATCAAGGAAATCCAGGCAAAGTTCCACTTGATACAATTTCCAAACCTTTTTGTTTAAACTTAAACTGCAACTACCTGAAATCTTTAAACAAGCTGTGAATAAGCCAGAAAACAAAAAGCCTGGAAATCAGTTAATGAACATCAATTTCATTCAATGCATGAGAATATTGAAAAAGCACTTAAAGGCTTCACAGCATGTCAAAACAATGACAAAACAAACCTTCTACACTGGCTTCTTTTCAACAGCAATAGACATATTGTTAATGGGTATGAACTGCTGAACAATTTGTAGGCTGAGGTAAAAAATTCTTTTTAGAGCAGCCTTCTTAATAGGATGAAAATTCTCTCTCCTCGCTTTACTTGACAAGCTACCATGGGAGAGAACATTTCAGAAGGGCCTTTTTAAAATAAGTAGTGGCAGACAATAAATGGTTTTAATTTTTGCCATTTTTACATATACTAGTGTGAGAGATAATAATATTGCTTGAACAAAAGAGAGGTAGAAGCTTCTATAAAAGGCTAAGAGACAGGAACAATAAACTAATGCATGCAATATAAAAAGTATCTGGCAGGGCCTGGTCCATCTACACTAGTAGGAATTTATTCAATTAAATATTTTGTGTTTTCCATTCCAGTTGGGAATCAAATGTAGTTTACAGCATTGTTTTTCCCAATTCCATTTTATCCTTGCAATAACTCTGTGAGGCAGGTTAGGCTGATGGAGAGTAACTGGCTCAAGATCATCCAGCTATTGTGTGGAGATTTAAAATTAGAGTTGCCAGTTGCTAGACACAACAGTCTAACCACTGTGTCACAGTGCCTCTCCCCAGCTTTATGTCAGAGGGAATCAGGCAAAGCTTAATTCTGGTATTAAATAATCTTGAGTCTATGCTCGACCAGGAGCTGCCAAGAACATAACAACCGTAGAAACAGGAACCAACATATTCATGACAACTGCCATTCCCAGAGTATTCCTGGCAATTCCACTGCTAACCCCACATCATTTTGTGTGATGCTGCACCATGTTATTCAGACACAGAAGGCACTAATCAAAGCATGAATACTGCAGAATGTCTATATAACATCATCTCACCTGGTATGCATGCTCTGCTGGTGGATATACATTATTAACAGAGTTTAGCAGACACCGACAAGGATCCAGTTACTAGCGAGTTGCATAGTATAAAAGTTTACTAGCTAAAAAGGTAAGGTAACATGGAGATAAAACAATAAATACTGTACTGTACTGTTATATATTTACTGTTTTCTCAGCACATGGCTAGGACTGTCTCAAGAACAAAGAAAACAAGTTAACTTTATAACTTCAGGTACATGTGCTCACAAACATGTAAGCAATGCCTATTCAGGCTGACCAATTGCTAATCAATTGGTCATCTTATTAGAATGTGACCTCAACATCCTGTTTACGCATAACAGATAGTTAACACTTTCATGACTGGTTGTGATAGACACTTGCAAACACCAACAAACTTCTTACATTGTACAACTAATCAGCCATTCAAAGAGATAACAGCACCTTAGAGAGCAACAAAATTTTTGGGGTATAAGTTTGACCTTGGAAACACATACCCCCAAAATCTTGTAGCTCTCTAAGGTGTTACTGGACATGAATCTAGCTCTTCTATTGCAGGCAAACATGGCTACTCTCTGAAACTAACAGCATCTTCACTTTCACAAGCTGTCATGGGGGTGTGCATATGAGGGTTAGACTGAGGTTCCAGAAGCAGACTGATGGAACAAAAAATAATAGCTCCACTGGAGTAGGATAAACAGACAGTAGCATGGCTCCCTCATCTCTTCCCCTCAGCTCTCCTGTCCCTTTTCTTTCCTTTTTCTATAATCCAACAAGTGGCTGTTGAAAATTCAAAAATTTTATCTTGCCTTCTTAGGCCAGTTCTGCAGCTATCAAGGATCCACATGTCCTTAGGGAAGTGTGTCCAGAAAGACTATGTTATATTTATAAGGCAAAGCAATGCCAAGTACAAGTGTGACAAACATGCTAATGAGAGAAAACAACTGAGAAGGAAAAAAATGAGAGTGTCACAGTGAGTGGCAGGAGACACATGAAGAGGTAAGTAACTGGCCCTCAGCAGAATCACAATATCAAGGCTATCTAGAGGCTGGCAACAAGAGGGAAAAAAAGATTTTTTTGCAGAATGGAAATCAGATGTCTAGAACAGTCACATTAACTTTCATATGGGGTTTTTAAATAACTGTGTATGAACTGTAGGTGCAAAATGTCTTGTTCTTAAATGGCAATTATTCACAGTCTGGGAAATATTAATATTAGCAGTAGTAACCTGAATACAAAGAGAACCATTCTAGAAGCAAGTGTTAGCCATGAAGACAGAGCATCAAAATGAGCTGATGGCTTTTGTCAAAATAAATAGACTGGGCCACACAGCCAGCTTTATGAGCTCATAAGTAGTTACAGAATTGTGTGGTCTTATTTGTAAAGCATTTCAAAGATGTAAAACACCCTTTAAATGCTTTGTGAGTCATGATCCATGGTATTGTAATTTTCCTGGTTCTGCCTCTTAATTAATTGTGCGAGTATAAGATCCCATCTCTGTTTACTCAGTTGAAGGGAAAAAGCCAATTGCTCTTTTTGATGTGGATGAAAACAACTCTTATTTCTGGTCAATGTTCTTTCTCAAAACAGAAGCAGTGGTCCATAGTCAACATATTTAAAATTTTGTAATCCTAAAATTTAGTTCTAATCTTATTTAACATAATTGCAATGAAGACTTTAAACCCAGTGTGTGGAATACTAAGCCTAGGGAACTACAAGAATATTCAAGCTGCATTCAGTAGAATGTCAGTACTTTGATAACAGGAAGCTACAGCCAGCTTCTGAGTTGAGAAGGAAAAACTGGAAGTGGAGCTTGGGGGCGGAGTGAATGGTATAAAGCTAGAACTGATAAGTCCCAGGTGCTCAGTGTGATCCTGGCCTCAGCAAAGCTTGGGCCAAGCTTTAGGCAAGACCTGGGTGAACTGAGGCCAGCCTCACTTCTGAACTCCACATGGAGTTGGGGGGGAGGGGAGCCTGGCTGGCCCTGCTCCTGAGCTCCATGTGGAGTTCAGAGCTAGAGTGCAGTAGCAGGGGGAAAAGCCCTGGAAGGCATCCCCCAAGGAATGGCACCTGGGGATACAGCCCCCTGCTATGCCAGTGGAAATAATCCCTTTCTCAGCAGAGCACTATCTATGCTACATTTTTTCTAACGTTAGGAACCATTAAAAAACAGGTATATTACAAAACTTGGCTTGCCATAGCAAAGTAGCAAAAGAGGTTAAAGATCATATTTTGCCTTTTAGTCCAAGAAATATGAAGAAGGCTGAGAAGACTCCATTGCATGAGCCCATCCTCATTCCCCATCAGATGCCAGATGGGGTGCAGTCAATGCGGAGCCCAGCAAGGATGCTAGAGAGGCAGACTGTGCATGCACCACCACCAGTAGTAGCTAGGTAGGATGAAGACTTTGCAAAATGCATGCATGCCCTTCCTTCTTCTCATAAGTCATGGGAGAGAAACAGGCTCTGTTACTGCTGCAAGAGCCAGCCAGGATGGAAGGAAGACAGGGTCTCCAAAACACATGTGTGTATGTCCCGCCCCATCCCTGCCAGCAGAAGTTAGCAGGAATGGAAGAAAAACAGGCAGGAACAAGCCAGGAGGCCAGCAGGGATGGGAGAGGGAGGAAGGTGATCACCAAATGTGCCTTCTATGTGACTAATCCAAATGGCACCTGGATCTGAAGGACCTTTAGGAGCCCTCTCATTATGCCATTGTTGCTGTGGGATGAACTAACATGGACAGGATTGCCTATTGGCAACAATGGGAGAGGCTTGAAGGCCCATTGGGTATAATGGGAGCCAGAAGTGCCAACTGACTTACATGACTTCCATTGATGTACATTATAGCACAAAAAAATGTTGCAATGAAAATGCAAAATGGATTTTGCATGAAGGTCTTTAGCCTAGATAATTGTTCTGGGACTGGAATGATGGCCCACAGAGTGGAGCGGTGGTCCCTGGGAGTAGCATGAGTATACTGGGTAGGGTTGGTAAATGGGAAAAAAATTCAGCCCCGGTTCGGATTCGGGTCCAGTTCGGATGTATGGGGTCGGATCCCCCCATATCTGAGCCTGCCAGGCTCGGATACACCCGAATTTCCGAGATTCTCGGGTTCGTTTTTATTTTTTTGCTGTTTTTCCCTGTTTTTTCCTGTAGGGGGCGCATTTTTGAAAAGAATATTGGCATACCAGAAAATTACAGGGTATCTTCAGAGAATACTGTTCATTCTGATTATGCACCCACAAGTTTGAATTTTGCAGTTTGGGTCAGGGGGGCCCAAGTTATGGACCCTCAAAGATAGCCCACATATTCCATTGTTGTCAATGGAAGCCAATGGAATATAGGGGCTATCTTTGAGGGATCCTATAGCATGGAGCCCCCCCTAATTCAGAACTGTACCAAACTTGGAAGGTGCATAGTCAGAACGAGTATTCTGAAGACTATTCCCTACAATTTTCATGCTGATACCTTTAAAAATGCGCCCCCTGAGCTTCTGGAAATTTTGCCCTAAAAGATTCTGTGGTTTGCATTGAATTTTTTTCAATTGCTTTCAATGGGGGGGGAATTCCTGGGAGTTGCCTGCAGAGGGCGCATTTATTTTAAACGTATCATCACGCAAACTTTCAGGGTGTCTCCCCAGACGCTATTCTGATCCATACACCCCATGTTTGGGTGCAGTTTGGTTCAAGGGGGGGGGGGGCCCAAGTTATGGACCCCACAAAACAGGTGGTCCATTATCACCCAATGTCGAGGAGGGATGCAAAACGCATAAAACCATTTTTTAAAGGAAAACCTTCCGACAATACATTTTTTTTTAAAGCTAGAGACACCAAAATTTCAGGGGTATCATCTGGAGACTTTCATGATCCCATACCCCTAGGTTTTGGTGCAGTTTGGATTGAGAGGGGCCAAAAGGATCCTTGAGGGAACCTTGCTTTTTAAACAGATTACTTTGTGCTACTGTGTGATGTTTGTGTGATTTTGGGGTGACCAAGAGAAAAAATCATTAGGATCGGTGAGGATCCATTCTTTTTGATCATGTTTTTGGGGCACTGTTGGGCCATGAAGCGTGGGATGTGTGACTGCTTTGTGCAGACATGTGTCTGGGACTTGTGCCATGATGTGGTGGTGATTTTGGGTGACCAAGAGAAAAAACCACGCGGATCCATGAGGATCCATGCTTTTTGACCATGTTTTTGGGGCACTGTTGGGCCATGAAGCGTGGGATGTGTGACTGCTTTGTGCAGACATGTGTCTAAGGACTTGTGCCATGATGTGGTGGTGATTTTGGGTGACCAAGTGAAAAAAACCATGTGGATCCTTGAGGATCCATGCTTTTTAACCATGTTTTTGGGGCACTGTTGGGCCATGAAGCATGGGATGTGTGACTGCTTTGTTCAGACATGTGTCTAAGGACTTGTGCCATGTTGTGGTGGTGATTTTGGGTGACCAAGTGAAAAAAACCATGCGGATCCTTGAGGATCCATGCTTTTTTAACCATGTTTTTGCGGCACTGTGGTAAGAAACTCCCAGGCAGGTGGAATTCACACATAAATTTATTAAAGTTTTTAGTTAGTTGTTCAGTTAAAGTAGTTGATTTTTTTCAGTTAAAGTGTTGTTTTGCCACATTTCTAACATTGGGGATGTGGATTCTCTGCTTTGTTTCTTTTTCCCCAGCACTTTTTTCTTCCAGCCTTACTGTGCTGTCCTGCCTTCCACTGGAGTGGAAGCCTGTGGACAGTGGGCTTTTCCCCACTCCCTTCCATCCCTATGCTGCTCTCAAGCGCTGAGGGGAGCCTTACGACAGCGGCAGCGGTGGGAGGCGACTGCGCTGTGGCCGCCCTGCCGTGGGGAGGAGGAGGAACCCCGCACTACTCTCCTCAAGTAGCCTTGGGGCTTACGGTAAGTGGGGAAAGGCCCAGCGGCAGCGGCAGAGGCGGCTGTGCTGTGGCCCTGCCGTGGGGATGGAGGAGGAACCCAGCTACTCTCCTCAAGTAGCCAGCGGAGCTTACGATAAGTGGGGAAAGGCCAGCGGCAGTGGCGGAGCTGTGGCCGCCCCTGCCGATGGGGAGGAGGAGGAACCCAGCTACTCTCCTCAAGTAGCAGGGTTGCGGTAAAGATGGGGAAAGGCCCAGCGGCAGCGGTGGGGCGGCTTCGCGCTGTGGCCGCCCTGCCGTGGGGAGGAGGAGGAACCCCGCGCTACTCTCCTCAAGTAGCCGGGGTTCTGAGTAAGTGGGGGGGGGGAAAGGCCCAGCGGCAGCGGTGGGGCGGCTTCGCTGTGGCAGCCTGCCGTGGGGAGGGAGGAGGAACCCAGCTACTCTCCTCAAGTAGCCGGGGCTTACGGTAAGTGGGGAAAGGCCCAGCTGACGGCGGTAGGCGGCTGCGCTGTGGCCGCCCTGCCGTGAGGGAGGAGGAACCCAGCTACTCTCCTCAAGTAGCGCGGGGCTTACGATTAAGTGGGGAAAGGCCCAGCTGACAGCGGCGGGGCGGCTGGCTGTGGCCGCCTGCCGTGAGGAGGGAGGAGGAACCCAGCTACTCTCCTCAAGTAGCGGCGGGGCTGACGGTAAGTGGGGAAAGGCCCAGCAGCAGCGGTGGGGCTGCATTGTGGCTGCCCCTGCCGTGGGGAGGGAGGAGGAACCCAGCTACTCTCCCTCAAGTAGCGGGGCTTACGGTAAGTGGGGAAGGCCCAGCTGACAGCGAAGCGGCTGCGCTGTGGCCTGCGGTGGGGAGGAGGAGGAACAGCGCTACTCTCCTCAAGTAGCCTTGGGGCTTACGGTAAGTGGGGAAAGGCCCAGCTGGCAGCAGGCGGCTGCGCTGTAGCGCGCCCTGCCGTGGGGAGGGAGAAGGAACCCAGCGCTACTCTCCTCAAGTAGCGCGGGGCTTACGGTAAAGTGGGGAAAGGCCCAGTGACACTGTGGGTAAGTGGGGTCTCTTTGGGTTGGAAACTTTGTAGGGACCATTCTGTGGGTTTTATTTTTGTAGTTTGAAGCCCCACTTTCGTCCCACCGCCACTTGCCAGGAGCGGCATGGGAGTTCCCGGGGTCTTGGGGTTTAGCGCTTGTGGGTTGGGGTGGGAAATGAGGCTGGGTGGGGGTGGGTGCTTGTAGGACTTGCGGGAGTGGGGTGGGGGAGCGGCGCTTGCGGCGGAGTAGGGTTTGTTTTTGTTTTTTTACTTGGAAGCTGCTCGTCCCAAGCTTACTTGGAAGCTCCCGCTCGTCCCAAGCTTGCCAGGAGGCGGAGCTGGGCCAGAAGGAGTTAAATTTTATTTTCCCCAGGCTGGCTCGGAGAAGCCGCTGGCTCGGGGGAAGGGCCAACTTCGGATTGCGTTTAGTGAGGAGGGGGCAGGCTCGGCTCCTCGGCCCTCCGACCCCCTCCGAACTGACTGATCTCGGCCTGATTTGCCGTTCGGGAGGGGCCGAACCGCCAACCCTAATTTACTGGGACTGAAATTAAAGGACCCAGAGTAGAATGATAATCTTTTGGACTACCAGAAGCTTTGGGCCTTGAATAATAATTCCCATGGTATGTGGAGAGAAGCAGAAGTGTTCTGGGCCTGAAGCAATACCCCTGCCCCACAGAGTGGAATGAAAGCTGCTGGGAGTAGCAGAAGTCTTCTATGCATGGAATGACAGGTCCTAAAGTATAATTGCAGCCTCCAGCAGCAGCATGAATGTTCTAGGACTGGAATGACAACCTCAGAGTGAAATGGCAGCCTCTGGGAGTCATTCTAAGACCCATGTACTTCTCCTACTCCCAGGGGCTGTCATTTCATTTTGGGACTAGTAACAGGGAGAAACACACTGGGAGGGGAGGGGGTTAGGAGGAGAATATGTCTTCTTATAGCAAGAGCGGCTGGGAGGAACTGGAATCTGGGCCTTCAGCAGCCTTGTTTTTTCTGGCTCATTGTCAGGAACACACTGCTCAGTTACATAGTAAGATGATTTTTGCTTTGTTTCAAATTGCTGTGGTTCTAGTCTTATTGCATTATTTCTTAGATAGCTCATCTGATTGATTGCATTGATTTACACTGTGTAATCTGTTTTGAGTGTCATTGAGAAAGGTGGACTGTAAATAAAGTAGATACAATAAATAAACAAAATGCATAGTAACGGACTGTGAGTAGGATTCTTTTCTAAGTGAACTATGCACACATCAAGCAACAGTGGAATGATCCCTGAGTTTTCCATTATCAAAGCAGAGACATAAATTAGCAAAAGATTTGTGCTCATGTATCTCTGGGCCTAAATGCCTTATTTGGCTCCTGTCCTGCCAAAAATAATTTTTCCAGCAATAAGAGTTCTTCAGAACTGTTCTAGAACCCTGTCCTGTTCTCTCTGTCTTTTTCTTTGCTTTGCTCAGAGTCTGGTGCATGATTTTTACCCCTTCATACTTAATCTCTGTCTCTCTTTACTCCAACATAATTTTACCCCACTGCTTTCAGGTTTTTAAAATCAGGACTCTTCATCCTTGCTAACTATTAATTCTGTTTGAGCTAATGGCATAGAGAATTCACACTTGGAAAGATTTATGACAGGATTCAAATATTTTTGCCTCAGCTATTTCCTTTTCCCTTTACATAGTGAATTTACACTTGAAAGACTTGAGACAGATTTCATACTAACTCCTCATGCTGATTGGAAGGGCATGACAAATGATTGATGGGGTAGTTCCCTTTTGCCCCACTATGGCTACGGGCCTGGTTTCTAGTAAAAGTTATCCAAGTCACGATGCCACAATACTCTGTAATAATGCAGAGCATCAGGATGCTAGGAATATGAGATACTATGGAGGAAACATTAGACAAGTAGCTGACATTTTTGGCAGCTGTTACATGTTTAAGGTAATGCCTAGTCTGGCCCAAACCATAAACAAAATGACAAATAGCTGCAGAAACAATGGTTTCAATTCACAAAAAATGTCTTTAGAATAACCCACTGAATTCAGTGGGATTGCTCTAAAGCATGCAACCTATGGGCTGAAGCTTAATTAGTCAGCTTCCATTTGTTTGTAATGTGCTTGTCTTAATGACGTCAGTGTATAATTTCAATTAGCACTCTTTTCAATGAAACAGACTTAGTAAATCATCCTACCTGAACAAATGAACCTACAAAAGGTTGCAGCAAGTGACAAACAAGAAGTGAGATGCAATATGGAATACAAGGTTTGATTAAAGAATATACTCACATGATTATCATATGCGAAAGACATCTAACCTATTATTACACAAGAAACTGGGCGCTTTCATTTCTTAATAGTGCTGGCATATCCCTTACATAGAAATCAGAATGGGGTTTGGACATGGTTCAGTGTCTTATTATGCTCAATCAAATTAACAACAATATTATTAGGATCAGGCAGAGGCGTAGCTGGGCCAGAGTGCGCCCGGTGTGCACTCTGGTTTTTTCGCCCCCCCACGGCGGCGCCCCCCCACAGCGGCGCCCCCCACTCCCACTCCCACTCCCACTCCCACTCCCACTCACTTTAGAAAACCGAGCAGGCTGGAGAACAGGCCTTCCTGTTCTACAGCCTGCTCGGTTTCCTAAAGTAAGTGTGGGGGGATGCCGCAGGGGGGCCGCTGTGGGGGGAATCACACTGCCCCCTGCGGTGCCCCCCCATGGTGGTGCCCCCCACTTCCACTGTCATTTACTTTAGGAAACCGAGCAGGCTGGAGAACAGGCCTTCCTGTTCTGGTGGGAACTACATTTCCCAGGAGACCCTGGAAAATGTAGTTCCCACCAGAACAGGAAGGCCTGTTCTCCAGCCTGCTCGGTTTTCTAAAGTAAGTGTGTGTGGGGGGGCACCGCGGGGTGGGGGAGGGGCTGGGGATTTTGTGCCCCCCACACTACCCAAATCTGTGCGCCCGGTGCATCGCGCCTCCTCGTCCCCTGGGAGCTTCGCTGCTGGGATCAGGCAAAATAAAGTTATTAGGATTATTATTAGGATCAGAGCAAGAGACTGTTTTCTCAGTAATTTATAACAGAAGAAGGACTGAGCAGTCCCACATTTCTTTGGGTTGTTAGAAAGGAACATACAAGCAGTCACAAAGGTTCAGGCTTTAATATTGAATAGATCTATCCATCTAGTGAAGTGGTACTCGCTCTGTGGTTTGCGGAGAGTCACAGTCACAATTACCATCAGCTAAAATAGCCACATGACTATTGTGTGCCCTGTATACCACCTCACCAAACACAACCTCACAATAATAGTAACAATTAATATCAAATATGTAAGTCTAAGATGTTTAATTACTAGAGTACCTCTGAGCATGTAGCATCTCACCCTCCAGTGTTCCTTCCAGTGGTGAATATTTCAGGGTGGGAACCATCTGAGAACCACAAGATCCATTGGGCAGTGTCCTTGCCTGCTTTCCTGAAACATGGGGTGGATGCCATATCAGAGAATGATGCCTAGCCACAAAAGACAAGTCAAAAAGCCACATCTAGAATATTTCTATTTCAACCTTTCTTCAATGAGTTTAGGATGGTATAAATAGTTGTCAACCCCATCCCACTTTATTCTCACAACAATACCATGAGGCACAGCTGGATTAAGACATTTAGAGGCCCTGTGCACTTATAAAATCACTATTTGTATGAAACAAAACACCTACTAATTCCATTGCTTTCTTGCCTTGAAGATACACAGCATTTTAACTTACATGAATCAAAGATGCAAAATAACGTTTACTGTTGCTTACTGATAACTTTATACTACAAAAAGTTTTCTCCGTCACTTTTTAATTGCACACTCTTTGACAATATCCTCAAAATTAATTTGATGTAACAAATCTGCTTCAATACTTAGTAGAGATAAGGAGAAAAAAAATCCTCTAAGGGGCCCTGAGGTCCTAAGCATGTGCTTATTCTGCTTAATGGCTAATCCAGGGCTGCTGTGAGGTAAGTTACATAGAGAGAATAAGACTAGCCCAAGGGTTTTCACAGTTTCATCTGAATCAGAGTTACATATTCCTGGCATCCTTGATTTGAATGAGTTTAGAAGCCTATAACTGCTTAGATTTGTAATGTTAGTGGGCTTCATGGCTGAGTAAAGCTTTGAACCCAGGCCATTAAGGTGCTAGTCTGACAGTCCAACTAGCACATCACACTTGTTCACTAGATGATCTTGTAGGCGTTAGCTATACATTCTTTTTGTTAAAAATGTAACTATCAGTGTGTTGCATCCCATGAAATTTCAGCTTGACAAGGCAGTTCTCCATCCTTTCCCTTTCTCCAGCAGCACATTATCACTTCTGTGGGAACTGGGCCTGCCATATGGACAACACGCCACATGGCAGTGAAATCTGTAGTAAGAAAGGATAATCAGATGGCAGCCTCACTTTTCTCTTGTGCCAGTGGAAAGCTTGTTGGATCTAGGTCACTTCAATTTCTCACCAATGCAGGAATACCATAACCACCAATTAAAGATTATTGACATATACATCCCATTTCTCAACCATAATATTTCTTAGGCACTGCATCATTTTAAACATTTTAATTCCTTTCTCTTGGCGAAATGAAAGAAAAAAGATGCCGATTTTCCAGAAAGATTGCTGAAATCATCAGCTGGATGACCAACAAATTACAAAATGCATTTAAGTATGGTTTGAATGTGATGAGTGTTATTTTATAGCAGTTCTGTCAATTGAGTGAGAAGGCCTAACATTACACCATGTTATGTTACTCTGGAAAAATATTTAGAGTGGACTGTGTTTCACATTAGCAGATCAAGAGGCAGAGGGAAAAATAACAACCCATGACTGACATAAACCTTCAGGCAAGGTGATTAAAAGCTACTGAAAAATAAAAGAGCTGGCAAAGCTGCATTCAGCACAAATAACAGAGCTTTCATCTTCACATCACTACAATTGTCAGAGGGCTAATTATCATCAGAGTCCCTGCTCTTTAGTGGGGTCTTGAAGCAGATTGGTAGACTGAGAATATTTTCAGGATTGAAAGAAGAACGCTTGCAACCCCTTCTCTGCAAAAAACAACAACAACTGGTTCATCATTGATTCCTAGTGTGATTTCCTACATGGTTACTCCGTAGAGCTGTGAGAACAGATTGGATATAAAGGTACAGTATCTTTCCAGTGTCAGTGTTAGGTTGATGGGGGTGGGGCTGGGAATCCCAGTAGTTGTTCCAACTTTTGGATTGTCTTCCTGATATGCAGAATTGTGGCAAAACCAGATGTTCCCTTTTTCAAAGCTCAGTTGCATTCATATCGATCCATCCTGATCCTTGATTCCGAGCAGGGCCATAGTATGGGTAACAGGAGGCTTAGGCTCATTCCGCACATGCAGAATAATGCACTTTCAAACTGCTTTCGGTGCTCTTTGAAGCTGTGTGGAATGGCAAAATCCACTTGCAAACAGTTGTGAAAGTGGTTTGAAAACGCATTATTTTGTGTGTGCGGAAGGGGCCTTAATGTTTATCCCCAGGAGTTTCAACAGCTAAGACAGGACTGTTATTATCTCTTGGATACCTTCTTTTTGACTGCCCCCTCTACAGTGGCCTAGGACAGTTGGATTCAATTGGTGAAAAAATGAAGGAGAAAAGGTTTTAGATCTCTTCATCTGCCACATAACCGTGATCTGATTTGGGTGTCTTGACAGCTGCAACCTACTTTTAAAAGATGCTGGGAATATCTGGACACATATTTTCCAGCATGTCATCTGGTTTGTCCCCTACAATTGAAAAGAAGAGGTGGTCAGCCTGCTGTGTCTGCACTGATTCAAAATGCAGGTGGAGCACTTACATGATTCAATGCTTGTCCGTACAAAAAGCAACCTTGCACACATTAGAGAGAATATAAGGCTAGAATCTGACTTCTTCGTATCTTATTTTCTACGGATGCCTGGAGAGGCATGATTAAATCTTCCATTTCTTGAAAAAAAACCCAATGATACCTGTATATTCTTCTCCATGTGGAACACGTAACATCTCTCTCTCCCCCCTCTCTCTGACACACACACACATATAGATTGAGAGAGAAAGAGATAGAGAGAATATTAGGCCAGCAAAACAGCTCCCAGGAAAATTTAAACATTAATTGTGGTTTCTCTGATCCACCTCTCCTTTCATTGCTATTTTGATAGTTTGAAAATTCCAGGATCGCACATCTCCTATTGTCTCACCTATTTGGGCCCTTTTTGGAAGGAATATTTGAAGAGAATACCCATCTGTTGTCTTAAGTTGTATGACTCATACAAAATTGGTTACCTCAGTGATAAATAGGGCACAAAATGAAATCATCCCCCAATCAGTAAACGGGATTATAGGAAACCAGCTTCAAATGGGTTTGACTTATCAAACCACAGGACAAGATAGTCACATGTATTGGTAAGTTTGTGCAATTACTTTTCAAACATATTCTTGACCCACTGATATGTTGATAATAAGAGTAATAACATTTTTTAAAAATGATCATGAATCAATTACCCCTTAAATTGCAGTTTATGATAGTGCCAAATTTGGCTCAACAATTTAGATGCAAGGCTTGTTCTTATAAAGGGTCTGAAATTCCCATTCCTTCAAGAGGGTTGAGTGAGCTGAAAACAGTGGAAAACTATCCTTGTTATATATTTGCAGAATTAGGCTTGGGGAAGCACAGCTGTCACCAAGGAAGTTTTGCAGGCACTTTTGCAATCTTAATTGGCTCATTCAGGTCTTTGTGGTAAAGAGGTTTCTTCATGGGAAAGAAATTTAGTTTGTGACCTGGGAAGGGATTTTTATTCTAGCATGCCACAGAGGCGAACAGTTCACTGTAGCTTTGATGCTCACCCAAACCCACCCACATACTATTACATGGATAGATTATATGCAGTAGACAGCTCCCAGTTTTCATGTGTGCATGCAACCTTTGCTATAATAATATTCCCACATAAATCTAAAATGAGAAGAATAAGCAGCATTTTGTTTGAACACTAACACACTCAGAGCCGGGAAAGGTCATAACAAGCAGGACAATTCTCACTTAAGAGCTGATTGTAAAATTGCAAAGTAGTAAAGCATTGACTCATTTTTAAAAATCTATTTGTGGGCAATACATTTGAGAGAAGTGGAACCCTTTCCCTCCTTTTTTGGTTTTACAATTTGACAAACAGGATCTAACAGACAAAAACATTGGTGGAGTCCACACAGGGCAAATATAACCGGTGTTGGATGCAAAACAAACTGGGGTTTTTTTTTGAGGGGGCGGGATTTGCACAGGTCCCAAACCCAAAACAAATCTGCTCTGTTTTATTTCCTTCAAACCAGGATTTTTTAAAAAATCGCTAAACCAGCAATCTTTTTGCAAAATCCCGGGTTAGAGCTGCTCTCACATGAATGGCCAGGCAGGAAATGTTATATTTCTCTCCCCTCCACCGCGTGGTCCACAGCCAGGGAGAATCCACCTGCCATTGCTCTGCCATTGCAGGGAGACCCCTTTTTCTTTTTTTTTACTTTGCATGGGGATGTTTGGAGACTCATTTCGTCAGAAAGAATACTAACACAACTTGTTGGAATAGAAATCGGCCGCAGCCCAAAATTTATTTAACACATAACCAAGAAACCTTGAAGCTGGGCGAGCATACCAGAGCACATCCTGGCCCCCAGGTAGCAAACCACTGAACCTGGTTATAGGGCAGCCCAGGCTGACCCCTTAGGCCCGTCGGACAGAACCCTGTCCGGCACATCCCCGAGGGAACGGCAGACAGGAAGTTACTAGGTGCTTTTACAAGGACGCAAGAGCCCAATTTGTGACACCTCCCTGCCGAGGGCGAGCTCTCAGCGCCAGCCCCCAGGCTTGTGGCTTTGAGAGCTCTATAAGCCACCACGGACCTCATAAATTTTGAGGTGGGAAGGTCGGCATACCGAAGCTTCTGCCCTTCCCAAATGGGATGTGTAATAACGTAGCTACCGCCCGCGGGCTGTCACTCCAGCAGCTCATGCAGCTTCAGCGGCCAGAGTCTCACAGCTCGGTCGCGTGCGCCGAGTCACTTGCAACAAAGCAGAGCGGTTCGGCCAGCTCAATGCGGGCAGCGACCATCCAGCGAGCATGGGCGGACATCGTGCAACCAGAATGTCCTGGCCCCAATCACGTCAAATTGGACTCGATGAACCAAAAACAATGCTGGCAGAGCATGGAAGGACCGAATCCTTATAAATAACATCCCATCCATGCTCAGTACCAGCCAGGCCTGCTGACCGACAATAAACCTTGGACCTGGCTTTGTTAACTCTGGCAGACCAGGCGTTCTCCAAGCCCTCATCCCAGCAAGCCTGACCAGAACAACTTGGATTAGGCGAAAATGCTGCGGCAAGCAAGCTGTAAGTCTTCCCTCATGGCGTTCTGCAACGCCTACTCCTTAAAGCAGATGTCATTTTCCCAGCTGAACTATTCACGTCTGGGAGAAGCCAAACAAAGCACCGAGTTCCGCCTTTCGAAGAGCCAGAAGACCCGCATGCCGCCAGCCAGTCAAATGTCAGGGAGGTGTCGAAGATCCAGGTGTTGTCCCCAATACGACGCAACTGGCATATTAGCCAATCGCTCAGCCCAGCAATAACTCTAAATCGCTCTTTAAAATAGCGACGAAGGCCAGCGGAACTGTAGAAGAGAACAAAGTTACAAGGGAAGGTGAGGACCGGACATGAAACACGATAAGCTAAAGATCTCCAGCGACCTAAAGCCCGCAATTTGGTTTGCAGATTGTCCCTCTTGAGGAATGCGTGGTAGCTGCGCAATCGAAGAATTGGGAACCAGGCCTGCTCTGCTGGGAGTCTAAGGAGTATATATTACAGCGTGGCTTACGGCGTGAATTGAAATCTGGACACTGATGCTCGCATCGTTGTGGATAAACAGGGGACCCTGCCCTGCAGAGGCGGACAGCTAAACGCGCAGCTATCCTAGCGGCCGGACAGGGTGCCCTGGTGAGGAGGGGTATCACTCTGGTTCCTCGGCGCGCTCTGAAGGTCAGTCTTGGACCCCGCCAACCATATGAGTAAGTTCCGCATCGACCCATGGACACATCAGCCCTTTGCAGAGGCCTTGGGAGCCAATGATGTGGTGGAGAAGGCGGCCACTAGCTCACCACCGAAGGCCATAAAACCAAAGAATTAATGGAGGCCTGGAACAAGTGTAGACTCATAGGCAGAGTCACGAAGACCTGATTCTGTGGCGTTCAAAATCCAGGATTACAGAACTCCTTAATTGATGGGGCGCCTACTATCTTCTTGGTCACCAAAGCTGCGATATAATATTCGAGAAACTTGCGAGCGAAACAGGAGTGGTCACGTGATCCCCAGGGCCTGGCTGAAAAAGCAGCCGCCTAAATGGACCTTCAATCGTCCTGGCCAGCCAATTGCTAGTCCCTCAAATCAACCAAATACCGGAGCACCAAATCCTTAGCAAAGCCCGCAATGACCGAGACAGGCTGCGATGGAAGCCGCTTAAAGCAAAGAAGGTTAACCGGGCCCTTCATCATGGCCCGGCGACGGGTAGCTGGAGCCAGTGATACCAAAGACACCGCCGAAGCTATTATTGCAGCTGCATCAGAGCATACAGATGGTCCGGGACACCTCTCCGGAGAAAAGTGGCTGGCGAAAGCTAGTTGACGGCGACTGACCTGGCAATGAGACAAAGCGTCAGCTATATTGTTAGTTATACCTGGCAAGAAACAGCTTTAAAGGAGATGTTATTAATCAGGCAAACCATTACAAATTCCCTTACTAGGCGTCACCCATGCTCTGACCGGCTGGACTGCCGATTACCACCCTGACCACAGCCTGGTTGTCACGCAGAGCACTTAACATGAGTAAACACATCCTTCCAGATGTGAACCGCGCCACCAGAGGGAACAGCTCCAGGAGAAAGTCATGTCCCCTCAAAATTCGGGTCTGAGACAAAACGTGGTATGCCACTCCCTGCACACCACTGGCCCTGAAATAAATACCAAAGCCTGCTCGAAGCCAGCTGCATCGGTGTGAACTTGAAAACTTATCCTGCAGCTCCCCAAAGGAACTTGCCAAAAGGAAAGCTCGATTATAACGGCTCCAGAAAGCGTGGCATACCCTGAAGTCTTGGCGAAGACCAGAAGCCAGCCCACCGACGTGATGATCAAAAGACCTTTAATATCGCTCCAAGAACACTAAAGCGGGCTCAAAAAGCCACTCCAGAGGGCGACAACCCTGAAACCAAATTAAGAATACTAGAAGCAGGGACAGGTTGTAGTTCCGCAACCTGCACCTCTATTCTTTTTTTGCGCAGGTGTCTGCGATCAGTGTCGCGCGATAATGTTCTGTCAGCTGCTCGAAGGGGCAGGGGAAGATGTTCCTATATACGCGGAAATTGTCAATTGAATTCCTAAGTAGGTTAAACAAGACACAGGGTCCTTCAGTCTTGTCGAAGCCAAAGGAACCCCCTCTAAGTCTCCGGGCCCGCGCCAAGAATGAAATGCTGACAACATCATGCGCTGATTAGGTCAGGAGCCAGCTGCACCTACAAGGCAAAAATCTTATCCAGATAATGAAGTGACTTTTCGCTGATACGGATGGTATGTGATCCTTGATTGCCCATTCCAAAAGGTACTTAATTTGCCCATTCCAAAAAAGTTGGCTAGCATTGCTTCAAAGGAGCACAAAGCTATCAGAGCGGCCAGCCATGGGCATGCATTTATCGACATACCAGTATTAGTCCCTAAAATTGAAACCTACCAGTTCGAGAAGTCGCTTGGGGTGTATGGGCAGCGAGACCTAAAGGCTGACTGTAGGCGTCGTCACATTTGCCAACATCGCAGGCAGTTCCCACCCTCCCGGATGGGAGACTCCGCACTGCTTCATCCATACAGTGGCATACCGATCGAACAGAAGTACGCAGATGCCTGGAGTGCGAGGAAGTCGTTTCACCGACCCCCCCACCCTCCGCGAGGTAGGGACAAATGGGTTGTATCATCCCTGCCATATACTCCCGGGGGCCTTTGGGTACCTGCCACTGCCCCAATGGGGAAACCCCGAGGTTGGGTAATCGCCGGAGGAAACTGTGCAAAGTGGACCTGCGCAATTCTGCCCGCCAAAAGCATTCTTTGCGGTACATTTTGGCAGCCACCACCGCAGGCAATTCCCTGGCTGAAGATTTTTAAGTTGGGAGCTGAGGTTGCCACCCTACACCCTAAAAAATGGGATGTGAAAACCAAATTGGAAATCCCTCCTTTAAAGTACAATGCAATCGTCTTCCCGACATCGATACCTGTCCAGCCATTGGTATAAAGGTTGCAATAATGCCCTTTACCGAGGGAAGGCGCTTAGAACTCTGCAGAACCTCCAGGGACTTCAGGCGCTTCTTGGACGGGGAATGATCACCCCTGGTCGCCACCGGGCTCAGCTTCTTAGAGTTGCTGGAGCCAGGAGTTCCGGCCACTTTGTCCGAAAGGGAGGTCGGTGCCAGTTATGAGCATTGTACCCCCAAGTGTGGGCCCCAAAAGCAACAGCGGGAACAGCTTGTGCTCGAACCCACATTTATCCCTCTTACCCAGGAGCCTTGGTTCACAAGGCCCAGCAAGCTAAGCGGGTGCAGGTCCCGCTTGACCTAAACCCTTTTCCCTCGGCCCATCAGCCTACCAGATTGGCGCGAAGTATGCTACCAGATAGACGCAGTTTTAATTACATTTGTCATCCACGCGTCTGATAGTGTATTAGATCCCACCTGGAAGTCCCCGGACGATGGCAAGAGGCACTCTTGCGATGAATGCCCTCATCGCACTTGATAGCGTTAACGCCGCGTGAAATCCCCCTGATAGGGATCAGGCCCCCCTCAAAACATTAGCCCAGTGAGCAGACAGATGCCAATGCCCTTTAGTGGTGTAAAGCAGCTCCTATCAGAGCCATATATTCAGCGAACCCTTTCAGCCAGTTGTCCGGAAGGAACGCAGCTCAGCTCTTTCTGCGTTCTGCGTTCTCTTAGTTGACCGGGAACCTGTCTCTTCTCGGGATCCCTCTCTTCCTCGCCTGCAGCAACCGCGTGGAAGATAATCTCTTCCGATTGGGTGACTTTCACCCTCCCTGTTGGCAGCGAACGGCTCTCAGCGCCCAGCCCCCCCAGGCTTGGCTTTCCACGAGCTCTATCACACCACCGGACCTCATAAGGGAAGGCCCCCGAGGTAGGAAGGTCCGGCAATGCAAAGCTTCTGCCTTCCCCAAAGTAGGGATGATGCTCTTATGCTGCCTACCGCTTCCAGTGAACTATCGCACGACAAACATAAACAATATGAACAACCCCTCAAAAAACCCCTTCCAATTGGAGAGGCGGGGGGGAGGGAGGGCCAGCAAAGCGATCACTGGCCTTGAAAGAGGCCCAACCCCTGGCGGCCGATGCAGCCTTTTAAGGCTGCCAGAGGCCCCTGTCACGTGCCGGCACCCGGCCACGTGACCGCCTCATCCGGCCGGCGGGAGGAGGTAGAAGCCTCCAATCATCCCTCCCCCCTTGCAACGGCGCCTCCAGGCTGAAGCCTGGGGCGCGATTTACTTGTTCACATGCGTAGCTATGCAGGAGCAGCCAGTCATATTGTGGGATGTTCAGTGTGATGGGTTAGGCCTTACAATGGTTAATGGTTAATGGTTAAAAGGTGCAGTCAGCCAGAGCAAGACCACCACAGTGATAACCAGAGAGCAACCTGATTGGCTGGGCTGAAATGCAATAGCTGGTAGCGACCGATAGGGTGTGCTAACTGCTATAAAAGCAGGAAGAAGCCTGTCAGAAAGATAGAATTTGGAGAGTGAAAGATAGGGAGTTTGTGAGAGCTTCAAAAGCAGTCAGAGAGATTGTGTGACGCACAAATTCTGTCATTTCCTCAGAGTCAGTCGAAGGAGAATGTGTCTAAGGGCAAAGAACCAGAGACAAAGGGGGATAAGGCAAAGGGGGCTTGAGATTTCAGACTGAGGGGAAGCAGCCTTGTTTCCACAAGAGGCTAGAGGCCTAGTTGGTGAGAAACAAGAAGGAGACTGAACTAACAGGAACACTCCTAACCAGAGGTGTAGCTAGGAAAAATGGAGCCCAGGGCAAAATCTGAGTTTCCCCCCATAGGTGGCCACCCTCCCCCACCATGACCAAACAATTATTTTTTGCACCAGGTCATTTCAAAGGGGATGGGAGGGCCTAGGAGAGCTGGCACTGCCCATGGATCCTGTGATCCATGGGCAGAGCAGGCTGCCTGGGAGTAGGTGGAGCCTGGAGAGCTGGCACTGCCCATGGATCCTGTGATTCATGGGTACAGCAGGCTGGCTGGGAGTGGGGGTGGGGAGCTGGAGAGCTGGCACTGCCCAGGATCCTGTGATCCATGGGCAGAGCAGGCTGCCTGGGAGTAGGTGGGGCCTGGAGAGCTGGCACTGCCCATGGATCCTGTGATCCATGGGCAGAGCAGGCTGGAGCGCCCCTCTCTCTCTGAGAGGGAGCCTGTCAGAGAGAGGGGAACTCCAACCTCAGTGTTTCTTTTTTAAGCCAAGAAAGTGACCCTTTCTCGGCTGAAAAAAACAATGCTGAGGCTAGACTGCTGGAGTGCTGCTGTGGCAGAGAAGGCTTCTGCCAGACCCCTGCAGTCCCGGCTGGGCTTTTGGGGTGGGGGAGTATGGAAGGGAGGCTTCTCCCGGGCCCCTGCAGGCCCGGCTGGGGTTTTTTGGTGGGGGGAAGGAGGGAGGGGGAGGATTCTGTTGAGTCATTGCAGGCTCAGCTGGGCTTTTAGGGTGGGGGAAGGAGGCTTCTGCTGGCCGCACCCCCTCCCCAACAGACTGGTCCTTCAGCCAGCTCTGTCGGGAGCAGTCTGTTGGGGCAGGGAAGGACCGGGCTGAGGGGGGAGGGGTGTGGGCAGCGATTTTGTGCCCCCACATGACTTAACTAGGGAGGGCACCTGGGTCAATTGTCCCTGGATGTCCCCATTGTAGCTCCGCCAGTGCTCCTAACTCCTAAAGTGTGAGACCCTTTGGAGTTTAAGGGTGGGAGTTTTAGGAGAGTGTTCAGAACCATGGTGCAAAGGTTTACCTTGAATTGAGAACCCTGAGCATGTGTATAGCTCTAAAAGGAATAATCTGTAATTGAAACAGCCATCTTTAAATAAAGCTGCATCTTGTAACTGAAACAGCCATATAAATGAACCTGCATTTGCTCTGCAACCGCCAAGAAGTATCTGCCTAAAGTAACGCTTAAGTGCCTCTCTGAAATAACCTGAGAAGAGAAGTTTGTAAAATAAAATTTAGTTTTGTGTTTACTCTTTCAAAAGCCTCTCTATAAGTTCCATTTGTTTTACCTCAGTTTCTGATGGCAGCATTTATATCTATAGATTAGTTTTCCCTGACAGGATTCCTGTTTAAAAGGCCTGTGTGTGTGTGTGTTTGTGTGAGAGGAGTGCCTAGGCCAAAGTCAGCTATCAAAATAACCACCCTCAGCAACAGGCTTCCCTCCTTTTTGAGGCCTTTGACTTCCCTCAGGGAGTGGATGCTGTTGCAATCAGCATGGATATGGGCAGTGGTGGGATTCAGCAGATTCGCACCACTTTGGCAGAACCAGTGGTTGAAATAGTGCTTGTAAACAACCTGTTTTTAAATTATTTGAATCCTACCACCAGAACCAGTTGTTAAGTTATTTGAATCCCACCACTAGCTACGGAGGTTCACTTCTGCATGCTTGCACAGCTATGCATGTGTTGCAAGACATTTTAAAAAGAGAAACGTCTCTGAAAAGGCACAAAAGCAACCCGGATTGTTTCCATGGGCTCCAATCATTACCTCCAATCATTACCTGCATCATTATCATGACATGCCTGTGAATGGGAGAAAGGAAAAGGGGTTCTTTTATAATGTATGCAACCCGTTAGACATTTGCTGTGCGGAATCAACCATTGAACGAATGAAACTACTGACATAAATGTACTGCTCTTCAAGTCATTTCCCCACCGTTGTGCTGTTCAGCTAAAGATTGAAACACAAAATGTTCAAATATTATCAGGAAAGCATTCATTCATTATTTATTTAGTCAAAAGATTTCTGTGCTGCCTATTAAAACATTACAATATTAAAACATCAATTCAATAAAACATATTAATACACAAACACGTAATTACCAGAAAGGAAGTCCAATAGCAATTAGTAGAGGAATAAAACCAAAAAGTCTCCACTTACTGGTGGAAGATAAGCATAAAGGATGACAGATTGCCGTATATACGCATTTATAAACCGACTTTTTCAGCACATTTTTAATGCTGAAAAAGCCCTCCTTGGCTTATACTCGAGTGAGGGTCCCACTTACCTGTTCTCTGGTGCAGGGCGGGTGTTCTCCGGTCTCTCCTGCTCATCTGCGGGCACCTGCAGCCTCTGTGGGTGGTCTGATGACTGCTGATATCACCACTCTTCTCCTGCATGCCAGCAACCTCTGTGTTGTCCGTGCCATACTGGGCAGGAATGTAATTTTATTGGTATCTATTTTTGTTTTTGAAATTTACCAGTAGCTGCTGCATTTCCCACCCTAGGCTTATACTCGAGTCAATAAGTTTTCCCAGTTTTTTGTGGTAAAATTAGGTGCCTCGGCTTATATTCGGGTCAGCTTATACTCAAGTATATACGATAATCAAGTGTTCCAAAGTTTTCATGCTACTTGCTCTCTTGGATTGCCACCAACCTAGCATCAGATGAGGGACACACACAGCAGGACATCCAAAGATTATTGGAGTAGATGGGTTGGTTCCTACAGGAGTGGGTGGTCCTTAAAGTACGCTGGCCCTAAGCCATACAGGGTTTTAAAGGAATATACTAGCAATTTGAATTGGGTCAGGAAGCTAATTGAGAACTAGTGCAAAACTGGAGTGATATGGTCCCTATCATCCATTCCAGTCAACAGTCCGTCTGCACCACTCTACCAACTGTAGCCTCAGAAGAATCTTCAAGGGCAGCCCCATGTAGAGTGCATGGCACTAATCTACTCTAGGATAAATGCTTTTATGTAAACACTATTGCCCAGGTATATGAGATTAGTCTTGCAACCCAATTCTAAACATGTTTCCTTGGAAATAAAACCCATGGGTCTTTGAGATTTACATCCTTGTTAATATTTTAGGATGGATGACTGAAAATTCTAGAGTGGTAGCCATGTTAATGTTTTGTAGAAAAATAAAACATATACCCACTGGCATCTTAAAGACAAATAAATTCTCTTATTTCAGGTGCCACTGAACTTCTGAAAATTGGAAAGCCATTCATTCAAACACTCTTTTCTGTGAACCTCCCATCACCCCCAACCATAATGCAGTGCATAGTTTTTTTTAATGGTCTAAGAAGTCATTCAGTGAAAGGCTTGTGATTCTGACAGCCCCACCACAGTGGGAATAGAGCATTGAAATCTATCTGTGTAGCACCTGTTAGTTATGCACAGCAGGGCTGTCCATCACTCCTTGTAGTGTGCCTCCATTTGCCCCTGTGAATGGCAAAGTCTTGTCAATGTTTATGCTGTCAGACCACCATCCAGGATACATTACATCAGCTGGGCTGGGGGAAAGCATGTACAGTTTATTTGCAGACAGCTGGCAAAGCTTACCCCTAAAAATAAGCTCTAAAAGATTTATCTTTCAATTATGCCACTTAACAGCTGATAAAAACATAGTTACAGAATACAAAGGTACTGAGAATAAGCTGCAAAAAAGGGTCTGTTTCTAAAGTAAACAATGGGAAAGTTTTTCTTCCTAAAATTGCTTGGAATTAATGAAATGGAACAGCAATCCAATTTAAAATGCTACGGCACCAGCAAATACAAGTCTCTTATCAATAGTGAGGTTTGTTGTATTTTCACATATTGAGCTCCAAAAAGAACAGAAAATGCTCGAGCAAATCAGTCCTATCTGCATAATTTAATATGAAGTTGTAATGATGTAGCACAATGAGAGTTGAATTTGCAAGTTCATAAAATTTTGGACCCAAAAATGTGTTTATACTGGTAGAGGAAGAACTCATCTGCAGGACCTAGACACATGACCTAGCCAATGTTGAACTTCTCAACAGGACTTTGTTACAGAATTTAAAATTTGGCTCCCAACAAAGCTGTAATGATGCAAAACTGAGGAAATGTGCAGGATTTATTGCATTTTATACACTCTATTATGCAATTTTTATTATTCTGCAAAAATGATTTTCACTTTTTTTAATCATGAGGAGGAATAATCAAATATGCTGATCCTTGTAGCACAGTGTTCAAACATTGCAAATGTCATTTGACTACCCATAGAAGTGCTGTAATGACAACAGACATTGCACTTTTATACTTACTCTTTGACAAGGTAAAAAAGGAGGAAACTGGATTCTTTGTGCTTTTTCTGCTTTCCGTGCTTCTATATAACATTTTAAAATTATTTTCCCACAAATCAGTGCTTGGGGAGAACTTATATATATTTTTCCAATACTAATTCCATTGTTCCAACAAAATGTAGCTTTTATGATCTTGAGCCCACTTTATCATACATTGCTTAGCAATTTTTCCAGCCTTTTGTTCTAACAGAATTTGATAAACTTTACTAATTGTCTTTGTTGTATTCATTGCCAAAACATTGCCAAATTAATTTCAAGTTGTTGATATGATAGCACTTTTCATGAGATTTTCGAGACGGATGTAGTTTTGCAACTGACATTTTTGGTCCTCTAATTTTATGTGACCCCAATTTTTTAGAGTTATTTTTCTTAATTTCACCTCTATCAGTTAATCATAATTTGGTCAATTTGTATTATTATTATTATTATCTTGTAGTTGGTATGCTTCCATATGGGAAAGCCAGATAGGTGCGCTGACACAGAAATTTTTTCTATAAAGGGTCCACAACTTAAACAGTGTTCTTCTAATATAGTATTAAATCATATCATTGATTGTATTTTTAGTTCTATCTGCGCTACGCCATAGATGATAATACCAACCTCTTTTCTTTCCGTATCCCTCTATATTTAGTATGGTTTCTTCTTTTAGCCTTACCCATGTTTTAATCCACATTAAAGCCGAGGAATCATGGTATAATTGTAGATCTGGGAGACTGTGCCTTCCTCTTTTTTGACATCTATCAAATTTGTGTGCTTTATCGTTTTGCATTTACATACAAATTTTACAATCTCTTTTGTCCAGTTCTCAAAGATTCTGTTAGATGTTATAAAAGGGATGCATTGAAAGAGGAAAGTCATTTTTGGTAGCACCATCATTTTAATCACAGATATTCTACCATATAGTGAAAGAATCCTTTTTTGCCAATTACTAAGATTTTTCTCCATGTTTGATTTCACTCCATGTTTTTGTGTAATTGTTTTTTACTAATTTCCCGATATTATTTTGTATTATCCCAAAATATTTTATCTTCTTCACTATTTGTATGTTTGTGAATTTTTCTTTTTGTTGTTTAATGAGATTCATCGTTATCATCTTGGTTTTTTGTTTATTTATCTTGAGTCTTGCTGCTTTACCATATGTTTCAATTACGCTTAATGCTTTAGTCATTGTTCCCTTAGAATTTTGTACGAATAGTACTATTGTCATGGGTTGACTGTCAATCCCGGACAAAAGACAGGGTGCAAATGACAGGTATTTACTGCAGGTTAAATACAGACAAGAAATGTCTCTTAAGACACCAGATACAGCACTGTCTAGAGTTCAGTCTAAGAACCAGTAAACAAGCTCACCAGTCCACTAGGTCATCAAACTCAAAAACACAAATCCGAAGAGCAGGTCCAGGGGGCAAAGTCCAAGGATTGTTACCAGAAAGCAGACTTTTCTGAGCAATCCACTGATCTGAAGCAGAGTAGCCATCGAGGTGACAAATTGCCTTCTGCAAAAACGCACCGCTGTGAGTTGTCTTTTATCAGCGTGAGGGCGGAAATGCTGGAGGAGTTTTGCTTCAGGGAGCTGGTCCTGTTTGTAACTTACAAATGATGAGCAGCTAGTCGAGCTGATTGTCTACGCTTGGCTAATTCAAAGCGTAACCATTGGCAACGCTGCTCTAAAGGGGTGGGTGAACCAGGAGGACTGTTTGCTTGGGGTGCTGAGGATGGACTCTGAGAAAGTCCTGCCTCCAAGGGCTCTGCAGAGGACTCTGGCTCTACAGCTGGTTCATCCTCTTTTGATGAACAGCTGCTCTCATGCCTCCACTCCTGAAACAGTCCTTTGCTGCCAGTGGGGAGATTAACAGGGGTGTGTGGTAGGCTGTTTTCATCTTCGCTTTCCGATAGAGAAGGAGAACCAATCATGACACCTATATCATCTGCGAAGGCTCTTATTTTATACTCCATGTTCTCGTAAGACAGTCCTTTTATTGTTTGTCTGCTCTGATCACACAAAGAAGTATTTCTAGTGACAGTATGAATAGTAAAGGTGTCTGGTCCCCCTTTCGATTTTGAAATGATCCGTGTAGTTGTAATTAATTCTTACTTCTGCCTCTTGGTCACTGTATATGTTACAGATTGCTTTATGGAAGTTGCCTCTTATCTCCAATTTTTCTAGTGAGTTCAGTAAAAAGTTCCAATTTACTCAATCGAATGCTTTTTCAGCATCTATGAACACAAGGGCTAATTTGCTGTTTGGTTTTGCTCTTCCCCATTCTATGACATTGAGTACCATCCTGATGTGAAATATTTGATGCTTGGGTAAGAATCCCGTTTTATCCTCTTCTATGTATGTATTAAGTACCTCCTTCAATTGGTTAGAAAGTATGCACATAAAGATTTTATAGTCTGTGTTCAATAAAGATATTGGCCTGAAATTGTTAAGTTCTGGAATATCCATCTTACTCTTTGGAATGAAGCAGGCATGACTCGGCCCTTAAAAATATAATTAAAAAGTGTTGTTAGGTGGCCCTCTATTTCTATACTATAGGTTTTGTAATATAAGTCTATCAGAGTCCGGTGTTTTATGTTTCAGTTGTTTGATAGCTTATGATATTTCTTCTTTTGTTATGTCTTCATTTAGTAGTTCTTTATGTTCTTCCTATAGTTATTTAACATAATGGTTTTCCAAATATTGCTGAATAATTGCTTGTGGTATTTCTTCTTGTTTATATAATTCTTTACTTGTAAATTATTTTTTGGGTATCCATTTTGTTCATTATTATATTATTATTATATTATATACATAAGAACTTCTATATTCATTACGGGTTGGAAAAGTCATGTGTATCTGCCTTTTTGGATATTCAAAGCTGTCTTGTTCTTTGAAGTGCAAAAGAAATATCTGTACATAAGGGACCTCTAATGATAACATGATTTATGCACAAATTAAATAAACAACAGTTTAGGGGCCGAAATTAAAGTTTACATTTGGACAGGGGACAATCTTCCCTGTTGATTCTGTTGGATCTCTGAGCAGCCTTTGATACAGTTGACCATCTATTCTTATCCCCAGCTGGAATAAGGAGTTGGTATTAAGGATTTATTAAGAGTTTCACTCTTTTCCATGTGAATGGACACAAAGAGACTCCACCAGAGGAGCAGAATGAACTGAGTAGAATTTAACTTGTGGGATACCACAGGGTTCTCTTCTCTCACCCATGTTTTTAATACAAATGTGAGGCTGCTAAAATATTATCATTGGGTTGGGTGTCATCAATGTACAGGCGACACCCAGCTCTATTATTTCACCACCAAACTTCCAGATGCATCCATCTTAGTTCTGAATCATTGCTTTAAGGTTGTGGACATGTGATAATTCAGATGTGGGAAGTATTGGCCACAGCCGGGGACAACGGTAGAAAGGCAGTGCTGCGCTGCCTCCAATGGAGCTCCAGGTGGTGCTGCCTCCAATGGAGCCCCACTGCTGCCCAAACAACTCCATTGTGGAAACAGATGTTTGCCATGTATTGCACCCAGGGGAAGCCAACTAAGGACAGTTCCACCCCCAGAAATGCCCCTAGTCCACCCTTAAGCCCCTTCCACACTGGTCAATAAGGTCAAGCTGGAGGCAGTATAAACACCATTTGGGGCAGGAACTTCACACAGTTCCCGCCCGGCAAATGACTCTAAACTGCCCCTAACCCATGCCAGCGGCCTCGGAGCGGGTTATACGAGAATCACTCAATGAGTGATTCCTTTGTTTTACAGCGGAGTACAACTCCTTTTCACCAATCAGGTCTGCTTGATGTTTTCTTCCTCTTTTCTGCTTGTTTCCCACTCACCATCCAGTTGCCCCTGGGCCTGCAAGCAACATGACTTCACTTAAGAGACACACATAAATAAATTATTTTATTATTATTTTATTAAACTTATAGGCCGCCTATCCCCGAAGGGCTCAAACTTGTCAATATGATTTGCAAAATGTTTATAATGTGTGAATGGCAAACTTGACTAAAATAACAAGCCATACTGATGCGTGGTAAACATCTGTGCTCCTTATCAACAAAACAAGAGTAATTGTTTGCTTTTACCCTATCCTTCCCATAATGAAAGTATTGGTTAATTGGATTGATTTTATTATTCTAAGTTGCATAAAGCATCAAAGACAGACCTGATGGGCTGATCCCTATTGCTCTCAACAGTCACTTTGTAAAATTCCCCCTTAGCTCAGCTGCACAGCCAGCTGTAGTTTAGTTAGTCAATTATATGTCACCACTAATCTAAAACAAAAGAGGTTATCATTTGTAACTAATGGGGGAGAACAGCAGATAGATCAATAATAATATGTTGCCTTGCGTGCATTAATTAGCATACAAACCCAGACATACACAGGGGGGACAGTCCTGTGCATTCTCCTGAACTTGAAAACCAGATAAAGAAAATTAATTATACATTTTTAGAAGTGCACGTCAAATGGATCACATAATACCTTCAGCTATTTTAATGACATCACACAAAGCACATGGTACATGTCATATTTTCACTTCTTTGACTTGGTTACTGCCTCTTTGCACTACTAGTACCTTACTTTAATCCCACAGAGTTCAAGATGCAATGTGTAACATATACTTATATGGTTCTTTCCCAGGGCTCTCAACTGTTATTATTTGTACCATACCAATAAAATATATACTCTGCTTTTGAATCCAAGGACACTAGCAGATTGGCCTAAAATATCATAAAAATAAATAATACAGATTTCACAATATTATAATACAATAGATGATACAACACATTAAACAACAGAATGAGAAAAATCCAGCAACAGTTTCCAATTTTTGAAGACCTGCAGAAAGAAGAACTGCAAACTGTTAGAATATTTGGCATCTCTTGTGTAAATAATTGCAGGAACAAGATGGTTGCACCATTTGGTTACTGTGTGTTAATGCAGGGCAGCTGGGCAGTTAATTGAGGGTGACCATCAATGCTCTATATTATGGTGTAGTTTTCATGCTCCTTATCTCCTTCCTGCTCTTCTCCACTCTTTTTTCTCTCCTCCTCCTTATGCTGCTATGCTGTTGTATTTTTTCCTTATTAGCTTATTGTGTAAGTTTGTTTTGCTTGCCAGTGCTTTTTAGCACGTGACTATTTTGTCTTCCTCTTTTTATAAATATATATTTTGTAGCCTGACTTTTTATACTTAGAACTTTAATAAAGGATAACTCCTTTTCAAAACTCTGCTGCATTTATTTTTTACTCTGCTAAAAAGTCAAGGTTTTAAGGGTGAGGTGGAGGCCAGGCTGGGGGATAACAACTGGTTCTGTGAACTAGATAAAAAATTAGCTAACAGTTGTAGTGAACTGGTGCAATCCAGTTGAATCCCAATGGAAGACATTGATTCATAGGGTTGCCTAGGTTGGAAGTGACTTAACAGCACTTAACACACACACATTTCTTGCTTTCTGCCTTGTTCAACTTTCATCCCTTTGGTCAGCTCAGCTCACCTAACTTCAGTCAACACAAAGCCTGCCAATTTTGACATTTGTGTCATTTCCACAAGATCCAAATGCATGTATAATGTTTGTTGGACAGAAGACTAGCATTTCTAAAACAAAGAACATCCATTATGTCTCAAGGAACAATGGCAGTATGTGTCCTCTTTATAAAGAAAGGGTGAGCCTTGAAGTAAGGAAGGACAGCTTGTTAATCTCAGATTTTCCTTACTTGTTTTATGGAGGTTTCCTTTGATATAGAAAATTATAATATCTACCCCTGAATTCAGACTTATGTTCCCAGCAGAGACTGTAAAGGCAGTCTTTAGGTCTGCATATTTTAATACTGTGATCAAATATCAAAGGAGAGGAGAGATCTTGTGGGACTGAAGGCCTACATGCATTACATTGCCCTCGTTCCATAGACTGTACAATGATGTTTTTGTTTGTAATGAAAATGCCAGAGGTTTCCTTGCTCCCCATGCCTCCTTCCTCCTAAGCTCCAAGGGTTGCACTCTGTGGTGCAGCTCTGAAAAAGAATATGACATTCTTGAGGCCCTCTTCCTCCCCAGAGCTTCACATCCTTCTGTTTCCAATGCTGTGCTCAGAGGCACAGAAGGAAGGCCACAGAGTCATCTCCCACAGAGTTTATTTGCTTCAAGACATTAAGGGAAGTGGTTTACTAAACATTGCAGAACACCATGAGGTTATGTGAAGGTTTTAATCAAAGAGCACTAATAATTCAGGTATTTACAAAGTTATTAAAATATAAATTGCCAGTGTTATATGAAAGGCGGACACCAGAACACAAAGATGAATTCCAGTCACTTCCAAGTTGCTTTCCAACCACTGATTCTTTACAGAAGAACTATGGGATATCAAGATGCCTGGCTTGATAGAACACAGTAAATTGTTTGTAGTGATTTGTTCATTAATGTTTCCTTTTTCATTTTGCACAAAGTCAGAAAGAAACCTGAAGCTTGTCCTAATGCATTTATTTACCTGAATAATCTTTGTTAATATATTTCTGATTGGCATCACCATATTTTTCAAAATCTGAGTTAGAATTCCATTGTTGGTCTTCTAAGTCACATGACAAGAGCCTTCTTTGAAATGAAAATTTGCCTTGTAATTTGCAATTACTGCTAACAGTATACCATTCCCAAGAACATTCTTTGCAATAAATTATTTACTAAAATGTTTTCAGAAAGTGAACATGAAAGGGATGTGTACATTTTCAAAGCAAATGAATTTCCAAATAAGAATTAATAGGAATACTTTTTTTAAGTATTTGCTTTGCTATAATCTTTAGGCAAACAGTTTTAGCTTCTAATTAACTTAACCCACTGGGACCAGTTTTCGTATATTTTAAGATGTACTAGACCTGATTGTGCCCTTCTGTTCAGTGACGTAAGACAGAGTGTCCTCCCTTTCAAGTTGCTGGTAACTAGTATTGACATCCTAAGGTATGTTACACTCTTCTTAGCCTATTGATTTCAGTGGGTAGAATGGTATAACTCTGCTTGGGGGACATTGTGACTATATTCTGTTAAAAATAGGCTGGGAGTAAAATCTCTTTCTGTTTTCCCTCAATCAATTCTCCAGACAATTACTCCAATCCATGTCTAAACTGCATTCACATGAAATGGCAAATGGCAGTTTACTTTGCAATCCAAAGAAGGAGGGCCTGAAGCTGCATTGGAAATGCCATGACCCCTGCACCAACATCATTGCCCAAATGGGCATGGATGCTGATGCATGGGTGGTTATATTGGAGGCCAAATGCAGAAGTTTGCTCCTGCACTGCTATCCCTCTGCTGCAAGAGGCTGTGCTGGCATGGATGGGAGCATTCTGGCATTGTTTCTGGGGGAGGGGCTGACTTTAGTTGGCTTCTAGAACCTTTTTGACCTAGGCATGTTCCCTTTTCTGGGTGCAGATTTATGCCACCAAAAAAGGGTGGCATAAGCCATGTGGCTTTTCATGACCAGCAGGCAGGTTTCTTTGTTTTTCTGGTGGCCATGCTGTCAAACGTCTCACGTTGTCCCAGCCTAGCATGCACCCCCCTTTGAATTTGGCTGCCGATTCCAAACCGAGATCATACCATTTCAGATTTTTCAACAAATGATATCTTATTGCAAACCAGGAATTTCTGAGTGGTGTAGGGAAGGCATGAGCCCTTTGGGGATAGGGCAGTCTAGTACATGCAATTAATAATAATAATAATAATAATAATAATAATAATAATAATAATAATAGTAATAATAATAATAATAATAATAATAATAATAATAATAATAATAATAATAATATCTTTAAAATTACTGTTAGTGGGATCATGGCAATGATAAACAGTAAAGGTGATAGTGAATCACCTTGTAAAATTCCTCTCTTAATGTTGACTGTTCCAAAGTTTTCATTTCTGACTGTCAGTTCAGTTTTCCACTGTCTCATCGCTTTTTCAGTGAATACTCAAATGTTTTTGCTGATGCCAATTGTTTCCAAGCATTTCATGATCCAACTATGGGGCAGTGAGTCAAATGCCTTCTTGTAATCAATCCAGACCATATGCAAATTTGTCCTTCAATTCTTGCAGTTCTCCATTATCATTTTATCTATCAGGAGTTGATCTTTTGTACCCCTGCTCCTTCTTTTGTTCCCCTTTTGCATGGCCAATTTCTGGAGAAAATCAAAAACAAGGTGGACAACAAGTACAGCAAACAGTGGAAGAGGAGAAGCATACACTGGCTGATTATGTGAAGGAAAGTCAAGAACAGGCATTGATTGAAGTGAAGAACAGACATTTGCTGCAAACCCAGAAAACCAAACAAGAATACAGAAAAAATGTGATTAAAATGAGGATTGAAAGCTGGCACAACAAAGCTCTGCATGGCCAATTTCTGGAGAAAATCAAAGACAAGGTGGACAACAAAAAGACCTGGCTGTGATTAACAACTGGAACTCTGAAAAAGGAAACTGAACAAATTCGATCAAGGCCAGAATCGAAAAATCCTCAGATGATGTAAAGTGCAGATTGTGCAAAGAAGCTGATGAAACTGTAGATCATGTCCTAAGCTGCTGCAAAAAGATTGCCCAGACCGAGTACAAACAGAGACACAACTCAGTGGCCAAGATGATCCACTCGAATTTATGCAAGAATTATAACATAAGAACAACAGCTAAAGAATCTAAGTGGGAACATTGTCCAGAAAGAATGTAATGTGGAAAATGAGAAGGTCAAGATCCTGTGGGATTCTTTCAATCCAAGAAAGCAGGACAAAGTGTTGGAAACACAATACACCAGAACATCACCGTGATGCGCAGGACAAAGAGAAAAGTAAAATCCATCATCTATTACAAAGCAGTCCCCGGTGACAGCAGGGTCATTGAAAAAGAACACAAGAAGGTCACTATATACCGTGATTTGAAAATCGAGCTTCAGCGTCTATGGCATAAACCAGCTGAGGTCATCCCAGTGGTAATCTGCATGCTGGGTGCCATCCCCAAAACACTAGGGCAGCACTTGAAACATCTTCAAATTGACAAAATTAGGGTTGGTCAATACTAAAAAAAATCGGTAAAATTCGGATTTGGGTATTTTGGGGCATAAAATGATTTGTATACCCGAATCCGAATCATAGCCAATTCGGATATGCTCTGGAAAATCTCGGTAGAAATCCAAAAAATTAGGAGTAACTGCTTTTATTATTTTTTTGAATTTTGGTGTTTTTTACACGCTATTTGGCCTCGCAGAGGGACGTAATTTTAAAGTTAGCGGCACTTTCAGGATATCATATGGGGACTCATCACAGAGATTATTCTCCCCAGGTTTAGGTGCAGTTTGGTTCAGGGGGGGGCAAAGTTATTGACCCTCAAAGGTATGCTCCCATCCCCCATTGTTTCCTGTATGGAAGCTAACAGGAGATGGGGGTTACACTTTTTGAAGGTCCATAACTTTGGACCCCCTGAACCAAACTTCACCAAACTTGGGGAGTATCATAGGGACAGTACTTTTATGATACCCTTGAAATTTTGGTGACAGTAGCTCTAAAAGTGCACCCCTCACAAGTCACCCAAAGAAATTTCCCCAGACTTCTGTGCTCTGTAGTGGCTGGCCATTGGCTGGCTGGCTCGACATTGCAGCCAATGGGGAAATTTCTGTGGGAGGAGGGCTGTGGAGTGCAACATTTCTCCTGGTAAACCCTCAACACTTTCAGGGTGTCTTCAGGAGAGAGTCTCTTCCATGACACCATCCAGGTTTCAAGGTGGCCCGGTTGCTTCAAGGGGTTCAATGTTATGAGTAGGGTCCATCTCCCAACTGCCCCCTCTATAAGCAAAGTTCCTCGAACCTGGATGGTAGTCGATTCAGAGACTCTCCTTGAAGATACCCCTGAACGCTTTGGTGACTGCTACCTTGATAAATGTGCACCTCCACAGCCCCTCCACTCCAGAAATTCCCCATTGACAGTCACTGCAGAAAAAAAAGAATATTGGGCAAATTCTCTTGCAGGCAGTGCCTCGTAGGCGCATTTTTAGACATTATCAGCACCAAAATATTTCAGGGGTATCATCGAGGTGACTGTCCTGGATGTATCAACCCCTGAAGTTTGGTGCAGTTTGGTTTAGGGGGCCAAAGTTATGGACCCTCAAAATGGTAGCCACACCTATCCTCCTTAGCTCCCATTGGAAACAATGGGGGGATAGGGGCCCTTTGAGGGTCCATAACTTTGGCCTCTCTGAACCAAATCTGCACCATTAAACTTAAAGAAGTGTCATCAGGACAGTCTCCTGATGATACCTTCTGAAATTCGGTGCCACTAGCTTCTAAAAATTCCGGGTTTTCATGTTTCACCGCCTCCTGCACATGAAGCCTGGCTGGAGTGAGTGGAGCCGTGAAACATGCAAAACCAAAGCATTTTTAAAGCTAGTGACATCTGCTTTCAGGGTATTTCAGATCAGGGAGACTGTCTCTGATGATACCCTGATATTATTGGTGCAGTTTGGTTCTAGGGGAGCTAAAGTTATGGACTCTCAAAGGTGTGTAGCCCCCATCCCCTATCAGCTCCCCATTTGGAAACAATAGGGGATAGTTACACCCCTTTTGAGGGTCCATACACTGAACCAAACTGCAACCAAATCCTTGGTGGGCAAAGCCATCAGGACAGTCACCTGGATGATACCTCTCTGATAATTTGGTGCCGATACATCTCAAAATGCGTCTCCCTGCAGTTCCACAGGAAATTTGCTCCAAGATTCTTATTTCTGCAGTGTGACTTAGCTGTATTGCTGTCAATGAGGGAGATTTCTGGTAGAGGGCTGTGAGGTACACATTTCTGAGTTAGGTATGGTCACAAAACTTTCAGGGTATCTTCAGGAGAGTCTCTGGATGACACCATCCAGGTTTGGGGAATTTTGCTTCAGAGGGTTTAATCCTATGGGACCCCAAAAGGGTAGGGCCCATCTCCCACTGCCCCCTGACGCAGTAAAGTTCCCAAACTCCAGATGGTGTCATCCAGAGACCTCCTCCTGAATATTGCCCCTGAAAGTTTTGTGGGTTTTCCATGAAAAATGTGGCACTCCACAGTCCCTCTATCAGAAATTCCCTCATTGACAGCAAACGTTAAATGCAGCCAAGTCACCGTAGAACAAAGTTTGAAATCTTGTGCAAAATTTCTGGGGAGTGCCTGCAGGGGTGCATTTGTGTAGATGTATCAGTACTCCAATATTTCAAAGGTGTATTATCAGGAGACTGGTCCTGATGATGCCCTCCAAGTTTGGTGGAGTTTATAGTTCTAGGGGGGCCAAAGTTATGGGGAACTCCTCAAAGAGTAGCCTCATCTCCCTTAGTTCCCATTGGAAAGAGATGGGGATAGGGACACCCCTTTTGGGGGGTCCATAACTTTGCCCCCCTCCTGAACCAAACTACACCAAACTTGGAGGGTATCATCAGAACAGTCTCCTGATGATACCCTGAAATTTTGGTGCCGATATGTTTAAAAATGCGCCCCCTGCAGGCCAAAATGTGAAAAAAACACCAAAAAATAAAAACGCAATTTGGCTGGTGATCTGAATCCCATGGATTCGGATCTGTTAGGATTCGGACAGCTCAGATTCGGACCTTGCTCGCCCGAATCCGTCCGAATCAGTGCAGATTCGGTAAAAATCCAGATTCGGACTGTCCGAATCTCCAACCCTAGACAAAATTAACATCTGTCAAATTAAGAAGGCAGCCCTGCTGGGATCCACACAAATACTACGCCGATACATTACAACTTCCTAGGCCTCTGGGTGAGGCTCGAATTGTAATGAAGGCCAACAACCAGCTAAAGATCTGGCAGCTGTGAAATCTACAATAATAATTAAAAAAAAGTTGAGGTCATTCCTATCACAATAGATCACAGGTTCAAGGTCACTCCTATTGCTATTAACCATGATTTGTTATTAAGTCTGAACAGAGCTTAGTTTTGTTCTGGTCCACGTGTGGAAAATGAAATGCTGCTCCCTCCATAGATAAGATTGAAAAAATTCTGAATGCTGATTTAAATTCCTTACATGGGTACATGCCTCCAAGTCACAGTTGACTTATGATGACCACAGCAAGGGGATTTCAAGGCAAGTGGAAAAAAGAAATGATTTGTCACTGCCTTCCTCTTCAGAGTCTCCCTTAGTGATCTCCCATCCAAATAATAACTCAGACTATATCATGCTTCCTTCCCTCACATCAGTGACTGTGCTTGAAGGAAATCACTGGGTCCAGCTACATGTCTATTTTCAACATCTCTCTACAGTCATAGGCATATCAATATGTAAGAGGCACAAATATCTTACATTTTAAGTAGATTTTATTTACACTGTTTTTACTTTACAGGGATAATCCTCATTTACAGTCTTGCTATGATATCCTAATTCCAGAATAGCTTTCAATACTGCATTGAATTACATTTAAGAAACCAGAAATTATGAAATTATGCTACTTGAAAAAAATGGTGTGAATGTTTTTGTTTTGAAACAAGATTCAGGTATGAGGTATGTGCAAAACTAACCCAGATTATAATCATTGTGTGACCAATGATTAACATAACTCACAACTCACTATTTTGCTTTGATAGACTTTGTGCCTAAAGTTGTACTAGAATAAGATGGAAAGGGAAGAAGTAAACCCACAAAAAGAGTTTACCTGGAAAAATAAAGCATGTCCTAGTCAGTTGCAATATTCTTTTAAAAGTCAGCAAAAAGATGTTAGGCTTTGCTTTGTTTGTGGCCTTTGCCTTCTTTCCTGTTTTTTATTCAATATTTTTATTCTCTCTACTGCTTCAGCCTTCAGCTGATAGGTAGCTTGTAGCTAGCTTGATGTAAGAGGTCTTTTATTTTACATGCACAAGACTACTCACCTGACCTCAGGATTCTACACACATATGCATTTTACAACACAATAGTTTTACGCACAGGATGCTCTGTATCAACAGGGCAGGTCACATCAGCAAGATCCTGCCAGCACTTGGCATACTACATGTTTTCAATGGCAAGTGAGGTCCTATCAGTCAAACAGCATCCTGGAGAAGGAAGCCTGAGCCTTAAGTTCAGCAGCAGGAAGGAATCTCCCTTCCTGAGGAAAAGAGATTAGATTCACTCTATGTTCACATGCCCATGAATAACTTAAATGCATGAAAAGCTCTAAATTTAGTACTCTTTCAGGATAAGATGACTGGACTTAACAAAGTTCACATTCATTATTGTTAAATGGTTTAATATTAATAGCACCTACTTTACCTTAATCAAGTGAACTGCTATGCAAAATATAAAAGACATACTCTGAATACTAAAGGTCATACCTGCTTTCACTCTTTAAGATACACTGTAGTTCCAATATGTAATTAACTGTTGGAATGTCCTGCATTGAAGGAGGGGAAATATTTTCCAAGTGTAGTTCATGTATTTACACTCTGTGGGCCTTTCCCCACTTACCTTAAGCCTCGCGCTACTCCCCTCAAGTAGCGCGGGGTCCCCCAGCACTCCCCACAACAGGGGCGGCGACAGCGCAGCCGCCCCGACACTGCCACTGTCGCGCCCCCTCAGCGCGCAGCATCCCTGGAGCACTTTTAAACGGTGCCATGTGATGGGGACGCCCGGGTGCGCACCAGGGATGCGGCGCTGTGAGCAGCGCGCGGCATAGGGGGGATTAAGGTAAGTGGGGAAAGGCCCTGTGTTCTTTCTTTGCATTTTTGTGCTGCCAGTATCTTTGCTCTTTAACTACATTTTTAGAAATAAAATGAATGCATCTGATCTGAGGGCAGATTCTAACACAACTTTTGAAAGTCGGAAAATGGATAAATGTGTGTAACCAGCAAAAGAAGCATTAGGTTACTAAGCTTCCTGAGTTTTTCAACAAAAGCATCCATTAGTTAAGTTCAACGAGGGAGGAAACAGAACTCAAATATGCTAGGAAGTTTGTCTTGCAGAGTGTAGGTCCTTATTCCAGTTGCATGGGCCTGACTCTCACTGGATAGAATTGCACTTCAATGGCATATTGAAGGGAAGGGAGTGAGGGGAGGGAGGGAGGGGTGGCATGCAAGGGAGGGGGAGGGAGGGGGAGGGGCCCGGCATCTGAACATGGCCCACCCACCCTAGCAAAGGGAGGGGGAGGGGGAGGGGAGGGAGGAGTGGCATGCAAGGGAAGGAGAGGAGAGGGAAGGGAGGGGAAGGGGTGGCATGCAAGGGAAGGGGAGGGAGGGGGAGAGGATACCCCAGGAACCACTTTCCTCTGTCATGTGGGGGGCACATTCAGCCACCCCTCCGTCCATGCTGCTTCCTCCTCCTGCACCCCCACCCATCAGTCTGAGCCTCTGCTGCCAGCTACCTCAAGCTGATGTTGTGCCACTGACTTCTGCCACTGCAAGCCACCTGCAAATGCCAGCTACCTCCACTGTCCTTTCCTGCCTGAGGGAGTGCAGCTGGTAGAGTGACTTTTCTCAGCCTCCCCAGCCTCCCCTGTTCAGCAAGGTAGGGGCTGTCTGCCTCTCCCTAGGCACATAGCTGGGAAAGGACCATCAATTTTAGTGGCCCAGCAGAGTGGATTCTCTGGGTGGGTGGGGAGGGAGAGAGAGAGGAGGAGGGAGGGCTGGTGAATTCGTGACCTGCCCAGTTTCCCTGTTTTTCCCTGCATGGAGTTTCACCTCATCTCCTGTGAGAGTAAGAGTGGCATCAAGCCAAGAAATCCCCCCTTCTGCTTTGCTCTCCCCACACAATTCCAACAGCAATTACCTTTTGCTTGGAAAGTGCTTTCCTTTCTAATTGGTTTTGAGCTCCAGGCTCACCAACACATGGCACACACAGGCTCGCCCCTCAGCCTAAGACGCAGGCACAAAGCCACAGCAGGCAACATGGAGGGGGGGGGTGGCACACAATTTCACTGCTTGCTCCTAGGCACTATTTACTATAGATATGCCCTTCTTGCACTATATATGTAATCGCAAGAAAAAGAAAAACTCCTATTGATGCAGCCCAGAATTGCATTGACTTTCTTAACTGCAACTTTCTTAACTGACCCTGTCCTCTGGGTGTTAGCTACCTCTCCATTCCATCATTCCATCTTCCATTCCATTACTGATAAAAATATTGAATAGCACTGGACCCAAGTCAGATCCTTGTGGCACCCCAAGGTCTGGGCCTGTTGTTACTTGCCTCATGTTAATGGGCCTTTCTGTCTTAATTGCTGTGCTTTGCAACATAGTGAAGCAGACCTCCTTGCTCCAACCCTCTTCCAGACCCTGAAAGCAAAGTCTGTTGCATGTCCTTGAGATACTTGGAAAACATAACAAAGCTTTTCTCACCTCGTTATTCTGTTGTTCTATTAAACTGTGGGAAGATGGGCAGGGGGAAATTGAGCAGGAAAACATTGGGAATAAATGTGTCTGCAGAAACCACAATCCTTAGATCTGGCTTTCTTCAATAATGGTCACTGACACAGCATAATAAAGACTACTGAATTTCTCTAGAGTCTGAATTATTGACTGTTGTACCAGAACCTTGCAACATGTTGACATTTAGTGATTGCATGATTCCCTTCTAAGTGTTTACTGACATCTGTTGAATGATTTGCTCTAGAATCCTTCCTGGTATTGATATCAGGCTGACTGGATGGGACTCCCTCCCCCACCTTGAAGACAGGGACAACATTTGCCCTCCTGTAGTCTGCTGGGACTTCTCCGGTTCTCCAGGAATTCTCAAAGATTATGACCAGTGGTTCTGAGATTACTTCTGCCAGTTCTTTTAATACCCTTGGATGTAGTTCATCAGGCCCTGGAGATTTTAATTCATTTAGAGTAGCCAGGCATTTTAGTACTACCTCTTTATTCTGTGCTGGATTACCCCTGCTGCATCATCTGCTCCATTTTCTCAGGTTGAGTACTGTCTTCCTTTTGGGCTGAGCCAAATAACATGTTTAGTAGATTTTCTCTATCCCCTGTTAGCATTTCACCATCTTTCCACACAGTGATCCTACCATTTCCTTGTTCTCCCTTTTGCTATAGACATAACTAAAAAATAACTCTTTTTATTTTTAAAAATTTATCTAGCAAACCTGAGCTCATTCTGCGCTTTATGTTTTCTGACTTTCTCCCTACACATGCTGGCTATTTGTTTAAATTCCTCTTTGGTGATTTACCTCCTTTTCCATTTCTTGTTCATAGCCCATTAAAATCTTATCTCAGTTGAAAGTTCTTTAGACATCCCTACCGGTTTCTGTAGACACCTCCCATTTTTCTTTTTTACTGGAACTGTTTGAAATTGTGCCTTCAATATCTCATATTTTGAAAAGTCCCATCCATCATTAACTCCCTTCTCTTTTAGTATTCTTAACCACAGGATCACACACTAGAATTGAGTCTCCCCTTCCTCCTGCCAACCCACTTTCTCTGCCTGCCACCCACTACAGGAGAGCACCTGCTCCCCCTCCCCTCTATGCCTTGTTCATAAACAGCTGAATAATCTTGACTCCTTGTCCCATTACTCTTCTCAATATGTGGAAAGCATGACAAGAGAAATGGCATCCTTCCTTTCTATGCATGTACTTAGCAGACCAACACATCTAATCACTGAAACTGTAGATAACTTAGTTAATGTAAGAGACTCAAAATAGATTTTTTTTTTGCTGTTCAGAGTCTTCTATGTAGATTTTTCTTCTATCTACTTCTTTGCCAAATGGAAGGTCGTAAAATCAGACATTGTTGACAAGCTTTTTTGGAGGGGATGCACACAGCCTCCAAGGTTTTTGGGATCTAGGTTCATTTTGAATGATAAACTTTCCCCTCAGTTTCCAAGTGTTCTTCACATAGCAAATGCATTGGCTTTGGGTTTGTTGCTGTGAGGTAACTTTTGTGGTGCACAAGTTGATTATTGAGATCACTGAAGCAGGATTAATATATAAACAACTAAGGTTGGTTTAAGGGAACAAACTAGTAGCACATGTCTCCAGGTAGGCAAAGTAGAAAACTGGCTGAGGCACTAAAATTTAAACTGGTTATGATTTCGGAGAATAGTTAGACTTTTCTATAATGCTTTCGTGCAGGTTCATAGCTGCCGAAAATGGTGTCTGGGGCAAGCACTGAAATTGTGCCCCCCCCAGACTCCCCTGTCCCAGCATGGCTCCCACAGGGGAGGGAAGTTAACTAAAAGGACTTGGCTTTTAGTTCTGAGGATTCATCAGGAACTGAGTTAAGTCCTTTTAGTTAAGGCTGCTTTTAGTTAAGGCTGCTTCAGTTACCTTTAATTTAGTATAAGGTGAGGTGGAACACAGTGAGGCAAGTAGCTGGGCAAAGACTGAGGGCAAGGACCAGGCCAGGGAGGACACACCATCTTTCCCAGGTCATTTGCCTTAAACTAAATTAAAGAACTTAAAGCAGACTTTGAATTGCAGCAGCACAGCATTGGGGTGGGGGCAGTTAGGACACCCCCAGTCAACTGGCGCCCTCCCCACCATCATTACGCCCCTGCTTTGAGGCACAAATAGACTTTTATTGAGAAGCCACTATTTTGGATTTCACCTCATACACAGTATTCCACCCGCCCAAGCCTTCCCTTTCCCCAGAGGAAGACTAAATTGTATAAGATCCGCTCATCATGAGATACAGGCCTAACAATTGAGTGCTGCTCTCTTCTCTCCAAGAGATAGAGCTAAGCTGCTCCACCACATTTCCATGTAGAGCTACCCTTCACAATGCTTGTTTTTTTCCCTCAGCCAGTCCTGAGAAGTCACTGGTCCCTCCCCAAGGCAGAACTCAAATCTCTTTCTCCTGTATTTCACTCGCCTTCTCAAAGGTGATTGGATGCTGCAGCAGCACTTCTATGGCCTTAACTCAGATGTCCCAGAGGCTAAGCTGAGGTAAAGCACTTTCAATTAAATTTTTCATGTTCTGGAAGAGGAAACGAGACAGCTAGATTTGAGAGTGGACATTAATGAACATTTTAGGATGCAATTTATAATTGTATTGTGACTGCACAAGAAGCTAATTACCTGTTTCTCATCTGTTTTCAATAAGCTGAAGTGTCTGAATCTATCGAGTAAAATGTGCAGTTGAGGTTTGTTCAAACAATATGTAGTAATGTTCTTAAGCACTCAGATATGCTATGTACAATGTGGTTGAGAAGTATCAATAAGGAAAACCAATGTAAATAGTTACAAACTGCAGAAGAACATGTTAAAAATATGCATTTCAATTGTTCACTGTTTCAAATGCAAGTGGGAACAAAAAATAGCCAGTATTTAAGATAGTTTGGTCTTCTAAATGGGAGAAATGGGTTTTCAGAGCAGAATACAAAATAGTGATTACACTTTATTAACAGGTGAGGAAAAATAATCATTTCACTATACAAGAGTAGAAATCTAAATTGAAGTCAAACTGGATGAGAAATGCTTTAAATAAGATGGATGAGGAGAAGTGCAGGAGGTTTAGCTGGGAAAATATTTCTCAATCTAATTTCATGCATGAAAACTCTTTGTTATGCAAAATTGGTATGAAATAGAGTAGTCCTATATCTATAGTATATATTGTAGTACATATACAGTTGCTGCATGAGTAGAAATCCCTGTTTTTCCTTCCAATTGACTTTTGGGACTTTTATATACACAGTTACTTGTTTATGCATGCATAAATTCCTCTAAAATCACTCCAACTTATTTCTGCATAACTGATGGTAGGATAGAAAATTGTTTGGTTGTATACATGTATCATGTATGCCTTGTCTGATGATTACTATTAAAGTACTCTCTAGAAACCTGAGGCTCACATGAATTTGTACATTTGGGTATCACATTCTGTCCCCTTCAGCACCTTACTTATGTGGAAACTTGAAAATCCCAGCAAGTTCTAATTCAAAGAAAGACAGAAGCCAGTTCCACATGGGCCAGAAAGACTGGCGTGGGGCCAGTAAAATGCCATTGCGGTGGGGGGGGGACTTCGCACCACTGCTGCTGCTGGAGTGTGTTCTCTGCCCACAACAATGTTTTTGTGACTTGCTAGTTGATCGAGTCTTTTAGAAAGCAGTGCCTTTCTGCTGGCGCCTTACGAAGGGCACCAGCGTGAGGATGCTTGTTTGTTTTGTTTTCCTAGCTTTTCTTTCCTCCAGCTGGGACGTGTCCCTCCCTCCTTCTGGAGCTTCAGAGGGAAGAAAAGGTAGGAAAACAAAACAGACTGCAGCGGCTTCGGGGCCACCCACACGGGCCCTTGCAAACAGTCTGCTATTTTAGGCATATTGAAGCTGTTAGACTCTACTGGCCAGTTCTTATCAGCAATATTTTTTGTCTCTCACTTAGCTTGCTTTTGTTCTGAAGCTATGCTACCAATATTTTATGTTGTTATTTTAATGTTTAGTTATTTCTTCTGTTATTTTTTTAGTAGGTGCTGTACTCAATAAACCCTAAAAATATTTTATTCAGTCCTTTTGCCTCTGAGTTTTTGTGTGCTCACCAAAATCCTGACCCACGTTTGAGAAGTGGCTAGTCAGCACATTCGTTACAGAGGTCCATAGACTATTCACAGCGGGAGCATGTTGGCTGAGAGAGGCCGTGGAGTAAAATGAAAACAAGAATTGTTCCCCAGGCTCATAAGAAAGAAGTGAGGTAGCATTGTGACCAAAGTAAGATAAGCTATAATCAAGCAGTGATATGAACAGGCTATTACAATGCAAAAACAATGCTGTATGAATCATGTACCTTCCTTACTCCCAAGTAAAAGTAAACTAGATTTCACTCCCAAGCCCAATGACTTTTTACTTTTCCCCTGCCTGATTAGAAATCCATGTGCAAAAAATATTCATAAACATGTTTTCACTAAGCCATGCAAGTTGTTCAATGTATACCTCTCGAAACTTGATAGACCCACTATTTTAGAGAGTCATCTAGAAATAAGAAACAAGATCTCAGATCCAGACTAAATCAGCAGTTTCTACTGATTCTCCCTTCCTGCTTCAGACTCACCACCTGTTGTTCCTTAGGCTCCAGGAACAGTATCTTATGGAGATCAGTGGGCTGCAGATGAAAGTGGAAACTAGGAAAGCTCCATATTGCTGATGGAAAATTTAGTCAGGAATTCTCAAGGAGATTTTTATGCACCTAGATGTGATATTTACTGTAGGTCTGGGCAATACAGGTATATAGAATTGTCAACATCCAGGTGCTGGTTGGAGATCTCCTGCTATTAAATCTAATCTCCAAACAACAGAGTTAAAAGGTGGACTTTATGGCATTATACCCCTCTGAAGTTTTTCTCCTCCCCAAACTCTGTCCTCCTCAAGTCCCCCCCCCCCGAATCTTTAGGTATTTCCCAGCCCAGAGATGGCAACCATAGATATAGAATATGCATAACACATACATGATTGGTCATCAACTTGTTCTGCTGGAGTAAAGAACCACTTTGACATGAAATGGTGGAACTGAACACTCATGAGAAGGATGGCTAAGTTTATCACCTTGTGTCCCCCAGTAGACCCCTGGCTGCATAGATTCCTATTGGGGGGGATTCAAAATCAATAAAATAACAGCACCATTGTGTCTTGGTAAACAAAAATGCGAAATTGCTTAAAACACAAAATGAACATTCAAGGTAACAAACATTTAACATAAACACAACAATTTTACAGCTATAAGTAAAACAAAACTACAATGGCTATGAAGATAGCCAACTGTCGGAGACAGGATCTTCAGTGCCCTTCAGAAAGGGCATTCAGAACAATGGCAAATAACAAACAGTGTCCAGAAATACAAAGAAAAAAGCCTAAAATGTTAAATAGAAGTGCAGAACTACTTCTTCCCCACCCGCTCTTCTGTGGCTCCTGATGCTGTTGTACGTTTTTCTATAGCTTGGGTCAGTAAGGAAATTAACAGGTCCCTCAGCCAAGCTCTGGGCTGTCTCTCTACAGTTGCAGGTCAGACTGACTGAGTGAGATGGGGTCTTACAGTTGGTAATATATCAGCAAACTTACCAACTGCCTTTGCCCAGTGACCTCTTGTTCCCTAGGTCCTTAAGTCCAAACCTTCCAATGGAAATAAAATGCAAACATGAAAATAGCATGGGTTACAGAAGCACCCCTAGCAGAGATGGGATTGTCAGTTCGGACCGGTTCGATTGCTTGTTCAGCCGGCGGAGCTCTTTCAGGCTGCTCATTCAGCTGGTGGAGCTTCTGCCAGCTGAATGAGCAGCCTGGAGGGGCTGCCTCAGGGCACCCCTCATCCCTGTCCCACCACTACAGGCTGCTCGTTCAGCCGGCGGAAACTCTGCCGCAAGGCACCCCTTGGCCCCGCCACTCCAGGCTGCTCGTTCAGCCAGCTGAATGAGCAGCTTGGTGGGGCCACCGCAGGGCGCCCTCGGCCCCACCAGGCCCAGCCTGCCAGTCTGCCCGGCACCACCACTGCCTCAGGTAAGTGAGGCATGGGGGCACAGGTGTTGTCCTGGACATCATTTCCCCTCCCTACGCCTCTGTCATTTGGGCATGAAGTGTTCAGGTGCCCCACCCATCCCTCAGATCCTGGAACTGGTTGTTAAATTTTTTGAATCCCACCATTGACCTCTAGTGAAACAACCTGCTGCTATCTCTCATAATTAAATGTTGTTCATGCATACCATCAAGAAACTGGTGCCATTAAGTAGTTTCTTGCTAAAAGCAAACAATGGAGCTGCTGAGGTCTAGTTTCTCTCTGTGGGAACTTATGTCAGGCTGCTTGTGCCTTCAAAGAGTCAGATAAAAAAGATGGGAACCCCCCCCCCCCCCGCCGCAAGTCTTGGTCAGACATTAGGACTGGCAGCTTCAAGGCCTCACAAGGCTGCAAGAATTTAGGAGAAATTTAGGATATTTCCATTTTATTAGTTCCTGTGCTCATGGACAAAAGAAGGTGTTTGTTTAATTGCACTCTATGCAGCTGCAGAGTGTAAAGTCTAGTTGAAAAACTTACCTGATTGGTTGAATCACAGGTTAGCAATATGCCTGACTGGTAGGGTTACCAGTCCCACAGTGGAAAATATCTGGATATTTTTAGGTGGGGTTTGGGAGCAATGGAGCTTTAGTGCCATAGAGTCCACCTTCTAAAGCAGCCATTTTCTCCAAATGAACTGATTTCTGTCACTTGGAAATCAGTTGTAATAGTGGGAGATCTCTAGCCATTTGCTATACATTAGATTGGTCGATGAGAATCAGAACAATATGGGCCACTGAACAAAAAGGAAATATCTTTCATTCTAGCTTAGCCCTGTGTTGCGATTATATTGAAGACTGTCATCTTTGGGTTGGGAAACTCCTAGAGATTTGGGGATGAAGCCTAGGGAGGATGAGGGTGAGGATAGGGGCCAGAATAAGGTATAATGTCATGCAGGCCACCCTCCAAAGCAATCATGACCTCCAGAAGAACTGGCCTCTATAGTCTAGACATCAATTGTAATTCTGTGCAAACTCCAGGCCTCATCTGGAGTCTACCATATTTAAAAATCAAGGGGCAGGTGCATCAGAAGATATAATCAATACCACTCTGCACCAATAACTTAGGGTTCAGTAAAACCAATAATCTTAAACAATTTTTATCAAACTACAAGCAAGTTTTCATAGAACAAAATTGTATTTTCTTTTATGCTTATATTACAGATTTACTCTAATTCCTAGGACTGTATCGGATTCTAAGCTATTGGTGCAGGGTGGTATTATATCATCTTGAGTCTGGCAACTCTAATTACATTTGACTTTGGGACACTTCTTGATTCTGGGTAGATCAGGCTGACTGGAACCTTTGACTTTCAATTTGAATCTAGTACTTTGACCCACATCGTCTACAGCTACCAGTAAGCATTGTCTACAGCTACAGCTACTTGTAAGCACTGTATCTTACAGGGTTGGCTTCCTTGTTCATAGTCCAGAGAGGGCTAGAGGTTTTGTCCCTTGGTCTCTGGATGACTTAGAAGGAAGAGGACTGGTGGTGGCAATACCCTGAAATTTGAGGAGTCATACTTCAGGATTTTTGTTTTGTTTTTGGCTTGCCCAACCTGCCTCTTAAACAGGATCTTGGTTTTAAGGTCCTTTTACATAGATATCCTCTGGCTGCAATCCTAAGGATGCTTTTCTGGAAGAAATCCTACTGAATAACATGGAATTTATTTCTTAGCAGACCTGGTTAGGATTGCACTCTGTTTTGTGAGACTGATAATGGGGGTGAAGAAAATATGTTTCCCAGGAAGATAACTTAGTTTTGTAGACTGCTTGTTGCTGACCTCTAATGTAGATCACTCACAGAAGGCAGGGACAGAGAATTCCAGCTGGATGTGTCTATGAAGCCAGCAAATTAAGGCCATAGGAATAGCTAATTATTGATATATGGAGCATTCATCTGTGTTCAGAATTGCAGTTATGCTTTCTTCAGACCTGCACCCACATTGGGTCCTCCGTATCACATTAATGTAATGCATTCTGCTTCCAGTTGAGCAGATTTATGTATGCTTCAGTGAAACTGTAATTGCGTTAAAGGCTTCAAATAAGAGAAATCATTCAATAAATTACTATAACAAAACAATTCAAACAAGCACATTCGGGCACAAAAATGTCATTGGTATTGGCAAGGCTTCTACTTAAACTAACATTATATTTTATTCACCAGGCTTTCAACACTAAAATGTTTTTATTTCAGAGGGTGCCTAAAATGTATTACAAGTAGCCTCTTTGCAGTGGTCTCCCATGAAATACATTGTCTATATATTGTTTTTAACGAGATGCAGTAGACACCCTAACCAACTGCAAGACTTAATTCAGGTTGATTGAACTACTTGCAATCAAATGGTGATGACTGGACAGATAAAGAAAAGTCTGATAAGATTTCTGACACAGAGATCTTCTGGCTTGCGTTGTAATTAGAAGCTGGACAAAACTGAAGCCTTACATCTTGGGTAGATGAAATAAAGTCTGTGCAGTGCTCCTTTAGGCTGTTTTTTAGTTACATGTCAAAGATGTTTTGCCTTCTGATTTTTTTTTAAAGGATGGAATAAGCTAATACACCTATTTGTTATTGATTTATTTTTTAATTTATCTATTGCTTCAGGGAAAGCAGGAAAGGGAAGAGATATAGAAAATAGAATACACCAGAAGTTAGACAAGTCTCAATCTGGCACTGAGTTGGAAAGTTTATTCTGACTGAACATTTCCATTATAAAAAAACCCCTAACACTGAATAAAATATACTTCAGGTTTAAAGGAACCAAAATATACTTTTCTTTTTCTTCCCAAGTTTTCTCTTGCTTCAGGAAACCCAATATCTACAGACTCTTGTATGAATCGACATAGAAAAATTATTATAGCTTGTCATTCAAGGGGAGCATTTTGTCCTCTGAAAGGAATTTTTTTTTCCTCTGAAAGGAAATTAAAGGACAGTTCCTTAAAACTCAACTTCATTATTTTCATTGAAAGGCTTGACTTTTTGACTGGGTTCTGCAACTCTCTGCTTGTAAATGCCTAGGTTTTTGTGTGTGTAGCGGTTTGGATTCAGCCCAACATGAATGGAGTTATGAAGATATATGAGCACTAGCAAGATACAACAACAGCCACCTGTCCAACAGATGAAAGCAGAAGCAGCAGAGAGCTGGGAGCAGAAGTAAAGTGAATGGCTCTGCAGTATTTGAGCAGTCTTCATAAATACATACTTTGTGAATACACATTTTCAAACACAAAATCATTTCAAAATCAAAATCTGTGATACTTACAATCCTATCATAAGCCCTGGGGTGGCCAGGGCCAGGATTGTTGTGACTCTACCCTGCCATGTCCAGAGGACTTTTTGGTGATGTGGGGAGGCATACTACAAAAAAACTTCCGACCACTGGAAAGCCCTCTGGAGATTGCAGAGTGGAGCCACAATGGTGCTGGCCCTGGCTGCCCCAAAGAGTGGCATAAGTCCATTTCCTTGGCACCAGCGCTCTGGGAGGCAAAGGTAGGGTGGAAGGTGACTAAGGAGCCAGTGTGGTGTAGTGGTTATGAGCAGGTGCACTCTAATCTGGAGAACCGGGTTTGATTCCCCACTCTGCCACTTGAGCTGTGGAAGCTTATCTGGTGAGCTAGATTAGCTTGTGCATTCCAACACATGCCAGCTGGCTAGTCATAGTTCTTTGGTGCTTTCTCAGCCTCACCCACCTCACAGGGTGTGTGTTGTGCGGGGGGGGGGGGAGGAGTTTGTAAGTCCCTTTGAGTCTCCTTACAGGAGAGAAAGGGGGAATATAAATCCAACCCGTATTTTTTCTCTCCACACCTCCAAAATGCCCCTGCTATGCTGGAAGAGCTAGTGGAGCCAGTGGGGATGCAGAGTTCTGAAGCAGTGCTTTGTGTTGTGTCTGGCCATTATGGAGGGCCATGGTGCCTGTCTGCTGGCAAATTTGACCTTCTGCCTGAGTAAGTGTTTGGGGAAGGCAGATCCACCAGTGTAGGGCCCTACCACCTCCACAACTCTCTTTGCCTCCCCCATTCCAATATGGGTTGTTATATCATCTGATAGTGGTGCAGGCTTCTAATACAATGTGGTTTTGCCTGTCTCTTTCAAAAATGCAGTGACGGATACATTTAGGCCATTTTATACAGGTTATCAGCACAAGTGCAATACTTTTGGGAAGTGTCCTGTCTTTCTCACAGCATCACAGTACATTCATGCAGTTCCACTGGTTTCCCTGGCTTTTCTCTGATCTTCCTCAAGCCTGCTTTGTTCTGAAATTTTGGGGGAAATCACAATGGATGGCTGATGTTTGGGTAGGAAAATTCAGATATTCCAGCCCACATAGTAGCCATTTCCCCTGACCCTGTAACAGCCATTTCCTCCTCCTAACAATGGGCATGTATGTTTTTTGCATGTCTATAGAGAAAGTGGGAACACTTTTCAAGATTGATGGAAATTCTAACCTTAGTGTATTTTTAACTCTAACTAAGGCCCCTTCCGCACACGCAAAATAACACGTTTTCAAACCACTTTTACAACTGTTTGCAAGTGGATTTTGCTGTTCCGCACAGCTTCAAAGAGCACTGAAAGCAGTTTGAAAGTGCATTATTCGGCATGTGCGGAATGAGCCATAGTTTTTAAAACAACCTACAAAAATAAAATGAAGCTCCTGTTCTCCCTCTGATTAAAAAAAAAGGTTTTAAATTGCAGAGGTAAAAAGAATTATAGTGATGCCTTCCTAATCTTAGACAAGCATCAGCTACTTCAGATCTGCTACTTTGTCTGCTAAGTAATGACTTGTTTTATATATTGTTCTCCTGCATGGCAAAGACAAGGGAGACAAAACCTCGTTCACCGATCCTGTTACATTCAGTGGCATGGGTGGGGGGGTGGGTGGCACTCAGGGCAAAATAGCATCTGGGCCCCACCCCATGTGGAGCCCTGCCCCTTGCCTCCCCATTTCCACCCCCCACTTACCTTAGTTCAGGACCTACAAATTGAATTTGAATGATTGTGGTAAATGAAGAGCAACAGTAATCCCTATAGTAGTCGGTGCTCTAGGAGGAATCCCTTGAAAAGCATCTGAAAAACCTGAACTTGGACAGAACATCAGTCCACATGCTGCAGAAAGCAGCACTTCTAGGAACAGCACACATTCTACGCAAATACCTCTAATAGCTTAGGTCCTTGGGAAGGACTCGATATTCAGAGATGAATTCCAGACACTTGTGCTATGTTGTTATGTGTATAATAATATAAAACATTATAAAAGTGATTAAAACCTAGCATTAAAAAACACAGCTAGAGAAGAAAAAAAATTGAACATGGCACATAGGTCTTAAACATTTATTAGAGTAACAGCAATTATATAAATCCTTTTAATCAAGAGTTTAGATGAATGGAAATATATTGGGCCCTTTCCGCACAGGCGATATACAGCGGCTCAGGGACAGCAAAAATGGCTTTTAACCTTGCTCAACAAGCAAGGTTTTTGCAAAGCAGCGTTCCCCGTCGCCTCCACTGACCGTCATGTCCAGCGTCAGTCTAGAGGGCTGCAGAGACCCACCCACACTGCCCTCTGACCCCTGGAGGTTGGAGGGCAGCGTGGGCGGGTCCCTGCAGCCCTCCAGAGTGACGCTGGACATGAAGGTCAGTGGAGGGGGCTGACCGAGAGGCGGCTCCGTGTGGAGCCGCTGGGGGGAAGTGGGGGCAGCTCGCACGCTAGCGTGCGAATGGTCCCCAAGCCTCCAGCAGCATAAATTATGCTGGTGGAGGCTCATTTCTGCGCATGTACGGAAAGGGCCTTGGTCTGGCTACTAAAAGAAAGTAGTTTCGGTACCAGTGAGAAGTGGGAAGAACATTCTTCACGTAAGTTTGCTGGCTTACAACTGCTCTCCAGACTACACAGATCAGTTCCCCTTGAGGAAGTGCCTTGCTTTAGACATCATATCATCCTGAGGACCCTCCTCTCCCCAAACCCCAACCTCAGATCTCCAGGAATTTTTCAACCCAGGGCTGGTACCTTACCTCTCAAGGCTGAGGTTCACAGAGAGAACTTGTGAGAAGATTTTAGTTGACTGGCTGGACAGAATGGTAAGAGGTGGTTGTTGAAATATGGAAGGACAAAATGCAGCAACCAGCAACCTCACATTTGAACCTAAAACAAAGTCCCGTGTCATTATTATCAGAATGAGACAAAGTAGCATGGAAACTTTTGCACCCCCCCCCCCAAAAAAATAGGAATGCCAGCCTCCAGGTGGGACCTGGGCATCCCTTGGAATTATAGTCCATCTCTAGTCTATGTAGATCTGTACTGATGGAGAAAATGGATGCTTTGGAGGGTGAACTCTATAGCATTGTATCCCACTAAGATTCCTGACCTCCTCAGGCTCCACCTACAATCCTAGCTTGGATCTGGAAACCCTGAACCCCCAGCCCCCGATAGTAGCTGGGGGGGAGGGGTGTGGAACCTGACAACCCTAACCAAAAGTATGGATGTTTAAAAAAGCTAAAAGGAGAGGGGCGAAAGTTGTCTCTGACTGTGATTTGTGTGCTCCTGTTGGAGAATCACAGTACAATCTTAAACAGAGTTACACTCTTCTAAGCTAGGCAGTAGAAGGAGAAGAGTTTGGATTTATACTCCACTTTTCTCAACTGTAGGGAATCTCAAAGCAACTTAGAAATGTCTTCCCTTTCCTACTCACAACAGATACCTTGTGAGGTAGGTGAGGCTTAGAGAGGGCGATTCTGCACTCACTAACTCAACCTAGGTTTGTCCTGTCGGACCGAAATTGCTGACCTAGGTCAATTCCTCCGATATTCCGCACAGCAGCTGAGGTCGTCCTGCCGGAGCCGAGCTCAGAGGGCGGGATGAACTTGGCACGTCATTTGCTCCTCGTTCCTGATAAGCTGTTGCCTTGCTATGAGCAGCGTGTAATCTGCCCTCTGTTTATGCGCATGGCCATCACTTCTATACAGAAGCTGGGGGGGAGGCGCGCTTTTCGCTGGCGTGAGTTCCATGCATGCCCAAGACATTTGTCTGTGATTGGCTGAACGGGCGAATCAAGGCAACAGAGATTCCCCACTTTACCAGCTTCAACCTGGGTTTGCTGAAAAAACTGTACCTCCCTGGTGGAGTCGGAAATTTAATGGCAGGACGGAGCAGAGCAGTAATGGACCCGTGTGGAACTTGCCGGATGTGGGGAGTACCTAGGTTGAACCTAGGTTGAGTTGGTGAGTGCAGAATCACCCAGAGAGAACTGTAAATAGCCCAAGGTCACCCAGAAGGCTTCATGTGTAGGAGTGGGAAAACAAATCCAGTTCACAAGATAAGAGTCTGCTGCTCATGTAGGAAAGTGGGAATCAAACCCAGATCACAACATTTGAGTCTACTGCTCTTAATCACTACACCACATGGGCACAATCAGGCAGACTTGAGAAGAGCTGGGGACCAGGTGGTGTTGGTATCAGGCACCCTTTGCCAACTCATCTGTTCCAATCTCCTGCTAAGAGCAGCATACTCTTGAACTCCTCTCTAAAACACACAACCAGAAGTATATGGTAGGGGTGTACAAAAAAAAAATCAGTATTTTTTGGGATTTGGGTTTAAACAGGAACCTGAAAAAAATATGCGTGCCTCTGAGCTCTGGTGCCGCCTGCTGTCTCGAAGACTCATGTAATGCTCAGAGGCAGGCAGAGTAAAATGCTGAGCCCAGCCTGGCAAAACTTCACACTCAACTGCAGGCTCAGTTTGGATGGGTCCAGCTTTGTACAACCAAGTCTGCAGTTTGATGCTGGGCTTGACAATTTAAAGTTGGATCTCACAATTTAAAACTGGATTCAGCCAGGTCAAGCCCAGTGTCAAACTGCAGGCTTGGCCTGGCTGAGTCCAGCTGTATACTGCTGACTCCATTCCCGTAACTCCATCTGACTTCAGAGGTGGAGCTTTGAGGGTGGAGCCAGCAGAATAAAGCTCAACACAGCCAGGCTGAGTCCAGAGTTCATCACTTGGCTCTCCCTGACTGGTTCAGTTTTAAACTACCGGCTTGAAGCTTGCAGTTTAAAGCTGGACCTGGCCAGGCCAATCCCAGCATTGAACTGTGTCCCCAACCCAAACACCATGTGGAGTTCGGGGGCAGGGAGCACAGTTCAATACTGGACCTATTCTCTAATATTTGGAACAATGTTTGATATCAGTTTTCCGGATACATGAAAGGATTAAATGCCAGTTTTGACCACTGCTCCATTTATTTCAACTTTATGCCATTTATTTCATCTTTATGCTTATTAAACAGGAAGAAAACATCACACCAATTTTTAGAAAACTGGAGGATGTCGGCATCAGTTTGTTGACACATTGAATCTTACCCCAGTTTAGATAAACTGCTTCCTTACTGTGCTCATTTTAAAAATTTACAACAAAATTTCCTTTCTGCTGTAAGGCAAAAAAGCTGCCAGTTTAACATGGATGTTGCTATCTCTTTTAAGCTGTACAAAGTATATTATATTCTGGAGAATAAGCTGTTAAAATACAACCCGCCCAAAAAACCCCACTCCCCCCCTAGAATTTCTGAGCTCTTTTACTCCTGTATTCTCTGTGCCACCAATGAAATATGCTTTGTTGGCAAGAAATAGGTATTGTTATTTATATGCCAAGAATAACTTACTTTCATCTCAAACTGCAAACAATTATTTAGATAACCGCTGGTGAAAGCAAGTAAATCACCCCCCCCCCCCAACAGTTTGTTCTTCTACCTGAGGAGAAAACACAAACAATTTGGATAATGCATTATGTGCCGTCTGAAGTAATCTCCTGGTTCCTGGCTTTCACTGAGGATTTGGAATTAAATCTCTTTGAAGTAAAGTATTAGGGTGGAGAAAATAGACCCACCAAGTATGTGGCAAGTATGTATACCACTCTGTATGTCTCCATTGGCCATAATAGGCCAGTACTTAAATGCACCCTGGAAAAATAGGAATACGTATTCTCAAATATATCCCTGTATATCAGAGCTGATATACAACATTCCTTAGAAATGTGTTAAAGGAATTCCAGGATAGTTATAGACTTGAAGAAAATAGTACAAGGATACCTAGGGATCATGGGAACTACATTTTCCAAGATCCATAGCTCCCTTCCATACCCCACGCAGAAAATTAAATATTTGAATGGAACTTATGATCCTTCATATCAGATAAATGAATTCAATGGATACAGGTTTTCTTCTTACCTTACTGTTCTTTTGACTCAGGAGTCTTGAACAGATAAAGATACGATCACTGCAGCAAAATATTTAGCTACCGGTAAGATAGTTTTCTGATTTTCATCTACAAAAAAACACTGGATGATGTTTTAAGATGATAAATTCACATAACCTATTAAGAATGACAAATACCTTTCTCTCAAATAAAACCAGATTTCACACTACAATAAAATATGTTTCAAGGACTCAAGCTTGAATCAACATTTACAAACTCTGTCCAAACATCCTATGCCTGTGGATTGGCCTTCCAGTACAGCCAAGGGAAAAAATAATTTAACCAAGCAAGCATAAACACTCTTCTATAATGAGAAATCACTAGGTCTTTTAATACCTTGCAATAGCGTAAGAGAAGGGGACTCCAAAGAATGCTTATGAGTGTGCATGCTATGCCCTCAATAAGGTACTTGTTCTAACCAAATTCAGCACCAAGGGTTTTATTTATTTTATGATGTCCATCTCTTATCATCAAATCCTAGCCATTGGACTCTTAACAATCACCTTCCATGGGCCTTTTTCAAAAAGATTCAAAGTCATTTTGCTGGCATTGGAGATGTTTTGCTTTAATTTAAACGTGAAGATCCATGTACAAGCTTCCAATGAATTCTGAGTCAATTGAGCTCTTAAAGCAACATCTGAAAAACAGCTTGGTACACAGTAAATCTTGTGGATAAACTATAACAGAGGTTGATTTAATGATTCATCCACCACCTCTATCAAAACCATAATTTAATACAATAATTGGGATACTATTTTACCATTGAAGACTTGAATAGAACCTGGTATGCAATTCCCATCTCAGGTAAAGAAGAATTGAGTAATTGCATGACTGGTGAATCAAGCTTTTCCTATAGCACTAGTAATAGTTACATTTGTCTGAAATTGATTTATCTGTTCAATTAGTTGTGAATTTATGAACCACTTATATTCGGGGGGGGGGGTATAGGATTTAGCAAACACCATAATTGTTTTACTTTTATATATTTATGACTAGTCCTTTAACACAATATTATGCAAATTCTTTTAATAGTCTATGTTAACTAAGCATATTGTGTGATAATACAAACAGATTATTTGTATACAGCCTTTGATGACAAGAACATCTGAAGATGATAATAATGGTAGCGTGAGATTGTATGGAAGTAGGCAATCTTTACAGTATGGAGGTCTCAATCTGTGTAAGGCTTTAAAGCTCAGTATGAACCCCTTGAATTGGACCCAGAAACAGGTTGAAAGTTAGTACAAATGGACTAAGACTGGATATGGTCCTGTGGCCTAATCTACATAGCAGTCTTGTTACACCACTTTGTACCAACTGTAGAATCAAGATACTCTTCAAGGGCAGCTCCATGTAGAGTGCTGTGTAATATAATCTAGATGTTGCCAGGGAAGGCACCTCAACAACAAGATTTTTCTTATGCTGGAAATATAATAGCTGATGTAAGGTACCATGGCCACTGATGCCATTTCTTTATCCAAAAGGAGGCCTGAGTCTAGCATTGGATTGTCAGATCTCTTGCTAAGACAAGAGACTTCCCGCTAGCAACTGCCACAGACTGCTTCCCTGTCATTTCATAGTAGATGGTACTGACTTACAAGACTGGGTCCAACATGAGGATGCAGTGATTGACAGTTCCATAATTTCCCAATCCAAATTTGCTCCATGGTTTAAAACCATAAAAAAGACAATTCTTGGGCATTTTATCTGGTAAACATCTTTGCCTGTAACCTCAGGATGGTGTTTACATGCATGAGGTTCCAAACAATGCCATTGGCTGTTCTTACTGGGTGATATTTTACAATTCTGTTATCTCAGCATCTTTCTTTCTTTCTTTCTTTCTTTCTTTCTTTCTTTCTTTCTTTCTTTCTTTCTTTCTTTCTTTCTTTCTTTCTTTCTTTCTTTCTTTCTTTCTTTCTTTATTATTTTCCTATACTGCCCAATCCCCGAAGGGCTCTGTGTATGTATATGTGGGAATTCAGTTGTTAAAAATCTCCCTTATTATGATCTAGACTGTCCACTTTATGCAGAGCTCAGGAATGCATTTATTGTTAAGATAATCTTTGGCAACCTTGCTTCAGATGTCAATACATTAATATACTTGCTGTCTGATACTGACCCTTATACTGACCTTACAGAGTAGCACTGTTTGCACTGGCAGCAAGGAAGATTAGAGCCAAAGAGTCTATAAAAATATATGTAGTCTGAGTGGTTGAAAATATTTTATTAATGAAAGATTATATTTTAACATATATGTTTCAATAAATCTTGTTTTTTCTCTTTTTCCCCTTTCTTTTTTTTATATTGTGGAGGCCTTTTACTACTATTCTGTCTTTCAGTGGGAGCAAAATGATGGGGGGAAATTGGCATTGGCACAACAGTATTACATCACTTCTAGTGATGTAATGTGATGCCTTTCTAGGAATCTCTAGAAACTCTATGGATTTGCCATCACTAGAAAGGCAGGTAATTACTTCTGAGGAAAACCCAGAAGTGATGTAACACTGTTTCACCAATGACACTCCCATGTCCCCTCCTCCAGCCTCCCCAGTTGCTAGCTTCCGTCTGAACATATGTCTATCTGAACCTGTGTTTATTGCTATCTTTGTGTCTCACCTGCTGGTGTTTGGGAAGGGACCGAATGGAATAGGGAATGGTGCCATAATCAATAGGATGTGTGATAGGAGATACAGTAGTGAGAGAAAAGCACACCAGGTAAGGAGAAGAAACATCAGATATCTGCAGGCTGTTGCCCCATTTGGTTCTTTTTCCATCTGGGGTGATGCTCATGACCATAACAACAAGCCCCTGGTCTATACAATCATGTTGTTAAATACTAGGTCAGTCTCAGGCAAAATATTGGCCAACTAGGATTTAATCCTGGGTGAGAGGGCAAACCTGGCACAGACATCATCCACTAAGAGACCTGTGGATTTGGAGGGGTGAGGGGTAGGAGGTTAACTTATTTCCAATGTAGAGTGAGGATACTTGTGACAGTTAAGGATGAGGCAGGTGTTTCTGTGATCTGTAGGGACTCTGAAGTTTTGAAAATGTGTGCCTCGTGTTGGGACTATAAGACAGGTATGATATTCTGGACAAGGACAAGATGCTAGTTACTCTTACTGATCAGGATGTACATGAAAAGCACTTACATTTTCTTGCTTTTTTACTTGGCTTTGTATACAGCATTAAATAAAAAGGTAGAAAAAATACGTCAGAGACAATTTCCTTAGTAATGATCTCTTTTGGGGAGGAGGAAATCTAAACTTCCTGTTTGATCTGTAGATTGAAATATGCCATTTTATTGAAAGGGGAGATCTTGTGTGTAACTCAATGAGAGAAAACTCAAAGCACATGACTCTTTATAGCACCTCCAAGCTCATTCTTGCTTTCATTATAACAGGGCCTGAGGCTTAGGGTTAAACTAGTTTTTTTCTCCTGAACTGAATAATGAACTTTGAAGTTGGAGTCTAATGGATGTTATTAAAGTGGTTTAATGGCTCATTTTATAAGAGTTCTATATCAAAGACATCAGCATATGCATGCATGGAAGGGTTAAGTTTATTTTTGCAGTGTGGGAAGGTGTGGTGTTAGCAGAACACATGGACAAAGAGGACACTCTCTCAGACACATTGCCCCAATCTAATAATGGCAGTAAACAGTAAATCACTCTAAAGCAAACAGATGGTGTTGGATGGTTTGAACATAATTATTCTGAGAAATGTTCTGAGTGCTTATGGATTTGTCCTTCCATAATGTTTTTGCATTCTCCCATTAGAATAGTCCTAAGCATCCTCCTTGGCTAATTTGTAAAAACAAATTTCACTGAATGCCATCTAATTTTATTGCCATAGCTACGACTAAGAAATCGAAGATTCCTGCAGTGAAATTAGCTGACTTGGCTACATGGAAAAGGACTCATTCATATGCAAAGCTCTCTGCTCAGATACAATCTCTCAAAGGACAATTAGAAGTTTGATCTTCGGAAGCCTGACCTTCTAATGCCTTCCAGTTTGCAATTAGTCTGGGACTGTAAAGAAAGGAATTAATGAAATAGTAAAAAATAATGGGAGTGGCAAACCTCTATACAATGTACATAATTTTACTGAATGATACTGAGAATAATAAGACCTCATTTACAATACATTTTGTCCTGTTCCTGTGATAGAATTCCCATGCAGATTACATGGTAGGAGTGATTCATACAAGGAAACTGTAAACCAGGATTTCTTCAAGCTTAAATGTTCTAAAACCAAACAAAAAGGCCCAATAATTACACTGTTTCCTCTGTAGGCTTAAGTGGGGACAAAAGTGGGTTTTCAATAATGCCTGCAAAAGTGAAATGCAGTAGATTGGATTCTAGTTCAGTGACTGAGAATACGCTTTATATATGGAAGGTGCTTCATTCAATTGCCAGACTTCAAGGATCTTGGGTAGAAGGGCTAGGAAAGACCTCTGCCAAATCTCAGTCATAGTACTTAGCTATGGGTACTATGAGATGGCTCAATACTTGGAAGTCAGAATTGTGTCGTGGTTGGAGTATCTGGCTAGATTTGGGAGACCCATGTTCAAATCCCGGTTCTACCATGGAAGTTTGCGGGATGACTGTGGCTCAATCACTGTCTCTCTCAGCCTAACCTAATACACCAAATTGTTGTAAAGATAGGGCGGAGGAGGAGGGGATAATGATGTAAGATGCTTTGGGTTTCCATTGAGAGGAAAAGTATGGTATGCATGTATGTATTTATGCATGTGTGTATGTTTGTATAAATAAATGAATGAATGAATAAATAAATAAATAAATAAATAACAGCATTAATATCCCAAGCAATTGAAGTTGAATTATTAGAATCTCTGACATCTTTGGTTCAAGGCTGTCAAGTAAAGACAACTTTCCTGGATCTAATTGGGAAATGCCATAATTTAAGGGTATAACCAGGTTGCCAACTCCAGGTTGAAAAATTCCTGGAGATTTGGTGATGAATATGGGGAATGACAACATTTGAGGAGGGGGAGCATTAGTGGTATATAATGCTATAAAGTCCACTTTCCAAAGCAGCCATTTTCTCCAGGAGATTTCTGTAGTTGAAATCAGCTGCAATTTCAGGACATTTCATGGCCCCACCTAGAAGTTGCCTCAATGAATGAAGAATTGTGTTAGGCACAAGAAAACTTAAAACATGTTGCAAATAAAGAATAGAAAGGCTTTGATCAATGTAAATAAACAATAAAGAACTCTTGGCAGCACTTTATCAATTGACTTTATATTATTTCAAAACATATTATTTCAAAAGACATTTATAGCTTGTCCTAACAGAGAGTAGTACTCCCACCAGTATAAATGTCTTTTTGCTTTACATTACAGAAGCTTTACATTACAGAAGTGTGAGTAGCACTTCATGTTAATACAGCTAAATAACATTTTGTTATTTTATGTTTTCTTCATTTGCTACATGTTTTAAGTTTTCTTGTGTCTAACATGGTTCTTCATTCATTGTGGCAATTTGTTTCCGTGCTGCCTGTGTATTTTTTTGATATTCCCACCTAGAAGTTGGCAACCCTAGGTACAAAACTACACATCATTACCAGATTTTCAAACACAGCAAATACAACAGAGCAATAAACCCATACAGATAATGAGCAAGACTTACCATGGCTAATGCATGATATTATGTTTTTCCTGTTACAATTCATTCTTAGAATATGGGACATGGGAATCAGAAAAGAGTACCTTTGAGCATATTTAGAATATACATCCCTCATAAATTAGTAAACACAAATATCTCATCTTATTTGGGATTAGGGGGAAAGGCTTTTGGGGAAATTCCTATGATTCTCTTGGGTCTGGTAATTCTCTCTTAAAGGATTAACTAGACCTCGCATGTTTTGAATGAAGAAGGACTGTCCTATTTTATTAAAATATTTTGTTTTTAAATTAAGACTTTTAATCTTTCAAATAGAAAGTCACTCAAAATGAAATTTGTCCTGAAGAACTTTCTTATAAGTAGTTTCATGCATAAAGAACCCAAAGACAGCAGTAACCATCGCAGATGGAAGAATCCTACTCATATGGTACAGATAGCAAAACAAAACAGTGCATATTTCCATTTGCTGACACACACTCCTTCCAGTTAAGGAATTTGTTCTCCTAGATTTGAGAGCTGAGGTCTTCAGTGTTTCACAGTGCGTGCTATTGATCTATGTGGGACTTTTGATAGACTTTGATTTTGTTTTGTGGGCACGTGGGTGCAGTTTTCAACCATCCTGTATCTCGGTGTTAAAAGCTGATCTTCAGAACTCCTCTGTGAATGTAATTTCAGAGAACAAGAGATACCAGTTGCCAAGGATGAAAGAATGTTTCATATTCTGAAGCATCATCAGTCCTAATGTTTGTACCAGTCCTAATGAGCTGCAAGGTGCCACCATCAATGTTCTAGTTGCCATTTCCAGATAGCCTTTTCCAGTATCACTGCTTGTTTTCTCAAAAAACTTTTGGACCAGCTAGCTCTTCCTTCATCAGACTCAAAGCATCTCCAGGGTTCATCCAGCACTTTCGAAATAATTGGTTTACTGTGAAGTTACAACAAAGAAATGATAGCCACTTCTATTGTTAGACAAATGCGTAGTAAAACTCAATAAAACATGATTACTGATCATGTGATAATATATTATAGCAGTTTCACACATCCAGAGTGAAATGCAAATATTATGTTAACAATGAAACAAATGAATTTCCCTTGACCAGGGTGGTTTTGCAGTTTAAAGGTTTTGCCAGGCTGAGTGGAATGTGGTGAATGATATTCATGGGTTTGTCACTGAGGCCAGAGAAATGAATTACACTGCTAAGAAAAGTGTCTTCATATTATATATGGTTTGAATACTGAGTAGGGGTTCTTTCATTAAGGGCTGAATTAGCTAAAAGCTTCAATTCCAAAGATGCTTACCTTTGTGTTCTACAGCAAATGATATCCAAACAATTCATGAGAAAAAAAGAAGCATTGACTGTTTTTCTATCAATCAAAACAAAATTTTCAAAACTAATATTTTCAAGTATATGAGATTTATTAAATTATGTTGCTCACTTCTGCAGGAAAATTAAACAGTCACATTATACAATAGAGAGAAAGATTTCCAGCTAATGGGAAATCTAAACAGATGTTTGGATATCCATGGGTGGTTATGTAGACTATTCCAACACTGAGCTTACACTCTTGCATTTTTAGTATCACTTTGCCATTGACAAACATGCCACATCCATTCACCAAAAAGAGGTCTTGAAATGAGTAATTTACCAAATAATTTACTTCATTGTTCCCCCCTCCACCCACCACATGGCTAGAGTGCTGTAAAGATCGGTATGTTTATAGCAGAATTTGATCTATTGAAAATAGTTAAACAAGAATCTGAAGATCATTGTGTTCTCCATCTCAGATTCCGTTTAACTTTGTTTTTATATAAATCTGTATTTTAAATCCCCATTTTTTCTTTCGTTACAGCAAATTCTGGTTCAAGTTATGTTCCCAAAGGAATGCCCCAAACCACCTCTCCTTGGCGCCCCAGTTATAATGTTTAGATCTGTGCTATCAAACTAAAATTGTTCACACTGCCAACAGCTTCCAAGAGTACCAAATATCAGATGATGGCTGAAATCCACATCTTTGCAGATCTAAACATTGTGGTCAAGACAGAATTCACGTGTCAAAGAGAAGCTGTTTTGTTGGCATATCCATGCTTGATATAATGAATATGTGGTTCTGAATCAGTAAATGAACAGCCATCATAAAAACTGAGGAATATCACTTTTTTATTATTATTATTATTATTATTATTATTATTATTATTATTATTATTATTATTATTATTATTATTATTATTATTAATTCGATTTGGCATACCGCCCCATCCCCGGAGGGCTCTGGGAGGTGTACAATTTAGTATTAAATACTAACATTTCACACTTAAGTGATTGCAATATAAGATCTTGTTTGTCCATTTTTTTTTGCAACACATCTCAGTTTTCATATAAAGAATATGTAGACCAAGATGCATTCTTGTCTCAGTGTATGTCAAAATTGAGGGCAATTTACCTTTGCTGTGCCAGAAAGTTATTGTGCTATCTGAAGCAGAAACTTTTAAATGTGAAAAGAGCTCAACTTAGAGAGTTTTCCAAGTTTCCTGGAATTCCTAGATCTCATTGCAAAATGAATTACTATGACTAAGCCAAGCATGTCTGAAATCTCATTTATATTACAACTTCTTTATACTGTTCTGGCTGTGAGAAAGAGGAAGAGGCATATAATATGACTGCAGCCATTTATAATAGTTTTATTTCTCTGGAGTTGTATAAATGCTGATGTAGATCTATGATTGTAAGCTGATTATCTTCTGGGTGATAAAAATAGTTCTGATCATTTAGAAAAAAAATGTATTCACGACACTTCTCCCCAATGAGAACCCACTTGCAATGCCATAACACTGGCTTAAAATACTCTCTTCCATTTTTCCTTATAAAAATCATGTGAGGTGGGCAGCCCCACTGGCATAAGTGGCACTCCACAACAGCAGGGTTGAAAAACTGGGAGGTGGCTGAGAGACGGCTGAGAGTTCGGCCTCCACAGCTGCATTGCCATCTTCCTGGATGCTGGCACAGCTGGGGTGTTCTGGGGGGTTTCCTGGGGGTGGGACAAACATTAGCTGGCTTCCAATGGGTTTTCATGCTGGGAATGCCCCCACCCCCATGCAGCTGTCATAAACTACCAAAACAGTGGCATAAGTCTCTTTCTTTGATGGGACTCTTCAGGCAGCAGGAGGGTTTTGCCCTCCTGCCTGTGCCACTCTCCCTTTGGAGGCTGCACCCTTTGGTGGCAGCACAGTGCCACCTTTGCCACCATCCTTGGATGCCATAGTGCTCCTGGGACATCTGAACTGCACTGTTGGAGATTGCCTGAAGGACACCCAGTGAGCTTTCATAGCAAGGTGGGGATTTGAATGTGAGGTTCCCACATCCTAGTCCAGCACTCTAAGCACTACACTGCACAGGGCATAAAACAATGGCAACCTTGGCAGAAATTTCAAAGCAAACTCCTTCTGAAGATGCCAGCCACAGATCCTCTGAAGATGCCAGCCACAGATGCAGGCGAAACGTCAGGAGAGAATGCTGCTAGAACACGGCCATACAGCCCGGAAACCACACAGCACCCAAACTCCTTCTGCTTGTATACTGTGTTGGCTGCTAGCCAGGTGAGTTTAACTGCAGCTGCTGTAAGAATGTCTGGAAGGAAAGTCATCAGTAACAGAAGATTATATTTGTTGTTTCTTCTTTAACAATTCACATTTTATAAGCTCTTCATAACTGCTTTTCTTCTAATTTCCCATGTTAGTTCAGATTATACATGTTCAAATGTTAATATTTTCATACTCTTTGGGGCAGCTCCCACAAACAGGCATATGCAAGGGAGGGCGGGTAACAGGAAGAATAACACAAAACCATATTAACTTGGCAATAAAATTGTCACAGCCTTTATTAAGTATAATCGCGGGACTACTGGTGTAGCTTAATTGAGTGACCTGCCCTGTTGACTGATAATACCACCCTTCATCCCAATTTGCCTGCTCGGGAAACCAATTGGATGGCAACTCCAGGGGTCCCACATGGCTTTCCTCTACTGTTTTTTGGTTACCTTGCTACCTGAGGTTGGAGCCAGGAGCCAGATCTCGAGCTGGGGATAATTTGAGACTTCCATCCCCAAGACACCTCATGAGAGTCCCCAGGCCAAGGGAGACAGTTATGCTGCTTCAGCCTCCCTCAATTTGGATTCAGCCCAGTACTCTAATCTGTCCTTAAAGGCTGAGAGAAAGCATGCAATATAACTCACCCCAAACATTCACTAATTGCTAACCAAGGGAGGGTGGTTGGGGAAAGCAAGGAGACCAACAGCTCCTACTGCAGTTCTCCAAACAAAGGTGTGGTGGGTTGGAGCCAACACGCCAGGTTGATGTCAATGGGGGTTGCAGGCTGGGGGGGGCACATTTCTAAAGGCACAGTCTCAAAACTTTCAGGGTATCATCAGGAGACTGCCCTGATGATACCCCCCAGGTTTGGTGCAGTTTGGTTCAGGGGGGCCAAAGTTATGGACCCTCAAAACTGTAGCCCCCATCTCCTATTAGCTCCCATTGGAAACAATTGGGGATGGGGCACCCCCTTTGGGAGTCCATAACTTTGGATTCCTTAAACCAAACCTCACCAAACCTGGGGGGTAGCATAAGGACAGTCTCCTGATGATACGCTGAAATTCTGGTGCTGGTATGTCTAAAAATGCACCCCCCACAGGCACCAATGTTCTGGTGCAAAAAAAAATTGGTCGTGGTGGAGTGGCCGCCCATTGGCCAACTCAGGTTTTGCCCAGGGCTACAGTTTGCCTCGTTACACCCCTGGCAAAGAGGCTTGGGAACAGGGAAGATACCTGATGACTGAGGCAACCTTGCACTCTGATTTGTCACAGAAAACTTGATGTCACTGCAGAGGTGTTGCTGGGCAAAGCTGCGTCCTGGACGGCCTGCCAGTTTTCCGCACTCCCCCCATGCCACCACTTACCTTACCTTCTAGGTTGATGGTGCAGCATGGGGATCCATGGGGGGGGTGTTAGGCACAGGGCAGAGCCCTGTGTTCAGAGCTAAAACTCTGTCCGGTTACTCACAAATAACCATCCATAAGCTTCTTCAGTGTTCAGAGTTTATTGTTTCAATTCTGCGCAGAAGAGGGAACTCTCCTCTGTTAGCAACAGGGAGGAGGTTCAAAGGGGCTGTTGCTTGTGTAACATAATTTATACCTTCTTACAAACATCCCTCCTTGTCTTCTGACTATTGGTTTGAGTCAAGAAGACGTACAGACCCTGTCATTTCATCCCACCTTTCACCACACCTTTTCATCCCATATTTGGTGCAACTTAAGTTAAAAACATCTTACGCAAAGGTTTTTATAACAACTAAGTTTCTATTTTACTGTTATCTGTATTTGTAAGCTTCTGCTAATTCCTTATCTCCTTGGTGGGGCCCTGTTCTCTTTCAACTCAAGGCCAGTGTCAGGCTGCTCTGAGTTTTGTTTTTCTTAACAAAAATAAGTTTCTGAAGTGCTCAGTGCCCAGTGAATTACACTCATATAACTTATATGATTAAATACAATGGCTTAAAACATTACAAACTATTTGTTCATATCAGGGGGAATTTGGAGGCCGCCATCCCCCCTCTGCCCAGTGCCGCTGCCTCCCACAGCGCGAGATGTGGCAGCACTAGGCAGGCCACAGTCTCCATCCCCATTCATCTCCATGGAGCAGGCTGTTGCCTGCTCCATCAGGCAGAGGGGTTTTTCTTGCCTGGCACCACTGCCTCCCACAGCGCAAGATGCGGCAGCACAGGGCAGGCTGCGGCCACCATTTCCCCACTGCCCAATGGAGCAGGCAGCTGCCTGCTCCACCGGGCAAAGGGGGTTTCCCCTGCCCGATGCCTCCCCCTCCGCAGTGCCTGGGATTATCTCCCCTGGATGTCCCCATTGGCACTAAGCTTCTGTGTCACTGACAGGAAGAAGGTTATCTCCCTGTGTAAAACTATCTGAGAGGCTTTTGGACTTTGAAGTTTCTAAAGAGAGCAGCAGTGGTGTAGTGGTTAAGAGCAGGTGCACTCTAATCTGGAGAACTGGGTTTGATTCCCTGCTCTGCCACTTGAGCTGTGGATGATTTGAGGAAGATGAGTGGACAAGGACGTAGGTAAGGGGTTTTTTTCGGTTCAACCCCCCCATTGCATGTCCAAAGCTCTGCCCTCCGTTTGTGGTTTTTTTTTTGTATTTTTCAGTGTTTTATTTGGTTTTTGGCATGCAGGGGGCGCAGTTTTTAAGCTAGAAGCACCAAAATTTCAGGGATTTTTGGGAGATTTTCCTGATGATTCTACCCAAGTTTGGTGAAGTGTGGTTCAGGGGGTCCAAAGGTATGGACTCCCAAACTGGGTCCCCCCATCCCCCATTGTTTCCAATGGGAGCTAATAGAAGATGGGGGCTACACTTTTGAGGATCCATAACTTTGGACCCCCTGAACCAAACTTCACCAAACCTGGGAGATATCCTCAGGAGAGTCTCTTACTGATACTACCCAGGTTTTGTGAAGTTTGGTCAAGGGGATCCAAAGTTATGGACTCCCAGAAGGGGTGCCCCATCCCCCATTGTTTCCAATGGGAGCTAATAGAAGATGGGGGGCTACACCTTTGAGGGTCCATAACTTTGAACCCCCTGAACCAAACGTCACCAAACCTGGGTGGTATCATTAGGAGAGTTTCCTAAAGATACTCTGAAAGTTTGGTGCTGCTAGCTTAACAATTGCACCCCTGACAGCAGGCACCCCCCCAAATTTCCCCAGATTCTGCTTTTAAATCCACCCCCTTCGGCATGGATTTAAAGGGAGAATGTGAGGTCCCCAGTTTAAACATTGAAAGTGATGCTGTTTCCGGGTGGGAAACACCCGGAATCCACCACCAAACAGGATCACTGTCAATGTTTAAACTGGGGACCTCAGATTCTCCCTTTAAGATGGATTTAAAAAGGAGAATTTGGGCTCCCTAGTTTAAACACCATTGAAAGTGATGCTGGTTGGGGTTGGATTCCAGCATCACAGCAGCCGCCCATGGGGGGGGCACAAAACTCAGATTTTGCACTGGGTTCCATTTTCCCTAGCTATGCCTCTGCTTGGAGGGGAGGGCAGAAGGGACTGCTGTCTGGAGCCCAGCCGATGGGGGGAAGGGTGGGGCAGGAGGGGCAGGGGAGTGTGCCATCTCTGGCCTCGGAGAGCTGCTTTTATAAGCACTGAGGCTGGGGGCAGGGCTTGGGGGCAGGTGAGGGCATGGCCCCATCCCCGAACTCCTCATAAAAAATCTATACCTACGTCCCTGAGGTGATACTATATAATTGTTCAGTCCTAAAGGTGTGCTGATTGCTTTTTTCCATGAATGGATAATGTGAGGACATCATCACTTTGCAATGTCGTAATTGGGGATTAGCAACAGAGATACAGAGGAATGCTGTGGGAGTGTTTATCAGTGTTGCTATTGTTTCCAGAATTGCTGTTGTATGATCAATTTTTGTTGCTGGTTGAATTTAAGATTCCAACTCTGTTATGCTGAAATTAGCCTCAAGCAGTGCTAAAAATGTATTTGAATTAGATGTAAAAGCAAGAATATACTATATAAAGAAAGCTGGGAAAGGAAATAAAGTGGAGAATGAATTGCAAGAGCAGGGAGGAAGATAAAGCAAGCGAATTTACAAACCAACAAAAATCCTCTGATAATTGTCAGAAATGTTAAAATTCAATTCCGTTGCCACCCTCACTAGTTTTCTAAACTATTACTTTTGGTTTTTGAAGAAGTGTGGTTGTCCAGCAGTGCCCATTGAGGCCACCATTTCTTAAAGATACAGATACTGCTTCTATTATTTTGCAAAGTTTTAACCCCCTTTCCCATGCTTTTTCAAAGATTTCTGATTTTTCTGCAGACCTGAAGCTTTTTTTTAGGTTTGTAGAAAGATCTGTCTTGTCTGTTCATTGCCCCTCTCTCTGGATGTAAGTATCCACATTGACCATGTTGAAAAATAGATATATTGATGATAGTTAGACAATTATTTCTGGAATTTGCTAAATAAGACATTTGAGTCAAGCTACATTATTATTTTAGCATATGTAATCTAATGGTTACTTTGTATTTATGCTGAAATGACACTGGATATCAGTGTCATCAAATATATTTGCAAAGACATTTGAAAGTTCTTGAAAATAGCACAAGCTGAGAAAACAGTATCACATTTCAGTTGACAGTAGCCAAACAATTAAAAAGCAATAGCAATTCAAAAATGTGATAAAAAGCCTTAGGCTCATTCCGCACACGCAGAATAATGCACTTTCAAGCTGCTTTCAGGGCTCTTTGAAGCTGTGCGGAATGGCAAAAAACAGTTGTGAAAGCAGCTTGAAAGTGCATTATTTTGCGTGTGCGGAATGAGCCCATGTGAATCAGAAAGATATTTGAAAAGGGGCAAAGGAAGGGGCTCTGCAAAGAGTCAGCTAAAGGCCTGGCTTCAGCCTTTGTTGTCCTGCAAACAGTCTTTCTCCTCCAGATATACCCAACGTCAAACAAAACTGAACATCAGATAGTTCTTTAAACACTTTTGCCTTTATGTGTTCATTTGTCTTGAGCTCGCAAATCAGAGCAATTGGCATGAACTCTTCTTACAACTTACCTCTAGTCAAGTATGGCAGCAAATTCCATTCCTGAATGCCTGACATTCTCACCCACATTGTTGAGCCATCGTATAATGAGGAGAGCTTTCTGCTTTTAAAAGTTATTTGGATACAACTTTGATACTGAGTATATACACATGAACACTCAGATCCTCCTGTTTGTGTGTCTGTATAGTTCTGGAAGCTTGGAAGCCATTAATGAACACCAGATGCTGCTGCCAAAGGGGACAGATGAAATCACCAGCTCCTGGTTGGGAAATACTTGGATATTTTGGGGGTAGAGGCTGAGGATGACAAGGTTTGGGAATGGGAGAGACTTCAATAGGGTATAATGACATAGAGTTCACTTTCCAAACCAGCCATTTTCTCCAGGTGAGCTGAACCAGAAAATGACAGAACATCCTTGCCAAACAATATTATTGCAGTGTTTGTTTTCACGCATACTCACACACTGAGCAATGAGTAAGGGATAGTGATTTATGACAAAGGGCCAAATTAGATCTTAAAATATTCAAGTGGATCTTCCTGCCATTTTAGAGCTCATCTTGGACTATTTAAAAATGCCATGAAGGCCCAATTCTGACTGGGCACGGAGCATGGTGGGATCAGGTGTTCTTGTTTTATTTCCTGTGCCTAGAGTTCCTGTCCTGCTGCACTGTGGGTCCTTGTGCTATCTTTATGTGGCCTGAGTTCAGCTTTAAAATGGCAGTGACATCTATGGGTTGGGCATGTAGATGCTCCAACAATTAGTTTGACTCTAAAGGGCCCTCCATTCCATGAAATAGAGACAAAGAATGGTGGACAATGGTGGACAAGGTCCTGCTAGTACCCTTGGTATCAATCTATTCCTCCATCCCCAACTGTACATGGCTTTTTGGGAATTCAAAAGAAACCACTGAGGCAGCTGCAGTTCATGCTTGAGCTTGGATCTGTGCCCACTCTGTAGTGCTACCTGCCTTTCTTAGGACAGAGAATGCCTCCATGTGTTCCCCACTCACTTTCTTTAGGTTGTCAAATGTAAGTCATTGCACTTGGTTTACTGTTTTTTGTTTTGTTTTCCCTTTGGTATGAAATGGCTTCCTCTGTCCTCTCTGTCATTCTTCCTGCCTTCTGGTGGTTCCAAAAGCTTCCTTCTGCTCACACTGCATTATTTTAAATGCCTATGAATATGACATCTTTTTCTTAAATGCCTGAAATTTGGCAGTGGGTTTCCTTTTAGTAGTAGAAACCCTGAAGGAATTTCTCTCCTATTGGATGGTAACAAAGAAGATTTAGTGTAATTTTATTCCATGGATACCAGTAGAAAAATTGAAAACAAAATTGAGTGAATGCAAGAACAGATGTAACAAAAATTCCATACACCCCTGGAATGTAAAGCATACAGTTCCCAGGTAAATGTGTAATTCTGACCTGAAATGTTCTTGAGCTGGGTCTTGGGTTATTGAATGTATCAGCAATATATCCACTTGTCCAGAGTCAAGTGAAAAGGAAGATAAACTCCATAAATAAGATGTTGGTAGGCAGCATCATAAATATTGCTGAAACAGTATTTCATAAAAAGGTTTGGAAGACGACTTCAGAAGCTGCTTACATTTGCAATAAACGTATTTCTTCTTTACTGCTGATTGGCCCATATACCATAAATATGTGTTTACTGCTGTCATTATGGAACATAAAGGTCATGTAAGGCATGCTTTCATTTTTAATCTAATTACTTCTGTCTCAGAAACACAGCACACTAAAGCCAATGCAAGATATACTGCATGCATGGATAAAAGATATTCAATGAAGTTGATTGATCAGACATAAGTTACTGCAATGTGACAAGCACAGCACAATAGTTTGATGGTGCAATTGACTTGACAATAAGGGGGATGTGAAGGCATGATTTCAGAATTCTGTGACAGTGACAAAAAAAAGTGGACATATTTTGGTGTCGGTATAACTTGCTGTACCTATGTAATGACATTGTGTGATTTTTTTTTCCTCCCTGATTGGGTTTCTTTGTTTAAAAGGAAAATAACCCGTGAGAAGATGGGGAAGACTGCTGAGTAACAGCTGTGTTTGTTCACTCAAAAATGTAGTTTCCTTGGGAGGAAAGGATACTGCATTTCATAGCTTTACGCCTGCAAGTTGAAAAGCAGCTTTCAGGGAGTCTAAATAGACAAATGGCTGACCAGAATGGTTTACACTGTCACCGCCATGATTCAAGCCTTCTGAAAATATACCCATTGAGCAAATGAATTCTATAATTGCAGTCTGGTCTCTCCAGAAGAGGGGCCATGTAAGAATTTGTCTGACAAGTTGTCTTAGAACTAGTGTCTGTTCTTGTCTACCTCCCTTGCACTTTGAAGTCCCACATCACATGGCTGCGAAAGATAAAAGCATATGTGAAGACAGTCAGAATGTTACATCAGCCTGTACTGAAAAACCCGTTGCAGACTGGCACACTTATCATCAGCCAAGCACCAAATGATTTTACCTTTGTTTTGAACATATAGTTCCAGGAAATTGGATGTGGGATTATATGAAGTTATGTGTGGCCCTACCCACCAATACTAAGAGTACCTATTCTATTTTGTTTTGATCTTGCCTAAGATGTTCCATCCCTAACAAGGACAAGAGAAAGTAGGGCTTACTAAAAGCCACTGTTTTGAATCCGGGCCAGTTGGAACATATTTTCCACTGCTGAAGGCTATGATTTTTAATACTCATGGTACACTTCAACATGCTTCAGAACATACATGGATTGGGCTGTTAAAACATAAATTTCCAAGAACACATTACCCAAGCTTCTTTTCATGACATGTCACATTAAGCACATTGCCAGAAATGTGTTATAAATAGGGATCTTATGCATGAATACAATAGCACCACATATTTCAAGTTTATGCTGTTGATATTCTAGCTGGAGTTTTCCTTACAATATGTTCAGCACAGAAGATGGGAGTTTCAAGTTTAGATTCTTGCTCAGAGTCCAGCTAGATGAGACAGAGGTCATGGGTCTCTCAGCATCTTTACAAGGTAAATTTCATACAGGCCCTGATTTTGAATTAAGGAAGGTGTGGTGGTGGTGGTAATCTTCCTACCCATGTATGCTTTTACCTGATTATTTATTTAAAAACTCTAGCGTGCTTTTCTGTTCTACCAGAAACAATACCAGTCAATAGGAAACATTTAAAATAGATGTTTGAATTGCCTTCTTCTATAAACTGAGCCAGAAGAATGGAAACTCACTTGATGTAAAGGTCTTCAAGGGAAGTACCATGCAGAGAGTGTTCAAGTAGATAAGTCAGTGAAGTCTTCTCAAACTTCTGTCCTGTTCTATGATCTTTGGAAGAGAAAAATAAAAGACACCTATTTTTTTTCCTTCCAAGAGGAGGGCAGTTTCAATATGCAAATTCATGCAGTGGTAAAATTACTATCTGCTTCTTCTCTGCATGGTTCTAATATGAGTCAAGGATCCAAATGTCTGAAATTTAAATTTTAAAGGCACTGGGCAAATACAGTCATTGATCTCTCAGCACCTCATATGTGCTTTCTTGATGCAAGCTACCAGCTGATCATTCTTCCCTTTTCTGACAGTGTTGTTCTGAGCATAAAAGTGACTGTAACTTGACCTGCTAATTCCATTGAAATTAAATAAACAGTTTTAAGCTATGCAATAAGCCTGTGAATTGCATTCTATCATAAACTGAGCCAGAAGGAATAGAAGCTCACTTGATGTAAAGGAGTCTGAATTTAATCTGTTACAAAGGATAATAAAAAGCACACCCTGGGAACATGCTCTTGCAGATGGGTGTTGAAATCATATCGAGTAGTTGAAGCAATAAATGTGACAAATTGTGGCCATTATCATCAATGAAAGTTCCTTTTTCAGCATCTCTCACTGGGAAAGGAAAGCCTTTCAGCTTTAAGAGTACATGAAAGCTGCCAGGATTCTTCAAAACACACAGAAGGCACATATTTTCTATAGCTGATAAAAAAAAGTGTAAGTTGTGAATGTAAGAAAGAAATGGAAGAAATGGAGACCTTGAGCATATGTCAGAGACAAATAACAGATCCAATGGTAAACTTTACACTTTGTCAGCTCCAAACTGGGATCTGTTATTCATCTCTGACATATGTTCAAGGTCTCCATTTCTTCCAGTTCTTTCTTACACTTGCAACCTACACATGAAAGCTCGTTCTCGGGAATCTCTTCACAGCAAATCAGGGTTCAAGGACATCAGGTCCAAAAAAGAAAAATGTATTGTTTTGAAGAATCAAAGCAATGTTTCTGAAGGTTCACAGATGAAAGCAAAAGAGAATGGGGAGAAACAGTATGCACCAAAATAAAAAAAATTTCATACACCAACAAATCAATTTGATATAAACAGGTACCACTGAAAGCTTAGTACCTGTACACTAGAATCACAGCGGTGATATGAATTGGTCTCAGTAAAGTATCAGAGCCTGACTCCTTAGAAGAGGGCTGAAGAAGTTTATGAAACATAATCTCCTTTAATTCAATAGTAGGTTTTCACTGGCCTTTTCCACACAGCAGCACTATAACGTCTAGAGGACATTATAAAAAGCATTTTGGGGGAGAAGTTTGCACAGCTCCCTCCCCCCCACCCCCAATGTCTTCAGAACATTTTATTTCTCTCAACCCAAGTTTTCCAAAAATCACTAAACTTGTCACATCTATCCAATTTGCTTTGTGTGTATGTGTGGGTGCTTACTGTTGCATAGATCCTCTTGAGACAAAGATGAGCTGATACACAATCTGAGAAATATCACAAGCCAATAATCTGAAGAAAATATGCATGCTGAGTGCCAAAATGTCAGTTAGGACAACTTTACTCCTATCTTCTCTGTCATCAGCATACCTGAGGATGCTATTGAGATTTCTCCCCATTGCATAAGAGAAGATGAGATAAAAGGCATTGAATATAAAGGAAAAATATATGGTATTTTTTGTACAAGACCCACTAAAGAATATATTCCCACTACTTAATACAATTTAAGAATTTGACAAATTGGCAGGTTTTAAGATAAATAATAAAAAGACAAAATTACTAACCAAAAACCTAACAAAGAGACTGGAAAAGCTAACAACATTTAAAATAGAATTTTTTTTAAATATTTGGGCATTATATTATCTGGCAATAGCCACCATATCTTTCAAAACAATTATGGCACTCTATGGAATAAAATTAAAGAAGATTTGAATAAGTAGAGCAAAATTATCATTACTAGGCAAAATTGTGCTAGTTAAAATGAAAGTACTACCAAAATTCCATTAATTTTTATTATTATTATTATTATTATTATTATTATTATTATTATTATTATTATTATTATTATTATTATTATTATTATTATTATTATTATTATTATTATTATTATTATTATTATTATTATTATTTAAATTTAGTATACCGCCCTATCCCCGAAGGGCTCAGAAACAGAAAAACCACTAAACACTTGGAATAAAGAAATTATCAAATTCATATGGAGTGGGAAAAAATCACGAATTAAACAGATATACATGACTGATGATAAGAAAAGAGGTGGGATGGCAGTACCCGACCTCAAATTATATCATGATGCCAATGCACTGACATGGATAAGTGAGTGGATAACTTTTAAAAAATGAAAACCCTCTCAATTTAGAATCTATAATATTTAATGATAAACCATGCCAATGGTTTATATACACAACTCTATAATTATTTCAAAACATACAGAGAGTTATGGGGATTCAACTTAAAAGAGAACGAATTGGATAAAATATTATTTAAAGAAGAGAAGAAACAAATCAGTAAAACCTACAAACTCCTATTAGAAATCAAGACAGAACAAGAACTAATTAAACCAACAATGATCAAATGGGCAAACTCGATAGGCAGGAATATCCAATTAGACACCTGGATAAAATACTGGTCTGATATATACACGTTTACCCCATGTATTATTTTAAGAGAGAACAACTTGAAAATATTCTATAGGTGTTACCACACCCCACAGAAACTTACTAGAATGTATAAAGAATACTGTCAGATTCCCCGTTCAGACAATAAATCACTTGATTGTTTCAAGGCTTTTATTGAAGACATGTCAGGAACATAGAAAGTGAGTTCTGGCAAAAACTGTGCCAAACGTTTGAAAATATGAGTGTAAGGTCCCCACCCCAACATGAGAAGCGGGCAGTTCACATTGTCCAGCCTGGAGTCTCTTCTCAGCCTCAGAGCTCCAAGGCTACAGCTAGAAGTGACAACACAGCACCTGCAAAAGCAAAAGTGATCCCTCCCAACAACACCATAATGACATTTCCTCTCCCTTTAAGGCCGTCCCCCCATTTTGTTTGGATAGGCTTGGTGAAATTCTTCAATGAGCTTGGGAGCTCGAATGCAGGTTTCATTCACCCACTCATTCTGCCCAGGTGAATAATGCTTCCATGAGATTAGGTACTGTAAGCGGTTGCAATAGATGCGAGAGTCCAATACATCTTGGATTTCATAATGTATGGCCCCATCGATCAGAGTTGGAGGAGGAGGAGGAGGTGTAGGATGCCAGGCATTGGGAGCTTGGGCCCTTTTCGGGGAGTATTTTACATAGAGCTTTGGGCAGTCTCAGTTGCACAGTCACCGCATTGATTTTGTGAATAACAGGAAAAGGACCAAAGTATTTGTGTCCCAGTTTCTGGAACTTATGAATGTTCCTAACATTTTTAGTAGAGAGGAAAACCATATCTCCCACATCTAAGGGGAGGAGGGCGGTGATGCTTGTCAGCCTGTTTCTTGTGAGCATCCTTAGCTTTCTGCAGTGCTCAGAGAATGAGATCCAAGCCATCCACAATCTGCTGGATCCGTTCCTGTAATTCTGAAGGATCAACAGTAGATTGGCCCAGAAAAGGTAGGGGGTTGTCCAACTGTCCCGAGACTGCTTCAAAGGGTTTTTCCCCCAGTGCTGCTGTGAACTGCATTATTGTAAGCATATTCAGCATATTGTTACGGCCCTGATCACCCCCTACATATATTATTACTGCAAATATTTTCCTTCAAAAATCATATTGGCAGAAGCCAGTTGTCACAACACCTGTGTAGGTAGCAGCATGTCCACTTGGCAGCAAGCCAAAGGTCAAAGGTTTGCTTCACAAAATCTAATCAAGGGGATGAGTTACTCCTGCATAACCTGGAGGTCTCATTTTGTTTGAGGGCATGCTTGATTACCACACCTTGCTGAAACATTGTAAGACAAAGGAATATGGAAAGCCACCTTAGTATCAGATGCTGCATTTTTACTGTCTCTTGAACACATCAGCAACAGATGGTTGCTTCTCTGCATTTCCCCCACCCATTGTTATGACTTTCCTAAACCACTCACCTTATCCTGATCTAATGTCTCAGTCAAATCTGAATAACCTGGGCAGTGTCTCTAAAGAGTTAATCTGCAGGAAGCCTCGTTTAGCTTAACAAAGCAATTTGGCCCTATTGTCCCGGACGTAGTAATAGATGAGCTGATTAATTAGCTCTGCACCCCAAACCCAGCACAGATGTGTAGAAACAAAACTTAGTTCAATTGGTCCCTTTTCGCGCCAAGAGAATGATCTACCCTATAAAAGCCTGGTTCACCTGCCACACCTTGCTCATTACTAACTTGAACCTCCCTTGGTCCTGTTGGTGTGAGACACAATATATCATCTTCTACTGGGTTTCTGTGCTGGCGTGGAATCCCTGCCTTCTACTGCTTTGTGTGCTTCTTAAGATCGTTAGGTAACGTATCACCCTGCTGCTTCCCAACTCCCTCTCTATCCTCCCACCTACTTTTCCAACCTTTCTATATACTAGGAACTTGTATGTATGTGCTCTTATGCCTTACTTACCCAAGCAGTGCTTTTAAAACCAAATTTACATAAATATTTTAAAACTCAATTTGGACTCTTGCATTACTCTGCAGAATGCTCCTTGCCAATCCCTTCCCCGTATACATAGTCTAAAAGATCCCCTCCTAGCCGCCTCTCGCACTGCCCAGTTGAGTATTTTCCTCTTTGCTATTTTAAAAACATATGTGTGCTGTTACACTCTTAGCAGCTGGTGGAGATTCCCTTGTAATAAATTCATAACTCCTGTTAAGCTAGGTAACAATATGGCAAAAGATCTACCCAATTATCCTGATGATAGTTAACCGTAGCATCTGAGATGTTGTTCTAGTGTCTGATTGGTCCGTTCAGACTGGCCTTCTGTCTCCATGTGATAAGTTGAAGATAAAGCTTGGTCCACTCCCAAGAACTGTAAGAATTCCTTCCAGAATTTAGAAATGAATTGGCTACCCCGATCAGCAGTAATTTTGTCTGGGACTGAATGCAAATGATAGATATGTTGGATAAACATCTTGGCTAATTTCAGAGCACTGCAAATGGAAGCACAAGGAATAAAGTGAGTTTGCTTTGAGAATAAATCAACAACGATCCAAATCACATTTTTGCCATGACTGGCAGGAAAGTCAGTGATAAAGTGCATCAATAACTTTCCAAGGTCGGCTGGGGGCTGGTATCGGCTGTAGAAGCCCTTGGGGCTTTCCAGGATTGCCTTTCACTATGGCACAAACAGGACAGCCTTTAACATAAGCGTCCATATCCTTATGCATGGTGCACCACCAAAATTGGCGTTTGAGGAGGTTGGTTTGATTGGCGTTTGGTTTAACAAAACCAAAGTGTCCTGCTGCTTTCGAATCGTGCCCTTGCTGGATAATAGTTCCATGGAGTGAGGACAGTACAAAAAGCAGATCTCCCCTCCACCACATTCCATCACATACATTCAACTGAGGGCCTCCCACTTCTGGTGGGAATTTCTCCTTACCCGCCTCTAGGAAGGAAGAGCCAAGGCTTGTGGGAGGTTGGATTATGGAAGTTGATGTCATGGCGTCAGATGGGCGGGTCTGCGAATGGGTGGTTACTTGAAAGCCCAACTGGAAGGAGGAAAGTACGGTTTGGGGCACTCTTATTTTTACCCTGTCTGATACTGGGAGGTGGGAAAGTGCATCTGGCAACCAATTGGATTTGCCTGGGAAAAAGTGAATGGTGAAATTGAATCGGGAAAAGAAATCCACCCAGCAGAGCTGCTTAGCTGAGAGTTTACCAGGTGTGCTAAGCGAGGCTAGGTTTGTATGATCTGTCCATACTTCAAACAGACAAGGGGTACCCTCCAGCCAGTGTCTGCATGTAGACAAAGCCTGTTTGATAGCTCAGGTCTTTTTATCACCTACAGTCCAATTGATTTAAGATCCAGTAATATTTTTAGATAAGTAGGCACAAGGGTACAGCCATTCACTCCTTTCTGGAGCAACACAGCCCCTAGTGCCTTATCTGAGGCATCTACATGTACCACAAAGTGCCGGGCTGCATCTGCATGAGTTAATAAGGTTCTGAGGTAAATGCTTGTTTGAGAGCATAAAATGCAATCTGGAAGGATTGTTTCCACCCAAGAGGGGCACTTGGGCAGGTTGCTGTAAGACCCTTTCCCGTAGTACGGAATAAGTCAGTGAGAGGCAATGCAAGTTCAGCAAAGTTAGAGATAAAGTCCTGATAAAAGTTGGCAAAGCCCAGAAATGATTGCAGCTGCTTCCAAGTAGCAGGAGGTGGCCAATGCAGCACATCCTGTACTTTTGAGGGATCCATTTCCAGTCCCTCTCTAGATATTCTATAGCCCCCAAAATCCATTTTTTTCTGGTGAAAGGCACATTTAGACAGTTTGACAAATAGAGAGTTATCCAACAATTGTTTCAGCACTTCTTGAATTGGTTGTACATAGGACTCCTCATCCTGTGAGTAGATCAGGACATCATCCAAGTACACTATCACACCTTTAAACAACAGATCTCATTTATGAGCCTCATGAAGACTCTGGGGGCTCCACTTAATCTGAAAAGCATTACTTGATATTCAAATTGACCATCACAAGTATTAAAAGCAGTTAAATGTTCAAATCCTTCAGCTATTTGTACTCGATAGTAAGCTTCTATTAAATCCAGTTTGGTGAAAATTTTACCCTTGCTAGTAAGTCCTTGATTAATGGGAGGGTATTTATTACAGGTTGAAATGGCATTTAATCCACGATAATCTGTACACAACCGAAGGGAACCATCCTTTTTTCCCCCCATAAACAATACTGGTGCTGCATAGAGTGGATGAATTTCCAAGCTAGTGGTAGAGCGGATAAATTTCCTAGCTAGATTCCTGTCCAAGAATTCTCGGAGGGCAGAATCTTCCAATGGACTCACGGAGTATAGGCAACTGGCACCAGGAACTAGCTCGATTTTACAATCAGTTTTTCCATGAGGGGCTAAGACATCACATTCTTTTTCTTCAAATAGCCAGCTGATGTCCCAGTAGGGGGTAGGAATTCCATCCTTTCCTCAGGGCAAGATCCAAGAGAAGCTGCCACCCCCTCCTCCTTTGACATGTCTGTGCTCGGGATAGGGGTGGAGTGCACATGGCTTCCACATGAAGGATCAGTGAAACGTACAATCTGGTCTGCCCATTTAATGGAAGGATCATGATCTGCCAGCCAGGGCATTCCCAGAATGACAGGATATTTAGCCACATTTGCAGTTATAAAACTACGGCGCTCCTAGTATTGAACACATTGGATCAGCACTTTATCAGTTTTGAAAGCAGCAGGAGGCCCCTCCATGGGGCAGCCATTCATCTGGGTAAATTGAATGGGTCTGTGGAGGAGTTTTGAAGTTAAACCCAACCCTTCCACTACACTGAGATTCATTAAGCAGTGGGAGCATCTGGAATCCACTAACACTTGAACTATCATTCGGATCCCTTTGGGGGAGTTGGACACAATCATGGGTAGGACTATGGGTCCGTTATCTTCACTCACCCATTCAGAAACTTTCACCGGTGGGTCTGGACCTCAAACCGCAGCGAGACACCTAGATCCTTGTGCTTCTCGATCAAAATCAGAGGAGAATGGTATTGGCCCCAAAGCTCCTTATAATTATCCTTTCTTAGGCTTGGTGACACTAGACTTGTTTACTCTTGATGGAGTTGGCCCTTTGACTGGCGGTTTTGCGAGACAGGCTGCAGCCATGTGTCCACTCTCTCTGCAGTAAAGACAGTGACCCAAGTAGTGCCAGTGAGCATAAGGAGTCTCCTCAGGTGCCCAGGTCATTTTCCCAGCTGGTTTATGAGGTCCTGTCTGGGCCGTTTGCCCCTGACAGTGGCCATAGTTCATCTTGTTCTTGAAGTTATGGCCCTCCGTCATCCGAATTTCAGCTTCTCCAGCTAGAATAATCCAATCCATTAGGGTGTCTGGGTTGCCGGACATCAAAGCCCATTGGCGTAATTTGGGGTTGAGTGCACCCTTGTAAGCATGGACGAATATCTGTTCCAACCAATCAGGAATTTTACTTGCCACCACTCGAAACTACTCTGAAAACTCTACCAAGGATGTATTGCCTTGGCGCATTTGCAAAGTGTCCCTTTTCATATTTTTCCCCAGAAACGGGTTTTTAAAACATCCTCGCAAAGAAGTCAAAATGACTCATGATGACATCCCCCCCCTTGTTCTGCCAGTGCTAATACAAACCTCAAAGATTCTGGTCTGGCAGTTGGTGCATACGTTTGGTCATAGCTATTGTACCTTTGTTATGTGAAACCCTGTGCCACCAGTCTGGCTTTATATTTACAGGTTCCATCAGATAGTCACTCCCATCTGGCTCCTATTACAGGGTTGTCTTTTGGTTTGTCTACTATTTCAAATACTTTTAGACTTATTAAGAACTTGAATTCTGTATCCATGGCTTCATTCCATTTTTTCTGCTCTTCTACTGAGCACATCAACATATCCTGGAAGCCATGAGGTTCTGTGCCAACCTGACACACTCTAATCTCTTGTACCATGAACCTCTTAGGTGGTATACCTTTTTTCTCTCTGCTCAATCTGCAAGGCATTTGCACACTATCTTTTTGTTCATCCTTCCCTTGGCTGTCCTCACTATCACTTTCTCATTTCAGACTAGGGCCTGGTGTGTGGCCCTGAACAGGAGGTGAGGGTTGCACACTATCTTCTGGTGCACTCTCATGGCTAACAGATGACAAGAACACTTCAGTATTCTGGTGGATATGTTCCCAACCAGAATGCCTTTCAAAGTTCCCTGCTGAGTCATTGCATTAGGCCATAATATGTACAGATTTGCATCATGCAAATCTCCAACCACAAATGAGAACATTCATAACTGAATACTCCTTGCTACCACCACCTGGAAAAAAAGTTTCCAAGAATTGTTAGGCTGGTATTCTCTATACTGGTCTATTTTTCATGCACAGGGGCAGCACAATTCAGAGTTGGGACAGCTGCCCTGCTCCTGGGGATGGCATAGCAACAACACAATTGAGCCTCCTTCTAAGCCGTTTGCTGCACCACAGCCAGCTCTGGGACACAGTGGCGTATCAACAAAAAATGAAGCCTGGGGCTAGAACTAATTTTGCGTCCTTCCCAAAAGGATCTGTGAGGTAAAGGCCATCTGGTTCATTACCCACATTTTATAGTAATTTCCATTTGCTTTTAGTTTTCTTAGATGACACAGCTAGGAGAAGAAATGTGAAAGGGATGGGTGGAAAATGCACAGAAAGGACAAAGTCCATAGCAGATTAGTTACTGTAACCTGGGTCTCCAATCCACTCTAACCACTACACATTACTGGCTGTTATAATGGAAGCAGAATACAAGTTGACTATAAAGTTGCTATATATACACAGTTTTATTATATATACACAGTTTTTTTAAAAAAAATTAATGAAGAACAGTACAGGGGAGAGGGGGGACTAGTGCACAATGCAGAAATGGCTAGTTTCCTGAAGTAGCTGCAGAATCTTGACAGCCAGTGATGTTTCCCTGATGACAGCTCTCTACTCTCTGAACACACACAACACTGCAACACTGATATAGGTGCTTACCTGCTTTCAGGGAAATGATGAAGTAACAGAAAGAATAGATCTGGCCCTTCCTTCCTAAGCAGACACTGCCAAAGCCAGCAGCCTCCCAAAGATACAAGCAAAGGCAGAATGTCCACACGGCATCTCTAGAACTAACATCTCTCTGAATGTTGCCAGCCAGCCAGCCAGCTAAAATGTCTCAGCAAACATTTTCCAAGATGTATTACTATTTCTTCTCAGAGCACATTTCTTACACCCACTCAGCAACCCCTCCCAATGGAGATTTTTAAATCATGCAATCCCACGCCACTTCTGTGGCATTATTATCCTTGATTTCCCATGGAGTAGAAAAAGTGAGAAGGAAGAGATGGGGAGGAATCAAGATCCTACAAGAAAAAAAAACCCAAGCACCTGACTCCAATGAGTCACAGCCATGGGACCAGAACAGAAAGGACAGCATGTAGCTTTGGAACGATGATAAAAAAACTACCAAAGCAGTGGGCTAGTTTAGTGATTAAAGGAGAGACTTCAGGAGACCCAGCTTCAAAGTTCCTATGGAAGCTCAGTGCATGATCACCTTGAGACAGTTACTCTATGAAACATACACTACCTCACAGGGTTACTGTGAGGATAAAAGAGGTGAAAGGAAAATGTTGTTGTTGACCACTAAGTCCCAATGGGGAGAAAAAGCAGGGTCTAAATACCAAAATAAATAGAGAATGATTTGTAAAGTGATAAGTTAACCATGATGATCATGAAACCACATGGGAAAAAGGTATATGATCTGTTTCCCAAGTACTTTCATGCATGTATATACATACACACAACATCTAAACTATAGTGGAAGAACCCCACTTTACAGGATTCCTGATCAGTACCAAAAGTACACAAAGATTTCTGCCCCTCCACTTAGCGGGCAAATTCAGATGCCCAGTTTACCAAGCACTTACACAGACCCTATGACAAGCTACCCTAATGTGGCCCTAACACAGAACTTTCAGAAGAAGCTGGGAACCAACTTTATCTTGTAATGCAGAACAACTAACCTCAGCAGAATTCCATCCATCCATCCATCCATCCATCCATCCATCCATCCATCCATCCATCCATCCATCCATCCATCCATCCATCCATCCATCCATCCATCCATCCATCCATCCATCCATCCATCCATCCATCCATCCATCCATCCATCCAAGGTGGCTATGGTGCCAAGTAGTCCTCCCATGCTATAAACCTTTCCAAGGGCAGCATAACCCTGTCAAAGATAGGAGAGATCTCGAATCCTAGTTCTGCCTTTCTGTCTTGTTAGGATTGAGTTTCAGTTTGTTTACCATTGCTCATCCAGCCCATTACTAATTCCAAGCATTGGTACAGAACATCAAGAGCAACCTTGAAATTAGATGGGAAAAAATTAAAGCTGGACATTGTCCACATATTGGTGACCTTGCAGCCTAAATTTCCTGATCAGTCCTTCCAACAGCTTCAACATTGATAAATAACATTGGAATAAAAATCAGCTCAGTAGGTTATTGTGGCTGATAATATCAAAGGCTGCAGAGAGATCCAGCTGAACTAGAAGTGTCACATTCTCTCTGTCTAGTTCTTGGTAGAGGTCATCAGCCAAAGTAACTGAAGCAGTCTGTAGTCCGTTCTGTAAAGCACCAAAAAAAATGTCTGTGGGACGTCTTAAAGAGAGGCAACTGCTGGTGTGCTTTCCAGACAGCAAACGCATTTTGGTGATTTTTTTGCTGGCCCATTGGCTGTCTGGTCGTAGTTCTGACATTGTCTCTGCAAATTAAAATCAGGAAGATTGCAACAACCTGCCTCCCCCTGCTAAAGAGATTCAGTTTCAAAGTTGCTAAAAGCTTCTGGTTGTTAGTACTGTGCACATGTTGAAGTAAAGTGTTCAGCAGAGCTGAAATTTACTAAATTTGAACACTTAGCCATCTGGAGCATTAGATGCTTAATTACAGCAGAAAGAGTTGTGAATTAACAATATGAGACAGATACCACTTTCCAGTGGAAGATTTTGATTAGGTTTGAGCCTTTTATACTTTGCAAAAAAGGAAATATGCAAGTGGGTCATGTCCTGCCTACAGCTAAGCCTTTCTTTCAGACGCTTCTTAATTTCACAAAACGTTATCTTGGGGAAAAACTTTATCTAATAGTGGTAAAAATGCTGTCTCTTTAAGAAAAGTAATGATAATAGACTGATAACAGCTTTCAAAAACATCAGGCTGTGTTATTTATATATAACATTTTTTCTGACAGGAGTTAACTCCTTGGGTTTGCAAACAGTTTGTCATTTCCGAAAATGAGCTACTTTAAAAAATACAAATTTGAATAACATACACTGAATAAAACAAGAAAACCTTTGTCCCTTATGCCCCAGGCAAGCTAAAGTATAATAACCCTACCATGTATTGACAAAAGACCTTTAGTCAGCCCTATGAGCTTAGCTGACAACTGAGACAGCAATTGGGCCTAAGGCATTCAAACATGACATTTTATATGGAGGGTACATGGAGGTGCAAGAACCATGTAGCGAATTTTCTAGCTCTATGATGATACATTTGCAGGCAGCTGCATTCCAGTACTCTTCATTGCTGCTTTAAAAAAAAAAGAGGTTGTGCTGCATTGGGATAACAAAATTTACAAGTTGCTTGAGACAGTAGTTTTTAGTGCACTTTTGAAAGGAGGAGTAAAATTTACAAACTGCTGATTAATGCTTGCAGTACAGAACATTATTGAGTTTTTTTTGGTTTCCAGAAAGTAAAATGTATTAAACGTTATATGAGTTGGCTGCATGTAGACTGTGGTGGTAGGGCAGCATCTATGGGCCACTGTCCAAACACATCCAGAACAATTCTTCTATTGTTCTCTTTTCACAAGAATACTGTATTATCACTTACAATCTTGAGTATGTTCAATGCTCTTTCCTAAATACAGTGCACTCTACTTTTACACTCTGAGCCAACGACAGTAAACTGCTTGGATCAGCAGAAGGCCTTGCAAGGTAACTGACATTTGCAATCAAGTTACATCTGCCATACAAATTCTCCTCTGGTTCTCTCCCTATGGTAATTTTTAAACTATATGCTAAGTGGTTTACCACATAGATGTAATACATTTCTTCATGCCGGAAAATCTATCTTTCTGGTGGAGTTCTATGGTGTGAAAAAAGCAACTGCCCTGTGAGATGACCAACAGCACTCATGTTTAGCATATAGTGGCAGTTGCCACTTGGAGTGATTTGGAGTGCTAGCCTTAAATCAACCCCCATGCACTGTTCATAACATGCTCAATTTACCTAAAACCTTTGGAAGAAATCATTTGCTGTTTTTGTTGGAATAAGCTACTTCTGCATGCCTGACAAATGGGGGGGGGGGCACTTTGTATCTCAAAGCTGTTCTATTGTGTGCCCTCCATGTCTGGGGTCCGCCCACCAACTCCTCCTTCTTCATCCTGCAGCCATTTTCTTTTCTTCTTCTCCTTTGTACTGAGCACAATGGTAATGGCTGACTGCTCCTGGTGGGGCTTTCCCACAGAAGGAGGTCACACTCACACATATGTGATGGCCTGTTATAGTGCCCACTTGTTATAGGGAAGTTATCTCTTGAGACTAGGTTTCTTTTTATCTACCTTTCACCTGGAACAATGCCTGTGATCCAAAGTTACTTGAAATAAATGTAACTTTTCTTTTTTTGCATATATTTGTTTGGAAGATATATATATATTGTCTGCTGTGGTTAAATGACCAAGAGTGAACAAATTGAAATGAAATCCTGACAAGATGGAGGTAAAACTGGTTGGGAATAAGGTGTGCATTCAGGCATGCGGGGGGGGGGGGGGCTAGCTAGATTAAACCAAAAAGTCAAAATCTGAAAAGTCGATTTTCTTTTTGGCTTTCACAGATCCTGTGTAAGTCAAAGGGGAATTTGTTTTTAAAAAGTTAAAGCTCAATCATGAGGATGGAGATTGGGCTTTAAATTTCAATACATTTAACTTACTTTGGCTGGTGCTCTGCTAGGTTTCCAGGTGGGTTCTGCTGGTCTGGGAAATGTGTACTTCCTTTGCTGGATTGCTTTGGAAGAAGCAATGTTCTGTTGCCCTTTTCCTGTCTTTTGGTTGGTTTTCAGGATAACAGGAAGGAGAAGAGGCATCTTGAAGAGACAAATAGGATAGCTCTCTGAACATTTTCCTATTTGTCCAGTGGCTGCAGTACATTTTGCATTGCATTTTTGCTGCAGTTCTAATATGGATTGCAACAACCTATATAGAGGGAAGGGTGGAAGTGGGGCCAGAAGTTAGAGTGCCCAATAGGCAGTGGCGTTCCTCCCACTGGGCAAAGTGGGCAGTTGTCCAGGGTGCCCCCTTGTGGCGGGCGCCAAAAATGCAGGTAGTTTGTGGGATTTTTTGTATTTTTAGTGTTTTTCCATTTTTAGCCTGCAGGGGTGCAGTTCTTAGGCTAGCAGCACCAAAATTTCAGGGATTTTTCAGGAGACTCTCATGATGATATCAGTCAGGTTTGGTGAGGTTTGGTTTAGTGATGGACTCCCAAAGTAAGTGCCCCCATCCCCCATTGTTTCCAATGGGAGCTAATGGGAGATGGGGGATACACCTTTGAGGGTCCATAACTTTGGACCCTTTGAACCAAACTTCACCAAACCTGGGTGGCATCATCAGTACCGTCTCACAAAGATGCTGCTATCTTAATAATTGCTCCCCTGACAGCAAGCACCCCCTACATTTCCCCAGATTTTCCTTTTAAATCCACCCCTTCCTGCCAATGCTTGTTTTCTTTCTTTTATTCTCTAAATGCCTAATAAAGGTTGTTGTTGTTGTTGTTGTTGTTGTTGTTGTTATTATTATTATTATTATTATTAAATCCATGGATTTAAAGGGAGAATCTAAGGTCCCCAGTTTAAACATTGAAAGTGATGCTGTTTCAGAGTGGGGGAGAATCCACCCCAAAATAGCATCACTTTCAATGTTGTTTAAACTGGGAACCCCAGATTCTCCCTTTAAGGTGGATTTAAAAGGAAAATCTGGGTTCCCTAGTTTAAACACCATTGGAAATGATGCTGTTTGGGGGTGGATTCCAGCATCACTAGTTTAAACTTGGGAGCCCAGATTCTCCTTTTAAATCCACCTTAAAGGGAGAATCTGGGGTTCCCAGTTTAAATAACATTGAAAGTGATGCTGTTTCCCCCAGTTGGGGAGACTGGATACAACACCATAAAATGTTTTCATAGCAGTAATAAAACATTTTGAAAGCATTTTGAAAATGTTTTTAAAAACATTTCTGCTGTGTGGCATGGCCCATTGCTGTGTTCAGATTTGTGAGTTGGGGCATATTCTATAATGTGATGGTGACTTTGAAATGACCTGGTGGAAAAAATCATTGTTTCATCACAGAGGGGAGGGTGGCCGCCCATGGGGGGGCATCAAACTCAGGTTTTGTCCAGGGCTCCAGTTTGCCTAGGTACACCACTGCCAATAGGGTTTTAGGTTAAAGACAACTGCTGTTTGTGCATTTTTTCCTGAATTTCTTTCATTCTTTTTTCTGTGCATGGCCGAAGAGCATAAAAGGGAGGTCTGATTCCAGAAGATATCATTCCAGACACAGGTTTGAGAGAATTCAGTGCAAAGCTTGGCTACTTCTCTGAGTTTCTGGTGCTTCAGCTGCTATTTCCTTTGGATTACTGCCTTCCTATATTGGATTCCTGCTGCCTGGAGAAGAAGATGTCAAATGGTTTGAAATAATTGGTTTATTTTTTAAAAAACTGGTTTATTACTTTTTTAAAAAATGTGCCTGCTGCACCTTTTAGTCTTTTGCCTTTTGGTATGGCAGGGGTGAGGAGGTTCAGGGCCTAGCAAGGCCTGAAGGCTCTTCTATTGCCTAGAGTTTGGGTTTTTTGTTTGTTAAAAGTTCTTTAATGTTTTTTGGAAGGAGGAATAGTTTTAGGACCTTGTGTGTATGAATAGCTTTGAATAGCTTTGCTGATGTTGTTTCTGAGATGATTTTCTTGGATTTTTGGGGGTTGGGGGGTTGGGGAGAGAGGGTCTTCTTTCATCACTTCTATATTTTGCTTGGAAACCATTGTCTTCTTTTGGGATGAGGGGAAGACCGGTCAAAAATCTTTGCGAGGCCTGAAAGACTGGTTTTTTCTGTTTGGTTGTGTGGTTCTTAGGGTTATTTATTTTATAAAGTTTAGTTTTTTTGTACTATTTTGCCCTTGTGTGGGAGGATCAGATTTTTTTTAAAAAGGTATTTTCTTTGGTTTTGTGTGTGTGCATTTTATCACCCCTGTTGTAGGATTTTTTTTCTTTCAGTTTCTTTTTCAGGGTCAGGGGTACTCCATCAGTTTTTTGTGTTGATTCTTCCTCTTCCCCTCCTCTAGCTGTTGTTGAACCTTCCCAGCAGCAGCAGGAAGAGCTGCCTTAGCTGTCTTTTGGAGCAAATTTTGGGGATGAGAATGTTGTGGCTCTGGAACTCACCCCAGGGACTAAGAGGATGCTAGAGAAGCTAGAGGCGAGGCTACATGCACCATCTGCTTCTTTGGTTCCTCCAAAGCCTAGCAGACTCTCTCTACTCAGAAGAACTCCCAGATGTGGTGAAGTTTGTCAGAGATTAATCCAATTCTATGGGCACCAAAATGGACGAAAACTGGGTATCCATAAAATTGGACCTCTTTCCTAAATTTCATCAAATTTGACTGTTCTGTTCCCCAGGTAAAACAATCTGAAGGTGCCCTGTCCTTGGCCAGAACAGAGTGGGATCCACACAAGCAAGGTGTAACAGTTCAAAAACAAGGTTTATTGCTTAGAAGAATCGAGACCCTAACTCCTTCCAGGGTCTAACTAAGGTAAGGTACTTGCTTGACTGATGAACAAACTTGTAGACTTATTCTTTCTTGACTCCTTTCAAGAAAGTCCACTGATCTATGCTTCCTCCTGGTTCCTTCAGTCTTTTGACTGGATTCTATTTTCTGTTGATACCTTAACTTTGTGTTCTCTAGACTATATACACTTGAGTCTATCCACTATAGACCTAACAGATATTGCAGCCTTCCACCTCCCTAGGCACTTTAGACTGACTGTGCTAAACAGGGGCATTGCTGGGTAATTAAAGGAAGACTGCCTCGAGGGAAATTTCTTAAAAAGACAGGATCTAACTACAATTCCCTCCCTTAGACACTATACAAAGAACTAAATCCTTTATAACTATAGGGATAACTGATGCTTAATAAGAAAATAACAAGAGCTTCTGTGGGGGCATGACATTGACAGTTCTTCTGAGAAGAGTCAGCAGCAGCTTTGCTGCTAATTTGGTGCCTCTACCTTGAAAAACAATCCCCACCAAGCCATTGGAGCAAAGCATTTTCCTAGCCCTTCTCCCCATTAAAGTAAGTGGTGGGAACTTTTCCCATGTATGCTCGAGTGTGACATTGACCCATTAAAGTTTATGGAAAGTTTTTGTGTGGCTCTTGGGGATATGGTGATATTTTTCAAAGTAGAGGAAATAAATTTGCAGTATAACTGCAGTGACTCTCCTTACATGAACTCCCAAGTTTGATGAACTTTGAGTCAGGGAGTCCAATTCTATGGGCTCCCCAAAAGATGTCCCCATCTTCCTTTGGAAAAAACTAAAAACTGCATTGGACAAATGGAGACAAACTTCACCAAACTTAGGGATTTTTCTAAGGAGAGCCGCCTTTAGCTGTTCTGCAATTTTGATACCTACCTTGAAAAACAGCTGAATTTTTTTGGACATTCAAGGAAAAAAAGGCAAAAATCTTAATTGATATAAGTGTTTGACTTTCTTCAGTTTTCCCCAAAAGATTTGGGTCAATAAACCCGAATCTGAAATATTTAAAAAAAGGTACACACCCTTAGTTGGGAAAATGGAGATCTTCGAGGAAATTGTGCTTCCTCCCTTTGATGGGTGATCCTTGCTGACTCACTGAACAGCCTGGGGGTTATACTGAACCCAAAATTACTGCTAGTCAATGCAGCTGCAAAAAAAAGCTTTATTACAACTCATTTTAGCCCTTCTAGTTGATTTGGCTACTTGTATCCACACCATGGTGACAATGAGACTAGACTACTGAAATGTACTTTATATTGCTTGGAAACTCCAGTTTGTTCAGAAGCTGTAACTCAGATATTATTAGGAGCTAGGCAGAGCATGCATATTTCTCCCATTCAACTGTCACTTCATTGACTGCTGTTCAGTTACCAAGTTCAGTTAAAGACTTTGAACTCTAGTATCTGCTGGACTGCCTCTCCCCTGTTCTCTACCTTGAAAGCTTTGCTTATCTGAGCAGGGCCTTCTGCAGGTTCCACCTGGATAAGATCAACTGGATAAGATCAACAACTGTTTGTACACATGCATTTTCTGTTGTGACCTCCACTTTATGGAATGGCCTGCCTGATGAGGTCAGGAAGGTTCACACTCTTCTGATAATCTGCAAACTATGCAAAACTGAATTATTAATGAGAGCATTATTACACAGGTAATAAGGCATGCTATAACAGAATGGTTAAGGAAAATGCTTTGATAAAGGGATAGGGAATGTTAACTATAGTAATATGTATAGCACGTACGGTTTGCTGCTTTATGTATTGTTGTACTATGTAATTTCTGCATCTTTTAATGTGTCATGTTAATATGCTTTGTTTCAGCTTTGTCTCAGATTTCTGCCTGGTTTCAGATTTCAGCAGTTCTAATCCTGTTACGTTGCTCATTGGATGTTACATCCTGTTGATTGTATTGACTTACACTATTTAATTGGCCTTGAATCTCAGTGAGGTAGGTGGACTATACATAATATAAATAAGTAAATACTGCACAAACGTATCAGTCACAATTGCCCTTGAATCCCACCCTTTCTTAAGACCAAACAGGTTTTATTTATTGGAGTTGGAAGAGATGATATTAACTTGGACACCACATTAACCTTCCACATTCTGGGCTTTGTGCCAAGGAAGGACAGGGACTAAACTGCACCCAGATCAGAGATACTGTAATTCTCAATCTTTTGTTCTTCTTCCTATCCTATTCACAGTCACAGATTGAAGACCTTGAGGATTAGATGCTAAGAATTTGATCTCAGTGTTCCTGGTATAATGTATTCCTTGATCTGTTACGGGATTTGAGGCAGTAGAGGTTTTCAGAAACTTGTGTTTCACTAAAAGTATGTTTTTGAATTTCAGTCCTTGAAATTGAAGTGTCTTGAATGTTTACTATAATGTAAATTCAGGATATGTAACACAGCTTGCAAATATCTCACGTTGAGCAACATTGTGGGCTATAAGCAATTAGGGTACCACCTTACAGGTGAACCTCAAATTGACTGGTTCAGACAGCCTAATTTTCTTTAAACTTCCTATTGGTAGGGTTTTGAAACTTTGTACGTCTTCCTTTGTCCACCAGGACAGACATGTGAAAATAAGGCAGAAAATAAGAGAAATTTCCTTGCTAACCACCTGAGGGGCACAATGGACTTCAGAAAAACCACAGTAAAGAATGAGCCCAAGAAAGTCTGAGGAAGTGCCACCTGACCTTCCTTTAAACAGTTATGGTAATAATGTGAAAGGGGTATGGATTATGTACGTGAGTAAGGGGATGAATTGTGACGTATGTATTCTTTGTATCTAAAAAGACTAAGGTCTTTCGTATGGGAGGCGTGTCTCTCTTTTGAGAGCACCCAGAAGGGGTTCACCTTCTGTCAGAGATCTTATGTTCTTTTCTATATTCTGTTTAGTAAAAGGTCTTGTTTTATTTCTGATGTCAGATGTCTGATGCTTTTTTGGGAGTTTGTTTCTAACCTATCTTTTCTCAAAACAGCTGCGCAGGCCGGACATGTGTTCTGGCCTCACAATAGGTAGAATGTTAAGAGTATGCTTCTGATTTGTGAACATTTTACGTAATGTCAGAGAGAGAAAGATGATGTACCACAGTAATCCAGCTTTGAAATATGAAAACAACAAGGTTTAGCTGTATTACAAAGCACTGCTCCTCGACCAGTGTTCCCCAGACATCATCTTTCTGCCTAGATTTGAAATTGATACATTACCTGTCAAATCTTGTGGCATTTGAGAATTAGCAAAACATTAGCTGTAGCCCTCTGATTCACAATAAGATTTTAGTTTGATTGTCTGTGCTGAACATGATGCTCATTCCTGCTTTCAGGTCACACTCTAGAATACAAATGGTGAAGGAAAAGGAATGTCGGTTGTGTTTTTTGCAAAAGTGGGAAATTTGTTTTGAATGCAGTCTAGTTTAAATTATGAGATATAAATTGTATGTTAAGTGCTTCAGGCCAAGTTGGTGCAAAATGTATTAGTATTCATCATCTTGAATGATGGGGAATAAAAAGTATACTTATTACACCCATTTCATATTTTATACCTGTTCATTCAGAATAATTTCCTGGAATTGAACCAAAAGCCTTAAACCATTCAGTATCTAAAACAATTTATCTGGTAACAGCAAGAAGGAAAGTGTTCTGGAAACACAAAATAAAATTGAAATAAATTCAAAGACTTTTCAAATTCAAATATCTTCAAGTAGCTCTTGTGAAGTGAGCCCTTCTCTACTCTCATAATATTAATGCAAATGAATAACATCTGAACTTAATATATCAGGGTAATGTTTGAAGACCAGACTTTGCTTTAAGTAGAGGCCACATAAAGAGAAATATTTCCTGTTTCAACTTGCTTTCCTGAATTCTTGTTTCCTTTCTATCCTTCTCTAATACTGCTTTTGAGATTCATATTTCATAAACAAAAGAATCCTGCTGACAGCATACAGAGTTGTGCAGGAACTCCACATGACATAAATGGCGTTTTATGATAATTGTTAAGGTTATATTTTCATTGTAGGCTTATTTGTATACCTGTTCTTGGTGAAATTAGGAATGAGATGTGCACTAACACCACACTGTGGCTGCTTTCAGAGTTAGAGTTACAGAAAACTCAAGGACAAACTAGCAGCCACAAGGATTCCACTACCATTTTAAAGTCATTTAAAAGTCATGCTAAGAGGGTCCAATCCTGATTGGACCTATGGTACTGGAAGTGGAGGTGTTCTTGTTTCCTCCTGCACCTTATCCAATGTTGAAACATTTGAACCATGGTGGTTTTAGCACTTGAAGAGGCATTTTGGGGGTGGGCGGGGGGGAAGGAAGAATGCTGTGCTGCATGTCAGCTCATTGCATTTTAAAATTACTTTAAAAAGTACTTTGCATACAGTGGATGTTTCTGCCAGTAGGGCTATTGCCCCCCCCCATTCCCCCTCCCACTGTAGATCTGTACATTGTTGAGTGCTGTTTCTGGGAGTCCTCTGAATTCCAGGAGCAGCATTTGGCAAGCGGGTGGAATGTAGCAGAAGGGAAGGTAGAAAAAAACCCATTCTGAAAACTCTGCTGTGTCTGGTGCATTTCTTGAGTATGAGTAATTGAATCTGTTGCACTTCATCCTGGAAGACGTGCGGTTTCAAGAGCTTCAGAAAAAAGCATAATGTATTTTTGCAATAATATTAATTTACAGTCCAGATCTGGGCTCATAATAATCTCCTGAAAGGACAAAAAAGTCAAACATACAAATGACACCAAAAGTTGGATGTGTGCATCTAATGCCAGTATAACTGAGGCAGGAAACCAGTTGCTTGATTTGGAGAAGAGTTAGGATTATTTGCTGCTTTGGTAGGGCTACGGTTGTCATCTGCAGTTTGGGAAATACCTGGAGATTTTGGGTGGAGTCTGAAGAGGACAGTGCTTGGGGAGGGGAGAGGACCTCAATGGGTTATAATGTTATAGAGTTCATATTTTAAAGCAGCCATTTTCTCCAGGTGAACCGATTTCTATTGCCTGGAGATCAATTGCATAGTAGAAGATCTCCAGCCATCACCTAGAGGTTGGCAGCGCTAGCTGGGGCTCACCCCAAGTCCCACAATTTGCCCTCTTTGTCACTTGTATGCATCCCTTTAATGTGTAATAATAATGTGCAGTAGTGCAAGCCAAGCCATAATATAGTTTGTTTAATTCAGGAAAGTTATTCTTATGTCAAACACATATGCAGTCATGCATCTCTCTCTCTCTCCCTCTCCCTCTCCCTCTCTCTCTCTCTCTCTCTCTCTCTCTCTCTCTGTATGTATGTAAAAGGAAGACTGAAAGGCAGACCCTTTGTATTATCTGTCCATTACTGAATGATTTTCAGATTGGTAACTACAGGTGTGACAGTTAAACTGTTGTTCTCTCTGTGTGATTTTGCTGGACGCTGCCCAATAGAGAGTCTCGAAATAGCAATAGCAGCAGGAGAGGTTTAACTGCAATAGGATTACTAGAATTTCTATGACAGTTTTTGGAGGATGTTCCTTCTATTGTTCTAGCAGAAAACAGAGATAACCTGCTCAGGAGAGCGTGGTTCATTTGCCATCAGAGTCCTCCTTTAGTTTCTCTGCATGACACAGATTTGATTTGCTATGCTTTCCCCCCAATAGTTTTACTTTTTGTTAGTACCCAATTTCCATTATTCTGGCCTTGACAGGAACTGGTATGCTAGTCTGGAGGATTATGGCAACTGTGTTTATTCCTCTATTTCAGGTAGACCTAGGGGTACAACACAATCTGGTTTTATAAACTCTATTCTATGCTCTCCAGCTTGAATCAGACAGACAACTCATCCTCAGCCTTCCATCCCCATGAACCTTTAATTTTTTTTTAATGTTTGCCATGTATAGGGAACCAAATGGAGCTAAATTGTGTAAAGGCTGATGAAGCCCCTGTGATGAATCCAGCTGTTCAGTCAAGAACTCTTATGGTGTTGTGCAACATTTCAGCCAACCCTAACAGAAAAAAGAAACAGTTACCAGAGCAAATTTTCCATGTGATCGTTGGTATATCATTCTTGCTCTTGGTGCTTCAATTTGTTCATGTGGTTTACAAAGTCTTTTTAGTCTTGGATAGATTGTTTACTATTTTGCATGTTCATGGCTAAATAAGTTTGTCACTGTAATTTTGGCTGGGATGGCCATGGACAAAAAAGTATTGATACTCTCATGACTTTTTTTTTTGCAGGATGTTTTCAAAACAGACAAATGATCCCCTAACCCTTGGAAAATGCTCCGATTTATTATTATTATTATTATTATTATTATTATTATTATTATTATTATTATTAGTATTAGTATTAGTATTAGTATTAGTATTAGTATTAGTATTAGTATTAGTATTATTATTGACAAAAACAACAAACACAATGTATCACAACTGCTAGATAACTGGTTGGTGTTGGCCTTCTATCCATTTCGAGTTTTGCCCTGGAACTTAGGAAGACGTGATGTATTGGCGTAAAATGTTTACAGAGCCAAGTAGAGCAGCTTTCTGCATTTGGCAGACAGTGATTTTATTGATGTTAAGTTGTTGCAAGTACTGTCCCAGGGATTTTGGGACAGCACCCAGTGAGCCAATCACCACTGGGATCACTGCTGCTAGTTTGTGCCATAGACGCTGCAGTTCAATTTTTTAAATCTTGATATTTTGTAATTTTTTCTAGTTGTTTTTCTTTGACCTGGATGTCATTGGGTATTGCAATGTCAATAATCCATGCTTTATTGTTCTTGATGATGGTAATGTCTAGTGTGCTGTGCACCAGGACTTTATCTGTTTGAATTCTAAAGTCTCATAATATTTTGGCTTGCTGATTTTCTAACACTTTTTCAGTGTTATGTTCCCACCAGTTCCTGGGTGTGGGAAAACCATGATTTTTACATAAATTCCAGTGAATCATTTTGGCAACTGAATTATGCCGCAATTTATAATCAGTCTGCACGATCTTCTTGCATGAGCTGAGTATGTGATCCACAGTTTCATCCAATTCAGTACACAATCTGCATTTGGCATCGTTAGATGTTTTATCGATTTTTTGTTTTTATTGCATTTGTTCTAATCACTTGAGCAGCAAGAATTAATTTTTCTTGGGTGCTGTGTGGTTTCCGGGCTGTATGGCCGTGTTCTAGCAGCATTCACGGCCATACAGCCCGGAAACCACACAGCACCCAAGTGATTCCGGCCGTGAAAGCCTTCGACAATTAATTTTTCTGTTTCTTTTGAGCAGCAAGAATGAATCCTTCTGTTTCTTTTTTAGTGTTCCAGATGTTAACCATTGCCATGTTTTGACAACATCCACTTTTCCACTGATTTTAGCTACATGTAATGCTTTATTATGCCAGTTTTCTGTTCTTTCTTTTAAAGTTCTACTTTGGTATTCTTTTTTTGTAGCTGATACCTACAATAAGTTCAGATGTTTTACTTCTTTTAGGGCTGGTTGTTGACTGCTCTTGATGTAATCTGCCAAAGCATGCTTTTCTTTTTCTACAGTTTGTTTTACTTGCAGTAATCCTCTGCCGCCAATTTTGCGGGGCAGATATAGTCAATCAGTGTCACTACGAGGATGTAAAGGTAGTGGATCGTCATCAATTTTCTGGTTTTTCTGTCCAAAATGTCTAAATCAGCTTGAGTCCAGTCAATGATGCCAGCAGTGTAACGAATTACAGGTATAGCCCAGGTGTTTATGGCTTTGATAGTGTTTCCACCATTAAATTTTGTCTTCAATATTTTTCTAACTCTTTGTGTATATTCTTTACTGACCGCAGTTTTAACTTGACCATTTTTGATGTTATCAAGTTCCAGAATGCCCAGGTATTTGTAGGCTTTGTTCATGTTGTTTTTGATCATTTGGCCATTGGGCATTTGAATTCCTTCACTGTTTTTTATTTTTCCTTTATTCATTATTACTGAGGCGCATTTTTCAAGTCCAAATTCCATTGATATATCTGTACTGAAAATTCGAACTGTATTGGTCAGTGATTGTATTTCATTTTCAGTTTTTCCATACAGTTTTAGATCATCCATGTACAAAAGGTGAGAGACTTTTGCAGTTTTTCACTGTTTTATACCCCATATTTGTTTTCTTCAGAATCAATGACAGTGGGATCGTTACAATGACAAATAGTAAGGGTGACAATGAATTGCCTTGGAAGATTCCTCTCTTGATGTTGACCCGTCCAAAATTTTCATTTCTAACCATTAAGTCAGTCGTCCATTTTTCATTGCATTTTCTGTGAATGTTATTACATTTTTATCAACTCCGATGATTTGCAATATTTGATGATCCAGCTATGGGGTAGTGAGTCGAACGCCTTTCTATAATCAATCCAGACCATGTGCAGGTTGGTTTTTCTTGTTTTGCAATTCTCTAAGACCATTTTATCCATCAAGAGTTGGTCCTTTGTGCCTCTGCTTTTCCTTTTATTTTCTTTTTGCTCCACTGAAATAATGTCATGTGCTTTCAAGTAATCCATGATGCCATCTGCTATAATTCCTGTCAGCAGTTTGAACATTGTGGGCAAACATGTTATAGGCCTATAATTTGCTGGAGATGTGCTCTTTGCTGGGTCTTTTGGTAAGAGGTAAGTTCTGCCAGTTGTTAGCCAGTCATCAGTTTCACAATTGTATATTGTGTAGTGTTGTACACAATTGTGTGGTGCTTTGTTGAATAGTTTGGCAATGACTGGATGTAAACTTGTCAGTTATTTTAACCAAAAATCCACACACTTCATCATTACCAGGAGATGTCCAGTTCTTGACTCTTTTCACTCGATTTTGTACCAAATCTGTTGTTATAATTAGTTCTTCCATTCGATTTTTACTCATCTCCTTTTTGAATTCTTTTATCCAGTCTACATTATGATTATAGTCCTTTCCAAGTTTCCACAGTTCCTTCCAAAATTGCGTTGTTACCTTTTTTCAGGTTTCTCAATTTTACTTGCTTTGTTGTTGTTAATAGTTTGGTAGAATTTTCGTTGGTCTGATTGAAACAGCTGATTTTGTTTGTACTGGATGATTCTTGCCTCATATCTTTCAATTTTTTTGCAGTTGATGTTATTTGTTGTTTAACAATTTCCAGTGCTTCATCAACTTTTCTGGTATTAAGCCAGTATTTTTTTTTAATCAAGTAACTCATAATCTTTTTGTTCGTCAGTTTACTGGCATCTGCATGCAACTGTTTAATTTTCAATTCCAGTCAAATTTTCCATTTTGGTTTTGCAATTTGTTTTATCTTCTGTTTTATTTCTATACCCAGTTCTGTTGTAACCACAACTGGTGTACTGTATATCAGCTGATTGCATTCTTCTAATGATGTTATTTGCAATTTAGCAAGTATTGCATTTACATCCTTCACAATTGGTTCTTTGTTTGGCACCATTTTTATTGCTGGCAGTCGTCTTTCGAATGCAGATTGTTCATGATTTGTGAATTTTCTTTTCAGTTCTTCTTGTCTCAGTGTCAGTTTGATGTTATTATCAGAGCTGACCTGTTCCTTTTGTTGCTCTAGAACAATTTCATCTGGTTGCTCGATGTTATTAGCAGTGTCCAATTCAGTTGTTTTATCAGTTGATTGAGTTATGTTTGCAGAGATGTCTGTTGTTACACTGTCAGTATTCTCTGTGTGTTCACATGCACGAATATTTTTTATTTCTTCCAATTCCATATCAGTGAACACTTTATTCCAAATAATAAATCGTCTTTGGTCAGCCAATATTGTGGATTCTGGATATTTTTCCTTCCAGAAATAAAACATTCATTTTAAATAGCCTCTTTTAGATGGTTCAGAGTTGTAATAGCAAGCCATTATGGCATGATTTTAAGGCACAGTATATTTCTGATGTTTCTTTGGTTGAGTATTTGTGGAGCACCATGCAGGACTAAACCCCTGTTCTTTATTCATAGTTCCTGGTCCCTGTAGCCCATTTGTCAACGGATGTCCAGGGACACCAACACCCACCTTGGTCCTTTTTAACCTGGGCAACGACCAAGCCAGTATAGGGTTCTGTTTCCAACCACAGAACTCCAAGGCTACAGCTAGAAGTGATAACACAGCACCTGCAAAAGTGATTCCCTCCTTCACGGCATCATCATGACAAACCCTTATTCTCCAGTTTCCTCATCTATTCCAGATCTATCCCCTCACAACTGCTTATATCTTAGGACTGTTTGTGTGTTCTGTTGTTTTGATTATTGTGTGCTTGTGTACCCCCTTATTTCTTAATAAAAATGGTTAAACTTTATTCACTCTCCTGTGGGGTTTCTTGCAGAAGCTGATTTCTGTAAAACATAGGAAAACAAGGTCTTGAGCTTGCCCGACCTTTTGCTGAGCGAAGAGTCTGCTCTCAGTAATTTCCCTCTCTAAAAGGAAGACTCCCACCTTTTCAGTAAAAACGTGCACAGGTTTTCCAGGGAAAACAAACTTTATTCATGAACTTTTTACAAGGAATTAGCAAGTGGATTAGCTGCAAGCAGAGGATATCTCCATGGGAAACAAATGCAGAAAATGGCAGGAGCAGGGATATCTCAAGCAGCAGAAAATGATGGGTGGAACCTGCTGCAAAAATGAAAATAAGTGCTCTAACTGGGGGTGGGGAGGGGTTGGAAGGTGGGAAAAATAAAAAACCTATGCAGGCAAAAAAGCCAAGAGGGGTTCATTTTAAAATGTCCTATCTTATTTCTGCTGTGCAGAAAGTGCCCCGTTTCCCCACACTGTTTATCTTTGGTTTTCCTATTATCTGTTTAGGACTTATCTGCATTGTATATAACTCTTCTAGCCTCTGGCTTGTAATTTCATCAGCAGCATTCTATTTTGGTACCACCATAGATTTGTTTTCTGTCTCTCTCTTTTTTCAAATTGCTGTTGTTTAAAACAGTCTCTGGATGATTGCCTTAAGAGGCTACTCAATAATTTATGATGCTGATGCAGAAAAGCAATATATCCCAAAGATGACATATCATTAATTAACATGTCTTCTTGCTTTTCACCTTTTTCACCTTTTATCCCATTTCAAAGATAGACATTAACAATCTACAAAGTTGCTTTTCTTGCTTCCAAAATGGCATATTTTTAACCTGGGAAAAGACACATAAAATAGCTCTACACATTTTTAGCAAGAAACTTGATTTACATTTTCCTGTTTCTGCAATGGCAACTTGTGTGCATAACCTTCCACTGTCTTTCTTTTATATGCAAGTGCTGCCCTGAAATACAGGACAAGGCAAGAATAGTAATGGGTCCAAACTCATTGGATGAGCCTGTAGAGTATGTCTGGAATAAGTTCTCTATACTTTAATTTTCTTTAGCTGCAGGGAATTACATTATTGATATCCCTCCCTCTGCCTAAGTCACAAATCACTTATTTCATTTCTGTCTGCAAATGTATTGCCCAGGCTAATCAGTCCCAAACCACCAATTCAATCAGTGATGCTGGAATAAACTCATTGCTTTCAGATGGTGAGCCAACTGTATCCCCAGTTCCTCTTTGACAGATGACTTGCTCAAATGTTTGTAAAGGTGAATATTTCACATTTCCACCTATTAGATTATATATTAACAAAATGTCAATTGTTCTTTTGAGCTATTTCATCTATGTTAATTTGAGGCTAATACAGCAGGACTTGTGAGGATAATATCTGAATGTATAGTTTGATCTTCAGTACAAATATACAGTTCATTCATTCAAGTCCCTCATCTTAAATTTTGGTCTGTAGTTCATTATATAATACAATGAACCCCAGACCCAAACAACAATGAATTTTAAAAACTTAAGTGAATGCAATGTGTTTTCCTGACTTCTTGTTCTGCAACAATAACCAGTCATTTGAAACATTCAAAATTAAATATAATGTTTTGTTTGCCACCACCCCCCTCCCCAAGTTCATTTTTTCAAATTTGATATTTGGTACATTTGGCACATTTTTTCAAATTTGATATTTGCTTTCATTGTTTCTGCTGGGAATTCTTTTTCTACATTATTGCATAATTTGCTGGTATTTCCATGAACCCTAAACTTTTTTTATGTAAACATTTTACGTATTTCAATTTGGGGTCATTGCAAAAGATATTGAATATAAACTTTGTTTTGGATCCTAAATGTATGTCATTGAGTATTGTGCCAAATAATATACCAAAGGTATATAATGAATTGTTTAAATATATGGTAACAGAAGCAAGAATTGTATTTGAAACAAGGTGGAAAGCTGAACATTAAAAAGATCTTATGATATGGATAAGTAAGCTCACTGAATATTCAACAATGGCGAATATAGCAGACCCTCTAGAGTACAAGAGAAGATAAAAAGTTTTCTTGGACTATATAAATCTCTGAACAATAAATTGAATAATCTTATAAACTATGATCTAGGCAGCTAAAGACATTAAAGGGCAATGTAGATAAGAAATTACTGAACTTTATATTAATTATCAGATGTTCAGAAATTTGAATTAGAATATAATTATGCTGGAAAACTGAATAGCAGATATATGCAAGTTTCACAAGACTATTATATTTAATTTTATTATAATAATTTTTATTTAAAAAGTTTCTTTCTTTGGAACACTAATATGCACACTAATATGCTCAAATGTATTATAAATAGAACAAACAACCTGAGTTTTTCCACAGCTAGGAATGTAAAAGAACATTCTGTAGGTGTGCAGAATGTGCTTTCTATTGAATGTATTTTTAGCCCAAATACTGGACAGAAGGTGCAATTCCAATTAACAAAGCAAACATCCCTCAAGGATACATTGTTTAGCTTGTTAAAGTACAGCAGACAAGTCCAGGAGTGTTCTGCAGTCTGTCAAAAAATAAGCTGCACAATCCTAGAATTTGCTAGATCAAATTCCAAGAGGTTTCTCAACACAGAAAGCTAAAATGCCTCTTTTTACACTGTGACACAACTTGGGGGGGGGCAGTGTATCCCCAATAACGTTTTTAATGAGAACTCCAATTTTGAATTTAGCTAAGTGGAATTTGTCCTCAAAAGTCTCATTGTGAGCACAGAGCTTACTGCAAAGCATTCTGGGGACTATAACTGTCATGATCTAGCCTGTGATGGGCCGATCCTGTCATGTCTTCCAACCGGGATGTTGGATCCTCTGTCTGGGACTGCTATCTCTTGCTTGCTCTTTAGTTTTGCTTTTAGGTATGCACTAATCTACTCGTTAGACACCTGATGATTTTTACACTTCAAAGCATTGGGGAGTATGGGCTGTTTTGCTTTGGTAACGGTTGTGCCCTTCCCTTCTCATGAGAATGGAGGAAGGCTGTTTCCTCCTTTGGAATTGGTACCAGAAGGTGGTGTTAAGCTGCATAAAAGCTATAAGGGAAAATGGAGTGAGGATATATTGGAAACTGTTTGGCACTTAATCTTTAGCTCTGCCATTAGAAGTATGAATACTTAATCCTGATGCAGTTTTCAAGAAAGGAAATCATTTGAACATGAAGTCTCATTATTAAACAATCCCAGGGCATGAGAATAATACATGATCAAGTAAGGAAACAAGTGAAACCATTATGTCCAAATGTCATATCTATGTCCTGCATCTGTGTACTAATTTGTCAGTGACACACCTTTAAAAAGTTGATGTGAAAAAACTGCTTTTCTACAATTGCATGATTAATATATTTTCCAAGGTGGTAAAACTAGTTGGCTTTAATTGGGGAATATCACTTTTAAAGGGTTTTCAAGTAGGTCAGAGTGTTAAAAGTGAATATAAGAATAATTAATTCATAAACTGAAACCTTGAGGTTTCTCCTCTCCTTGGCATATCATTTTGCTATTCCCATTAGAGTTCTATGGACATGAAAGATATTTCAAGATAGTGAGATACTTCAGAATTTAGGGTTTTTTTCTCGGACAAATCCTGATCAAAACCAAATACCAGATATGAAGAATGAAAAGAGTTTTTGATTATTTTTGTTTATTTAGAGCAAAGACTGGATCAGCAAATTCTACAGAGTTAATATCCGGAGTTTACATGGGGATATGGACATTGCTGGTCCATCCTGTTTTTCTTTTTCAATATTTCTATCAGGAATCATATCTGTATATGAAAGAGATTATATTTTCATTCCTATCTCTGAGCCTTAAGCAAACTGTCAGATTAAAAAAAGTGAAAAGAAGAAATATTGGTAAACATGCTGCTATTTTGTACAACTTTTGAGAAATAATTACACTGTATTTCTCTTAATTAGTACTCTTAGATGTGACACACCTTCCCTTCCCATTCCTGTAGAAACTAAGAATGTGCATTAAGATATTCCCAGACTAAAAATATAAACAAAAAATTGCCTTACTAATATTGAAATGGCTTATTTCAAGCACTGTGCAGAGCAACTTTATGGTTGTGCAGTAGCTATGGCATTTACATCTGACTTGAGGCCCAGTTTTGCATCTCCAGAAAAATTCCTCCAGGATTCTGGTTGGATTGTATAATTAAATTACATCAAAGGTGATGAAAAGTTTTTACTCCTATGTCTTAAAGATATGTCGAACTTCCAAGATTATTTTTCCTTTCTTCCCTTTTCATTATTGCCCCTGACTAGTGCAAGAACATAATAGTCATCCAGTGGACATGGGAAATTTTTTCTTGTATCTCTTCAATATTATCATATCAATATTATCATATTGTTAATTTCTCTAACATGTGGTTATTACTAGTGTTGCTTCACTCAGCCATTTAATTCAATCACTTATATTTCCCCCTATTTTATGACTCCTCATCTGTAATATCCAACTGCTCACTTTCTTTTGAGTGGTAAAATTGTCGAAGAGAAGAAAGCTTTGGAGACTGTAATCTCAGAGCTGAGTGTGGAATGGAATGAATGACTGCTGTTTTTATGTCATACCAGAGATGAAATAACAGAGATAAAATAGGCAAGAGTCAAATAGGAGACACTTATTAAAAATCCTGTTATGAAACTCAAGGTTAGCATGACTTTTTTGTCTTTCACATTCCTATTTTTTTTATTTATCACTAAAGTAATATTAAAATTTATGTATTAAATGGGGGGGGGGGTACGCAGGAAAATTAACCGAGACCTACACATTCTTCTTCATAATCCAAAAGTCAAATGCTTGTTCATCCATCAATATACACTGTCAATATTCCTGGAACAAAGTTATGAACATGTTTAGTACCTGACACTTAATTTGTGGGTGTGCTAGGAAGTAAAAAAGGTCTTTTTGTTTAACATATTTTTTACTTAGGAATTCCTAGTGAACCAGTTGTTGGAATGATGATGACAGTAGATCACTGGCAACCTTATTTGTACCATATTTCAAACTCAATCAATTTTTATTCAATACAGTTCAAAACCAGCACATAGTTAGATTTGGAACTCAGCATTGCCTTAATTGATAGATTTTCAGAACTGGATGTGACTGGCTGTGGGATTCTGAACTGGCTGTTCTGAACTGGCTGTGGGATGTCCAGTGCATAAACTGAAACTGGACTAATGTATTTACTCAGGTGTTTATACTTATTGTTCCATAGAAGTGTTTGTTTTGTAACACTTCAGTAGAACCAACACAATCCACAGCTTGCACTTGCAGATGAATTGTGTTCCATCTTTGAATAGTACAGTCCTATAAAACTGAAGCTATAAAGAGAGCTCAAACCTGGAAGGCAAAATTAGTAAACTTTTCTAGTTTTCAGGAATCCTGAGAAGTTCAGCCTGGTTGTAAGCTAAATATTATGATATTGTTACTTATGTAATTTCAAAAATAAATCATTATTCTCTCATTATACATGGATACATTGCAGCCTGTTTGTGAACTTTGGGGTGACATGCAGCATATTTTCTCACAGCCTATCTGTGGACTGATGGGTTTGTTTTCGCATATTTTGCAGCAGCTTCCTGTAGTTGTCTTTTTCTAATGCAATGTGTTATTGCTCTCTTTCACCTGGTGCGCTCCAAAAGATGTCATGTGGAAGCAGCTGTTGTATTTTCGGGATGCAGAAAGGATATGTTCTGCCATTGGATGCTGATGAGTGAGAAGGCTGTGAAGAGGTTCAGGGCAGGGTTGAAGGGCAGGGAGCTGGACTGTACCGCCACCGCAGCACATTCCTGGGGACTCATCCCGCCACTTCAGAGCACGACACCAAGCACAGGGTGATTGGAGGCCGAGAGCAGTAAACTTGTCTGCATAGTAATCAATCTGATGTCCATATGCAAAACCCGACAAATGTTTAGTAGTCCAAGATGATAGTGCGGTTTGTAATCTGTTTTGATTGTATTTGGCTGTAGTGGTGTTGTTAACTTGAGGGTTTGTGGAGGAGTACTTTTTCACATCCTGTCTGTTAACTTCGGGGTGACATTCAGCATGCTTTTTTGCAGCCTGTTTGTTGAAGCTGGTGGTGTTTAACTGTCACCCTTAGAACGTTCGTGCAGCATGTCTGTGGACTGAGGGTCTGATTTGCCCTTAGAATGTTTGCGCAGATGGCCAGAGATGAGCAGTTAAAACACTAAATATGTAATAGTTTGAGTAAAACTGAATATTTTGAAAAATCCTTTCTTAGTGAGCACCTAAACCACATAATGAACCGGTGTGCCAAATTTCAACTTTGTATGTTCAGTGGTTTTTGAGTTCTTTTGATGAGTCAGTCAGTGAGCCATTCAGTGGTATTTCGCATTTATAGATATAGATTCTAGCAGTTTATTCTAAAATGAGATTCTATGTTTGAAGCAGACTATTATCCTTATGTGGAGTATGGGGACACATACACACACATATATGTATAAATGTAATGTTTGATGGCTATGAAAATTATTTTTAAACATTAATCAGATACTGAAGTTATATAAATTAATTTAATTTGTCCTGTTTTATATAAACATGTTACCTAGTAGACTGGACCAGACTCTAGAATTTCTGGTTGAGGCCCATTCTTAGCGTGCAATTTGTTTTCTAATTCTGATTGCTTTCATTTAGCTTCAGTTGTTCTTTGATAAAACTGGGCTGCAGGTATCAGACATTGTCTACTCAAGTCCTGTACATAATACATCTGTAAAGATTATGACTTCAGCCTCAAAATATTACTTCATATGTAAAGATTATGACTTCAAGATTATGGCAGCTGTTCAGAGCTTCAGTGTTGTCTCACTCCACGAGGGAGGCTGTGGGCTTCCCCATGTTTTGTGATTCAGCCTCCTCAGTGTTTCATGGAGAATGGCAAGGAGCCATGAGAGGAACAGCTGGTCTTGTTACTCCAGCTGCTGAGCACACTGCACTTCTGTTCAGTCAGCTGTTGTGAGGGGTCTGAGGGCTGATAATTCATCAGACATGGAAAGAGCAGCTGAGCTAACAAAGAATATGTCCACAAGAAGTAAATGAGAAGTTCAGAGATCAGTAACATTCTCTTTGCTCTCAGGTGTTTTCCTTCAAAAATGGAGACTATCCATACATTAATCACCTAATCAACCATTTTAGAAGGACCCAATCCATGTGCTAGGTTCCGTTTATAAGATTTAAGATGGTGGAGAGATTCTGAAGAAGTCCATTTTATCCTATGAAGGGCTTTCAGGCAGCTGGGGATTTTCTAGCATTTACTGCCTTCCCATGCCAACTGGAAGCTCTCCGGAGGCAATGTGGTGACATGGCAGCAGCACAATGCCTGGCCTCTGGAGCTCTCTGGATTGGACTGAAAAATTACTATTCCACAATAGATGTATCTCCTCAGAGGACTTTGTAGCCAGTTATAGAAAGTATGGTTGGATATTATCCTTCACACTTCACATTTTATTGTTGCATTATTTGCTACAGCCAAACTTGCTCTCAGAACTCATACATGACTAACATTATAGATACTGTATGACAAATAAAGAACAAACGTTATATAAGTGTGTGTCACGAGATCAAGACTGAGGGCTCCAGCATTGCCTCTACGAATCCGGGTTCTTTTCCAACCAGGAACTCCAACTGCTGAGTTTTTAAAGTCTTTATTTCAAATGATAAAATAAAAACGATTGCTTTTACATGGTTTCCTCAGCATAGTACATTCTCATAAGGTTCCTTTGTTTCAAGACTCCCAGGGCAGGGAGCTGTTTCCCATAGCCTGCCCCAAGGTGGAATCTTGTTAGCCTTTGTTTCTCATGGCTCAGGAAAACTCTGTTCCAGCCACGAGGTAATTTAGGCCTTTTGAAGTTTACCCTGGTACATTTGCATAAGATTTCTGGCTCTCTCTCCTGAGATCAAAGCTACTTCTCATGCCTATGTTACCTCTTGGTTTCTGAATTTCTCCATCACAATGTGCTATTTGTACAATTTCAACAGATGGGCACTGGTAATAATTTCCAATCAAAAGAATTCAATCAAACTATAAGATACAATTCAGACTATAAGTTAAATGATAATTCTCTGTATTTCACTGAACTAGAAGTTTCATTTAAATCCTTCCTTTTTGTCCTTTTGTCTAGTAACTAGACTCACTTCCCAATATGATTTCCAAGGTTGCAGAAGCAAATGTGTGTGAAAATTACTCCACAATGTATACCTCCTGTTTGCTCTGAGCCTTGACCAAAAAGATCTTGCTCAGTATGTTGCTTACAGCAGGAAGCTATGTGGGTCATCTGGAAACCTTTTGTTTATAGTTAGGTATCATCTGAGCACAATTCATGTTTGTATATTTAAATCACAAGAAACTTTACCATAACTGTATTCTTTATACTTGAAGCTATTGTACTACAACCCTCAACATCAAATTCACTTTACAGTGAATGTTGGGTTATAAGATGCATTGACATCTTATACATGACAAGTGGGATGGATACAATCATCTGATTTAGTCAAGGCATGCATTTGGTCTTGTCAGTAGTTTGGTTTCTTAGATCTAGGAGCATCATGGATCATGGAATGAGATCACAAACCAATTGCACAAATTTCATTTCAAGTATGTCCTAAACCTAGGGAGAAAGAAGTTCCTGCCTTTGTAACAAATCTTCTGACAAATTATTTCAGTATCATTGCTCTTGGACACAAACAGCTGAAGTGCTTTAATACAATGAAGTCAGACTGTCTTTTGAGCATTGTGAAAGAATGTTAATGTACTCCTGAGAAATACCAACATAAAAATACCAGCAGGAGAGTTCCAAAGGGCCATCAATGGAAAATTAAGATATTGTCATTGATTATGTTAGCTGAGAAAATTAGTAATATCAGAACTAGGAGAGAGCAGTATCGTGATCTAAAAGGCATTATAAAAAAGATAAACATGGGAAGATACAGGTATAGTAGCGATATAAATGTAATAATATACTAAAGCACAGATTATATAGATTTGCGACAGGAAATTCAGAGAAAGCTAAAACACATAAATGTAGGTGAATTTTGTGTCCCTCCACTAGCATTTGTCTGAGCTCTTGTAATGTTACAGAAGTCTGGTGATTAGAGCTGCCAGAACCTCAGATTATTGAAATGGACCTCTGTTCCTACACCACACGCTGAACTTCAGATATTTGAAGACATTCTTATTGCTCAGGTGTTAACTAGTTGGAACTAGTTCCATTTTTTCCAGAGAAAAAAATGGTTGTATGCAGAGAAAGTGAGGAGGGAGAGTTGTCATCCGTAACAGACAGGTTTGGGGCAAAGCAGACAATAATGTTTATTAAGCAAAGTTGTTCTTGGAGTCACTCTAAAATATCTCTGTCACAATGAATAATCACCCATACTATTGTCTCTGAGACTTCAACTCTGTTTTCCATAGATTTTATTATTCATTTATTTGATTTGTGATTTAATTGTTTAAACACTTGCCTGCTATTGTATTGTGAGAGAAATGTGCAAAAAGAGGATTTATGCTGTATTGTACAGGAAAAAATAGTTGGCATTTAATCCTTTGCCCAAAACCCGTGGAAAATGTGGACTAGGAATGCTCATGACTTTTCTGTCCATATGACAACTACCTTGACTTTGCTGTGATCTTTACTCAAAAATTGTTATAAGGTAAGTTTTTGAAAGAATGCAGAACAGTCCTGAGAAAAGCTGGAAACTGCACCGATGTGGGGAAATGGCGGCGGCACAGTTGGGGGTGAAAAGAATCACTTTCCAAAAGCTACAGTCCAGGTCAAATAGCTGGTGAGGAAGCAACCAACACACACACACACACACACACACACACACACACACACACACATTTCAGCTGCCACAAAGACTGATGTTTATGCTTTAAGTTAAATTATATTTTATATTTTGAGTAAAAGCGTTAAGAGGATTGCTTATCTTTTTAAAACATCTCTTACATTTTTCCTCCAGAGCTTCTGTAGCACTTTGTTTTGGTGTCAACTGTGTGGATTTTACTGTTCCACTTCTGAATCTCCTGCACCATTCTTGAAGTAGTTAAACATTAATCACGCTCAATTTCTATTTATGTTTATATACAAAATTCTCATTTTACTGAGATGGGGGGAAAAAAAACTTCTGTCACCAAGCCTGCAAACTTATGATGCCTGGCAAATATGAAATCTTTTCAGTTAGACTTTACAATAAGGAAAGAAATACCAAAGGAGGAAGGATTATGCTTTTAATAATAAAGCTCCTTCTCTGATCTTATATTTTAAAGCTTGCCTGAGTTTCTTGCTATCAGCCAGCAAGAGGCACCCATTGTCATACATTTAACACAAGCATGTATAGTCTCTTTGTGTCTCAGCAGATGGGAAAACAACCAGAATGAGAAATGAAAAAAAGAAAAGGTAATTTTAAAAAAGAATATATTTGGCCATGTTCAGTTTGGAAACAATCTGAACGGTAAAGTGAGGCACAGATCTATGAAAGGAACCTGTTTTTAGCTGGCAAGATTTAGTATTGTGTACAGTTAGTTTGAGATGTAGTGGCTAAATCCTTATCTTTGGAAACATGTCGGAGATTCAAAAGAGAATTTTTATGAATGTTAAAGTAAACATCTTAAATTCAGTCTTGGTTTATATACACATCTGGACAACAGAAGGTACACACTGTAGTTATTCTTCCCGTCCTTGAGTGGTGAAAAGTTCCAGGGAAGGTGAAAATTGGACCTGTTTTTCTTTGGATGGTAGATCACTGAAAACTCTTGCATTTGTAGGGCTGCCAGGTCTCAGGATGTGACTGTGAGATGAAGCTTTCTGTGCTGCATGTTGAAATCCAGAACCTTCATCTAAGAGTTTCTGTAAGACTTTTATGCAACCCTTCTTACTGCACATACCCATGGTGAAAGCCTGTATATGTCAATAAACCTTCTTGCCCAGTGCGGAGTTTAAAATACCTTTTTACAAGAATGGACTGGAACCCACCTAAAATTCCCATGTGCACATGGTACGTGTGTTGATTTTTGTTGATTTGCCCTGCTCCAGATATTCCTCCCTTAAGTGGGGCACTTTCCCACAATCTATTCCTGTGATTCCCTTCCTCCCATGACTTCCCCCAATCTACTCTTGTGACTTTCTTCTTCCCCCAGGAGCAGCATTTGGGGTGGAATCTTGGGATGTAGTGATCATCCTTCCACAGACAGAAATCCTTCAGTCCATGGAAAAAAATTCTATCTAAGCCCATGTTTAGTCCTACATAAATCTCTTGTTTCTTGAGGCTCAAAATTAACAAAAGGGTCTATTAGACCCAAATCCAAATTGTACCTCCCACTTTACCTTCCCTCACTCACCTGGTGATCAGGCCTCCAGTGGAAACAGTAGCCACCTGCGAGCCCTATGGGAAGCAGCTGCCCCTGGGCTCCACATATGGCCTGGAGGTGGCTGGTGGCACAGAGCTGAGCTTGGCTTGTAGCTCTGTGCAAGTCACCATCTCTGAGCCCCATATGTAGCCCAGATGTTGCAATGGTGCAGGTCTGTGCTGTCCTGGCAAGATAAGTGATGGGCACAGTGAGAAACAGGGGAAGGGGCGGGAGAAGGAGAGAGGAGGAGGAGGAGGGAGGGAGATGAAGAGGGGAGGGGGAAGGGAGCATGATTTGGGATCAATTTTTCAGGTCCCTTTAAATTGCTACCATTTTTGTAGGGGGTTTCTGTCATACCCCTAGAGACACTCTTACTATTTTCCTTATTTAAGCCTCAGTTGTACCCTTCATTAGTATGTGTTTAGTTGCCTTTTGTACAGCATTCTGAGGGAGGGAACCTTAGACCCTGTCCCTTTAAGAAGCCCTTTAGAGGCAAAGCACTATAGCATTCTTATTGGTTAGCAGTTTCTGTTTTGCAGTTTTGTTTTTAGTTCAGGTGTCTGGGAAAGGCTGGAAACACCAATATCTCAGATGTATAAGGTGTTACATTTAAGTGAAAAGGATCCATGATATTTTAAGTAATCCAGTTCCAACAGAATTGCAAGGAAAGAAAGTAGAGGACACCGGGAGTTCTCAGAAACAGTACAATCTCAAAACGTTTCCCGCATCGCAAGAATTCAGATAGACTTCATGGGAGGATTCAGAGTCCCACGCTTTCAATATTATTAAACCGTTTTTGAACTGTTACTTATTTGTCTATGGGTCTTATACTCTGTTCAGTCCAAGTGCAAGTCACCTGATTTTTAGTTTGCTTGGGGAGCAGAACAGGTTCATTTTGCCAAATGCATAACCCTAGTCTTGAGACATCTTCTGAAGCAGATGGCCATGTATTTCTTTGTATTAATAAATTATTGCTGTTATTCTATACTCTTTTTTGTCACACAGGACTCTTGGGAGAAAAAATGGAAAGGATGTGAAGATTTTCTAATTAAAACCCCTATTAGATCATTACCATTTGATTTCATTAAAACTCAAAATTAATCTTGGAGGAAAGTGCCTAGGGATATCTTGGAAACCTTTGGATGTTTTCTCTTTCAGACACGCATTTAGATTTTAGTAGTATGAGCTGAACACTCAGTTGCTCAATGATGGGCCTCCCCTCGTTGCCTTCCCTGGGAGCAGAGGCAGCTCAGCATCATCCAGATCGCATTAAGAACCTTGTCAGAATTAGGTCTCTGTACTACATCAGCATCATTCTCTCATGATGGATTTGTAAAAGTATCCTTCTGACTATAAATTATGTGATTTACATCATAACTACAACAGAGAATAGCTGTGCCTAGTGAGAATTGAATGCTGCCGCTGAATGAGAATAAGCGTATAGCCTAATGGAAATGTTGGATTTCAGAGTGAATGGAAAATGTTTGTTTGTTTATCTCCAGGCCATACGCCTTACAATATTTGCTCTCTTGGTCAATTCTCAGTTTATTTCCAGGCATCCTGACAAAAACAACTAATGGGGAACTTGGATAATCATTACAGCCCAAATCAAGGCCAACACTGTCCAATTGTTTCTTCAACTAACCCAGGTACCTGTACCTTCAATTTTTGCGATTATTTGCCTAGCAATGCACTGAAAAACCATTGAGAATTTCACAGATATTAATCAAATGCTGCTGTGTTTGCTTGAGGTTTGGTATGCTAATTCAATCCATCTAATGAGTCCAAGGCAGACAACAGCTGCCTTTGTCATTGCCCTGATCCCCTTTAGCTCATAGAGCAGACCAGAGGATCTGTCTCAAGTGGTGCAAGTCAGCTGGACATATGTTGTATAAATCCTTATTGCAGTTTGGCCTCTCTGTTTGTTAGGAATCGTTTGCCATGATTTAGCTTCACAGGCTCAAAGTGGAAATTCAGGAAGCTCTTAGGAGGAAATGGCCTGGGGGTATGAAACCTAGCAACATGGGAAATGGTATATAGATTGGATTTTTACCATCTTGATGCAAAAAATTAAGTTTAAATTTGGACAGTTTCTGACAGTTAAGAATGGGCAGTATTCCGGTTGCATATTGATCTGTTAATTTCCAGCTGCGCATTCCTACTATTTGCTAAGTCAATTTGCGCAAACAATATCATGTCTAGGGTCTAGAGTTCTCCTGGAATTACAACAGATCCTATGACATCCCATCCTTACTGAGTTCTTTGAAATTCTGTCCTCCCTAGGCACTACACACATTTCTAGAAATTTTCCAATCTGGAGTTGGGAACTCTATCACAGAGTAGGGTTTCCTGGGAGCCCATGAGAAAGCAGGGAGGAAGGGACATGGGGGGGGGGGGCAGCTGTTGGCATTAGTGTGAAAAAAAAACAAGAAGTGGCATCACACCTCTCCAAGAACTGTTTGAAATGCCATGGTCTTGTGGCTTCAGATTATACCTAGAAAGTTGTGACATCTTTTCTGGATTTTCCCTGGAAGTGATGTAATGCCATTGGTCTGATAGCCATTTTTTAAGTAAAAATTCTCCAACCACTGCTCTAAGCAGGAGACTGGCAACCCTACTGCAAACCCCAAAAGTCTCAAGTCCTGCCTAGGTACAAAACATTTTTATTTCAATGGCTGGCAACTCTATGTTGGGTGGTTTTTTTGTATGTCCGTTGGCACTAATCTCTTAGTCTGTTGATCAGTTTTAATTCTGGGAGATATCCTTGCCTCGCCTGGTAGTGTGCGACCTTACTGGGTATTTTAGAGTATGAGCCAACTGAACACATTCTAGAATAGGCCTTGTTGTAGCACTCAACAGAGGTCAGGCAATAAATAAGATAAGGAAAAGAAGACACAGGTACATGAATATTTTATGCAATGAGTAGACTCTGTTTTAGAATAACTTATATAATTAAGAGAATCAGTGGCAGCATTTTCATCCATTGCATTATTTGTAATGTGACTGAAATCAATGGTGTTTAAAATAGAATGCTTGTGATGTATTTCTGTATTGTAAAAATACAACAACCATTAAAAAGGACTGACACAGTCCATTTGACATGTTTTGGAAGCTGTTGCCTCAGAGACCCTGATTGGCATATTAGCTAAGATGCAAGGCAGAATAGCCAATTAGCAAAGTGAAATGGCAAATTGGGATATTTGTACTGACTAGTTGCAAAATGCTCAAATCATTTATTCAAGTTCTGAAGACAGTCTGAATTGCTGTTCCTAAAATATTTTGTGAAATACCTAGAGTAAACTCTAAGCAAGCAAAAGTAAAAGCAAAGGTAATTTCCAAAGTATATTTCATCCATTCATCAGAACTAAGCTGTACAAGTAGCTCACATCAACCAAGTGAAAAGTAGGGGGAAAACACTTCAGCATATTTTTTTTCCAATTTCCAAGTCAAATGTATAGGGAAAAAAAATGAAAAACCCATACCTTAAATATATTTGAAGTATAACAGAAAACTACTGCAGACGTGATGCGTACTTATCAGTTTCAAAGCACTCAGTCCCAACAATTAAATCCATCAGGTTTCAAAGTGTGACATGGATAATCCTGCACCAGATTCTTTGTTTCTGGAATTTTCTCAGTGGGGATGACACATATAATACACACAAGTGAGCTGGAAACTATAAAGAATTAACTGACTGGAGAACAAAGATATATTTTCAATTATGGGAAATATTATGTCTTTGCTACCTTATTACTAATGTTACCTTTTAAAAAAATGCATCTATAGTGTCCATGGCATCTTCTTGGGGACTGGAAAACTAACAGAAAAAACATCCTTACCATAAAGTACTGTCTTATGAAAGAGGTTACTAGCAGACCTCTGGGTCCATGTTGAGAATAAACAAGGAACCAAAAGCTAACAAGTGATTGTTTCCCTCTTTGTCACAACAAAAATTATTAACAAAAGCTCTGGATGGTGCTTAAATAGCATTTGGACATACCATTAAATCTAGGAGTATTAAGGAAGGTGAATAGGAGTGGAATGTCCTGGAGGGCAGGTCATCTCAGAGAGTAAGAGCACCAAAGAAGGTGCTAAGAGAAGATAGAAACAGCATGCCTGTTCTAGCCAAGCATCTTGGGAATGAATATAAGAGAGACCTAGAGGGAACTTTTGCTTGGGGGGGCTATTGTGGCTCTCAAATAAATAGGTTCTTTGGAGCAGTTATTAATGACATTATGTAGTCTAACCATTCTGTATAAAGGAACAATAAGGCATCTGTACCTTGTGCTTCTACCATTCTGGAGGTTCCAGAAGGATAAGAAGGACTGTTAGCTATTTGCATCTTGCAAGTCAAGTCCAGTGATACACCAGCATGATGTGGGGGTTAAAAGCGGTGGACTCTTATCTGGTGAACTGGATTTGCTCCCCTGATTCTACACATGAAGCCTGATGGGTGACCTTGGTCTAGTCACAGTTCTCTAAGAACTCTCTCAGCCCCATCAGCCTCACAAGGTGTCTGATGTGGGGAGAGGAAGGGAAAGAAGCTTGTTAGCTGCTTTGAAACTCCTTGCAGGAAACAAAGGAAGGGTATAAATCCCAAGTGTTCTCTTCTTCAGGGGCATATCTACTAAAAATTGTGCCCTGGGCAAACACTGCACAGTGTTGAGCTGTACATCCCCCAACTCTATGTGGAGTTCTGGGGGGCAGGGTACAGTTCTAGCTTTAAACTTGTGGATTCCACCTCAGAAGCCTACAGTTTAAAGCTGGTAAGGCCAATGCTGACCTTGGACAAAAACATTCTTAGGCAGAGTGTACCAAACAAACTCTATGTCCATTACTTAGATGTTAACACACAGTGACATATTGTGAACTATGTGTACCTGCCATAGACTGATGCAGCACTAAGTTGCAATATTCCAATGTCTGATATTAGATGAAGGTCATTTCCCCAATCTCTAGCCCAATTAGATCTCCAGTGCTGATATGGGCATTATGATATTATGGTAATAGTAATATTGATTCAGTTTCCATTCTGATTATATGCAGAAAGATTCTTTTAAATTAAATCTCATGACTATTTCACTGTGAGGAAAGGTGATTTAATGTTCTAATGTTTTAACCCCCTGAATCTTCCTGAATCTGATAGATTTGGCTATAAAAGACAACAACTCAAAATTAATAAACAATCACTATTAATAAACAATCACTATTGTCCATTGAAAAGTAATCTGTTCCACCTCAAAACACCTGCCACTTTTGACATTGCTCAAACAATGTTTGTTTAGCTAAAGTAGTGTACATGCAAGATGAAAAGGTGCTAGTAGACAGATGTGTGACAAAGGAAGTGATCTGCAAAAAAACACCAAATGTGAATGTTTGCATTGGCACTCTCAGCTGATTAAACAGTTAGATGAATAAGGGAACGGCCAGATGCTGCCAGGCGTCATATTTTATAACGCTAGAAAGTCTATGATTATATTAAAAGCATCTTAATTCAGAATCAGAATCTTTATTACAGTCATAGACCAGTATAAACCAGCATAAAGTAAATATAGTATTTTTTTTTAAAACTGATAAGTTATTTCTGAAGACATGACACAGAGGCATGATATGAAAATCGACACGGATTCTGAAATCATGTCTGCATGTCTTTGAAAACAACTCATCAAAAACAAAAAAATGGAGAACGATATTGCCGGAATCAGCAGGACAATCTGAGTACAATCATGCACTTAGTGGGCTGAAAAGGCACCCAGCAGAGGAGCCTGCAGAACAAACACCCCGGGGTAACCTTCAACGAATGGATGCAGGCATGGAGAAAGCTAGCAAGAGAGCTTTAATGGTTGGGAGGGAAAAATAAGATATCTCCTCAGTTCCTGAGCTCCATTCAGCAGGCAGATGACTTGCAGATGACTTTAGGGGAAAAGTACACATTTTAGTGACTTAAAAAAAAGATGCCGTGATCTGAAATAGTGCATCCTGAGGACATCTTGGGGGAGGGGGAAAGGTGTGCAGGGTTCTTTCCCAAGACGCTTTCCCCGCCATCCTCAGGGCATCTTATTTGTGCTGTGCAGAATGGATCATTGCCATAGAACCCACCCTCTGAACCAGCCGTTTCCTCCAGAGAAATTAGTATCACCAACCTCCAGGTATGGACTGGAGATCACTCAGAATTACAACTGATCTACAGATAAAAGAGATCAGTTCCCCTGAAGAAAATTGCTGTTTTGGAGGATGGACTCCATGATGTTATACCCTGCTCAGGTAGCTTCCTTACCCTAACCTCCGTGTCCCAAGACTCTGCCCCCAAATCTCCAGGAATTTCCCAACCTGGAGCTGGCAACCCTAAGGGGGATTGATCTCTGTAGCTGAGAGATTTGTTGTGATTCCAGGTGAGCTGCTGCCACCACTGCTGCTATTGGGGGTGCTTGGGGGAGGACACATGTGGGCAGCTAGGAGAGTGGGGGAAAATAGAGAGTGGTGGGTTGGGGGCAGAAGGAGAGAGAAAATGACAAGCATGGAGGGGAGAGAGTAAACAAAAGGATGGTAAAAGGGAGAAAAGGGACAAAGTGAGAAAAGCTGGGAGTGGGGGTAAAGAAAATACAAAGGTAGAGGGAATGAGATAGCTGCTCCCATATGTTTCTTGTAGGTCTTTAGTAGTTGTTATGCCTAGGATTATACTGTTGCAATTTTGGTTAATTTTGTAATCTAGTTTTGTTGTTATTGTTATATGTATTACTTTGTTTTAAGTGCACTGTGATTTCATAATCCAGTTTATCACTTCTGAACGTGGGTAAAATATAGACAACTAGTCCAGCCATGTAGTAGTGTGTGTTTAAATATTTCAGCATTAATATTATTTGGATCCAGCTAGCTGTGGTATATGGTTAAGAGCAGGTGGATTCAAATCTGGAGAATCGGGTTTGATTCCCTACTCTTCCACCTGAGTGGCAGAGTGTTATCTGGTGAACCAGATGTGTTTCCATACTCCTACATTCCTGCTGGGTGACCTTGGGTTAGTCACAGTTCTGTGGAACTCTCTCAGCCCCACCTACCTCACAAGGTATCTGTTGTGGGGAAAGGAAGGGAAAGGAGCTTGTAAGCCACCTTGAGTCTTCTTACAGGAGAGAAAGGTGGGGTATAAATCCAAACTCTTCTTCTTCATTAATGCTGCTTTTATACTTCATAAAAGGCTCTACACAAAGAAAAAAATAACTGATCAGTGGGTACCAAATAGTCACCTGATGTTCTTGCAGTTCATAGATGCCAACATGACTGAGTTCTACAAGTTCCACTTGTATGCCACTGAATTGTAACTACTATGGGACTCTGGTCCTATTTCTTTGCCTTGTGTGAGGCCAGAACTGCAAGTTCATTAGGACTGATTTCAGATACAGTTTGTTCTTAATAGTTCCCTGATTCTTTTAAATATTTGCTTCACATAGAAACATCAGAAAACTATAAGAATATGATTTATGCATTTGAGATCATCTGAACAGTACATTCACTGCTAAGGAAAAGGCATGGCTATGCACAATATGTATTCCATTTTTTGTTTACCATTCAAAATAGTGTTTGTATGATTCTTTTCATCTTTCAATTTGTTTTATTTCCATTGCTTTCTAGTTTTCTGATGTTGTACATCTCACCTATTTGGGCCTGCCTACCAAATAGCTAAAAAGGAAAACATCCTAGTTGGGTTGCAAACACTCCTTATTAAATCAAGGTAAAATTATCAGCAATTCCTCCTTCACAGAAGTCTTTCCTTGACAACTTTCAGATAGAGTAATGAATCTGCTCCAGTTTCACAGACAACCGGATTTTTTTGCTTGCAAAGTAACCACGGCATCAGGGAGCTGTCAGAGGGAGGCATTTGACTACCTGATTGTAGGGATGGGGGAGTGACAGAACAGCTACCCCCTCTGCCTTTGCCAGGAACAACTTGCTGGCTCTTGCAAACTGTCCAGACAGTGATTGCTTAGTGGACAATGAATGATGGTGGTGACTGACAGAAATCATTTTAAGTATGTGTGCACTGCAACAACTGACACATTCAGCAAACTGACTATGAATGCACACACTTCACATGAGTGAATCTGTGTGTGCTTTGTGAACAGTCTGAATCACCCTATCAGTTTTATATGCAGAGCAGATTTACACCACATATAAATGAGAACATTATAGAGGAAAAAAAGAGCTGGGGAATAAACTTAAACACTAGATAAGCAGCAATATTTTCACACACTCCAGCCAGTCAGTCAATCATTCTGTCTCACACAGGTCACTCAACAGGGCACCAGCAATGCTAACAGCAAGTCAGAATCTGCACTTACACAGCCCCTATGAAAATAACCAGACTCTATGAAAAGGGGAACTGGCAAAAGTTGCTAATACAGTGGAACCTCAGTTTTCGCTGGTAATCCGTCTGGCAATGCTTGGTGAAAACCGAAACTGGCAAAAACCGAAGCTACGCCATTTGTGCATGCACTACACAAATGGCATAGCAAATTTACTCCAAAAGCGTAAATTTACGTAAATGGCGTAGCCAAAAACAGAGGTGCCCGGTGAAAACCTAGGCAAAAACCAGCCGGAAGCGACTGGCGAAAACCGAAACCGGCGAAAACCGAAGGTGACGATTACCGAGGTTCCACAGTATACAGTGGAGCATCTAAAGTATGCCAGGTATGGCAAGTTCTTGGACACCACTTGAAGGGCATTACCATCTCTCCCTCCCTGCTTACCCACTGCAGCTGTTCCATCTATGCTCCTTGCCGTGCTCTACCCACTAGCCAGCTTCTTGATTCCACTCAGTCACTGGCAGCACTTTGCTGGCCCTATGCTGAGCCAAGCTTTGGAGAAAGGTTTCTGCCACCCTGAGCCAGCAACAAGGTGCATGGCTGGCCAGCAGGAGAACTGACCCCGGGGCACATCTGAAGGGCACATCCATGCCATGAGCCAGATGTTTGGACAGGGGCATAATGTTAGCGCTTGCCATAGCAGTTTTTTTGTAGATAAACTCCTGTTAACATAGAATCTAGAAAGTCCTCCCCATGTCAGCCAGCAACATGTTTGGCAAAGACACTGTAGAAAGACAGAATTAGCAGCACAATTGTTTTCTGTGCTATCCTGATTGGAATTCTTCCATGATAGATATCTTTACCCCTCTTTGTGCTCTTTAGCTAGGCAGCCAGCCTTCAGAACAATGATGAGATACAAACATTGCCAAATGCTATTATTTCCCCTTTTCTATAATAATATAAATAATAGGCTTGGATTTTCTTACGTATGAATAAAAAAGTGCAACCTAGCTAGAACTAATGATAATGGAAATGCACTATCACTAATGGAACTGTAATCATTTCATAAGTAAGGCTGCCAACTGGCCAGTAAAAAAGTATCCAGTCACTTTAACAAAGATTTAATATAAAGAAAGGGGCAGCTGCAGTTTTTCATGGTATGGCATTAAATAATGTCTCCTGATAATTGATGCAGATCAAACTGATGTTAGGAGACCTGGAGGATCCAGTTTCAATGTTTCAAGCCTAGTCAAGGGAACATCGGTACTTTACCTGCATCTAATATCAGTACTTTACCTGCACTGGGTTTTAATACTAACAGTAGTCTAGCTAATATATGCAAATGTCTAAATGTCTTAACTGACCACAGAACAAAATATTGCAATGGATAAAAAACCCTCTGTTTGGACAGAAATACTTCCGGCATGGTATCTGGTACAGAAATTACTCTCAGTCATGGACTGAAGATGGCTGTGTGAAGGTTATTGGCAGTTTTGTGCAGGAAATCTCTTTTCGGCATGCTGCTGAAAAAGTACCTTTACTTTTCATCACATCTTTAAATAGCGTCATCTATAAACTGTGCTGGATATTGCAGTGCCCTCATCCAATTTTTCGGCAAACAAGAATTATTCATTTTTATTTCTGTAAAATTTTAAAGATGCAACCACCTCTTCTTCAGTAATAAACAATTCAGCATGGCTATTCAGGATACAAGCAGAGAAAGGTTCAGGTAGGCCATATGAGCTGTAAAGCTGTTTTCTTATTCAGCAAGCAGATGTGTGTTTATCTGCTTTTTGAATGACTCTTGCGTCCTCTCATTATCTGTGTGATTAAACACAGTTTAGCATGTTTCAAGGAAAAGCTAAGGCAAATTAAAGCTCCTAGTTCTGAGATCCTTAGATTGGCTCCTATTTATTATTTTAATTCTCATGTAAAAGGAAATCAAAGAATTATCTTCAGGCATGCTCATATCATTTATTGGCATAAAGTGGGTCAGCCAGAGCTGCAATTAGCTGGGCTCTGTCTATCCCTCTCTGTGCTGTGATTCTATTGGCTTCTTCAGAGCTATTCCCTATGTAAATGAGAGCAAATTATACCCAGTGTAGTCCTTTATGCCTGAACAACAGAGCTCACAGCTCAGCATAGAAGAGGAAGGGGGTTCAAATGGGTTTTGTGCTTTACCATTCTTGGAGAATGTAGGCATTAAGTTGCTTGTTGGGAAAAAATTTGAACAGCCTCACATTTGTTCTAACAGATACTGGCAGACAGTAAAGTAAAAAAACAACAACCCACCACAGGCCCCAGTAAAGGCTGTCTTCCATTTCATTTTACTTAACAGTCTTATTAGGTAGGAATAGAGACAGAAGAGCCTTAAATAACAAAAATGTCAGAGGAGAGAAAACATATTCTGTGAGATGAGGTCTTTATGGGAATGTTGGCTATTTTTTTTCCTGGGAGGACTCCCATGACTAAGAACTAAAAGCAGCAGGAGAAGATCTAATTTTCCAGATACAGAGGAAGACAGAAAAAACTTTATCTTAGATTTTTACTTGCTCTGTAAATGTTTTAAGGTACAAGTGTTTTGAAGGAGAAAAATGGCAAATCAGAAATTATTAGCTAATCAAAATTGTGTCCTGTAACATTTCTACAAAACCGTTAGGGTCTTGCGGGATCTTGAGGAGTTCCTCAGGGCCTATAAAACTAAGTTGTTCCACTGGGCCTTTGGGGAGGCTGGCCATGGATCTGTTTGCTGTCCCCCATGATGTCCCCCTCTGATTTCATCTCTACCATTCTTGGCCTTCTGCAAAGTCCCCTCCCGAGTTTGGGATTGGGTGCCACCAATAATTTCTCTGTGTTGCTGCTACTGTGTTTTAAATAATTTTAATGTTTATATGTTTATATTTTATCATTGTATATTGTGTGTTGCCTTTTTGGCCTTATTGTTCACTGCTCAGAGTCCTTCGGGTGTTGGGCGGTATAGGAAAAGTAATAAATAATAGTAATAATACTTCAAGGGGTGCTATGCTCGGGATCACTGCTTTATGCTAAGGTAGACCACTGGTCGATCTAGGTCTGCTTTCTCTATTCTGACTGGTGGTAGCCCTCTGTTTAGATTAGGAGTGCAACATCTGTTGTCCTTAGTGTAACCAACTCTGGCTAGGGAAATTTGTGGAGATGTGGGATACATACTATTTAGGGAAAAGAGAAAACTCCCTGGGAATATGACGGTATAGAATCGATCCTCCAGAGTTTCCATTTCTTGCAAAGGAATTTATCAAGTGGTGGGATTCAGCCTATTCGCACCAGTTCAGTAGAACCAGTAGCTAATTGTTTGTTTAATTCAGAGAACTAGTTGTAATCCTACCACTGAGTCCTTTCGGAACCAGTTGTTAAATTATTTGAATCCTACCACTGAATTTATCCCTGTAGTCTGGGGTTCAGTTGTAATTCTAGAAGAACATTAGACCCCACCTGGAGGTTAACAACTCCTGTAGGCCTCCACATGCCAGGGAAATACATAGTTCCCAATGCATGAGTGATCCAAATTTCAGTCAAAAGCAACCCTGGGGAAAACTAGTTCCTTTTCTGTGAAAATGTTCATGCACCTGATAATATATATCAATTCACATGAAGGTTTATAAGGGGGGAAATAGTAGCCCCCATGACTGGCACTTTGGTTTTATTTATTTAAAATATTTAACATGCTGCCTTTCATCATGATTCAAGGCATCTTCAAATAATAATTAAAACATTACAGATTCAAATCAAATCTCCCCCCCAACACCTCCCTTCATCCATTAAAAACAGCCTGCTGTTCTAATCCAAACATATGTAAGTTACTTTTTTAAAATTCTGGGTGCTCTGTATATGGAACTCCTTGTATATTGTGTAGTTAGTTCTTTTTTATTCAATGGATTGTGAGGAAGTGTATCCTGTATGTGTGTGGACATGACACATCTTCCTTGTCTTTTATCTCAGCACTTCAGGGATGAGGCGGCCTATAAGTTAAATAAATAAATGAATGAATGAATGAATGAATGAATGAATGAATGACTAAAAAAATTTAAAAAATTAAAAAATTAAAAAATCTAAAATGGTGTCCCCAAGTACAAAGAGCAAATGAATGGATGGTATAGTTGGAGGCTGTATTGATTACATTGATTACATCTATATAGGTATGTAGTTTTATAATTGTACAATAAGGAACATTGGCTTAAGGTGATTAAAGAATGTCACCTATAGAACTAGAAAGATTACTACAGCATTATTTTAAACCCTTACTAAATTATCAGGCTGCTGTGCTCATTTATCTTTCTATTTATTTAAAATGTTTATATACCACACAACAAGCTCTCAAGGTGGTTTAGTGCTTCATCAGTTGCTCCACAAGCTGGGTTGAGACTAAAATCTATTTACAGCTGAAACTGTGATGTTAAAAAAATATATTTCTGCTTTGTAAACTATAAAGTTCCTTCACCCAACCATTGATCAAAGAGATGGAAATACAGGCTGTCACAATGAATGGATGACTTGCATCTGGCTTGAATTTGATCTGATAGATTTGGTGCTTGCTTTCTAATTTCCACACAGCAATAATCTGTTGTGGTAGGCTGGTTGGCGGCTGTGGTAGAAGTTGATGTAAAACAGTCCATATATATCTGTATGATATATATCAAGTAAAAGTATCTTTGCTTTAAGTTGGCATATATAAAATTGAATGCACACAAGAATTAATTACATGGACTGCTTTGAATCAGATATTTTTTAAACCACTTTTGAACATGGCAATATATTGTACATATATTTTTGATTTGTATAACCTCTAGACATAAAGATGGGTGGATTGAGCAAGAATTTTTTTTGTAAAAGCTATTGTGAAATAGCATTGTGAAATTGCTAGAAGGGTTAGTTCATAGGTTCTCAGACTCATCTTTAGCTGTAGTTACGGGGTGACCATAATATCTACGGGCATGCTTTTACCATCAGTGATGGCAGAACGTTTCCCATTCTAAACATGTCAATGAAGCAACATGACCCATCTACAGATACTTGCATCTGTGGATTGAGGCCATAGAGAGAGAAGATTTTTTTCCAGCAAACTCAAGGGAGCCACAGGTTTTCAAAATTGAAAAAAATATATAAAAAATGTAAAAAGTTGTGGGTTACAAATCCCAAAACAAAAGGACATGATCTGCACACATCTACACACCAACTAAGTGGCCTTGGAGCAAAAAAAAGAACCCAGGTGATATTGCATGCCCTGATGCAGCCCACCATTGCCTATTATTTGAAGACTGATTGGCAGGGAGGAGAAATAAGCAGTGCTGAGATGCCTGTCAAGTTCATGGGATTTCCTCCTCACAAATCTTGCGGGTCCCCATTTGTACCAGTCTGTTATGGAAAAGTGAAAGTTCTGCATTTAGAAGACCAACTGACAGATTCTGTGGACTCATCTTGTGTTGGCTTGTGTTGGAAATTAATTATGATGGCACTTTAAAGACCTTATGGACATGGCATGGTGAGCTGCCCAGTAAGCTGATGGGATTCCATGCCAATAGGACACTTTATTCTTCTATTTGTATGGAATAGGGAATGTAAATCCTTTGTATTATTCCAGTTCATTCATTCACATTATGTTAGGAAAATGTTCATCCATAGACTGCCATATAATTCCACTAATGATAGTATTGTGTGGTAAAAAACCTTACACGTGCTGCATAGTACAGTATGGTGCAGTGGTTATGAGTGGTGGAGAACCAGGTTTGATTCCCACTCCTCCATATGAGTGGCAGATTCTTATCTGATAAACTGTATTTGTTTCCACACTTCTACACATGAAGCCTGCTAGGGGACCTTAGGCTAGTCATAGTTGTTCAGAATTCTTTCAGTCCCACCTACCTATAAATTGAATGAATGAATGAATGAATGAATGAATACCTCACAAAAGGTGTCTGATGTGGGGTGGAGAAAGGAAAGGAGTTTGTAAGCAACTTTGAGACTTATTACAGGAGGGGAAGGAAGGATATAAATCCAAACTCTTCTTCTACTACTACTTGTTGGTGTAGTCACATCTGATAATGTAGACCACTTGTTTTGAGAGAAGCATCACTGTCCCCAATGGGCAATCAATCCTCATCATCCTTGACAATCGATGGAAGTGTAAGAACACCATGCATAGAATATACTGAATTAAGATAATATCTCTATTTGAAAATGCCATTTGGAATGCCCATCTCATCATTTTAATAACCAGGAAAGCCATTTATGTGAGCAGTACAATGTGTGATGGATCTAAGTACTGTAACCAGGGATGTGTGTGATAGTTCTAAGGACCAGGCAGAGGAAGAAAAGTAAGTCTTAATCACTTACAGAGACTGAGAATGTGAGTGGCAGACAGGGAGTGGATGGAATTTTGCAAGGAGTGAGAGCTCGAAGGGCTACAACTGTGAATTCCAGAGCGAGCAGACATTTTTAGAGTATGTAATATATGTGGTTTTGGTGGAAAGGGAGTATTGGGGGAAGACAGCCCACACTTCTAGGGAGAGTACAATTCCTAGCCCAGGTTGTTAGAGCAGAGCTAGTTCATCTTCTGGACTGAGTGGGTAGAAATGAGGGAATTTAGTTAGAAAGTGTAGGTGTCAAAGAAGGACCATTCTCTTGTCATTAGGGGAAATTACCTTGTGTGTGGGAGAATTCCCATTCCAAGATCTTTAGAAGGATTTACTACAGTGAGGTAATCCTAAAGTTTAAGGAGTCTGAAGGGAAAGCAAGTTCGGGAAAATACTCCTTTCTGAATAGTTTACAGACACCAGAGTAACCACATGAACTTCAGGGCGCTAGTTTGTATATAATCTGAGAAACAGCTTGAAAGACTATCATATTTTAAAGGCATTAGGAACTTTGTAACAAACTGACATCTTTTCAAAAAGCCAATTGCCATCTGTGCTAAACTCTGAAATTCTTATATTTGTAAAAAAGCTGCTTCTTTCCTTGTTGACAATTTTCCTTCCTAACCTAATCCTCTGAAATTTTAATAAAGTTCTACTACTATCTGTTAAACTTTGAAGAAGCTTCTTCTGCTATTACCTTAGGTAAAACAGACAGCAAGAGTGAAAGGAGGGGGGCTCACCTTAGTTCCCTAAGCGAGTGCAAACATTTATTTTAAAGAGGAATAGGGTGGGACAATTGAAGAAAACCTCCAAAAACATGACCCCCTGCCTTCACAATGTGCAAAAAAACCTCCACCTTGTTTTTTTTATTTGGGTATTTTGGACCCCCCAAAAATCTGTCTTGCAAGTTCTCAATAAGATGTTCAAATTTGGGGTTTTCCCCCCAGAAATATTATTTTTAAAACATTTCATTATTCCCTATAAGAAAACTTTCTAAGTGGCTGTTTTGAAAAAAAAAAAGATGCAGGCACTAAAGTTTCAGCAAAACTGCTGGTGTTTTTCCTGTAAATAACCATCCCATTTCAAGTGTATTGGATCAAGTGGTCTAATCCTATGAGCCATTGAAGAGGTCTCCCTAAGCAATCTTCCATTATTTCCTGTGGAGGGAAAAAAATTCTTCCAAATTGCTTCCAAATAAAAGCCAAGTCTGCAGTCAGCGATCACTGGTCAAACCATGCCTACCATTGAGGTATCAACACAACATTCCTAACAGAACCATTGCACAACCTAGTAACCCCCATAGAACAAGAAATCAATGTGCCAAGCCAAGCCAAAATCAAGCCAGATTTTTTAAGTTCAGAAGAACCAGTGACAATGTCCAGATAGCTGCTGGACCCCAGAGCCATCATGGTGGTGCAAGCCCAACAGAAACAAACCAGAGAATCTCAGAAGTGGAAACTGAAGGGGGGGTGGTGATTTTGCAAGCCCAAAAGAAGCAATTGCACCATCCAAAAGCCCAGAAGAACCCAATGCCTCAACAAAAGTAGTTTCGAAGCCAGAAAATCTCTAAGGTAGAAACTGAATGAGGGCACATTTGCAAACCAAGCAGAAAGAATGGCAATGTATAGAATACCCACAAAACTCAGTGCTATTGTGGCAGTACAATGACTCAATTCACCCAGAAGAGAGAAGCAAATTGCCTCCTAGATGTGGTGCAGTAGACAAAATGCCAGCAGGCAAATTCTGAAGCCCTCTGGGATGCCGGCACCCGGCACCCGGCACCCAGTACCACATCAGAACTCCTGCACCACAGCCAGCCCCATTGGCACAGCAGAGATGGGTTGGAGGCATTCCTGCGGGTGGGGCCAACTGTAGCCAGCTTCCACCTGGCCATTAGAGCTAGGGATGCCAAAAGAGTGACATAATTCTATTCAGCCCTATGGAGGACTTTCAGGTGGCTGTTTTTTCTTTTTGGCTGTACCCCCAGCTGCCTGAAAGTCATCTGGAGGTAGTACAGCATCAGAGCTATTCCCAGCTCTGCAGTTGCCTCTGAAGTGGGTTGCCCATGTAACAGGACTAATGAGCATCCAAAGAATAACAGAACAAATCCAAGCAACTGTGGAGGGGAAGGGGATTTTGCAAGACAAGCAGAACTACTGTCAACGTACGGAATGTTCACTACAACCCAATGCCACCCACTGCAAGCTCAACAGGACCAATGCCACACTAGATTAATTGTGGCGATTCCCCTCCCCCTCCTGTGGCCCCGGCTGACAAGCTGTCCCACCGTCCCTTTCCGAGGTGATGGACTCCTCATCTGTGGCCCCGGTCTTTGGGGCTCTCAATGCAGTCAGCTGCCTAAACCACAGGGTGCTCCTCGAGGGGTGAGGACAGTCCTCACTTCCTGGGGTTCCTTCCTACTGGTGTTTGGGAGTGGCTGACCCCCTACTGGGGTCTGTTGCCACCTTCCCAGCCAGCCTCTCTCCCCTCCTTGGACTCCTCTCTTCCCCCTCCAAGGCACCTCCGCACTCCCCTTCGCTCTCTCTCAGTCCTCCTCCTTCTGCTCCTCCACTCTCTCTCACTCCTCCTCCTTCTGCTCCTCCACCCTCTCTCACTCCTCCTCCTTCTGCTCCTTCACTCTCTCTCACTCCTCCTCCCTCTGCTCCGTCGCTCTTTCTCTCTCTGGTCCACCTCCCTTCCCCCACGATGCTTTCCCCGACCTCCCTGGGCTCCCGCACAACCCTCCCACGCCCTGCTGCGGCCAGCCTCGCTCTCCCGGCGGTTCTCGCCTTTTGAAGGCTTCCCGGGTCTGCGGGGGCGTTCCCAGCTGCTCCGTCGTCCCGGCCGCGCCCCGTTGATTCTGAGAGGCACGGCAGCTGCCGGCTAAGCCGCAGCTGCTCCTCGTCGAGCCCATCGTCCGCCGGCTCCGCCCCCCCGCTGGCGCTTCTGCTGCGGGTCGGGGCGTTGCGCCGGCCGGCTGCCGTTGCGCTGGCGGCCCCACCCCCCGGCCATCGAAGTCCGGGGCGAGCCGGTGTGGCGACCCTTGGACATTAATGTTAAAGAACAAATCCAAGCACAGAGTGAGGAACAATGTAAAAACCACAAAGGGAACACAAAGCAACTTTGCAAAGACAAAAAAACCCTCCTGAAACTGATAAAGGCCCCTTCTGCAGAGCAAATGTATAACAGGTTACAGTCATGCTAAAGGAACCTGTTTTCCTGTTTTCCCATTTGGGTGCATTCCGTGCAGGCAGCGAGTGGAGGCCATGGAAGCGATCCAGGGTTGCTGTCACACCTTCACATGGAGACACTTCTCTCTTTTGTATTGTCCTGCAACACATGTGTATCTATGCAGGTAGGCTGGAATCAACTCCCATAGTCCTACTGATGTCCCATGGTATGACTGGCTGCACCTGGGTAGCTATGCAGCTGCAAGCCTCAAAATAAAAAAGGAAAAGGGACCTCCCCTGTAATGGTGGGGCAATGGCGGATGGCTTTTCCCTGACAGGGAGTGGAAGGGAGGGAAATAAAGTACCTCCTGCCTGGCCATTAGCTCAGAAGTGTCTCCAACCTAGGATTTTTTTAAAGGATAGCTTGTTTAGCGATTTTCAAAAAACCTTGGTTGGGGAAATAAAATGAAGCAGAGTTGTTTTGGGGGTGGGGCCTTGTCGAGTTCCCCTTATATAGTGTCCTACACCCGTGTTTCTTGGTCCGTGTAGAATGGGCCAAAGAAACTTGGAACAGAAAGAAGCAGCGTGGCAAACCCATTGAACTCCCCCAACATACAAAAAAAAGGAAGACAAGAAAAAAGATGGGGGGAAATGGGCCATAGGAGCCTGCAAGTTATTAACTCCCATTCTCCCTGGAAAACCACAAATATTTCTGGGGTTTTTGAGGGGGGTAGGGTTGGTGTCCTGAAAATTCCCAGACATATTTGAATGAGCCAAACATAATAGATAAATACCAATAAGTTATCTTGTTTCATGGCTACCAGGCAAGTCTAAAGATATATTAAAGGAATACTTATCCATTGGACATTGTCTGGAACTGTCACTAGCAACTGTTTTGATGCATTGTGCTCTGATTTTGATCTTAAAAGAAAGGACTTTTGGCACAAATGAGTAATCTTAACAAGGAGTACAACAGTTGATTAGCACTGGTCTTTTCAGGATTTATTGGCACTCTAAAGGAGAGTTTCAGATAAAACCTAAGTTCCTATAATGATCATATGTTGGTTCCATGCTTCCTCAAGGAGCTCAGATGGTTCTCCCAGTGTCCATGTATTTATCACAACAACCTCATATGGCAGTTTAGTCTGAGAGACATTGGCCACAATCTCCCAATAAATTTGAGGACTAAGTGGGAAGATTCAATTCAGTTGTTCCTCATTTCTGCCCCACATTTCTGCCCCTCATCTATCAGCAACTTTATCTGAATTCCTTCAACTGAAGGGGCAAGGAGAAGCCTTTGGCTGTTTCCGCACAGCCCAATAACAATGGTAAAAACACCGTCCCTGGGGCGTTGTTCACACAGCAGTGCTGTGCTTGTGCCGGCCAAGAAGCACAAAAACGCCACTTTTGAACCTCGCTCAACAAGGTTTTTCAAAAGCGCTGTCTTCCACTCGCTGCGGTGCGAACAGCAGCAGGTGGAAGGTGGCATTTCCCACCCACCTTCCCCAAACGGCTCTTACCTCCTGTCCCCTTCCATCATGTTGTGGAGGCCAGGGGACACACCTCCTGGCCTTCGACCCTAGAGTCGTTGCTCTGGCCATGGGGCGTGTCCCCTGGCCTCCACAACGCAACAGAAGGGAACAGGAGGTAAGAGCCATTGGCCATGTGAATGGAAGTCCATGTGAACGGTCCCAGAGGGTGCATCAGCATAAACTATGCTGATGCACCCCCGCTCAGCTGGCCATGTGGAAATGGCCTTTCCTTGAACAGGTAAGGAAAGGAAGTCACTATGAAGGGTAGTTGATGTATTTGTGGAGGATGCCTTAATGATATTACTAAGTACTGTCAAGTGCATAGAGTTCTCTTCGGCTGTTTCCACACAGGTGAATAACAGCGCCCTAGGGACGGTGAAAACACCGACCCTGGGGTGCTGTTCGCACAGGTGCTGCTCATTGAGCAAGGTTTTTGAAAAGCGCCATCTTCCCACCGGTGCGGTGCAAACAGCAACAGTGGGAAAATGCCGCTTTTCCCATCTCCTCCACTAACCTTCCCATCCAGCACTGATCTGGAGGGACACGCCCACACCCCTGGAAGTCGGAGGGCCGTGTGGGCGTGTCCCTCCAGCCCTCCAGAGCAGCGCTGGACGGGAAAGTCAGTAGAGGAGCCGAACCGGAGTCACCTCTCTGGTTTGGTGGAACTTCGGGGCTGCTTGCACGCTACCATGCAAGCAGTCCCCGAGCCTGCACCGGCATAATTTATGCTGGTGGAGGTGCGTTTCTGCCGCCATGCGGAAACAGCCTTCATTTCCCCTACAATGTGAACAAACTGTGTAATCATCCTTAGTAGCAGCATCTCCCACAAAAAATGGCATGGAATAAGTATGCAGTATGCAAAAAGGGTGGAAGGCACTACTCAGTATTTATCGCATCAGTGTGTCATTTGAGTTTGCCAGGGCAAGGAGATAGTAGCATTGCTATCATAGCCTGTGGGCAGAATTGGAGGAGAGCATCATGCTTTGAATCTTTTAAGGATCCCAACTCTATTTCCTTATTAATATTTATGCATAATTCTGTTAATACTAATGGAACTTGTTGCACATTTAGCAGAGAAATGAGCTACTATTTACTTTAACATTTCCTCATCTATTTAATTATACAGCAAAAAAAGTAAAGCAGAAAGGCAAAATTAGCTTTAATATTTTAAATTCTTTTCAGTAACGTACATTTCTGTTAGCCAATGAAGAGATGATAAAACTAATTGCCATTTCAACACACTCATCTCTTTGAGTTAGACTTTTCTGTGGTTCTGTTCTGACCTTTAACTCAGTAGATTAGGAAAAAAAGAGACGGTTGTCCTAAAAATGTTTAGTTATCCCCCACCATCCCATGAGTAATCGATAAATAATGTTTGGGGTGACTGCAAGGATAATTGCAGCTATACTGCTAATAGATTCAGGACTTGTGGAACACAAATTATAGGTCAGTGTGGTTTGTGTTTTACTATTTCTGCAGTGATAAAAGAAATTGCTGTTAATTACAAGGTTATTACCATACTTAATTCTGATAATTCCAGGCAATCATACAGTGTATAGAAGCACAAATTATATTATTTTTATTCTTTCAGCAAGGTGGTAGTATCGTAGTTATATCATTAGCTTCAGGAATGCTGCAATTTTAGCTAATGAATTAAATTTACAGCTTTATTATGGGTACACAGAGATTGCAAATTTGGCTTGAGATGTTAAACAGTCCTCTTCTGCATGATTTACTAATCTACATATTCTTCTTTGTAAACAGGATAACTAATATTTCAGCACATTAAACTTGAACTATTCCTCCTCCCGTTCTGGCAACATATGGAGCATGTCTAATTACCTCACATGGAGATGGGTTGTGTGTATGATTTGGAGGTGGACCCAGTGGTGGGATTCAGCAGGTTTGCACCACTTCGGCAGAACCGGTTGCTAAAATGGTGCTGGTAAACAACCAGTTGTTAAATTATTTGAATCCGAACATCGGAACCGGTTGTTAAATTATTTGAATCCCACCGCTGGGTGGACCCTTAGGAAGATAGAATTTGGGAAGGGAGCGACCTCAGTGACGTATAATACCATTAAGTTCATCCTCCAAAGCAGCCATTTTCACCAGCATAGTTGATCTCTGTAGTCTGGAGATCAGTACTCCGTAGTCTGGAAATCAGTTGTAATCCATTTCCAGGCCTCTCTTGGAGACTGGCATCCCTAACTGAACCTTTGAGAAAATGTTCTGATTCTGTATATACATGATCATTCCTGATGACAGCTATGTTTTTCTATAGCAACAACAGAAAACAGGAGTTCAAGAGCAACTTAGACTACCCTGGAATAAATTATGTTACCTTCTAAGGTGTCACTGGGTCCTGTTTACATGAGCTGTTTGGTGATTTGAGGCTGTGTCTGCAGGCTGGGGTATGCATGGATGAATTCAGGCAGGGAAATATTGGCTCAATTATTTAATGGATTTAATGGACATTAGTTTGGACTCTCCCTTTACTTTCTAATGTATTGAGGGTGGGGGTGAGGAAAAACAAGTAGTGTTGATTGTTAGTGAGACACTAAATGTTCTGTCTTCCCTGATCTCAACTGAAAATTATTTCAGAAATTTAATAGATCCCTGAAAGATAATATTAAAATGATTTTTGTGCTCTCAGTATTCAAATAAACATTCCAGTCCCTATTATTATTTCAAAAGAGCAGAGGCTAACTGGCAGGGAGTCCTTACTTACATTCTCTCACTGAGTTAATACTAATATAGATGAATGTTGAGTTGTTCTATTATAATTTTGATTTGAAGGGGATTTTTGCCTAGCATGCTTGACTGTAATCAGTTTCATTCTGTATCAAAATAAAATATGAAATGTTAACCTGTTATTTTGAAATGTAGCATTAACCTCCCTTCTGCTCGTCTAATAAAACAGAGCTCTGACATACTGTGAGAAATGTAAAAGATCGATACACCGACATAAAAAAGGTGAACTAATAAGAAAAGTCTGGAATACAACATCTATACACTTTGCCCAAACACTGATTGTCTTTTATGGTGGGAAGTGAGGGGATAGTAATGGCAGTGTGCAAATTGCAAAATCACAAAAGGACAATGAGGGTAAGGGGGAAATGTGCAAAGCAATGTGAGGGAGTGTGTGGGGGTGGGTAAGACTAGGCAGGCTGACTGTGTGTGGAGGGAAGAGGTCTGGGGCAAAGCTGTGCCCACTAGCAAATCTGTTCCACTCTAGCAGTGAAGCAAAATTAAAATTATGGATTTGCTTACTGAGGAGAGAATAGAAAGTGAAATCATGACTAGAGGAAATATGTCTGTACAAAAAATATTGCCACAGCAGACATTCAGGGCACCTAGCAGCTGAAGCTGGGCTGGGTCTGTACTGGTGAGACTGTGCTGGTGGAGGAGAGACTGAATACAGATGTTAGACAGAGATGGGAGGTTCTTTAACCCCTCCCCCACTGTCACTGTACATATGAGAAATTGACCTCCCAATCTCTTGATCAGTGCACTTAGGGAAGCGGGAAGGAGCAAACAGCATGAAGGGGGAGTGATGGGGAAGGTGTGCAAAGCAGTGCAAGGAAGTGGCAAAGGCTGGCCAACAGCATGAAGGAGGAGTGACAGGGAAAGCGTGGAAAGTAGTGCAAGGGAGTGGCACAGACTGATCATCAGCAAAGAGAAGATGTATGAGGCAAAGCTGTGCCCACTGGCAAATCTGTCACATTCTGATGGTGAAACAAGATTTAAATCATGCTGTAAGTGGTTTTGCTTACCGTGGAGAGAGTGGAAAGTGAAAGTGAGGCTCCAGAAAATACATCCATACAAGAAATCTTGCTGCAGTGAACACTGGCCTCCACTAGACAGCAAAGACATTTCATGTAATTGGCGAATGAATATTTTCAGCCCATGCCCCACCCACTCTTATTTCTGGAGTTGGTTTCTTTGGCAATGAGTCTCCATGTATCTCTTTGTTGCATTGTATCAAATGATTCCTTAGATCATTTTATTACTCAAAGACAATTTGAAATAGAGAGATGATTCAGAAGTGGTGTTGCAATTGCTGATTTCTTTTGGTATACAGGATTTTGGTTTCAAGTTGAAAAATGTATATTTTTCATTAATTTGCTACAATTGGCATTGGGATTCATTTTTATTTGTTGAGCTTTCCTAGGAAAGTGATTAAACATGGATGTTAAAATTTACCATGTAAGTTCATGACCTTAATAGTGATGAGACATTTTAGTATAAGAAGGATTAGTACTTAAATAACATTCTGGAAAGGATTTATGGCTTTCTTGATCAAAAAGCCATTGCTTTTTGATTATGGTAAAATCAGTATGAATTCTATCAGGATCAAGATTACACTTCAGGTCAATGCAGTTGTTTTCTTGCTATAAGCGTTTTTTAAATCATATTTCTTAAAATGTCTATTTTTGTTTAATGACAAAAAATACAAGGCTTTTATTGTTTATAAAGTGAAAAGAAGACATTGTTCTTGCATGAATGTCTGTGGAGCTTCTCTACTTTAAAAACATTGATTTTGAAGAAGAGTATTGCCTTTATTCAGTGAAGGATTTGAGTAGCAATCACTCTTGTATACATTATTTTGCATATTCATGTTGCCTGATAATTGTATGTCACTTAAACAAGGGCAATTTTTAGGACTACTTCAGTATTTAAGCACTGTAAATTGGGGACCAAGGCAGGAATCTCTTGCCTGCCAGAAAAGAAATGATTTATCATTCTAAGAAAGGAAATGTGGTACAAATGGATCGAGGCATAAAAAATATAGTAACCCAAGTTTGCATTTCAGAGATATATTGAAGCATTGGCCAGATCCCTTTGGAGTTTTCTTCAGTTTTGACATTCCTTTCATATTGACTTTTTTCTCATGTCTTCAAAACAACGAACTAAAGCTCATATATGAACATCTGTTCAGCACTATAATTGTTACAGTGACCTGTGCATCTAAAATTTAAATTAGCCATCATTTTACTGACATATTTTAAGCAAAACATCTTTGTACTTTAAATAACCTCAAATGAGTACTAAAGCTTAGAATATTCTTTAACACAGAACAAAAATTAAATGCATTTAAGTTAAATGGACATTTTAACAGAATGAAGCAGCCCTTGAGCACATAACCATACTGATTTGGAGAGCTCAGCTTCAGGTAAAGATTTCAGGTAGCCAATACTAGGCTTGGAGATTCGGGTGCACCGAATCCCAGATTTGGCCCAAATCTGGGCACATTTGGGCATATTTGGGCCAAAATTGCCCCAAATATGTCCTGCCCCAATATGAACAAATCTGAATGCAAGGCATTCAGGCTTTTGGGGTGTTCTTTTTTTTTTTTTTGCATTTTGGCTTGCAGGGGATGCATTTTAGAGCTATCAGCACCACTATTTCAGAGTCTCATCTGGAGACTGTCCTGATGATGTCACCCATGTTTGGTGAAGTTTGGTTTAGGGGGTTCAAAATTATGGACCCCCAAAGTGGGTGCCCCATCCCCTATTGTTTCCAATGGGAGCAAAATGGAGATTGGGGCTAACCCTTTGAGGGTCCATAACATTGGTTTCCCTGAATCAAACTTCACCAATCTCAGGTGGTATCATCAGGACAGTCTCCAGATGAGACCCTGAAAGTTTGGTATTGCTAACTTTACAAATGCACCCCTGACAGGTTTCCCAAGAAATTGCCCAAGATTCTCTGCTCTGCAGTGCCTTGGCTCCATTGTACCCAATGAGGAATTTCTGTGCAGGAGGCACATTTTTGAAGATAGAGGCACCAGACTTTCAAGGTGGCTTTAGGTGGCCCTCCTGGTAATAGCATCCAGTCTTGGTGAACTTTGCTTCTGGGGGCGGTGGGGGGCAGGTTGAGAGAGTTCTGAGAGAACTCAGCCAGCAGGCTTCATGTGTAGGAGTGGGGAAACAAAATAAGCCTTTTGGGGGGCCATAAAATTGAACCCTCAGAAGCAAAGTTCACCAAGACTGGATGCTATTACCTGGAGGTTTGCCTCTGCATAATGTGTGAAATGAATTTAACAGCTTATGACACTATCCCTTATAATGATTCCATGTAGATTTATAGAACAAGAGCGATAATTTTGTTTCTTCTGTCTAGTGACTTTCTGGAATCTTAAAATCGTGAATGTCAAGGAATGACACACCATCATTGGTTTTAAAATATAAAAGAAATGTTGTGAATAAGCTTTGGCTTCCTGTTAATAAATGTAATTCTCCTTGACTTAACAAAGTGAACATATTACCATGTCAAAACATCCTTAAACCAGTCAATTGTTGATGAACAATGTTCCTTTATTGCAGGTCAGAATGGTTCCTTTATTGCAGGTCAGAATAGTCCAGAACAGTACAAAGATGTGTCTGGCTGTTCCAGCCAGGACGTATCTATTTTAAAGCAACCAGCATGCCCATTCCCCCCACCCACCATACAACCATCCCACAGCTGCACTACAGACCAAAGTATTTGGCCTTCACTAGCTGAGCGGAGGAGAAATAAGCAGTCAGGAAGCAACAAAAGAATAGTTTCACACAGCAGATTCCCACAGAGCAGAATTCCCATCCCCCAGTAAGGCCACACCCTTAATTAGAGATTATTGTATTGGGGAAAACCATTGCTGAACTATGTGGGTTATCCTCAACTCCAATCACTTAATCATTTATGTTGTATCATAGTTTAATGAGATATCTTGCCTGATATTTTTAATAATTAACATGCTTATTTTATGTTTACTATAACTAGTTGTTAATGTGAAAATTATTGTGTTCATATAACTAGCATTTTTTAGGAAATAAGAGTAACTAGAGGCAGGAGATCTTTGTATTGATTCTCACTGCCATTCTGTGATAACTGTCAACAACTACTACCCATAAATTATCTCAAGTATTAAATATTATTGGTAATAAGATAATCAGTATTAGATCATTTTAAATTAGCTTGTGTCCTTAAGTCTTTATCTAAATAATTACAGACTCCTCTGTAACACTCACTTATATCATCTTGTCTTTGGATGATACTTCAAGCAGGAGATTGTGAGTTAGATGGCAGTCAGTGTGACCAGGGCTGCTCTGCATAAATAACATTCCCCATTCCCACTGCACTCTTTTGTTACACTCACACTGGTGCCCTTGTGAGTCAGACACTATGGAGTCAAAGTGGGGACTGCAGTGAGAGGCATCCTAATTCTGTCTAGGGTTACCAGGTGTCCTGCTATTACAGGAGGCCTATGTTGGCAATCCTAGTTGCCCACCAACCCTCCAAGTGTCAGCAGGATTTTTTTTTATGGCAGCATCAGCTGAACTGCTGTGTCACTTCTGGGAAAAACTCAGAAGTGAAAGAAGTGAGCCAAAAGAGTTGTTTTAGAAATTCTCTGCAACTCAATAATTTTATGTCACAAATTCCCAGCAATTCCTAGAGCTACCATATATCACTTAAGAGTTTTACTTGGAAGTGACATAGGGCTGCAGCTACTATTACTCCCCCCCCCATTTCTCTGCCCAAACACTCCTTCCAAACTATCCCACCAGTTGCCAGGCATGCCGTGCCAACCTTAGGACATACCTTAAGTGATTATAGTTAGGGGGAGTATCATATGTTTTATCACTACTCACAGTTAGGCTGATTATGCACAACGTGTTTCCTCATGATGGGGCGAATGCCTGTCACAGCAAGATTTTTTTGATTGGATCTGTTTCCTCAGTCCCTGCTTTCACTTTCCATGTTGTCTGTAGTAAGCAAGACCACTTTTAGCATGGCTTTTAATTTACTTTGCTGCCAGAGCAGGAAAATTTGCCAGTGAGCTTTGCTCTGGAGATTTCCCCTCCACCCATGGCTAGCCTTCCCTGTCCCTCACACCACTTTGCAGGCCTTCTCCTTTGCCCCCATTCCATGTTGCAGCTACTTCAAATAACAGAAAAGAAGCTAATTCACACAACACCAATCTCTAATTCTCTGGATATTTCAAGTTACCAATATAAAGAGAGCTTGGAAATTACAAGTCTCTGTTTTATGGTGATAGTAGTACAAGCAGCAGGAGGTGTTGTGTGGAGGGGAGGGGAGGGGATGGAAGAGAATGTCTTCTTTAAGATGGTCTCCTTCCTTAGCAGCCTGTAGTCAAGGGAATTGATTAACCTCTTTCATTGGGCAGGGGGAGGATTACTTTTGGAAAAGTAATAGTGATATAAGTGTAGCTCAAAGAGCTAAGCCAGCAGTCTTGACTATCAAGTGTAATGAAATCTTTGCCTTTAAGAATCACTTGATGGGTGGAGTTAAGAGAACCAGGCCTGGAAAGTGCCGAAAAACTCCAGGAAAAGGAGGGAGTGCCTACTTGCATGTAAACAGAGAAACGTGAGGAGAGCCCTATGCAGACACACTGCACAGAGAAGAGTCCTGAGGTAAGCCTTCCATGTGTAATGGGCATTAGTTTAGTTTTTGCATGACATTTCAACCAAGCCAAAGTATTTTGCCTGCATTGTTGCAGCAAAATATGAGACTACAAATGTGAGGCTTCCTGTCAAACATTTGCCACCCATATTGTGGAACTTCCTGTTTCAGTGAACATTGGAAACTGTTGGAAATTTATTTATTTGTTTGTTTGTTTGTTTGTTTGTCTGAGAGTCTGTGATTGCCCCCAGTCACCCAATGAACTTCCATGGCAAAGAAGGGATTCAAACCTAGATCTCCCAGATCCTTGTCCAACATTCTAATCCCTATATAACATTGAAAAGAAATGTCATTGTTCAAAATATTTTTCAAGTAACAGGAAACTTAACTTTTACATATGAGCTGGTAAGTTAATTGTGTGACAGTTGTGAAAATGATTGAAGTTACAGCTTCTCAGTACCATCCTAACAACAACCTTCCTGGAAGTAAACCACATTAACTAGACCTTGGTATGGTGCTGAGTAGACCTTTGTAGGATTTGTAGGATTGTTCTCTCTATTTCTGATGGCCACGTGTTAATAAAATATCAAAAATAATTACTTCAAAGCTTTATAACAACAGCTAATATTACTAATCTCTCTACTGTGAGAAACTTTCTCATATTGTATACTGAGGTGTATTCAGATACCAAGCCTAATTCTATGTTTGGGGTAGAAAATGTCACACTAAATAAAAAGATTGTAGAACCCAAATACTCAGACCCTAAGCCTGGCAGCAGCCTCTGCTTGACTTGATACCAAGGATCTGAATTTGGACTAGTGGTATTTAACCATATGGATTCAGTTGCACGTGTCCAAGTAGCCAAGTTGCAGGTGACATCACAGGGCACCTGTTGAATATCATCAATAGCTCCCTTGAGCAAGGAGTTTTTCCGGGTGGGTTGAAGGAGGCAGTGGTCCGCCCACTCTTAAAAAGACCATCATTAGAGCCTGGAGATCTGGCCAATTACCACCCCATTTCCTCCGGGACCGGACCCAGCAAGTGTGGTGCGGGGACCAAGCCTCCCACTTCAGTGCGGTGTGCCCCAGGACGCGCTGTTGTCCCCGCTATTATTTAACATCTATATGCGACCCCTTGCTCAGTTGGTACGGAGCTTTGGGCTGACCTGTCATCAGTACGCTGATGACACTCAGCTCATTCTGTTGATGGAGAGGGGAACAGTCATCACCCCTGTGGCTCTCCAGCATTGTTTGGAGGCGGTTGCTGGTTGGTTGAAGCAGAGCAGGTTGAAACTTGCTGTGATGGAGATCCTCTGGCTGGGGCGGGAAGGAGGGGTGGGGGATTTCCAGCCGTCGGTGTGGGAGGGGGCTACATTGGCACCGGCCTCCTCTGTTCGTAGCCTGGGGGTCCACCTGGATTCGTCTCTTTCAATGGAGACCCAAGTGGCCCATGTAACCCGGGTTGCGTTTTTCCATCTTCGCCAAGCCCGGCGGCTGGCCCCCTTCCTCTCTCAAATGGACCTGGCCACTGTGATTCATGCAACGGTCACCTCCAGGCTGGATTATTGCAACTCGCTCTACACAGGCTTTCCCTTGCATCTGATTCGGAAACTAAAACTGGTCCAGAATGCGGCGGCACGTCTGCTCACAGGAGGTGCCGCTAGAGACCATATTTCACCTGTGTTATGCCGTCTGCACTGGTTACCGATTGAATTCCGAATCATTTTCAAGGTGCTGGGTTTGACCTTTAAGGCCTTGCACGGCCTGGGACCTCTGTACCTACGGGACCGTCTTGCCCCACATGTCCCAAATCGGCCTCTGCACTCAGAAGAGGCAAATTTGCCTGGTGATCCCTGGCCCCCTCAATGATGCGGCTGGCCTCCCACCTGGAGCCAGAGCTTTTACAGCTCAGGTTCCTGCCTGGTGGAATGCTCTACCTCCAGCTCACGTGGGCCATCTCTTAAGAGGATCTTAATGAATTCCTCGCGAGGAGCCTGCAAGACAGAGCTGTTCCACCGGGCTTTTTGGGGGGAGTCCGGCCGCTGATGCCCCCCTCCTCCTTTTCATAACATCTGTGGACCCTGCTGTTTCCTCTCTCCCCTTCCCCTCCCCCCTTTTTGTTAGGGGATTTCTAGTAGGATGACATCAGTATATTTGATTAGGATGCTGCATTTTAATGGGGTTGATTTTAACATATAGAGCCATATTTAATTATTATTTACTGATTTTATCTGTGCTCTATCTATTGTTTTGTTCACCACCCTGAGCCCTTTGGGGGAGGGCGGTTTATAAATACAATCAACAACAACAACAACAACAACAACAACAACAAGAACAACAACAACAACAACAACAACAACAACAACAACAACAACAACAACAACAACAACAACAACAACAACAACAATAATAATAATAATAATAATAATAATAATAATAATAATAATAATAATAATAATAATAATAATAATAATAATAATAATAATAATATGTGAAAAGGCTGTTGTCACTCCCTGCTTGTGGACTTTCAGAAAGCTTAAGACCATTCCTAGAAAGTGGCTCTTTCTACACAAATCTCCTAAAATGATTTTTTCCTCTCTTTTTTTAGTTCAGTGTTGAATTGATTCTTCAGTCCTTCACAGCCTCATGCTGCTTTCTTGTATACTCAATGCTTCAAAGATTGCCCTACCCACCAAGTAAAACGACAAGCAGAGAAATGCTGCAAATAAACAGGCACGGGGGAACTAAGTGAGCTCAGAAAATGGTGCCTAGAAGGAAGTCCAGGGAAGCAGAGAAGTGAGGGAAACGTGGTTAACAGATCGCACAGCAACTGAAGACATTTTCAAAGTATTACAGCCAGAGAATCGTTTTAAAAGGCAATTCATGTAAAACTCCTTGAAGCTGTAAATAAAATGTTTTTTTGGGGTAAAAACAATGTAGAAATGTGGAGGAAACTTTTTGTTCCCTGCCTCAAGATGTTTTGAATGAATTGTTTTTTAAAAAGATTCTCTGGCTGAAATATTTTGAAAATGTCTTCAGTTGCTATGTGATTTATTTTAAATTGTGCAGCAAAGTCAACTGACTACTGACCTAGATGAATCCTTGCTCTGTCAAGCAATGTTCTTTCAAAGTTCTTTGTGAGTTCTAACGACAAAGGGTGAATACAGATTATCATTTATTTATTATTTTTCAAGCAGTGATTTTCTAATGGTAAATAAGTAACTATCTGATAAGTCAGTAATATTTGCCAACCTTTAAAGTGTTGAGAATAATCTCACAGTTGGCTGATATTTGATTACAATAAATGAAATAAATTTGAAAATGTAAGAAGAATTTCATTAGACAGGTACCTGACAAGAAATGTGGGAAAGTAAGGGAGTGATGATATTCTAGTATTGTAGAGGTTACCAATTTTAATAAGTCAGTGACCAACCATAGCTGCACAGCATGATTGAAATTAAATGCACATGTATAGTAGCATTGAAAGCTTCTGAACAGCATGCATCCTGCACAACATGAACCTTACCATAGCTGTGGACAATTCAGAAGTAGTGGTGGAGAATGCCAGTTTTATACTGTGCAGAATGCAATCTGAGTGGAAGCCTCTGGGCACTGTTAAGTGTTTTTCCTAGCACTGAGAAGGTTATATTATAATACTCCCATGTTTATGTGATCATTTACAGAAATTACATTTTTGTCATCAATTTTATCAGTATATACTATGTATAAACTTTCAATACACTGAACAGAGAGCAGAGAAGTCATTTACTAGAAAGTATTTTTTAAAAGTTTTACATTTTCAGTTTAGCCACTCTTGTAATGCATGCAGAATATATTCATCTGCTAGATTACCTGACGGCATGCAGCCACCCTATAACAAGTAAAATGGGTATCACAGTACTGCTTAAGTACAACACTAAATTTTAAGTTCTTTCCTTATTTTAAAACTCCTATTTTAAACATACTGTGTTGGGTACAGTGACTGTCTGGAAGAAGATTCCTCACTTGTGTATGCATGTAAAGTGTCATGAAGTTGCAGCTAACTTATGGCAACCCCAGCAAGGGGCTTTCAAAGCGAGAAAGAAGCAGTGGTGGTTTGCTGTCACTTTCCTCTGTGGAGGTCTCCTTTTAGATACCAACCCTGCTTAGCTTCCAAGATTTAACAGGACAGAGCTACACCATGCTGCCTTCCCTCATTCCTCATTTGGTAGAAGGGAATTCTTACAATCAGTCTATTAGCGTTAATAATAGCGAATGATTGGTCTTTACTGCATGTTAAGCCTCACTATTTTTGCATATGGCATCTTTGACTTTATTTCTTACAGAATCTTATATCTGTTTTAAATGAATATGCCTAAGCCTAAGGTTTCCCAACTTCATCTTCCTGTATCTTTCTAAATCATTGCCAGAAGAAACACTATGGAACAAACTCTCTGGACACTTATCTGAATAGTTCTCAGTAGTGTGAAAGGATGTGACATCACCTTTGTTTACATTTGAGAAATTACCCTTTCGTGCATGGAAACTGGAGCTCCTATCCACTGTGATAAAGAATTCTAGATAAAGAAGGCAAACAAATGTAATGCATTTTAAAATGCTCCTTATCTCTCTGAATGGGAACTTGGGTTATTTTGTTAATATATATGAAATTGAATTATGGGTTGCTTAAATAAATGTAAATAAAATTATTCTTGCCCTGAAGTATGTGGACAGGGCTTCTAAAAATAATATTTTATTTATTCATCCTTTTAATCAATTATTTCAGCTAAAACCTTCCATCCCTTAGTGTGAAAGGAAATGAGAAAACTCCTGCCAGTCATGACAGTGACAGAATGAGCCTACAATGAGAGAATGAAATGTCCCGTCAGTAGAATGGAACTTTTCTGCCTCCCCCTACAAATGCAGCTTAACGATCTCATAACATGCTGCTCTCAGGGCATGAAGCCCCAAGAAACAATGTGGGGGAGGTCTGCAGCACAGAATCAGTAAAAAATTCTCCTTCCCTTCCACTAGCAGACAGATTGTCCTGATGATACCACCTGAGTTTTGTGAAGTTTGATTTAGGGGGCCCAAAGTTATGGACACTCAAAGGGGTATCCCCCATCTCCTGTTAGCTCCCATCGGAAACAAGGGTGATGGGGTACCCATTTTGAGGGTCCATAACTTTGAACCCCCTAAACCAACTTCACCAAACTCAGTTGGTTTCATCAGAAGAGTTTCCGGATGATACCTGGAAATTTTGGTGCTGCTAGCTTTAAAAATGCACCCCCTGCAAGCCAAAACGCAAACCCCCCCCCAAAATACCAAAAAAAGCCTGAATACTTTGCATTCAGATTCGTTCATATTGAGGCAGGACACATTCCGGCCAATTTTGGGACAAATCCGGGATTCAATGCACCTGAATCTCCAAGCCTAGTATAGAACACTTCAGCTCAGTTACTATTGAGAGCTAGGCAAAGCATAACATCACACCCATTGTGCAGTCACTCCATTGATTACTGAACATTTACTAGGTTTAATTCAAGATTTTGGTTGTGACCTACAAAGTCTTTAATAGCCTTGAACCATAAACTTGCAGGAATGGTTTTCCCATTATGCTGTTCTGTGCCAGCTTTGTTTATCTAAGGCAGGGGTAGGGAACCTGCGGCTCTCCAGATGTTCAGGAACTACAATTCCCATCAGCCCCTGTCAGCATGGCCATGCTGGCAGGGGCTGATGGGAATTGTAGTTCCTGAACATCTGGAGAGCCGCAGGTTCCCTACCCCTGATCTAAGGCCTCTTCTGCACGTGCAGAATAATGCACTTTCAATGCACTTTCAATGTACTTTGCAACTGGATTTTACGGTGCGGAATAGGAACAATGTGTAACAGACTTCCTTCTGTGATACACCTCTGAAGATGCCAGCCACAGATGCAGGTGAAACGTTAGGAACAAGATCCACCAGACCACAGCCACACAGCCCAGAAAACCCACCACAACCAATTGTGAAAGTGGATTGAAAGTGCATTATTCTGAATGTGGGATGGCCTGAGTAAAGCCTTCTGAAGCCACCGCCTAGCGAACAGGCATTTCCTGTGATGGCTCCCACATTGTGGAACAGCTTGCCTGATGTACTCAAGAAGTCCCCAACACTTCTATCATGTTGTATAATGTGCAAAACAAATGTTCAGGAGGGTTTTTTAAAAAAAAGGATTTAGAACTATCATATAATGAAATAGCTCAGGAAGTCACCTTTATACAGAAACAAGAAGAATAAGAATTGTTTTTATACCATACTTTTCTTTACATTTGAGGAGTTTCGAAGCATCTTACAATCACCTTCCCTTCCCCTTCCCACAACAGGTACTTTGTGAGGTAGGACTGCTGTGCATTGCAATAATACTGCATGCTTCACCCTGCTTTTGTCATATTTTCTACCTTTGTAACCTGCTTTCTGCATTACGGTTTATAATGCCTTAAGAAAAAATATTGTTTTAAAATTCCATAACCCTAGTCCTACTGGATATTTTACATTGTCTAGTTGTATTATTTTTCATATTTTGTAATCCATGTGGAATAACAAGAAAGGCAGGCAATAAATAAACAAAATGAAATAGTATAAATGAAAATAATCCTCAAGAAATGTGTTAACATTTCATTAAAGGTAATGGGTTGAAAACAGGGTATACCTTGTCAAAAATATACTGCAGTCATTAAAATCAAAGCCAGATAGAAGGCAGTGTGCAGGGTATGGTTATTTACGTCCATAACCCTGAATGCTTAAAATCCTCCTCTTTCTCTTTCATCTGGAGGTGTTAACTTCAGCTAGTCCCATTTACTAAGTGCCAAGCTTAATCCAGAATGGGATACTCTGCCTGCTCTTGACTCTGTTTGCCTTTTCTTGAGTGTTCCCGCTTCTGTTCCCACTTAAGGTGACATTTCAGACAGATTGACAAGTATCAAAAGCTGTGATAAGAATTTGACTCATGTTATATGGACAGACATACATTCAATAAGAAACACAAAGTCAAATATAACTTTGTCCTGGTGGAATGGAATGTTGTTTTTAGTACAAGTCTTGCATTTTCCCCAGGGTACATTTTCACCTTTCCAGGGGCCCTTTTTCTTATGTTATCTCAGCATAAGATAAAAGTGCTGTATATATTTTGTTCCCTTTAAGACTTTTAATGCTGATTTATATTCTGAATTAATATGTCTGTAGGAGGAGGTTGCTCTAAACATCAGTGGTGATGGAATTCTCAATATGATGCAAGAGATACGAGCACTGATTTTCTGAATTCTTTATTTGAAAAACATATGCAATGGACCTTGGAACTCAATCAGGACAACAAAGCTGGGGTATGTTTTCCTCGTAGCCCCTTCCTTGAGTATAAATTGTATCTTGACATTCAGATCCTCTGAAGATGCCAGCCACAGATGCAGGCGAAACGTCAGGAGAGAATGCTGCTAGAACACGGCCATACAGCCCGGAAACCACACAGCACCCAAATGTATCTTGACATTCCTGTTAAATTTCTAGGGATGGTCGGGGTGGTAGGAATACAGGCACTATAAAGGTCATTGTGTTTTATTTGATTTGTCCACAGGCCTAATAACAGCTTTTAATTTTGAGTGGCAGGATAGTGCTGTATTCACTTAAAGGCAACTGCTTTGAAATTTAAAAGGGTGTCAGGAGATGTATGTATATATCTCACACTCACTAATTGGTAGCCAGTCTAGGGGAAGGTGAAGGGACTCGGGGAATTGGTGTGGATTCATGCTGACATGGGTACCTCACCAGCACAAGTGGCAAATTTGACAGTGGAGGGAGCAAAGAGGGATGTGAGCAGGCACTGCACAACTCAGTGGCACTTGACCTAGAAGTGGGCTGAGGCCTCAGGCCTGCACCAGCCTAAACCTAGCCACTGATGCAGTTGGGGGAAAGCTAGGGGTATTTCGGCGAGAGGAAAAGCTAACAGTGATGAGTTTCCACAGGACTTTCAGTCTGGAAATGCCCCTGATATAGTCCTCAGACTTATGCCACCCAAAAGGGTGGCCTAAGACCATTTTGGGCTATGGAGGGCTGTCAGATGGCTGGGGTTTTTCTGTTTTTTGATGCCTCCCCACACTGCCTAGAAGCCCTCTGGAGGTGGTAAGGTGGTATAGCAGTGACATTGTCCCCGATCTCTGGGCCCTACGGATTGACCTGTATTTGTATCCCACTTTTCTTCATAACTGAAGATGGTTTACAAATTGTAGTTAACAATGTCATAATTTAAAATATTCAAAGTAAGATCTCATTTAGTTGGCCTCCACACAAAAGATGTCTGCAGCCTATTTCTCATAAAAACCCTTGGCACACAAAATGGTGTTACAGTGCCTTCTGAAAATTTCTACAGTCAAAAAAATATATAGGCTGTGGTTGATGCCTTTAGTGTGAGAACAGCCACTAGTGGCATAGTGGTTAAGAGCAGATGTACTCTAATCTGAAGGAACCGGATTTGATTCCCTGCTCTGCCGCTTGAGCTGTGGAGGCTTATCTGGGAAATTCAGATTAACCTGTGCACTCCAACACATGCCAACTGGGCGACCTTGGGATAGTCACTGCTTTTTGGAGCTCTCTCAGCCCCACCCATCTCACAGGGTGTTTGTTGTGGGGGTGGGGGAGATGAGAAAGAAGATTATAAGCCCCTTTGAGTCTCCTACAGGAGAGGAAGAGGGGATATAAATCCAAACTCCTCCTCCTCCTCCTCCTCCTCTTCTTCTTCTCTGGCACTATTCCTTTCAAGTGTAGATTGCTTCTTTCCTTCCCGTTTTCTCACCTCCAAAACACAGTTACACACACAGAGACAATCTCTCTCTGTCTCTGTCACTCTCTGTCCTCCATCTTGGCACATGAAGGCATGATGCAAGCCTTCTATCTCCTTCCATCCTAGTTAGTTGGGCCTTTTCCGCACCGGCGGAATAGAGCGCCCCAGGGACAGCAAAAACACTGTCCCTGGGGAAGCATTCGCACAGAAGGAGCTGCTGTGAACTGTCTTGGCTGCCACGGAGCGGTGTGAAGCCGGCGCTTTAAACCTTGCTCATCGAGTGAGGTTTTTGAAAAGCACCATCTTCCCACCGGCGTGATGCGAACTGCACCGCTGGGAAGACACCGTTTCCCCCCTCCCCTCCACTTACCGTATCATCCAGCGTCGCTCTGGAGGGCTGGGGAACATGCCCACACTTCCCTTCAACCTCCAAGGGTCGAAGGCAGTGGGGGCGTGTCCCTCCAGCCCTCCAGAGCAGCACTAGATGTGACGGTGAGTGGAGGGGGCCAATGTAGAGGCGGGAGAGAAAGTCGGGGCTGCTTGCACGCTGCTGTGCAAGCAGTCCTTGAGCCTGCACCGGCACAATTCTTGCTGGTGGAGGGGCGTTTCCATGTGTGTGCGGAAACAGCCTAAGACTAGATTAGGAAACTATATTCACTCTATCCTATCCAGAAATTGAATTCCTGCAATGAATGAAGTGTTTTAGTTTGAATAGATAAAAGAGGCTCCATGCAATTTGTTCTTAGCACACCCACAGAGATCAGATCAGCTTTGCTGCACACAGTAGCCTTTGTGCACTTTGCTAATTTCAGATTTAGCATGCAAAATCTAACAAAAGTGACTCACATTCAGCCAAATATCACATTTTAACTTTGCATGCTTTGTTGACTGAAATTTTCATTCCTTTACTTACTAGTTGTAGTCCAGAGAAACTCTCCATACCCAGTAGAACTTAAATTAAAACCTCTCTTGGGCTCTCTCACCCTACTCTGTGCTTCACAGCAGATGCATCTTAAAACTCTCTGGAGTTCAGAAAAAGCAATTTCTAACATTCCTGTGTGTTCATGAAAGGATGTGCTGAATCACAGCCATCGTTTATATATTTTTTAAAGTAAGCAGTTGTAAAACTGTGCCAGGAGCAGATGATGAGTTTAGGCTTTGTGCAATCAGCATGCTCTCTTCATGATTCCCTCACATACTTTTCCAGGACTGACTCAAGGAGTGTCAAATAGACTGGATCGCAGCAGAGTTTTCTTTGTGAAGAGCACAGAAGACAAGTACCAAGGAAAAGCAATTTAGACTGAATGGTTGGTCAGAATAAACTTCAGGAAAGGTGGCAGAAGCAAATGTTTTCCCTGCAGAATATGTGCCAGAAAAGAAACACAAACCCCGGTTGAAGTTATTAGTTTTATTTTATTTTTATTTTTAATATAAATGTTAATGCAAAAGACACAAAAAACTATAGTAAAAACTTGGTAAAAATACAAAGGCAGAATAACAAACAGGAAAAGTTACAGTTCATACATCATTAAGAAAATAGAATGTCAGTATATATCTATATTCAGCATGCAGTCCTAAGTAGAAGTGTGTCCTACCAAGCTCATTGACAGCAGTGGATCAAGAAGAGTGTAACACAGTTTAAGACTTGAACTATAAAGCATTTAATAATTGTCCTCACCATTAAATTTAAAACAGAATACACACACATAAAACTATTACAGTAAATTCAACACAATGTTAGCACTGTTACGGAAGCACACAGAACAGGAGCACAAAGCTGTACCTAGTGTAAAGTAACAAGTTTTTTCCTCTTATTCTTTTGTGAAAATTAAAGAAATTATTCATATTCCACCTACAGAAAAAAATCATATGAGCACAGTAAGGAAGATTTCAGTAGCTTTTCAAAATTATCTTGTTATTTGTCATTTCTTCCTAGTTTACCTTTTAAAAGTATACATAGGGATGGATTTTTCTTCTTTTTATCATGGCATTTAGAGCATTCAGGGTTTATTGCCAAGAGCAGAGGTAGCAAAGGATGAATTAGATGAAAAAAAATCATCGCAGGATCATTATCCTGTGCATACTTTGAAATACAATGTCTAGAAGCCATTCTGCTAATGACTGTCCATATTTGAATGAAGCACTTAATTACTAGAAAGAAAGTTGCTAGGAAACAAAACTGTCTGATCTTCAATGAAGAATATCCCCATTGTTGGATATTTCATGAGTTTCTGTATGCTTCCTCTCTCTTCCTGCTGCCTTCCGTATTTCAATCTGATTCAGACCTGGCCTAGGGATAGTGATGGTCTTGATTGCCTTGTTTAATTTTGCTGGAACTGGGAATTAATCTCTGCAGATTTTCATGTAAGTCTTGGCAGTTGTTGTGACAGGAGAGCTACTCTTACCCGGTTCTAGAAAGTGATTCCGGGGCACTGCTATTCAACTAAATTGTATTTATGTAGTGGAATCCTGCTGTCCCCATTTTGTTTAATCTCAACATGAAACTGCTGGGAGAAAGCACCTGCTGAGTACAGTGGCTCCAATATGGAAATGACAGGTCTATTTCATCGTATGATCTGAGTCGTGTGGGTCTGTGGAGGTTCTGAATGAATGTCTGCAGAAGGCAATGGGATGGATGAGGGACAATAAACTGAAGCTCCATATCAATTAAACTGCTGTTGGTTAATGACAAGGAATCAACCTATTCTGTAGGTTGTAGGAGCACGATGCAAGATTGGAGCGCCAAGGAGGACACTGAAGCATGAGGACAGGATGGAGACAAAGAAGGAGCAGGAGGCACAGGCGGTGGAAGGCAAGGCAGGGAGGCAGAGGAGAAGGCATAGGCAATGGAGGAGACACATAGGATAAAGTGGAGTGTCTGGGGAGCCTATGTCATGTTCTTTAGCTGCCTCCTGCTTAACACTGAGCACTGCCACCATGGGCCTCAAGTGCTTCTCATTGGACCCTGAACTGAAGGGGAAGCCCTTGCACCTTGGCACCACTGCCAACGCCGTCTATTCCATAATACTCCTGGCTGCTGGCTTCTCACTGCTCATTGTCAGTAGGAGCACGATGCAAGTTTGGAGATGCTGCATGATCCTGCTCTTCAGTTGGAGGTTCAGATTTATTCCATGGCAGGTAGTAGCAGCTTTGGCTAATGCATGAATTGCGGCTGTTCCTCAGAATTGCAGCCAAGATGACCCTTTACTGCAATGATTACTGTAATGTGTCTGGCTTTGAAAACTGTCTAGAAAATTAAGTTGGCTCAAAATGTGGCAGCCAAGCTAATGGCATGGACTGGTTACAAAGATTATATTATATTGTGCTAAAGTATCTGCATGAGCTGCCCCTTTGTTTCCAGACACAACTAAAAGGACTGATTCCTACCTTTATATTTTGGGGCTCAGGTACTTAAAACACTGCTTCCTTCCCTCCATGCTAGGTACAACCTTCTTTTCAAGCTCCATTTTTTTGTTCCCATGCCTGCAGAGGTGATGTGAGTGGCAATCAGAGATTGTGCTTTTCAGTGGTGGTGCCTCATCTTGTGGTTCAATTTAAACATCTAGTTTACTGTTCATTAGGCTCCAGGCAAAAACAAAATCTTTTACATAGTTATTTAAGAACTACAAAGAGTCCCTGGACAAAGATTCTGCCTGGGCCACCCATCACATAATTAAAGAACATCTAAAGAAACACGAAAGTAAGAAGCAAAAGAAGAAATAAATAACATGTTACTCATAGGTTACACATGTGCAACTGTCCTCACACTTACGAGAACCAGACTCAGGGTTCAAGACATTAAGCCTATGTAAATACAGATGCAGGTTGGAATGAGATTCCTCAGGAAGGAAAACAAGATACTTGTCCTTAACTAGGGTGCAAGGAAGGCAGTGACAGTGACAATTAACAGTATTTTTTGCAATACTTTGGCAAAGTAAGTCAAAAAAATCTTAGTGACAACAGTAATTCCATAATTCAGATATGTTTTGCCCATGGCAAGTCCAAAGGAAAATGCCTGGGGAAGGGCGTAAATGTGCATGTCCCTGGAGAGTGGGAAGGATCAGCTGAAAGAGAAGGAAGAAAGTGGGTGAGAAATCTTTAGCTGGAAAGGGAAGTGGAGACAAATACTTGGGGACATGAGATATGGCAAGGCTTGATAAGCATTGGAAGACAAGCTGGCAGGAGCTGGGAGAAACCAGGAGATAGGAGGGTAGCTGGGCAGCAGAGCAGATGGCAGCAGTAAAGTCAGAAGAAGTGTAGGAGAAAGGCATCCAGCAGTTGTAGTCTAAGTATGGTTGCCAGGTCCAAGTTGAAAAACCCTTGGAGATTTAGGGATGGAGCCTGAGGAGGGCAGGACCTCAGTGGGGTACACTGCCATGGTCTCCACCTTCTAAAGCATCCACTTTCTCTAGGGGAGCTCACCTTTGTTGTGTGGAGGTGTGCTGTAATTCTAGAGGATCTCCAGCTCGCACTTGGACGCTGGCATCCCTAAGTCTGGGGTTGGGTTAGCTGGCTCAAGGAAGGGAGAGAGAGAATAACAAAGGAGGTGATTAAAAACATACTCCTCTGTGAGGGTAGATTTAACAATAGTAGCGGCACATTGGGATGAAAAACCTAACCTTTAAAGCTGATTGCAATTTAGGATATTTATTCCGTGTTTCCCATCAGTATTGGCCTTCAAGCATAATCTTGCCAACAATTTCTCTGGAGCCATGTGCTGATTTTGACAAGGGAAATTCCTAACATCTTCATGTTTCATTCCCATGAGAACCTGATCATTTCATTCTGGGTCCAATGGGCTGTTGCAGCTGAAAATCTGTCACTCAACACCTCTGTAATGGCTTAGAACTGGAGAATCCCATTATATTCTATTCTGTCCTCTTTACTGAGGGCCCAGATCTGAATTCCTCGTGGAATGATTCCCTCTCCTCCACATAGATGGCAGACTCTAGTCTGGTGAGCCATATTTAATTCCCCACTTTTTCACATGAAACCTGATGGGTGACCTTGGGCTAGTCACAGTTCTCTCTCAGAACTCTCTCAGCTCCATCTACCTCACAGGGTGCCTGTCGTTGGGAGGGGGGAAAGTCAATTGTAAGCCACTTTGGTAAAGTGAGAAAAGGTAGAGAAAAGTGAGGTATAAAAACCAATTCTTTTTTTCCTTACTATTTTCTTAAATAATTTTCCTTGGTTTTGCTTTATGCTGTTATTGTGCTGTTATCTTGAGTTGTTTCAGAATTTTTTTACATTTTCTCTTTCTAAAATGTTTTAACATTTAAAAGGTTTGTGCTTGGAGGGGTTTTCAAGTTTTTACTATTTCAAAATATTTATCTTTTTCATTCTTTTGGTTCTGGTTTTATAGTTGTTCTTTTATAACTGTCCATGTAGTATTTTTGGTGTGAATAGTTTTGTGGAATTTTGAGGTATTCCTGTTGGCTATTAAAATTTTGACTATTGCAGCAGATTCTGAAGGAAAATTCTGGATAGGGAAAGGTTTAAGTAGCATAAACACAAGGTTAGTTTAGTTTGGATTCACTGGCTTGACATTGGTTCTGTTGGGTTTGCCACATTGGCTTGCAAGTCTGCTGGTATTCTCTGATTCGATTTTGGTTTTATTGAGTTTGTCAGTTCTGTTTCCATTTGAAGACTCTTTGGAAAGTGACTACTTGTGTATTCAGCTATTGGTTTTTAATTTTTTTGCAAAATAGCAAATCACTTCTGTTTATCTCCCCCTAATTGTGGTATTTATATTCTTACTGAAATCAGAATTGGTAAATACCAATTTTTCTCTCCTCTGAAGTCCTGAAATTAATGTTCCTGGCTCAGTCTCTCAGGTGTGCTGGCATCTCCCTTATATATAAGAACATAATGAAGCACGTGGACAGCATGACCCCTTAAACACCTAGAGCAACCTGGCCACTGAGAATTTTGAGCTCCTAGTTACTCATTTCAGTGGCAATTATGTCAACTAAACTGCAGGTTGCTATACTTTATACAAAGAAATGAGGTGAGAGAAGTTGAACTGAAGACTATAGTTAATCCTAAATATATTTACTTGAAATTCATGAAATAGAATTTGCTTCCAATTATGTGTTCTTAAAGTTTTAAAGTCACTGACACATCCTTTTTCCAACTTCAGCTGCATGAAGATGGATCTCAGCACATGGAACATGTTTCAAATTTAGATGAAAATAAACTTTATTTCCTGAATGAAAAATCAAGCCCCACAAAATGAACAGCATTACTGTTGCATTAAGGAGTGTTATTACAACAGGGATCTGTTTAACAATGGTCTTGGAGTATTTCAAGACATGTTTTTCTGTGGAATAAATAACTGTGGAATAAATAACTTGTCCAAGTTATTACTAAGTTTTTCTTTATTTAGCACACAGTAAGTTTGGCACTGAGGCACCTGGAGCTGTCCCTGCACTGCCTGTCTTGACAGTGACATAGCTACATCCGTGAAGACTCTTTGTGCTCCTGCCAAATCACAGGGAAATGAGAATAGGCTATAGAGAGGCAGTACCAGACACCATGCCTCCAGCAAACCACTAAGAGCCCTTTATAACTTGAGTCCTAGTGACCAATTTGGAATGGTAACAGAACATTATCTGGGGACAGGGTTTGCAGCTGTTCTTTACCTTGAGGTCTTTAGCAGAGATCTGGAAAGAAAAGGAAGGAAAGAGACATAGCAAACTTCAGAAAGAGGTCAAGCCAGGAGAAAAATTCTAAGGGGACAGACCACGAGACACAGAGATAAAACATTGTTTTCCTAATTGTAAGGAAAGAAGGCAGAATTGGAGTTTATTAAAAACCAATTTGAGGGACTTGGAACAGTCCAGACTAGGGTTGCGATTCGGGTAGCCTGAATCGCCAAATATGCCCAAATAGGGGCTGATTCGGGCATATTCAGGCCACATTCGGCTCGAATACAGTGGCGCCGAATATGAGCTGATATTTACATTCAGGATTCGGTGGCATTCAAGGATCATTTAAACAATCCCTGCATGCAGATTATTCCCAGGGCAAGGGATATGTGCGGACTCTTCAGTTTGTTGTGACCTGTCTTTAAACTAAAGAGTCCACCCCCTCCTCTGCTGCATGTGGGGATTGTTAAAAGGGACTCTCGAATGCAGCTGATTCCTGGGGGAAGTGGGGACCTTTCAGTTCCATTTCCCCCCTCCCCGGACCCTTCTCAGCATTGCTGACTGAGTGCTGGGCTGCTTTGGACTCTCCTAAGCAACCCAGCACTCAACATTGCTGAAAAGGGTGCGGGATGAGGGGGAAAATGGGACAGAAAGCAAGTATTTTAATCCCATCTCTCCTGGCACCCTTCCCAGCATTGCTGACTGAGTGCTGGGCTGCTTTGGACTCTTCTAAGCAACCCAGCACTCAGCATTGCTTGGAAGGATGCAGGGTGGGGGTGGGGAATGTTTTAAAGAAAGAAAAAAACTAAAGGATCCATGACCACGACCACCACAACAACCACCACCAACAGCATCTGAATAGAAGTAGCCTGGCCAGATTGCCCTCACCTATTGCCCTTGCTATCTACATTGTTACTCACTTGCCAGGCCACTTCTATTCAGATACCCTCACTTATTGACCTTTACTCACAGGTACATATACTCCACAGACCAGGTGATCAGGAGCAACAGCCGCAGAAGGCCATTGCGTTCACATCCTACATGTGAGCTCCCAAAGGCACCTGGTGGGCCACTGCGAGTAGCAGAGAGCTGGACTAGATGGACTTTGGTCTGATCCAGCTGGCTTGTTCTTATGTTCTTATGTTCTTACTTGCTTTCCTTTCCTACTATCAGAGGCTCTGAAGATGCCAGCCACAGATCCAGGCGAAACGTCAGGAGAGAATGCTGCTAGAACTCGGCCATATAGCCCGGAAACCACACAGCACCCCAGTGATTCCAGCCATGAAAGCCTTTGACAATACATTTTACTGTAATCTTTTTTCCGAATATCCTGTGAGAACCTTTCTCCCTGTAATTTATACCCATTAATATGAGTCCTATTTTCTGCTGCCAACAGGAATAGCTCCCTGCTTTCCTCTAAGTGTCAGCCCTTCAAATACTTAAAGAGCACAATCATGTCCCCCCTTAATCTCCTGTTCTCCAAACTGAACTTCCCAAGTCCCTCAGTCTTTACTCATAGGGCTTGGTTCCTGGCCCCTGATCATGCTCATCACTCTCGTCTTCATGCTTCATTCCGTCCTGTGGTAGGATTGTGTGAAATTACATTTTCATTCAGCAAGGCAGGATTTTTTTTGAGGACTATATTGAACACTTGTAACTGGACTCTAGAAAATAAAAGCACAGATCTACAGATATACCAAACCAAATTTAGATAAAAATGGATACAGACAACCATTTGGTTACTTTCAGCCTTAAAAATTGTCCGTTCATGGAAACATTGTGATGTGAGTCAAGAATGGACAAAGGACTCCGTTTGGGTCTAAGGCTTGCCAAGGTGGTCTAGCATTACATCTTTCTTTTATGGAGGTAGTGACTTCAAAGTCACAAAACTAGTCTTTTGCTCTAGTGTCATCCACATTAAAAATGTTCTTCATGGTAAGGAGTCCCAGTGTTCGTCTGTCGTGTAAAATTGACTTTTTCCCTAAAAATGTTTCCTGCAGTTTGAATTGTTCTGTTATAAATGGCTGTGAGATTCTCCCTCCCCCCAAACCCCACAGAATTGTTCAGTGGCTCATTTATTTATGTTTTGTTGTAGCATTGTTATGATTTTATTGTAGGTTGTATGCTTTTATTCTGGCTTGTAACCTGCTTAGAGTAGTGTATGGATGATAGTGAATGTGGCATATAAATATTTAAATGAATAAATAACACCTTCAGCAATCTCAGAGGTACATTTTGAATCTTCAGAGAATGTAGAAGTTGGCAAGGCTAGAGACACCCATATTGTATTGTTTTTGTGAGTAGACAATTCCCATGGGCAAAATAAGTTGCTGAAAGTATACCAATAGACTGGGACTCAGTCAATACACTTCTGTTGAACAAACCTTGAAAAAAACAAAACAGAGACTTATAAAAAAGTGTATGCCTTTTGTTACAACCCATAATTCCTGGGTAAAAGGATATAGCTAGTTCAGAAAACTGCAGTCCATAAATAGTTGACTTTCCCTGGTCTTTTGGTCTAGAAATCCTATCTCATACTAGTTGCTCAAATCTAGCTTAATTTGCATAATTTAAAAATTTCATGCATACCAACCACAATAATTTGGGACATTTTCCACTAACTGCATTGTAGTTGATCCTTACAGGTGTCATAAATACTGAGGGTAGGCCTGACCTGGATAGCCCCAGACTAGACTGATTTAATCAGATATCAGAAGCTAACCAGGGTATTTGGATGGGAGTCCTCCAAGGACTACCAGGGTCATGATATGAAGGCAGACAATGGCTAACCACCTCCAAAAGTCTCTTGCCTTTGAAAGACCATGTCAGATGTGACTTGAAAGCAAAAAAAAAAAACCCTCACAGTGGGAAGACATCTGCCTATTTGCTCATAGTAGTATAATAATGGCTCCTTCCACACAAATCCCCTAAAATATTTCAAAAACGTTTTCAATCCCTCCTCTTAATAATTATCCCTTTACAAAGTTATATGTCTGCAGTCACCACCTCAAAGCAATTCTTGGCCACCATTATGTGAGCCTCCCCCAGTTTGGAGTTCTGGGTTGAATTGAGGCTTCAATGCTTAATAGTCACATTCTGTGTTCTGTACTCCTCATATACTTGTTACTTCAAAGATTGCTCCGCCCAAATAAAATAACAAACAGAAATGCTGCAATAAAGTGGCGAGAGGGCACCAAAGTTCAGGGGAACAGAGAAGCATGGGAAACATAGTAAATAGACCACACAGCAACTTAAGACGTTTTCAAAATGTTTCAGCAAGAAAATTGTTTTAAAAGGGATTAATTTAAAATGTTTTGAGGCTGGAAATAATACATTTGGGAGTAAAAACCATACAGGACTCCATGGAAGAAAATATTTATTTCTTGCCTCAAAACGTTTGGAAAGGTTTGTTAATAAAGGGCCATAATGGTGTTATCCTCACTGGCGATTAATCCTGGGATAGTCAACCGAAATATCCAGGTTCCCTCGAGATCTCCTCACAGCTGAACTGAGGAACACAGATCAGTCCCGTTTCTGGTGCTCCTCCCACCCTTTATTATGGGATTTTCCAGAACCTGCTTGTATATGCATCTTTTTGAAAAAAACACTCCAATGGGAGCTAATAGGAGATGCATTGAGAAAACAAAATTGCATGATCTAGAGCCATTAATTAAGCGAGACCTTTTGGCACTCAAGATGTTACATGGACTACAGACAATTCCCATCAGCCCCTGCCAATTAGGCCATGCTGGCAGCAGGGGCTGATGGGAATTGTAGTCCATAACATCTGGAGTGCCAAAGGTTCGCCACCACTGATCTAGAGGCTTTCCCCATTCACCTTCTGCTGCGCGCTGCTCTACCAGCGCCCCCACTCAGCGTCTTTCGCGTCATTCCCTGGCCCAGCTCTTACAGGAGTTTCCCCGCGACCCGTGCTCTCGCGGCGGGGTCACATCAAAAGATGCCGTTTTTGCTGAGGTGGTGCAGGGAATGGCAGCTGTCCCGAGAGGGGCCTGCGTGGTTGTCATGCCCTTGCAGAAGTGGGGGAGGCTGCCAGCTGGACCCCACGCTACTTTCCCGGAGTAGCGCACAGCAGAAGGTAAGTGGGGAAAGCCCCCTACAGTTCTAGATAATTCTAATTCTAAAGCCCCCTACAGTTCTAGATAATTCTAATAAAATTTACTATTTATATTAAACTGAAAGTCACTCTGTTGATTGAATTACTATACTTAAGTGAAATAGCCATGACAGACTGCCATTTTCTCACATCTTTTACCTGCCTTGTTTCTCTGAGAACATATGAAATCACATTTGGAAGGACTCATGGATGTAGGTAAGGGGGGGGTTCTCGGGTTTGAAAACCCCCCCATTCATGTCCGAAGCTCCGCCCACCCGTTTGTGGGTTTTAAAAACATTTTAGTGCTTTTTTGGGTTTTGGCCTGCAGGGGGCGGATTGTTTGGGCTAGCAGCACCAAACTTTCAGGGATTGTTTCAGGGACTCTCCTGATGACACTACCAGGGTTTGGTGAGGTTTGGTTCAGGGGGTCCAAAGTTATGGACTCCCAAACGTGGTGCCCCATCCTCCATTGTTTCCAATGGGAGCTAAAAGAAGATGGGGGCTACACTTTTGAGGGGCCATAACTTTGGACCCCCTGAACCATACTTCGCCAAACCTGGGATGTATTATCAGGAGAGTCTCTTATTGATACCACCCAGGTTTGGTGAAGTATGGTTCAGGGGGTCCAAAGCTATGGACTCCCAAAGGAAGTGCCCCATCCTCCATTGTTTTCAATGGGAGCTAATAGAAGATGAAGGCTACATCTTTGAGGGTCCATAACTTTGGACATCCTGAACCAAACTTCACCAAACCTGGCATTTACTATCAGGAGAGTCTCTTATTGATACCACCCAGGTTTTGTGAAGTTTGGTCCGGGGGCCCCCAAAGCTATGGACTCCCAAAGGGGGTGCCCCATCCCCCATTGTTTCCAATGGGAGCTAATAGGAGATGGGGCTACACCTTTGAGGGTCCATAACTTTGGACCCCCTGAACCAAACTTCACCAAACCTGGGTGGTATCAATAGGAGAGACTCCTAAAAATACCCTGAAAGTTTGGTGCTTCTAGATTAACCATTGCACCCCTGACAGCAGGCACCCCCCAAATTTCCCCAGATTCTTTTTTTAAATCCACCCCCTTCAGCATGGATTTAAAGAGAATCTGAGGTCCTCGGTTTAGAAGAAGAAGAAGAGTTTGGATTTATATCCCCACTTTCTCTCCTGTAGGAGACTCAAAGGGGCTTACAATCTCCTTGCCCTTGTTCCCTCACAACAAAACCCTGTGAGGTGGGTGGGGCTGAGAGAGCTCCAAAAAGCTGTGACTAGCCCAAGGTCACCCAGCTGGCGTTTGTGGGAGTGCACAGGCTAATCTGAATCCCCCAGATAAGCCTCCACAGCTCAAGGGGCAGACCAGGGAATCAAACCCAGTTCCTCCAGATTAGAATGCACCTGCTCTTAACCACTACGCCACATTGAAAGTGATGCTGTTTCAGGGTGGGGGATAATCCACCCCAAAACAGCATCACTTTCAATGTTGTTTAACTAGGGACCCCAGATTCTCCCTTTAAGGTGAATTTAAAAGGAGAATTTGGGCTCTCTAGTTTAAACACCATTGAAAGTGATGCTGTTTGGGGGTGGATTCCAGCCCGGGGGGGCGGAAAACTCAGATTTTGCACCAGGCTCCATTTTCCCTCTATGCCTCTGCCCAGAGGGGAGGGGCAGGAGAAGGCAGGGCAGGAGAGTCTGCCATCCCTGACTGCTTTTATAAGCGCTAGGCCAGGGGCGGGGCTTGGGGAGGTGTGGCCATGCCCTAGGGGCAGGTTGGGGTGTGGCCCCACCCCCGAAACCCACCATAAAAATCTATACCTATGTCCCTGGAAGGACTATAGTTAGTTGCAGTGTACTATCAGCAGTGGCCACAAAGGAAATATAATGGTCACAAATAGCAGCCACTGATGTGTGGCAATTGAGTGGGAGAAGGACCCATTCCCATACAGTCAGGCATCATAAGATGGCATGAGAAGCAGAAGCCATCCGTTTATGTGGGCCTTCTCTCAATTTCCACTCTACATTGGCAGCCATTTTTTTAAACTACCAAACTACTTCATCCGAAGCCGCAATGTTATATGAGAAGGATGATCTGGGGCCTGGAGACTAAGCCCCATGACAAAGGCTAGAGAACAGAAGATAGAACATGGACATGATTGCTGTCTTCTCCCCGTGTTTTTTTCAGGCTGTGAATGCCTTTTCCAATGGTGCAGACTGAAAAGTCTGATGGTGTCACTGAAAAGTGTGATGTAAGTCGCTCTCCCCTGGCACCCTTGCCACCAACTGCCTTTTTGGAGACAGTGCTGCAGTTTCCACCCTGGCCAATGTGCCACCGCCTCCCCCACTTTGGACTGGGCTTCCTCACAGGTCCAATGTGTCCCAGCAAACCTCCATGGCAAAGCAGAGATTAGAACCTGGAGCCTACCTAATCCTAGTCCAACAGTTTAAAGAAAAATATCACAGTTTATCTCATTGTTATCTTTATCATTCAGTTTTCGTCTACCAGATGCTAACTAGTCAGCAGAGCTATTGTTTGTTTACTCTTCACTGTTCATGTAAACATCAATCATACACTTAAAGGAGGAAGCAAGTTTATGTCTAGCTTGATGACTCGGCAGAACATTTGCTTTGTTTTACCTCTAGAAGTTCAAGAGCTAAATGGCAGGCAATGAAGTGTTGTTGTTTTTAAAAAGGAATACTAAATATTTCAGGAAGTCGACTCATACCTTAACCTGATTAGCAGTCACAAAAAAAAAAGACTGCCTAATAAGGATGGCATCCCTAATTATACCTTAATTATTTAAACAGTTTCATGTATATGAGTGCATTTTCCCATGACAAATTGTAAAGGAAACATACATATAATATTCCTGAGCTTTGAAAAGGTTAGCTGATAGTCAGCCTCATTAATTTTGATGGAAATTGAAGCTGATACTATTGTTGTTGTTCTTTGATCATTGTTTGTATTTTACTGATGGTTGTGAGGTAATTTGTTCTTTTATAAACCACTGAGAGTTGTGCTTTGTAGTTGTACTTGTGTGTATAATTAACCCAGTTCCCTAACAGGAGCAAAATTTGTGTTTTTGAACCTTTCATCTTTTCTCTCAGTGGGTAACCACTACTTATTGCCACTTGGGCTGCGCTCTCCCTGAACTTCTTCAAGAAGTATTGTTTATTTTTATTTATTTGTTTATATATTAGATTTTAGAACCGCCCACCCCCAAAGGGCACTGGGCGGTGTACATCAAACCAGAATCAACAATACACACAATAAATAAATTGAGTTCAATTAAAAGCAAATTAAAACTCTATAAAAACATAGCAGCATACATTGTCTTGAAATTATATCCCTGAAATGGAATAGTGGAAGCAAAACAATGGACGCAAAACAGTGGACAATTTCAAATTTCAGGAAAGGTATCCATTCCAGTATGTGGGATTATTTATTTATTTATAAATGCAGCATATTACGTACTCCAGGTGCTCACTTAGAAAGGATTTCCCAAAATATTCACTTCCACTTGATTTATTACCTATTTACTGTTTTCACTGCTCATCTCTGGCCATCTGCGCAAACATTCTATGGGCAAACCAGCCCCTCAGTCCACAGACATGCTGCACAAACATTCTAAGGGTGACAGTTAAACCCCACCAGCTTTATGTCCTTCACCAACTACACTCTACCACCGCCCTCCACAACGCATGTGAACCTATTTGAAAACAAACCCATCAGTCCACAGACAGGCTGTGAAGAAATGTGCTGCATGTCACCCCAAAGTTCACAAACAAGCTGCAAAGAAGTATGCTGAATGTCACCCCGAAGTTAACAGACAGGCTGTGAAAAAGTACTCCTCCACCCAGCCTCACGTTAACAATGCCGCTACAGCCAAATACTATCAAAATAGATTACAAACCACACTATCACCTTGGACTACTAAACATTTGTCAGGTTTTGCATATGGACATCAGATTGATTACTGTGCAGACAAGTTTACTGCTCTCGGCCTCCAATCACCCTGTGCTTGGTGTCGTGCTCTGAAGTGGCGGGATGAGTCCCCAGGAATGTGCTGCAGTGGCGGTACAGTCCAGCTCCCTGCCCTTCAACCCTACCCTAAACCTCTTCACAGCCTTCTCACTCATCAGCATCCAATGGCAGAACACTTCCTTTCTGCATCCCGAAAATACAATGGCTGCTTCCAAATAACGTTTTTTGGAGCCCACCAGGAGAAAAAGAGAGCAATAACACATTGCATTAGAAAAAGACAACTACAGGAAGCTGCTGCAAAATAATGCAAAAACAAACCCATCAGTCCACAGACAGGCTGTGAGAAAATATGCTGCATGTCACCCCAAAGTTCACAAACAGACTGTAAAGAAGTATGCTGAATGTCACCCCGAAATTCATAGAGACCCTGTGATGAAGTATGCGTAGTGAAGCATGGGTACCTTGTCAAAATAGATTACAAACCACACTATCACCTTGAACTACTAAACATTTGTCAGGTTTTGCATATGGACATCAGATTGATTACTATGGAGACACGTTTATTGCTCTCGACCTCCAATCACCCTGTGCTTGGTGTCATACTCTGAAGTGGCGGGATGAGTTCCCAGGAATGTGCTGCAGTGGCGGTATAGTCCAGCTCCTTGCCCTTCAACCCCACCCTGAACCTCTTCACAGCCTTCTCACTCATCAGCATCCAATGGCAGAACACTTCCTTTCTGCATCCCAAAAATACAACGGCTGCTTCCAAATGATGTCTTTTGGAGCTCACCAGGTGAAAGAGAGCAATAACACATTGCATTAGAAAAAGACAACTACAGGAAGGTGCTGCAAAATATGCGAAAACAATCAGTCCATAGACAGGCTGGGAGGAAATATGCTGCATGTCACCCCAAAGTTCACAAACAGGCTGTAAAGAAGTATGCTGAATGTCACTCCGACATTCATAGAGACCCTGTGATGAAGTATGCGTAATGAAGCATGGGTACCCTGCTAGTATGTATTTTGCAGCAGCTTCCTGTAGTTGTTATATAGTTATCTGGAGTGATAATTGAATTTTTCAGAAACAGATAATCAGGTGTCAAAAATATGGACATATTACAGAATATGTGTGTGTGTGTGTGTGTGTTTGTTTCAGACTAGACACATCCGAATACGTATCCCTACTCTTTAACATTCACTTGCATTTTATTCATTATAGTGTAATGGCTCAGCCTGGTCTAGGTGGGATCCCTGGGAGGAAGAATCAGATGAAGAGGAGGGGACAGTTTTGTTCTAGATCCCCAGGCACCACCTGTAAATACAGAGTCTGACCAGTCACTAGTCCCTGTAGGACCAGGTCTAGAGGCTCAGACAGAGCATGCAGTTTGGGATCCATAGCTAGGTCCAAACTCTGAGATTCCACAGCCAGGGTCTAGCTCTGAGACTTTTCAACCTCTTCACAATGAGCCAGAAGGGACCCTGCCAGCCCTGTCACCCCCCTGTCTCCAGAGTCCCAGGAGCAATGCAGGAGGAGACTGTAACCCTGATTACAGCAGAGGAGACACAATAGCCATGGGGCGAGCTTACTTAGATACTAAGTTCTTACAGGAGCCAGACTAAAGTGACTCAGCTGCAAGACGTTATCACACTAGGGAATGGGAGGCTGGCTATAAAAGAGAGGTTGCAGCTGAGCTATCTTGTGACAACAATAATGTGTTTCAGTTTGCAGGTCACTGTCCCTAGCCTTCATTATACAATTGCACCTGCTGAATCATTGTATCTGGACTGTCTGTTGGTTCTTGAGGGCAGGTCTACGACATATAGGTAGATACATGGGACTTACAAGAAAGTAATAGCTAAATTTTACTTGGTTTGCTTTTGAAAGAATAACTGGTATAAATAAATGAACAAATTGCTTGGTGGATATAATATTTATGTTGACCCTTTTTGCTTAATAAAGTATATTAAACTGATCTTTGAAGGTTCTTCAGCATTTGGGGTGAATAATTTTCACATTTCAAGATGTTTGCAAACTCTTTCCATTGACTATTCATTATCTTTATTATTTATGGTTGTTGGTTAGTCACCTATGACACATAATATTTCCCTTTGGCCCTTGACAGGATATTAAATATATCTAGCAAGGGAATAGCAAGTAAGAAATTACTTTGGGGTATGACTTTTTTGAAGGTATATTTATTACTGCTAAAGGTATATTTACTGCTAAACTTTTGGAGAACTTATACACCTTGCTAATATTTTCAAAGTATTTAGTTGCTGTCAACATATCTATAGATAATCAATAATTTCAAGGTCACAAATCATACTCTCATCTTCCTGTAGCTACTTCAGGCATTAAAAAGACTAGAGGAGTGCAAGTAGTTTGGGAAATGAGTGTAGGTAATGGGGACTTCACATGAACAGTAGTATACTGGGCCAATGAATTCATTAATTTTGTGAAAGTGATTTGAAGTATGTGTCCATTGTAGCATTTCCCAATGATCTTAAGTATTTTAATACATTCTAAACTTTTTTTCCAAATGTTTTTTTTGGGGGGGGGGGTGAATCAACATTCACAGAAGCTGTATGGGTTCATGGGAACAAGCTTGACTTGTGCTGAAACATTTGAACTAGAGCAGCAGTGGCGTAGTGGTTAAGAGCAGGTGCATTCTAATCTGGAGGAACCGGGTTTGATTCCCCGCTCTGCCCCTTGAGCTGTGGAGGCTTATCTGGGGAATTCAGATTAGCCTGTGCACTCCCACACATGCCAGCTGGGTGACCTTGGGCTAGTCACAGCTTTTCGGAGCTCTCTCAGCCCCACCCACCTCACAGGGTGTTTGTTGTGAGGGGGGAAGGGCAAGGAGATTGTAAGCCCCTTTGAGTCTCCTACAGGAGAGAAAGGGGGGATATAAATACAAACTACTACTCCCCCTCCTCCTCCTCCTTCTTTTTCTTCTTCTATATATACCTATGATATGTACACATATATAGTTCACAGTGTTTTAAGCACACACACACACACACACACACACACACACACACACACACACACACACACACACACACACACACATACATAAAGTTAGCCTGCACAAAGAGTGAAGCACGTTATATATATAAAATCATCTTAGCTAACATCCCTGATTAGGCTTAAAATTGAGTTTGCTGAAAATTTGGTAAACACAAAGGAATGCGAAAGGGGTGAATTAAAAGGCCATCGAGAAATGAAACTCAGGGAGCAGCCTGACACAGGCTCGGCTCTGAGTTGAAAGAAACGAGGCCTCTCAGAGAGATAAGGGAGCTAGCAATAAATAAGGAGTAGCAGAAGACTTGATTGCTATAGAAACTTGTACATGAGGTGTTTTAGACTCAAGTTACATTAAAAATATGGGATGAAAAGGTGTGGTAAAAGGTGGGATAAAATGACCAGGTCTGTACGTCTACTTGACTCAACCCAATGAGCAAGGAGCGGGGAGGTATGTTTTTGTAATTATAAATTATGTTACACAGGCAGCAGCTCTTTGAACCTCCTCCCTGTTGCTAACAGAGGAGAGTTCCCTATTCTGCGCAGAAGTGAACAATAAAACTCTTAACACTGAAGAAGCTTATAGATGGTTATTTGTGAGTAACCGGAGAGAGCTTTAGCTCTAAGGACAGGGCCCTGACCTGTCCCTAACACCTACATGAACACATATTCAGATATAGGATTCAAGTACATTTTGAAGAATAGATCCAACCATTTTCTGAAGAGTCTTCTTCCAGTAGGATCCACATAAATTGTAGGAGGTCTTCAAACTTTGCTCAGTGGAGTGGTAGGATAGGGGTAGGATCCACCCCAGGGTTCCTGATCTTATAGAAAGAACAGTACATACATAAACCAGAATACACTTATTTTCTATAGATTCATTTCAGTTAATACAATAGCTTCCTGTTATCATCCCAATCACCTGAATTAAGCCATATACACTCTGGAGAATATCAAAAAGATATTTAAGGTTTGTACTAAAAAAAATGGGGGGTGGGGGTGGGAAGCAGAGCATGATTTCTCATGAGCCTGGTTTCTCATACAGCTCTTTCTTATGTTCTTATGAGCTATGCAAGCTGTGCTTTTCACATTTACATATTCTATGAGAACAGACCCTACAAACGGACAAAGTGTATATGGATGAACTTTTCCATTAGATCAGAGAAGGCCCTGCTTTTCTGCAGGGTTGATGTTTATACATACAGAACCTAAATATTGCATCATTCTTTTTCCTCACTGAGAGACCCTACCACCCTCCACACTCCTGTCACACAGGTTCAGAATTACAGATATGGCAGGAACCCATAGTATGCTGCTGTCTCATTTCTGTTTAATAGGCAGAGAGATCTGACCATTTTATATGCACAGAGTCCCCCTCTCCTCTTTCTCAGACATCAGGCAGGGCAGACCAGTTCCCTATGTCAACCATCTCATTCAGATGCTTCACAGAGATGCTGGAACTGGGAACTAAGCATTGTTTTTGTGCATTTATCAAAGATATATGTATAGCCACAGAGGTTCTACAGATGTGTCACATTCTCTGAAAAGATATTGGACCTCAGGAATGAAAACAACACATGTATTGTAGCTCCATAAACCAATGACCTTCCTAACAGCTGCTGCTGTCAGCAAAAGGGAAATAAAGCAAGAACAAAAAGTGTGACAGGGAGCATAACACCCCTTATTTAAAGGGCAAAGCTCCTATAGAATTAGGTACGGCAAGTCTGGGAAGTCAATTCATTACAGTCAATCATCCCTGTGAAGTGTCTGGGCAAGGGCTAGTACTCTTCTGACTATCCTTAGCTTAGATCTATCAGTTCCTACTCAGCTGCTTTCTAACTCCTACTAATTGTCTCCCAAAAGTTCTGTCCCTGCTCTCAATATTCCATTGCCTCCCATTGGCTAATCTTAGGGAGAGGTGGAAATGGAGCTGTTTGTTACACATATATTCATACATAAAGTTGCCAATTCTGGCTTGGAAAATTCTTAGAGATCTCAGGGCTGTTCCTGAGATAGGCAGAATTTGGGGATGAGATAGAGCTCTTTAGGGATATGATACCATAGGGCAGAGGTCCCCGGCATAGTGCCCATGGATGCTACAGTGCCTGACCTTATTGGTGCAGGTTTTCAGAAAGTGATTGAACTTTTTCCCTGCAAGCCTTCTAGTTGGCCAATGGAGATTTAAGAGGTTGCGTAGATTTTTTTAAATGTTGCTTTGGTGGCAGCTGCTACTACAGCACAAGGATCTTCATTGTGTGCTTGAAAATAAGCTGCAACAGCTTTTTAGTGGATGGCTCCACCTCCTGTAGCAGCCATATTGTGGCAGTCATTTTGTGGCTGTGCTTGACACACTATCAGAATTCTAAGGAGACCCACAGACTCACAAAGTTTGAGAATATTCTGTCCAGCTGCTATTTCCTGAAGGGGAACTGATTTCCATAATCCAGAACTTCCGGCTCCACCTTGAGGTTGGTAACCCTATTTCTAGATGCTTATTGAATGTGCTTCAGTCTGAATCAGAGCTTGCTGCTCCAGTCCTTCTGTCCCTATGTGTGTTCAGTGTATATGCTGATATTAGAATAGGCGCCTATCATATGGTGTCAGTCACAGGAACAGAAGAAGCAAACCACATAATTCTGAAAATATGGGAAATGTACAGCTCAAATAAATATGCTCAAGTGGAATTCAGTTATTTTGGTCAATTAAATTCCCGTGGATGAAAAAGTGTTAACCCAAAGACTGAATGGATGCTGGTTGTGTACATATTTATATGTAGGTTTGTTAGAATGTGTGATCAAATACCTATTCATAACCAAGCATGTGTGGGAGAACCCGAATACCTCTGGGGAAGGACACATTTAAACAGTGTGAAGCAAAATAATTAAAAGTAAAATCTTATAGACTATTTATGTCCATTGACTGCACAGTGTCTTGGGAAGCAGTCTCTCTTTCTCAGGGTTTTATATTCTCTGTTCTTTGCAGTAAAGAACACATTTGTTAGTCTATCAAAAGGCCTTTTGGTAATGTGGAAAAGAAATGAGAATGGTATTAAGCAGGCTTGTCATTAACAGATAAGAAGTCTCTTTTGAACAGAATATAGAGAACTGAGATGGTATGGATTTTGCATGACAATTCAGGCCAGTTCTATCCTTAGACTTGCTTGGTTTCTAGTCTGCAGCTCCCAGCAAAAACCAGTAATATTCTAAAAATGTAAAGGTCACAAAGGGGGGAGGGCCACAGCAGTTACTTATGTGTTGTTTAGGGATGCTATCAAATTTTACATGCTTTCTATATGCTTTTACACCTAAAGATGACCATAGAATTGTATATTAATCCATCATTTCCGTCTTTGTACTAGAATGATCCACTCCCTAAGGCACTAGGACCAAGTGGAGAATTCAACAACAAAGAAGGTCCAGGAAATGGTGGATTAATATACATTTCTACTGTCCTCTTTCCATGGAGAAAAGTATAGTTCAAATAAAATATCTGGGTTTTTTTACAAATTGAAACCATAGATTGTTATTTTTTTACAAATTTCTTTTTTCCCCTGAGTTTTTTCATAAAATGTATATATTTCTGAATGTTATTTGTGAATTAATAAATCAATTTTACACACACACATAAAAATCATGTACATTGTACATATGAATGCCATGAGAGTTGTATTAAAATTCATAATCAATACCAGTACCTTATCACAATAATAATATACATCAACAAAATGGAACAGATGCCACTACTTTATGTTTATTAACAGAGTTGCATCCCCCTTTCAAGGATTCCATTAATCCTTTGGGAGGAAGGCAGTGGACCACTGACAAACCTGTCTGGTGCATGAAGTGTGACTCTAATCTTAGGCAGCATTCAGATATCAAAACTACTGTAATTAAAGAACTGTAATGACAGTCATGTCACTGGGTATGATCCCAACTTGTTTGCTCTCCTTGCTCCTCCCTTAGTGCATTGAGCTTGATTGCGCATTTTCTGGTTTGATTAAGCTTCAATTTGCTGTGTGGTCTGAATGAAGGTGCCTTAGCAGTTCTGAGGTTGTTTTCCCTCATGATCTGGGACTCTAAACCTCAGTTAAATCCCAGTTTAGAATTCAGAGGAGGACAAAGTCACCTGCATTCAAACATCATGGCAAATTGGAATGAATCAAGCTGGGAAGTATTCAATCAAGCTCTTTGCATTAGAGAAAGAGAAAAACGGAAGGACCAAGGGGAGCATACAAGCACAGGGAGCAAGCTGTGAAAGAAAACATCTGTTTAATTAGGCTTTGCTGTGACATGTAAAAGAAGCCTCTATCATAAACTTCTGCTTCAGTATTTTGAAATATCTTCTCTAAGCTTGAAAATCAAAAGGATGTAAGTTTTAGTCATTGTAAAGAGTAAACTCAAATGTATTGTCGAAGGCTTTCATGGCTGGAATCACTGGGGTGCTGTGTGGTTTCCGGGCTGTATGGCATTCTCTCCTGACATTCTGTCCCACAGATGCAGGCGAAACGTCAGGAGAGAATGCTGCTAGAACACGGCCATACAGCGCGGAAACCACACAGCACCCCAGTAAACTCAAATGTTTATTTGCTTATAATAGCCAAATCACTTGCTAAACTATATACCAAATCTCCCTAGAAATTTGAAGCAGGCTCCATCTTTGTGCTTTCCCATGCATGCTGTCATGTGCTATTGAGGTCTACTTAGTGTTCCATTTATGGCCCTGTTAGTTATTAATAGGATGAAGAACTTAAAATACAGAAAAAGAATGTTACTTTTAGCTAACCTTGTGTTTCTGCTGGGTTGAATTTGAGGCAGATGGAATTAACAGCTGGGGTGTTAGCCAGTGAGGTAACATTGAGGGCCTTGCAGCTAAATTTGCTGAAGCTTATAGACAATTTTGAAGGAATGAAATTCCGAATGTAGTAAAAAGCTGAGAAGTAATGGGAAAATTGGTGTTTTGTGTGATGAAGACTTGCTAATAACTAATTTGGTACAAATAATAGTTCTGATTTTATTTCAATGAAAACATGCGTCTGGCTAGATTTTGTTGTCTGCTATTAACAGTTAAATATTGATAAATATTGATCAAGTGCAGTAGATGCAACAAATGTTTAAATAAATTAATTTGCTTATTCTTCCATTTTACCATATTTGTTGGCCCTAGATTAAATTATGGTTGTTTCTACTTGTTTTTGACCATCTCTGCACTGGGCTTTTCTAAAATTTTGTAAACGTGATTGAAATATAATACATTAACAGTTTTAAAGTTCAAGTAAAATACTCCAAAGTAATTAAAGGAAAAGTCATACAAATATTTCACTTCCTGCTAACCATATTAACTTTCTGTCACTTTCACCAACGTATATTACAAATTCACAATTCCATAGCAAATTAATTAATTCACATTTTTACACACTAGCTGTTTTGCATAATATATATACTCCTGTTTTACATAATATATATACTCTTAACCTCCTATGCCACTGAGCAGCAGTGGCGTCGGAGGTTAACAGCTCGTGAATCTAATCTGGAGGAACCAGGTTTGATTCCCAGCTCTGCTGCCTGAGCTGTGGAGGCTTATCTGGGGAATTCAGATTAGCCTGTGCACTCCAACACACGCCAGCTGGGTGACCTTGGGCTAGTCACAGCTTCTCGGAGCTCTCTCAGCGCCACCTACCTCACAGGGTGTTTGTTGTGAGGGGGGAAGGGCAAGGAGATTGTAAGCCCCTTTGAGTCTCCTGCAGGAGAGAAAGGGGGGATGTAAATCCAAATTCTTCTTCTTCTTCTTCTTCTTCTTCTTCTTCTTCTTCTTCTTCTTCTTCTTCTTCTTCTTCTTCTTCTTCTTCTTCTTCTTCTTCTTCTTCTTCTTCTTCTTCTTCTCATCTTCAAGTTGAAGGTACATTGACAGGTATATAAGGTATATTTTCTATCTTTGGAACATTTCACCAGGGAATTCCAGTCTTTTAGCAGTTCTCCAAACTTTTATTCTTTACTATTGTCATTTAGATTATGGCAGTTGTTGTACACAGCCCAGAGCCCTCCGGGGGTGGGTGGTATAGAAGTTAGTTAAACAAACAAACAAACAAATACATAAATAAATAAATAGTTTATCTGTGGCCACATAATTCAACAATTTATTCATCCAATTTTCTATCGTTGGCATGTCTTCCAGTTTCCAATACCTGGTATTCAAAGTTCTTGTTGCTGAGATTATATTATAAAGTCAATTCTTCATTTTCCTTTTTAATAAAAGTTTCTAATTTATTTAACACAAACTTTCATCTCAAAATCATAACCCAAAATATTTTTTCAATTTAACAAAGACATCATTCGAAAAGTTTTTTAAAATCTTTTTTCAGCTCCACCACATTTGATCTAAGAAACCTTTGTTTTGCTTTCATCTTCAGCCAGAGGTGTATGGCCTATAGGGACATGGGATCACCCATGTCCCTGGGCACATGCCTTTTAGTCACGTGGGGGGTAGCCAGGAGCCTGGGCTTCCTGCCGCTGCTGAGCCCCACCTCTGGCCTCTGTGCAGGCCTCCCTAGGCCCTGCCAGCCTGCATGGAGGCTAAGGGTGGTGGGGTGGGGTTTCCGCCTGCCCAGAAGCCAGAAGGTGGGGTGTGACAGTTGGCGGCCTCACCGCTGGTCTCCATGCAGGCATCCCCAGGCCTGCCCAGGCCCTGCCAGCCTGCATGGAGGCCAAGGGTAGGGGGCGGGGCTCAGCCTGCACAGAGGTTGGGGCGGGGCTTGGGGCAGGCAGCCATGCTGCCACTGAGCCCTGCCCCTGGCCTCCTTGCAGGCCTCACAGGCCCTCCCCAGTCCCTGCCAGTCTGCTCAGAGGCCAGGGGGCTTAACCTGCATGGAGGCTGGGGGCAGGGCTCAGCAGTTGACAACCCCACCTCGGTCTCCATGCAGGCCACCCCAGGCCCTCCCCAGGTCCTACTGGCCTGCATGGAGGCCAGGGAGTGGGGCTCAGTGGTGGGCAGCCCCATCCTCAAACCCCACCCCCAAGTGCTGGGGTGGGGGCTCAGTGGAGTGCCCAGAGAAGGGCTTGTCTCCAGGCACCATTTCCCCCCAATATGCCTCTGTCTTCAGCATATATTAGAAACTTTAGGGTACATTTTAGCAAGTTTTACCATGCACAGGGCTTTTTAAAGATTCTGGACAACCTGAAGCAGGAAGGTGGTAGTAGAATAGGCTTTATTATTTCAAACAAAAGGTGAGTGATAGCAGTTTTAAATGTTTCTCTAAATGGAACCTCTCAAACATAAAGAAAGCTAGCATATCAGGAAGAAAAATTCTCACCCAGATTTTTCTGTGTTGTGCTATTTTATCAGAAAGTGCTTTGCAAAACTGAACATGAACCTTTTGCGCATTTCTTGTGATGCAACTGTTTGTTTTGCAGTATAATTTCCCAACAGTTTTCTATTTATAGGGGACGTCTCCTGCTGCAAGGTGTCCCCAGCCACACTAATCTGATACGCCATTTTGCCTGCCCACCTTATTTTTTCTAGTGGTGCCACCTTGGGTCTGTCAATAGTGCAATAGAGTATGCCAGTGGCTGGGGGAAGCGAGGAAGAGCAGGAAAATCCAAAAAAAGTGTAACATATCCTAATTCCCTTTGCCTTCCTTGCCACACTTTCCCCAGTTTCAGGAACCACAGGGCATCTTAGGTCATTTCCCCACTCACCTTTCATTGCGCGGTAGTTGCGACAAATAAACCGGGGGCCTGCTGCATTCCCCACTACCTGAGCGGCAGCAACGCAGTGACCCCGACTCTGCCATTCTCTGTCCTCCTCAGCAAATGTCATTTTTCTCCCGGATGGTTGAGCAACATTTCTGAAAACCCTGCAGCGACTGCAGGGAAGAATGAGGCAGTGGGGAAGCTGGGGGTCACTGTGGGTTTGAATTTCCCACCACACATGGTGACGTGAACCAATCAGGGCACTGCAGAGCATGTGCAATGCGCACACAGCATTTCCTTCCACCATTTTTTAAACCAGGAAATCACTCATCTGCACGTCACTTCGAGTGCACGCGAACACAGCTTATTTTCATTGTTCATTCAGAACATTCATTGTTCAATCATGACCATTCATCTCATGAAATGGAGGAGAAAGGAAAGCGAGCACTTCTGTGTTCCGCAAATTTTCGCACTGCAGCATGACAGCCAATCAGAAACCATTTTTTGAAAAAAAGGAAAAAAGTCATTGGTTCAATTTGTGACGACGACTGTGCGTGTCGACGTTTTAACCAAGTTCCACCCACAAACCGGCGCTCCAGCCAATCAGAACAAAGAAGCGTCCTGCCGATGACCACTGAATACGTGGTTGTGGGGAATGCTGCATGTCATGAAGCTCGCGGCTGCTGTGAGGTTTACTACAGGGACAAGCTGTGGTGGGGAGTCAGACCTCACGCTCAAAAGCACTGATTCAAAGGAAACGACCTATGATCCGAGAGTGCAGTGATTTCCAAAGAGACCAAAATGAGTGCAAAATTGAAAATACAGCGCAAAGGGAATGTGAACTTAATGTGAGGTAGGCCCATTCTACATTGGCCAACAAACCCAGTTTTTTTTTGGGGGGGGGGACTTCGCACAGGTCCCACTTCCCAAATGAGTCTGCCCTGTTTTATTTCCCCCAACCTGGGTTTTTTGAAAATTGCTGAACTAGCAATTCTTTTGAAAAATCCTGGGTTGGAATGGCCAGGCAGGAGGTGCTTTATTTTTAACCCTTCCACCCCACCCTCCACGGGGAGGGAGAAGCTGCCTGCCATTGCCCAGCCATTCCCGGGAGGCCCCTTTACCTTTTTTTATTTTGCACATTGCATCTGCATAGCTACACAAGTGCAGCCAGTAATATCATGGGACAATCAGCATGGCTGTGGGGGTTCATCTCTGTATTCCTGCGACCTATGCATGTTTTGCCAGGATTTTTTTTAAAGGAGAAGCATCTCAGTGTGAAGATGTGACATCAACTTGGATTGTTTCCATGGGTTCCAACTGCTGCCTGCATGGGAGGCATGTGAACGGGTAAGCAGGAAAATGGGTTCCTTTATCATGACTGCAACCCGTTGTACATTTGCTGCATGGAACTGACTGTAGACACAAGTGCATAAAAGACCAATAATAAGTTTTCCAATTTCCCACAGCATTAGAATCCTATGCTGAGGCTGATGTTGTGACACACTAGGGAAATTAAGGCAAAAGTAAAATATTGAATTTTGTTTTATTGGTATAGTTGAGAATATAGCAAGTTTCTAGGCAGGCATGACTGGAACTTCAGAATTGGGCTTTAAGTATGCCTGAAGAATTAGCTATTCAGGTTTTTTGGGGGAGGAAGTAAAAGACCATATATTTAAGGCTGCATCAGATTCCTTTGATGTCCACTCTGAGTCAGGACTGTCTCACCTCCCAGGGTTGCTTTAGTTAGAAGACCAATGTCCCAGGATAGATCCTCCAAATAAAGAAAGAGGCTTCTCTTCACCTAGTTTTCTGTTTAGCCAATTACCTGCTTTCACATGGCTGCTTCTGGGAAAGCTATTTAAATACTTCCTACGGGGAGGGCTAAGCCTGGACTCAGCCAGTCCTCCCTCCCCAACTCAGTCCTGGAGAGTGACAGGCCCTTGGACAATGGATACTTGCCTTGAGTTGGTCACTGGCCCTTCTCCTAGACTTCTTTAAAGGCTGCCCTTCCCAACTTTTTAAAGACACTTACTGCTGTTTGTTCTCTCTGCTCCTTTTTAAGAGCTCCCCTTGGTCTCAGTGCCTGGGTTTTCTCTACTAGGAACTTGGGTGGGTTGGTTTCTGCTGCTGAGCATGTTGCTGAGAGCTGGGTTGGGCTCCTTCAATTTGGCTAACTCCCAAGTAGACTTTATCAAGGTCATGCCCTATTGAGACCTGGCAGACAACTTCCCCAGCTGGCACAGTGTGTCTTTTATGGGGCTAGTGGTTCCCTGAGGTAAGTGCTGGGGCAAAGGTGTCAATACCAAACTGTAAAGACACATTAGCCGATATGAATATTACCAACACTGAGAAATTTTTTGAAATGTTCTCAAGAGCATTCCTGACAACCCCACATCTTGACTAGCAGGCCATGAATAATATTTTCATGAATAGAATCCTTGAACATGCATGGACAAACAATGCAAAACCAGCATAAAGCATTTATTAACTTAATAATTCTGGTGAAATTTTTAGTCAGTATACAGTATAGTGATGGAATGCTCTATAAATGATACATGAGATGAGGAGAAATGATGAAGAGGTGAGGAAAAAAAGGGTTCTTTGAAATTGTTTAACTTCCATTTGCATAGTTGAAGGGTAGAATGTCTGTGTGGGTGATGAAGGGTGTTGTCCCAATAATCCATTCCATGCATACTTTGTCTGGGCCAGAATTGAACCAGTTCCTGCATGATAAAAAATAGCTGAGTCTAAATCAGTCTGATAAAGAAACTACTTTGTTTCATCTATGTGAAAATCCACCTTCAGAATTATGTCAGCTCTGCTTCCTCTACTGCTACAAGCAAAGTGAACATGAAGTTTTTCTCCACTCTGTTTTGATAGCACATTGTTCCCCTGACTGACTTGGAGCTTTAAATCTCTATTTTTTTAAAATGTGCAGTCCATCACAGTTTGTTTCAATAAAGTTTGTGTAGGATAATTAGCCAGTAGTCATTTTAAAGAGCTGAGAAATCTAAGGCCCCTTCCACACATGCAGAATAATGCACTTGTAATCCACTTTCACAATATTTAGAAAATGGATTTTGCTATTCTACACAGCTGCAAAGTGCATTGAAAGTGGATTCAAAGTGCATTATTCTGCATGTGCAGAGGGGGCCATAGTTTTTATTCCTGATTGAAAAAGATTTATTTCAGTTTCCATGCAATTTCTATTGACTATTAAAATTATATTTTATTGTTAAAAATGTAGCCCAGTATCTCTGATAACAAAAAAAATCCTGCAACCCAGGATTTTTCAAAAGACTTGTAGTGCAATTCTCAAAAAATCCAGTTTGGGGGAAATAACATGGGGCAGACTTGCTTTGGGGGTGGGATCTGGAGCACCTTCCCTATGAGGAGAGGCTGCAGCGTTTGGGACTCTTTAGTTTGGAGAGGAGGCGGCTAAGGGGGGATATGATTGAAGTCTATAAAATTATGCATGGGGTAGAAAATGTTGACAGAGAGAAATTTTTCTCTCTTTCTCACAATACTAGAACCAGGGGGCATTCATTGAAAATGCTGGGGGGAAGAATTAGGACTAATAAAAGGAAACACTTCTTCACACAGCGTGTGTGATTGGTGTTTGGAATATGCTGCCACAGGAGGTGGTGATGGCCACTAACCTGGATAGCTTTAAAAGGGGCTTGGACAGATTTATGGAGGAGAAGTCGATTTATGGCTACCAATCTTGATCCTCTTTGATCTGAGATTGCAAATGCCTTAACAGACCAGGTGATCGGGAGCAACAGCCGCAGAAGGCCATTGCGTTCACATCCTACATGTGAGCTCCCAAAGGCACCTGGTGGGCCACTGCGAGTAGCAGAGAGCTGGACTAGATGGACTTTGGTCTGATCCAGCTGGCTTGTTCTTATGTTCTTATGTTCTTATGATCTGTGCAAAGTGCCACCCCAAAGCAGATTTTTTTCTTGTTCTAAACCTGTGTTTAATGGTTTGTGTGGAGTGGGCCTCTTATGTAGAGGCTCAATTAAAAGTCTGTGAAGATTCAACCAATGGCCCTTTACTTAAAAGTAAAATACAGTGAATTTATTTCTGAGTAATCATGTTGATTATACATTATTTGACCATTAACTGTACTGGAGTAAAGAAAGTCCTGTTCTTGTACTAGAGGTATCTAAATGTGAATCTCCCTTTATTCATGAAGTTCACTGGTTTATGTTGAGCCAGATACCATGCCGAAATTTAACCTACCTCATTAAGTTATTCTTGATAAAACTGAATGAACTCCTTGAGTATACCCTAAAATTCCATAAATGAGAAAAATATAAAGTCCACTAAAGATTCTGATGACCCCATCCCAGGGGGAGGGAATCTGCCATTGGGAGCAGTGCATGACCATGCCAGTGGATTTGCCTTCTCCAGGGCACTTGCCCAGGCAGAGGGGTAAATGCACCAATGGGAAGCCACCATGGCCCTCCATGGTGGTGTGACATGATGTTGAACACTCTACCAGCATCCTTGCATCCCTGCCACCAGTATATTGGGGGTGATCTGGGTGCTTGGCCGGGGACCCACTCAGCCATTGTCCCTGTTGCGCTGGAGGCTGGAGCTTGGGACTTATGCCACCTTTTTGGTGGTGTACATCCATTAAATCTAGTGGGGGCTTTTTGGTAATGGGAGGCTTTTTTGTGTTTGAGCCTCCCCACACTGCTGAAAAGCCACCCAGCGCAGCTGCAGTGCCTTATCCAGGTGCCTGGCCTTTTGAGATACTAAAATTATGGTTTAGGATTAAGGTTTTAACTATGGAATTTAATTTTGACTGTAAAATTAGGATTATAATATTGTATGGAAGTTCTTCCTTTGTTAATCCCCTTATATTTTCCCTTCATATTTACATATTACATACTTTTTCCAGTTTAATATTTAGTTGGCAACAATAACCTGAAGTGTATGACACAAATTGGGCCAGAAGCATGTTTGCGATGAATAGGCTCAGAACAAAAAAATTACATCAATTGCCTTTCTTTCTCTCCTTCCAGGTCTGATACAAATCTTTTCGAGACATATGTGAGAAAGTTAGGGTTAAATTTAAGCTTTAACATCAATATTATTATTATTATTATTATTATTATTATTATTATTATTATTATTATTATTATTATTATTATTATTATTATTATTATTATTATTAATAAGCCGCCCTCCCCCGAAGGGCTCAGGGCGGCGAACAACAGACAATAGAGCACAGTAAAATCAATAATATCAACTATAAAATCAATTAGGAACAGCTCTATATATTAAAACCCAACTCCATTAAAAGCAGCGTTCTAACATCAAATATATCGATGGCGTCTCTCTAATCAGTCCCCTGAAAAGGAAATGGGAAAGAAAGGGCGGTGGAGTTCACAGATGTTATGAAGAAAGCGGAAACTTCAAGTTGGCGGACCCCTCAAAGGCTTAGATGGAACAGCTCTGTCTTGCAGGCCCTCTGCCAGGAAATCATTTAGATCCCACTTGGAGGCCAGCGTAGCTGGGGACAAGAGGCTGTAAAGCTCTAGCCGGGTGGAGGCCAGCCCGGCGTCGATGAGGGACCAAGGGGATCACCAGTAAGTTTGGCCTCTGCTGACGCGCCAGAGGCCGAGGTCGGAAGCATTAATGGGGCAAGGCGGTCCCTGCGTCGCGTACGGAGAGCCCCAGGCCAGCGCAAGGCCTTAAAGGTCAAGTACCAACACCCGTGAAAGCGATTCAAGAATTCAACCCGGGAGCCAGTGCCAGGCGGCGCTAGCACAGGTACAACATGGTCTCTGGCGGCACCTGTGAGTAAGCTGGCAGGGCGCCGCATTTCACCAAGGACCAGTTTTAGTTTCCGAATCAGGCGCTTAAGGGAGAGAGGCCTGCGTAGAAAGGCGAGTTACAATAGTCTAGCCTGGAGGTGACCGTTTGCCATGGATCACGCAGTGGCTGAGGTCCATTTGAGAGAGGAAGGGGGCCAGCCTTGCCAGGAAACTGGCAAAAGATGGAAAAAAGCATAACCGGGTTACATGGGGCCACCTGGAGTCTCCATTGAAAGGAGAGGCGAATCCAGGTGGACCCCCAGGCTGCTCATGGGCCGAGGAGGAGGCCGGCGGTGCCAATGTAGCCCCTCCCACACCCGGCTGAAGAATCCCCAGCCCTCACCCCCCCGACCCACAGCCAAAGGATCTCCGTCTTCGATGGATTCCAGTTTTAACCTGCTCTGCTTCCACCAACCAGCGACCGCCTCCAAACAATAATGCTGGAGAGCTACACGGGGCGTGACGAGCCGTTCCCCCCTCCATCAGCAGAATGAGGCCTGGAGTGTCATCAGCATATTGAAGTGACAGAGTCAGCCCAAAGCTCCGTACCAACTGGAGCAAGGGGTGCATGTAGATCGTGGTAAATAGCCATGGCCCGGGGACAGCAAGCGCTCCCACTGAGGTACACCACACTGAAGTGGGCACTTTCGGGAGAGCTTGGTCCCCGCTACCACACTTGCTGGAGTCCGGTCCTGCAGAGAATCGAGGGCAATCCCACTGAAGGGACCAGTGCCTGCCGCACCCGGAGAAAGCGGCCAGGCCCGGTGGAGTCAAAAGAGTGCGTGATCGACCACATCAAGCGCTTCTTGGTGAGATCTAACAACACCAGCAGCGCCCGATCCGCCTGCGGTCTAGCTAGTTGCATACAGAGCGTGTCTGTGATGGCGACAAGAACAGTCTCCGTCCCATGCCCAGCACGAGGAAGCCCGGACTGGAAGGGATCGAAGAGCCCGATGTGTCCTCCAGAAAGCCCTGAGAGCTGCTCCAAGCACCACTCTCTCAATTACGCTTCCCCAGAAGCAGAAGGTCCAGAAACTGGGCGGTAATTGGCCAGATCTCCAGGATCTAACGATGGATCTTTTCAAGAGTGGATGCACCACTGCCTCCTTCAACCCACCGGGAAAAACTCCTTGCTCAAAGGGAGCTATTGATAATGATATTCAACAGGTGGGGCCGTAGCTCCACCCGGCATGCTGTAATAAGCCCAGGAGGGGCACGGATCCAGGAGGACAGGTAGTAGGGTCTAACAGCAGCCAGGACTAGCCTGTAGACAGGTGGCCCTTCAGAGAGAGCAAGGAAAACTGGAGCCAAACAAGGGCCCGAGAGGCGGCAAGGGAGCCTCCAGTTCACTTATTGTCCTCTAAAAGGTGGAGAGGAAGGTCTTGGCAGAGCGGTCGCGACTTATCTGCAAAAAAAGCTCATAAATGCCTCTCACAGCTGATAGCCAATTGACGAGATTTGTGAGAACCCTCAGACAATGGGGTGAGTGACGAATAATACAGAAATAATTGTGCTGGGCGAGAGCTGGCAGATGCAAGAGAGGAGGAGAAGCGCATACCACTCTTACGCCTCCTTAGTATGCATACATCTCATAGGCTTTCATAAAGCGTCCATATAAGATGTTCCGCGCCCAGCCCTGCGTCCGCGAGGATTTCCTCACACACTGCGCTCTAGCCGTCCTGCTGGCTCCCGCTTCATGCTGCGTGGCTCCTCAGTATACCAAGGGGCCAGCCTTGATCGGCGAAGCAGAGGCCGAGGTACATAATAACCTCGATGGCATCCCGGAAGAGGCGGGAATTCCAGTCTCCCACCTGCCCATCGAGGGAGTGCGCTGAGCTGGAATTCAGGGTCCCGCAGAGCATTCCAGGAATCCAATAGGATCCATAAGAGTCTCCATAGCGGGCGGGCATAAAATCCGCCCGTCACCTGGAGCAGGGGATGCTGCAGTACGTCCGCACACTGACACCTTCCAGGGCATAATGGTCCAGACACATGGCACTCTATCAATAGAAGGGATATGACCATATCAATTCCCGACCAAAGGCCAAGTCAGAGGTGGCAATACCCAGGACTCATGAGTGGGAATGCCAGAACTTACCAAGGGGAGGAGGCCTGGCGTCGCCATGGATGACACACCAGGTCAGCGGCCTTACCACACACGAGGCGGTGTCGACATGGATGTTGAAGTCACCCAAGACAATAAGCCTGGGGAACCGCAACGCCCAGTCAGCCACCACCTCCAGTAGCCGCGGCAGGCCGTCCCCCGGTGCGCTAGGCTACCGGTACACCAAGAGAAGAAGAAGAAGAGGAAGAGTTTGGATTTATATCCCCCCTTTCCTTGTAGGAGACTCAAAGGGGCTTACAATCTCCTTGCCCTTCCCCCCTCACAACAAATACCCTGTGAGGTAGGTGGGGCTGAGAGAGCTCTGAGAAGCTGTGACTAGCCCAAGGTCACCCAGCTGGCATGTGTGGGAGTGTACAGGCTAATCTGAATTCCCCAGATAAGCCTTCACAGCTCAGGCGGCACAGCTGGGAATCAAACCTGGTTCCTCCAGATTAGACACGAGCTCTTAACCTCCTACGCCACTGCTGCTCCTAGTTAGCTTTATAAATATGGTAACTAAACTTTGTGGTAATATCTTAATAAATTCATACCTAACCAATAACATTTAGCTATGCTGAAATAATTTCTATGTAGTGAAAATAAATATTTCTGTATGCTGGCAGTTGCATGGAATGCTTATTTTGCTGTGAGCATATCAAGATCAGCTTCCCAACCAATAACCTCTTTGACACAACATTTGATGTTGTAGTCATTGAAATTCAAAGAACAAAATAGGAGCAGCTTGCACACTTGGGTTGCAATCCTCAGAGCAGTTTCCCCTTTCTCTGTCTGCTTAGCAGCACTATAACTATGCTGGCATACACATGTCCAGTATTTTCTAATTGAGGTTTTCAAGAAGCAGGCAGCGTTAAAGGGACAGAGCTGGTGGAAGCTCAAGGGTTAAGAAAGCAAGTTTGAAAATAAGGGGGGAATTAAATCCTAGGGCCTGATTGTAGGGGATGGACTGGTGGAAGGTAAACTGCAGCTAGTGCTAGCATTTCTATCATTATCCACCTGGGAAGAAAAGAGCAACTTTCCCTTCCTCAAGCAATCCCTTCCTGAAAGGCGGGGTATGGTTTTATTGGGCATGTGCTAAGTAGGACTGGCCTTCTGTTTCTTACCTGTGCTTCGAGGTGTGGAGCTAACTTTTACTTATTTGTGTTGTGTTTTGTTTCCTTTCCCCTTTTCACATGGAGAGTTGCTTTGTCTGCTGAACATCATCCAACCCTACAAGCTGGCTGCCTCCTCTGGCTCCCATATGGAAAATAGCAGACAGCTTATTTCCCTTCCTTTGACCATTACCACATTTGGTATTTCCTGTGATTTTGGTCCTTTAAGTCTTCGGGCTTTGCTCTGTTGACCATACTTGTCCTGGTTACTTGCATTGGATGTTTGATGATTATGCAGGTATTCCAAATGTGCTTTTTCCAAATGTGCCTTTTCCTCGAATTGTTTTTTTCCTAAAGATTCCTACTTGCTGGAATGTTAGTGGGAATTCTTACAACTGTAGATATGTAGTTCTACCCATTTCCCAAGCATCCCCAGCACACAGGGGCAGAGCAAGGGGAAACTGTGCCACAGTGCCACCCGCCCCCACTCTGCCCTGGAATGCCTTGGAACATCCCTGCAATGCTCTGGCCATGCTCCCGCCCCAGGGCACACCTGGGGCATCGTCCCCCATCCCGTGGGCATTACGCCACTGCCAGCACATCATGCAGACTCCACTTACTTATTTCTTTCCTCCCTCAAAGTTGTTTTGTTTTCTTCCTTTAAAACACACACACACACAAATTGTCATTGCATTATTCTGCAGATCTTGCCAACAAGATTACCTTCATGGCAGTACAGGTTTAATCTCATCCTTTACCTGACAAAAAGTCTTTGGCTATGGCTAGGGGTGATTTGGTCTACTTTGAAAAGTTGGACAAATGTTTGGTAATTTTTGCTGGCAACAACTTGTTTACTAAATCGAGGCAAAGGATCAGAGGTGCAGCATGGGGACAGATCTTGGCCTGCTGGCAAGTGAAACACATTTTTTCCAGGCTGGCTGCTGGAGAAAACCAAAAGTAGCAAGTAATAGGAAGCTAATTGTGTGCTGGACTCTAAATGAACCTCCCCTTGCCACCTGGGGGTGTAGGTCAGCTTGCTAAGTGGCCCACCACAATCTCCAAGGCTCCCTGTGAGCCCCAGACCAATAGGGAGGCAGGTTTGTAGGTGCCATGTCCCCCCCCCCAAAGGATTCATCCCAATGCCCAAGCCACCAAGCTATGACAAGGTAAATGTGCACAAATACATAAAACAGTAAGTTACAGTAAACATCATGCAATACAAAAAGGGTGGGCGGGCAAACTGAAGGCAAAAAATTTGAGCTGCCAGAGTCTTTTATGCCCTTGCTGGCCTGTAGCTCTGCCCCTGCCACATTGTCTGGATGAAACCCTAGCAGTTATGTCCTGCAAGCACCATCTGACTGACCTGTACCTTACAACCTCTGCTGCCCCTACTCTTCACAGATGGCAATTGGTGTCTTCATTTGGTGAGTCCAAGCCATGTATCTTGCAGTGGGGGGACATGGCCAAGAGACATATTTGTGGAAAAAGTCCAAGCAAGTGCTGGGAATGGCCATGGTAAAGAACTGAAAATCTCATTGTGTCCTATCAAATTTCTGGCTGAACAAAATTGTGTGTGGGTGTGCGTGGGTGGCTGGGTGGGGCTGATCTGTTCCAAAATCAGTCATTCCTAAAATTTCTGCAGAGGGCATTTTTGTCCTCAGAAATAATTTTTCCCCCCATTCTGCAACTTGACTCCCTCTCTCTCTCGGCAATCAGTGGTAGCAGTGTCTCCCCTGAAAACCCCATTGCAGAGAATATAGAGAAGAAGAGAGTGGAGGAATGAAAGTGGGTGGGAGGATTGCTTCTCTGTACATGTCTTCATGATTTAAACATTTATTTATTTCATTGATACCCCAGTTTTCTCCCTAATAGGGGCCCAAAAGAGCTTACAACATTCTACCCTCATCCATTTTAGCCTCACAATAACCCTATGAGATGGCTAAAGCTGATGAATTGGGTGGGAATAAAGAAGGTGTGAGGGAACCTCATTCTTGACTTTTACCCAGGGCTCTGGAATCACTAAACTGACCCTGTCTGATAGGGGATCAGTTTGCCTATGTTGGTGTAGCATTAAGCACACACAGCAGTGGAGGCACTTTCCTCTTTCTTTGCCCCCTACTCAGGGCCACCTTGCCAAATTATGTGTTCCCTGTGAGGGCAACACATTTTTATCAGATGTATCTATTTTATCAGATGTATTTATCAGACTTTTGTTGAAACCCTCTGGCAAACCCTATCAAGGAGAGATGTGCCCAGGTCCTTTCAGATCAAACTGAACAGTCTGTACATGTCATGAAACTTCATGGGCTCTGTTTTGTCCTGTGATGACTCAAGCCAGTGCACATGATCAGGTTGCCTGTGATGGAGAAATACAAAGTGCTTTGTCCAAGTATATCCAAAGTATATCTAAAGGCCTATATCCTTGTTAGATTTTACCATTGGAACGTATTAATGCTCCAGATTTCTGTCAGTCTTTTTTTCCAACTTGAAAAAAAAAAGTGTTATGATATGGGGCAGAGTTTCCTCCCACCCAAAAAAAGTTTCATTTTTCCCTCTCATTGCATTTTTAAGATATACTGAGGAATGAAATAATTAGAATTGTGATGTTGGAATTATCTCTTATCTATGGATGGATGGATTTTCAAAGAATAATAGCTCACAAAAGGAGAACAGGACAGTAAAAAGGGTTTTCTTGTAAAAAATATTTTGCTTTCTAAATAAATGTTCCTACATCAATAACAAGCTACATGTTTAATAAAAACCCCAGAAATCATTTGGTTGGTATCTATTTCTAATAATAAGATATCCAATTTTCATTTCACTAGATAATTTTGTAGAAGTACAGTAGCCATAACTCTTGCATAGCTATTACAGAGGAAGAACATCTGTTTCAAGCTATAAATCTGCTGTGTAACCAGTAAATCCCAACAAAAGACATTACCAGTTTATAACTTAAGAGTCCACAATGACTCAGATAAAAACAATATGTCTTTCTGAACTGTTACAATGTCACCTCCAGTTCCCTTGAAGGTATACCAGGCAGTCTCAAAATGCACACTTCCCATAAACTTTTAAAAGGTAAGTGTGTTTGTGCTCTCAGTTAACACCTAATGCCAGACTCCTTTACTTCCTTAAAATTGGGTTCTTATGCTGGACCAATAGCACACAATACCAAAAAAGAAAAGAAAAAAGGAGGGGCTCATAGCATAACCTTCAGTTGATCTACAAGATATTTTAACAAAACCGTAAGGAATGCTAAGGCAGTGTTTGAACCACTTCCTTTATAATCCTATTCAATCTATTCAATCTATTGTTAAGGAAAATTAACAATGTGGCCAGCTACTGAAAGCCTGGCATTAGAGAAGACAACATGAGGACCCACAAGAACTTGCAGTGAACTTGCATTTTCTCCTCCCCTCTATCTCCTCTTCCCCACCTCATGGCAACCCTTATATACTCACCTTTCCCTGCTTCCTTCTGTCTTTCCTACTCACCCATCAACTGACTTTTTATCTGCTTCCAACCTTTACCAAGATTTAGCTATATTTATTATTTTGTTTAAATTTATAACTTAGGAACCCACAATGACTTAGATAAAAACAATATGTCTTTCTGAACTGTTTATTAATTTATTAATTATATTTATTAATTTTGTTTATCTCACAGCTGCCAGTTCTTTAGCTGGTTGTGAACCTTTCATTACAATTCGAGCCGCACACAAGGGGTCTAGGGCATTGTAATGTATCAGCATAGTAATAGTGCAGATCCCAGCAGGGCTACCTTCTGAATCTGACATGTTAATGCTGTCAATTTGAAGGTGTTTCAAGTGCTGCCCTAGTGTTTTTTGAATGGTGCCCACAGTCTTGATTACCACTGGGACAACCTCAGCTGGTTTGTGCTACAGTAGTTGAAGCTCGGTTTTCAAATCGTGATATTTAGTGACCTTCTCATGTTTTTTCAGTGACCTAATATCACCAGGTATTGCTATGCTGATGTTGGTCACTTTCTTGTCCTTGATCACTGTGATATCTGGTTATTATGTGCCAACACTTTTTCCATTTGGATTTGAAAGTCCACAAGATCTTGATCTTCTCATTTTCTATTACTTTCTTTGGACAATGTTCTCACCAGCTTTTAGCTGTCCCAATGTTGTAATTCTTGTGTAAATTCCAGTGGATCATTTTGGCCACTGAGTTATGCCTCTGTTTGTACTCATTCTGGGTGACCTTTTTGGAGCAGTTTACATAATCTACAATTTCATCATCTTCCTTACACAATCTGCACTTTGTACCATCTGAGGGTTTTTTATTCTGGCTTTGATTGCATTTGTCCTAATAGTCCGCTCCTGGGGGTGTGGCCATGCCCCCTAAGCCCCGTCCCGGCCTCAGTGCTATAAAAGCAAGTGCCAGAGGCTGATAGATGACAGTCTTTTCTGCCTCCCTGGAGAGGAGGACAGAAGGGGCTGATGGCTGCTAGCTCCCTGGGAGCCAGGAGCAAGGGGGGCAGCAGGGGGGACGCCCTCGACCCTGCCCATGTTGATGATGACATGGGTGGGGTCGAGGGCACTGGAAGTTGACGAGGCAGCAGGACTTCTTCCTGGTCATGTGGGGGGTGATTTTGTGCCCCCACGTTACCAGGTTAGTGGCGCCCATCGTCCCCGGGTAGATACGCCACTGGTTATTTCAATTGTCCTCAGTGCCTTGTTCACATCCTTCATTGCAGGGGCCAGCTGCCTGGTCTTTTGGGGCATTGTTTTCAATGCTGGCAGGTGTTGTCTTTCCTCATTTGACTGCGCATAGTTGATTATCTTTCCCCTTAGTTCTTTTTGTCTTTCATTCAGCTCATCAGTTGATTACATGAAGAATTGCACTGTGATTGCACTGTTATTTCCTCTCCCGTACTGGAATTTTCATCTAGCAGTTCTACTATTACATCTCTGGATGTTTCTGGAGTATGTACTGTTCTTTCTTCTGGTGTTACAGTTGATTTCTTTTCACAATTTTTCTGAATTTCTTCCAGTTCTATCTTTGTAAACACTTTAGTCTGCATGATGAATCGCCTTTGATCTGCCAGTCTTTGCTCAGTGATATTCGAATCCGATATTGTTTCCACAGTTTCCACATTTGCTTTGATTATCATCTTTTTTCTGACTCTGAGTTACAGTAACAGGCCATGATGGCACGATTTTCTTGCACACTATACTTCTTTTTGATGATTGATCTGCTTGTAGCCCTCTTGATGAGGCAGGTCTCTTCTGGTAGTATTTACTACCTCCACCATAGCTTGGCAGACCCTTCTGGTAGTATTTACTACCTCCACCATAGCTCCCAACATCATTGAAGCAAGCCCCTTCCCCACAACAAGGGGGTGACCATGAGAAGAGGATGATGATGGTGGTGGTGGTGGTGTATTATATCTTTCTCTACAATGTGGAGAAATTCCCACATTACAGCTTACTTAGTGACCATTAGTCATTCTCCATCAGCCTAATCTACCACTTAAGGTTGCTATTGTGAGGATAAAATGGAAGAAAGGAGAGCAATGTGGTAAATTACTTGGGTCCACACTGTGGAAGTTAGCAGGCTATAAATATTTAAAATAAATAATGGATGACAGGTTTGCTAGTTTAGCTGTGAAGACATCTTGTAAGGTTAACAGCTATCTTTTTATATTATGCCTTTCCCCTTAATTCTTCTAGGGTTTCCAGTCACAGGCAGGAGGAACTGGTGGGTGTAGGCAGGCATGCCAGCTTCATGCCACTGGGATGTCACTTTTTGTGCAAAAACAGGCATGAAGTCTTTACTTTGGGACAAGAGTTTGTGTCAAAATCTACAGTATTACTTCATCATAATGACATCAGTTACAATTTTTCAACTCTTCATCCCCCCACCCATTTTTTCCCTGCTGACCTTGGAAGTAGTGCCATGGAATGGGGATAAATATCAGGTAGTCTTCTGCTACAGTTGGCCTGCCTGTTGTCTCCAGCTTTGTTTTTTGCTATCCCTATAAAGAGTGAAAACCTATGAAAATGTAGCAGAAGTTAATAAACCTTTTGTGTGCAAAAGGGCATGGCTGTGCTGTCTAATGAGTTGCAACAGAAAAGAAACTTGTGTTTTCTTCAAGATGTGTGGTGTTTTGTTCAAAACTTTGCCATCTCATTTTTTGCAGTATCCATCACAATTTTCTTCTTGACCTCCCCTATAAAGGCAGCCATGACCTTGTCCCTACATTTTTTACCTTTGTTCTTAAAGCTTGCTTTGTTAGTTCTGATGCTATTGATCACTCAGAATTCTGCTGTCTTAAAAATCTCCATTAATCCTTCATTGCTGTACCTTATGCTGGTAGCTTCTTTCCTAAACACTGACACTGGCAAGTTTCTCCAAATTTGCCTCTTTCTATAGCATCATTTAAAACATAAGTTTTAGAAATTCACCTTGAATTAGTTCATGACAAAATGATGATTTGTTCTTTTTAAATTTTACTTTCATCCTGAATTCAACAGTGGCTATATAGACATTTACTTATATGTCTTAACTATTGCATAATTTTCCAGAGACCATGCAACTTGTATGAAGGATGTTCTTCATTAAATCCATTTTCAATGCATCATATTGAGTTGCTTAACTCAATATTGCACAAAGGAGGTCTGTGCCCACAGTCTTGAAAAATTTGCAATTAGTTTTCAAATTAGGGTGACATTGAGCTGCAGCAATTAGAGCTGAAGTTGGCTGATTTCCATTTAAGATGTATCTGGCAGTTGCAGGCATGCACTAAAAGACACAAAACTGAGTTGTGTGCATTTTCTTCCATTAGTTGATAGTTGGTTTCAGTGGAAATTTAAAAATGAAGTGTCTGGAAAAAATGTCAATAAAATATCTCATATATACATAAGCATAAATATGTATGAATAAGGAGTCAGGGAGATGTAGAATGTCAGACTAGAACTCAGTGGAACTCTGGGTTTCAAATCCCTATTCTGCTATGAAGATCAATGGATGCCCTTGAGGTAGTCAGTCTCTCTCATTCTAACCTATTTTACACTGTTGTTGTGAGGATGAATGGAAGACTTGGATAAAATGGAGTGCTGTTCCATGGAGGAACAGCGGGATACAAAGGAAATAGAGACATGCTTTAAGAAACAACGTGCTAAATTTAGATGTCATATCGAACAAAATACAAGGTAAGTCAGTCACTCAGTCATTTATTTATTGTTGTAGCCATAGGCCATAGCATCATTAAACATATATATTACACAATGTATATTACAAACAGTTAATATGAACATATTACAAAGATATTACAAAGAAAATAAAACCCATAACATAAAACAAGTCTATGAATATTTTAAAAATTACAAGTTGGCTAGCATTCCTGCAGAATTAATAAGTACTAATTTCTTCATTATATTTATTGCTAAAAATAAGAAAATAAGATCTTTAAAAGTTACCAGCAGAATAGCATCAGCCAAGAAAAAGCTAATGCATTCCTCATCAGAGCCAGAAAAAATTGCCAGAAATTGTTTCAGCAATTTATGGTGGATAGGCACATAGAAAGAGCAGTATAAAATATAATGGACAGTTATTTTCAACCTTATTGAAACCACAGGGGGAAATTGCTCCACAGGTGTTTTTTGGAATCAGAATACAAGGTATTATCAATGCTTCATAAATCTGCAGTTAATTTTTTTGTGTTGTCCTTTTAGGTAATATCAAGTGTGTGTGATTTTTTAAAATTTTAAGTAGGGATGTGGGGGATATAACTGTATTCAGAAGCAGGTTGTATGCCCTTTCAAAAACTGAAGACAGATACTTTAAGCTATTTGCATTAGAAAGTCAACTGATATCTTTTTTTGTTGGTTACAGTGGAAGTACAGTTCTATGCATTACTTCTTCATCCAGTTGGAATGGAATTTTGGGTGTTATGAACTTTTCTGGAGGCAGTATCCTTCCGAGATGTCTGATAGCTATAAAAGGTTTCCCTACTCTATATGAAAATTACTATTTTAACTTGTTATTACACATTTACTATTTTAACTGCTCATCTCTGGCCATCTGCACGAACATTCTAAGGGCAAACCAGCCCCTCAGTCCACAGACATGCTGCACAAACATTCAGTTAAACACCACCAGCTTCATGTCCTTCACCATGGTGCGCCACTCTAACACCGCCTTCCACAACGCATGTGAGCCTATTTGAAAACAAACCCATCAGTCCACAGACAGGCTGTGAGGAAATATGCTGCATGTCACCCCAAAGTTCACAAACAAGCTGCAAAAAAGCATGTTGAATGTCACCCCGAAGTTAACAGACAAGCTGTGAAAAAGTACTTCTCCACCCACCTTCACATTAACAACACCACTACAGCCAAATACAATCAAAACAGATTACAAACCACACTATCACCTTGGACTACTAAACATTTGTTGGGTTTTGCATATGGACATCAGATTGATTACTGTGGAGACAAGTTTATTGCTCTCGGCCTCCGATCACCCTGTGCTTGGTGTTGTGCTCTGAAGTGTCGGGATGAGTCCCCAGGAATGTGCTGCAGTGGCGGTACAGTCCAGCTCCCTGCCCTTCAATCCTACCCTGAACCTCTTCACAGCCTTCTCACTCATCAGCATCCAATGCAAGGACATAGGTAAGGGGGGGTTCTCGAGTTCAGACCTCCCATTGCTTTTACGAATCTCCCCCCCCCGTTTGTGGGTTTTTTGAATTTAAAGTGATACCACTCAGGTTTGGTGAAGGTTGGTTCAGGGGGTCCAAAGTTATGGACTCCCAAAGGGGGTACCCCATCCCCCATTGTTTCCAATGGGAGCTAATAGAAGATGGGGGCTACACCTTTGAAGGTCCATAACTTTGGACCCTCCTAAAGATACCATGACTGTTTGGTGCTGTTAGCTTAACAATTGTACCCCTGACAGCAGGCACCCCCCCAAATTTCCCCAGATTCTCTTTTTAAATCCACCCCCTTTGGCACGGATTTAAAGGGAGAATCTGAGGTCCCCAGTGTAAACATTGAAAGTGATGCTGTTTCAGGGTGGGGGATAATCCACCTCAAAACAGCATCAATTCCAATGTTGTTTTAACTGGGGGCCCCAGATTCTCCCCTTAAGATGGATTTAAAAAGATAATCTGGGCTCCCTAATTTAAACACCATTGAAAGTGATGCTGTTTGGGGGTGGATCAAGGATGTAGATAAGGGTTCTCGGGTTCAACCCCCCCCATTACATGTCAGAAGCTCTGCCCCCATTTGTGTTTTTTTTGTATTTTAAAGGTTTTTTGGTTTTTGGCCTGCAGGGGGCACATTTTTTAGGCTAGCAGCACTGAAATTTCAGGGATTTGTTGGGGGACTCTCCTGATGATACTACCCAGGTTTGGTGAGGTTTGGTTCAGGGGGTCCAAAGTTATGGACTCCCAAAAGGGGTGCCCTCATCCCCCATTGTTTCCAGTAGGAGCTAATGGGAGATGGGGGCTACACCTTTGAAGGTCCATAACTTTGAACTCCCTGAACCAAACTTCAACAAACCTGGGTGATATCATCAGGAGAGTCTCCAAAAGATGCTCAGAAAGTTTGGAGCTGCTAGCTTAACAATTGCATCCCTAACAGCAGGCACCCCCAAATTTCCCCAGATTCTCCTTTTAAATTCACCCCCTTTAGCATGAATTTAAAGGGAGAATCTTAGGTCCCCAGTTTAAACATTGAAAGTGATGCTGTTTCAGGGTGGGGGAGAATCCACCCCAAAACAGCATCACTTTCAATGTTGTTTTAACTGGGCCCCCCAGATTCTCCCTTTAAGGTAGATTTAAAAAGAGAATTTGGGCTCTCTAGTTTAAACACCATTGAAAGTGATGCTGTTGGGGGTGGATTCCAGCATCACAGCAGCAGCCCATGGGGGGGGAATGGAGCACAAAACTCATATTTTACACAGGGGAGGGGAGAAGGGACTGCTGGCTGCCGGCTTGAAGCCCAGTTGGGGGGGGGGCAGGGGACGCAGTGGAGTCTGCCATCCCTGGCCTCAGAAAGCTGCTTTTATAAGCACTGAGGCTGGTGGCAGGGCTTGGGGAGGTGTGGCCATACCCTGGGGTGGGTGGGGGTGTGGCCCCACCCCGAACCCCCCCATAAAATTTATACCTATGTCCCTGATCCAATGGCAGAACACTTCCTTTCTGCATCCCGAAAATACAATGGCTGCTTCCACATGACATCTTTTGAAGCCCACCAGGTGAAAGAGAGCAATAACACATTGCATTAAAAAAGACAACTACAGGAAGCTGCTGCAAAATATGCGAAAACAAACCCATCAGTCCACAGACAGGCTGTGAAGAAATATGCTGCATGTCACCCCAAAGTTCACAAACAGGCTGTAAAGAAGTATGTTGAATGTCACCCTGAAATTCATAAAGAGCCTGTTAAGAAGTATGCCTAGCGAAGCACGGGTGCCCTGCTAGTAAGAAATAAATAAAAAATATAACATGTAATAATGTTAGCCATTTTGTACATGCTCAGAGCTGCTTTCTCTGTTATTACACATTCTATGTGTGTTTTAATAATGAACCAAAATTTTGTGGGCAAAAGTTTTCAGTGCAAAAATGGAGTTTCCCAAATTAAGAATGTTCACTGAAATATGACACTTTTCCAGACACCTATTTTGCTCTGTTCACTTTTCCTGCCTTTCTTAGCAATTGGTTTTGTGCCTTTTTAAAAATGTGGTTCTTCTTGTGGTATGATCCAGCCAATCAGGGGACAAACAGCCATTACTAGCATACAGACAATCAGATCTGGCTAATTGATGATAACAGCACAAAGGAAATCTGGAGTGAGAATCATGCTTTCAGGATTTATTCTGAATGGGAAAACATTTCCAATTTTTGCAGGCCATGTTATTACTTGAAATGGGCTGTTGTGTGTGGTGGAAATGAATTTATTTACCGCAACCTTCTGTTATGGTAAATAACTATATATATTTCTCATGCATGTTCAGATAACTTTCTCATGTGAGTCCTTGTAACAACCTTTACACAGAACAGCATATTAAGATGAACCTTCGGTTTCACTCACCACATTGCATAACGTGCATATCAATCACACTAGAATCTCTGTATTTGAGTATTAAAACTCTGCATTTATTATGCTGTGAATATAATTTCCATATGTGATCTTGAATCCTCCAACAAAAGCTATTTTCCTAGCTGCATCTCATTTCTGCTTGAATGTAATATCAACTACATTTCCAACATCTCTCAAAATTCAGTACACTTGATTTTTTTTGGACAAAATGATGTTCCATGTTGTTTTTTCTAAATGAATCAGAGTCTAAAACTTGAGAAAGTGCTTAGCTTGCTTGTTTCACTGTGGATAGAAGCCAGCTATAATACATTTCCATTGTAATTTCACCACAAAATTTCCGAGAAGCTTATGGCAGAAATTGTAACACCTTCTTATTTATTTATTTTATTTATTATGGGATTTATAAGCCGCCTCACCCCCGAAGGGCATTCTTGCACATGAACTGTTTCCTATTGATATGGGAAAGATATAACTTACATACAACTTACTAGTCATTGTAGCATTCTAAGAAAAGTTGTGGCACCAAGTAAGAAAAATGCATTTCATTTTTTTTAAAGAAGTGGTGGATTTTGTATCATCACCTGCATTTACAACATTTTCAATTTTCTTCCGTGAAGGAAAACATAATAAGAGCCAAACCCGGTCTCCTCTTAGACTTATAGTTCTTATTTCAGCAGTATGCTGTAAATGGCAATTTTTAAAAATACTGTTTTCATAAGTTCCTGAGTTGCTCAGAATAAGTTGTATTGGAGGAGTCATTGAATTGAGTAAAAACAACAGGTTTGATGAATGGGCGGAGACATATGTGCAGATCATGTGCAAAGAAGGAGGAGGGGGCAATAGATTTCCTTCAGCGTTTGTAGTCTATGGACGGCAGTGGTGGCTGGAATCTGAGTTCCAGCAGATCTCAGATTTTCTGAAATTATTTGTTAGATACCAACATTTAAATAAAATTAATGATTTAGCCTTAAAAAGCAAATACAGTTCTGTTCAGAAGGAATCAAAAGTTGCCACAATAAACAATGAATTTGTACAAGTGGGACTGATTTTTGGAAGAGGCTGATTTTTAGAAGAGTGGTTAGATAAATTGTGCAACTGTATATCAGATCTCATAAGATAATTTCTTAGCAATACACTGGTTAATTTAAAAGGGAAAAAGTAGCTAAACAAATTTTATTAAAATACATTCCTTGGGGGCAATACATCTTTTACAGTGTAATAAAGTGGTTAAAAGCAGGTGAACTCTTATCTGGTGAACTAGATTTGTTTCCCTGCTCCTACACACGAAACCTGTTGGGTGACCTTGGCCCTTTCTGCACGGGCACCAAGCAGGGGTACATCAGCATAAACAATGCCGACATACCCCCCCGGGACCGTTCGCACGGATGGTCCTGGCAGGGCGGCAGGCAGCGGCGCAGCCTTCACACAGACTGAGCCGTTCCTGAATGCCGTACCTCTTCTCCTGGCTTCCGGCATGTCGCACAGGCCAGGGGACCCCCCCCCCCACAGGCTGGAGTGGCGGCTCTGGAGACGCAGGCCCGGGGTTTGTGTCCCCTGTACTCTGCGACGTGCCGGAAGCCAGGAAGAGAGGTACTGCATTCAGGGATGGTGGGGGGAGGTCATGCAAACCACTCCCCAGGGACGGTGGTTTTGCCGTCCCTGAGGCGCTCTATTCCACCCGTTCGGAAAGAGCCCTTGGGCTATTCACAGTTCTCTCAGAATTCTCTCAGTCCTACTTATCTCACAAGGTGTCTGTTATGGGGAAAGGAAGAGAATAAGTTGCTTTGAGACTCCTTACAGAAGAGAAAGGTGGGGTATAAATCCAAATTCTTCTTCTTAATATTTTCAATAGTACCCTTTAAATTATGCCACAAACACTCATAATTGTGTCTCTTCTTTTTCTCCCCATCACCACTTGAAACCCAAACAGCATGCAATATATCCATCACTGTATTTATGGGAATAAATATTCCAATGTATTTTTATTTGATTTATTACTATCATACTTACTTGAAGGTAAGCCTCATTGGTTCTGGGATGCAACAAAATTGTAGCCTCTTTCTGTGTAACAGCATATACATAATATGCATGTCTCTGAAGTACATAGATGGTTACTCAGGGTACTTTTGATTTGCACTGATTATTACATTATTCACAGTACAGGATAAAGGAAGTAAGGTGATGGTGTTTTGTTTATAGTTGCATTACCTTTATTCAAAAAACGTACAGATTTTTCAGAGTCATACCAGTCATAGAACCATCGGTTGACGCAGAGGTTAACCAATGAGGTTAGAGAAACGACAGCAGCATGGAACTAGTTACAGTGCTGGTTTTGCTCTATTCTCATAATGCTGTAGAGATCCAGAAAGGGTTGCCAGGAAAAGTGGAGAATGAATATTTTACTTTCTATGGACAAAACAACATCCTAATGCAACGGGAAGCCTACATATGACAGCTTTAAAACTGTTTTAGAAATGGCTAAGAGTCAATACAGTGATAATTTATTCTTCCTGCAATTACAGAAGTCAATAAGCAAATATTGCTTGTCTATAGATGCTATTAGTAGCTCCAAATTGTTCAGACCCCTGAAAATGCTTATAGGTTATAAATTGTCTCATCTTATCAGGGTTCTGCACATGTTCTCCTATAGACTGAGCCTTGAATTAATCAGAAATGTTCTATTCTGTGTTGCTTCTAAGGCAGCCTTCTGCAATCTGTTTGGATTGAAAAATGAGCAAGATTAGCACTCTCATACTCTGAATATCAATATCCAGTATTCATATTTGAATAGCATTACCCCTGTCTCAACCCCTTTTCTGTCACATTGTAGTGGCTGGCACAATAGCAATATGACACAGAACCTTCCTTCATTCCTGTTCATCCAGACAGATTTTGTAATAAGGAGGGAACATAGTGAATAACACACTTTATGATAATATTTTGAATTGTTAGTTATATACAAAGAATGATTCGATAGTTAGGAATTTACCCACACAGCAATTGTTCTCACTAAAGTTTAGTTCAATTTTTAATGGGTGTTGGTCTCTGGATTATGTATACATTTAGAGTTCCTCCATATTATTGAATAAGTGGCAGTTACTTCTCTATACATGATTTATTTATTTGATTATTCACTTTTTGTTTGGCATTTTAGCTGAGTTAGACTAAGGGAGTGAGCGGCCCAGAGTCATCCAATGAGTTTCATGGCTGAGCAGGGGAACTGCACCAAGATCTCATGCTCACTCTTCAGTTTTCTTCCATTTTCCAGAAAGCAATGGGATACTTTGCACTGATGCAGAAACAGTTCATGACATCTTGCACAAGTGTGCATTCATAAGCCTAATTTCTATTTCAAGTTCCCTGAAACTGTCAACTCTTTTCAATGGTGATAATAGCAGCGTATTAACAGAATACAGAGAGGAGACTGGTGCAGGTTGAATGCCTAGTTTATATTTATCCAAGTTTTAAAGCAATGTGCTGTTTTGAAGAATGTACAAGGTTCTTTGAAATACCGTGTTTCCCCGAAAATAAGACAGTGTCTTATATTAATTTTTGCTCCCAAAGATATGCTATGTCTTATTTTCAGGGGATGTCTTATTTTTCTGCTCCACAGCTGCATGCTCTGGTCAACGGGCATGCTTCCAAACAAAAACTTTGCTACGTCTTACTTTCGGGGGATGCTTTATATTTAGCACTTCAGCAAAACCTCTACTACGCCTTATTTTCCGGGGATGTCAGGGTAGCAGTTGCCTACTACCGCAAGCCATTGCCACCTGCTATTAAAGTGGGGGGCACAGGTGCTTCAAGCACCATATCATTTTCATCTGAAAACCAAAAGTGCTGTCACTGAATTGTGGTGATACTCTAGGGATCTAACCAATCTATATTTTCCTTTGACATCACTGCAGCATGGTGATATTACTTTTGGGTTTTGGTTAGAATGATGGACTGCACAGAAAAAAATAGAGGATTAAAACGTGCAAGTCTCAGTGGAACAAGGCCTATCACAACAGAGTAAGGTAAAACTTCCTAGGAATTGGAAAGCATCCTGATTGGGTAAACTGACCTGTGCTCTGATTGGTGGAACAATCAGTTGACTCAGAGAGGGAGGAGATATCTTTTATATAGTTATCTTTTGCCTGATTTTCATCTATTCAAAATATCACCTGATCCCATCCAGTTTGTTCAATCATTTTTAGTTTTGTTTGACAAACTTGCCTCAGTCCACTGGTGCCTTGAAAAAGGGAATTTGCCAAAGGGGAAAAAGGCTCCTTTCACCTTTCTGGAGTTCTTAAGGCTGAGCAGGTTGGCTTTAAATACCCCATACACTGCCATCAAAACAGCTCAGTCATTGAAAAGATGGGTAAACCTGCCCAGTTTAGATGGATTCCACACAGCATATAATATCCTTTGCACATTATAAAAAGATCCATTTTGGGGAATTTTGTTCCCACAGCATAGGTAAACACAACCATTGCCAGACAAAAGACATTTTTTCTCCCACCTGCTGCATGGAGCTCTTGTTAATTTTTACAGTGGTGCCCGCTATTTTGTACTGCAACAGATTCTCCGTGGAGATTCCCCAAGGAGATTTCCTCTGCTTGCAGTTCATCCATTTGTTATTTCACTGTAAAAAGTAAATGAATAAAGTTTAATTTAGTAATCCCATGCACATGTTGTTTTTCCTTTATTTTGTTTTGAGGGGGATGTCTGCAAAACTACAGCAAGACAAACATATGCATATTGCAGCTTCTCTAATCATGTTGCCATACCTTCGCAGACATTTCCCTCAAAACAACAACAAAAAAGGAAAAACGGCATGTGCATGGGATCGCTAGGCTAAACAAACTTTACTCACCTACTTTTTACAGTGAAATAGCAAACAGATGAGCTGCAAGCAGAGGAAACCTCCTTGGGGAATCTCCATGGAGAATCTCCTGCAGAACACAAAATGACAGATGTGAGTGGTGGAAATGAAAGTAAGAGGTTTGGGTGGGAGAAATAGCATTCACTCAGCAGGCAGGAATCATCTTCAGCCTAGATTGGGGGGAAAGGATTGCTAGTTTAGCGATCTTTGAAAAACCCTGGTTGAGAGGAATATAGCAGACTAAACTCATTTTGTGGGAGAGAGTTGTGCAAAGTTCTGCCCCAAAATGCTATTTATGACATTCTAAAGACATTACATTTTTGCTGTGTAGAATCCACCATAGTTATCAGACTGCTTGAGCCTGCCACAAATAGTTAGGAGGGAGAAGGGACCTGCCACAGCTGGAAATGATTCACAGTGACCTGTGACACCATTTTCACCTCTCTGTCCTCCCCGGAGCTACTCCACTACCCTGGTAAGCCTCCTGCTGGTTGCCAGCCAGAGACTGCCAAGGGATGGCAACTCTACTTTGAAGGCAAGTGAAGATATATTATTTTAAACAGTTTTGAGAATTTCACCTGTATGTAAGCCCTTCACTGCTCAAGAATACATAAAAGTGTATTAAAATGATTGTGACATAATACTTCATATTGTGTATAGACATTCTACTATGCTCCGTGACACAGCATTGACTCTGTCAATTGATACAATACACCTACACACCATGAAAATGCTACTACAGCTTTTGAAATTATGAACAGAAAACATTGCAGGGGCAGCTGCATGAGTAAATAATTGAAAAACATATGTTCATCTTCATTTGGTGTAGTAATATTCATATTTTGCTGATAAATAATTGAACCTACTTTCCTAAATCACCTATACAGTAGTAGAGATCTAAACTTTATTTTTTGTAAATGCAGATTTTTTTTTCTGAGGATCCTTCTTAGGAAAAAAAAATGCATTTACCGGTAGGCTTTCATTATTTTTTCCCCAGTACATGGGCACTTAAATTTAGGCTGATGAGTGTGAAGAAAAGCAGAGCCAGCATATTTTTATTGCATCTTCCTCTTATGAGCTTTGAAGTTAATACATCATTTTCTCTTCCCATTTTGTTTTCACAACCTTTGACTATATCAACCAACAAGTTATATTGAAGTATGTGGGATTGGTCCCTGCTCTCCTACATTATAGTCCCACCCTCTAACTGTTATGAATTCATGAAATGCTGGCAGCACAGTATATCATATATGGATTAGTATACAAAAGAAAATACACTCGGATCCAGAATGTAGCTGCCTGTATCTGCTGATATGGGAATATCCCTCATTTCACTTCAACTTTGACCTAGATTCACCACTTCTAGTTTGTTTCTGAGACCAATCCAAAGTGCAGCTTTTGATCTTTAAAACTCTAAGAAGTTTGGAATCAGATCTCTTCTAGACCAGCTTTTCTAGTACAAACCTATCCGTAATCTTGAGTCAATTGAAAAAGTTCTGTTCTATATTCCTTTGTCATCAGCAGAGGCATACGGAGGGGAAATGGCACCCGGGGGCAGAGCTCCACCTCCCTACTGCTGCCCCCCATTGCTCCCAGAGCCCACAGTTTCTTCTGCCCTCCCTTCTAAGGAGGCAGAAGAGACAGATGTATACCGGGGTGGGGCTTAGGAGGCATGGTCACACCCCATGTCACCCTGGAGGCATTGCCACACCTCCCCAGCCCCTCCCACAGCTTCTCCAGATTATCCCTTTTGCTCCCAGCTCCCAGGGAGCCAGCAGCCAGCAGTCCCTTCTGCCCTCCCCTCTGGGGAGTCAGAAAAGACTGCTGTCTATCGAACTCTGGTACTTGCTTTTATAGCATTGAGGTCAGGAGTGGGGCTTGGGTAGGGTGTGGCCATGCCCCACATCACCCTGGGGGCATGGTCATGCCCCTCTAAGCCCCTCCCCAGTCTCAATGCTATAAAAGCAAGTTCCACAGGCAGATGGCAATCTTTTCTGCCTCCCCAAAGGGGAGGGCAGAAGGGGCTGCTGGCTGCTGGCTCCCTGGGAACTGGGAGCAAGGGGGAAGCAGGGGGGTGCCCTCGACCCTGCTCATGTCGATGATGGCATGGGTGGGGTTGAGGGTGCCGGAAGACGATGAGGCAGCAGGACTTCCTGCTACCTTGCCGTCTTCTTCCTGGTCACGTGGGGGGCGATTTTGCACCCCCCACATGACCAGGTTAGTGGTGCCAGGGGGCAGAGGGCACCCCTCATCCCTGGGTAGATATGCCACTGGTCATCAGAGGCCTGTGATGCTTTTTTCATTGGCATGAATATTTAAGAACACCTCTCCTGGAAATTTATAATTGTACCCATCATTTTTTGTGAAGTGAAGACCATCTTATTTTTCTACACTTTTGGTTGAATTAGCCATAACAGTAGATTTTAATGTTGGTATTTATGGATTCTGGATTTTAGCACATCATTACTTCCTTGTTTACTTATCTGACTTTTGCTGGCTTTTTGTATATTTAATCAGATGCAAATCACTTTGAGAATGCCACTCCAAAAAGATAAAAAATTAAATGATGAATAAATGATGCATGAGTAATCACACATTTGGTTCTGGAGGGTACTGGGACTCAGGCCCTGCTAATCTTCAAAGTCTCTTCTTTCTTATTGAAGTTGTCCTGGTGTTTGTGAATTTCAATGGCCTCCCTGTGCAGTCTGACATAGTAAGCTTCTGAATTGTCCCAGTACTTAAAAAATGGACTGATAACCCCACCCACAATACAATGCACTCAACCACACCTTTTCAAAAGCAAGTTCCACCCAAACAGTTAATGATTTGTTCCCCACCCTAGGACATGGACAATATACAACACTAAACTTTCCCTTCTCACTTAGACACAGTGAGAAACAGACTTTTCTCTGTGATACACCTCTGAAGATGCCAGCCACAGATGCAGGTGAAACGTTAGGAACAAAATCCACCAGACCACAGCCACACAGCCTGGAAAACCCTCCAGAACCAGTTGAATCCGGCTGTGAAAGCCTTTGACAATACATTAATCACACATTTATTAAGTAATGTCAATAATTCTCAAGAAGTTGCCAGTGTTTTTGTTCTTTAGTAGATGTCACCTGTGAATACAAACAGAGCAATACAATACAGAGCCCTTAGGGGATGGGGCGGTCTACAAATATAATAATAAATAAATAAATAAAATAAACCTTCATAGCATCTTATTTTGATTAGAGAGGAAAACCATATTTCCCCCCTGGGTGATTTCCTAGAACTATTTGACTAATAATGTGATAATTTTTCAATAAACAAATAGAGTGCACATTATGAATACTGGCTGAGGGAAGGAGAATGCAAATTACTTGCACTAGTTAACAATCACTTAAAAATGAGTTCAGTCAAGGTTGACTGAAGACACATTTTGGCACCTGGGGCTCATAAAGCAAAAACACTACCCCTACAATAATAAGAATAATCAAACTGCTGCCAAACTGCTGCCCTTTCATGTTTTCCGCTGGATCTTAGCTTAGATTTTCTACCTCAAGAAATGGCCAGGTTAGACTTTAGACCTCGAGGAAATTTTAGGATAGATTAAAGCTGACAAGCTGAAACTTAGTCTGGATAAAACAGATGTGCTATTAGTGGTGGGAAGATTTCATCCAGGAGTTGAGATGGCTCCTGTTCTGGATGGGGTTTCAGTCTTCTTAAAGCAGCAAGTTCCTAGCCTGGAGGTACTGCTGGATCTAGGCCTCTTGCCGGCTAAACAGGTGAAGAAATGACTAAGGACACATTTCTGGTGAGCTAGTGACCTTTCCTGGGCAGAAAAAAGATCTCTCTGTTTCCTTGGTGACTTCTAGATTAGACTACTGTAAAAATGTACTGTAGTAGGACAGCCCTTGAAGAATATCTGGAAGATACAGTTTGTGCAAAATGCTGTGGCCAGTGGACCATATCACTACAATCTTGTTTCACTTGTACAGGCTTCCAGTTTACTTCCACATCCAATTCAAGGTTCCTTTAATGGTCTATTGGTGCTGTCCGAAATGGTAAGGACCTCCTACTCCCATATGAAGATATCTGAATACATCTTCAGAGGCTACTTTGTGTGCCTCCACCAGCCTAGGTTAGGTAAGTGGCAATCTTAGAAAGGTCCTTCTAAGTGGCACTAAAACTGTAGCACTCCCTCTCCACGGAGATTTGTCTATCTTTATTGTTATCTTCTGCCAACATGTGAAGACTTTTTGTTTGGCATTTGTACACTAACTCTCACTGGCCTTCCTCCCTGCTGTATGGGTGTTATTTCATTGTTTTAAACATTATGTGAATTTGTGTATTTTATCTGTATTTTTGTGAGATTTTTTTTTTAAAAATCCCTGGCATTCTTTGTGCTGGAATACCACATCCCAGTATCATAAAGTTTCTAGCAATTCCTAAAGCTATTCTGGGTTTACCTAGAAGTGAGGTGCTGACATTGGAACCATTGCTGGAATCACACACACCCATGTCCCCACTTGCCACCCCACCACTTGCTCAGCCTGGCAACCATATGACTTTCTATTCCTCAAGCACTGTCTCCTTCTTGTTCAATACTGCTCTAAATAGGAGTCTCTAGCATTTATTATCCAGCTGCAAGGGGTCTTGTTGATTTGCTTTTGTTGACACAGTTCACTATTTCTTTCTCAAGAAAAAGGCCGATCTCAGTGTAACAAAGTGAAACTATTTTAAATGTGCCCACTGCTTAGGTTGACTTGTTAGCCTGAGGCATCAGCTTTAGAATATAATAAATAGAGTCTATGTAGCAAGTTTCCATGGTCTACTGGATCATCATGTCTTTCAAAGAGAGAGAAAAATCCTGCATTGTTTTGACGAAGGAGTGTGAATAAACTATGTTTAGACAGGCTTACCCTGTTTTTAGCAATTTAAAAATACTACTAAAGCTGTCAAGCTGTCATGAAAGCACACTTACAGGGGGCTCTAGCCAAAGCAAGTGGAAATAAATTGGCTGTCTTCATTTGGGAGGCTCAGCAACCCAGTGTATATTGACTTGTTAGGCAACATCTCATTAACAGTTCAGAGCTTGGCTCTGACACCTAAATGCTCCAGAATCTAGGCAATAAACAAAACGTTTCAGTGCACAATCTTGGGTGGAAATATTTATTTGCTCCCAAGGAAAGGTCTGGTGATTGCTTCAGTTACTTTGATACATTTCCTGGAAATTATGTTAGGCTGTGTTTTGTGAGTCTGTCCCAGAGTCATTCCCAAGGAAAGTGGGCTGCTAACCAATAAAATGTTTGTTTTAACAAGATGACATTTGATTTAAGCGATTTATTAATTCAGTTTAGATAACTCTCAACTGGTTAACGTTTAACAATTTGGTTGAATACATCAAATTTGAATTGAATTACATAATCCAAAAATTAAATGAATGTCTTCTTGAATACATTGAAAGGAACATATTTTCTTATATATGACATTAGATCAATAAACAAGTATTACTGCTGGTACAAAAATGGCTGTCCTTAATATTTACTTTTCATCAAATAGAAGGGTGCAAAAAAACTTTTCTTACTATTCTAGAATCAAAATGTCCTAATGTAATATGGAAACCTAGAGGTCATCAGTGTTGAGATAAATGTAAAATTGCAAAGTGTACTAACATTGATTTTTTTCTGAGCAACATCAGCTTCAATTACTTAAGGCTCCTAACAAATGAAAACAGCTTGACTTCAAAAGCCGACACAACTTCTGCACAGTTTGGAACTCGATGGCAGTGAGGAAGGATATTGCTGTCAGGATATATACAGAGACAGTGCATCTTTGCATCCATAATTGCTTGTATCCTAGAAAATCTGCTTTTCTTAGTAGGGCTGCCAATATCCAGGCATGGGGTGGAGTTTTTCCAGAATTACAATTGATCTCCAGACAATGGGTTCCCCTTGAGAAAACGAATGTTTATATTCCCTTCCCTCCCCAAACTCTGCCGTTCCCACGGCACACCCCCAAATCTCCAAGAATTTCGCAACCTGGAGTTGGTAATCCTAGTACTTTGCTCTTTCAGTTAACTGAAGAGAGTGAAACTAAACATAAAAGAACATTTTATATATACTTCAGTGTGCAAAGAGAGCTGGTGTGGTGTAGTGGTTAAGAGCAGTGGACTCCATCTGGAGAACTGGGCTTGATTTCCCACTCCTCCATATGAGCAGCAGACACTAATATGGTGGACTGGATTTGTTTCCCCACTCCTATGCATGCGTCTAGTCAGAGTTTGGTCTAGTCATAGTTTTCTCTGAACATTTTTAATGCCACCTACCTCACAAGGTGTCTGTTGTGAAAAAGAGGAAGGGAAGGACTTTGAACATCACTTTGAGACTCCTTATGTTTAAGAAAGGTGAATATAAATCCAAACTCTTCTTCTTCTAAGTAGGAAAAAAATAGCAACCCAATGTTAAACTCACCCAAACTGGATGACAAATTGAGGACATGACCACTTGTGCAAGGTTGAATGTGAAATGATCAAACTGGAGTCAGTAGAATCTTCCTCCTAAGCACACAACTTCAGAATCACATTAATTCATTTCAAAGCATATTTTTCTATGCTCCCATGCAGGCTTTTGCAACAGCTTTTCCATCAAGTAAAGGAAGCTATGGCCGTCAGTTTTCAAAACTCAAGCAAGACTGTTAATGATAGGACATGTTAGAGGCCATCAATTCATAGGCTTATTAGTATGAAGCAACTGGTGCCATGGCAATGTACTATGTACTATCAAGTTACTTCCAACTTATTGTGTTCCTATGAATTAATAAATTCCAAAATTTTCTGTCATTTATACCCCAGGTTGTACAAAGTGAAAGCTGTGGTTTCCTTTATTGAGTCAAACCATCTTGTTGTGTCATCCTCTTTTCCTATTGCTTTCAGCTTTTCCTAGCATTATTGTCTTTTCCAGTGAGTCTTGTCTTCTTAAATAACCCAAGTATGATAGCTCTAGTTCAGTCATATTAGCTTCTATGGTGAGTTCAGCTTTGATTTGAACTAAAACCTGCTTAGTTGTTTTTTTTTAATGGTCTATGGCAGTGGTGGCGAACCTATGGCACTCCAGATGTTCATGGACTACAATTCCCATCAGCCATGCTGGCAGGGGCTGATGGGAATTGTAGTCCATGAACATCTGGAGTGCCATAGGTTCACCACCACTGGTCTATGGTATCAATAAAATTATCCTCCAACACCACATTTCAAATGAACCAGTCGTCTTCCTGTCAGCTTTTTTCATTATCCAACTTTTACATTTATACATAATTCATATTGTAATAGTCCCCATTATTATATTGATCTGTGTCTCCAACACTTCCTTGCAGGGCCCATCCAACTCTCAAATTTCTGATTTCTTGGTTGCTGTTTCCCATTTGGTTGTTAATTGATCCAAGGCATAAAAACTCTTACACAATTTCATTTTTTTATATGAATTTATCAGTAGTCATTGTGCGCTTTCCTCTCCTTTTATTATTACATTCCTCTGATCAAATATCTTGAGCAAAGTCAAGAGTTGTAGTCATTCTTTGCATATCTGTGACTTCTGCCAGCTTCAAGACACAGTTTGCCAGTACTGTCATTGTCAGGGGACATTTAGCCCATTGCCATTCTACTCAGCTGGCACACCGTAACTGACCAGTGAGCTAGGACTGTTAAGACAGAAATGCTACCTTAGTGGAGCAAGGTAATGAAGAATGTGAGGTTGTATGTTGTATATATATACCTTGGATGATAGCTGATCACCACCAGTTCAGGCAAAAGAGACGATTATAGTTGACACATTGGCATGGAACTGGACACTGGGGCAGCATTTTCCATAATAAGAGAATAAACTTAAGAGCTCCCATCAGATCACTGCCTTTACAATCAGCGGATCATTGCAGCTTCAATTGTACAAAGGACAGGCTGGGTGCTTTTATCAATGACATACAAAGGGAAAAACAAAATTTTATTTTTGTGGGCAGTATGAGGAAGAGGCCTCACTTTGATGGGAGCGAATTGGCTATGATAATTGAAATTGGATCGAACATATTTTTGCTTCTCTCACAGTCATTGAAGGAAGTGATAGAGCAAACAGAAGTGATCTTCAGTCTAGAGTTAGGAACTCTGGCAATATCCCCACTGCCGATTAATCCCAGGATACTCACCCCAGGTTTCATGAAGAACTCCCCACAGCTGAACCGCCAAACACAGATTCATTGCGGTTCTGGCACTCCCCTCCTTATCCTGTGTTTTTCCTGAACCTGCATGAATTTGAAAAAACATGACTCCAATCCAGATCGGTGGGAAGGTTCAGGGGTCTAAGGTGGTCCAATTTCCTGCTGTAGAGAGTGATGCAAATGCCTTCCAGCCAATTAGAGTGTGGTGGGTTGTACGTGATGCGCGTGCAGCCTTTTGTTTGTTTTTTTACTCAGCTTTTTCTGTTTTGCTTGGCTGAGGCTATTGCTGAAATGTGAGCACGAGGGAGTGAGAACCGCTCTAACGTGGGCACAAGAGAACAGGAACCGGTCAAACGTGGGCACAAGGGGTCAATCAGAAAAAAGCTGCATATCACTTATACACATTTATGTGCTCACGTTACCACGTAGTGTTGTGACAAAAAAAGTTCTCGCCCCTACACAGCATGACAGCCAATCAGGATGGACCCTCCAAGCCAATCACATGTAAGTGGGGATTGTCACATTCTTTGAAACCAAGACAGGCATAGATGCCTTCACCAGAAACATGCTGCGGTGGGGAGGTTGAAACCTCGATGAAAAGGTGCAGTTTATTTTGAAACCTGGTTGTATCTGTATTTAATTTTCAGCGGGAATTTGGCCTCTGTCTAGGATGACAGCAAAGAATCAGGTGAGCCCAGATATATAGCCTGTTCTGTGTCATATACTTTGTGCAGTAAAGTGGAAGCAGAACTACAGTGGCTGGAAAGGAGGACATGCTGGAACTAGACCTGCTTTCAAATGGGGCCACTGTGGAATCATTACAAGGCCTTTGTCTAGAACTCTAGGAAGGTATTTCTTTAGCCTGCCTGCTCTTTTTCATTTGTTTCAGGCTCTGAGAAATAAACTAAGGCATAAACAAGAAGACTTGGATATTTTTTATAAGAAAAATATGGTAAAAATTACAATGGTATGAAACAATGTGGGGGAGGGGGCAGATACACTTGGAAGAAATATGCCAAGGTCATATGGAAATAATTTTCAAGAAATTACAAAATAAAAGAAACCAACATTCTATTCTCTATATACTTTTTTCAGTTCCCCCACCCCCACCCCAATTCCCCGTATCAGGTATATCAGGCTATGAAAAGTCTTGCTGTGCTGTACAATTTGATAATGCTTTAGGCAGCACATCAGATTCATCAAGGATTCTCTGTAAAGCTGATGATTCAAAACAGCCCTCAGTTTGTCATCTTCTGAGTTGTATTTGCTCCAAGCCAGATTTGAAACATAAATTCACTAGGCATGGGTGTTGTATCTGACTCAAATTAAACATTATTCTACTCCCCCCGCCCCAAGGTTGGGAATGGGAAGAAAACTACATGATTAAAAGTTTTCAGTTTGCCAACATCCTGAAAATTAATGTTGCTGATGGTATGATTGTGAAAATATAGCACAGAGCATCATGACTGGAATTTCTTGCTCTGTTTGATGAGGGTTTACTTCAAAAAAGATCTGAGAACATGTTGTTTTTCCTATTAAAACATTTATAGGAAGGTATATTTGCCAGGCCTTGTCAAACCCCTGGGTATTAAACAAGAAAAGAAGCATTTCAGGGCAATCAGTAAAATTCCAATATTGCAAGTCATATACTGATAAATCAGGCTGGCTGAAGAAGGATCAGTCTTCATTTTTCTATGAGAGAAAGCAACCTAATAAGATGGGTTTTTTTTTTCATCTCAGATCAAACTCCAGTAATGAGTAGTTGGAGAGTTATTTGGCTGCTATGTTTCAGTGGACTTTATGGGGATGTCTGGAGGATGTACTCAGAAATAAAAAAAAAATTACGCATGTAGTTATCCCTGCATGTGTAAATTTTAGACCGGTGTGTTTAAAATCTTCATGTGGTCTTCCAGGAAAAAAAAGGAGAGGTATCTCTTCTCAAATAGATTGGGGATAGGAAAGTGTAGTAAACAAGTCATTTCAATGGCAATTACCAAAGCAAAACTTAATATCCGTATTAATGACTATACCTCACAATGTCTCACCTATGTCTAGTTAATAGGTGAACCTATCCAAGGGAGGAAATTTGTGTATGTGTAGAAAGGGAAAAAAAGGAAAGGAAAGGAGGGGGCTAAAGGGTTTCAAGCGGATAGGGGGCTTGATGGCTAGAGAAATTCTGGTGGAGAGAAAGGATGGAACCAGTGGGAACGAAGCACTGGAGGGGACAGTTGAGCTTGAGGAGACTTGGGATGGCAAGTGAACAGGGTCAATGGCAGTGACTTAAGAGCCAAGAGAGGGATTAACAGGGGAAAATGTCAGTATTGTTGTGAGGTGGATATGGAATTGAAAGAGCAGATCAGATAAAGTGGTCAGTGGGAACAGCAGACTATGAGATCAATGTATATGTTGCCTGTTCTTGAAGGGAGAGCTTGCTACATTATCCCATGTAGCTTCATTTTCTGTCGTACTCTCTGAAGAAAGATTTAACTATACTTCTTTTACTGATGTGCGGTAAAAAATTTGAGAGAGAATTGTTGTTCCATTGCTTTATCTGTCCAAATGGTACCATGTATACTGTAGTGAGCTATAATGAAATCATGTGCATATTTAAATGTTTTTGAAACTTAATGTGAAGTCAGATAATTACTATTTCAAAGCCTGACCTGTAGTAGTGGTGCTTATACAGAAAATGGGATTTCCATTCAGTTGTAAAAATGACTGGTCCCTCTGACCTACAGATACACTGATCTCAGTCCTAGTAGCTCATAGACACCAACATACAGCTTTAAATTCATAAGTAGTAATGATTTTCACATCTAACATCCACTGATACTCAATCTTCAAGAAGGCTTTATAGTGCAATCATAAGCAGGTTTACTCAGAATACTATTCAGGTCTATTCAATGGGGCTTACTCCCAGGGAAATTTTATTAGGATGCCCTGTGAGTCACTTGCAGTGCAATCATATGCAAAGTTTCTTTAGTTGCAGTTTGAAATCAGTGGACTTAGATTGGAGTAAGTCTGTGTAGGATTGTACTGTAATTTCTCTCATGTTTTTAATGATTCAGAACTACATTTCTTTCTTCATTCTTATTTATATTGTCCAAGACAAGTTTGATAGATCAGTAACCTATTCAACATGCATGTCTTTGGCTGATACCTTCCTAAGCAGTTTTGTTTTATTGTTGTTTAATATGCATGGCTTCTCTTTACATCTGAAATCTAAGTGTATCTGTTCAACGTTTGTTGGCTGGTAATGTGATTCATCCATTGAGAGAACATTGTCTTTTCTTTTAAAATTACACCTATTCTTTGTCTATTTTTATATCAACATGGAAGTCAATGGCTTTAACATATCCTGAATAGCCAAAAAAAAAAATTCTACTGAGCTCCACAAAGACATGTCTTTAATCTATTTTTTCAAGTTCCTTCAATCATGCACAAGCAGGATTTTTTTTTAGTAGTGATGGGTGAACATTGGACAATCCTCAGAAAAATAGATTTTTAATAAACATTCTAAAACAGAGATTCTTTTTCACTGCAAAAATCCCCTTCTCACTTCCGTGATAATTTAACTGTGATTTTAAAAAAATGTTCATGTCATTTTCTGCTTCCTTGCTCTGCTTTCTCTTGAAGTTTTCATAATCCATTGCACATTAATTTATTAGCATTGGACTTTTATTATGCACATTAATTACATGTTATTCAAATAAATAAAATATAAACAGGTATAATAATCATACAAGTCACATACAGTAAAAGCAAATACATAAAATCAACAGCAAAAAGTGGATAAATGAAACTGATAAAAACAACATATGAAGAAATAAAATAAAGAATTTTATATCCTGTTTTAAAATAACACGTCATATGTTGGGTCCTTCCTGCAAACCACCAATCAGTAGCATCGAAAGAACCCTGAGAAACTGCACCAAAACATCAGATCCTAGGGCTACATCTTTCAAGAATACGAGGTAGACAAGGCCAAAATAGCAGGAGAGACAGGTGGAGGAGAGATGAACAGACAATGAAGAGATAGGAATGGACTCGCCTCTGCTTCTTTCCCCTCACCTGATAGCAGCTATTGCCATTTCTGGCAATAAGTAGTATGAGAGGATTAAGAGGAAGAATAGAAAAAAGTGTGACTCTCCAGATCAGATTATATAATTTATTTTATTTTTACCCTGTTTTTCCACAGTGAGACTCAAGGTGGATTAAATAGTGTTAGACAATGCAATCAAATAGTATAAGACATCCAAAAAACAATAGGATAGGATTAGGATCATAAAAGTATCAGACACTATAAGTAATGAGAGCAAAAACTGAATTATAAAGTTAGAAAATAGTCCAGTTATATCAAATTATGAGGTGTTTTTGTAAAGGGCCATCATGTTACAGAATGGTTCAAGAAGGCACTTCTATAATGGGAACTGACAGTATGCTGCTATGTAAGATATGCATTGCTTTTATGTTGTATGTATTATTCTGTTCTTACTGCATTGTTGTCTAGTTCAAAATTCAATTTTCTTAACCACTTGACATAACTCTGATTTTGTGATCCTAGTCCTATTGCATTGCTTACTAGAACTTCCATTCTATTTTACTTTACACTGTGAAAGCCTTGAGAAAAATGGGCTATGAAGTAACTGAAAATTCATACAATAAATGGTAGAATAGACTACAATCCTGTCCCATTTCTAGCTCAATACAAATATGAATTGAGTGTTGTAATACTTTCCTTGAAGGTGAATATTATGAAGTTCATATTCTGTGTCTGGGAAAGACATATCATAGTTTAGCAGTAAAGCAAATTTCTAAGCAAAAATGATTCCTACCCTTCCCATGCTGTCCTCAACTCTCCCACTATTACTTTCCCCGAGCTGGGGTTTGAAACTGAAAGTGATTCTAAGGGTGGGGGCAGGGATGACCAGGTGGTTGTGGTGTTATATAACGAGATAGATGGAAATAGTTGATTTAACTAAGAACTAGAACTGTAGAATAGATGTATGAATTATTCAAAGATCTCTGTCAAAATTGACATTCTCAGTTTCTCTTCTAGGAGATTCCTACATACTTGACTCCTAATTTTCTTGGCAGTCAATCTACAAGCATTAGAATTGGTTTTCATATAGGTCTTCCTGATGTCTGCCCTCCCTGTGCATTTTCACCATTGTAGAGTCAGCATGTACCTTTAATAATATCTTCAAAGAAGAATGCTGTCATCATCATTGGTGTCATACCACCTCCTTTTAAAAGGCTCTAAAATATTGATATATCAATAGACTGTCATAATGATTTTAGCTGTTTCTTTTAATTCCCAACTTTTCATTTTTTTAAAAAAGTCTCTAGTCTCTTCCCTTGCAGAACTGTTCCTTTCCCCCTTTACATCCATTAAAGGAAAGATATAGAAACTTCTTTTTTGTAAGGAAAGCAGAGTTCAGAGAGTCTGCTTAAACTATCATTACAATGCTATACCAATATTTTAGGGCCTTTAAAAATCAAAACTGAAACTACTCATTTTCAGGAGGGGGGAGGAGAGGGTGGTTTGACAATGTTGATAGTCCAATAATTAAAAAGTTGGCTGGACGTGAATGGGAGTGGGTTAGATAAAGAAAACTGACGAAAACATCATGCACAAAGAAAAAACTTACTCAAAATCAGCTTACAGAAAAAGTTCAGGGTAAAAGTGGTTTCAGGGAATGTGGTATGGTATAGCATAACCTGATCTTGGAAGTTAAGAAGAGTTGGTAGCTGGATGGGAAACCACCAAGAAAGGCTGTGCAGAGGAAGCCAATGACAAATCACCCCTGTTTAGTTCCTTGCCTTGAAAACCCTATGGCAACATAACAGTGCCTTGTATACACACAAAAATGCTTGCAAAAATTAAGAACATAAGAACATAAGAAAGACCCTGCTGGATCAGACCAGAGTCCATCTAGTCCAGCACTCTGCTACTCGCAGAGGCCCACCAGATGCCTTTGGGAGCTCACATGCAGGATGTGAAAGCAATGGCCTTCTGTTGCTGCTGCTCCCAAGCACCTGGTCTGCTAAGGCGTTTGCATGCAAAAGAACTGGAAAAATACCTGGGAGAAAAAAACTGAAACAAAAACTAAAGGCACAAATGTGCAAGTGGAAATCAGGGATTAAAATGAAGCAGTGTTGAACCAGAACCGATGGGAAAAACCATGCAGAAAAGCCCGATGGCAATGTTGAAATTGTTATTTACCTTTGTCAGACTCATATAAACACGTGAAGCTGCCTTATACTGAATTGGAGCCTTAGTCCATCAAAGTCAGTATTGTCTTCTCAGACTGGCAGCAGCTCTCCAGGGTCTCAGGCTCAGGTCTTTCACATCACCTTCCACCTGATCCTTTTTAGCTGAAGATGCCACTGATTAAACCTGGGACCTTCTGCATGCCACACAGATGCTTTAATTGGCCTGCAGTTAGCTGCTTCTAGTTTTTTGGTGGCATGAGTATATAATTAGTCACTTTCTCTTTCCACCAGCATCTCCCATTTGTAGCTGGAAAAAGTTATGCAATGGATTCAGCAACCTCTGTGAACCACAAAGTTATATTAGATACATTTTATTTCCACCCTGAAAACATCATAAATGTCACATGTGGAAAAGGCCGGAGTGTCATAGTAAGGATTATGCAGTGAGCTTTTCCATTTTCCCTCTTGGATCAGCAGAAAACTGAGAGGAGCCAAAGGGGCAGAGTGAGGGGGAACAGCGCCTGGGGCACGTGTGTACCATGCGTCCCTGCCATGCCCCGGAATACCCATGGAATGCTCACACCATGCCCATACCACGCCCATGCACTGACATGTGCCCGGGGCATCCTGCCCCCCTCAACCCATTGGCGCTAAACCACTTAAAGCCAATCATTTCAATATCATTTTAACAAAAATCTATTTAACTAAAGAAAGGAGAACTATATTTCAGATTTCAAAATGTAGGAGTTTTTTAGGGGTCTGTTTTTAAAGAAAACAATTGAAATATTTTAGCTGTTTGGGGGCACTCATTAACCACTGGAAAACAGTTATGTGATTGAGAATCACATATAATTTCACTTTCACTTACCGTTTTTATTGTGTGAAGATTGATTTGAGTTACGGCTTTACTTAACAGTACATTGTATTTTTTGGGGTAGAAAGCTGATTAATATTTTTATGGAAGGCTAACAGTTCCTATTTTGTAGAATTTCCTGTCCTCCTCCAGTCTGGGAACGTACAGATTACTTGAACACATTTGAAAGCTTCCTGTGTTCTTTCATCCTTTTTTCCATAAAAGATTAATTTTTTTCCCTGAAAGTTCCCCACACACTTGTACAGTTTTTCCTGCTGTTGAGTTGTCCAGACATTTTATATGTTAAGAACATTTGATGCCTGCTGGGCCCAGATTTGTTAAACCAGAGAAGAACACTAGTGGGAGCCATTTTCTCTTAGGGTACAGTGTACAGGATAATAAAACCTTTCAAAAGCAATGATGAAAGTGCAAGTAAATAGTGAGATTTAAAGTTTGAAGCAGCACTGATTAATGTCCTTCACCATATAGGATGCCATGCAGAGAGGAAAGGAGTAACCCTGATTTTGAGCCCTGGTTGTTAACGTCCTTTAAGCACTCTGCTTCCTTGGATAGTCAAATTGAGTTTTCTACAAATCAAAAGGAAAAGCTGCTCTCTTTTTTTGTTTCTTACATTTATTTTTCCCTGTTGGATATTATTTTACAGTTTTGAGACTGTGTGGAAGGTGATAGTTATAGTCTGCTGAGAAAGCAAGTGTAAACCAGTTTTTGTAGAAACCAAGAGTTGCAGAAGTTTATATTTTTTAGGGGTTTGGGGTGGGTGGGCATATGTGCAGGCAGTTATTTCTCTAGTTTTGCCTATTTTATAGGTAGCATGTGTCTTTTTGAGACTGTGAGTTCCAGTACATATATCACAACAACTACGACAGTATAACATAAACAGCAATTTTCAGTCCTTGAGTTAAAATCTGATCCTTGGCTGCCAGTTGGAGGTAAGACAGATGTATACTGGCTGTGGTTTTCGCTGAGAGTCTGTTCTAATGGGCATGATCTAGGGATTGAATAACTTGAGAATTTTGAGTTTGGGAGCGTTATTAATTTTTGAAGGGCTCTTATATATTCCTTCTTGGTTCCTTTTGCACAAATCTGAACATGTTTGTGTGGGTGGGTTCTCTATGCTAGAACACTCTTCCTAGGTGCTGCAGAAAGAAACAGGAGCTTTGGGTCAGTGACTGACTGAGTAAAAAAGTGATATGTTCATTGTGGGTAGGTAAATCAAAACTTTGTACCAGTTACAGTCTCCACTGGAAGGTCAGTTTTGTGAGTGATCCTGTTTTTCCAAGAAATATGCACAGCAGAGTAACAGATTAACAACTGTAACTAGAAACTAGGTACATTGCCTCTAAAATATCATAAAAGAAACTGCATAATTTCATTTCTAAAATGAGTTGACTGTCACTGTAAACATTAAAGAAAACAATCCTTGATTAGTGAAACTGTTGTCTACAATATGAAACAATCCATTCCAAATAATGTAGAATAGCATATTTTAGTTTAAAATACATTACAAAGCACAAGGGTCTGACCCCGAGGGGATACAAACAAAGTCAACGTCAGTTAATTGACATTTAGTAAACTCCGCTATTGATATCTCAAACATAAAAAAAACTTAAAAGCATAACAAATTAATGATAGGCACAGAGCAAAGCTCTGTCAGGTTAAATAAACCAGTTCTAAAAGATTCTTCTGTTTCGAAGTTATATTCGTTCAAAAGTGCAGTTTCGGGAGATCTCCTGTGAGCTTCAGGGAGGAGTTTCAGAGCTTTATTGTTTGCAAATATTACTTATACCCTTCCTGAGCGTACACACACTGTTTCTTTACTCTTTGGCTGCACCGCTCCTGACACCCTCCCCCTTTGCTTACTTTTACTTTCTCCCATATTTGGGCATGCTCTTTATGTCATACCTTTCCTTGCCCTGTACCAGGATTTTGGTTGCTTTATCAACTAAGCCTGTTTTTCTCCCTATTATCTCTCTTGATTTCAATTTTTTGCATTCTTTTAAGTTTAGCTACATCAGTGAATTTACAGCTTTTTGCAAGAGCTAGTGTCTTCCTTAAATCTTACATTTCTCTTGCTGCTTCTGCACGGCCACGCTGGGGGTTGGGTTGGTGTACATGATGCCGACCCAACCCCCCCAGGACCGTTCGCATGAACGGTCCCAGGAACGACAGGGAAGACGGCGCTGTGGAGCGCCATCGCCCGATTGACATATCTTCCCTGTGACCATCCGGCGCGTCGTCAAGGCCAGGGGACACGCCCCCTGCCCTGCGCAACCGCTCCGGAGTCGCAGGGCGGGGTGTGTGTCCCCAGGCCTTGGCGACACGCTGGACTGTCTCAGGGAAGGTAAGTCGATCAGGAAAGGGGGGGAGGGATGGCGCCTTCCAGCCACTGCCGTTCACACGGCAGTGGCTGGAAGCTGCCATTTTCCAAAAACCTCGCTTGGGGAGTGAGGTGGGAAAATGGCGGCTTCACGCTGCTGGGGAGGAGCGAGGGCGGCGCGGCTGTGAAGCAGTTGCGCCCCCCATGCAAACAGCTCCCTAGGGACAGCGTTTTTGCCATCCTTAGGGCGCTGTATACGGTCCATGCAGAAAGGGCCTCTAATACCGATAACAATACCTTTAATAAAATACCCAAAGAATAAAATGGAAATTATAAGGGGTCTTCAAATTGAAGAGCAAAGTTCTAGAATCTCTTCTTTGGTGTCCAAGTAGGATTGTCTTCTTGTAAATAGTTATAGTTTTGGTTGTTGTAGGTTTTCCAGGCTGTGTGGCCATAGCCCAGTAGATCTTGGTCCTAACGTTTCATCTGCATCTGTGGTTGGCATCTTCAGAGTTGCATCACAGCAGGAAGTCTGTGTCCAAAAATTGGCAGGGGTGCCCCATGGAGAGACTGCTCAACCCCAAGTCAAACAGTGATGGATTACCCCAGACTGAGCCCCCAATTGATAGACACAGATCAAAGCTCTGCCAGGTTAAATATTATTAATAATTCAAAACTGCAGTTTCTGGAGATCTCCTGTGAGCTTCAGGGAGGAGCCTCAGAGCTCTGTTGTTTGCCAACATTACTTCTACCCAGTGGTAGGATTCAAATAATTTAACAACTGGTTGTTTACAAGCACTATTTTAACAACTGGTTCTGCCGAAGTGGTGCGAACCTGCTGAATCCCACCACTGCTTATACCCTTCCTGAGTGTACACACTGTTTCTTTACTTATTGGCTGAACCACTCGTGACATTCCCCCTTTTTGCTTACTTTTACCTTCTCCCATATTTGGGCATGCTCTTTATGTCATACCTCTCCTTGCCCCATACCAGGATTTTGGTTGCTATATCAACCAAGCCTGTTTTTCTCTCCATTATCTCTCTTGACTTCAGTTTTTGCATTATTTTAACCTTAGCTATAACAATGAATTTACAGCTTCTTGCAAGAGCTAGTGTCTTGCTTAAATCTTACATTTCTCTAATACCCATAACAATACTCATAATAAAATGGCTTGCCTTAACACACACACACACACACACACACACACACACACACACACACACACACACACACACACACACACACACATTCATATCAATAAGACAAAATGTAAGGGAACCATCTGCCAGTACAGTTCTTTTTAAAATGATAAACAGCCCCCCCCAAAGGAAAATATTTGTCATAAAATATACACGATAACAGTACTTTCTCTCAGAATTTGACTAGGAATTGTACCTATTCAGGGAAATATACTGTATCTCTTTTCCTAAACAACCTCTTCAGAACAGTATTATTCAAATCTAACTAACAACCAGAAACTGTATTTCTTCTCTGTTTCCTCTGTTTTTTGACATGTTCCATCACAGTTCCCAGATACCATGTCTGATTTTTTCATCGGAACTGAAGGTGAATTCCCAAGATACCTTTTCAAAGATGCAGAATGGCCCCTCCTGATGAGGTGACATGGAGAAAATCAAATTAGAATTGACTGATGTGAGCAAGACATGAGCTAAGTACACTTTTCACGGACTAGGCCTGAGCCTTCACAGTCTAAAATGTTTTAGTTAAAGTACAAGTGGCTCTGGCAAAGGTGTTTATGTTTTCATTATTATATGCCAGAGAGACAGTGTCCTTGCCTCTTATTAGTATATTAAAGATTCTCCCTCTTCTCTCTGTGTTGTGGTAGCAGGGTGTCAGCTCCTGGTCAGGAGGAAGTTTGGCTTCTAATCAGATTTTCCTCATTGGGTAACACTTATCTTGATTAATGATCGTCAGTTTATGCGTATGTTTATTTTGTGTTTATTGATTATGTTCATATGGATTGATAGTTATTGGCTATATGCAAATATCATTGTGTCACTATGATGTCAGATTTTCTATAATTGCCCAAACCTTGTTTTTATTTTGGGACATGTCTTTAGAGCAGGAGCTCCGTGTCTGTTGGTGCTTTTCTGTGCAAAAAAATAAACCTATATTTTTCCAACTGAGATTTGAGTTTTTATTCCCACCTGGAAAAAGGACCTAAAGATAGGCTATTAAGATATCACTCCCTTCTCTGAACTATCCTTCCACACCCCTAAAAAGAGGCCTACGAAGTGAAGAATGTGAAGAACCAAACATATTTAGAGGTCCTTCTGGATATGGTTTCATACCTAAATTGTATGGCAGATGTTTGCTATTCTTCCTGAAGTCAGCGTTTATCCCAAATGCACAGGATTCTTATTGACCAGCCAAAGCAGTGGATCAGCCCCTGTTTTCACTAACTATTTCTGCATTTGTTGCCCAGAAGACATTATTTTTTATATCAAGCTCATATTTTTTGCTGTCTTCATGCTTTCTTCACCTTTAAATTCTTCTCTGACTTTAATTAAAATGGCCAGTCAGGTTTTCCCAAGCTGCCAGAGCTGTAGTAATAACTTTCATCAGTCCGCAAGACAATCAATAACTTTTTTCTATGGCACTTTTGGGAATAAGTACATTTGAATAGAGTTGCTCAAAGTTTGCTTGAATGTATGCAATTCTAGTCTCCTGCCATAAGCCAATATGTAAAGTGTGACTACTTGAAAAAATGTATGTTTATTTACCCTGGTATGTAAAACTTAATCCCATAAACTAAATTCATATTTTTGCTGTGAGCTGAAATGCACATTGATATTTTTATTTCTTTAGTGTTTATACTTACCTATGTTGCCATGATCTTGTGATTAGATTACTGAAATGTATAAATACAGAAATGTATCTGTGGTGCAGCCCTTGAAGATGACTTGAAAGCTACAGCTAATCCAGAACATGGTAGCATATCTGCTGACAGGACTCAATCAGACTACTCATATTGCAGTAGTCAATTAGTTTGTTGCCAGTTTGTTGCTGGGCCTAACAATTCAGGTACTTGTTTTGTTGCACTTGTATACTGGAAGGATCACCTGTCCCCAGATGACCCTGAGAGGTGCTACAGCTCAGTGATGGTGCCTCTGCTTGACTCTGCTTGATTGAAGGTTTGTTTTTCAATCCTTCTTATCTCCAATTCAAAGGATCGGGCAGTAGGTGATTAGACAGTGTTGATCCTGATTATGTACAAGGCAGACTCTGAAGAATAGTGTTCTCTGCCACAATGTGGATGCAAGCTGGTGTCACAAGCCTGCTCCTTCGGGCTTGTAGAAATCCTGCATATGACAGATAGGAGGAAGGTAAGCAGGATCTACTGCCACCATGAGCTGGCATCTCCTGCCTTCTGTAAGCCAGCAGTACCTGCCCTGTGCATGATGGTGAATGCAGGAAGAGTAGCTGCAGTAAGCCTGCTTCTTCTCTTCCACCTCTGTGGGGGAGGGAAGAATGGGACTGCGGACCCCTCTTCTTCCTTCCCTCCCCCCTTGATTGAGGTTATGGGCTGGGTCAGGGTCCTTTAGTAGTTTGTTTTGCTCTCCCGAACTGTTTCTGTGGATAGATATTATGATCTTCCCATCAAGGCTTTTTCATTCCCTTCCTAAGTCAGTGAACACTTAGCACAGAATGTTCTGTATTCTTGTGGAAGGGCTGATATGAGAGCTGTCCCCTCTTTTGCAGCTCAGTGTAAAACAGTGCTGTTTAGAATAATTTTGGATTGTCTTTATTTTGCTTTGTGTTGGGTTTTATGTTTTAATTCTAATACATGTGTTAACTTTGATTTTATGATACTGCTATGAAAACATTTTATGGTGTTGTATCCAGTACCCCCAATTGGGGGAAACAGCATCACTTTCAATGTTGCAAAGGAGAATCTAGGCTCCCTAGTTTAAACAAGTGATGCTGGAATCCACCCCCAAACAGCATCATTTTCAATGGTGTTTAAACTAGGGAGCCCAGATTCTCCTTTTAAATCCACCTTAAAGGGAGAATCTGGGGTTTCCAGTTTAAACAACATTGGAAGTGATGCTATTTTGAGGTTGATTCTCCCCCACCCTGAAACAGCATGAAACTGGGGACCTCAGATTCTCCCTTTAAATCCATGCCAAAAGGGGGGATTTAAAAGGAAAATCTGGGGAAATTTGGGAGGTGTAATGGCAGGGGTGTAATTGTTAAGCTAGCAGCACCAAACTTTCAGGGTATCTTTAGGAGACTCCCCTAATGATACCACCCAGGTTTGGTGAAGTTTGGTTCAGGGGGTCCAAAGTTATTGACCCTCAAAGGTGTAGCCTCATCTCCTATTAGCTCCCATTGGAAACAATGGGGGATGGGGCACCCCCTTTGGGAGTCCATAACCTTGGACTCCCTGAACCAAACCTCACCAAACCTGGGTGATAGCATCAGGAGAGTCTCCCAGAACATCCCTGAAATTTTGGTGCTGATAGCCTAAAAACTGCACCCTCTGCAGGCCAAAAGAGTTTTGCGCCCCCCAATATGGGCAGCGTCCCTCCCCCACCACGACCAAACAACATTTTTTTGCACCAGGTCATCTCAAAGTCACTATCACATTATAGAACATGCCCCAACACACAAATCTGAACACACCTAGGGCTCCCTAGTTTAAACAACATTGAAAGTGATGCTATTTTTTGAAGGGGGGAATCCACCCTGAAACAGCATCACTTTTAATGTTGTTTAAACTAGAGAGCCCAGATACTCCTTTTAAATCCACCTTAAAGATAGACTCTGGGCTCTCTAGTTTAAACAACATTGAAAGTGATGCTGTTTCAGGGTAGATTTCCCACTCATCCACCCCAACCAGCATCATTGTCAATGTTGGTTGTTGTGGGTTTTCTGGGCTGCGTGGCTGTGGTCTGGTAGATTTTGTTCCTAATGTTTCACCTGCATCTGTGGCTGGTATCTTCAGAGGTGTATTGCAGAGAGAAGTCTGTTATACACTGTGTCCAGACTTCTCTTATAACAGACTTCTCTCTGTGATACACCTCTGAAGATGCCAGCCACAGATGCAGGTGAAACGTTAGGAACAAGATCTACCAGACCATGGCAACACAGCCTGTAAAACCCACAACAACCAGTTGAATCTGGTTGTGAAAGCCTTCAACAATACTTTCAATGATTTTTTAAATTTAGGGAGCCCAGATTCTCCCTTTAAATCCACTCCAAAGGGGGTGGATTTAAAGAGAGAACCCGGGGAAAATTTGAGGGTGCCTGTCAGGAGAGCAATGTTTAAGCTAACATTACCAAAATTTTAGGCTATCTTTAGGAGACTATCTTGATTATACCACCCAGGTTTAGTGAAGTTTGGTTCAGGGGGTCCAAAGTTATGGACCTTCAAAAGGGTAGCCCCATCTACCATTAGCTCCCTTTGGAAACAATGGGGGATGGGGTCATCCCTCATGGACCCCCTGAACCAAACTTCACCAAACTGGGCTGGTATCATCAGGATAGTCACCTGACGATAGTCTGAAATTTTGGTGCCACTAGCCTAAAAACTGCGCCCCCTGCAGGCCAAAAATAAAAAACAGTAAAAAATACAGAAAGCCACAAATGAACCTGCAATTTTTGCGCCCACCACAAGGTGGCGCCTGGGCCACTTGTCCCCGGATGCCCCCATGGTAGCTACGCCTGTGTCTTGCGGGTGGGGAAGTTATTTGCATGTCCTTTCCTAAGGGAAATACCCCTAAGTAAAGGGGGTGATCCCTAACTATTTTTAAGGAGGAAACCTGAGGAAAATTATGTTTCTTCCTAACATCTCCAACTATTACAAATTACAAATACTATTGCCAGTAAAGTACAAGAATCAACTCTTCACCATTTCACCAGTCTTGAAAATAAGTCTATTCAATCCAGATGGGCTTATTTGCAAGTAAATATGCATAGGTGTAGATTGCAAAATTTGTGAAATTTTTAAAAACTAATCTCTCACACAACAAATGTACTGCTTCATCATGTTGTCATACAAAGTTCCATCAAAGACTTTCTAACCAGTTCTAATTTAAGTGGAATGCTTCCTCTTACAGTCAGACTCCAACTGCTTCAGCATTAACTGAGTGGTTGCAGGGCATTGTGGATTTGGGAGAATTCCAGGAGATCAACAAATGAATCCTAAGAAAGCCAGAGAAACCCATTCATTCCCATTAATATCCATGAATGTGTGGTCCATCTGCTTGCCATCAAGCTTAGGTAGATATGTTTTGTTGTTTTTAATAGGAGAAATACTACCCTTAACAAACAACAAGCATCTTTTCAATGAATGATTGCTTTTGGTATTATGTGTAGACTCCATCTGTTGGTTTTAGTTAAATGAAAGATGTTGCATTTCATTACTTAAATAGAATGTATGTATTTTGAGAATCAAATCCCACATGCAATAGCTTGCTGACATAATCTTCTTCATTTATCAGTAGAGTTTAGAGCATTTTTTTTTGTTTTAGGCTAACCAGAAAACATCAACAATTGAAAGTAGTACCATGAATAGAACATATATTCAACTTGAAATGTCTGTTGGATGTTTATTTCTTTATGAAGAATTCTAGTGAACAATTATGAAATAAAACTTAGACCAGATGAAAGCATTAACCTTTTTTCATAAAAATAACAGACCATCGTGTGTGCATGCGTGTGTGTGAATCTGTCCATGTGAGCAGCGTGCACTTGCGCCAGCAGATTTGTTCTCCCCAGGGCACTTACCCTGGCAGAGGGGTGGCTTGCCTTCCATGTGGCCCCCATGATCCTTTGCGGATCAGTCAAGACTATAGAAATATGTGTTACTTCTCTTCATGAGAAAATGTCTTCATCATCTCCATCTATCCATCTATCCATCTAGATCAGGACTACAATTCCCATCAGCCCCTGTCACCATGGCCAATTGGTCATGGTGGCAGGGGCTGATGGGAATTGTAGTCCATGAACATCTGGAGAGCCGCAGGTTGCAGACCCCTGATCTAGATAGATAGATAGATAGATAGATAGATAGATAGATAGATAGATAGATAGATAGATAGATAGATAGATAGATAATAGATGCAGTTGCCCTGTTCCTCAACATTCCTTTTCATATCTTTTTTTACGAATGTACACATTAACCTATTCTTCAGATGATGATGAAATTGCATCATTAGGGTTTTTTGGGTTTTTTTGCTTTTGGTCAACATGTACTAGTTTTTCTTTAAGAAAGAATGTATTCCAGACATAAAATTAAAAGGCTTAAAACTAAAGTAACACTCCAGAGATGTAATACATGAACCTCCCTCCCCTCAACAGTATGACAAGTTTTCTCAATGAACTCTTGGTCCGTTTCCGCATGGCCCCCGAGGCGCCCCCACGCCGGCAAGAATTCTGCTGGCGTGGGGGCGGAGGCCGTTCGCACGCAAGCGTGCGTGCGGCCTCAGGGGAGGCCGGCGGAGGACAGGCGGCTCCGCATGGAGCCGCCTCTGCCCCCTTCCCCGGCCCACTCACCCGGCCCGCTTCCCCGGCCCACTCACCAGGGGTCGGAGGACAGTGAGGGAGGGGCTTCAGAGGCCAGCAGGCTGACGACGGGGACACGGTGAGTGGGCGGGGAAGGGAAACAGCGTGTTTCCGGCGGTGCGGTCGGCACCGCGCCGCCGGGAACACGCTGTTGCGGCAAAAACAATCCTTTAAAGGGTTGTTGTTTAGGGCGGCCTGATGCCGCCCTGGGGGAGGGGGAGCGCAGTCAGGTCGGCGTTGCAGCAGCGCCGCCTGTGCGAATGGCTCCCTGGGGACGGCGTTTTTCCCGTCCCCAGGGCGCCATAAAAAGGCCGTGCGGAAACGGCCTGCGAAAAGTCTCACTTTTTCCAGAGTGCTCTTCTGGCTCAGAATATGTGCTGGACCTGATGCATAGAATTTTTCGTTTTAACTGATGATCAAGTTTTATTTATTTTCTGCCAAATTATCGCCATTAGTCACAGAGTTGTGCAAAATTCTCTATTAAAAAGTTTGCTCAGTATTAAATACATTTTTTTGTTTTTACATTAGAGCTTCGGGTGATCTAAATCTTCTCTCCTCCCATATCTATATGTTTGCCATCAATTGCCTTCCCAGGCATCCTTTGTAAGCCTTTTGTGCATCTCTGCCTGACTACAGTATCCATAACTTAAAAGAAAAGTAGACTTAAATTAAAACCAGACATTTTCTTCCTGTGACTACAAAACATGTGCATCACTACTAACACAAGTTGAGTGAACTGGTGTATTGAGAAAATAAGATCCATTTGCACACACTAGCTATGATCATGCTGAATGCGGTAATTGTGAGATTTATGCTACACACTTTGGGGTGTATGCATGATATAGACAGAAGAGGAACATTTAGCTATTCTTCCAGAATATTGGTTTAGATCCTACCAGATTTTTGGATTAATCTTGTCTGATTCTCATCCTCAGTGCAGCCCCTGTCCTGTGCAGTTTTTGCACATGCAGGTACCATAATTTCTTCAGTGCCTTTTTGGTGGTCTAAAGGGAATTGTCATATTGCTTTTGACATGGTATTTCATTGTCTGTATCAGTTTTTAGCTGCACTAGATGCAGATGCTAAAAGAGACATGCATTTTGAAATCACATTAAGTAGAGATTAGTGAGGGTTGTGGTGCTGATATAGAAAAGAGTCCTGAATCATTTTGTTTTTATCACTTGACAGATTTCTGAAAGCTTAAGAATTCAAATTTAGATTTCGGTTTTCAGTAAAATCAATATTGGTGCTACCGGAGTAATGATATGTGAAGTCACTACACAGCCTATTCAAACTCTAATTAGTTACAATTTTAGCCAGAATAAACCTCATTAAATAAAATTCTATGATCAGATCAGTTTATATTTGAAGGTCTTGTCAATACAAGCTTATGAATTTTGATGAGCCTTTGGGAATTAATTTTGGACTGTATAATGTGCTACATATGTTCCATAATCAACACATGTATTCCTTGGTTATGTCATAGGCCCAAGGGCATATATTCTTTTTTTTGTTGCCATGTTCAAACAATAAACTTATATATTTACTTCATTTATGCCCCACTTTTTTCCTCAATGGTGACTCGATTTCGAATACCTTTAATGGCATATAAATTGTTTAAGATTAACGTAGCAAGATAATAACAGCCTTTACAACTTTACAATTTCTGACGAGTTAAAATAACACCATTTAAAAATTTAGCCACCGCTTTCAACAGCTCGTAGTTGTGGCTGTTTAAAAGATATATAACCTTCTGTTTATCTGTAATGCCTTCACTTCCATGCAGGAAGGGGATTATGTGCTTCTTCCTACCTATCTCATAAAAAGGACAATTCAACAGCATATGAGATACTGTTTCCACAGAACCCATGCCACACGGGCATTTCCTTTCTTTATGCGGGATTCCAAGGTGGCGTCCAAGGCTAAAGGAACCAATGGTGACTCAAAGTGGTTTACATTGTTTTCATCCTCAAGCTGGTGATGTTCTGCAAGGCTGTTATCCAACATAAATTATGAATTTAATGAATGATTATAAAAGTGTTCATTTTATTAGAATGTGTTTGTACAGCCCAAAATTATTTTTATATATTTCAATCTGATCAGAAGGCTTTGTGGCCAGAGAAATGTCTAATCTAATAACAAGCCAATGCATCTACTTCAGTTATCTTAAATGGAGGATGACTTTTTTAAAAAAATTATAGGTAGTGTTCAGAGACTGGAAAATTGTGTAGGTATGATCCAAAGAGCTAGATGGGCCCTTTCTTGAGCCCTCTTCCTGATACAGCTTCCATATTTTCCAACCCACAATTTCAAAAAGTAGGAAAATGATTTTGAGTCATCCCATTCAAAATGAGAAAGTAACTGGCAAATTTGGCACGCATAAGAAAATGCTTTAGGCAGGCGTGTTGGAATTTTTTATTCCAATTAATTATGCTACTTTTTAATCTGGCAAAATAAATTTTTGCTGTCCCTTCATGATGAATATCTATGTGGTACAATTTAATGTATGGATTCAAAAACTGTTTGGTTCTATCCCATTAATGTTTGAGATTTTACCCAAATGTGGTAGTTTCAAGCTTTTTAGCTTATTTGCAAGATTGGATTCCATTATGATTTTCTCTGTGAATTTCCATTATGAGTTCCTATAAAAGAAGTCAATAAATAAATTTAAAACTATGAATATCCAAAGGATCATTCCACACAATGTATTTTGCACAATAACTGCGGTATTATTATTTATGCTTGAATACCCACTTTAATTACTGCTCCATATGTCAGTTTCATACTTCTGACCTCCCTTCCTATTGGCAGCTTTCACATGCATAAAGTTTATGTTATGGGAGGACTTCATGCATATCACATTTTCCATAGTAATAGAAAGATCTCATAATAATGGATTCTGACAAGATTAGTCTAGTGGTCTATCATATCCAGCATCCTTTTTCACATACTGTTCAGTCATTGCCCTAGAGGGTTACAAATAAGGCATACAAAAGTAGGAGGGAGGTGAGGGCCAAGGCCCAAGGTCCCAGGCCCGGCCTAAAGGCTTAGTTTGACCTGGTTATTTAAAAGTTTCCACCCCACCCCCCAATTTTACTGCTTGTGTTTCCTTGTTCTTTCCCTGTTCTGCTTCTGTAAAAGTTAAATAATTGCTGTTTGTGTTTATTTAAGAGTTCTGATTCAAGATAGTTGTTGTTATTATCTGGTTTATGTAAAGATCTTTATCCTTCCCCCCCCCCCCCCCCGGTTTCTGCTTCACTGATGCTTCAGTGCGTGCTTGCTGGTTTGGGATGGGTTTGTTGGTTTTCTTGCTGTTAGCAGAGCTTTGATTAAGGTTTGTTGTTGCTGTTACCAGGGTTGTGGTGAGATCTTATAGTTCAATGTTTGAATCTTCCCCACTCCCCTTGGTGTTTTTTCACTTGTGTTTCTGTGCTTGCATGCTGACTTTGGCTTTTTGGCAGGTGGTGTTGTGGGTGGACCCCACATTAGTTCATAGGGTCTAGAGAGGTAGAGTTGATTCTCTGCTGAGAAAGGGGGAGAAGTATTGTTAAGGTACTATTTCTATTTTCTCTAGCTGAGCCAAAGTTTTTTCAATTGTTAGACTTAATTAGAAGCTGGCTGTAGGGGCTTGATTTGGTTTGTTCGATTTTCTGAACATTGATTTCAACTGTAGGGCTACAGTTTTCTACTTAATAGATATTACCAGGTTCAAGTAAGAGTGAAGGTTCTGAATTAGCAAATTGTTAAATAGTCTATATATATATAAAAAGCAAACCGTGATTTTGTTCCTGATGGTCTAGCACAGTAACTGCTGGGCCAATTCCTCTGAAAATTCCCAGCCACTGTAGTCAGCCAGGCGAGAGTGTTTTTAGATGTTCACATACCTGAAATTTCACACCTGGCCCAGATAAAACGCCTTTTTCCTGGTGCTCCATGGTGAAGAACATGCAGCTGCCTGTGTTCAACTGTCAGCCTTAGAATGTTCGTGCAGCTTAGAATGTTCACTCAGATGGCCAGATATGAGCAGTGAAAACAGTACATAGGTAATGACTCGAGTGGAAGTGAAACACATACACACATTGCCGTGGGAGACGTCAGGTGGGGTTCTCCACCCCCCTCACACGCAGGTACCTTTCACTCTCTGTGCCTCATCCACTACTACCACACAACACCCATACTCTCATACACATTCAGCTCATCCTCACACTCCTCACTCAGCCCTCCCTCACATCCAACCACCACTTACCCACTTCCTCACCCATATTCCACACCCATATTGAACAAGCTTGAATGTAAAAGACAGCTGGAGGGAGGGAGGGGGAAGGGACAGAGGGAGAGGCATGCAAGGGAAGAGAAGTGAGGGAGGGGAGGGAGTGAGGGATGGCATTCAAGGGAGGGGAGGGAGGGGACCCAGCATCTGGATATAACCCACCCACACTAGCGGAGGGACAGGGAAGGGAGGGAGGGGTGGCATGTAATGGAAGAGAGGGAGGGAGAGGGAAGGGATGGAGGGGGAGGCATGCAAAGGAAGAGAAGTGAGGGAGGGAAGAGAGTGAGGGATGGAATGCAAGGGAGGGAAGGGAGGGGCCCCAACATCTGGATATGACCCACCCACCCTAGCGGAGGGAGAGGGAAGGGAGGGAGGGGAGGGGTTGCATGCAAGGGAAGAGAAATGCGGGAGGGAGAGAGTGAGGGATGGCATGCAAGGGAGGGGAGGGAGGGGCCAGCTGGCCTAGATTCCCTGAAAACCCCAATCCAAGTTTTTCCACCAAATAATGGGAGTTCCAAACTGCGTCCCTTACGCAGCCCTGTGTTTGGAACTGGGGCAAAACATTCTGGAACATAAAGCTTGGCTTAGAGCCTTTAGATTTTGTCTCCGCCTTCACTACCTGCCATCTGAACGCTCCCTTGTCTCATTGACACTACAGGACACGCAGGCTAACCCCTGGTTTTCTCTAATCGAGAGAAAGATTATTTCCATCGGCCTGCCTATTGAATCACTCTACCTAATGTCCTATTCAGAAGCGTACAATAGGCTCAGAGATCATGTTTTAGATCTAGAATTTGCGAATGTGCGTCAAGCAGCCAAATGAACCTGCTCTCCAACACGACTCCTAATTCCATTTGAGCAGAGGATGTATGGCCTGGACAATTACCTCCATACCTTTCGAACAAACCCACATGTGCAAGGAGAGCTCCTTTACTTGGCATTCTTGCGCTGTTTTAGCGTTATGCCCTCTGCCCTATTAAAGGGGTAAGGTTCAGCAATTTAGACAAATCAGCAAAGGTTATGCAGTTGCAAACTTAATGTGGGTTTGAAACCCCTGACTCACCTAATCCTCTTGTGCACTGCATCAGATTTGGATAAACATCAGACTCTAAATATACCAACCTACATTTTTCTTCCAATCTGGGCTGCCTGATCTGACTAGGTTATCTCTATTGTTAAACAACTCGGACCCCAGTCTTTGTGAAGAGATCGCCAATTTCATTGCGGAGATAGTTGAGAGTTCCAGGCAGTAGAACGTGTTGTTGCTGTGTCTCCCATTTCCCATGGGGGCCTCTTTATCTATCACGGTGTATCCATGCAATTTGGTTCCCCAATTCATGTAACTTTCTTTTTCCATGACTTCAGCCAATAAAGGAAACTGGGGGCATGTATGTATGTATGTAGGAGTAACCTTGGTAAAGCAACTGTGACATACTTTGAATGGCTGTGTCGCACCCCTTAGAGGGTTTACTCAGAAGCAACACCCATTGCCACCAAACCGCAAAAACTTACTCCCAGGTAAAGGATTGTGACCAGCCAGCCTAGATGTGTGTGAGGGGTGCCTTTCCATTCCCCCCCAAGGAATGCGGTCACACACATCAATGACATCGCATAGTATCAGGCTGCGTGTTTCCATGAGCACGTACTGCTGGCCTCTGCAATTGATTGGCTGCTACTGTTTCTTTCCCATTTCACCCAATAAGCCACAGCAACCTGTGGCCGGGTACCGCTAGTAGATGATGGTGGGCTGACTTAGAAAATATCTATTTAGGGCCCAGAATTTTTAGAACAGCTCCTCGGGTTCCTTTGGAATCTGGGCAGCTTTTAGTACTAGGACTTACTGGGTTTTTTTTGGGGGGGAGGCTTGCTGTTCTGCTTCAGTTGCATTGTGCTAGAGATTTGAGGAGACTATGGTATGGGTTTTGTAGAGGCACCAGATTTGCCATACAGATGCTGGTGATTCTCTTCGTGGGAACCAATCCAGTTTGTTGAAGTTTGATTGAGGAGGAGGGTTCAATGGTATGGGTACCCAAGTGAAGGAAAATTTGATGCCCGTAGAATTGGATCCCCTCACCCAAATGCCAACAAACTTACTTGATTCCTGTGAGAAAAGTCACCAGCAGCTGTATAACAAATTTGGTGTCCCTACCTGAAACAACACTTCCAACACAATGCAACTGAATCAGAACTGCAAGCTCCATGTAAGTCTATGGTGGGAAAAAGTGACTTTCCCCCCACACATAGATTCTTGATGCAGCTTAACAGATTCTCCTGTTTGAATTAACTAGGCTCTATTGTAATCTATGGGGAATGTCTAGGGATGTCTGTATGAAGGCACCAAACTTGCAGGGTGGCTCTTCTGATAAGAGCACCCAGTTTTGGTAAAGTTTGGTTTAGGGAGTCCAATGCTATGGTTCCCCAAAATGGTAGTGCCCATCTCCCTTTTCCCCCAATGGTTTCTCATGCAAACCAGTCACAGCACATGCTGCAGACTACAGAGAAAAAACCCAGACATCTGATACATCCTTCCTCTTATTTTCTTAGGCCTTCCTTGAGAAAGTATTGTTAGTGTATGGGTGTCTGTGAGTATCCTGCTGGGAATGGCTGGCTGCCTTGGTACTGACTCACCAGATTGGTTTGCCTTGGATTCTTCATTTTGTTCTGTTAGGACTGTCACATTGGCCCTAGGTTTCACTTTTATTCCGTGACTTAACATTAGTTGTGTTGGGCTTGCTTTAGTCAGTTTGAATTGTATTCTGAGGTTTGTCACATTGGGCTGAGGTTCTGCTGGGATTGTTTGATTTGATGCTAGTCCTGTTGGGCTTGTTGCTTCTATTTGCTTTTGAGTGTTTTTGCCTATGGTTGCTTTTGTGCATCTGGCATTCGCTTTTTTGCCCTGGATTCTTTTCTTCATAGGAAACAATGGGCACAAGTAGGATGACAGGGGAAAACTTATTCATGGGCCTGCAGTTCTGGTTCCATTGGGGGGGGGGCTTTAGTGAACAAAGGAATTTTGGGGCTTTTTGACTTAAAAACAACCACTCCAGCCGTCCTAAAGCAGTCTTCCCATCAATAATAGTGGATCTTACAGTTTTTGAAATTCTGACCAATAAAATGTACTTGGCATAGCTTTGGCCCCTTCCGCACACACAAAATAATGCGTTTTCAAACCACTTTCACAACTGTTTGCAAGTGGATTTTGCCATTCCGCACAGCTTCAAAGAGCACTGAAAGCAGTTTGAAAGTGCATTATTCTGCATGTGTGGAATGAGCCATAGTTACTTTATGTCAGTTTGGGAAACAAAACTGATTTTTATTTGGTCTAAAGTTCATTTCATGTTAAGACCTAGATTCTCATAGAGTGTTCCAGCTTTCAGACACCGTGGACAAAGGATCTTTGAGATACTCTGGAAGGGAGTATCTTTTTTCTTTTTCAGGTAGTCAGATATACTGTCAGTTGTTCCCACCACCACCACCCCGGTCATCTGTGTCTCACCTGTGAAATATTTTACAGAATTTAGACCAGACATAAACTAGAGAATGAAATATATTGTAGATATGGACACTGCATTCACATATCAAAACTGGTTACCTTTTCTGGTAAAATAAACCCTTTTTGGATTTGTAAAGTTGAAAACGTAGGTGTGGCTTAGATTTGGGCAATCATCATCATCATGTAGCATGTTGAAGTGCTGTGCAAAATCCACGCCCAATATAATATCTAATTGACACTGCTACCCCCTCCCGGCCTTGGGATCGGGCGCCACACATTTTTATTAACTTATTGTTATGTATATTGTACTGATGCTGCTAGTTTTATGAATTTTGTAAATTGTTTTAATTTGTTCTAATTTATTTTATTTGGTGTATGTTGTTTTGGCCATTGTATGTTTGGCCCAGTGTACACCACCAATCTGAGAGTCTTTCGAGGGGGTGGTGGTTTTATAAATCTTGATCAAATACACATTACATACATTGCCATTATTAATATTGCCATACATACATACATTACGTTAATAGCTATTGTATTATTGGCTGGCCATTGCTATTACATACATACATACATACAGATTGACATATTGAGACGGGCTATTGCTTGCATGTAAGCTACCCCGCAGTCAATTAATTGTGTGATACTCATGTTAAATATCAAGGATTCAGGAAGTGCTCCCCACTGCCTTATCGACAAACAAGGATTTATCCTGGTTCTGGTGCTCATTCTCCCCCTTATCCCGCGTCTTTGCCAAACCTGCTTGAAAGTACTACTTTTTTCAAAAAACATGTATTCGATCCAGTTTATGGGGAGGATCAGGGGTCTAATCCTGGTTCAAATTTCTCACCCCGGAGTGTGATGCAACTGCCTTGCAACCAATCAGTGCGTGCGGTGCTGTTCTCGTGAGAGCATGAGAGAACAATAACCAACTAGAAACTTGGGCGGGGGAGACGGGCTGATGTGATGATGTGCTGACATCATAACGTGAGCACATTTTTGTGGGAGAAAAAATGTCCCCCCAACACAGTACGATAACCAACACGGAAGAGACCCGCCAAGCCAATCGCGTGGTAGTGTGGATTGTTACATTTCTTAAATCCGAGATAGGCCTAGATATCTTCACTGGAAACATGCTGCGGTGGGGAAGTTGAAACCTCGATGAAAAGGTGTAGTTTATTTTCAAAATTGGTTTGATCTAGATTGAATTTTCCGGTGGGGATTCGGCCTAAATGCAAAATTATCAACAACAACAACAAAACCTTTATTAGGCATAAGTTAAAATCTCTACAAACAATAATTCTGTACATAAGTACAAAAATAGTCTAATATCCAGGTTGTAATAAAATATTATGTACAAAACATCGGATATATGATATATTGTTTGGCGTCAAACCATTAAAATCCATTATATTCAGGAAGACGAGCTCCCACGGTTATCTTTTTCATAAAATCACATACTTATAAGCCACGTGTTTTATAACTTATATAACTACACTAAGCTCTTTTCAGGTTCTTGGTAGCATTTTGTTGTTTATTACTTTTGCTAAGAAAAGTTGCAACCTTAAAAGTTATTTCCAGAGGGACCGATCATTTAATAAATAAAATACTTATGTGTGTTGTGGCAGGAGTAGGCTAAAGAAGTTTTTTGTTTTAAGAAGCAGAGTATTAATATAAATACTACGTATAAAAGAGTAGGAACTGACAGTTTAAAAGAATAATGCTGGATTGGAATCCACTTCATTTAATGAGAGCATGGACATCCTTCTCTCTGAAGATTGGTATGCCTTTGATATCGATCCTTCCATTACTTTAGAGGAGAAGGAGTTAAAGCCTAGCTAAAGAGCATAAATGCTCCTAACGTGTTGAGAATGGATTGTCAAGACTGAAAAAAATATTGGAGCCATCTCTTGCCATGCAAAAGAGGTTAGTTTTAATGATTCAGGAGAGCAAGCGGCTGGTTGTGAGGGTTAAGGAAACTTTTGCCAATGTTCCACATCAAGGATTCTTTTGTCTAAGGAGCCTAAAGATATATTCATCATTTTAAAGATTCGTGGCAAAAAAAATTCAATGAGAAACCCAAAGTTTTTATTTTTAATTTCTACAAGTTTGTTAGCCAGGTTGTACTCAGTGGGTCAGATTTAAAAATAGGATAGGAGGCTGAACTTTCTTTAGCCTTAAAAGAATGTTTTCAGCCAGAATCCAAAAAAGGTAATCCACAGCTTTTGCCTTAATCACACACAGTAAACCCAGTTCGCGGCATATATTTACTGAGTTTGGAACGCATTTTGGGACTCCCAGGATTTTTCTATAGAAAACAGACTGAATTTTTTTCTATATTAGGCTCAAAGTCTTGGACATCCATAAGGGGTGCTTCCCATACAATAAAGGAGATATTATTTTTGCTTCAAAGATTTTGGAGGCAGCACTGGGATACTTACTGAGTTTCCTTTGGTGCATAAAAAAAAAAAAAAAATTGTGTAATTGGAATGGAGGTTAGCAATTGGCAGTTCTGATTAGTTTTGCTTTGTGTTTTAGTCCATCGTAAGTTGTATTGGAATAATACTATGCCCAAGGTAATTAAACTCCTTTTACTTGGGATGAGGGAGTTACTTCCAATTTTTCCAGTTTTGTAGCTTCCAGCTTTTTTGAAAAAAGACTATAATTTTTGCATTTGAGGGTAATTTATAACCAATCTGTTTGTTTGACAGTAATTGTGAAAAGCTTGTAAATATCTTATAAAAGGCCAACTTCTAGTGAATGAAAAGAATGGTAGTATCGTCAGACATATAGCAGCAAAGCCGAGGTGTCCCTGGTGTGTCTAATTTTTGGGGGGGGATGGCCATTGATTTTATTGAGCACTGGTGCTAAATCATTTAGAAAAAATAAATTAAATAGGCGTGGAACCAGAATGTATCCCCTGTCTCACACCCTCAGTATTGATCAGGGAATTTTTGGAGATAATTCACCCTTTATTTGTACATTTTAACCTGGCTATGAAGTTATCCAGAATGAATTTTTTTTTGATTGAGAGGAAAATAATAAGCGGGGCTCCATCACCTGCAGTTTCCTAAGTTTTTCCCAAAGTATATTCCTTTCGGAGAGAGTCAAAGGCACTTTTCAAATTTCAATAAATGCCACATATAATCTCCTTCTTTTATTGCCCCTTGTCTCGCTATATATTTATTTTGCTAAAATGCCAGAAGAAAACAGTGGTCCTATGGTAAGATTTGCCCTCTGTGAACCCAATTTGTTCTGGTCCTATAATTGAATTCCCAAAGGATCCAGGCCTTAGCAGAATAAGCTCTAGAATGTTTTTGTGCTTAGAGATTTGCCCTATGATAGATAATGAAGCTAATAGGCCTATAATTTTCTGGAAATTTAGGGTTGCCTTTTTTTAAATATAGGGACAATGATGGAGTTGAGCCAAGCCTCCGGAATAATTCCAAAGCTGCATCTATTAAGTGAAAAAAAAAAGTGTTTGCTAATGAGGTGGGGGAGCATCACCAATGAGAATATTGTTTTAGAAGCTCAGCGGGAATGCCGTCAGGACCAGGAGCTTTCCCAGGTTTTAATTCTTGTATCAGCTCTTCTACTTCTTCTGCATTGACAGGAGTCCATACAGGAAGCTGGTTTAAAGTATTGTTGTCAATCAGTTTTAGGGGTTCACTAGAAACATTAAAGATTGAACAGTAATGGTTATTCCAGATATGAGGAGGAATACTTATGGAAGGTGTTTGTTCTTTCAGATTTAGATGTCTTGCGACAATTTGCCAGAAAGTTTTCCCATTTTTTGAATTTAGGGCAGTAGCTAGTTGGTTCCAATTTTGTTGGTAGAAGGCATTTTTTTTTGGATAATTTTCCTTCGGAACATTATTTTTTGATTTAATAAGTTTTTGATTTAATAATCCCTTGCTGCCCCTTCCAGCAAGTACTTGGAACTCTCTTTCAGAGAATGTCTCTCTTTCTCAAATTCTTGCTCACAGCCCACTTGGATTAATCCTTTAAATCTCCAACTGACACAAAGCCTCTTTGTGCATAAGAATTTGCCCTCATTTTGTTACCTCTTGCTCTTTTTTCCTTCCATTCATAGCCATATTTTCCCCTTCCCACTATCTACATTTTAATTCTAAACTCATCAAAAGCACCAAGTTAGACAAAAGCACCACATATTCTGATTGTGCTGCATAATAATGGCTAAGATCCAAAGAGTTACTTTAGGTACCCAAGGGCCCCATGGAACATTTTCTTTCTTCCTTTTTTTCTTCTTAATGCCAGGACTCCATGCCAGATCACATACTGCTTTTCCAATTCTGCTCAGATTTAAGAGAGTTATCATGCAGTATGTGCACTTATGTTCAAGAAACTCTCTTGGGCACATTGAATTAGGCACTTGCTTTTTGGATCCATGACATTAAATAACAACAACCACAGTGTTACTCTATATCTATAAATCTGTCTGGAAGTGATAGTTTGGAAAGCCCATATCCAGAACTAAACTTGGCTATCTTGCAATTACTGTTTTCTTCCAAATAGAACACTATATATAAAACGGTATTTAAATGATTGATGTATGCACATTTGGGGGATGGTTGAATAGTTATTGTTGATTCATTTCCACAGTTTACTGGCATACTTGGATTATGTATCCTGCAAGATCAGCATGCACAGGCCTTGCATAGTTTAAATTCACTTACATTTCAAATGTAGTTTAAATTCACCTACATTTCAAATGCACAGTCAGAAGGATTCACCAAACTGGCCCATTGTTGTATATTTCTGGATCAAGCACCAGTACCCAAGCATTCTGTGAAAATATACAGAGTATTTATATTCCAATTTACAAAACTCAACACTTTCAAAGATGCTAAACTTTGGCGTTATAATGGACAAGGAGTTTGAATTTATACCCCACCTTTTTCTCCTAGAAGGAGTCTCAAAGTGACTAATTCCCTTCCTCTCCACACAACAGACATCTTGTGAGCAGAGACATATGGGGGGATGGCACTCTGGGACAACTCCTTCTCCAGGCATCCCCATGCCTGGGGGTGGGGCTTGGGGCAAGGCTCAGGGGCGGGGCTGGCCTGCACTGAGCCTGGGAAGCATGGCTTAGGGTGGGGCAGTGCTTTGCTGTGCTCAGAAGCATGGCTCAGGAGTGGCTCGGGGTGCTGAGTCATGCCCCCTGCAGGGTGGGCAGGGATATGTCCTTTTGACTGTATCCACAGAACTTTTGTGGCACAAATTGTTAGCTTTGGGAATAAACTACCTATTATTCCTTATTCATCAACTTTATACTGACACTACATGTCGCATTTGGATAAACACCAAGGGACAACTTACTCCACCAATTACGTTAAATAAAGGTGTGAAGCAGAGATGCATAATGGCCTCCAATTTTTTCAATTTATTTTTAAATGACCTTTTTTGCGGAAAACAGACGATCACTGCCCAATTATTAAAGATATTCTGGTGTCACTGCTGTTATATGGGGATGACACAGTGCTATTATCTAGAACAAAAACTGGTCTCAATCGATTACTCCAGACTTTTGCAGCTTACTGTGAACAAAATCTGATGACAATAAATTTAGAGAAAACAATGATAATGATTTTCAGGACCTGGAAACCACAAACCTGGAAGCTCAATGACAATCGAATTGAGCAGGTGAAAAAATTCCGATATCTAGGAATTCTTCTCCAACATAATCTAAACTGGAGCAACCAGGTCCATTATGCACATAACATAGAAGCAATAAAGCGATTTTACTTTAAAGAGAGCAGCCAATATTTTCCAGCAGCCATCAGATTATATAAAATGAAACTACTACCTGAGCTTCTCTGTGGTGCTCCTTTTGGGGTAAACTCAGCTGTCAGGAAGCTAGAGGCATTCCAATCAAATTTTGTACAATCCATATTAAGAGTCCCGAATTGCATAGCCAATCAAGTATTAAACACCAAAGTTGGCTTACATCTGATTGAAACAAAAGTATGAATAATCATCCTAAAATATTGGCTGAATATGCATTACCACTACTGGCTCTCTAATATACTCCATGTTATTGGACACCTACCAATCCATCTGGTATAACTGAATAATAAAGAAAATCTTCTCAACTGGAAATGACCTTGCCACCTTGTACAACATGAATGAAGGACAAGCTTTTTCATCAGTAAAACAAAGATTTCTTGATATTGATAAACAAAACTTATTATCTTAGCTGAACAGATCTTGTTCACCAATTAAATTTGGTATTGTTCTGATAATTGGCACATTCTGCAGTATTTTTCTCATCTCACAGATCCCCAACTATGCCGAACCTTCATGCAGGCCCAATTAAACATATTACCAAATGCAATGTTAAAGGATCACTTTTTGCACTTATCTTATGAAGAAAGGACTTGTTCATGCTCCAAGAATCAACCAGAAACAGTTTCACATGTTTTACTATACTGTGAGAAGCTGAACCGGACAAGGTCTACATATGTCAAACCACATCTAGATTGGTCTTCTTTATCTTCGGACAAAGAGATGATTTGTCACCTCTTGTCAGGTAACCAGCAAAAAAAAGTATGGAATGTGACCAAGTTCTTCATGGAAGCTTTGAAAATCTCCAGGATAGAGCCAAATAACAGCCCAGAGCCAGAGGTTACAGACCTTTAATTTCAACGTAGCAAAAAACTTTATATTTTAATGGAAGATCGAATTAACCAATATTGTTTTAAATGCAATTTTTTATCTTATTTTATATCATTTTATAGATTATTGCAATTTATTGTTTGTCTTATGCCATTAAAGGTTATTGAAATTGAATTGATTTAATGAGTGTTTGCATATTCCTTCTGTCTGTGCATTTTTTCCTCCTAAACTGTTTGGCAGAGTATATGGCAGAGATGCTATCTGAAAGCAGTGGGGAAGGAAAATGAAATATACTGCTTGAACAATCTTCAGTGGTTTGATGGGACACACCTGAAAATGGCCTTTTCATTAGAAACTGCCTAGAAGAATATGATGCCCCCACACATTTTCTGCATGCATAGCAATGACTGTTTTATCCTGCCCTCATATGAAATCCACTTATAGCCCTGACAACTAATACAAATCACATTAAGGAAAAGAATAAAGACTTCAATGCTTAACAGTTCTGGAAATCAACTTGGGGTGACAGTTCAAACAATAGTTGAAAGAGCCACCCCCCAAAGTCTGAAAGTCTAAGTTACATTCCTAAGTAGATCTACTCTGAACCCAACACAGGTCTATAGAGTAGGATTAACTCCTCATAAATTATTCTTAGTCAGGACGGACTGAACAGTGGCCCACAACAGGCTCCCGGCCCGGCTTCTCCAGCCCACTGTGCATCCCTTGGCCTGGCTCCACTAGGCTGCTCTTTCAGGCACAATTTCCCCCCAGTATGCCTCTTAACAGCCAGGGGTTGCTACCTTGTGCTCAGTCCCTTTGATGCTGCCATGAAGGGCTGCCTCAGGCCCAGCACTGTGATCATGATCCAAGACTAGGTTAGGCAAGCTGCACTTAGTTGCTGATGCAGCTGAAGCCAGGGTTGAACTGGACCTTTGCCTTATGTAGAGTCCTGTGATGATGGAGCCAGCTGAAGAGAACCTGAGAGGGAGCTATAGGGCACCACCCAGTCTCAGAAGCATGAGCTGGCCCAGCAGCAACCTCAAAGAGGGTTGGAATCTTGATACCAACCAATGATGTCAATTATCAGCCTGGACAATTAAAATGAGAGCATCTCTAACAGCCTGACCAGGTGTGACGAATGCCCTTATAAGGCATTCAGTTTCCAGGGTGAGAGTCTTCCCTAAAGGGGTTAAGCCCTGGCCAGCCCTGATTGGCTAGAAATGGCAAGAATATAACCCTAACCCTTGTCCCACTGCAAGAGAGGGGGAGGAGAGGAAGGGGTGACATGCAAGGGAGAGGAGGGAATAAGGGGTGGCATGCAAGGGAGGGGAGGGAAGGGGACCCGGCATCTGGACATAGCCCACCCACCCAAGCGGAGGGAGGGGGAGGGGAGGGAGGGGGTGGCATGCAAGGGAGGGAAGGGAATGAGGGGTGGCATGCAAGGGAGGGGAGGGAAGGGGAAAATGGCAAGAATATAAAAGGAGTCAGCCAGAGTGCTGAGGAGCTTTTCTTTTGGCTCTTTGTGCCTTTTGGTGCGTTTTGGCAGAGTGAGCAGATCAAGCAGAGATCTGTCACTGCTGTTGGTCTGGCAGGAGTCAGACAGTGTACTCTGTGGGCTGAGGAAGCTTATCAGAGACATCAGGAAGCCCTGAGTTTGGTGGGGGAGTGAAACGCCACTCAGGTGTTTTGACAGAAAACCTCTGTCCAGACTAAAGTCTGTTCTAACAGTACAACACCAGTCTTAGGAGGCCCAGTCCAGTGGCAGTGTGGCCAGTCTGGATGGTGGGAGAGGGAGGCTTGTGTGCCAAAATCCCACAGGGCGTAGACTGGGGTGTGTTGGTTTAGTGTGGTTAGGTACAGAGGGACTAGTGTCTGACAGAAGAGGGAGTGTGAAACTCTAAAGTAAAATCTTTTCTGAAGTGAAATCTTTTCCTAAGTGACACCTGCGTGTGTCTGTGAATGTTGGAAACTGAAGTGCCAACAACATCTCTGAAACCATTAAGCTCTTGAAACCATTAAGCTCTTGAAACCAACAAGCTTTAAAATCCTCTCAAGTTACCTGAGAAGCCTACATTTAAGCCAGTAATAAACTTTGAAGTTTTGTTTAAGTTACAACCGTTCCAGTCTATTTTTGTCTGTGTGTGTTCCTAGAAAGAGTGGTGTCCATTTATCAGTTTATGGGCTACAGAACAGTTTATATTTTTGGTGGCAGCTAGAGTGGAACCAGTTTCCTGAGGGAATATCTCCCTGGGGCTTGGCACTTTGAAATAGGTGTCAGGGAAAGGGGAATTCCTTTTTCTCTCCTTCTTCTTTGCCCCTGTTTGTGTTTTTGTAAACCTTGGTGACATAAGGGTGGTTTGCAAGTTTGGGACAAACGATCGCCTCAGACTTGGGCCGTGCCCTAAGTTGTCACACCAGGCCTCCCAGAAGTTGTGAATCCAGATCTTCTAGTCAGTCCTAGTTGGAAGGACCTACACAGGATAGGATAGACCAAAGCTCAGAGAAAAACTGGTGGAAATGGACCCAGCAGTTAGAACAGATGGACTCACTGCTGGGGCAAGTGGTTGGTCCATGCAAGTCCAAGGGAGTGCAGCCAGAGATTCTTGGGAAGGAGCCACTGTGGGCCAAGAAGCAGGTCTCAGGGAGAGAAGTGGCCAGGAAAACCCTCCTTGGACTGGGGAGGGCAGGTCTAGCATCAACTTACTTGCCCCAGGGCCTTCCGAGGCAGTTTGTCTCACGGAGGGCATTGCAGACCTTGGAGGAGGAGAGGGGAGGAAGCCATTTCCTTCACAAGGAGAGGGGAGGAAGCCATTTCCTTCACAAGCTCTCTCCTTCATGAAAGGAATCATAAGGGGTAAAAGGGGAAGGCAAACCCTTATAGGTTGGATATCAGGAAGAGCTCAACCACAGGTGTGGGCCTGGGTTTGGGATTACCTGCGAGAAGGAACCCATAAATACCAAGGGGTCCAGAGGGCTAGGGAGAAGAATGGCTAGCTGGTGGCTCCTTGGGGCCTGACCCAGTGTGAACATCTGAGGCCCCATGAAGGACCCTGAGGCAGGCAGCTTAGCACCGTGGCTGGGTTGGCAAGCAGCCCTGAATGAAACAGGGTGCTCCTGAGGGGGAAGGAAGCAGAATGAACCTAGGATGTTGTCACCCTCATCCCCCCACCCTTTTCAGAGGGCTAAGGAGCCCCTAGGTGAGGGAGATGCAATAACGGGCTGGAAGGAATTCACTGACAGTGGATGATGATCACAGCTTTCTTTGACCCATGTCCCATTTTGGTATATGGATGCTGAACTCTAAGACTAAAAATAACTCGCCAGCTTTAGAATGGAGATTTCCATTTTGATAAAATGATTATAAAGTATATGCTGAAGGGGAAACATGTACTGTCCTGCATGTGGTTGATGACTGAATGTACATTGCTGCTTTTCTTCTACTATTTGCAATGTGTTGTCTGTGGAGGTAATTTTAGGTATTCTTTGTATTGCAAGGTTGTCAGGTCTTCCTTTGCCCCTGGCTGCAAGATTCCTTGGTGTAACTCCAAACTCAAGAACTGATCCAAACACTTGTCATCTATTGTCTATTTAAGCACTGATCCTAAACTCACTGCAATGTTTCCAGTGTAATTTGCATCTCCTTAATCCTTTTGTTTGCTGTGTCTCTGTTCTACCTTGTATTTATTATCAAGAGATATGGAAATGGGATTGCTCCTTTTTTTTTTAGTAAAAATCACACTCTCTTTCCTGTATGAGCTTTATCAAACATTCTGAATGGGAAGGCTGTCATATTGCCTGCCCTTAGCCTATCTTTACAAGTTTGAGCATTTGTAAATGTGGGGTGATAACTAGGTTCAGGAATATTATCATACATCATATTTATGTCCAAACTGTATTAGCATTAAAATTCCCACTTTAAAACTATGTATCACTTAATGGAGAGATTTCTATTAAACCCTGGCAACTTTATTTACTTCATCTTCCTCTAATACAGTTTGTTGGGCTTTTATTTAAATAATCACTCAGATTTAAATAATCACTAAATGAATTATAACTGGAAAGCCTGCTATTCATTGCTCTTTTTTTTCTTTTAAAGTTGGAACACAGAATGTCATATCATCCAAAGATGGTCTGGTCTTTCAAATGTGATCCTGAAAACTTGAAAGAGCCCTTCCCAAATTGTAATGCATATTTACAAATATTAATAGCACCACCAAAAATCTGTCTTCAAAATTTTTCTTGGGACTGACTCTTGTTGCCCTTAATCACTGGCAGCCCTATTCCCTCCCACCCCTGTAAAGAAGAACCACAACAGCAATATTAAAGCATGCATGTAAGTTTGCATCATTTCAGGTATACCTATGGTTTCTGCTTTGGTAAATCCAACTGTATGGATAATCCTATCCTTATCTTTTGTTCCAACAAGACAAAGAACAGTTTGGGTGCACTGTACTGCTTTCTGCATAGATTTGTGCTCAGGTGTTGCTGGTGAGTCCCATATAACACCCCCCTGTGCCACACAGCTACTAGGATTTAGCTGAGGGGTTTGCCTGTAGGTTTTTTTTAGAAGAATGCCATTTGGGATGCAGAGGTGGATACTGCTAATCTGACTGGGTAATTGCCCTGCCACTTCTTTCTAATGATCTTTTAATTTTTTGGGGAAAGCAGTTTTCTCCAACTCTTAAACACAGACTTAGAAAAGATGCAGGCACAAGCATATGTTCACTTCATTCACCCTTGAAGTTCAGAACTGAGTAGTTAAAGAGCAACAAGTTGACCTTGAGGAAGACCAGCTGCTCACTGTCCAGGGAAGCAGAGGTGAACAGTGTGAGATGAATGTCTCCAGTCTAGGAGAAAACACACTGACTTTGAATGTTTGTTGGCAGGCATAAATGGAGCCTCTGACCTGCGAGAGAGCGGTCCAGCCAGAACACCTCTTTTCTGGCCCAATAGATCAGTGGATCAATGACAGGCAACTCATAGCCCTTGTAATTGAGTCTGCTGGAGCCTGGTTCATGTGCCCCAGATTATCATTGATGCTGACTGCCTTCCTAATGACCTCTGTCACCACAGACCTTTTAAGACCTAAGAGTATAGGTATTGGGGAAGTTAGCAGTGCTGCTTTCCCTCTCTTCAGGAGGGAAGAAGAGGCATCAGTGCAGCCACTGATGGAGCTCGTCTCTCCAACAAATTAGATCAATGGTCCTCTTGACATAACTGCCATTGATGCACAATTCACACATCATTGCCAACAACATGGTTCAACAACATCTGCACAGTTCACACATTGTTGTTTGGAGAGTGGTTCTGGGCTGTGTCTGCATCATCACATACCTTGCTGAAAAAATGTCAGTATTCTGCACCTGTGTCCAAAAGCATTTGGATCAAGGTAATTATGGGAATTAGGCTTGCTATGTCAAATGAGTACATGTAAGTGAAATAGGGCTTAAGAATGTTCCCATCTGGGAGAGAATCAACAATTCCTTGCTGTTTTATTTAAGCCATGGTCCTAATGTATTGTTGAAGGCTTTCACAGCCAGAATCACTGGTGTGCTGTGTGGTTTCTAGGCTGTACGGCCGTGTTCTAGGAGAGAACTATCATCAACAAAAACATTGTTATCTTTTTATATATATAGATGACCCCATTGTTTGCAGTGGATGGCAGACCTAGTATCTGAGGTCAGTTGTTCCTTCTACTTGCAACATTCCCCAAGCTGTTTGGAAGCTTCAAGACCCTGCCTGGGGCCTCACTATATGTTAATGTCCAAGAGAAGAATGTGACACAACTAATGTATGTGTATTCCTCTTGATTGTTTTGCTTTGCCTTAAATTTTGCTTGCTGTTTAGAGTAATCATTTATTTTCTCTGAGCCAAGCAGCACCTAGCTCCTTATTGGACTTTGACCTTGGAGGTGCGGCACAGCCTGGGAAAGGAAATCGCTTCTGCTGGATGAGGTGTACTTGGAGGAGGCAAACAGTGGGATTTTAGCTAGTGGCGGGACATTTGAATTTCAGTTACAGCAATGCTTCGTTGCAACCTGTTTGTTACTCTGATACAATAATCCAATTTTGTTTGAACTTGAGTCTGGTTATTGGGAAGATGTTGATGGCCATAACAGAGGCACCTTCTGCCTTTAAATTTTAAAAGGTTTCAAAGGGGTTATGCCTGCCCTCCTAAATTCAGAGGCCAGGGCATTCCATAAAAAATAATGGTAATTTCAAGGGACCATGAACCATATGACAACTGAGAGCTTGAGCTCCCCCAAACTGTGCTCAATCGTATTTACAAGAAAAAATAAAGTGTAAATAAAGTCCAACCCAAAATTTAAAGCAAAATTTTAAACCATGTCCCCTAGAACCCGAGGACATGCTGCAAACTTCTGACTGTACACTAAGTAACATATGAAATGCAAGAGTCACGTGTGAAGCGTCTCCCTGAAAAATAAACAGTATATTTTCAGATAATATGATTTGGGTAACATTTCACCATTCAGCAAAGCTAAGCAAAATAAAAACAGAAGGTGGTTAAACACAGAATGCTTTGGGTGCCCCACAGGGAGATGTGTTTCAAATGTCACAGCCCAACACTGTTAAGCATACTGGAATTAATTGAACTGCTTAAGTACACTAAACTCAGTATTGGTCTGTGGCCAAGGCACTAAGCAAATGTATTCCATAGTTAATGATTGAGTGAATGAGGAAACTGGTCTCTCATGGTGAGTGTAATGATTGGTAAAAGACTCTTAAAGGAAAGAAAGGTTTAAAAAATGGAAAGACAGATCTTGGTGACAGAAATGCAGTTTTGCAATTGTAATTGGCACTTCCTCTCTTAGCATTCATTGATCAGCCACTGAGCTAGAGCAAAATACTTTGTAGTCAATATCACAGAAGTAGAAGAGACTCCATGCAGCTAAAGGGAGAAGGTGCTATGCAACTTGCTTCAAATGCAATACACATACATTTGTAGGCAAAGGAAATGTATTCTGAAGGTAAACAAACTGAACCTTCATTTAAACAAGACATAGTTGATGCTGGATGGCAAGGCAGAATGTTTGATGAGTGTAGATCTACCACACTTAGAGGGGGTTCAGTTTTCCATAGCAGATAACATAGAAAGCTTGGTGGTATTCCTGGACCTGTCATAATCAGGGCATGATACAGACAAGTCACTCACTGCAAAATCACAAACTGTACCCAAACAAACATATGTCCATTATCAATATCTATTCAAAGAAAATTTCTGTATTACAGATCAATGTTCCGGTGGTGCCAGAGCGGGCATGGTTGGTGGGGCAGGTGGGGCTGGTGGCACCCTGTAGGAGCACCCCTAAACCTGGAACCCAGTGTCTAGGATGGGGGGCTCTGCGTTATGGGTGAAGCAGCTGTTGTTCCTCTAGTTTGAGTTCAAAGCTGGAAAAAAGCAGGGCTGATGGGATTGCACTCTGCAACCAAACATTTATTCAACTCTGCGGCTGCAGCCTGGGCCTGCAGAGACTCCACTTCTTAACAGAGCTGACGAATCATAGCCTGGTATTCACTTTTCTCCCGATTCTACCGATCAGCCTCCTGCCTTGAAATACCAATGGCTCTCGAGGGGTTCGAATCAGAGTCCGAGTATAAGTTGTCAGTCACTTCAATTTTTTTCTTCTTCCCCATGCCACACTTTTCCCATGCTCAGAGCATGGCTCAGAGATAACTCTGGGTTGCGGTCCACCCAAAGAGAGTGCAGACCTTGTTAGAATGTTCCAAAGGCTCCCTTTTCAGGGTAATAGAGGCCCTTTCCCCACTTATTGTTTGCTGCGTGCTGTAGCGCGGGGTCCAGCGGTGCTCCCCACGAGTCCGGGCAGCGACAACGCAGCCGCCCCGACTCTGCCGCTCTCACGTCCCCTCAGCACGCATCATTTCTGGCACTGAAGAAACGGCACCTTCTGACACGACCCTGCGGAAGAAATCACACACGCTGAGAGTAGCGCGCCGCAAAAGGTAAGTGGGGAAAGGGCCATAGTTCTGCAGAAGTTAGTCCCGAAGAAAATCCAGGTATCTGGGTCACCTCCATGCTTCACTGAAACTCCAGTATGGCGGATCAGCCTTGAACCCCTTGAACCCCAGCTCAGATCCTCGATAAACCCAGTTGTCAGCCAGACCCTGAATGCTGCCGATGCGCAAACTTCCAAATCCAGTCGCAGCCTCTTCCACATCAGGGGGCTGGTGCATAGAATTTGTTACTACCCCTGTAAGAGATTAGTTTGTCCCATCCCCAGTGAAGGGAAGGTGCGGTGCCCCTCGTTCATGAAACATAATAACTGATAAGATGTTCGCAACTTCAGTCGGTGATCGAAGCATAAAGTTGGCAACATGCACATAGCAGAACTCTCTTAATATCAGATTCCCTATTCAGACAATAAATCACTTGATTGGTTCAAGGCTTTTATTGAAGACATGTCAGGAACATAGAAAGAGAGTTCTGGCGAAACTGCACCAAACTCTTAATAATATGAGTGCAAGATCCCCACCCCCACATGAGAAGCAAACAGTTCTCATTGTCTGGCCTGGAGTCTCCTCTCAGCCCCAGAACTCCAAGGCTGCAGCTAGCAGCGATAAAACAGGACCTGCAAAAGTGAAAGCAATTACCCATCCCCCAATGGCACCATCATGTCACCAGGTCACAAACTCAAATGATCGCACCTTATAATTGTAATCATGACTACTAATGTGAACCAAACTTAATTCCACACATTTCATACTTAATTTCACACACTATCCAAAGCAGCAGCTTTGGAAAGTGTATCTACAATTAAGGATTTCGTTTACTTCTTCTACTCCGCTATTATTCCGCACTTCATCACACGCCAGCTGGGTGACCTTGGGCTAGTCACAGCTTTTCGGAGCTCTCTCAGCCCCACCCACCTCACAGGGTGTTTGTTGTGAGGGGGGAAAGGCAAGGAGATTGTAAGCCTCTTTGAGTCTCCTACAGGAGAGAAAGGGGGATATAAATCCAAACTCTTCTTCTTCTATTAGTTGTGAAACCCTGCTTAGCTTCTGAAATCAGGCTAACCTGGGTGAGACAGGATATAATTGTATAATAAAGAAGATGCCAAAATGAAGTTTCAGAATTAATTATGCTCTGATGCTTCAATTATTTTTTGTGGCACATTATCAGAACAGATGACTTCTTTCTATATAATATTATAAGAACATAAGAACAAGCCAGCTGGATCAGACCAGAGTCCATCTAGTCCAGCTCTCTGCTACTTGCAGTGGCCCACCAGGTGCCTTTGGGAGTTCACATGTAGGATGTGAAAGCAATGGCCTTCTGCGGCTGTTGCTCCCGAGCACCTGGACTGTTAAGGCATTTGCAATCTCAGATCAAAGAGGATCAAGATTGGTAGCCATAAATTGACTTCTCCTCCATAAATCTGTCCAAGCCCCTTTTAAAGCTATCCAGGTTAGTGGCCATCACCACCTCCTGTGGCAGCATATTCCAAACACCAATCACACGTTGCGTGAAGAAGTGTTTCCTTTTATTAGTTCTAATTCTTCCCCCCAGCATTTTCAATGAATGCCCCCTGGTTCTAGTATTGTGAGAAAGAGAGAAAAATTTCTCTCTGTCAACATTTTCTACCCCATGCATAATTTTATAGACTTCAATCATATCCCCCCTCAGACGTCTCCTCTCCAAACTAAAGAGTCCCAAACGCTGCAGCCTTTCCTCATAAGGAAGGTGCTCCAGTCCCTCAATCATCCTCGTTGCCCTTCTCTGCACTTTTTCTATCTCTTCAATATCCTTTTTGAGATGTGCTGACCAGAACTGAACACAGTACTCCAAGTGTGGTCGCACCACGGCTTTATATAAGGGCATGACAATCTTTGCAGTTTTATTATCAATTCCTTTCCTGATTATCCCCAGCATAGAGTTTGCCTTTTTCACAGCTGCCATACATTGAGTTGACATTCCCAAAAACCAAAAAAACCAAGAAAAACCAAATTTCAAAAGAACATTTTATTAGAATGGGAAATAGAGGACTGTTCCAAAGTGTTAGTAAAGAATGGTGAAAAAAATCACATTTATGGTCCAAGTTTACACAGAAACTAGCTTTAACAGAAGCCATTTTTAAAAAACAAAATTAAGTATTTCATTGTGTTCTGACATGACAATAACCATTCCCTCCCATAAAAGTTGACCGATCAGCTGGATAAACAATATTCTTCTCCCATTTGTCCAATAAATCCTCTTCCAGATTTTACTTTCTACTGTGCTTTAAAATATTAAACCTTTCATTAGCCACTAGGTAATGAAACCTATTCATCTAATTGATCTCACACAATGTTCTGCAAAAGTTAGAAAGCTAGCAAGAAAAGTGGAACAAACTTTATATATGATAAAAAGCTGGGAATGTGTTTTTTAAGTTATTTTGCAGGAACTATTGAGGACCAAACAGTATATTTTCAGCAAAGCAACAACTTGTGTTTTAAGATCAGTCTCATGTCAGAAAGTCAGTCTTGCATTAAAGATCCAAGGCATTCTGTGATGTCTTACGGTTGTGCCATATATTCCAAGGCCTAGTTTGTTAACAGCCCAATATGGAGGGGGGCACAAAGGGACTCATGAAGCTGGTGTGGGCTCACCCTAAAGTAGGTGCCTACCTCACTGGTGCAAATAGCAAATATGCTGGCAGTGAGGGCAAACAGGGCAGCAGGTGAGCACTGAACATCTCAGCAGCATCCAACCTAGTCACAGAATCCAACCTGGCCCCTCGTCGCAGAGCTCTGCCAGCTTAAAACTGGTTGTTGGTGCAGGGGGGGGATGAGTTGGGGGGGCATTCCTGGGGTGGATTCAAACTTAGTTGGTTTTCACCAGGCTTTTGGTCTAGGAAATTCCCCAGCACAGACCTCCAACTTATGCCTCCTGAAAAGGTAGTATTAGTCTGTATGCCACAATGGGGACTTTTTAGGTGGCCAGAAATATTCTGGATTTTGCTACCTTCCTGTGCCAGCTGGAAACCCTCTGGAGGCTGCACAGCAGCGCCATCCCTGGCCACCATAGCCCTCTGGATTTGACCTGTAAGGTTTTTGCTATGTGAAAATTAAAGATTAAAAATGGAATATTGTGGGTAATCATGACAAGGCCATATACAGTTCTGAATATGGTAAAGTTGATTTCAGATGCAAAGGTCAAAATATGCAAGGTAAAAAGAGCTCTAATGGAAGAAGCAGCAGCAGCAGCATTTGGATTTATATCCCCCCTTTCCCTCCTGTAGGAGACTCAAAGGGGCTTACAATCTCCTTGCCTTTCCTCCCTCACAACAAACACCCTGTGAGGTGAGTGGGGCTGAGAGAGCTCTGAAAATCTGTGACTCACCCAAGGTCACCCAGCTGGCATGTGTGGGAGTACACAGGCTAATCTGAATTCCCCAGATAAGCCTCCACAGCTCAAGCGGCGGAGCAGTGAATCAAACCCGGTTCCTCCAGATTAGAATGCACCTGCTCTTAACCACTATGCCACTGCTGCTCCTGCATAAATAATAAATGCATAATAATAAATACATTTATGCATTTATACACTAAAGAACTTGCAGGAAGACTACTATAACTCAATTTCATGTGGTTTGTGTTTCCTCTTCTTGGTAGTTCATTGCTTTAATAATAACTGGATTTTAAAATATTTCTTCTTTTGGTTTCACTGGATGAGGTCCCAGCCTGCAGATCAAACACTAGAATATATCTATTAAATCCACTGATTTTGCATTCTAAAAGTATTTGAGCATGCTGGTTGAAATTGCATTATTATTTAGTCATCAATAAGTAGGTCAACAAATCAATAAAAGTGGATTCATGTGTATAGATAAATGAGGAACAAAATAAATGATGCATTTTAAGCAATTAAGATTTTGCGCATGGTTTAGTTGGATTTTAACTGTATATTAGATTAGAAAAACGTGCCTATGATAGACAATGAAAGTTCCTATGTGTGGAAATATTTATTTCCATTTCATTCTGTTTATCAGACATTACACAAATGAAAGTTGAGACCAGCATTGAATTCCCTGCCTAATCTAGCTCATGGGATTTTTCCCCCTCAAATGAAGAAAAATTGAATTTAGGAATGCACTGAAAAGTAAATAGCTTTACCTCTTATCTGTTTGATTTTTGCCCCAATTTTTTTACAAATGCATCTGCATACCGAGCTCAGTTAATTCTGTAGTAGGCCCAGTAGGCATATAATATTGACATATTTCCCCATATTTAATATTTAAGTAATGCATGATCTAATACAGTGGTACTCACTAGGTGGCTCACAGTACTTCTCACAGGTGCAAGGAGGACATCCAAGTGTGATTTGACATGGATTTGGGGGATCTAGCTATAGGATAAATTGGTCCATTGGCAATTATTGCACTTTGATTATGTGTTCCTGCATGGCAATGGGTTGGACTGGATGACCCTTGTAACCTTTTCCAACACTATGATTCTATGGTAAGACGGGCAATTGTCTTGAGACAAAACAAAGGCCCCTTTTGCACATGCAGAATAATGCACGTTCAATCCACTTTCAATGCACTTTGAAGCTGGATGTTACTGAGTGGAATAGCAAAATCCACTTGCAAACAATTGTGAAAGTGGATTGAAAGTACATGAAAGTGCATTATTCTGCATGTGTGGAAGGGGCCAAAGGTCTGTTCCCAGGAACAGACAATACTATGGAAAATGATTGCATTGGATTAAGACCTGGGAGCCCCCAAGATTTGATGAGGTTTGGGTTGTGTTGATCAAATTAAAACAGGGACATTCCGTGTCTTGAGGAACTTGGATTATTAAAACAAAGAAACTCTAGAGGTTTGATTAACTTAATAATGGGATAGATTTAAGACTGAAGCCCTTTCTGCATGGGCCAATAAAAGTGGGGGAAAGGCAGGTTACATGAACCCATCCTTGCCCCAGGTGGGTGGTACGGCTTGCTGTCTCATGGATAGCCAGAGTGTTGGCCAGGGTGCGTACCTTCATATAAAGATGCATTTTTTTCTTTCCTGCCTGCTTGTGATAAACATATCTACTCTGAGAGAGTATTTCAATCAGTGTGAAGAACTTAACTGGAATGACAGCCTGAGTGGTGAGAGCAAAATTTATGCCCAGACATAGAAAACTGAGTTGGGAGGCCAGAGTCTTTTCCCAGGGGGGCATATAAATAAACCAGATAGGAATAGATCTTTCAAGAAGAAGAATTCCTGGGACCAGTTAGTATGCGGTATTGGGGTTTTTGCTTTGTTTTACCACCATAGAAGGGTTTGTGTTTTGGGTTTCTAAGTGAGACAAGGCTGTGTATGAGGGTACTCTGGTAAAATACAAGCCTATTAGAGCTCTGTAATAGTTGAGGGACTTCCGGTTAGGTAATGGCCACCACCGAACGTCTCTAACATTTCTGGAGGAGACATCTGTCAGCAATCCTTTTAATCCCTGTGAAAAACAGGGACATCTCGCTCTTATTGGAAAGAGGGGATCCTAGAGAAGTCGGGACAAAATTGCCGTGGTTGTGATGCTGTGCTGGGCAACGCGGAGGTAGTCCAGATTTAACAACGAGGAAGCTGCAGAAGGCAAACGGGGAACCTGAGAAGGAGCGGCCATACCTAACTGCGCTAAAATAATGTGAAAAAATAAGAAAACTAAATATTGCCCTCAAAAGAAGACAAGAAAGAAAATAAATGACTTACCAAAACAGAAGGTAAGCAACGCTAACTGGACAGAAGGCCGACCCTAGAGAAAAAAACAGTACATAGATAAAACTTTTAAAAATCATTTGATAAGAAATAACCTATTGAAGATTTGGTTGAAATATAAAAGAATATTTTACACTAAGATCCCAACGTGGATATCAAGGATGGAGACACAACAAATTATGGATAGAAATGAGAAAGGAAACAGACCAAGATACAAAGATATCTTATTATGGAATCAAGATACAGTACAGTAAACCTTTATTAGGCATAAAAATCAAGATACACCAATTATGAAACAGAGGGAAGCAATAAAATGGGAAGAAGGTATTATTATTATTATTATTATTATTATTATTATTATTATTATTATTATTATTATTATTATTAATTCGATTTGATAAACCGCCCTACCCCCGAAGGGCTCAGGGCGGTGTACAGCAAACAACAACAAACATAATAAAACAAATCGAATAACCCCAATTAAAATACAAAACCTTAAAACTATGGCAGCAACATCCATCAATAAATAGTTAATAATTAATAATTGTAATAAAAGGCGTCTGGCACCACACCCCAGTGATCAAATCCTGGGAGTGGTCAAATTCTGGGAGGGGGCTGGCAGATGGTCAGATACACAGCAATGAGAGGGGCAGAGTCAGCGGCTGGTCCCCCCAAAAGCCCGGCGGAACAGCTCAGTTTTACAGGCCCTGCGGAACTCCCCAAGGTCCCGCAGGGCCCTAACTGCTGGAGAAAGAGCGTTCCACCAGGCAGGGGCCAGGGCAGTAAAGGCCCTGGCCCGCGTGGAGGCCAGCCACATCATAGAGGGACAGGGGACCACCAGCAAGTTTGCCTCCATTGAGCGGAGGGTACGACCTGGGACATATTGGGTGAGACTGTCCTGTAGGTATGAGGGCCCCAGGCCGTGAAGGGCCTTAAAGGTCAGTACCAACACCTTGAAGACGATCCGGAATTCCACTGGGAGCCAGTGCAAGTGTCACAACACGGGTGTAATATGATCTCTCGCTGGGACCCCCGTGAGGATGGGCCGCCGCATTTTGGACCAGTTTGAGTTTCTGGATCAGCCACAAGGGAAGGCCTGCGTAGAGCGAATTACAATAATCCAGCCTGGAGGTGACCGTTGCATGGATCACCATGGCCAGGTCAGTCTGGGAGAGGTAGGGGGCCAGTTGCCGGGCTTGGTGGAGGTGGAAAAAAGCAACCCGGGTTACATGTGCCACCTGGGTCTCCATTGAGAGGGACAAATCCAGGTGGACACCCAGGTTGCGAACTGAAGAGGTTGGTGTCAAAAGAACCCCTTCCAGCACCGGCGGCTGAAATTCCCCAATCACCCCCTCACGGCCCAGCCATAGGACCTCCGTCTTCGTTGGATTAAGTTTTAGCCTGCTCTGCTTCAACCAACCAGCAACCGCCTCCAAACAATGCTGTAGAGCCACAGGGGCGGCAGCTGTCCCCGCCTCCATCAACAGAATGAGCTGAGTGTCATCAGCATATTGATGACAGATCAGCCCAAAGCTCCGCACCAGCTGAGCAAGGGGTCGCATATAGATATTAAATAACAGCGGGGACTCCCATCCAAGTACTAACCAGGCCCGACCCTGCTTAGCTTCCGAGATCAGAGGAGATCGGGCGTGTTCAGGGTGGTATGGCTGTAGGCTCCCTGAGGCACACCACAAGTGAGTGGGTGCCACTGGGAAGCCTGGTCCCCGCACCACACTTGCTGACTGTGTTCCCGGAGAAACGAGGCAAGCCACTGAAGGGCAGTGCCCTGCACCCCGGCAACAGCCAGGTGGTGGGTCAAAAGATTGTGATCGACCACATCAAATGCTGCGGTAAGATCTAGAAGCACCAGCAGCACCGATCCGCCTCGGTCAAGCTGAGCACGGAGCGTATCTGTGACGGCAACAAGGACAGTCTCCGTCCCATGCCCAGCATGGAAGCCAGACTGGAAGAGATCGAGCGCTGATGTGTCCTCCAGGAAGCCCTGAAGCTGCTCCAACACCACTCTCTCAATTACTTTTCCCAGAAACGAAAGATTCGAGACTGGGCGGTAATTGGCCAGATCACTTGGATCTAAAGATGGTCTTTTCAAGAGTGGGCGGACCACTGCCTCCTTCAACCCACCAGGAAACACTCCTTGCTCAAGGGAGCAGTTAATGATCTTCAACAGGTGGGGCCGTAACTCCTCACGGCAGGTTTTAATCAGCCATGAGGGGCACGGATCCAGAGGACAGGTAGTAGGTCTAACAGCAGCTAGGACCCTGTCAACATCGGCCTCACTGAGTATATGCCATTGGTTTACATATGCACAATTATACAATAACTTCAAAACAGACTATAGAATCTGGGGAATACAAAAAGATCTGAATGAATAAGATAAAATATTAACTAATCCAGATGCGAAGAATATTAGCGCACTATACAAGCTCTTGATACAGCAGAAGACAGAGGACGAAATAGTAAAAAATAACATGATTGAGTGGGCAGAGAACAACAGAAAGGTAATAACTTTAGAAAAATGGGGAAAATTTTATAGGGAATTATATAAATTCACCCCATGTGCAGACCTCTGGGAAAATTCCATAAAAATGTACTACAGGACTTATTTTCCTCCAAATGTATTAGCAAAGATGAATAACCATTACTCACCTAGATGTTGGAAATGTAGAAAGGAGACCGGGACATTTTTCCACATCTGGTGGACCTGCAGAAGGATAAAAAAGTTTTGGAATGACATACATAAACAAATAACAAAATTTTTTAAAGTTGATATAAAAAAATGCAATCACTTACCTGTTAGGTCCGTCATTCATGGACGAAAAAATTTCCATAAAGTATAAACATTTGCTATTCCACTTATTTGTAGCAGCGAGGATTGTGGTAGCGAGACGTTGGAGAACAGATCAGCTACCAACGATGGAAGAATGGAGGGAGAAAGTTCAAACCCTATATATAATGGATAGACTTTCATTTCAGGTTAAGGAGTTACCAGTCGAAGATTATGAACAGATCTAGCAACCATGGACAATTTACCAATCAAATAAATATAACATCGAGATCTCTCCAGTAAAATATTAAATGTATCTGAATCTTTATTTTTAGGCTTTAATAGACTTAAGTTTAGACGGAGAAATATCTGTAATGTCTTTGTTAAATTATAAATAATAGTTTAGAATAATAGTCGTTAACAGGATGAATTATATTAAGGAAAATGAGGGGAAGTCAAAGGGGAGGGTGAATGGGTGGGGTAGGAGGATGGGAGGAAAGTGGGAGTGAGTGAGTTATTGAGTAATTAAGAAAAATGATATATGAAATGAATATATTAGACAATTATCATATGCTCCCTTTTTAAGTTATGTACAAACTACATGATGGACAATGTATGATTATTTACAATTAACTGATGAACGAATATGTACAGCTGATTATTATTTAATAAAGAATAAAAAAGAACTCTGTAATAATCCTTAAACCAGTAACATTTTAAGAAACATATGTGAACATCTAAGATACTGAAACAGAAACTTAATAAGCCAGTGCCTGAAACTGAATTCTAAGCCAAAGCTCTGGGATGTATTTATCTTCTACTTATTTTCCTTCCATCTAAGTTTCTCCTATACTCATCTCCTCTGTTAAATAAATTTTGATTCTGTTTATTGAAACCTGCCTCAGTATTATTTGATGCCTTGAAAAGGGGGATTTGCCAAAAGTAAAATAACATGCTCCTTTCATCAACTGGGAGAGTTACAGGACTGAGCAATAGGGCTTTGAAAACACCACAACGCTACCATTCTAAGCAGCATTGTAAGGAACCAGTAAAGTCCAGGCCAAAAGTAACTTTTCAAGTTCTTTATTGTGCTGGCATTCTAAGTCGATCACAAGCAATGCGGGAACTGACCTCCCAACATTCGAACAGCCTCTTTTACGGGCTCCCCACCAGTTCCTGCCAAAGTTAGATAAACACCTGTAGTTCCCATCCGAAAACCACATTGATACAGTTTCACACAAACAGGCAAAAGAAACAGGAGATACAGATACTAGAAACTACAGATACTAGAAACACTCCCCAATCTGGGCATCCCGCCAACCTTGTCAGACGAAAACCTTCCAAGGCTAAGCAGCAACTTTACAAGCATAGTCCCTGAAAAAAGGTGGGAAATCTGACAAGCCTAGTCAGAAAGTGGTTAGTCTGCCTCAGGAAGTTAGCAAGGTGTGGAGGTCTGTAGCAGCCCCAAACTCAAAGTCTGCTCATGTTTAGCTATGTATATAAACATATCCTGTTCATTTCAGTGGCCATACCCAACCTGCATGCATATTTGGTTGTGCACACTAATCACAACCTTCCATGAAAATGAATGAGAAGGTATTGTAAGCAGATAAATGTCATGTTTATATGTGTGTTCTAGCCTCAGTGATTTAACAGGGCTTGTCCTCATGTTTGTTGTTTCCTTTTCATTTCAGAATGTTTCCACAGTGGTGTGAAAGATGAGATAAAATTAATACTGTACAAAAGTGAGGGGGGGGGGAACCCAGTTGTTTCTGAGACAAAGCTCTGAAGCCACCATATGTTCCTTGGTATTTTTGTTCTTATCCTGTGGAATCATATTTTTCAAAAAAATAACTTGAAGCTTTGTGCTGCAGGGATTTACAGTGAGATTAAGGAGCTGTTCACTCAGAGCTGGGAAGTGGTTTTTAAATCGAGACAGCATGCAGCAAAGGAAAGTTAAGATTTTATGAGCATCCTCCCTTCCTCTGACATTCTCTACTCAATACTCACAGCTCCTAAATGTGTGCTGAAAAGTTTAAATTTGTAGCAACACCTGAAGGTCATTTGCTGAACTGGAAACATGATGGGATCATTTTGGCCTAACTTAATTCATACCCTCCCTACCCCCCCCCCATCTCTTGCCTTATTTCTCTCATTATGGGTACAATTCACTAGAGATATCACCTGCATAAGTTCCACTGAAATGAATGAGATCTGCATGAGAGCACAAAATTCATTTTGAAGAACCTTATACAGGTTAAATTTCCTGGTGGGTTGCCAAACTTTCTTTTAAAAACATATTAATGTTATAATCACATGTTTTATATAACACAAGAGAGAGTAATGTGCAAGCCAACAAATATGGGACACAAATCCATCACTCCTGCCCACCCCTCACTTTCAACTATGGATGATCTTAAGTTATGTAAGGCACGGGTTATGTCACCCTCCTTCCCTAAGACACACATTAGAAAAAACCAGGAAGGAGTATAATGGAGCACTGAATAAAACAAGTTGTCAGAGCTCAGACCAGCAGTCTTGACTTCCTGCCACTCAGCACCTGTAATTGCAAACTGACCCCTGCCTAGCCATTATCAACCAAGAGTTTTTTGTGAATTCTTTGGAGGGACTGAAAAATTAGTGAGGTTGTACCTTAACAGATTTTGATTGTCAGTTTTACCCCTGTAAATGGGACTGCATAGGACAGGAGTTAAGATGTTTGCAAATAAAAAGTGGCTGCTGAAATTGTGTGCCCTGACATCCTGTATAACAGAAGCCAACTGAATTTCCCCAGGGCTTCGTGTAATAAGCCTGTACACTTTTAACAAAGCCTATAGGCTTCATATGAAAATGGCAAGTGGTTAACAATGTGTAACTTTTCTTGACAGCCTTTCTGTAGTTGGCCATCAACTGGATGTAAAGGTTTTTTTTCCCCCTAACATTTATTTTTATACGTTTGTCCAACACAGTTTTTGTCAAAGGGTGGAAGGATACAAGATGAGATGAAATGGGGCAAAGAGAAGATAAAGGTCATATGTTGCAGTACATACAGCAGCAGAATACTCCTGTTGCTTAAACCCAGACAGCAAACCTAACCTGTAAGTTATTATAGGGCCAAGAAGTGTCTCATACTTACTCTGGCATATTAACACTTCCTTGGAATTAATTATCTCGTAGCATCACCCAGATTTGCAATCCTCTATACCTGAGCCCTACAAAAGTTTAATTTTTGGTCACTGAGCTACACTCATCATTTCATACATGATTTATTCATAGAAGTATTGTAGGTTGATTCTATATTTCTCATCTAATATACTGTCCTATCATAACTTTCATTTTTCTTAGGGGTTCCATGCTAAAATAATGCCTGATGTAGAGATGCTAACTGGGAAGGTAGAGGGAAGACAGCATGGTATAGATCTCGGAAGCTAAGCATTGTCGGCACTTGAATGGGAGACCACCAAGGAAGATTCTGAAGAAGAAGGTAGGGACAAACTACCTCTGCTTCTCAGTTGTCTTAAACGACCCTTGCTTAGGTTGCAACTTGACCACATTTACATACATAATTGGAAAGGTAAAGCATGTGATTGGCATTCAGAAGGCTCCAGGTTCAGTTCTGGGCTTCTCCTAGTGAAAGTGGTTTTAGCCTAGCTAGGAAAGACCAGGTCAAGTTTGAGGTGGAGGTAAGAAGCTATCTGATGTGCATCCACACCAGGACAGTAACAACAATGCCTGCTGTCCACTGATTCTCTTCCACCTACTTTACATATAGTGGCAGTTGCTCTTGCCACCTCTCATCCACTCTGGTGAATGGATGAATTCACAGAAGTGGAGGAAAGAAGACATAGCAGCAACTGGTCATTTGCAGTCTTCCAGGTAGCAGAAACGGGTCCTTCAGCGGCAACTATTAGTCCACATGCTGAGTGGATTGGGGGTAGGGGGAAGGAGCTGCTTCCTGTCTTTCCATCTATGCAAGGGAGAGATGTATTACCAAGGACATAGGTAAGGGGGGGTTCTTGGGTTCAAAATCCCCACATTCATGTCCAAAGCTCCGCCCCTCCGTTGGTGGGTTTTAAAAACATTTTAGTGTTTTTCGGTTTTTGGCCTGCAGGGGGCGCATTGTTTGGGCTAGCAGCACCAAACTTTCAGGGATTGTTTGGGGGACTCTCCTGATGGTACTACCCAGGTTTGGTGAGGTTTGGTTCAGGGGGTCCAAAGGTATGGACTCCCATCCTCCATTGTTTCCAATGGGAGCTAATAGAAGATGGGGGCTACACCTTCGAGGGTCCATAACTTTGGACACCCTAAACCAAACTTCACCAAATCTGGGTGGTATCATTAGGAGAGTCTCCTAAAGATACCCTGAAAGTTTGGTGCTTCTAGCTTAACAATTGCACCCCTGACAGCAGGCACCCCCCAAATTTCCCCAGATTCTCCTTTTAAATCCACCTTCTTTGGCATGGATTTAAAGAGAGAATCTGAGGTCCTCAGTTTAGAGGAGGAAGAAGAAGAGTTTGGATTTATATCCCCCCTTTCTCTCCTGTAGGAGACTCAAAGCTTATAATCTCCTTGCCCTTGCTCCCTCACAACAAACACCCTGTGAGGTGGGTGGGGCTGAGAGAGCTCCGAAAAGCTGTGACTAGCCCAAGGTCACCCAGCTGGCATGTGTGGGAGTGCACAGGCTAATCTGAATTCCCCAGATAAGCTTCCACAGCTCAAGTGGCAGAGCAGGGAATCAAACCCGGTTCCTCCACATTAGAATGCACCTGTTCTTAACCACTATGCCACATTGAAAGTGATGCTGTTTCAGGGTGGGGGATAATCCACCCCAAAACAGCATCACTTTCAATGTTGTTTAACTAGGGACCCCAGATTCTCCCTTTAAGGTGGATTTAAAAGGAGAATTTGGGCTCTCTAGTTTAAACACCATTGAAAGTGATGCTGTTTGGGGGTGGATTCCAGCATCACAGCGGCTGCCCGGGGGGGGGGGTCAGATTTTGCACCAGGATCCATTTTCCTTCTATGCCTCTGCCCAGAGGGGAGGGCAGAAGGAACTGCTGGCTGCCAGCTGGGAGCCCAGCTGGTGGGGGGCAGGGCAGGGCAGGGCAGGGCAGGGCAGGGGAATCTGCTGTACCCAGCCTCGTAGAGCTGCTTTTATAAGCGCTAGGCCGGGGCAGGACTTGGGGAGGAGTGGCCATGCCCTAGGGATGGGTGGGGGTGTGGCTCCACCCCTGAACCCCCCCCATAAAAATCTATACCTACATCCCTGTGTATTACTGCTGCAGCTGAAGAGACCCAGAGGCATAGCTAGGGGAAATGTAGCCCAGGGCAAAATCTGAGTTTTCCACCCACCCCCTGTTTGTGCAACTGCCCTCCCCAACCACAACCAAGGGTACTTTGATTGTGTGTTCCTTCATGGCAGGGAGTTGCACTGGTCTCTTCCAACTCTATGATTCCATGAAGCAAAAAAGGACAGAAGAATCACTTGCACACTGCATATGCTCAGTAGTGAGCAACATCTCCCACTTGAGGAAAAAAAGAGATGTCCGGTGCTCCAAACACTGGCAAAAACTGAAGATAAAGGTGCCCCCTCCACTATGCCTGTGCTACCCAGAAGAAAGAAAAAACAGAGAGTGAGAGAAGAGAAAAGAGAAAAGAGAAAAAGAGGTAAAAGAGAAAGAGAAAGAGAAAAGAGAAAAGAAAGGAAAAGAGAGAAAGAAAAGAGAAAGAAAGAAGAGATAAAGCAAGAAAGAAAAAGAAAGAAAGAAAAAGAGAAAAAAGAGAGAGAGAAAAGAAAGAACACTCTTCTTCCTGGAAGTCTGCACATGCTCAAGAGCCCTCAGGCTCCAAAACGAGGAAGCAGCCAGGCCTCATCTCTCTGTCTCCCCTACAGGCCCTGCCCTCACTGGCTGACCCATCCCGCATCTCTCACCTGCAAAGGCATGGCCAGTAAGCGTTCATGGCAGGCAGCTGGGTGGTGAGAGGCTGCACTTCCAGCGCTGGCTACATGGGTGCCTGCCATGGGTCTGGGAAGGTGGCGCACAAAAAAGGGTCCAAGTCCTCTAGGAACGGCAGCTGGCAGAGCACCGAGCCCGGCAGTGCCATCTCCATTCCTGGAGGCTCCCCGATTGCAGCAGCAGAAGCAGCAGCAGCAATGCTGGCTGATCCACCAAGTGAAAGCAGTGGCACTAGGGAGCCCCAGCGAGGGAAAGGGGAAGCAAAGCAGCCAAAGGGAAGCAACCAGGCTGAGTTACAAGAGAAGTGGCCAAACTGAGTTACAACAGTTCCGGTTCTCCTTCATAGCCCTTAGTCTACTAGGCAGTTGGAGCGCTCATAAAGCCAGGCTAGAAGTGAGGGGGGCAATTTTGCACACACCTCACGTGACTGAACAGTGGCCTGTCTGGGACATTTGACTCCATATGTCTCCATGGAAGCTCTGGCTCTGAGACTTGACTCCATATGTCCCCATGGAAGCTCTGGCACCCCACTGGAAAGGTAAAATTATTTTACAGATTCAGAAGTAAGTTGGGTAAGGAAGCAAACTTCCTCAATGTATCTGCTCACTCCTTGTTTAGGGAGCTGTTAACTTAAATGTTTGCACTGGCTATAATCCAGAACTACAATGTATAGCACAGTATTTTTTTTAAAAAAATATTAAAGTAAATGTGAAATAAGTATTTTTATGTATGTAGTTGCATTTGTCCCTAGCAAAATTCAAAACCAAAAGTCTTGTAATGCCTTTTAATAAGAACAACCAAAGTAACACAATAGTATCTAAAGTTTCCTGTTCATCAAGCTGATGGTTAAACAAAACAACATACATTTGCTTTACATTTTTATTTAATGCATCAATAAAAATTAATCTGCAGTATAAAGATTACTACTTTTTTCTTGGTTTGTTATGGGAACTGGGCTTTCAGTATAAGCGAAGATGTGGAATTTATCAGGAAATTCAAATGGTGCAAAACTGGACTTGCTAAACCATGTCACAATCCTGATATTCTCAAGGATGAGAGTACGTGAGTGGCCAAAGGCACCCAGATGGCTCAAGTGGATTTTCTAGTCTGAAAAGTGGAGGTCCTAGTCTGAAACCTTAACCCACTCAGCCATGCTGACTACACCCTTCCATGTCCATTGGAATCAATGGGCTTAGAAGAGTGGTTCTATCAATATTACACTGTAGCATGGTTATTCCTGTTCTTCTATCATTGCTATCATTAAATTAGGTACAATCTTGCTACCTCCGCTAGCTCTCTGACATTTTGGTTTCTGTCGTGGCCAGAGATACAGTTAACTGGAGAGATGTAAACATAGAGGAAGTTGACCCTGACATCAAAATGGGTGGGGTCAAAACTGAAACTGTCTCACATAAAAATGCCTCCTATAAGTTGTTAGGTTATTGATTACTATTTGTACTTTGAAATTTTAAAATTCAGGTCTTTCCCTGTTTACTGATCTACTTGTTTTATATCCCTCATTTCTGTTACTGTCCTCAAAGCATTTTAGAATTTCAAATAGTAGTCTACAACATTATAAATGACAGAAAAGAGAAAAAAAGAAATTGGGAAGGGAGAAGGAAATCAAGTTTATAGCTAACTCAGATACCAAATGGTAGATAATTTATATAATTCTTACATAATGACCTCAGGCATGGTTACTGCAAGGGAAGGGAGGACATTAGCTGATTGATTTGACTTGTACACAGTGGCATAGCTACCACATGTGGGGTGAGGACAAATGCCCCAGGTGGGCCCTCATTCACCCCCCACACACCCTTCCCTCTTTCCTGTCCAGCCCACCCAGGCTGCTCTTTCAGCTGGCAGAGGCTGAAGGATTGACCTAGTGGGGCTGCCATAGGGCACACCTTAGCCCCACCCCGCCTGGTCCAGCAGAGGCCGCAGCTGGGCACCCCTCAGCCCTGCCTCGCCAGGCCCCACCAGACTGCCCGGGATCACCACTGGCTCAGTTAAGTGGGCATGGGGGGGTATAGCTACCATGGAACATGAAGGTGTGCTGGTGGCAGGGATGAGGGGTGGCGGGGGCACAATGTTGCCCCAGGTTCCATTTTCCCCTGCTATACCTCTGCTTGTAATTATGTCTATTTTGAATACCTTGTTTGAATGTGGCTGGAAAACTGGATTCTATACATGCTCAGACCAATCCAGAGGTGAGAGGTGAATCCCGCACTGGAGCTGGTGCACTCCTGTGCCAGCGGAGGTGCCAAGGTGCAAAGGGCAAATGTGCTGGTAGAGGGGACACTTACCCCAGTGGCTGGGTGTCATGCAGCTTTGTGGTACTCAACCTTGAAGGCACCACCATTGCCCAGGCCACTCTGCTGGCACAGCCAGGGGCTTGCCAGGGCAGCCAGGAGGTGGAGCTGACCTTAGTTGACTTTCACTGCTGGCTGGGCCCCATTTATCTGTAGAGTTGCTGGTGGAGATACACCATGATTTTCATGGCGTATATTCTCCCCTATAGGAGAATTTTGGTTTTTTAAAACTTTGGAGGGGTCAGGGCAATGCCAGAGCAGTGCTTTCCTCTCCCATCAGGCCTCCCTAGAGAGGGCTATGAGTGTATAAGCACTACTCAGTCAAAGTTACCCATTCTTAAATCACATTAATTTCATCAGAGTTAGAATATGTTCTTAAATTATGCCATAATTAATAGTGCTATTTTTCCCTTCTCCTAACAACTTTTTAAAAAATATTCTGGACTTTGTCATCCAAGGTGCAAAGCATATGCAATTCCATTAAAAGAAAGAAATTAAATCTTTGTTAAAACACTGTGCAAATAGGATCCTGACACATAATGACATTAACGTGGCTGTGTGACACTGCTGGCTCAGCTCTTCAATGCAAAATTAATCTCGATAGAGGATCATTGCTTTAGCTTAATGGGTAGAAAAAATGGAAATGACAACAAAATTAATAACATTTCTTTCTCCTTCCAGAAACTAGATTACAAAAATGCTGGAAACAAACAACAGTTTGGAAAAGAGGCAAGAGAAGAAATTGAAAAAGAAATAAAAACAATTCAGTTACCCATTTCAGGATTCTCAAGACATTCTCTATTAATATATGTGAGTGACACAGGAAACTCACACATGCGTTTTGCTATGTAAAAAGAATCATTTTGTGAATTTATAGATTGTGCAAAAGTGGAAAGGGAAAGGGGGTTGGATGGCCTAGATTCTGCTGAGCTGATGAATACAACACTGTTGAATATTTATAGCTGACACCTCTGATTTGCATTTTCCCTGCACTCACTTGGTGTGTGGTGGTATTGTATCATTTAGTTCAATAAATCAAGAGTAGAAAAATATAGTCACGAAAAGGTCTGAATTATGGACTCATTCAATTAAGCGTTCTGGAGGGCATGATTGCTTTAGGCCTCAAATTGAACAGCATCTGAGTTAAAAAAAAATAAAATATAAAGAAATGAACTTTGGTAATTGCTTATTAAATTTTCAAACCCCAATGACAATAACAAGTTTAAATTGATTGCTCAATATGTTTAAAATAGACATTGCTGAATATTCGACTACAGAAACAGCATGAGCATGGCTTATAGCTAAATCTTATTGAATGGATAAACAGTGTGGTACTTTATTATCTCTGGAGAACAGAGAATTCTCTATGTTTCACTGCAACCAGGCTGATTAAATTGTTCAAGGGGAAATGCAAGTGCTAGTGGTCTGCAGTAGTCTGAGTGCTGTGTTCTAAGGCAATGTAAAGCTAATGCAAAGGCTGTTTGGATCATTATGGCCAGCATCATTCTGAGATACAAAGCAGAAAAAAGTATGTTCAATCAACTGCCATACTATGTGTGAGAGGGGAAAAAAGCAACTCCTTGAGCCCTTCTTGTCACACAACTGTTACAACTGTTGAGGGCATAGGAGGCATCTGGACCAACAGGTACAAAACATAACATCTTATACCTACATATATTAGAAACCTGACAGGTCCTTGCAAGACTCCTGTTTTTTCTCTGCTATTTGTATTGTGAGAGTATTATAAGTTTATTTAGAAATCAATACAATGCTGTCTATCAATACTGGCAGTAATTTCAACTGTAAGGGATAAAGGATGCAAGGATAGTTTAATAAAGATACCTGGAACTGCTCAGGAAGATGGAAGTTGGTTGCCATAACTTATTAAAATGAGTTGCTTGGTCTGCTATCAGTGGGACCACCTGTTCATATGTTCTGTGATGCTCATTATAAACTCTCATCTCTCAAAGGACTCTGTGGCCTCCTGTGAAGATGTGCATCTAATCTTTTTTGCTATAGTTATAGTGTAGGCAAATTATGGAGACATAATTATGTATAGTACGATAGCCAGGCACATAGGGGTATATTTGAGTTAAGGTAATGATTGACTGTTTCCGGTTCTGCATGACTTACCAGTTTTTTTTTTAATATTGCTCCATAGTCTTTTTCCTGTAAGCTGGTAGGAATGGAGCCTATGAAATGATAGATATTGACTGTCTCTTGCTCTATTTGGACTAGAGGCTGTCAAATAAATATAATAAAAGAATGGAATAAAATAAACACAGGCTTGGCCAAGTAAACCAATCAGTTTGCAGTCAAGAACCAACATATGTGCTGTTGCAAGTGCAGTAATAATTCCACCCCTTTGAATACACTAGTGACTGAATTGCTTGGCAAGCCATGTGAAGTATAGCCAGTTGCCAGCTGCTGTGTCTAAAACTGTTCCAGATTAGAGTACAGATGCACAGCATTTCAAGTTTATACTTTAAACATGTATTCATGGATCACTTTAATGACAGCACAGCTTGTAAAGTTGTGTAAATGTAAACTAAGTGGCAGAGCAGTGTAGCTTCAAGGTGCATGGGATAACTGTTCTATACCACAGTAAGATGCATTTATAGTAAATGAGGTGTTTGATTCTGGAACAGATGGATGATGTTCTCAACTGGCCATATGAAGGCGATTTAGGAAAAAGACTTCCCACAAGTATCCCATACATTCCTCCAGATTATTATAATTTAGTGGTAAACAAAAAATTGAGATGTCCTGAAACTTTGGATGACCATGCCAATTTGAAGACACTTGTTTATGTATTTGTTCCCCAGGGGGAATTTCTGCATTTAGAGGCATTTCAATTTCCTTTAGTGTAGAAAAAGATTTGAGTATTCATCCTTGGATGTCCCTGGACAAAGTCTCTTTGTAAGAATGGCTGAGAAAGTTTTTGCAGGCCTAATGGTTTGATCCTCCCACAACAACATCCATGGCATATCACAGGACTCGGGCCATAAATAACAGGTTTACCTCTTTCCCTTTGTACATAGAAAACTGATTTCTAGTATTCTTCAGTATTTCTTCAACCTTTTCCAACCAGAATGGTTCTGGCAAGTAGAATTTTCAAAAGACAAAGAAAAGTTTGGCTTTATACCCAAGCCTTTCTCTCCTGAAATGAGGTTCAAAGTGGCTTATGAACTCCTTCTCTTTCTCTCCCCGCAACAGACACCGTGTCAGAAAAAACTATTAGTAGCATTTTTAGACCTCAAAGGTGTCTTTGATGCTGTACCTACAGATGTTCTGTGGCATAAACCTACCAAGACTGGGAACCCTTGCTTTCTCAACCTTATGCTCAATTTGCATCTAGAAATCTCTAGTCAAATCATATGTACTGCTGATTGCTTACTGTCTTCCAAGATACTTGTATTGAGTCTCAATAGATTTGAAGGTGCTTCTCTAAAAATAAAAATGGGAAAATGACACATTGCTGGAATTGGCATGCAAAGCTGAGTTGATTCATATATTCAAAATCAGTGAAATTTTGCCCAGCAGCAATGCCAGCAGAGGAAACATCCCTGGATAAATCTCTGCAAATGTTAGGCAGCATGGAGAATCATAAGCAGCATGAAATGGTGGTGCAAGAAAATGAAATTGACAGCTTTAAAGTCAGGCAGGAAGACTAAAATATTTCTTGCTCTCTACACAGTGAACAAGAAACATTCTCAAATTTTTTTCAGGGAAAAAAGTCACTAGTTTAGCGTTTTCAGAATAAAACTTTTTGAGGAAAAATAAAGCATTTCCCCAACATTTGATCAAAAGTTTGTGCAGAATTCCTTCAGGAAACATTTTATTTTGCAACGTCAAATTGTTTTGTGTTGTGCATAATGGGGATTTAGCCCCACACGTAGCAAGAGTTGATGACCATCCTCCAAAAATGGGGAAACAACATGTCCATTACTACTCTATGCAGACAATACAGTATTTTATTGGCCTCAAACACTACCTTCATGAATTTATAATTTATTGTCACCTTAATTTTTTCACTGTTAATGTTGATAAATCCAACATGATGATCTTTTCAAAGAGATGGAAGCACTTCAAATGAAATGTTGAGGATACAGAGATCAAACAAGCTAAAAACTTCAAGTACTTGGGCTTGAACTTTAATTATTATCCTAACTGGACACTCCATATATCCTGAGCTGTTAACCTGGCCAAATGCATAGCATTGGCAATTAGAATTTTTAATTTCTATCAAGAAAAAACTTCTCCTTGCTGCAATGACCAACTTTAAAGCAAAAGTTATGCCACAATTTCATCATGGAATTCCTGTATGAATTCATGCATAATACTATCAAGTACCCATAGGCTCACTTTCTTCAACAAATAATGAGAATGCCCAGATACGTTAGCTATTTTTCCATTTGCACAGAAATCAAGCAATCTCTTGTGAAAATCAAAGCCTGGATAATCACCATCAAATACTGGCTGAATGTGATCTTTTAACTCTCAATCTCCAGGTTTGCTGTCTTCATTGTTAGAAGACACTTATCAATCCAATTGGCACAGGAAAATTCTATGCATGATTCAGTCCATTGATATCAACCTTGACTTTTTGGTACAGTCTGACCAAGCTAGCATCTTGAGAACAATAACACAAAGAATAATGAAATAGTAACTTTATTCTTCCATGAACCAAAAGGTTGCTCACCTAATATCTAGGTATACAGTTTAACCATAATACTAATTGACCATATTTGTCTGCTTTGACTCTCTTTCTCATAGACTGGTTTCATGTTGGCTAGACTGAACTCTTTTCAGTCGTCTCTGGAAGACCATGTTCCTTACTCCTAACAACTCTGCCCCTGTGGAGGGGAAGTACCTGACTCAATTTCCCATCTATTCTTTGATTGGTTGTGGTGGGTTTTCTGGGCTGTGTGGCCGGGGTCTGGTGGATTTTGTTCCTAACGTTTCGCCTGCATCTGTTGCTGGCATCTTCAGATATGTATCACAGAAGGAAGTCTGTGTGTAACAGGATCCACCAGACCACAGCCACACAGCCCGGAAAACCCAGCACAACCAGTTGAATCCGGCCGTGAAAGCCTTCGACAATACATTACTCTTTGATTGTTCACTTTACAACAACCTGCAAGAGAAATTAATCATCCCAGCAATACAAGCCAAAACATCTTTAAGTAAAAAGAAACAATTTTCTTTTCTTCTGTTAGATAAAGACTCAGTACTTACTGGCTGTGTTGCTAAATGTCTTTCACTGCCACTAAAAAAGAAGATCTGTAAAAAATTTAGAATTGACTGAACAGTTCATTTATTGAACTTTTATTTTTATTTTTAATCTTGCAATTTCAATGTATATCCATCTTAATTTATTTTCTGTATGCCAAGAAAGGTGAAGTATCTTGGATATAAAATATGGATAAAAGGCAGTTTATTCATGTAATACATAAATAAACAGTATTTAGAATCTCATTATAGAACCTCTTCTATGGTATGAACATTTGCAAAAGAGTGCTAGTGACTATTCATCTTTCACTTGCACCTTCTTTAGAGAAAAGTAACACAAAATTTAAAAAGTATTAACATTCTACTCAAGTCTAGTGACAATGTGCTTGATTCAACTGAGATACTACACTTTTTCTGAAATATGGTCACAGAAGGGCCATATATCAAGGGAAAAATGTCCTACCCCAAATATGAACCCATAATGATGCCACCAAGATATGTAATTATCTGATTCAGAATGCAAATGTGCAGCTTGTAATGCCTAGGTTCATTACAAATGAGAGTGACTTCCATGAGAATTCTACAATGCAAAATTAAATGATGTTCTAGAATGCAAAATTAAATGATGCACAACAATGGCACATACTGGTGCTTTATAAGTACTTGTGCAAAAGTATATTAAAGGGGGGAGCTTCCTACACTGGATAACTAAACAAAGCACAAAAAATGGAAGAGGAAGAAGAGTCTCCATTTCTACCCTGCCTTTGTCTCCTGTAAAGAGTCTCAAAGTGGCTTACAAACTCCTTCACTTCCTCTTCCCACAACAGACACCTTGTGAGGTGGGATTGAGGGAACTCTGCAGAACTCTGAGTAGCCCAAGGTCACTGTGGTGACCTAAATAGGTTTCTCTTGTCAGGATGCTATCCTGCAGCTGCCACCAAATGCTTCCACTAGCAGCCACCAAAAGCAATGTCCACTCTTTTTTCTTTATAAATAAATATGTGCCAACTAATATTTGTTCCCTTCATTCTTCCTCACATGGCTGCTGCCACCAAAAATATCAATTCCAACCCCACCATTATATACTTTGGATAATGCATACGAGCTTATAAGGCAAAGTGGATAGCCTACGTGGTCCTAAGAAAAATATGATGGGATTCCAATGTTTTGGGGAAAACCGACAGGAGCTGAGGTGACTTTGGCTCAGAATACAGTATCTATGGGAATGCAGAGAGAGATGGAGGTTTTTTAAATCAACCACATACAAGCGTGGAACATAGCAATGTGCATGTGATAAGTGATAGCATCTACAAAGGGCAAGAGTGCAAAGCACATAAATCCCAGGTTAGGGACAGAGACAGGGTATATAGGTGTCTCTATGCTAACAGTAGAAGCCTTCAACCTAAAATGGGGGAGCTGGAGTACAGGGTTTTGAAGGAGGACATTGATATAGTGGGCATCACAGAGACGTGGTGGAATAAGGAGAATCAGTGGGATGCTAGCTTTAAAAATGCGCCCCTGAAGGCAAAACACAAAAAACACCGAAAATACAAAAAAAATCAGACCGACCTGAATTTTTTGGATATACCCGAATATTTGGGTATATCTGAGTACGTTTTTTGTCTTATTTGGGCATACAGATTATTTTATGCCCAAATAAATCCGAATCCGAATTTTACCAAATTTCCAGGGTATTGACCAAACCTACTTATGTATCTCTAGATAATCTTTGTATATCTTTCTGTAGCACACATGACAGGTAAGATTTCCTCTGTATCCCCACTCCCAGATGCATCTGACATTACATGCACTGGGAAAGAGGATTTGACATGAATAAAAATTCACATTCAATATTAAAATTGGAATTTCAAAATTGTTTTTAGCAAATTAGAAAGTTAGGCCCTTTCCGCACGGAGGCGGAAGGGCTTGGGTCAGCGTTGCTGACGCCGACCCGACGACGCAGGGACTGTTCGCATGGATGGTCGCAGAAAGAACCGGGAAGACGGCGCTGCTGGGTGCCATCTCCCGGTCGACTTACCTGCTCTCTGGCCCTCCGGTGCATCGGCAGGGCCTGGGGACATGCCTCCCCTGCCCTGCGCGCCTGCTTCCGCATTGCAGAGCAGGGGGGCGTGTCCCCAGGCCCCGGCAACGCGCCGGAGGGCCAGAGAGCAGGTAAGTGAAGGGAGGGAGTGGGGGGAAGCGCCTGGAAGCCGCTGCTGTTCGCACAGCTGCGGCTTCCAGCCGGTGTTTCCAAAAAACCACGCTGGGGGAGCGTGGTTTGGAAACGCCGGCTTGGCGCCGGTCGGGCTGCGCGAGGGCGGCGCGGCTGCAAAGCAGCTGCACCCCCTGTGAGAATGGCGGCCTGGGGACAGTGTTTTTGCCATCCCCAGGCCGCCATATTCCGCCCGTGCAGAAAGGGCCTTAGTGAGTATTCTGCTATTTATCATATGTAACATTGTAGATAAAGACCCCCAAATATGGAAGGAACTTCCCATTTAAATATAAGGTTTATTTTTATTTTTGGCATCCATTTTTTCTAGATTGTCAGCCCAGCTTGGTATCTATAATCCCAAATCACCCAAAACTAATTTTTATCAGCTCCTGTCTGCAAACATTAAAAAAATGTTCCTCAACAATAAAATGCCAGTTAGGGTGACAGAAGGTAAGACTGTGGCATAGAGTCCCATATGGTCTTTGTACCCACAGTATCTGCTTCTCTGCTCTTCTTAATCTGATTGTACATTATTTCCTTTCCTCACAAAAGCTCAATTCCCTGTTCCTATCTCAAGTCTGTATTTTACTGATAATATGAGATACTTTGAATTAAAACTAGCATTTCGCTCTGCTTCATTTTTTAATTGGGTAATATGAAAACTTAAATGGGCTTTCTTTGCCTTCTACCCATCAGCAAAAAAGCATCTCACATCAATAAATGAGGACCTATGTTGTGAAGTAGCACTGGAAAGATCCATATTTCAAAGTGCATGATTTGCTATTCAGGAGGAAAGGTATATGAGACAAAGAATGGAAAGCCATGTTGGTTCATGAGAAACTATTTTCAGACTATAAACTTCAAAATGCAGACATGCTGTATCTTTTGGAGTACTGTTTTGTACCTGTTAATATGTGATCATAAGCAACCAATATGAACAAAAAGAAAGAGAACAAAAAAGGATGGGAAAAGGGTCATTGGAACTGGCATTCAGTTGTTGTTTTCTTTAAAACCAATTTGCTTTCTGCAGTCTTTTTGAAGAACAATGTCTGTCAGATTTGGATGATAGTGTGATAATTGTTATCTACATTTTCGGCAGTGCCACATAGGATGCCCTCCAGGTAAGATTAATTCAATTCCAGGTCATATTTGAAGAGAAAGGTAGTCTTTAGTAATCAAGCTGAATCTAGTTCTTCCTATCTTTGCTAGCTCTAATTCTTTTTAGCTCTATTTCTAATTACAGAGCTAATCAGGAACAGGGAGGGTACCTTCTACAAAGTGTGCAAAGCTAATTATACTTTTAGGAGTTTCATCATCTACAATTCAAATCAGGATTTCCCTAAGCAGGATTGAAAATTTTGCATACTGCATATGCAGCTAACCTTTATCATAGGAAGCAACCAAGAAAGCTGGCCTAATTTCCACATCAAAGGAATTTCCTACTATACATTTTTATCTAGCAGTGTATTTTATGCTAAAATTTATAGAAAATGGGATTGGGTTGATGCTTCCCACAAAGCATCATTCAATAACATGTTTAGCTTGATGAAAATGGATGGGGCTCTATTACACAAAGATGTGTATGTGTGAACTGTGGGAGAAATGTGACTGGTCAGAAGGCCCAAGTACACCAGCTAGGTTTGCTGATTTTTTTTAAAAAAACTTTCCAAATAGGTACTCAATTAGTCAAATTAAAAAGTGTATTGTCTTGTAGGTTATCCTACAGAAGGCTTATGACCCAGCTATCTTTCACATACTAAATGAATGGAGTTGCCTTATACCCAGTCAGATTACCCATCAGGCTGAATACTGTCTTCTCTAAATAGCCACAGCTCTCCAGGATCTCAGGCACAAATGAACCTTCCTTGATACCTGCTGCCTGTGGTGGGATTTATTGGCTTTGCATTTATTTAGTTTCCGCCTTAGTGTGTGACGCGATTCTTGGTTTTCACATATCTATACGTTACACACATTGTTGTATTGTTCTTTGTATTTGGGATTCAAATAATTTAACAACCAGTTCCAGTAGTGGGACTCAAATACTTTAATTAATTAAATTAATGTGTGGGGTTGCCAACCTCCAGTAGCACTGGAAATATATATATATACTTTTCCATTAAAGTAAATTTCATTAAATTTCATTAAAGTAAAAAAAAATCATGTGGTACTTACCAAATTTGTCTCGTCTTAACCTGAGAGCAACAAATGCAAAAGCCAGGGCCAGGACCCAGAGGCATAGCTAGGGAAAATGGATCCTGGGGCAAAATCTGAGTGCCCCCCCAATGGGCAGCCCCTCCCCCACCACAACCAAACAATCTACTAGCAGCAAAGCCTGTTGCTGAGGAGATGCAAGCCCCCACCTCACCCTTGCTGAAGGTGTGACACTTACCTGGGTGTGCATCTGTGGCTCGGGGGTGGGACAGATTGAAGAGTGTGACTTGAGGTAGGAAGAAAGGTAAAGATAGGTGCAGGGTGGAGAGGAGTGGGGTGGGGGGGGGAGGATGGCAAAGTCAGAGCTGGGCTGGAGTGGGAAAGGATGGACAGAGTGGCTTTGGGTGAAAGGGCAGACTTGGGGTGGCAGATTGGGAGAGGGTGATGGGAGGCTTCAGGTGGGGGAGATAAGAAAGGTGAGGGTTTTGGTGGGGCCGGATGGCAAGATGAGGCATGTGGGAGGGTTGAAATGTAAGGCTTAGGGTGGTGGGAGGGTTGGAAGGTGTGGCTAGGGGTGGGGAGGGTTGGTAAGTGAGTATCAAGGTGAGGAAAGTTGGCAGGTTAGTATTGGGGTGGGGAGAGTGGCAAGGTGAGGGCTGGGGTGGGAGCATTGCAAGGCTTGGGATGGAGACTGTTAGAAGTTAAGGCTTGGGGTGGGGAGGATTGGAAGGTATGACTAGGGGTGGCAGAGGGTTGAAAGATTAGGATTGAGGTAGGGGAGGGTGAAAAGTGGCTGGGGGATTGGTAGGTGAGTATGAGGGTGGAGAGTTAATATTGGGGTGGGGAGGGAGGCAAAGTGGGGGTAGGGGTGGGGGAAGGTTAGAAAATGAGGCTTGGGTGGGGGAGGATGGGAAGCTGTAGGTTAGGGTGAGGACCTGGGCTTCCTTGTGGGGGTGGGGGGAGACAGGGAAGGGCCTGTGGGGTCATTAGGAATGGGGGAGGCTAGGAGGGCTTGCAGGGGGTAGGGGGAAGGCAGGGAGGGTTTCCTGGCAGGGTGCAATGGGAGGGAAGAATCTGGCACAAGGCCAGCTGGGCGTACCAGCTGGCAGCTGGAGCCTGCCTGGAGAGTGGCATGGAGGGGTCGCAGGATGGGGGCGCAATGGGTACAGCTTGCTGGGCTGCTGGGGCTGCGTTCACTGCCTGGAGCATCTTGTGAATGGCCAGCCACTTTCCGCTCCTCAGCTCCGGTGCCTGCTCAATGTGCACCCCCACTGCCTTGGAGCTCCTTGGGCAGCAGCCAGCACACCACGCCCACCGGTACACAGGCACCCCAGCTCAGGGAAGCCCACTAGAGTCAGGATGAAGGCCAGCTGGCAGGGCACATGTGTGGTCTCAACTCTAAAATTCTTGACTTGCGAGGAAACCCAAATGTTGGGATTAATTTGCCAAACTCTACAAAAAATTATGTACGAACTGGCTGAGTCCCACCACTGATGCCAGGGATTAAACATGGCATGTTCAGTAGCACTGTGCTCAGCTACTGAAACATGGTTTCTCTAGTAACATGTGATACAGATTCCTCCCTTCTTTTCATAAAGTTTAGCCTGGTGACAACATTATCTAGCCAGGAACAGAGAGGCACCAGCAGGCGTTCCACTATTGTAATTTGTCTCCAGGTTTTCATGTTGGTTACTAGTACTTTACTACCTGTGCTAATGAGTATATGGGAGACATGTTGGGACATGTTCAGGGATGCCCAAAGGGGCCGTGACTTTTACTGACAGACACTAAACTTGAAAGCTGCAATATTGTTGTGGCTGCCTAGCATTTTGGAAAGATTTCAGTTCTATTCATTTTTTAAAATCAGATTTTCCTGCAATTCTGGGGTTTTTCTCAGGATTGTAGAAAGACTGGCCTTGTCTGTCCATGGTCCCAATCTCCAGTTTTAATTCTACACAGAAGGAGCCATGTTGAGAATTAGGTAGACTAATGAAATATCGGTCTAAAAGTACCTTTTTTATTTCTTTTGTTTTAGACAGCTTGAAAAGTCAGCAATGAAAAGCGATAGTGAAAAGCAAAAACAAATAGACACTAAGGGCCTGTTGCAGCGTTTTTGATAAAAGGTACATTTAGAAGCTTAGTAAAATATTCACTGTTGACCAATTTACATTCAATATGTATTGAGGGGCTCTTTAATATAGAGGCTGTTGACACAGTGGACAGTAATGGCACTATAGTTTATCATATACATACCTTTCACTTAGAGACTCCCTAATATGAAAAAGCTGCATTTTAAAACTTTATTACTATCTATGGATTATGAGCACCAGCTGTTCTGGTTGAGTGTAGTAGTGCTCATGTAATTGGACATAAAATAAAATTTCTCCTCTTCTCCTCTGTTCCTGCAGGAATGGTCCTTTGTCTAATATGTGGCCCAACACAGGAATCTATCTTTGGATAATAAGGTATCTTAAATGTATCACAAAAATAAAGTACAACTGCTCAGTTTCATTTGCCTTACTCACCATGGCTGTTTTTGTATTGATTATGTTGTACTTCACATTTTCTTCTGTGGCATGGTTTCTCCACTTATTTAGATGTGGAAGGGAACAAGCAGATAAAGAAGTGTGGAGAAGTTGTCTTTTTTGCTTGAATTTTCTCCCAACTTGTTTGTAGCTGTTTTAGCTAAAGGTCAAAACCCAGCTGTACATTATTTCCTTTATGGTTAGGACTTTAACAACACCTTTTAAGTTTTTGCACCTGATATCAACAATGACTTTACACCAAACTGCTTTGTTAATTAGGATTAGAGGGTGATTGGTCTGTTAATGCCACCTGACCAGTAGTTTCTGTATAACTGTCATTCAATAGTCAATGGAACATCTTTCTTTCTCATTATTCTCTCTGTTTCTGCACGGGTGGAATACAGCGTCCCAGGGACGCTAAAAACAGCATCCCTGGGGAGGGGTTTGCATGGCTGCTACTGCTGCATCGCTGCACCCTGAGCGGCGTGAAGTCACTGTTTCCGAACCTCGCTCCCTGAGCAAGGTTTTTTGGAAACAGCGGCTTCAAAACACTGCCATGCGAACGGCAGCAGCTGGAAGGCGCCATTCCCCCCCCTTTACCGAATGCCTTACCGTCCATCCGACCTTCCGGCACATTGCCCAGGCCAGGGGACACGCCCCCTGCCCTGCAACTCCAGAGCTGTCGTGCAGGGCAGGGGGCTGTGTCCCCTGGCCTGGGTGACACGCCAGAAGGTCGGAGAGATGGTAAGGCATTCGGTAAAGGGCACTCCACGCAGGCTGCACCATCTTCCCCGCCCCTACCAGAACCGTTCATGCGAACGGTCCAGGGGGGTGCGTTGGCGTCATATATGGCCCGAGCGTGGCCGTGTCTCAGCTTAACTTTCCCCCCCCCCAGCCTGCTATCTTAGGCATTTCGAAGCTATTAGACTCTGCTGGCCAGTTCTTATCAGCAATACTTTTCGTCTCTCTCTTTGCTTGCTGTTTGTTTTGAAGCTATGCTACCAATGTTTTATGCCGTTATTTTAATCTTTAGTTATTGTTTCTGTAATTTTGTTTATTGAGCATGTGTTGTACTCAATAAACCTTAAAAATATTGTGCTCTATATTTTTTGCCTCTGAGTTTTTGTGTGCACCTCACATCTTGACTCATGTTGGAGAGGTGCTAGTCAGCAACTTTCTCTACAAGAAGTATACAGAGGTTTTTAGTAAGGGCCTCGCTTAGAATCTATGCTTGAAACATGCCCCAAGGGTAGCCCAACACAAGGTGCATTATCATAATCCTGTCTGAATGTAATCAGAGCATGGATAACTGTGCCCAAATAATTTCCATGAAGGAAAGCTGACTAATACAGCAAAATCAATGAATATGATATTCATAGATAGATCATATAGGAGGGGGAAATCTCTTAAGAAAACAAAAATAAAGCATACAAACAGGAGTGGCATATAGAATTCTTTGTATAAAAATAATGCAGGAATTCACCAAATTAGTTTGGCAGGTCTGATTATATCTTCCCTACATGGTCAAGAAACTATAACAAAGAATTTTCAATCAAGACTGTCTCTTAGGCACTACAATTGTTACTCTCTGAACAGGCAAGAAACAAGGAAGATTATATTCATTTTCCAAGGTTCTTTTAGAAGTGAGAGAGTGCATGCCAAAGGGAGCTGACTTCAAGGTTTTCAGTACAGCACATTAACAAGCCTAAGGATAAGATGAGTACTTTAAGAACTACACTCCCCCACCCTTCAAATAACATTTTTAGGGGGATTATCTCTCCTGATGATTTTTTAAGGAGCAACCACTGGGTAGAAATAAAACTGATAGACTTAAGTAACAAATGAGTCCTAAAAAGGTCTCCAATCCTTCCTTAGAATAAAAATGTAGCTCCTCCTCTAGAACAAAACTCATATATCTTGGGCAGACCCATAGTGTCTGCCAAAATGCATGGAATTTTTAAATGTTATTTTTAGGGGTGTGCATCATTTTTAATAAACCTGATTTTTTCCAGAAAATCAGAAAAAGGCCAAATCCCCATATCAATATGATTCCTTACCTCACCTTTTTTCAAATATCAGATCTAATAAACCTACAGAAAATCTTTGTGGGGCTCCAGGGACTGTTTTTTGAGGTAGATCAACCAAATTTGTAGTGCAGCTGTAGGTGACTCTCTTTACAAAACCCCCTCTCACATTTGGTGAATATTGAGCTGGGGGAGCAACTTTATGGTTCTCCAAAAGTGTACCCCTCTGTCCTGCATTGGACACAATAGAGAAAAATTCAGGAATTCATAAAATTGGACACCCTGACCCAATCTTCACCAAGTGTGGGGGTTCTCATTAGGAGAGGCACCTACAGCTCCAGTGAAAGCTTGGTGCCTGTACTTTGAAAAATAGACACCATCCCCCAAGCCTCAGATAAATGTGTCATTGTATAACATGGAGTTGTTCCCTTTAAATGTTAAAAGAAACATCTCCTATGTTAGTTAACGGGGAAACTGAGGGACTGGAGGAGCTATTTTTAAGGTAGAGGCACCAAATTTGCAGCACAGCTGCTGATACTTTTCTTTACAAGAACCCTGAGTTTTGTGACGATTGGGTTAGGCGATGTAATTTTATGAGCCCCCAATTTTACTCCATTGTTTTTAATGGAGATTGGATGGGGACACTCTTTGTGGACACATAAAATTGGACCCTGTGAGCCAATTGTCAAACTTGGGAGTTCTTATAAGGAGAATTACCTGCAGCTATGCTTCTGAAAATGTGGTGGCTCTACCTCAAAAAACCTATCCCCCATAACCTTACAAAGCCAAAGAGCCCTGCCCCCAACCCTGAAAAAATGATTTTTTTTGGCTTTGCCTTTTCAGCTACATTAAAATGATGCCTCTTTTCAGCTTTTTCAGCTTTGTTTTGATTTCATATCTGAATGCATACATCTAGCTATTTTGGCCACCACTGTATATATATACATTGTGTATAAAGTACATTTAAGTCTGTAAGTGTCACAATTTTCAATAAGCTTTGTAAAACACTTTAACCCAGCTAGATTTGTTAGATGTAATTGTAAAAGATGGACAGCATATTCAGTTTCCTGATAAGAAGCCTCACTTTTAAAGATACAGAACTTTTTATACTTTTGTATTTCATGTTATTTCTCAAATCACAGCACCCAAGGAACTCTGCCTCTGACAGCTAACAAAAGTCCACCTCACTTTCCTTTCAAGTCTCACCTTTAAAAAGGCAGAATTTTCTGGGCCTTTGCATGCTCAAATCACAGGAGTACCTGAGGAACTTTGCCTTTGACAGTCCATCTCATTTTCCTTTCATCCCAGATTGCTGGAGATAAGAAGCCATAGAAGGTGTTCAGTTTCTTTCCCCTCATTCACACTCTGCTATTTGGATAGCTAAAGCACAACTTTCTTCTCAACTGGTGAGAAGCAGAAACCCTTAAATTTAGGACAGTGGTAGTGATAGATAGATACCCAACTCTTGTTGCTTACTGACATGTTAGGGTGACTAACAAATGTTAGTCATCCTAACATTAAGTCAGTTTTCATAAGTCACTTCTCACTATAGCTGTATAAAATTCCGCCTCCTGCCCACCTGTGCAGGGGAAAGAGCAGGTTATTCTGAACTATCAACCTTCATTATATACACATGTTTACTCTTTCAGCATTGCCATAGGAAGCTGGTAGTAAAAATGTCTTGAGTCTGAATATATTGCTTTAAAAGACAATGTTAATTCTAGTTTTGATTTAAAAGATTCCTTGAAGGACTAGGTTTAATGGAAGAAATGGAAATATTTTCTTATCAACCAACCTTTATTGCAAAATTAATTATAGTTATTGCAAAACTAATTAAAGTTTGATTTTACAATTGTAAAATGGCAAGGTTGAGGTCCTTGGCAAAGATATAGGTAAGGGGGGTGGGTTCCCGGGTTCAACCCCCCACATTACATGTCCAAAGTTCCGCCCCCCCATTTGTGGTTTTTTTGTATTTTTTAGTGTTTTTTTCAGTTTTGGCCTATAGGGGGCACAGCTTTTAGGCTAGAAGCACCAACATTTCAGGGATTTTTTGGGAGCTTCTCCTCATGATATTACCCAGGTTTGGTGAGGTTTGGTTCAGGGGGTCCAAAGTTATGGACTTCAAAAGGGAGTGCTCCCATCCCCCATTGTTTCCAATGGGAGCTAATAGAAGATGGGAGCTATACCTTTGAGAGTCCATAACTTTGGACCCCCTGGACCAGACTCCATCAAACCTGGGTGGTATCATCAGGAGAGTCTCTTAAAGATACCCTGAAAGTTTGGTGCTGCTAGCTTAACAATTGCACCCCTGATAGCAGGCACCCCCCAAATTTCCCTAGATTCACCTTTTAAATCCCACCCCCTTCAGCATGGATTTTAAGGGAGAATCTGAGGTCCCCAGTTTAAACATTTAGAGTGATGCTGTTTCAGGGTGGGGGATAATCCACCCCAAAACAGCATCACTTTTAATGTTGTTTTAAGTGTGGACCCCAGATTCTTCCTTTAAGGTGGATTTAAAAGGAGAATCTGGGCTCCCTAGTTTAAACACCATTGAAAATGATGCTGCTTCAGGGTGGATTCCAGCATCACAGCAGCAGCTTATGGGGGTGGGGGCGCAAAACTCAGATTTTTTCACCAGGCTCCATTTTACCTAGCTATGCCTCTGCCTGGAGGGGAGGGTAGAAGGGGTTGCCAGCTGGGAGCCCAGCTGGTGGGGGGTGGGGCAGGGGAGTCTGCCATCCCTGGCCTTGGAGAGCTGCTTTTATAAGCACTGAGGCCAGGGGAAGGGCTTGGGGAGGTGTGGCCCCACCTCCCAAACCCACCCTATAAAATATGTATACCTACATCACTGGTCCTTGGCCTGTTTATTGCTGTATGTTTTCCATTTGGAAAGATATTTTCTTTGGCTTAACCTGAAGCTGAAACACATTTGATTATTTTTGGCATCATACTTGGTCTTGTAGACCTGTAGTAGGTTCCCCACACTTACCCATTATCGCAGATTCTTTTGGTCCTTCATAAGCATACTTACATTTTGATGAGTTTCTAGCTTCACTTTAGCATAAAAAACACAAAGCAAAGTAGATGAAGTCCTTATCCATATTTATAGTTTACCATATGCTAATGTGAATTTAATGGTCACTTAACACATTTCTCACTTGGAGCAGCAGGCAATTGTTTAACTTAGTCGCTGTGCTAAAATTGTGTCAAATTCTAGATGAGGTAAATTTCATTTCCACAATTTACTGAGAAATAATATGAATGAAGATCGTGTCACATATCTGTGCAACTGTAAAACTTTCACCAAATGTTAGGAATAGAATGTTAACCTAGAAAGACAATAAGCAAGCAAATTCTCCCTATGCATCAGGATAGCCACATTATCCTGGCAACATCTGATGCATGAAAAACCCATAAAGAAGAAAATGTGAATGAGATGCTAGAAGATGGGGAAAGAAGATAATGAAAGGCAAATCCATTGTCTAAATATAAATGAAAAATAGATGTAATAAAACACAGAATTCATGCCATGCAGACAGAATCAAAAAGAGTACTTAATGTTACACCTCTCTATGATCCAAAAGGTTTGGGTGTATTAATACATGTAAAGTAGGAAGAGTAATATGAGATTTCTTTGCATTCCCTTAAGTAAGAATCATTATGGGTTGACTGAGTATGGAGTTGATTGTTTGGGTTGACTGTTTACTGTAAGCTGTATCTGAATGCATATTGCTGATTCTTTGAGGAAGTCATTCTGTATGCCACTAAAGGTACTTTTACATTATTTTGCTGGACCCAGTAGCCAACCTGGATTGCAACACATCAGAAAATGCACAGAGACCTGGTAGAGACATAACAGAGAAATTTTCACAGTTTTATAGCCCAATCCAGGGTGGGGGAAGTGGCTTTAGAAATTACTGTGGGCCCACACCAGTGCTTTGTGCCAGCATGCTGATAAGAAGAGCGAGCAAGGAAGCAGGCAGATGCCATGGAATTTTGTGTCAGCCAACTGAGAAAGGTCTGCTGCCTGTGTCAGCATAAACCTGGGGGCTGGCTAGGGCATTCCTGGGGGTGGATCTGACTTTAGTCAGTTTCCACTGGGATTTCAAATTGGGAATGCCCCCAGCACAGGTCTTGAACTTTGGGTGACATAAATCTGTTTTGCTCTATGGAGGGCTTTCAGGTGACATGGGATTTTCTGCTGCCTTCCCTTGTCACCTGGAGGCTATCTGGAGGTGGCACAGCAGTGTGGCAGCAGTACCATCCATGGCCGCTGGAACTGTCTGGATTGGGCTGTTAGTATGTAGTTTTTTCCCATGAAAAACCTTTTTGTTTGTGAGACTCCTTAAATAGATATAGAATATTGGATGCTGAATATTGTTCTTTCATCTTTCTGAATGTATAAGCTATATTCCATGTTATGTGTATATAGTTAATACAGGCTATTTGTCCATGTGTTGTCTATCTCTCTATCAATCTCTCCAAAATAATAGAAACGTCACCAGCAGCATTTAGAAACAAATTCTCGCAGGATATGGGAAGTTCAAATCTTCACTCTGCTTTAGAAGCTCACAGGGCAAGTCACATACTCTCAGGCTAACTTACCTCACATGATTGTTGTGAAGATAAAATGGAAGATATGTAAGATGTAACAGGCTGCCAGGAGTAGAAAAGAAGGGAAAACTGAATACAGGAGGTACTGAATATGGCTGGTGTGTGGGAAGGTGGGAAGGAAGCAAAAGGAACGAAGAGGCTTTGGGAGCTGTCAGGAAAGTAGAAATAGCAGGAGACTAGAAAATGCTTCCTGTAAGTCCTTGCAGCCTTGTGCTTGTAATGTCTAACATTGTTTGTACTTGGTGAACTTTTCTGTCCCAAGAATATCTTTATGGTGAAATAAATGTTCTTCAGATTATCAGGAAGAGATACTGGTATGTGAGGGAAAGCTGTAGGGCACTTAAAATAATTGCCTGGATTAGTGGTTTCTACTCTAAAACTCACAGTGTATGTTTACACATCAATATATATAGACTGGGATAAAAAGTACTCCCAACGTGCATTTCTAGAGTTGTTTTGTACCCCAGGAACCTTTTTTTAATAGAAATAATTCTGTAAGTGGTAAGAGGTGGTTCTGTGGGGACTTTGCTTACTAATATGCAGCTGACAATGTCCTTTTAGTGTAAGATTATGCAGCCACAACTCTATGCTTGCTGCCAAAGAAAACCGAACTAGGGTAGAAAATGCATCCCAAAGTTATCTTCAGTTTCAAGAAGACCTGAACCTCCCCATAACACATCCCTGCTGCTGCTGCTAAAAGGCAAATTTTAATCAAAAGGAAAAAAAAGTTCAAGTCACTGACTAAATAAGCCAACCTGCAAATTTTGGGGGCTACAATGTTTTTTGGCTAATTAATCCTGACTTGGGTGGTGCTACTTTGTTTCTTCCATTCCCTTTCCTAATTCCTAAACTGGGCCACATCATGATCCTGGAGTCTAGTGCTCAAAGGCTCATATTCTTGATGGCATCACTATCCACATTGGCTGCACCAGAGCAGGAAGGATGTGCATAAAATCAACTACAGTCAAATAAGATTTTGTCCTCCTATTGAAGGTTATCCTTTTGGCTAATTGGATTTTCAAAGGCTGTCTTACTGATAGTGTAATTTAATTAGTGGCTTTCAACTTAGATTGTATTTAATTTCTGGAAGTGATAAACTGAAAGTTTTTGTTGTTGTCATATATACTTATCCAAGGGCCAAATCAGGTGTTTCATACATTTGACAGCCAAATTCTATTCTCTCTGCCTTATTTTTCATGTGTGTCTTGAGTCTCTTTTATTGCTGGTTTTAACTACTGCACAGTTTCTATGTCTTCTGGCTTTTTGCTATTTATTGCAGTTTCATTTATTATTGTCTGATTTTATTACTGCTTTTAATTATTACTTCTGTTTTATTGATTTTTTTCTCCTGCTGGTTTTTAGTATTAAATGGATTTAATGGTGTTTAATGGATGTTGTTCATGATCTTTATAATATTTTTACTGAAAAGGTAGATATAAATATTTTAAATAAAAGGAACCTGGGAGGTACTACAATTTACTTTTTATTTATTTATTTTATTTATTAAACTTTTATACCGCCCCATCCTCTAGGGGCTCCGGGCGGTGTACAGCATAAAACATGGTAAAACAAGTCACTAAAATCTTTAAAACAAAGCTGGTAACAAAGCAGTAATGAAGTAATCCCATTAAAATGGCTTAAGAACTCATGAAAACAAGCAAAAAAAAACCACTTAATACATAATAAAAGTCCAGACCCCAAATTTGAAACCTACCCCAACTTAGGGGTGAGGGGGGATGGCAGGACCCCTCAATATGAGGGGACCCTGATGTAACTGCCCTAGGGGCAGGGCAGTAAGGGGGCACCATATCAGCAGCTGGACACTCCAATTGGGAAATGACTTGAGGGAAATTGATATCTGCTTTTCCATACCAGTCATTATCATGTGCGAAATAGCAGAACAGCTTTCCCACCCCACTGTAGAGAGGTCATTTACAATGTAATCATGCAAAGTTACTCCCATCTAATCCCATAAAAATCAACAGGGTTAGACTGAAATAACTTTGAATAGGATTGCGTTTAGTGCAGAAAAAATACAGATAAATAAGGATTATATTTCCATCTTCTGTGATGAGGAAAGCACGGTGCCTTAAGACTGCTTCCCATAATGTAACAGTTAGTATGTCCAGTTTAGTCATATTATCCTGCTTTAAAAAGGCTTAAGTATACTTTGTACATATTTTAAATACTATCAGCTGGTGAATGAGTATCTCAACTGAAATATCTTCAAGTTATGGATCACACAAAGTTTTGTATTTGATACTAAAACATTTTTTATTTTTTATGAATATAATTTCTAATAAAACTATAGTTTAGATCTCAAGAGTATGTCTGAATCATAGAATCACAGAGTTGGAAGAGACCACAAGGGATATTAAGTCCAACCCCCTGCCATGCAGGAACACACAATCAAAGCCCCCTTGACAGATGGCCATCCAGCCTCTTTAAAAATCTCCAAAAAAGGAGATTCCACCACACTCTGAGGAAGTGTATTCCACTTCTGAACAGCCCTAAATGTCAGGAAGGTCCTCCTAATGTTTAGATGGAATCTCTTTTCCTGCATCTTGAACCCATTACTTCTTGTTCTAGTCTCTGGAGCAGCAGAAAACAAGCCCCCTTCCTCTTCAACATGACATCCCTTCACTAGTGATCATGTCATCCCTTAACCTTCTCTTTGCCAAACTAAACACACCCAGCTCCCAAGTCTCTCCTTACAGGTCATGGTTTTTTCCATTTTGGTTACCTTCCTCTGGACCTGTTCCAGCTTTTCAATATCCTTCTTGAATTGTGGTGCTCAGAACTGAACACAGTATTCCAGGTAAAGTCTGACCAATGCAGAATAGAGAGGTACTATTATGTCCCTTGATTTAGACACTATTCTTCTATTGGTGCATCCCAGAATTGCTTTGACTTTCTTGGCTGCTGCATCACACTGCAGGCTCATGTTCAGCTTGTGGTCTACTAAGATTCCCAGATCCCTTTCACATGTAGTATTGTCAAGCCAGGTGTCACCCATCCTATATCAGTGCATTTCATTTTTTCTGCCTAAGTGGAGTATCTTACATTTATCTCTATTGAAATTCATTTTGTTAGCTTTGGCCCATCTCTCTAACCTGTTCAGGTCATTTTGAAGCCTGACTCTGTCCACTGGGGTATTAGCTACTCCTCCTAATTTGATGTCATCTGCAAATTTGATTAGCACACCCTCTATTTAATCATCCAAGTCATTGATAAAAATATTGAATAGCACTGGATTCAAGTCAGAATCCTGTGGCATCCCACTATTCACTTCTATCCAGGATGAAGATGAGCCATTGATAAGAAAGTTGCATTGTCCAGTCCAATTTTACTAGTGTACTTGCTGTCAGACCCCCTGGATCCAGGACCCAGTGAACGCTCTGGTTGATCAAAGGATTTTATTGGCAGACTTCAGGGTACAATAAAGAAGATGACTCTGTGTAAAAAGGTGCCAAGCAATTGTTAATATGTCCCAAGTTACCCACCCCCCCACAAAGCATAGCTGACTCCAGACATGAGGCCCATCCCAGCAGCAGACACTCAAGGCCAGAGCATTAGATGGCGGTGCACCTGCAAAAGCGAAAGTAACTCCAGGCATGTCCCCTTCCCAGATAGGCAACTCAATATCAGACACGGGGTGACACTTGCAAGAATGTCATGGGGCACCTTATCAAATGCTTTACTAAAATCTAGGTCTACTTCATCAACAGCAATCCTTTCGTCTACCAAGCGTGTCACTCTGTCAAAAAAAGAGATGAGATTAGTCTGGCATGATTTGGTTTTGAGAAACCCATGTTGACTTTTAGTGGTCACACTGTTCCCTTCTAATTGCTTGCACTCTATTCGTCTAATGATCTGCTCCAGAATCTTTCCTGGTATTGATGTCAGGCTGACCGGACGATAATTGTTTTGGTCCTCTTTTTTTCCATTTTTTTGAAGATAGGAATAACATTAGCTCTCCTCCAGTCCACTGGGACATCTCCTGTTCTGGACATCTGTTCTATTTTCAAAGATTATAGCAAGTGGTTCTGAGATTACTTCTGCCAGTTCTTTTAGTACCCTGGGATGTGGCTCTTCTGGCTCCTCAGATGATCACACAAGGGCTGCTGTAATGTGTGAACTTGACCCCAGGCAACAGAATTCAGCAGACTCTGATAGAGTCAACCAGTTTAATGCCTGAGAATGGTCTGAGAATCTCACTTTGGGTCACTGTGTGTTTTCAATTGCTGTATCCAAATCCTTTAATAAATAGTTCACCATGCAGAAAAATAATTGTTGCCTCTGTCATTAGTGGTTAATACCACTAACATTTCACAGACCCCTGTACATGTGGAAATGAATTTCTATCTTGACTGGAGTCATGTATAGGTCTTTTTGTCTTTAAATAATTTGGTAAGGTTGGCCAATACATCTTTCTTACAAGTGACAGATAATTGAGTAGATCAATAGTGTGATTTCTCCCCCTTCTTTTGTTGAGCAAATAAGATAAGCTTGCTCTTAAACAACATCTGTGTCCTTGCTGGATATCTTTGTTCTTTACATGTTCCTCGGCAAGGAGATATTGAAAGCAAATAACCTGTCATTCAGACTTCTGGCTCAGATGCTGTTGCAAGTTATTTTTTCTTTACATAGTTGAAATTAATATAATCTTTTTTATTTGCTAGTTTCAGAAAAGTTTGTTTGGTTTGGGCAAGAGAAAAAGAGGAATTAGATTTGGAAAGCATGTATTTTAAATATCAACATAATAGTTTGATGCAATGGAGACAGCATTTTTGGTGGGGTGCATACTTGTACAGGCTACAAATGTCCAAATAATTTTTAGATGATATTGAGCATAGGTTTATTGCAAATAGGTAATAGTACTTCTATATTATAATATCTATGTGTGTGTCCCTGTTTTTTTTTTAAAAAAAACTTTTGGGAAAATTGTCAGTAGGGTGAGTTGAAGTTAAGACCAGAAATCTACAGCCAGCCAGTAGACAAATGAAACTTAATGTGAGCAAAGACTGCCCTAGTATCTTGAGAGTACAACAAAAGTGCTGTTCCTTTCTCCTAGGAGAGAATGGGAAGTATTTGTTAGACTTAGATCTGGGAGAACCAAGTTCAAATATTGATTCTTACATGAAGCTTCCTGGTTGATGTTAGGCCAGTCACACTATGTCAGACTAACTTACCACACAGGGTTGATGTGGGAGCAGTGCTGTACCACCCACAGGGACAGGGGAGGTCAAATGACCCTGGGTGCAATGGTAGGGGGGGCAAAATCGCCCACCCCCCTCTTCCCCCATGCTGGGCTGGCTCGGAAGAGCTGGTTCAGCGCAGGGGACACACCTAAAGACACAGGCAACTTGCTGCCAGGAGCTGGCCTGCTGCCGTGGTTCCTGTCCAAGCCATCTCCTTCCCTCCCCAGGCCCTTGGGGGCAGTGGTGGGGGTGGGTCAGATGGGCACCACGGTGGCAGGTCAGCTCCTGGGCCACCCGCTGAGCTGGCCTGCTGCTGTGGGGCCATTCAAGCCATAACCACACCCGAGTGCAGGGGCTACAGGGGCAGCCCCCCCCAGACCAGGTATTGTCGCCAGGTGCCATTTCCCCCTGATACACCTCTGTATGGGGATAAAATTTTCCTCCATTTTTTTCTATTTAGAAGAAGAAGAGTTGGATTTATATCCCCCCTTTCTTTCCTGCAAGGAGACTCAAAGGGGCTTACAAACTCCTTTCCCTTCTCCCCTCACAACAAACACCCTGTGAAGTGGGTGGGGCTGAGAGAGCTCTGAAGAACTGTGACTAGCCCAAGGTCACCCAGCTAGCATGTGTTGTAGTGTACAGGCTAATCTGAATTCCCCAGATAAGCCTCCACAGCTCATGTGGCAGAATGTGGAATCAAACCCAGTTCCTCCAGATTAGAGTACACCTGCTCTTAACCACTACACCACTGCTGCTTCAGAAGGTAGGGACAAGGAGCATCATTGGGAGGACCCCCACCATTACCAGACAACTTCACACCCAGCCAAAGCATACTCAGCACCCACCTCTTCTGACTGTCTACTTCCTTTACCCTATATTGTGTCTATTGGGTTTGGGAATTGCTCAGTGCAGGATTGCCCATGGGCAGGCTATAGTCCAAGTATCTCTGGTTCTTTCTGTATGTCTTCTTAACCCCTTGCAAGGTCATAGTTTTTTAGAGTTGTTGACCATCAAGCTGGCTTCAGGTTATCTCTCATACCAAATGTAGTTGGTACTCATCACCAACTTTCTCCAGCTGCTGCCCTCTTTCCCTTCCAGCAGGTCTTTGCCAAATGCATCTTGAGGACTGCTGGGCAAAACTCACAAAATGGCAGTTGTTCTTGTGGCAGTATATAAGCAGATCTGTTTTTTCCTCTAAAGCGAATTCCGCATGGGCCAAAAACAGTGGTGTGAAAACCGTGTAAAATGGTTTAAAACGGTGTAAAAGGGTTTCCACTATTTTCACACCATTTTCAAACCACTGTTTTTCGCTCATGTGGAATCCACCTAAGTTTGGGGGTTTGTAATTCCCTGTTGTCCTTTTTTCACTGTTTTTTGCAAACCTTTCAATTCTCTCTACATTGCTCTTTTCTACTTATTTTTTCTATCTGCATTTTTAGTATGATTACAATTAGGTCTAATTGCAAATCGAGTCCCCACAAGGACTGACAAGGAGAGGCATCTCATTTCCCTCACTACCTTCCTTCCCCACTATTTTTTCCCTGGTAGACCCCATAACCTCTCCCTTTTTCATTCTTTCTTCTATTTACTACCAAAAGCAAACCAAACTATATCTGCCTCCATGTGTTCAGCTTTTCCTCCTTCCCTACCACTGACCACCTTTCCTTTCTTTGTTCCTCCTGGTACCTTTCTCCAAGAAACATCTGGCTGAACTGTGCAATGTGAGTTGCCAAGGTAGGTCCGGCCCAGTTGTGTGAATTGGCCAGGCCTAGCCGGATGCAGTTGCATGGAAGGGAACCTGCAAGGACTTGTGGTGGGACACCTTACTTTCCCCTGTATTCTCATACTATTTTCTCCTAGAATGTCACACATCCTCACATTTCCCTCCTTCCCAATAGGCATGGCCAAATCACCAAAACAGTTGAATTGAGTTCGATTCGGGCAATTTGTCTTGGATTTGAGTAGAATTCAAGTAGCCCAAATCTAAACCGAATACAAATCCATTTGAATGCCTGAATCCAAATTGTGATTCAGGCATTCAAATGGATTTGGGGGGGGGGATTGATTTGGGAGCCTCATGGACTCCCCTTAAACAATGCTGAAAGCAGAGTTGTTTTGTTCGACTAAATTCGGAGTGGATTGCGGGGGATTTAAAGGGAGCTCTCCCTTTAAATCTCCCCCAATCCATGCCGAATTTAGCCAAACAAAACAACACTGCTTTCAACGCTGCTTTCAATGCTGCTTTCCCTTCCCTTCCCCCTCCCTGCCCTTCCCCAGATTGTCACCCCCCACCTCCCTCTCCCACTGCCCCTGCTTGCTAACCCTCAGCTTCCTCTCCCACTGCCCCTGCTTGCCACCTCCCAAAACAGTCACACATCCCATGCTTTGTGTCATCACAGTGGCACAAAAATGTGGTAAAGAAGCACAGATCCTCATAGATCCTCCTGTTTTTTCACTTGGTCACCCCAAAATCACCATGACATCACAGTTCATGCCCATGGCCACATGTCTGAGCACCACAATCATGCACCCCATTCTCCATGGCGCCACAGTGGCACAAAATATGGTAAAAAGCACAGGTCCTCATGGATCCTCCTGATTTTTGCACTGTCACCCCAAAATCACTGTCACATCACAGCTCAGGCCCCTGGCCACTTGACTGAACACAACAATCATGCATCCCATGCTCCGTGGCACCACAGTGGAACAAAAACCTGCTCAAAAACATGGATCCTCATGATTTTGGCACTAACTCACCCCAGAAAACCATCACATTACAGCCCGAGTCCTTAGCCACATGTCTGAACACAACAATCGCACATCCCATGCTCTGTGGCACCAAAGTGGCACAAAAAGCAGTGGAAGGTGTGGGATGGGGGTGAGACTTGCTGTTATGCAGCACCAAAATTTCAGGGTATCTTTTGGAGACTCTCTTGATGACACTACCCAAGTTTGGTGTTAGTTCCCTTTAGAAACAATGGGGGGCCATCCCTTTTGGGGGTCCATAACGTTGGATCCCCTGAACCAAACATCACCAAACATGTTTGGTATCAGGAGAGTCTAAAGCCGTGGTGGCAAACCTTTGGCCCTCCAGATGTCATGGACTACAATTCCCATCAGCTCCTGCCAGCATGGCCAATTGGCCATGCTGGCAGGGGCTGATGGGAATTGTAGTCCATAACATCTGGAGTGCCAAAGGTTCACCACCACTGGTCTAAAGGATACCTTGAAATTTTGGGGCTGCTAGCTTTAAAAATGTGCCACCTGCAGATCAGACCCTCCCCAAAAATACCAAAAAAAATCAGCTGGACCTGAATTAATCAGGATACCCGAATATATTTGTGTGTGTGTGTGTGTGTGTGTGTGTGTGTGTGTGTGTGTGTGTGTGTATGGTTAAGTCCTGATTAAGCTGATGGCATTCAATTTCATAGGTATTTTCTTGCTATTTTCTAATGATGCTATATAAATGGCATCCATAGAATGTAATGTGCAGATGAAAAGATTATCACAGTATTAAGCTGAAGTGCAAAGTATAATAAAAAAGAGGTCCGAATCCATAAAAGTATCCTTATTGCACTCCATAAAGCAGATATCACTACTATTTTTACAGGGATAATAAGACAATCTGAGGAGGTCAACACATGGAAATATATGCAGTAAACATTTTAGCTTCAGCACGATTATTACAGGTATAAATTACTTTGTCCTGGTGAATTATTGTTTAATAATAGTTGTATGTCCCTAGAGGCCCTCTGACTGAAAATCTTACTATTTTCCATCCATACTACTTCTTTTGAAAGTAGACATAGTTACAAACAATACTGTCACCTTGTTTAAAAAATTTTTTAATTGTTTCTGGTAGGTGAAAACAGGTTTTAATAATCATGGGTTATTGAACCAATGGGTGTACAAGGTAAGAATTTCCTGTATTCCAGATCAATCTCACCAGCTACAAACATGGTGATTAATAAGTGATTGGTGGTGGGCATTTGGCTGTTTTTGCATGGTCAGAATATCCTGGGGTAGAACTGGGATCTTACATACCATGGCTGATTTGTTGTGGTTTCTCCTTCTTCATAGCTCCCAGGTGCTCTCAAGGAGTTGAGGCAGGACTGGGACGTAATGCCCCAGCTGTTTCTGCTCTAGCCCACACCTTTTTCCATTTGCACCATGATCTCTTCCACACATGTGCAGAAAACCTCAATTTCTTACATTCTGATTAGCTGATTCTCCCCCATTCCCTCACTCACTTTCACTAGTTTAGTTTTAATTGATTTTGAACCCAATTAACAGAGAAAACTCCTTCCGCTAAGATAAGAGACATGACTTTATTGCAGTGGGGAAAAATCACAGCGGGAGAAACCATGGATTAAGACAGAAAAAGGGGGGAGAAGCAAAAAAACAGGAGGGCAGTGATTCTCCAAAGCAAAACCAAGCAATTCCAAAGCCAATACAAACATTTGTTGCTCCCAGCACCTGTTGATTGGTAGGGCAGTTAAGAGCAGCAAAGCGTGAAAAATAGACTAGTTCTGCCCTGGTGTTTGCATGGCTGCGGGGTCAGCGGGGTCTCACAGGAGCATTTCAAAAAGTACCACTTCTTTGGTGGTTTTTGAAAGTCACTGGGCAAAGGGAAAATAGTGGTGCAAAACTGGGGCAGACCCTGTGCAGCTTCAGGAACCATGCAGAATTCCCAGCTGTACAGCGATATCTGTGCTCACCCCAGGATATTTTGACCATGCAAAAACAGCCTTAGCCTCTCAGAAGACTGGTCTACCACCCATTGAGAAGCATTGGGTAGATCTGCCCTTTGTGGACCATTTTTTTCCAGCTGCACAGAAAAATGAAGCTTAGGATCAGAGCCTGCAGAGCAAATGTCCTGGGGCAACCTTCAGCCGATGAAGGAACCTGGAAAGAGTACAGGGTGATTAATCACCTCTTATACTGGATTCTACTAAGATACATGGCTGAATTGTGCTATAGTTGTGACCTTGGCATCTCCAACATTCCTGCTGGCTAGAATTCAGGCTTTCCTTGTCCTTCCAGCAGTGCACAATAGCAGAGGTTGAGATATTTCCTATGCTCAATCACACAAATCACTACTTAAAGAAAATACAAAACAAAGCCTTTACTTCTTTTCCCAAAGTCACCCAACATGCTGCAGAGTTCAGGGGAGGGGGCAGAGGTATTGACTTTTAAAAAATCACTTTTTATAGTGCACTATACCCTTTTCATACTGACAAAAATGGCATTTGCCTACTTATATGCTTGTGTTAATGTTCAAAAACTGGAATGATTCAGGCAAGAACAACTCCTGGTTTACTTGAGTAAAAGACCTTTCAAAGCCCTTAAGCCAGCAGTGTGATGGAAACATTATACACAGAAATAAAGGACAATGTTGTGTGATATGAACAGGATTAAGTGTTTTGTACACATCTTCATCTGCACATCAACAGAACCAGAGTTTTTACACTGAACTTTATTTGCTGTTGTCTCCTCTGTTGCCAAAGAGCTTCACAGATCAGAGTCAACCAATTTTATGGAGAAATACTGACCCTTGTGGTTGGATCTAAATTTCTATGCAAGTAACAAGTAAGGAGTCCCATGGTGAACAGTGGTGAGATACAGTACTGCAATCAAAGTTCTCTCATGGTCTGAATTCAATCCCAACAGAAGTTGGTTTTAGGTAGCCAACTCAAGGTTGACTCAGTCTTCCATCCTTCCCAAAGACAGTAACATGAGTACCCATCTTGCTAGAAATAGTGCAGATGACTGGGGAAGGCAATGGCAAACCACCCTGTAAACATAGTCTGCCTATTAAACTTTGTGATGTCACTCCATGGGTCAGTAATGACCCAGAGCTTACACAGTACCTTTACCTTTTTAAAAACAAGTTGTTTCTGAAGAGCAAGCTTTGTTATTCTGTTGTTGTTCCTATGATTGCCAACTTTAGTTGGGAAATTCCAGGAGATTTGAGGGCACAACCTGATAAGAGTGGAGATTGGGGAGGGAGCTCAGTACAAATGTGACAACACAAAGACTACCTTCTGAAGCTGCCATTTTCTCCAGAGGAAGCTGATCTCTCAAGCCTAGGGATCAGTTGTCATTTAAGGAAAAATTCAGTCCTCACCTGGAGGTTGGCACCCTAATTTGCCTCATGCAATCTCAGGATTGAAAAATACAGCTTCATGAGAGAGGAATGGGCAAATTACAAGCTAGGAAAATATCAATCACTTATTTTTGTAAATATTTTTATTACTTATCAAATAACTTTCCAGCAATATAAATATGATCAGGAAAAATTCTTTGAATAAATTATTTAATGAATGATGCCAGTATTTGTGCTCGTCCACCACTGTAGAAAGATAAGAAGTAATCAAATAGTTACGTTGCATTCAAATGAATACCTGCCAGTTTAGGAAACGTCTGTGTGTGTGTGTGTGTGTGTGTGCGTGTGCGTGTACGTGCGAGTGTGTGTGTGTGTGTGAATGAGCAGAGATGCATTCATGGAATAGCTGAGTCATGCAATGTAACATCAGGAAATGTTGAAGGTAATAAACATTGTTGCTTGAATTGCCAAACCGCAGTACCTTTACAGTATTTTTGCAGAAATTTATGAGCAATGGCATGCCATTTAACAGCCTCTAGTTGGACTATTAATGTGCATTTACAATAAAAGTAAGTTTGCCTTGCAGGCTTTACCTAAACTGGCATGTTTGGGGAGTCATTGTCTATGGCAAAATGCATAGTAATCTTTTATTAACAATTGTAAATGTTTCTTCAATAGATCTTAATTGAAGGGAAATATCTCAGAGGAGTTGGAGGAGCGAACTCCCCTTCACTAAGGAGGGATATATATGTCTGCTTATGAAAAGTAGTTTAGTAGTAGTAGTAGTAGTAGTAGTAGTAGTAGTAGTAGTAGTAGTAGTAGTAATAATAATAATAATAATAATAATAATAATAATAATAATAATAATAATAATAATAATAGAATATATGGGATGTGGCTTTGTGTGTGGGCATTTTTCTTCAGAATTAATCTATAGGTTGATCTTTAAATACTTACAGTAATTTTTGTCATCACATAAAGATTGGAAAAAACTTCAAAGCTGAGAAAACCTTGAATAAGATGAAAAGAAGACTGAGAAAAACTGAGTTTCTATTTTACAGCACTTTATTTTTCAGAGGGAAGAACAGCTTTTTTCCCTTTATGAGAACTAATACTGACTAAACTACACTTCTTTCCCTTGAAGGAACTAATTAATACAAAATAATCCATTTTTTCATAAATATGATAAAAAGTAACTGTGCATAAAAAGAATTTAAAAAGCAAAGAAAATTCAAAATGGTGGTTGCAGTCTCTGTGCAAGAAGAAAGCATACATGAATGGGACATAAGAACAAATTGAAAGAAGAATATTAACCACTGTGGAGATAAGAACAAATGACAATCCTATCTCCAACATTCCCAGCATATGACACAACCCATCTTCTTCTGTTATTTTGGAGGCCCTGATTTGGGTGCCCTTAGCCAACTGAGGTGAGATGGGAAGCAACCTGAGAAAGGGTCTTCTCTAGTTACAGTGCTGAAACTTTGGAATTCCCTTGCCATGGAGATTCATCTCTCTCCCTCTATCACTGACCTCCATCAGCAAGTGAAGACTTTTTTGTTGACTTGATGTTCCCCTTTAACTATTATTTGCCATCCTTCCTGAGTGTATTGGGTATGTGTGTTTATATGTTTTATTGAATTTTTTAAATATTTTCTATGAATTTCTAAATGCCCTTTAATGTTTTAATGTTGAATTTTTTTTTATTTGATGTTTGCCACCCTATTTGGGAACAACAGAAATATTTTAAACAATTAAATTAATATTAATTCTAAAGAATACTAACATGTTTCTATGTCAGGGAACCTCATGGGATCACACAGAAGGATCCCAACCCATATTTTGCTTCTCAGACAGAGGATAATTTGTCAACATCAGCAGCATAAGTCACTATGTGTGCTCTTGCAATATATATTAATTCTTTGAGTCAGTGTGTTAGGGTTCAACTCAAGAATATTTATTGAATATTCCAGAGAACTCTCTGGAAAGTACTGTTAGATTACTAGTTTACAGCATGATAACCCTAATCAATTAATTACTTGGATTCCAGTCTCCGGAGTCTTTTTGAAGTCAATGGTAATACATTTGGTTTAGGTGTTATATCTCTTCTAAGAAGTGCAAGGTGGCTTGTATGGAGTTTATCCTATATTTAACACCTCTATGTGTAAAGTGAATTCATGGATGATTAAGGATTCTTGGTACATCTAAATACCACACTGTGGGAATAATAATAAATAGTTTTCTCCGAATCCTACTAAGGTCTACTGAACAGGGCTTATTCCTATGAAAGTGTTTTTTGGATTACACTGTCTGTCCACTAATCCTTATAGGCAGTTACTGGAGGATTGATCTACTTGTTTTTAAAACACTACTACTAATCCTTTGAAATACATTTTGCAGGTAAGATTTCTTGAATTTGCTGTCACTGTAATGCTATGATTGGTTAAATCTAGTCTCAGGATGCTGTCAGAGCACTAGTTGTATAGATAAGGCCTGATCTTTCCTTTTCACTTTGACTAATCTTTCCTTTTCACTTTGCTGGAAAAGTTCTTTCTGGTTGACTTGGACCCCACAAGAGCTTTTCATGTGATCAGCTATGATGTTCTTCTGGAGAGGATGGCAAAGTTGACAGTGGGTAATGCCTCTCTTCAGTGATTCCACACTCATCTGGCTTGCCAGTTCTAAAATGGGCTATAAAGAAGGTGCTACTTAGTATTTATGTGGTATTTATCCTATGGTTTCCCAGTTTGTTCTCCATGCTGTTTAACATTATTCCTGCTGACAAGTTTAGTGAATGCACTTACTATCTGTTTTTTTCTACAGTGTACACTTCATTTTTCTTTATACATACATTGAATGATTCTCATGTTACATTCCACACATGTTCAACTCAAAGTGTGTTAGAAATTCCACATTTATCCAGGTACTACATTGTGATTTAATTTGTAAAGTTAACATGCACTGGTTCTTTCTTACAGGCAAATATACACATATGTATGCATGATGTATATGCATTCATTGTAATATGTGAACAAAGCTATTGAGAACTCGCTCCACTCACAAGGACATTTATATGTCCCCTTCTACCTCTGTTTAAGACAATGGTCCAGGAGACTCAGGTTAAAATCTCCACTTTACCATGGAATCTTGCTGGGTCATCTTGGGCTAATCGTACACTTACAGTCTAGAGCAGCATTTCCCAAACTTGTTTTTCGATGCCCCGGTTATCTTCATACCTCTCCTCTGTGACCCACTAAAATTTTTATGGCCTATTTATTAGTAAAATAAAACAAATTTGAATGTCGGCATCCACTCGTGCTGGCTTGGCAGGCCTCATCTGCATGTGGCAGTGTTAGGGAGGCTCCCTGGGGTGTCACTTCCACCCCCACCTCCCTCGTAGTACCAGCATCTGCCATGAGCTCTGTCCCCAGCCCCTTTCTGGGTAGTCAAGTGGCCAGGGAGGAACTCCGAAGCTGCTGTATCATCCTGGCTGGTCTGGCTCCAGGTGGGTGGTGCTCTCTGAGCAAGGACAAGGTGGGGTAGTCAGACCCAGCATTTTGCTTTTGTGACCCAGTGTCGGGTCACGATCCACCATTTGGGAAACTGTGGTCTAGAGTTTAGGTTGGTAGTTAGGTGGGAAGAAGATAAAGAAGATGGAAAAGATAAGGATATGGGGAGTTGCCAGGAGAGAAAAGGAGAGTAATGTGGGGAGGGGGGTGATGGAGAAAGAGAGATGCCCTCTGCAAGTCCTTTGATTATGTCTGGAAATAATTGCCAGTTTGTCCACAGGTATCATCTATAAATTTCAAGCTAAAAGCTCTTTGATTCTCAACTCTTAGGCTTGCACCTTTGCCAATGGCCAAACTTTATATTACCTGTAGGAAGAGGAAGGCAGACCTGGTCCAGATTGAACTTAGCTTGTGATGGAACTCACGAAGGGCTCCAGTGTGGTTATGATAGCACCACTGTGCTTGACTACTTGTGATAAAATTCAGAAATCTTTGTGTGGTGACATAATTGAGCATTCACTTATTCATTCCACCATAAAAGAATATCTAGAAATAGATAATTTATACATGGGCAGACAGACAGCATTCCAGATACACTGGCCAAGTTCCTGGGTGATATGGTCAACTGAGACTGAATCCATCCAAGGTGGGGGTTCTGTGGCTGGACCAGAGTGCACTAGATTAGACAAATTTACTCTGCCAGGAATCTCGGGTGATCCTGGATGCCTTCATTTCTCTAAAGGCCTAAGTCATAAGTGTTGTCAGGTTTGCTTTCTTTCACCTTCTCCAGGTCCAGCAACTTATACCCTATTTGACTCATTCTGTCATAGCCATAATGGTCCATGCAATGTTCACCTCCAGATTAAACTGCTGTAAATTGCTCTACTCAGGGCTGTCCTTGAAAAAGCTCCAGAAGTTACAGTTGGTCCAAAATGCATCTGCATGGAACTTCATAGGATCTTTTTGGAGGGCAAATATTCAATCTGTGCTCCAGCAGCTTGGATTCATATCGACGTCTGGATTGAATTCAAGGTAATATGTGTTTCCCATCAATTGGATTAGGGTTTGGACTGCAGGCAACTACTAATACTTATAACCAGGGGTGGGATTCAAATAATTTAACAACTGGTTGTTTACAAGCACCGAAGTGGTGCGAACCTGCCGAATCCCACCATTGCTTATAACATAGTACCTATTGATAGTGATGCCATTTGTGGTTCTTGTCTATTTTTTCACAAGTAGAAGGACCACTCAACCTGCTGCCAGCATCTGTTTAGGTCCAAGCTGGTCTTCCTGGCATAGGTAACTTTCAAATGATTGCTGATATAAATACTTTATGTTGTACAGACCCCAGTCTCTTGGATACTTTGATCCAACAGCAATATTTATTTTCTTCAATTTCCCAGGCACACAGTAAGATACACCTGCTGTACATTTTATATTGATATAAAGTTAGGTTTTAGATTGCTCTTTTGTCCTATTATTTATAATAATACACATTTGCATTTGATAAATAGTCACAATCACCCAAGGTCTGATATAAAGGAGAATGGCCAGCAGTTGGTTCACATAAAATCTCATTAGTGCCTTTTATTGTTTCTGACAATTCTTGGAAGAGAATGGTTCATTAACATGCAAATGGAGATAACCCCTATTTCCAGGCTAATTGTGATAGTACATTCTTATGCATTCAAATAAATCTGGCAGTTTTCAGGACAAGCCCATTTCCAAGACTAAATTACAAAAAGAGTGCTTAGCTAGGGTTTTAAGATAGAGGCTGGTTGCAAGTCTAATTACTGCTGATTACACTTTTATTTATTTTTATCATTAATATTAAATGTTAAATTAGCCCATTACAGCCTAATAAATGAATAATAGATTTAAAATAAATGTGCAATCAATACTTATGGATTGAAGTAAATCCAAGAAGTTGATTAGTTGATGATGCACCTTAATCACCTTCAGCTGGCTGGAAGTCCTTTGCAACTATGTTATGACTTCTCCTTTCAAAGTATATTTAATAGCAGTAGTTTAGCATATTTAAATTTGTCAGTGGAGATTACACCATAGTTTCCAATAAAGAATACAAGATGTTGGACAGAACCTTTGAACAGAGAGATTGTGGAAGTTCCAGTTTTCTTGTTCCCCATGCAATGAATGTTGTTGATATCTGATCTGCCTAGAAACCAACAGGTTTACATGAAGACATAGAAAAAGATTGTCAAAGTGGCAAATCAGTGCTGTGTTTCTGGGTAATTTGTTTTCAAAAGCAAGGAAATATTTGTGGTGCATTATTTGTGCTTGTTTGAATAGAGCAAGATAATATTAATTAGGTGAGGGTATGCAGTGACTTAATGAGTTATCACTTCTTTATAGGTGTTTCTGAAGCACCTCTTCCCACCTTCACTTGTTCCCTATATCTCCATGGCAACCAAAAGTGTTAATACATATTTGGCACAAAGATATATAGAAATTGTTAGAGTAGATCATGTGATGTGTCAGAACTGATGCCTGCCCCATTTATGTGGTAGCATGATACATGATGAGCTGCCTAAACCACTAAGCATACTGGAATGTTGAAGAGTGGTGGTAGCTATTTGTGTAAGCACATACTATGGAACATGTTGACTGCTGTAGTGATGTAGTGACCCAAAATATGAGGCTGTCCTCTGGCTCTGTAACAAATGTGATAGCATAGTAAAAATCTGATCTATGCTGGACAGTTTTTCTTTACCTTTTAGGGAGACCAACACATTGGCTTCAAACTACTGATGAGTAGCACCCATGGATTATATGCATAGCTTTTACCAAATTGCTCTGTCTTAGGCTATATGTGGAAAATTGAATGCTTATATAGTCTCCTGGTTAAAGAAACAAAACAAAATGAAACTCAACATATGTGGCTTAGTGGTTAAGCGCAGTGGACTCTAATCTGAAGAACTGGGTTTGATTCCCCACTCCTCATGAAACCTGCTGGCTGACCTTGGGCTAGCCCTAGTTTGTTTAGAACTCTTTCAGCCCCACCTACCTCACAAGGCATCTGTTGTGAGGAAAGAAAGGGAAGGAGATTATAAACCACTTTGAGATTCATTACAGTTGAGAAAAGCAGGATATAAATACAAATTCTTTTTCTCCTTTTTCGTCATCTTATTCTAAACTAATGTCAGGGGAAAGCATGCAAAGAGCTAGAAATTTCACAGTGAGGGATCATAAAACTACACAGAGCTGGTAGAGTTGCCAGGTCCTCCTCACCTGGAGAAAGAAATGACCTGGCATTTTAAATCAGATTTAATGCAGGTGTTATTTACCAGGTGATGCTATTCACCTCCCTGCCAATTCCCACACATAAAACCTCTATTAAAGAGATGGGACATTTTTTATCCAGGCCTGTTTGCAGCACTACAATTACATTGGTTGGTTAATGTCCTGGGGATGGGTCCAATGATGTCATGCAATAGAACTGGATTTTAAATTCCAGGCACCCAAATGTTCATACTGAATATTCTATGGTGACCAGTGGCTGATGTTCTATTCACAACACTGTTAAACTTAGTGGTCTATGGCTAAATAAAGTTTGCACTTAAAAAATATCAAGTTGCAAGTTCACTAGTATTATTAATAATTTCATCCTATGATACAAACAGAATTCCGTATCAAAAGAAGTTGTATGAGAAAAGCTCAACTTTTCAGTTATGGGTCAAGAAAAGAAGGAAGATGGCAAGGCCAGAGAAGTTTTATTACTGTCACTAATGACTTCGTGAATTTATGACCTTTCCTAGGTGATTGGAACAAAACTGGTTTGCACATTTCCTCTTATAATGAAAAAGCCCAGACACTTAAAGAAAATAAAGCTCAGAATTTCATATTTCTAATGACATATTTCTAAAGGAGCATAAGCAGCATACTCACATTTATCTATTGCCTGAGGGAAGACTAGACTGCAAATTTCTTCTTGAACTGGGTAGGGAGATTTCTGAGAGAATTAAACAAATAAATCTCTATTTGCAGAGTGAATTGGTACAGACAAATAGCATATACTTAAACCTTATGTAATGTATGTTAGCTTTAGTAAATTCTAACTGGTACAGTCCACCAGCAGGTGCTTAAGCCCCATGTAATGTATGTTAACTTTAGTCAATTCTACAGTATGTCTGACCCATGATGGAGTCAGACATGCTAGTTCATATAATGTATTTCCCTTCCTCTTTGGACACAAACAGAAATAAAAAGGGCAAAAATATATTACTATGTAATTTCATTTATACATTGTCTTGGATATTTGACATAAGAAGAGGAGAAAGCATGAACACCATTTTCAATAGTCAAATTTAATTTCAAGAAATAATTCACGAAGGCAATCACAGAGAGCTCTTGGCATCCTAGGATTGTGGAGAGGTCTTGTTTGGAGCTTGAAAAATATAGCTGAAAAAGCACTGAAGTGAAATAAATCAATGGAACAGCTTAAAGATTGCTGAGCTGATGAGAATGATGTCAAAGAGAAATCATAATGACTGTAGTGTTTAAAGCTCACATTTCACTCGATTTCAGTGGCATGAAAGGTATAAAAAGCAATGATATTTACGGCTGTCTTATCTAAAGAAAACAGATTCTGAAAAAGTACTTTCAAGCTATTTTTAAAGAAACTTTTACTCTGTCCTACTTGGCTACTGTAGTGCAGCATACTCAGCTTCATGCATCAAAAGCTTTTAGACCTCTGCTGAGACTTCACAGAATTGGCCAGAAATTACAGAGGAAACTTTTTTCTTCCCTGAAGGAAAATATTATTTCCATTGAGAAAAATGCTTGATAGGTAAAACACCACTTGAAGGAAATTTTCACTGTAAAAATGAATATCATTACAAAGTTGGGTTTCACTCACACTTTTTGTCATGGAAAGTAACACATGGAAAGTAACATGGAAAGTAAAAAATGTCATTTTTTTAAAAAAATTCAAACAAATAGCTATTTTGAGGATACCTCATAACTTCACTGTGCATGATAGGAGACAGTTGTGTGGCAATATTTCTGTATTGTGTAATGCAGTAATGATAGCTAACGTTGCATTTGATATCCAAAAATCCCACAAGGATAGTTATTAATCAATAACCATTTGCAAATCTAATAGTAGATGAGACTTCAGACACATACAGAAGATACTGTTTGATAAGCTACCCCGATTGTTTAATGAGGCGGTCTTCACCGAATCGGCACTTTTTCAGTTTTGAAAGCAGCAGGAGGCCCCTCCATGGGGCAGCCATCCATCAGGGTAAATTGAATGAGTCTGTGGAGGGGTTTTGAAGCTAAACCCAACCCTTCCATTACACTGGGATGCATTAAGCAGTGTGAACATCTGGAATCCACTAATGATTGAACCATCAATCGGGTCCCTTTGGGGGAGTTGGGCACAATCATGGGTAGGAGTATGGGTCCTTTATCTTCACTCACCCATTCTGAAGCTGCTGTCGATGGGTCTGGACCTCGAACCACAGCGAGACAGTGAGTTGTAGAGACAGCAGGGGAAAACAGCATTCAGGAATTGAATCACTGCATGAAACTCTGCTGGCTGCCCTACTGTCCCCTGAAGTCCAGTGGAGCTTTAGAGCAGCAGGGAACAGCTGCATAGAGAGATTGGGTGACCTGATCCCTCCACACAGCTCTCCTGGCTGCCCTGCTGCCTATGAAGCCTGCCTGGGCTTCAGAGGTGCTGGAGAGAGATAACTGTAAGCCAAAAACACCGAAGTGCTTTTCAGCTTTTTAAGGCTTTGGCTATTCAGCTCTGCCCCGATAGCCATTTTCTTTTCTTTCCTCCTTAATTTTTTTGGAAGGAGGGCAATTTCAGCCCAGCTTTATCCAAATATAGGGTCCTATTTTATATAATCTTCAGCACACCAGGCAATGACAGCAACAGTCCATTCTGTGTTTTTTGTGTATTCATTTATACATTGATAATTTTCAAATTATACCACATATATGACTGTCTAGCATGAGTTTTATGTAATCATTTTTATAAAGGGCAGCTGCTAGTTCATCAGCATTACCAACGCCAATGCTTTCATTTTTCCTGTATCAGTAAACTGGTGAAGCCTCAGCATAAGTTAACTCTTTGCCAATCCCTTCCAACACTAACATCTCTTTAACCCAACAGTCTGTTAAATGTTGAGTTTGGAAAGCCACTGTCCTTCTAAAGTCTTTGAAATGAAGAGCCAATATAAAAATCACCAAGTCCTTGTTCACCATCAAGAAGTTGTCATAAAATTTGCTGTGAAGCACCTGAGAGCTTCTCTGAGTTCACAGGAAACAATTTAGGGAAATTCCAGGACAGACTGAAGGTGCTTTACACACTACATCACTACAAGAGAATTAGATTTTAAATGAGCAAGCAATGGAATATTATAAAATCAAGTTACTTTATGAACAGCCCTGCTACTTTCCCTAACTAACAAAGGTACAATAAAATGTATTGATGCTGGGAGAAAACTCATATAAAGGCAGGAGACATAAGTACATAGTAGGGGCTACTGAATGTTAGACGTTTTCATGCTAAAATATCTATAATAATAATCCTTTTCTAAGGATATATACAAACTATAGCATCACTGTAAAATTCATAATGTTTGCTTTAATGCTCCACAAAAATTACACTTCTTGCCACTGTCCAGGTCCTTGAAAAAAATGCTGATGTGATTTGAGATGGAATATGTGACGTGTTCTAAAGTATGAATCATAACATTGCACTTTTTTCATTTGTTTTTGCCTTTCTGGCTTGCCAGTACCTGCTTGGATTTTGTGAACTGAAATGCTGTTATCCACCAAGGAGTGGAATGCTGCTGTAAATTTCGTTGTGCGTGCACAATGACAATAAAATGCTTATGCTTATGCTTATGCTTATGCTTATGCTTATGAAAAGTGCTGTTTTGATTTGATAAATACTGTAGGAATATAACCCATAGGACTTCTACTAAAACAAATATTTGATTCTATTTCATTACTCATCTTTGCTAGAACTTTGAGATAACAAGACACATCAGGGATACCAGTTCTGATTATGTTTTGACTCAGACAACTTCTAGATGCACAGCTCGCTAAGGCTTCCTTCTATCCTTAGTAAATGTAAATAAAATCTGCAAATCAGAGACATTTTAGATAGTCACCTTTATTCTTATTTATTTATTTGTTGCAACTTCTTTGCTGTGAATCTGTAACCCATAAAGAATTCAAGGAGCACTGGCAGGTGCTTTTTTGGCAGCTGTTTTTAGATGTTAGGATATAGAATGTCACTAAGAATTATGACTATCATCTCCATGTTTTCTAACTGCTGCCACAGATGGCAAAGTAACTGTACCATCCAGCCTTTTTCAAAATGCAACCAGTGGCTGAAAAGATAGGTCAATAAATTCTGTTGTCCAAACAACATAACTCAATGAAATTGTTTTTGCAGGCGAATAGAGAGCACCCAGCAAGCAGAATACTGAGTGTGGCACAGTGTTTAGTGTGAAATTATACCTGTGTGTGAGTAATAGCTTTTGCCCAACTCACATACTACCACCCTCAGCACAAGCAAGATTAATAAATACAATTTAGCAGAAATTACTATATAGCATTTCACTTATGCATGTGATTCTTAGGCTTCTTGAGTGGATGCGAGACTAGGGCGGTGTGGAGACTGAGCCAAATGTCATATCTGTAAAAGACAGCTGAAGTGTGGATTAGGTAAATGGGGACCAAGTGGCAGTTTTTCAAGGCAAGCTGACAAACTTAAGAAGTTATTTTCAGGAATAAGCAATAAAAAGTCAAGCCATCAATAGCGACTGATTCCACCAAAAGTGGTGTTTGCATGGCACTAAATTCCATTCTGTCTCCCAATCCCATCCACTTGTCATCCCTTCTCATTCCCCTTGCCATTAATAATTTAAATGTACTTATGTAAATATATGTAAATAAAGCTAAATAACTGTACGAAGATACAGCTGCGTGCAACCCACTGTAACACAATCAAGGAAGATAACCAGGATATTTGTGCATTTACCATATGCCACATGGCTGATATTTACTTTAATCTATGTCTTGTGGTGAGGTTTTTCTGCTCCCCCTGGGTTTTCTGCCTCTACTGGTTTCCCTCCCTCAAAGTGTCTTTCTGTGGCCTGATCTGTCAGTTTCCCTGCCAGCTGATTTGTCCCTGCAAGTTGGGAATTTGCCTGTCTTTAAAAAATTGGGCTGCCTGGTATTTCAATAATTTGCTGACGAGGTGAGACCCCCTCCCCTTACAAATGGTCTGGATTTCAGCATTGTGTGATCATGGAGAGGGAGGTGATGTATTGGGGGGAGCTTGCTGGTGGCAGCAGGGCAATCCCAGTGCAATCAACTTTTTATCAAATATGACAAGCTTCCCACTTCCCCCTTCTCCCCCTTCATTGCGTTTTCTGGCTAGCTGATTCTCATCAATTTCATCAAATTCACTGCACCATCCATAGACTGCAGTGAAGATTGTTTAAAAAAATGAATTTAATGATGTGTATGCTTTTAGCCTTGCCAGTCTCCACAAAATGGAGGATGCATGGGAGGAATGTGGGAAGTGCTGTTGGCTGGGGAAGGTGGAAAAAACTAGGGAAATCTTTATGCTTGCAAAGGTTTCAAAAGCGCAGGGATATTCAGGCGCAGGGATATCCAAGGCCTTGGATAAAGGTGGGGAGGGCAAGCCCAACTGCATCCTACACTAGGATTGGAGCCTTCCAGGATCGGAGCCCAGTGCAGGTAGCTGCCGCCCCTCCCCACCTCCATCAGAGGCACCATGGGGTCTCTGATAAAGGTGGGGAATGCAAGCCTGGCTGCAACCTGTGCTGGGATCAGAGCTTGACAGGTTCTGAGCCCGGCACAGGCTGCTGCCACCCCCTTCCCTCTCCTTCGGCCCAGCAGCAGGGATGTGCAGGGGCAGGGCCTAGGGAGAGCAAAGTGTGAGGAGGCTCCCTCGTCAGACTTCCACCTCCCTTGGCCCGACTCTCTGGTCATGTGAGGGGCTGATTTTTCACACCACCATGTGATTGGAATGGTTGCGCCCTAGGCAGATACATCCCAGAGGAAGGGAAACGAGTTTATAAGCCCCTTTGAGTCTCCTTACAGGAAAGGGGAGATATAAATCCAACTCTTCTTCATCATCATCTGTAGTATTATGACTGAGCTAATTCTGCTGATTCTCCTGTTTCCTCCTATCTTGCTTTGACCATATATTACCTTGTGAACTACTTGCCTAACCTCTACCACACCCCAGACAATTTCTGATTTCCTCTCTACAGATTGCAAAGTTTGGCCTCTAAATCTGCTGCTCCCTCTGAACCTGTTGCTTTTATTATATTGATACCTTGATTGATACTTCTGTACATCCTGGCCCACCATGTGTACTTGATTTATTATTTGTTTGTAAGATAAGCATTCAAGGTGCTTCTCAACTACTGGTTTCTGTAGCTTCCTTCAAAGTTTGAAGTTCATAAACCTTGAGAAAGCAAAACCCCAGAAGTCCATTTTCGACTCATTTCTCTCACAGTACCTATATAGATACTGAGGAAAAATTCAGTCAAGGGAAAAAGCCCTCATTTTTAAGTGTTCAAGTCTCAGAATCCAACTCAACTTTCTCCATTTTTGACACATTTCTCTCACAGTCTGTGGACTATATAGATACTGAGGAAAAATTCAGTCAAGGGAAAAAACTAATTTTTAAGTGTTCAAGTCTCAGAATCCAACTTAACTAGGCTTCATCATAATGGAATTTGCTCCCCAGGGATTTTCAGTTGTGAAATCAAATCCTGTTTGGTAGGAAGGTCAGTTAACTTCCTAAAAGTTGCTAATAAACAAAGAACAGAGAACCTGTGGGCTTCTGGAGCCAGGTAGGTCATATAATTTGTTGTCAGGTGGTATTTGGATTGCTTTTAGATGGTGCAATGTTGGAAAGGCAAAGGAAATCTTTGTTTGGGGCCTAAGAGAGATCTCAGTAGCCCTGACCTGCTTCTCCAATAGCTCCTTTCTTCTCTTTTTGTCAAGAAGAATTATACCAGGTAGTGGAGTTATAGCAAAACAGCCAGGACAAAATATTTCCAATTGCTCCCAATTGGCAGAAATAATTCTGTTCAGATTTGGACCTTTTACTATATTTATGAATGGACATGTCTTTCAAGTAAAGTAGATATCATTTTACCTAACAACTTCAACCATACTTTATTTAATTTACAATATATTAAGATTACTTTAAAAAAAACCTTTCATACTTCCACTTACGTTAAAAATTGGTATGCTCTAAAAACAGTGGCAGGTATCATCATAGTCAATTATTCAAATTAATGTTTCTAAAACAGACATCTAATTTGCCTATTTCACACTCAAGTCTGAAGGTAAATGAAGCTTTTACCTTCTCAGAGAAAAATGACATGCCAAAACTTTACTGTCATTTGCTCTGGCTATTTCTTTTAAAAAAAAAAATCTGAAGTGATTTGAATCCCTTGAAGTCAACCGTCAAGTTATGTGGACTATTTCCTTGCTACTGAACTATACTTGAGACTGCAGAATGTGTCTGTGTAAATCCTGATCTATCTATGCCTATTAAAGGTTAATAAAGATAAAGATAAAGACATGCCAAAGCAGCTATTTTAAAAAAATTCTATGGCCACTCTTCTTTATGCAAAGCAAACTGCTGAAATAAAATTTCAATGTCTTCATCCTCCAAAACTTTTCCAGCTGCCCTGATTTGATAGCCATGTCAACCATCCATTTCAAATGCTTATTCAAATTTCCCGCTTCTTTCATTCTTATGCTGTAGAACTTCCTTTTTAGAAGTCTTCTTAACTAATTTTTCACAGTATCCAAGCCTGTACAAAGATCATGGACTGATTTGAAGCTCATAATAAGGGCACTCTCCTCATCCCGTTGTTGAAGCCAGGAGACAGCATGCTTTGGAATCAGCCATTTTAAACAGTTCCAGTTCATGGGGAATCGGGGGCATTTCTTGCTCAATCACTTGGGAGAGATTCTGAATACAAAAGCATGCTTCATACAAAATTGCCAGATCAAAAAAAATTCGCTCATCCAACCAAGAGAGAGCAGGTAGAGAGGAACTGCTTGCCAAGGCATATTCATTTTGGGACTGTAGTGCACTCACATTTGCTGAAACAGTCTTCGCTGAGTTAGAGGCACAGACTGAGGCTTCTTCATCTGACCTCTTTTTTCTTTAGGAGATTCCTTTATATAAGCAACTCACTTTAAATCAGAGAGAAAAGTAAATGCAGTGGAAACTTCTGAGCTCCATAACCTTTTGTTGGTATTGCAATTAACTAGCAGAGTAAATAATAGGGCAGAGATGCAAGTGAGATGTTTTGTAGAAGTTTATTAGATAAAAAATGAAATTACTAATTTACACAACAGCAAATTCTTTGCAAATACTCAGTTGGGGTGTCTATTCAGTCAATTTGTGCCTGTGTGTTTGCCTTTCCTGTTCTGTTGGAAGAAGAAGCAGAGATCTTTCCAGAAGCTCACATGATTCAAGTCATGTGACTTAAGCAGTTAATTCTTGCTTGACTGAATGAAGCAGGCACTTGTCAAATCCTAACAGGTAGGCAGCAGGGTGAGTCTGTATACTGATGTCTCTTCCTTGTGCTTCAACTTTTGCCTCCTGCTGCTAAGGGATACAAGCATGCTAGAGCTTTGCTGGAGAAGTGTGACTTAGGGCCTTTCCCTACTTCTCCTGCTGTCGCCATCGCTGCGCGCTGCTCTGAGCGCGCGGCATCCCTGGCGCGCGTCTGGGCATCCCCACGACCCCCTGCTCTGCGCGTGGTCATCCAAAGGCGCTGTTTTCGCCAGCGCCAGGGATGCCGCGCGCTGAGGGGGCGCAAGAGCGGCCGTGTTGGGGCTGCTGCGCTGTTGCCGCCCCTGACATGGGGAGTGCAGTGGGACCCCGCACTACTTGTGGAGAGTAGTGCGGGGCTTAAGGTAAGTGGGGAAAGGGCCTTAAAGATCTTTCAGCCTGTTCATGAGATGTTGTTGTGGTGTCTTTCTGGAGGTGACAGAGGCTTTAAGTGAGAATTTCCAGACTTAGACTGATGCTGTGGGACACCAGGGTTTTAGGATCTATTTTAAGGACCATTGGTATTTTTAGTGTTGGGCTGAGATTTGGGACAAAAGGGCATTTTATGGGATTTGACTTTTTTTGAAATTGATCCCTTTAGCAGTACCTGTCCACATCTGGGGCAAGCAGTTCAAAGATTCTGTTCTATTTTGGTACAATAACCAAGTGGTGGTACAGGTGGTCAATAGCCAAACTTCCAGGAATGTCAGGTTTATGCAGTTGGTTAAATCATTAGTATTGTTTGCAAGCTTAACATTTTATTCAAAGCTAGACATGTCCCAGTGCTCAATAACAAAATTTCTAATAGAAGCATTTTTGTGAGCTGGCACCTGGTGTGGACCAGAGTTTGACACCAATGACAAAAGTGCTATGACATCTTGTGTATCTGAACCATGATGGGTGGTGGTAGCATCGTTGGCTCTGGGCATGAGACTTACTTATTAGTGACAGTGCAAGGAATTTTTGAATTTATTTAGACAGTAGAGTCTTGGTCAGGTTTGACCTTTGCCTATTGACCATGTGTAGAGATTTATGATTTATTTGATGGAAAGAGTTTTGACACTAAAAACATCAAAAGGCTATTTAACTGCTTTTGGTTTCACTGCTAGGGACAAAGGTTTGAGGGACACCACAGGATCTAGGGTGGTCATGGGAAGAGCAGAGTGAAGGGACTCTCAGTGACCATTGACTTTTGAGTTTCAACAGCAGCTGCTGACCTAGTTTGGAGCCAGGGTGGATTTGCCAGAAGAAGGCATCCATGATCAAGCTGCCTAGTGCAAGCCATTTATGCAAGGTTTACTTATCTAGCTTTGCTTCACAGTGGGGCTTCCCCACAGTTTTTTTGTTTACACTGTTTATCCTCCAGTGAAGTGTCCCTAGCCAAACCAAGCTCAGCCACCATTTTGCCCGCCCACCCTGTTTTGCCTGTTTCCATGCAATCTCCATTTGGGGAGGTTGCCTGCTGCCTTTTATGGTTGTTGCCATATTTGGTCTAGTATTACCTCACTATTACCTCACCAGCTTGTCAATTTCATTTGGGTTAATTTTTGTTTTAACTATAGAAATATTAGATATAAGGAATGTAGAGTGGAAGTCCGGGGTGGGGGTGTGGGGGATACAGAGGGGATGGGTGGAGGGTTTACATAGGACAAGAATAGCAATGCATTGTATTAGAGGAGGATATTATTAAATAGACGAAATGTTAGGATAATTTTGCATGGATTACATGGGATTTATGGAGCATTTGAGTTAATTATTTCAATATTCATGCACTGATTTTTGTTGTCCTCTGACTCTTGTACAATAAAAAATTAAAAAAAATCATTTGGGTTAATTCACCAATCCAGCAATAGACCTTCAGTGTTAAAATAAAAAGATTCTCTTCTGATTCTCCTGAAATGGTGGTCCAAAGAGAGGGAGGAACTGCCGTGCTGAGGGTAGGAAGGGGTGAAGAGCACCAAAAAACCCCCACAGAAAACTAAACATCTGAGATTCTCCTTTGCTTCCCCTCAGAAGGGATAAAACATATTGTACTAAAAGAATGTTTGAAAACTGCAGGGATTTTCTGATCTGACAGTGGGGCAAGTGCTAAAGAAGGGAAATTGTGTGGGTAACTGAGAATCAGAACTGAAGTGAATGCTCACTAAAAGTGAAGGAGACCACACATGTGTAAAGTGCCACAGTCTATCCTTAATTTAATTAACTTTTAGCTTAATAAATCAATGCCATAGTTCATTTAATTTTAATAAACACATTAAGACCACACAAAATTCTTGTGCCTTTATTTGAAGCACTGGGGCAAACCTGTGGTCTTGCATTTCAAAAGCAATTATGGACCAAGGTAATACTGTTTCATCTCCATTATTTTTTATTATTGTGCCCTAAAATTAGGACATCACGGAGCTCTGCAAACTCAGTAATTTTTCTGTTTGCAGAAGCTTAAATATAGAGGTATGAGTCCCTGATTTAAGTTATTTAGGCAAAAGAATATTATTCTTAACTTGTAATACATTAGCCAATCAAATTGCATTGATGAATGCAGGTGAGTGATACAATCAGGAAAAAAGAAATATGGAGCGATTACCTGCAACGAGCAACATGTAAGGAGAATATAAATAAATATGCAGACATAACTGCCTAACTCAGGATAATATTTATGCCATACACAGATGCACACAAATACCAAAAACACACATGCCACCAATTAAAAATGTGAATTACAAGTAAAAATGGATATTACAAAGGGCAAAAATCATTTAATATAAATTATGCAAATCCCCCACAACTACTGTATCACTGTAAAATAAATGAATAATAACTCGTGTGTGTGTGTGTGTGTGTGTGTGTGTGTGTGTGTGTGTGTGTGTGTGTGTGTGTAGAGGCAAAAATGGTTGAAACTTTCCAAACAAGGTAGGATGTAATGAGGAAGAAGGACTAAGAATCTTTACTAATTGACAGACAGACAGACAGAAGCCTTTATTAGCATTATAAATTACAGTATTTTTTTAGAAAAACATTTATCCATTAACTGAACCTGTTAAGTACGTTAAAAATACATTGAGTATCCACATACAAACCCCTATATATGTAACACAATGAGAGATAAATTAACCATGACTATTTGTAAAAAAAATAATTACGCTTTTTGTGGGATTAAAGAAAAGGCAAGGGCACAGGAGGTGACTGAGAAAAGTAGCAGGAGTCTCTCGACAGTGATTTACCCATCCTGCAGAGTCATGTAACCACCACTCAGTATATTCCCCAACTATATTCTTCATCCTCCTTCTCGCTTACAGCAAACATTTGCCGAGGCAGGAAAGGTCTGCCAGTGCACAACCAGGCAGTTATTATTCCTCTCCCATCTCAGTGTCTGTTGTCTGCAGTTCTCTGAGGAGGTATGGTGTGCAAACTTTGGGAAGAAAACATACTTCCATTACCTACTTCCATTCCATGTCAGTCACCATATCTTGAAATATGTGCACCTATTGAAGTTATTTAAGTTAACTGTTGTAGCCTTACATGAGAATGCTTTACTTTCTCAGTGCTGAGAGTTTTTATGATTTATCTTCCAAACTTCCAAAGCCAAAGTAGGCCAGAAAGAAACAAGAATATGTTAAACCTCTAAAAATGTTAAGGTTTAATGTCTAACTAATAAACACATTTTTGGAGTTAGTTACTTAACTGATTTTAATTAATTCTCCATACAGAATTTTAACTTAGCTACATTCTGGAAGGTTTTGATTCTGACATAGTCTTCAGGTCTCCTTAAATCTAAACATCTCCAGCTTGACTGCATTCACTCTAGCAACTCTCTAATTAGTCATTCATTCATTCATTCATCCCTCCCTCCCTCCCTCCCTCCCTCCCTCCCTTCATCCATCCATCCATCCATCCCTCCATCCATCCATTCATTTATTGTTGGTAACTCAATAAGAAAACGTATTCACATGTTATAGCTGCAACACTGACAGATCAGCTACAAATTATTTTGCCCGTTGCAGGGATGAATACCTAAAAACAAGTGACGTTGTACAATTAAAACAACAAATTCCATGCAAATAAGTTATTTCAGAAAAACTCAAAAGACTAATCATTTTGATTATTTTTTAATAGCAATGTGGAGCTCTGTATTTACTGCCTGATGGAACTCCTGAAATGCATTGTGTGTCTTCAAAAGCCGTCTAGGCTTGTGAATGGGACACTATAAACCTGATTTCAACAGACTGAAAACAAGATGTGACAAGCAGTTTGACACTGGCCCTCTACTAATTTCCGCTATTTGTAAAGAGGCATCATCTGAATGGAAATAGCTCAACAGAATGGGTCAGTATGGTTAAGGCCATGTCAGTTCACACATAAAAACCCAGTGCAGGGGAAAATAAGCAGCCATTGATTTCCAGAGAAAGCCCCAGAGACTGTGGAAAGCTGCCAAAACGAGGCACCAGCTGCTCTCTGCTGGAAATCTTTTGTGGACTAGAGAGAGAAGAGAGGGAAAGCTGGTGGATCTGAAAGGGGAAATGAGACAGAAACCAGGGTGGGAGAGGTGTTCTGACTGCCTCAGCAATGTTTCATTCCCAAGCTTAACATTTTCTTTTCTCCAAAAATGTTAAATGAAAACTTCACTTAAAAAAAAGCCCTCACTACCTTTATTTATTCAGTTTATCGGGAATGGTTCCAGTGGGAATTTCTCATGCTCTTTCACATTCTTTGAATTCAATTTGCTGTCTCAAAAAAACAACAACACTGCTCTGATCTAATAAATATATGCTTCAAAAATGGAACAAATACTCAGTGTGATTGCAGACCTTCATTTGCATAATTGCATTATGACAATGATTTTAGGAAGATAATAAACGAAGGGTATTTTGTTTGAAGTCTTTATGCCCTATAATAAGAAAATCCTGCCCTGCTTCTCCTTAAGCATCTCATCAATGATTTAATGTTATAATCTAGAGGAGGGAAAATCTTTAAAGTTTCAGCAGCGAGTAATAAACTCTTTTGTTTCAAACCTAGTCACTCCAGACAGTGTAGCCTATGAATACTGTATTACAGATTCATAATGGAGCACAAAGTGAACATATACCTGTAAGTCTGAGATAGCTGCCAGATTTTGAAATAGTTGATATATTTTAGAGAAGAATGGAAGAAGTATGTCATAGACATTGTTTATAGTACTTTGTAGTTGTCTTGTTTGGAATACGGAATCTGCCACTGCACATTTTATTTATTATGTGTGCATTTATTTATTATATCTGTAACCATCCTTTCTCCAAGGAGATGGCGGTGGTTTACAATTTTCATCATTCAATTTAAAAAAATCACAATAATCTATGATTTGCTCAAAGACACCATATAACTGTACATATAGCACCTATTGTGATACACTAGATCAGTGGTGGCGAACCTTTGGCACTCCAGATGTTATGGACTACAATTCCCATCAGCCCCTGCCAGCATGACCAATTGGCCATGCTGGAAGGGGCTGATGGGAATTGTAGTCCATAACATCAGGAGTGCCAAAGGTTCGCCACCACTGCACTAGATAGTGTTGGGCAGTTATGGGGAAACCTGGGCTCAGTTCTTTCTTAGCTATGAAGTTCAGAGCATGACCTTGGGCCACTCAATGGGTTTAACTTTTTTTTCAAGGCTGCCAAGGTTTTCTCTGGAAGTGCTGCCATCTCTCTACCTTATCCTTGCCTCCAACCCTCCTACCAGTTGCCAGGCTTAACCTTTTCTTACTTCCAAGAATGGTTCCAATTTTCAAAATGGATTTGTACTGCCTACTCTGTCACAGTTCAGCTCCCTGTACTAACAAGGGGAAAAGAGTAGAATTTGGATTGGGCAAGGAGGGCTAAATTACTCCTCCCCCCCATGCTTGCATGATAAAAGAGCTTTGCAAATAGAGCAGAAGATCATCAAAGGGAGGAGGCAGCTCTGCCATTTCTCTTTCTTAGCTTCAGCACCCATCCTGTGTTCCATTTCATGCTATTCCACAAAGGCTACCAATCATCAGGAGCGGCTTTATTTGGACGGCACAAGACTGTTCTATAGAGGTAAGAACAGTTAAGGTGAATACAATGTGAGTGGTCAGGTGGGGGGGAGGGGTCAGCAGAAATTTGTACCCCCTTCTCCAAGCACGAATGCCATGTTTGGTTTGAATCATGCCACTATATAATTACAATTTTGCTTTTATATCCCCAAACCAGTGAAAAAGAAGTTAACAATTTCTATAAATAAACTCTGAGTCTTTTCCTCTCTTTTATGAATGAGGATTTCTTCAGTCTTGCACATTCAGTACATTTCATATACCAGCTAATGGACCCTGCAGCTGTATTCTATATTTTGAATATGTTGTGAGAAAGTGTTTTGAAATATTGCTGTAACCTCATCTCAGAATTGAATATTATGACTAACATCTTATTAAGACAGATAGTAATGTTCTTTCTCCCTTTCAGTTTACTCACTTCAATTGTATTGGGTTTTTTGCTTGCAGCTTTAATAATATAGTTTACTATTGTAGTTCTTGTGAAAAAAGTAATAAACAACTTTGGATACCCCCCCCCCCCACACACACGCACGCACAATGTATGGTTTAGATTATCAAGTTTATTTTTATTTTTTAGTGTTGTCTGTGGGATGCTTGGAACTGTAACGACCCAAAGGACCCCCAGAATATTATTTATATATATTTCTGCTTTAAAATCATATTGGCAAAAGCCAGTTGCCAAAAGCACTCCTATGGGTGTAGGTAACAGCATGTCCAAAGGTCACAGGTCTGCTTTACAAAATCTAATCAATGGATGAGTTACTCCAGCATAACCTGGAGGTCTCATTTGAGTCACGAGAATGCTTGATTACCACACCTTGAATAGAAACTGTTAAAGACAAAGAATATGGAAAGCCACCTCAGTATCAGATTCTGCATTTCCCTATCTCTTCTGGAAACCAAGTTAGCAACAAAGGGTTGCTTCTCTGCATCTCCTCTTCCCATTGTTATGAATTTTCCTAAAGCACCCACCTTTCTCCGGTCTAATAAGACAGGTGCTGGGTAAGTAGTACATACATAAATGGACTTAAAAACTAACAAGATTTTCAGGGTCTGACTTCCCTTCAACAGGTACAAGTTGGAATGGACTTCTCTGTAGCGGATTCCGCATGGGCCAAAAACAGCGGTGTGAAAATGGTGTAAAATGGTTTAAAACGGTGTAAAAGGGTTTACACCATTTTCACATCGTTATTTTTGACCCAGAGTAGCTGAGCTACTCTGCATAAAGCCATTCTGTGCTTCCTGACTTAATCTAAGAGCAATTGGCCCCATTGTCATGGGCTTAGCAGTAGACGAGCTGACTAATTACCTCAGCACCCCCAGACCCAGCACAGATGTGAAACGTAGTGTGATTGGTTCCTTTCCCATCAAGGAACGCAATTTCACCTTATAAAGAGTTCCATTAGTTTACCTTGCAACATATTGCTCATTGCCAGCATGTTCTCTTGCTAGATGGTGTTGAGACATGGGATTCATCCTTCATTGGGTTTCCTGTAGCTGGCATGGAATCCCTGCTTTCTACTTTCTACTCTTTCTAAGAATCGATTAGGTAATGGTATGTACCCCACAAAACCCTCCATTTTCAAACACATCATCCCAATCTATTTTAAATAACACCTTTTCCTATATCTCAGGAATCTTGGAATGTATGTGCCCTTGTGTTAACTTACTGTGTGTGTGTATGTTTTAAACAAATTTATATAAACATTTTAAATTCCAATTTGGACTCTTGCATTGTACTCTGTGGAATATCCATTTGTCAGAATTCCTTCTCCGTATTACACAGTCTAAAAGATCTCCTCTCGGCCCCTCTCGCTGCCAACGTGAGCGTTCATTCCCCTTTGCTACTTTTAATAACTATATGTGTGCTGTTACACTTTTTAGCAGCTGGTGGAGATTCCCTTCAATAAGACCCTTACCCCTGTTAAGGCCGTAACAGAGCCAACGCTGGATAATTCAAATTCAATAGAAATTATGTACTTGGACTTTCAAAGGGCTTTTGACAAGTTACCTACCCAAAGATTCCTAAACAAGAAGTCATCGCTGCAAAGCAGCAGACTTGCAACATGAGATTACAACACACACACACCCCGCACACAATTAATTTGGTAGTTGTGACCAATAGGCAAAAATGCTGGATGCAGATTGAAGCCACAAAGTCCAGGAATACCACAAAATATAATTAATGAGATGTATTAAAGAGGTGTGCAGAGATATACAACATAAAAGCAGTGAACAGCAAGGATAAAATAATAAATACAAAACTTTAGCATTTTTACAAGCATTGGTTCTCTAATCCTGAATGTTACCTGACAACACTAAGTACATGCAGAGTTTCAGAGTCCAAGACAGGTGGCTAGCAAGATCCAAGTTAGGTGGCTAGCAAGATCCACCTGAGCTAGAATAGAATAGAATAGAATAGACCCAAACACAGTTCTAGACAAAGAGCACAAACCCAAATGAAAGATGTTTCTTTATGCCTAATAACTTGCATTGGCATGATTCTAGTAGACCAGTCAAATGTGTTGCTAAGCAGGTGACCCCAACTAATCAAGTATGATGCTAATAGTTGTCAAGCCAGACCCTGTATCTAGCCCTGATCAGTTATGTTTATAAAGACTGGTAAGGAAAATAATACCAAAATTCAGGCTTTAAACGGAAATAAATGTTTTCACTGTACAGAATTAGATATTTCACACACAGGGTGCTCTCTCTAACAGTCACACCAAACCAGACAAAGACCTTCATCTTTTATAGATACTATATATATATATATATATATGTCATAATTCATAATCATACCCTTATCCCATTACATACATACCCCATATAATCATATTTTTCCCATGTATGCTTTCTTCCTTAAAATCAAATTGGCTTGTTTGATCCTTCTTTACACACAAGCTGGAAATTTCCCTTCTCTCTGCCCATATGCAAGGGGCAGCAATAAACTGAATTCTGTTTTTCTGTTTTTCAATCAAGATAACCAGTTCCCAACATTCCTGAAGATTTGTTCTCAGAGAGAGAGAGACCGCGCCAGGGTAAAAAGGATTTTACATAAAACTTATTCACTTTAAAGGGTTAAAAAATTGAGTATGACAATTATAGTATGTGATTCTTGTAGGATAGACGTTATATATATACTTTTCATATATTTCACTGTCATTTCAGTGTTCATAATAAAAAACCACATTTTCAATTATCTGATCAGATTCCTCTCTATTCTAACCTTTGATCTCTTCATTCCTGTGTTTATTCATGTAGGCCATCTTATCTATTAAGAACATAAGAACATAAGAACTAGCCTGCTGGATCAGACCAGAGTTCATCTAGTTTAACACTCTGCTACTCGCAGTGGCCCACCAGGTGCCTTTGGGAGCTCATGTGCAGGATGTGAAAGCAATGGCCTTCTGCTGCTGCTGCTCCTGAGCACCTGGTCTGCTAAGGCATTTGCAATCTGAGATCAAGGAGGATCAAGATTGGTAGCCATAGATCGACTTCTCATCCATAAATCTGTCCAAGCCCTTTTTAAAGCTATCCAGGTTAGTGGCCATCACCACCTCCTGTGGCAGCATATTCCAAACACCAATCACACGTTGCGTGAAGAAGTGTTTCCTTTTATTAGTTCTAATTCTTCCCCCCAGCATTTTCAATGAATGCTCACTGAAGCAGCTTGGCCAGGGGGTGCACATAGACGTTAAAAAGCATTGGGGAAAGGATCGCTCCCTGCAACACCCCACATTCAATTGGGTATTGCCGGGAACTCTCCTCCCCCAACATCACCCACTATCCCTAATCTTGGAGAAACGAGTTCATCCAGCACAAGACCATCCCCTGTCCACTGACCTCAATGAGATGGTGGACCAAAAGGTCATGATCTACTGTGTCGAATGCTGTGGTGAGATCTACTAACACCAGCAGTGCTGAACCACCTCTGTCTAGCTGGCACCAGAGCTTGTCCACAATGGTGACCAAAACCATGTCGGTCCCATGACCAGGGCAGAAGCCTGACTAGAAGGGATCCAACAGTTTGTATCTTCCAGGAACATCTGAAGCTGACCTGCCACCACTCTCTCAATTACTTTGCCCAGAAATGGAAGATCTGAAACTGGGCAGTAATTGGCCAAGACCTGAGGATCTAAATTCAGTCTTTTAAGAATGGGGCAGACCACTGCCTCTTTCAGCCAACCTGAAAAAGCTCCTTTCTCAAGAGAGCTACTGATGACCTCCAACAGGTGGCTTCGTAGTCCCTCCTTACAAGCTTTTACCAGCCGGAAGGGGCATGGATCAAAAGGACAAGTGGTATATCCTACAGCTAACAGAAGCCTGTCCACCTCCGAGGGAGTAAGCAGGTTGAAATGATCCAAACTAGGACCAAAAGACAGGCAAGGGGCCTCCAATTCTGTTACTGTATCAATATGATAATATTATGTGCAGTGGTTTACTTTATTAATGGGTGAGTAAGCTGGCTAAATTTCCTTTTCAATCTATCCTTTCATTTCATTTGGACAATGAGATTGTACAAATTCAAGGTTTTGCTCTCTCTGTCTCTTAAAGTATTGTCTGGTTTGGTCTTTATTAGATTGCATTTCCCTCAGGTCTAATTTATTTGGATATGCTTTCCCAAAGAGTTTAGCATTGTACCGTAAGCCAATAAAAGCCGGCATGGGATGAACAAAAAACAACCAGCCAACACAAAGTGATATAAAAATAGATCATGATGGGTAGTCATGTTAGTCTGTCTGCAACAGTAGAAAAGAGCAGGGCTCCACTAGCACTCTAAAGGCTGTAATCTGAACTATATTCTGCAGGGGAGAACAAAAATACTCTCTGGAATTATTTGATTTCTTGGGGAAAATTGCTACCTTTCTCAAATAAGAGAATCTGGGAGATTTGTTTTCATATATTTTTAAATCAAATCTCAAAAGTTAGATCAAGATGAGCCAAATAAAATGTTACTTTATAGCACAGGATATTTTAATTATTTTTTTCTATATCCTAAAGCTCCTTCTTATAACATCCTGATTAACAACCGATTACAGGGATAAACTTAGAATTCCTAGCAATTCAGTTTGAACCAACAAAATGTACTCCTTTGCAGATAAATTGTTTGCAATTTCCCAGATGATATCTCTAAAAATAAAATAGCTGACACAGTTTAATTGGCCTCCTCTCACTTTGATATGTCCTCCTACAGAGGCTTCCTAAAGGCAGAGTCAAGCACTTATAAAGGTTAGAGCACTATATTTACCAATAGATGAAATCTGTCTGAAAAGGAATTGTTTAACTGGAAATCTCTACATGAGGCGTATCATTTTGCCATAGAAGAAAATAAAAATTGGGCACTGGCTAATATGGGAAAATTCCACACTGTGCTCTGGCTGTGCTCCATTCAGTAGTGCAGATAGGCATGCAGGTTCTTCAATATGTGGCAGAATTATTTGAGGACTAGAGAAGAAGGCACCCAAATAAACACTATTTTCTACAAACAGCAATTTCAATGCAAGCATAGGTTCGTCTGAAAATGTAGTCTACCTTACAACTTCATTGGGATCCTCAATATGGCTCACCAAGCAAGAGGGAAATCGCTACAACCTCCCTCCCCCCCCCCACATAAAACCCCTTGCCACTTAGTGTAAGTAAGGCCCCTTCCACACACGCAAAATAATGCGTTTTCAAACCACTTTCACAACTGTTTGCAAGTGGATTTTGCCATTCCGCACAGCTTCAAAGAGCACTGAAAGCAGTTTGAAAGTGCATTATTTTGCATGTGCGGAATGAGCCTAACATTCAATGTTCACTTGAACACAGTTGGATTCTAGAATACTGTCTGGTGCACTGACAAATCAGAAGTGATATTGAAACACCAGGCAGATGACAATTACCCCCCATTTACGCCCTCATTGGCATAGTTTCCATATAGCTTGCCCAAGCTTCCAGGGGACTAGTCAGTCACAAACACTTCTTGAGTTGTAGATTTTCCCTTTTTTACCCTGTTACGGTTAGGGAAATAGCTGGTTCATACTAAAGTTCTCCATTTGGTTCCCATTTGGTTTTCATGGAGAAACTATGGGTTACTGGTTTATGTACACTGACACTTTGTTTTTGGGTGGCTGCACCAATGAAACCTCCACAGCAAAGATGAATGTTTCTGCTCAAATAACAGTAGGGTTGGTTTTGTATTCATTCCATGCAAAAAAAAATGGAGGCACCAAACTTTGGGGCAGGGAAAAGACCAAAGGGATGTCTCCTGCAGTGCAGTGAATGAATGGGCTGAGAAGAGAAGACTACTAAAAGCTGTTTGCTCATTGTTTGGTATGCTGTTTTGCTCCAGAGTTTTCCACCTTTTCCGTACCTGTGGCAACAATGTGGGATTAGCCATCTGCTTTAAAGTCAATATAGATTTTTTGGGTTCCTATTTGATTGGCTGGGAGAAAAGATCCCTTCATAATTGTTGTTGTGGAGTTGGGTTATATAACTAGTCCTGATCGTGAGAGGTTAGTAAGACACCACTAGGGTTGGCATGATTTGTGTAGATGGGATGTTTTCTGCTTAATTAGATTGGCAAGTACTCAGAGGCATTCAAGAATGAGAGGAGGCAACCTAACAAGATGCTAATAGCTGTGTGGTCCCAATGGGCTAATAGGGATTATTCCCTTGGTGCTGCACATAAGCACTTGAATGGTGTGGGGAGGTTAGGGTTGGTGGGCACTTTCTGCATAAGCTTGGTGCAAGCAAGCAAGTAAAAGCTGCCTACATGGCAATGGTGAATGATGATGGGAGGAGCTAATCCTCATCTGGTATAGGAGAGTGCTAATTCTCCCTACGCTAGGCAGAGTATGTAATTCCCACTGGTTGAAAGTACAGTGCAAACAAGTATACTTTTCTATGACAAATGTTCCTTTAGTTTGTAATAAGAATTTTATCCAGGACAAAGAGTGGTACATCAAAGCACCCATATTCATAGGAGGTATTGTTGCATGTAGTAGGAGCTTTATAAAAATCTATGGTTATAGGAGATGTTGCTAAACATAATAGGAATTCTATGCATATGAATCTTTTTAACTCCCAGCAACACTGCTGAGTTGCACTGTATAATTCATAAGTGGAGGAGTACCATCTGGCTGTCCTTAGCATATCAGGCAACCATATACATTTTTCCTTCCTTTTACCTGACAGGAGCTATAAAACTATGCACACATACTTGTGAGTAAGCCCCAGTCAACACAATGTGCTGAAAGGAAAAGAAAATGCTGTTTTTTATAATTCTCACAGGCATCTTTATTAATGTTAAAAATTATTATTTGTATTTACCCTGGCATTTATGCTCTAGCAAACTCACTTGTCTATGATGTTCTATGAGAATGCTGATTTTCTTTGCCATTACCACCTTGTGCAGAGGGAATATTCATCAGCAAAAGACAGCAAAATTACATGCTTTGGGAAGCATTGTTTTCTGCTTACAACAATATCCCTGAATTCTTACACTACAGAGGAAACCAGCAGCATATGGTTCTTTCTCTATATAATACAGGTACTGTGTATAATTGCAAAGTTTTTTTTTAAATCCTGATCTGCTGGTGTTGTTAGATCTCACCGCAGCGTTTGATGTGGTCGACCACGACCTTTTGACCCACCACCTGGCTGCCTCTGGAGTGCGAGGCACTGTCCTTCAATGGATTGTCTCATTTCTCCGGGGCCGGAGTCAGCAAGTGAGGTGCGGGGATCAATCCTCCCGGAAGTGCCCGCTTCAATGCGGTGTACCCCAGGGGGCACTATTATCCCCGCTGCTATTTAATATCTATATGTGACCCTTTGCTCAGCTGGTACGGAGTTTCGGGCTGATCTGTCATCAGTACGCTGATGACACACAGCTCATTCTGTTGATGGAGGGGGGAGCAACCGCTGCCCCTGTGGCTCTACAGCACTGTTTGGAGGCGGTCGCTGGTTGGTTGCGGCAGAGCAGGTTAAAACTGAATCCATCGAAGACGGAGATCCTCTGGCTCAGCCATGAAGGGGGGAGGGTCTTTCCAGCCGCCGGTGTGGGAGGGGGTCACTTTGGCGCCGACTCTCCGCTTCATTACAGCCCGGGGGTCCACCTGGATTTGTCTCTGTCAATGGAGAACCCAGGTGGCCCATACAACCCGGCCTGCTTTCTTTTTTTTCCACCTTTTTGGTCATGGGCCCGGGCTGGCACCTCTTTCCTCACCTAAGCGGACCTTAGCCACTGTGATTCACCGCGAACGGTCATCTCCAGATCAGACTATTGTAATCCCTCGCTTCACGCGGGCCTTCCCTTTGGCGCTTTGGATCCGTGAGACTAAAACTGGTCCAGCGATGCAGCTGGCGCTTCTGCTTGCAGGTAGCCGCCACCTGGGCACACACATCCAGCGCCTATATTGGCGCCAGCTGCACTGGCTTCCGTGGAATTCCGGATCATCTTCAAGGTGCTGGTACTTCGACCTTTAAGGCCTTTACGCAGCTCTGGGACCATCGTGATCTTCGGTGACCGCATCACCCCATACATCCCTGCACGGGCTCCTCTTTGATCAGCCTGGAGTGCTAATCTACTGGTGGTCCCTGGCTCCTCTGGCGATAGCTCGGCTGGCCTCCACATCGGCTACTACAGAGCCTTTACTGCTCTGGCCCTGGCCTGGTGGAACGCTCTTCCTCCAACTGTCCGGGCCCTGCAGGGACCTTGGCAAGTTCCGCAGGGCCTGTAAGACGGAGCTGTTCCGCTGGGCCTTTGGAGGAACCAGCCGTTGATGGTGCCCCCCTTCCCCGGCCCTGACATCTGGGCCCATGGTCATCTCAGACTCGCCACTCCTCCCTTTTGGAAGGGGGAGGGAATTTTTTAGATTGGAACATTAGACGCCATCCCCCCCCTTTAAGGGAGGGAGGGAACTATATTAGTAGATTGCTGAACGCCATCTGTCTTATTGTAATTTATTATATTTATTAGAAATGTTTTTATGGTTGCCGCTGCTTTTAAATGTTTTAACTGCCTATATTGTCTTCTTTTATGTTGTACACCGCCCAGAGCCCTTCGGGGATGGGGCGGTATAAAAGCTCAATAAATAAATAAATAAATAAATAAATAGCTAAATAAAAATGTAGACAGATATTCGTACTTGTTCCAGCCTGTCTTTCTATGGTAAAGTCCAGCATCAAGCTCCAAGAGATCTTTCATGGTCATGTGTAATGCTGAAAGTTATGTATTCCAAGAAGCTGAGGACTGAAAGAAGATATGCTCTAATCTTTCTCACACTATAAGTTATTACTTTATACAGAACCATGTGCTAGAAAGTGATAGAATGGAATAAGACAAGGAATATGACCATATCCAAATCTTAAATAGATTGCTGGATTATATGTCTATTTGGCATCTATCCAGAAGTCATCAATCCAGTCAACCATTCAATATTTGTATCTCAACAGTTTGTATCTCAACAGTTCTCCTTATTCTCTATTTGCTGCATTTATTTAAGAATAGAAAACATTTATTTATTTATATTATTTCATCAAATTTATATGCTGCTCTCCCCCACTGGGCTCATTTTAGAATTAAAGAATCATAGGGTTGGAAGAGACCACAAGGGCCATCAAGTCCAATACCTTGCCATGCAGGAATACATAATCTAAGCACTCCTGACAGCTGGTCATCCAGCTTCTGTTTAAAAATTTCCAAAGAAGGAGGCTCCACCACACTCCAAGGCAGTGTATACCACTGACAAACAGCCCTTACTGTCAGGAAGTTCCTCCTAATGTTTTGGTGCTATTTGTTTTCCTATGCCTTGAATTGCAGGGGGTTGGACTTGATGGCCCTTGGAGTATCTTTCAACTCTATGGTTCTATGATTCTATACATCCATTGCTCCTTGTCCTTGTCTCTGAAGCAGCAAAAAACAAGCTTACTCCCTCTTCAACATGACATCCCTTCAAATATTTAAATATAGCTATCATGTCACCCCTTAATTTTCCCTTCTTCAGACTAAACATACCCAGCTCTCTAAGTCTCTCCTCATAGGGCATGGAATCCAGACCTTTTACCATTCTGATCACCTTCCTCTGGACCTGTTCCAGCTAGTCAATATTCTTCTTGAATTGTGCTGCCCAGAACTGGACACAGTATTCTAGGTGTCATGCCTGCCTCTGCTGCAGCTGACAGCTCGTCTGAGGAAGAGTTAACTGAACCTCGCAGAGAGATGCCAGTTGAATCAGTAAAGCCTGAATTAGCACAGGCTTCTGGCTCAGAAATAATTAGTAGGACTAAGGAAGATGTAAATCAGCATTACAGACACAGATTGAGACTGGCCTTAAAGGAGAGAGGCCACTCAGAAAGATTACAGGCTAGTCTTCACTCAGAGCTTTTGCAGAAACAGTCCCAGCCAAGTAGCTCTGAGAAATAAATGGCCTTTGGCAGGAACTGCAGTTGTGGTTGCAAATTGTATTCTTCAGTTGTGGTTGTAAATTGTGCTTGCATGCCACTGTTGTCTCCAGACCACTGTTGTCTCTGAACTGACTATGAACTGGCTTATTGACCTTGATCCTCAGCTTCTGTTTGTTGCTGTTTGTTTCAACTCCTGGCTTGATTGACATTGCTCCAGACTCTCCCATAGACTTGGTATCTGTTGAACTGTTACTTGTTAAACTGTTGTCAGCATAGCCCCAACTCTGAGCATCCTCAGTGCTGTGTGTTGTTATGGCAGCACACCAGCCCCTCCCAGTCTGCACGCTAGGTGAGGTCTGATCAATGCAGAATAGAGAAGTACTATTATGTCCTGTGATCTATACACTATACTCAGCCCAGAATTGCATTGGCTTTCTTGGATGCCACATCATACTGATGACTCATGATCAGTTTGTGGTCTAGTATGACTCCCAGGTCATTTTCACACATAGTGTTGTCAAGCCAGGTCCTATATCTGTGCATTTCATTTTTTTCTGCCTAAGTGTAGTATCTTACATTTATCTCTGTTGAAATTCATTTTGTTAGTTTTGACCCAGCCCTCTAATCTGTCCAGATCATTTTTAATTGTGACCCCGTCTTCTGAGGTATTAGCTACTCCTCCAAATTTTGTGTTGATTTGCATGCCCTCTTTGCCATCATCCAAGTCATTGATGAAAATATTGACTGGGCTCAGGACAGAACCCTGTGGCATCCCACTAGTAACTTCTCTTCAGGAAGATGAGCCATTGGTAAGCACCCTTTGAGTTTGGTTAGTCACCCAATTACAAATCCATCTAACAGTAGTATTGTCTAGCCCACATTTTACTAGTTTGCATGCATGGGACACTTTGTCAGAGACCTTACTAAAATTAAGGTTCACAGAATTCACTTCAACTACCAAACTTGTCACTCTATGAAAAAAAGAGATAAGCTTAGTCTTGTTGAGAAATCCATATTGATTATTGGTGATCACAGTATTCCCTTACAGACTGTTTAGTGATCTGCTCTGGAATCTTTCCTGGCCTTGATGTCAGGCTAGCCCACAAGATAGAAAACAGTGTGCCAAGCACAATGCAATAAAATCGAACAACTCAAAGAGTCAAAATTGGCACACTGACCTGGATTTGTATGTAGACATCATTTGTAATAAACAATTCAAAACAACATTTGTTCAAAGTTATTTTTGTTATTGCACACTTGTAAATTCACTTACACTAATGCTAACCCTATTCTAATATACTATAATGAAAAGATAAAGTGCATAATATATATAAAGTGCCAGTGTCAATAAATCATATCAATGTACAATTTCATAATTTCATTCAAGATATAATGACAAAGGTCCATATGAGACTTCAAACTAATGAGTTCCAAAAATTTCTTAATATGTCCATATATTGTATGGTTTCAAAATGGAACTTCACAAATTTTCACCAAATCTATTGACAAACAATTATTCACAAGTCCATATGAGACCACACTGTTCAATTCCAACAGAAGTTTTGTATCTCCATTTTTATGTGATTCCCAAATGGAACTTCACAACAGAGCTGATATCTCCTGTGCCTTGAGTCCATTCATGGATGGTACATAGAAAAATGAGAATCCTGTATAGAATCACACCATGCGCCTGAATGCATTTTCGAAGGTATCTTCCTCAGTATACTGATTCTCAATAGCTTGATTTCATCCTGGGGTTCTACAATGCAAGGTTGTTGTTATTCTTACCTATATTCGTATTGGTCATCAAATTTAACCCAAAATGTTAAACATACTTACAACATTCTTATATAGTGTCATCTTTCCCCTAGAGATCATCAATATACAAGCAGGATATATACATCACCCATTAATCATCCACACCTGTCCCCATATAAGTCTAGAGCTGATCCCTTTAGCTAATTAAAATTTGTTGCGTTACACAAAGTAGTGGGAGTCTCTCCCTTTTGGAGTGGGGAATTAGCGAAAGCAGACTCTTGGCTTAGCAAAAGGCCAAGCAAGCTCACAAACACATAGTAATTAAAACAGCAGAACACACAGTTCTAAAATATAGTCAGTTATAATGGGATAGGTCTGGAATAGATGAGGGAATTGGGGAAGTAAAGATTATAGTCACCTGATCTTGGGGTTGACTATCCAATGAATAGAGGTAAGTGGCCTGCACTTAGCTCTGGTAGAAGAACAATGCATTGTGGAACAATATCACAAACATAAAGGTGTGCTCTCTTAATCCCTTCAGCAAGGGTATAAGATAGATGCATTGCATGGCAGATGTGGGCGAGGGCAAGTTCAGACTAGTTTTTACTTATTGTGTGTCCTTGTGGGTACACTGAGCAAATGCAGAAAATGGAAATCCCATTTTGGCACTGCACTCCTAGGCACCCCAAGGGTTGGCAGAATGGGTAGAGGTATTACTGTCTTAAAACAGAGCCAATCACCACCAGAGGTTGGTCTGGTAACATTTGTGCAAGATTTGTAGCCAACCTGACTTATGGCCCCATCAAAAGGGGAGAGTGAATCTGCTTGTGGAAGTGACATGTAGATATTCAGGCAGATTTGCCCTCCCCGGGGTCCTCATCCTGGTGAGGGGTGAAACAGTCCTCCCCAGTGTTGGAATGTGGGGCCATGTGTGGTGCCAGCAACCCTGTGCCCCCGCTGTTGCTGCTGGTGTAGTAGGGCTGGTTCTGGGGCATGGCTGGGGAGGAGCTGACTTTATTCAGCTTCCTCTTGGCTGTTCCTCTTGGATAGCTGACACACACCACCCAAAATGTGGCATATGTCTATTATGCCCATTAGGAGCCTCCTGATGGCAGGAAGGGTTTTTTTTTTTTTGCTTTTTAAGCATCTCTATGCTGCCTGGAAGATTCTATGGGAGTGGCAGAGAGCACTACATTGGTATTGTGGCCCTCTGCCCTTGAGTTTGAACCGGGCTGCCCAGGATGCAGCGCCATACATGCTGTCAGTGTCCTTGTACTCCTGCTACCACATAGCATGGGCAGTCTAGGCAGAGGTGGGGTTCTGAAGGTTCTGTAGAACCTGTTGTTAAAATTTTAAATATCACTTTTTAAATACTTAAAATATTTTATTAAGTATTAATATTTTAATACTTAAAATAAAAAAGTTATATTAAAATATTTTAAATACTTTTAAACAGTCATTATTTGAATCCCACCACCATCAGAATCTGTTGTTAAAATGTTTGAACAACCCACCACTGGGTCTAGGGGTACCACTAGGGTGGAGCCAACTTTAGTTTGCTCTTTCTTGGTCATTCATCTCATTGTGCCAGTGGATGGGACAGCTGACATTTGCCACCAAAAACCTGGCATACATCTATTCTGCTCAATAGGGGCATCCTGGCAATAGGGAGGCTTTTTGGCTTTTTAAATCTCCCCATGCCACCAGGAAGCCTCTATGGGAGTGGCAGGGAAGTGCCACATCAGCTCCATAGCCTGCCGTCCCTGAGTTGGATGGGGCTTCCCAGGATGTCTGGAGATCTTTCATATGTTTTTTATCATAGATGCCACATTGAAGAAACCAGTACCATTATTAACAAGCTCTTGTTGTTGAGACACAATATATAATTCCTTTTAAATGTCACACTTTGTGTTGGATCTCATAGTTCAACTTGTTCCTTCAAAATGGTGCAGCTATGATCAACTGTAAAGAGTTGGTTTACATATATAGCAATTTTCCTATAATAATGACAGCTTAATTATAATCACTCAAATAACCAGATTATTTTTAAGTTATTATTATTAGATTCTGAATTCAGGAGAATAGTTTCTGATAAGTGCTTGGAAACCACAGACAATCTACATATAGCTTGACGAATCAAGAATTTATAACTTTTTAAAAGTGTAGTCTGGGCCATCCTTTCATACAGTGCTTCTCTCTTTCTCTTCTCTTTCTGGCTTTAGTGATAAGAAAATTCCTCTAGGCTAGATTTGGATTCGAATGGGGCCAGCAGTTATGAGTGATACAGAGAATACTCAGTAAAAAAGTTTGTAATAATAGCCAGCATGCCCATTCCTCTTGTTTGGTGGCTGATGCTGTTCTACCAACTGCTGTGAATGTGGTAGCAAGCAGGAACTCACTCTTTCATCCTCCTTCATACCCTCTCCTTGGCAGCTGAAACAAGCACTATCATAATTACTTCCAGGCAGTGGGAAGGATACTTTTCAGAACAGTCTTAATCCAGACATTAGGTGCCCTAGTATATTCCACATTCCAGGAATCTTAGGAGATACTGCCATAGTAGAATTCTCTGCAGATTCTCTGGAATGTGGGAGCGCAAAAAGATGGGGAACCTTCCCTCTTTGTTCCACAGTTGGTATAGAAACAGCTGGCACAACAACTAAGAAAATGAGTACATGTTTGAGGAAGAGGTGGAGGGAGAGGTTGATTTGCTGTGGCTCAGGTATTATCTGACTCAGATTTCAATTTCTGATAGTAAAACCTCTATCTGCTTAAATTGCATTTGAGTGCTTCATTGTCTATATATAACCATATTTTATAACTTTTTGGAGAGTTCCAAATTAGCTTGTAATTTTTTTAAATATAAATTTATTTAATTCAAGTACTTTAAAATGATCATATACAGAAATGAGTACATTTTACATTATACAAAGTTTTCAGTTCATTATAGGTTCAAATAAATAACAATGTAATAATATACTTGTCTGTATTCCTTTCAATTATGTGACTTCACATTCGGACAGCTTGTAATTTTTTTAATCATATGCTGCTTGGGAATAGTTGTGCAGACTAGAGAGGTAGCAGCCTGTTGCCAGTTTGCCAGAGCAATAGCTTCCAGTTCTAGGAAGACTGGTAGACAGTTGAATGATTTATGGAGCCCAATCAGTGCAATTAGTTAATAAAATGCATCAGTTTCCCCAAATATGTGTCTGACATCAAATTTATTCTGGTAACATTGCCCATTTCCTCTCAAGTAGATCTCCTCTTGCCATTGCATTGATTGAGTTGTCCATTATTCACCACCAACAGCATTTGGGAAAATTTTGCATGTGTGCAGTTGATGGTATTCAGCAGAGTGGCTCCCACTTGCCTGGCTTTCCTCAAACTGCAAAACTGAATTATTTAAGAGGGCTTTTCTGTGCAATTAATAAGATAGCACTGTACAAATTCCTCCAGGTACTGCTACCATAGAGCCTTCACATTGAAGTTGTTGCTGATGATGAGAGCCAGCAGGGTGTAGTGGTTAAAAGCAGATGGATTCTAATCTGGGGAACTGGATTTGACTCCCCACTCCTCTACATGAGTGGCAGACCCTTATCTAGTGAATAAGATTTGTTTCCCAACTTCTACAACGTGGTGTAGTGGTTAAGAGCAGGCGCACTGTAATATGGAGAACCTGGTTTGATTCCCCGCTCTGCCACTTAAGATGTAGAGGCTCATCTGGAGAATTAGATTAGCTTGTCCACCCCAACACATGCCAGTTGGGCTAGTCACAGTTCTTCAGAGCTCTCTCAGCCCCACTCACCTCACAGGGTGTTTGTTGGGGGGGGGGGAAGGGAAAGGAGATTGTAAGCCCCTTTGAGTCTCCTTACAGGAGAGAAAGGCGGGGTATAAATCCAAACTACTCCTCTTCCTCCTTCATTCCCCTTGTGTGACCTTGGGCTAGTCACAGTTTGTTCCAAACTCTCTCAGTCCCCCCCGCCACCTCACAAGGTGTCTGTTGTGTGGGGAGGAAGGGAAAGGAATTTGTAAGCCACATTGAGTCTCCTTACAGGAGACAAAGGTGGGGCATAAATCCAAACTCTTCTTCTTCATCATCATCTTGGACTTTTGGGTCTTTTCAATCTCCCGCTCCAGTTCTTCCTGGGCATTTATAATGACTTCAATGACTGAGAAACAACTGAACTTTTTCCTCCCATAGTACTTACTGGTGCTACCTCTGCAAATCCTTGATCTTTTTCTCATGAGTCTCTTCCATGGTTGCAAAACCTCACTCACAAGTTGCCTGCAAAACATAGCTTTCCCTGGTGCTCTGTTCCCAGCCCAGTGCCTCTTTCAACTAGTCTTTTAGAATCCAGTTCTGCTCCAGGAGTTCTGAAGCTGCCTTTTGACACTGCTCTAACTCCTTCTTCAGAAGCATAATGAGATGCTGCTTGTGAGACCTCTCAATGCTATCCTCAGGATGCACAACTGCAAGGGTCACTTGGATCTCCTTGCAGAAAGGAGGCCTTCACCTGCTGTCACTGCTGCTCTATCTCTATGTGGTCATTTTGTGACGACCTTCGAAGCAATAGGCAAGCTAAGGACTTTGTTCACCTACATCCTAGAAAGGTTATTTGGGCTTTCCCTTTTGAGTACATCCAAACATTTGAAATGCTTCTGCTGCTTCTTCCTGTGCTGCACACATGTCCCTCACCAAGTTCCTGACTAAAGTCAGGAAAGGGCAAGCTTTGTTACTATCATGTTGACACATGCTCATAATATTTATTTATTTATTCAATTTGATAAACCGCCCTACCCCCGAAGGGCTCAGGGCGGTGTACAGCAGAACAACAGCAAACACAGTAAAAACAAATCGAATAATCCCAGTTAAAAATAATACAAAACCTTAAAACTATAGCAGCAGTAACCTTCAATAAATAGTTAATAACAAGAGACATCTGGCATCACACCCCAGTGATCAAACCCTGGGAGGGGGCTGGCAGATGGTCGAATACACAGCCAGTGCACAGGGCAATAAGAGGGGCGGGCTCAGATGGACAATTGTCAGATGACCATTCAAGGAATTGAAAGTATTTGAAATGCCATTTAGACCACACTCAGCTTTCAGCACGTAAAATATACGAGGCTGGCATGTCACAGAGGCAATCATTGCATCTTTGCCCCATTCACTCCAGCGCTCTAGACAACAAATATAGATCCTGTTTTATAACTTAATGGTTTTTTTCTTTTGGGTAAATTGACAAATGGGGAAACAAGGGAAAACAGAGAATGCATTTTGCCTAGAATCATATGTCCAACACCATTTCAGATTCATTGAACTAGTCAAACAGTTCCTGTGTCTTGGCCATGAGTTTTTATAGACTCCGTCTGTGTTGCGATCTGTGACTGTGATTTGAAGTCACTCAACAGCAGCTTCTTCTTTCTATTTGGCCTGATGTTTTCAAATATACTAAACCTGCTAAATGATCCAGGTTCTTTTTTTCATCATGTGATTAAGCACGATAAACAGACCTCCAGCATGTAGTGGAGGAGAAAAGAAAATTCAAGGTAGGTACAGAAAATGTGTTTAAGCAGGATTGCACTACCTGGCTGGAATTAATAATTCATCAATTTTATCTCATTCCGGGCATTTTCTAAAAGTCCATTATACCTATATTTTCTGTACACTCAGTAAATTTTGCAGCTCTTAAGCCCCATGAAATGAAAAATAGACTTGAAAAGCCATAACACGATCAACACATTAATATTTATGTAGCTCTTTTCATGACAAATATTCCAAAGTGCTCTGCAGTAAAATAAAGTGAAATAAAGCATGAGCAGAATGTGATGACTGCTAGCCAAAGGGTCACTTTGAATGGCAAAGCAGAGGAACTGACTTGGTAAAGTTATTGACCCACTCACACACCCAATTATACCAGAGCTTTTGCCCTAACCAAATGCTTAAGCAGGTCAGATGTGGGAAGCAAATTGTCAATACTCAAAAGCTGTCCTAATGAATGAGGTTCCCATCTGAAGCAAAGGCAGGCAGAAGCTATATCAGTTCAGCTATAAAACATCAACTTCCTGTTTTCTCTGTGATTGACATAATGTTATTAAAACAGGGTTGTGTTTTGCAGCCACCAAGTGTAAAGGTAAATAAGTTGATAAAAAAGCAGTCATAAAAACTGATACAGCTATTTATAGTGGAATATTATTTGTATTTTGATTGATACCCTGCCCTATCCCCGCAGGGTTCAGGGCGGCTAACAACATAGCAAAACAATATATATTAAAACAGCGTAAATACACATACAATACAGGAAACTTAAAAAAATAAGAAACCAATACAGATGGCGACTGAAACACATCAAGCCTAACAATTTGCTAGTAACGATAACAGCAGCTCTACATCAATACATATCAGTATATATCAATACTAAATCCATACAGCAATACATTATCAGTGTATCAATATAACAAAACATCAATACATGGACGATATATCAATACATTAAAATATATCCATACATTAATAGCAATACATTAACAATATCGCGATACTTTAACACGATATCAGTGCATTAACAGTAAACTAAGCTACTACTATAACTGCTACAAAAAGACAACCTAACAATACTACACAAATTACTCCAGATGAGCTATTCCACCTACAGCATAACCCTCCCCAAACAGTCCCCAAATGGGCCCACAATGGGGCGACACCCTTGTACCACCACCCTTCGGCTGCTGCCCAAGACTGCTGCCTTGGACTGCTGGTGGGACTCCTGTTGTAGCTGCCAGACCTCTCCCCTTGCAGGTGTTTCAAATGGGGTGGGTGGGGAAGGACTCTCACTCCTTCCCATGGGCAGCAGGAGGCAGCTCACCAGGTCAACTTTTGCTTGGCTGGCAGGCAGGCAAACCAACAGGGAGGCTCTGTCCCAGGCAGGGCTGAACAAGCTGGAGTATTATTTGCTTCACACTTCATGGCAGCCAATTATTGATATAAATTATGTTAATTCCTTTCTTGTAATGTGATCGTTCATGAATGAAAAAATAAATCAATTTAGAAGACAAATGTTCTCCAATGTGGACTTACTCATTTTGTCATAATAGTTTGTTGCTGCCTGAACATTTTTCTTTAAAAATACAGTTCAGTGACGTATATCCTTAGGGTAAATCACCCCTGTCCTTGTTTCTTAATGCTAAAGTAATCAAAGCAACCAAAGATAATCATAAGCGGGTGTGATAAGCAGTTACAATCAGAATCTAGGCATGATTCTATCCCATATGACCTGGTTTTCCATTCTACACAATATCTGAATAGACTAAGAACTTTAGTCACCGTGATGGCCCACAAACAGAGCACTCTTTGTATTGTTGAAGGCTTTCACGGGTGGATTCAACTAGTTGTTGTGAGTTTTCTGGGCTGCGTGGCCATGGTCTGGTAGATATTGTTCCTAACTTTTCGCCTGCATCTGTTGCTGGCATCTTCAGAGGTATATCGCAGAGAGAAGTGTGTTACACACTGTATCCAGTGAGAAGGGAATGTTAAGTGGGGTATATATTGTCCATGTCCCAGGGTGGGGAACCAATCAGTGAGTGCATAGCAAATTCCCCCCAAAACACTCACTGATTGGTTCCCCACCCTGGAACATAGACAATATATTCCCCACTTAACATTCCCTTCTCACTGGACACAGTGTGTAACACACTTCTCTCTGTGATACACCTCTGAAAATGTCAGTCACAAATGCAGGCAAAACATTAGGAACAAGATCTTCCAGTCCACGGCTACACAGCCTGGAAAGCGCAAAACAACCAGAATGCTCTTTGCTTAATTCACCTCTGCTAGCGAGACTAAGTGAGCATTTGGTGTAATCAAAATAAGGCAGGTAGCTTCAGATAAACCATCTGCTTAATTATTACCAGCTTTTTTGCAGATATTTCCACTATCTAATTACTTGTAATATGTTTTGGACATCTGTTTATTATCATAGTACACTCTCTCAAAACATTTTAATAAATATTAGCCAATGTTAGGCATTCATTTTAAATGAATATATTTTAATTGTTCATTTATACCTGAAATGGTGGGAGTTTGTCCAATTTAGAGTGGAGAATTAGTGAGAGCTCTTGGTTTAGCAAAAGATTGGGCATGCTTGAGATCTTTGTTGACTGTGTATACACAAGTCAGTTTTTGCAAGAAATCCACAAGAGAGAGAAATAAATTTAACAAATTTATTGAAGGGAAAATAATAAAAAAATACAAGCTCACAATAATTAAAGCAACAGAACACACACACAGTCTTAGGATATGAGTAGTAACAGAATGCAGCAAGAACAAAGTATCACACTAGGGCTGAAATGCTATCAATCACCATATAACAAATATATGAAGTGTATATGTCTTTTTAACTCATTAGCAAAAGTGTATGAGCAGTGACATACATCTTATCCATTTGAATAACAGCCTGTAAAATCTATCTATACAAACATGTCGCAAAGGATATAGACATCATATAAGAACATAGGTGTATTACAAACATATCCTACAGTAAATACATAATGCCATTAAAGTGCAAATCCAATTGTTGTGGAGTGGGAACGAAACCTGTGGGGTCACCTCTGATGTAGTGTACAATATTATTATAATATTCATAGGTTTTGTGTCCCTTTCACAGTGCGTCAATTTCTGGCCCCATAAAGTTCAACGTGCCTGATGGAAAAATTGTAATGGGGCTCTATATCAACATCCAAACCTATAAGTGATCATAGATATGTTGCATTCTACAGTTTATGCATGTATCACGCACATTGCAATAGAAATTGAACAGGACTGATGTCCTCTCCGAACAATTGTCTTTGCAAGCAGAGATTGACAAGCTGGAACAGCGAACCATGTACAAACCGCAACACACGTTTATTTGCACTTTTGTCTTTTTTCTTCAGTGCATGAATTCTCCCATATTTAAGATGCCAATCAGGGTTATGTAATCATATTATACTGGATACCCCTCATAGGATATGAGTGTCATGATGGGACTGTTGAGGGGGGAAATTTGCTTTTGCTTATGCAGGTGCACTGTTATCATTTCTGGCTATGGCCTTGGAGTTCTGTGGCTGGGAAGAAACTCCAGGCCAGACAATGTTAACTGCCTGCTTCTCATGTGGGGGTGGGGATTTTACACTCATATTATCAAAAGTCTGGCTCGCTTTTTGCCCCACATAAAAAAACCGATTGTAAAATCGAGGTAGTTCTAGGCCCCAAACTCCCAAAAGGTTGTCTAAACCCTATAAGTCCAGCAGAAGATTCCATCCTCTGCAAGTTCTTGGACAAAAATCTAGCCTGGGAATTCATCCGATCTACCACTAGTAACTATGCAGCACTGGTATTGTTTGTCAAAAAACAGGATGGTTCCTTTTGATTGTGTATGGACTATCGTGGATTAAATGCTATTTCGACCTGTAATATATACCCCCTCCCACCAATCAAAGACTTGCTAGCGAGCTTGGGGAACAGGCATATTTTCACCAAACTGAATTTAAGAGAAGCCTACTATTAAGTATGAATAGCTGAAGGATTTGAACATTTGACTGCTTTTAATACTCGTTATGGTCAGTTTGAATATCAAGAATTCCCTTCGAGTTGTCTGGAAACCCTAGAGTCTTCATGAGCCTCATAAATGATGTACTCTAGGATGTGCTGTTTAAAGTTGTAGTAGTGTTCTTGGATGATGTCCTGATCTTGCAGGATGAGGAAACCCATGTACAACTAGTTTGAGAAGTGCTGAAATGGCTGTTGGATAACTCTCTGTCAAACTGTCTAAATGTGCCTTTCACCAGGAAAACCTGGATTTTCGGGGCTATAGAATCTCTGGAGAGGGTCTAGAGATGGATCCCTCAAAAGAGCAGGATGTGCTGCAATGGCCACCTCCTGCCACTCAAAAGCAGCTGCAGTAGTTTCTGGGCTTTACCAACTTTTATCAAGACTTTATCCCTAACTTTGCTGAACTTGCATTGCCCCTCATGGAGTCACTGCGCACCCAGGGAAAGGGTCCTACAGCAGCCAGCCTGAATGCCCCTCTTGGGTAGACACCATCCTGCCATACTGCATTTGATGCTCTCAAACAAGCCTTTACCTCTGGACCTGTACTAACTCATGCAGATCCAGCTTAGCCCTTTGTGGTACATGTAGATGCCTCAGATAAGGCACTAGGGGCTGCGTTGCTACAGAAAGGGGCGGATGGCAAACTGCACCCTTGTGCTTACTTATCTAAAAATTTTACTGGATCCAAAGTCAATTGGAGTGTGGGTGATAAAGAGACTGGAGCTATCAAACAGGCTTTGTTGACATGGAGACACTGGCTGGAAGGTATTCCATGCCCGTTTGAAATCTGGACAGATCATAAGAACCCAGCCTTGCTTAGCACCCCTAGTAAACATTCCTCTAAGCAGCTCCGTTGGGTGGACTTATTTTCCCAATTCAATTTTATTATTCACTTTTTCTCAAGCAAATCCAATCAGTTAGCGGATGCACTTTCCCGCTTCCCAGTGTTGAAGGGAGTGGAAGTACAACCACCCCAAACTAGACTTTCCTTTGCCCAGCTGGGATTGCAATTTACCACCCATTCTCAGACCCGCCCACATGATGCTACAGCATCGATTTCCATAGTCCAACCTCCTGCAAACCTTCTCTCTTCCTTTCTGGAGGTGGGCAAGGAAAAATTCCCACCAGAAGAGGGCGGCCCTCAGTTAATCTTACATAATGTAATGTGGTGGAAGGGAGACCTGCTTTTTGCACTGCCCTCACTTTGTGGAACAGTTATCCAGCAGGGGCACGATTGTAAAGCAGCAGGACACTTTGGTTTTGCAAAAACGTTACATCTCCTCCAACGCCAATTTTGGTGGCGCACCATGCACAAGGATATAGAAGCTTATATTAGAGGCTGTTCTGTTTGTGCCATGGTTAAAGGAAATCCAAGGAAACCCCAAGAGCTTCTACAACTGATACTGACCCCCAGCCATCATTGGAAAGTAATTTCAGTGGATTTTATCATGGACCTGCCTGCCAGTCATGGCAGTTATTTGGATGATGGTTGATTTGTTTTCCAAACAGCCCCACTTTATGCCTTATGCCTTCATCCCCAGTGCTTCAAGGTTAGTCAAGATGTTTATCCAGCATATCTACCAATTACATTCAGCCCCAGATAAGATTGTTTCTGATTGGGGTAGCCAATTTGTTTCAAAATTCTGGAGGGAATTTTTTACATCTCCTGGGGGTGGAGCAAACTTCATCTTCATCTTATCACGCGGAGATAGATGGCCAGTCTGAATGGACCAATCAGACACTAGAACAGTATCTCAGATGCTACAGTAACTATCATCAAGATAACTGGGTAGATCTGTTGCCATATGCTGAATATGCTTACTATAATGCAGTCCGCAGCAGCACTGGGAAGACCCCCTTTGAAGCAGTCTCGGACAATCAATGAGGTGACAGTGCAACTGAAGCTGCCTAAGGCTCTATGTAAAATACACCCTGTTTTTCATTGCAGCCTCCTGAAAAAAGTCCGAGCTCCTGATGCCTGGCACCCTACACCTACTCCTCTGACTCTGATTGATGGGGCCACACATTATGAATTGGATTCGTGCATCTATCGCAATCGCTTGTAATATATACTCTCATGGAAGGGTTATTCTCCTGGAAAAAATGAGTGGGTGAATTCCACTTGCATTCGAGCTGCCAAATTAATTAAAGCTTTTCACCGAGCTTATCCAACCAAACCAGGATGAAGGCCTTAGAGGGAGCTGAACTGTCATGATGGGGCTGTTGATTTGCTTTTGATTATGCAGGTGCAGTGTTATCATTTCTGGCTGTGGCCTTGGAGTTCTGTGGCTGGGAAGAGACTCCAGGCCAGACAATGTGACCTGTCTGCTTCTTATGTGGGGGTGGGAATCTGACACTCATATAATCAAGAGTCTGGCACACTTTTTGCCAGAACTCTCTTTCTATGTTCCTGACATGTCTTCAATAAAAGCCTTGAGCCAATCAAGTGAATTACTGTCTGAACGGGGAATCTGACAATAAGCAGTGCTGAGGGGAAAGATTTGGAACAGATGAAGGGAATTGGGGGATTCTTAGGGGTAATACTGTACAAGATCCTGAAGTGGCTTTGGGTCTGTGAAACAGATTTGGGCTTCAAGGAAGCAGGATAGAAAGCAGATGGCATGCAGCAGCAACTGAACCCAAAGGCAGGCTCAGAAGTACTGAACCTGAGCATTGGATGAGGTGCTATTTATTACAGAATTAATCCTGTCTTATTTCATTCCATAGTCTTGTACAGTTGTTTTTAAGAAAGTTGTTGTTGTTGTTATTTGTTAGGGTTAGCCCCACATATTTTACTTTTTTCTCTATTTCGAACTCCGTTCTTTTCTCAAGTTTTGTTATTCCAAATTAGAGATATTTTTAGTTAACATCTTTGTTTTGTTGGTGTTAATTTTTAGGCCAGCTACACTTCCATATTCATATATTCTCTGTAATATTGTATCCATTTTGGTTATAGTGTTTTCAACAAAAATTACTATATCATCGGCGTAGGCCCTTATCTTTTGGTTATATCCTTTATACTGTAATACTTGTATTGTTTTTTCTTCTTTTATTTTACTTATAAGAAGTTATGTTGTCAAAATGAACAGTAATGGAGACAAGGGGGAACCTTGTCATGTTCCTCTGCATATTTTGAAGCCCTCTGTATATTCACTGTTCATTTTGACCTTAGCCTCTTGCTGCTTATAAATGGTTGTTATCCCTTCAAGAAATCTGTCAGGAATACCTAATTTCTGTAATGTTAGAAACATAAAGTTCCAATTCACCTGGTCAAAGGCCTTTTCGGCATCCATGAATATTATAGCCATGGGTTTATACAGTTGTAAATGTAAGATTTCTATGATATCAATTAGTATCCTGATATTCTGCGAGGTTGACCTGCCTGGAAGAAACCCTGATTGATCGCTACTTATATAACTCTCTAGCACTTTTTAAAGTCCCTCTGCTAAAATACTGGTATAGATCTTATAATCTAAATTAAGCAGGGATATTGGCTTAAATCTTTAAATTCAGGGGTTTCTGTTGTTGTTTTAGGAATCAGCGATATCGTTTCTTGTGTCCAGGATTCTGACATGGTAGTCCCTTTGAATACCTCATTAATTAATATCATTAAGTGTTTTTCTAACTCAGTTATAAATATTTTGTAGTATGTGGCAGGAATCCCATCTGGACGTGGTGTTTTATTTTTTAGTTTGGTTATGGCATATTTAATTTCTTCACTTGAGATCTTACAATTAAGCTTATTGGTATCTTCCTGTGTAATAGGCAATATGGTTTGTTCTGCTAAATATCTTTCTAATTCTTCCCTTGGTATATTTTCTCTCTTATAGAGATTACTATAATATTTTTGTATACTATTTTTGATTAAAACTTTTTCTGTTATAATTTGGGAACCATTTTTTATTTTCTGTATTATCCTACTCTCCTGTTGCTTTCTAATCCTTGGAGTTAACCATTTACCTGGTTTATTTCCAAAAGCATAGGTTTTTTGTTTCATATAAATCAGATTTCTAGTCATTTCATCAGTAATCAAACTATTCAATTGATATTTATATAATTAATTTTTGTATTTGTTTCTTTTGCCTACTTATGGTTAGTTCTTTTTATAATCTGGATAGTTCCTTTTCAATATCTGTTTTTTTAACATGGCTTTCATTCTTTTCAGTTTAATTTCTGCCCTAATTGTACTGCCTCTAGTGACTACTTTATGGGCATCCCAAATTATGCTGTTGTTGGCCACTTATTTTACATTGATTTCCCAGTATTCTTTAAGATCTTTTTCATTTCTTCAATGCATTGTTGGTTTCTGAGAACCCAATCTTTAATTCATCTTCGTGTGGGTCCTCCTCCCAGATTTAATTCCAAGTGGATCAGGTTATGGTCTGACACTGTTCTATGTGATATGTATGTTTTCTTAGTTTGTATATTTAGTGATTAGATGCCAAAATTATATCTATTCTGGTATGTGTGTGGTGTCTCCCAGAGTAGAATGTATATTCAAGTGAATTTCCCACCTTTTCTTGCCAAACATCAACCAAACCTAAATCATTTGTTAATGCAAAAAAAAGAGTGTGGTAATTTGTTGTCTTTCATTAGCTCAGAGTTGTTTCTATTAAACTGTTTTCTGCATTGTTAAACGCTGTTTTCTGTATTTTGGGGGGGTCTACTACCCCATTTAAATCACCTAAAAGAACCCAATTGTTAGGAGAATAATCAGAAAGGGTCCTATGTAATTTCAAGTAAAATTCTGCTTTCTTTTCATTAGATGCATAAACCCCTACAACCAAGATTTTATTGTTATATCAGTTTTTTTCAACAGCTATATATCTTGATTTATTATCTTTTAGTATTTCGGTTTTAAGTCTTTGTCAATATATTAAGTCACTCCCCCTTTTTTCATAACTTGCATGGAACAATGTCCCTACTTTTTGATTCTCAAGGTATTTCCCCCCCTTCCTTTTATGAGTCTCCTGAAAGCAAATTATTGAATTTTTCCCCTACTGAGCTGATGGAAGACATTTTTCCTTTTATTGGATTATTCATACCATTAACGTTCCATGTCAGTACTTTACAATAATATTTTAATTTAATCTTAACAACCACTACTATTGTTGATTTTTCTTGTTTTTTTGCAAAAAAACTTGCACTTTTTGCACACTTCCTATTTTATATCTTTTAGAATTATACTCAACAGCCATTCCTTCTGGAATTTTTCACCAGAAATTAATGTCGTTTATACACAGTATGTCCACTAGTGTTGCATAGTTCTTTCTTTTCCTTAGTATTGCTACTGGCATCTCCTTCAATATTATTAAGTCTTTCCCGTCCAACTGTAATTTGGATGCTGAATGTTTCATCCCTCAGATTTTTCCTCACGCAGTTTATTATTATATCACGTAGTAATGTCCTGTCTTTTGCCACTCTAGAATTTACCCTGTTGAGTCTGTCTATCTCTTTGGCAGCTTCTTCTTCCTCTATTTCCCATGCCTGTTCCAATAAAGGCATTATCTGTTGTAGTAAAATTTCACTCTCCCTTTCTGGCAGACCTCTTATTTTCAGCATAAGCTCCTTTTGTTTATACTCAATCATAGTCATACTGTCCATTTGGAGTTCAAATTGTTTCTTCAGGGTATCTAACTTACCCTCAACATCCTCTATTCTCTCAGCATTTTCATTGAGAGTTACATTTATCTGCTTCAAAGTCTCATCTATTTTTCTAAATTGTCCCATTTCTTCTTTAATGTCTGTCATTTCTCATTCCATTTTATTGAATCTTTGATCCATCTTTGCAAATTGTTCTTTAGTATCATTTTGCAGACTTACTATCAGCTCTATCAGATGTTGTATTTTGGTGGTGTTAGGATTGTTACCTGGCTGTTTTTCAGGCATATTAGCTTAATTGTTCACTGCCCCTCTAAGTTGCCTGCTTTCATTTGCATTTTTCCTAGTCCCCGCCATGATGAAAATATAGTGCAAAGTGATGCTTTTTCTTACATTGTGGTAGTCATTTCCATGTTGTATTCTGTTTTCATCAAAGTTTAGTCTGCATTAAGCTGCCCTTTAGTAGTTTTAGAGCTTCTGTCATCGTTATCCTTTATTTTGGCAATTTTCCATTTGCTCTCTATAGTAATTGAATTCTATGGTAGATAAACTTTATTGTTTTACAGCTTTGTGGTATTTCCGTCATGTCATGTCACCGGAGCAGGAACTCATGTTATATGAATCACCTCCCCATTTGAGAGTTAACTCCTTGGTTGCACTTTGTTTGGCTCCATTCTAAAATCACTGCTTTCAAGTTCTCAGTGGAAATTGGTACTCACCAATCTCCTTTTTTGTTATGAAATTCTGTCTGACCAAGGCTCCACACCAGATGACTCGACAGTCTTGGTAGCAATGGCAGTCTTGAGCGAACATGCGCTTCCTTTCACAGCAAGGCTTCTTCGCAATCCACTCACTGAACCGGCTAGATGTTTCTCAGCCACAGGTAAGTTACATTGATCCTCTGACAATGCCAACCATAGATGCAGGTGAAACATCAGGAGAAAATGCTACTAGAACACGGCCATACAGCCCGGAAATCACACAACACCCAAGTTACACATAGTTCATACTTCTCTGTTAGCATGCTCACTATTATTAGGGGGACCTCTCCATTTTCTCCCTCCATAAGTTAGTCACTCAACTTAGGCAGTGAACATGATGCTGCTAATATCGGGTTTTTCCTCGTCTCACCTGCTCCCATTGTTCTATTAGTGAGGCCAAAATTAACATAATGCCCAATGTTTCTTCTTACTGCTCTTCTCCTCCTAAAGGGAGAAGATTTAGGTCCTCATGCTGGAGGATTATAGGGATTAGGCAGGGATTCTCCAGCACTTATCCTGGAGAAGTCCAGTGGTCGCCAGGTCAAATGGAAGTCAACAACATCTTTTGTTTTCGTAAAGATTTATATAAACAGGCTCATAAGAACATAAGAACATAAGAACAAGCCAGCTGGATCAGACCAAAGTCCATCTAGTCCAGCTCTCTGCTACTCGCAGTGGCCCACCAGGTGCCTTTGGGAGCTCACATGTAGGATGTGAACGCAATGGCCTTCTGCGGCTGTTGCTCCCGATCACCTGGTCTGTTAAGGCATTTGCAATCTCAGATCAAAGAGGATCAAGATTGGTAGCCATAAATCGACTTCTCCTCCATAAATCTGTCCAAGCCCCTTTTAAAGCTATCCAGGTTAGTGGCCATCACCACCTCCTGTGGCAGCATATTCCAAACACCAATCACACGAAGAAGTGTTTCCTTTTATTAGTCCTAATTCTTCCCCCCAGCATTTTCAATGAATGCCCCCTGGTTCTAGTATTGTGAGAAAGAGAGAAAATTTCTCTCTGTCAACATTTTCTACCCCATGCATAATTTTGTAGACTTCAATCATATCCCCCCTCAGCCGCCTCCTCTCCAAACTAAAGAGTCCCAAATGCTGCAGCCTCTCCTCATAGGGAAGGTGCTCCAGTCCCTCAATCATCCTTGTTGCCCTTCTTTGCACTTTTTCTATCTCCTCAATATCCTTTTTGAGATGCGGCGACCAGAACTGGACACAGTACTCCAAGTGCGGTCGCACCACTGCTTTATATAAGGGCATGACAATCTTTGCAGTTTTATTCTCAATTCCTTTTCTAATGATCCCCAGCATAGAGTTTGCCTTTTTCACAGCTGCCATGCATTGAGTTGACATTCCCATGGAACTATCAACTAAGACGCCCAAATCCCTTTCCTGGTCTGTGACTGATAGCACTGACCCCTGTAGCCTGTATTTGGATATTTGCCCCTATGTGCATCACTTTACATTTTGCTACATTGAACTGCATTTGCCATTTCTGAGCCCACTCACCTAATTTATCAAGGTCCGCTTGGAGCTCTTCGCAATCCTTTGTGGTTCTCACCACCCTACATAATTTGGTATCATCTGCAAACTTGGCCACCACGCTACCCACCCCTACTTCCAGGTCATTTATGAATAGGTTAAAGAGCACTGGTCCCAAAACGGATCCTTGGGGGACACCACTCCCGACATCTCTCTATTGTGAGAACTTCCCATTTACACCCACTCTTTGTTTCCTGTTTCTCAACCAGTTTTTAATCCATAGGAGGACTTCCCCTCTTATTCCTTCATTGCTGAGTTTTCTCAACAGTCTCTGTGAGGAACTTTGTCAAAAGCCTTTTGGAAATCCAAGTAGACAATGTCCACCGGTTCACCCCTGTCCACATGCCTGTTTACACCCTCAAAGAACTCTAGTAAGTTTGTAAGACAGGATTTGCCTCTGCAAAAGCCATGCTGACTCTTTCTCAGCAGGTCTTGCTTTTCTACATGTTTTATAATTTTATCTTCAATGATAGATTCTACTAATTTACCAGGAACAGATGTCAAACTGACTGGCCTGTAATTTCCCAGGTCCCCCCTAGATCCTTTCTTAAAGATTGGTGTGACATTGGCCATCTTCCAGTCTTCAGGGATGGAGCCTGATTTCAGGGATAAGTTGCATATTATGTTCCTTTCAGCAGCTCAGCAGCTTCATATTTCAGCATATTTCAGTTCCTTTCAGCAGGCTCAGCAGCTTCATATTTATGTAAACATGTTCAGTTTAGAAGAACCCATTCAAACATCCAAAATTATATTTCATTGTTAGACATATAATGAATAGAGCACTTTCAATCCCCTTCCAATGTACTTTACAGCTGTAAAACTGTAAAATCCACTTGCAAATGGTCACTAAAATGCATTGAAAGTGGATTGTAAGTAGATTGTAAGTACATTTGTGAAAGCACTCCTCGTCATGGTATTTTAAGCCAGATATATATTTTTACACTTAATAATAGTAATTGTGAGAAAGTATGAACAATGATTCACAGTTAAGTAGCTACAGCAACTTGGTACAGAAGTCTGTAGAACAGTTACTGAAAACACTAAATCTGCATGCCACAGCAATTTAAAAAAATGCATTGGTTGGAGTCTACAAGGAAGATGTTTGTGGAAATGGCTCTTTTCCTGTGTTCACTTTCTCCCAGCAGTTTCCCAAGACCATTGAAAAGCAAGTCAGGAGAATCTCATGGACAAAATAGCACAAAGCATTTCTTCATAGTTCCTTCCACTGACAGAGGAAGCATGGCAGAACAGTCTTTTTGTTTGGTACTGGAATGTCAATAAGTAAGATATATTCAGGCAGGTGTTTGCTGATGTAAGATTTTTTTTCTTACTTATATTCAGGAACAGTATTAATTATAAAGTAGGAAATACTATTGATTGTAATTGATTAATTTTTAATTTTATGTTATTTATAGTTATTTATAATCTGAAGAACTGAGTTTGATTCCCTTCTCTGCCACTTGACCTGTGGAGGCTTATCTGGTGAACCAGATTAGTTTGTGCACTCCAATGCATGCTAGCTAAGTGACCTTGGACTAGTCACAGTTCTTTGAAGCTCTCTCAGCCCCACCCACCTCACAGGGTGTTTGTTGTGGGGAGGGGGAAGGAGATTGTAAGACCCTTTGAGTCTCCTTACAGGAGAGAAGGGGGAGATATAAATCTAAACTCTTCTTTTTATATCTCACAGGGACTCAAAGCAGATTAAATATAGTAGGTCAGTACAATCAGCAAAATGGGACTTTCAGTAACTCATGCATTAGGAGATTAAAAGTCTAGAACCATCAGAAAGGAACAGAAACACAGTAAGTTTGTGAACCATTTTGTATTGAGCAGCCTTATAAGATGCACAAAAATGCCCTCTTAAATAGTTCAATTTTGCACATTTTGTGGAAGGCCAGGAGAATGGGAGTTTATAGGAGTAATTTCTTTGGAATAATTTATTTGTTCCCTTGTGTGCAGAAATGAAGCAAATCCAGAGTCTGCAATACCATCTGAATGTAAAATATAAACTAGACTTCAAATAATGACTGTGGAACTCCCTAACTTGAAGGGGTGTCTTACTTTGTAAAATATTTAGCTTAGTATTTAACCTACCCCCTTTCTATTTAGGCTATCTTCCATTTACTGCTCTTGACAAAAGAGAATATCATTATCACTAAGAGAATGCTCATAAAATCTGACAGAATGAAACAATTTTGCAATAAAAATCATCCATGATTACAGAGAATCTAAGCAAGTTGCCAAGAGAGAATGTTACTCTATATCGAGAGCCCACTGGAAGTCTATAAGAAACTGAATTGCTGATGTATTTGTGAAGAGCATCTTGGGTTAAAGGATTATGACTATGATTTATAACCTTCCTGAATTATGATTTGTAACCTTCCTAGATTGTAGCAAGCTAAATTGGTACTGGATTTTCTTGGAACTAAGCAACATTTTAAAAGCTTGTAAGTTGAAGAATACTCATTCTCTGCCTCCCTGTGAGTTCTCTAAAACTTGGAAACACAAAACTGATCCTCTGCTGTTGCCACCTCTCCGTTGCCAGATTCCCTTCTTTCCCACTTTACTTTGCATGCCAAGATTTATAAACATGTAGGTAGGTGAAAGAGAAGAAAACCAGAAACAGATTATACTAGAGCAGGGGTAGGGAACCTCTCCAGATGTTCAGGAACTACAATTCCCATCAGCCCCTTTCAGCATGGCCAATTGGCCATGCTGAAAGGGGCTGATGGGAATTGTAGTTCCTGAACATCTGGAGAGCCGCAGGTTCCCTACCCCTGTACTAGAGTAAATCAAGAGCATAGCATACATGTTTGTTATTTCTATTTACAATAAATATATTCAGATCTTGAGTATGCTTAGTATTGTCAAAGACAATCCTAAACAAAACAAATCCGAAAACAATTTAGGTCTATTCAGTGGGGATTAATACCAAATAAGGGGGAATTGCACTGTCAGTTTATGAATGTGTGAATGAAAAGCAGAAAATAAGGGCATATTTTTTTCTGTCTTGTATCTTAGCAAGACTCGTGCTGTAAAAGAGCATGTGTGTGAACTGCACACAAAGTCTTCTTTCTCACCACACAAGCAGGACTGATTGCTAAAATGTTTAACAAAAACAGCCATTTTCAATGTTAGGAATGTTTCAGAAATGTAAAGAATTAATTCCCCACATGAGTATTCTCAGTTAGCCTTACACATTGTGGTTATTTCAGCTACTCAACTATTGAATCAGTATTGTAAACTAAGGCAATGTGGTACAATTTCAGTGATCGCAAGGCTTTGTATGTTAACTTCATTTGATGGATGATGATTTTCCTTCAATTATTAATCTGATGGTGTAATAAAGGCTAGATGTTCACTGTTTGGGAAGAAAGTTTCTGCTTCATGGGGAAAAAACCACAGATAATCATCAGTCTCATTGTTCCCTTTGGTTCTACTCACGAAAGTGTTTCTGACTTGGAACCATAACAGAAATTCCCCAAGCAGAAGCATGGAAAATGATCAGTTCTTGGAAGGCAAAATTCATGCAAAGGCAACATAAAAAGGATGAGAGGAATCCATGTGAGAGGAATCAATAGTCACATGCAAATCCTGTCTCTGAAATTTATGAACCAGTTACATGCTTTAGTGACTCAGTCTCAGATAATCACATGGAGTTCAGCTCTAGTTTTTCTGCCAGAGGGAGATTTTCATGCATTTCATCTGCATTTTTGACAATGTGGTAGAGCCAAAAATGAAAGAAGCCAAGCTAACTAATTATACTTATATTTCTGCCCCATATTTTGCAACCTGGTACAATAAGACCCAAGAGGAGTCTGAAATATTTTGCATCTGCAAGTTAGAAATCTTCCCAATAAATTGGATATTAGTGCAAATTTGTTTTAGGATAGTAGAAACGCATCATTCAGTTGCCCTGAGATGTTTTTAACCTTCTCAGAGGAGTTGCATAGAAACAGTTATGAGAAACATTGGACTAATAAATAATGTCATTTCACAACTACAGCATGTCCTGTTGCTGTCATGAGAAGGAAAATGAACTTCAATTTACCTTTAAAAACAAATGTACCAGAAATAGTGTGCACTGCATTGGAAAAGGACTAACATTTACAAGATTCAATTTTTAGCTAGAATGGTATTTTTTTGGTTATGGGTGAAATAAAAGGAGGAAAGAGGCAACAGAATATTTCTGCTTTCAAAAGCAAAGGGAATTGGTTTATATATGAAAACTTTCATCTGTAGAGTAATGAGCTAGAGGGTAGAGCAAGCTGTTTAGTCTAAAATGAGCTTAAATTGATATATTGAACATATATACATTACTGAATGAATTTCATGGCATTTGATATTCTACTTTCCCATTTTCTTTTTGAAGACTGCATTTTTAAAAGAATGGTCCTGATCTTCATATGGCTTGCAAATTTAGACTAGTAAGGTTCAGTACTCAGCACAGTTATAGCTTTCTAACTCCACTAAAGTCAATATGTCTAGAAGAGTGTTATTCTGCTTAGCATTCCACTGCATGGCCCTTTCCGCACTGCAGGAATTCTGCCGGTGGAGGGGTGGGGGCCTTTCCCACGGGAGCATGCGAGCAGCCCCCGCAGAGGCCAGCGCGGGAGAGGTGGCCGTCGCCCTGCTGGACTCCTAAGACCTGCCCACGCTGCCCTCCGACCTCCAGGGGTCGGAGGACAGCGAGGGAGGGTCTCAGCAGTCCAGTAGTGTGACAAAGGCAACGAGGTGAATGGGAGAGGAACGGGGAAAACAGCGTGTTCCCGATGGTGCCGTTCGCACTGAGCCGGCAGGAACGCACTGTTTTAAAAAAACCTCCCTCCAGGAGGGAGGTTTTTGGAGGCGGCCTGACACCGCCCTGGGGGTGGGGGAGGGGAGCCAGGTTGGCGCTGCTGCATTTTAGCAGCGCCGCCTGTGCGAGTGGCTCCCTGGGGATAATGTTTTTGCCGTCCCCAGGGCGCCGTAAATGGCCCATGCGGAAAGGGCCTAAGTGTCACAGAGAGAAAAGCTGCACATATTAAGGTGTATCCCACCGGTCTGTTCTGCTAATGACAGTACTTTACTCTGGAGCAAGAACCCTTTTTCTAAGGGAAGAGATCTCTTGCATCACAAATAAGCTGTTAGCATAAGGGAGCAGAATAATCCTAAATGGAATAGGCACTCATTCCCTTGCTATCTGTAATTTCTATAAGTCGCAGCCTTGGACTTACCCAGGGCTGCCATTGTGGCAGGGAATGCAGCAACACGAGCCAGGCCTGGTGCACTGCACATGTGCATGCTCAGACCTGAGCCATGTGACGGGGCGTTGTCACTTGAAAAGGGGGTAGGCACACCTAAAAAAGGGGGCACACGGTGGGCTCAGGACTCTTTCGTGGCTGTAGAGCAAACAGACCCACCCTCCTGTCCCTCTTTTTAGGTGGGACTAGTTGAGTTATTTGTTGATTGTTAATTTTATGTCACAGTCCTTGGCGGGTTTACACATAGAAGCACATCCATCCTGGGGAGGCCAAGTTTGCATGCAGGTAGAGGAAAGAAGGTTATATCACCCCAAATCAGTCTGTTACATGGCACAATTTAGTAATAAAGAAGAACAACAGCAATGAAGTGAAGGAAAATTCTGTGTACCAGAAGCAGAATGAAAAGGTCCATTCATATAATTTACCATTCCCAAGGAATGCTTCACAGAGATGAACTGATAGTACAGCTGTCACTGCATTTTGCCTCAAGTGAAATTCAACACAGTCAAGAGATCTAGTTCAGGTGAAACAACCAGGAATGTTTGCCTTCTCTGTGAAATTTCTTGCAACTGATGTGGTGTTCGAACATCTGAAACCTACCATCAAATTTAGAAGTGTATTAAAATTTAAAATGATCTGCACTTGCCTGAAATTTGAGTTTCTGTGATCTACAAGAGCAACTTCACATGCAGCAGCTGTCCCTACCAAGGGATAATCTTATGTTGGGTAAAAAATATGAGCACTGTCATATATAGTTGTAACACGATAGTTATTTTGTCATGAGAATATCTATTGATTGGATATGATGGAACAAGAAATTTAGGTTACAGAGAAGAGTCTGGTTGCACTTTAATCCACCAATACTATCTCTATTTTCATTTTAATATATATTATCCAGAGTTGGCCGTAAACATCTTCCCATCTGAACTGGAAATTCAAAATGATCTCTTCTTGTAGTGGAACTCATTTTAATATGACACCCTGAAACAGACACTGGATTAGGAATAATACTTTGAAATGTATCCCCTGGACCAATACCTTCACATTGCTTTTTACTAAGTATATACATCTTGCTCTCCTCCAGTGGTCAGAGTGTGGTGAGGAAAAAAAAATATCCAGATCTCTACATACATTTACATAGGACAGTGTGGATTATTCAATATTATTTATTCAGTTGATGAATTGATATAAAGGTAAAAGATAAATCTTTTTTGTTGTTGCTTTGCAGACTTCTATGGCATCTATAACATGACAGTTTGCCAAGGTACTGATCTTGCATATTCTATGTTACTATAATTTTTGGATTATAGGACAAAAGCTTTATGGGTAAAGGGCTGTAGTAAGAAGGATAATTATGTGGGACTGAGTGGAAAATTCTAACACAATATTAATTTGCAGTTTCTAAGCTCATTCAAAGATTTAAGTAGATTTCCTTTTATTTGTCTTGTTTAGCACCTTTGTGAGCACCTCTGGGAGAAGGTGCTGTTTTTATTACTTTATGAAGTATCCCGTATGGACTGCTGATTAAGGGTTAATTTTAAAGTGCAGTTCTGTCAGAGAAAAAGGAATTTAAGGAGTTAACTTGGAGCTCCACCTGATTGGCTGGCTGGTACGGCAGCTGTTTAAAAGGCCAGAGGGTGGGTATTCAAGGAAGGAGAAGGAAAAAAGGGAGAAGGAGGGAGCTTTGGTTCTCAGGAGGCTGAATAGCAGGATTGTGGTGAAGGACCAGGAAGGCCAGGCTGAATTTGAAACCTGTGTCAAGGTCCTAATGAAACATCATCACAAGGGCAATACTTACCTTACACGGGAGATTTGTTTGTAAGTCTCTGAGGAAAAAGCACCTAGATATGGGACAGTGAAGAATCTGAGGGTGCAGATTTAGTTAACAGAATCAGGAGTGGGTTTCCAGGTGGAATGCCCAGAGCCTTCTCTGGGAAGCCCAGTGTGCCTCTCTTTTGGTGAAAAGAGTTGGATATTCAAGTATCTGTCAAGTTCTGTGAAGGAAAGATTTTCTCTGGCCGTTTCCGCACGGGCAAAATATGACGTCGTCGCAACGGAAAAAGAAGCGTCAGAGCGAGAGGCCTCTATGCAGCGGCGGAGGTGCCCAGTCGGCGCCCGTCGCAGCGCTAAACCGGCGCGAAGACGGTGTATTCAGAAAACGCTTAAAACCACTCTTTTTCCCCATGTGACGCATCGACGCCGCACTCGTGCGAACAGCCGCCACGGAGCTGTCGTCACAAATGGCGTCGGGCCTGCCAGCGCGCGCAACATCGCGAGACGCCGCTTCCGCAGCGCTTCCGTGCGAACCGTCACATATCTGCGGGGCTGCGGACGCCCGCAGCTCCGCCTGTCTGTGTGAACGCTTTTTTTGGGATGCGTCGCAATTTGCGACGTCATCGCGTCGCTGCTTTTGGCCGTGCGGAAACGGCCTAAGTGTAGGAAGTTTAGTAGGATTGTTAAAACTGAGCCAGAGAACTGTTTGGAAACTATAATAGAATATCTGAAACAACAAAAGAGTTTAGTAAAATATTCCTTCCAGAGAAAAAGAAAAGTTTATTTCTGTAACTTATTTTCTTGTAATTCTGTAAATAAATGTTTCATCTTTGTTTGCCTGTTAATAAGCCTCAAAAGTCATTTAAGAGGGAAATTCAGTTTTGGACAGAAAAGTAAAAATCCCCTCACAGAGCTACAAGTATACCCAACTGGTAACAGTAAGACTGATAGGAACTCCTGAGGAACCTTAGGTGAGTGCCTGCTTGGTCTGCCCTTGCCACTGTTACAGTCCCACATACAACAATTTTAACCATTCAATGCAGCAGAGTCACTTCTGCAGAATTAAAATTATTCCAAACCACATGGGCCCTGCTTTGCCCATGATTGACCTTGTAGAGTTACTTTCATGCTGTTTCCATTCCTAACAACAATTACATCACTGGAATTTCATAATGTGTGGCCCCATCAACTAGAGTCTGAGGAGGTAGAGTAGATGTAGGATGCCAGACACCGGGAGCCCAGGTGCTTTTCAGGAGGCTGCAATGAAAAACAGGGTGTATTTTATGTAGAGCTTTGGGCAGTCTCAGTTGTACAGTCACCTCATTGATTTTGCAAACAACAGGGAAAGGACCAATGTGTTTGTGTCCTAATTTCTGGTACTTATGAAAGTTCCTAAGATTCTTAGTAGAGAGGAAAACCATATCTCCCACATTCAAGGAGAGCGGGCGGCGATTCTTGTCAGCCTGTTTTTTGTGAGCATCCTTAGTTTTCTACAGTGCTCTGAAAATGGGATCCCAGCCATCCACAATCTGCTGGATCCATTCCTGTGACTCTGGAGGATCAACAGTAGATTGACCCAGAAAAGTTAGGGGTTTGCCCAACTATCCTGCGACTGTTTCAAAGGGGTTTTGTAAGCATATTCTTATTGCTTATTGTAAGCATATTCAGCATATTCTTATTGCTTATTGTAAGCATATTCAGCATATGGCAACAGATCTACCCAATTATCCTGATGATAATTAACTGTAGCATCTGAGATATTGTTCTAGTGTCTGATTGGTCCTTTCAGACTGGCCGTCTGTCTCCACATGATAAACTGAAGATAAAACTTGCTCCACCCCCACGAGTTGTAATAATTCCTTCCAGAATTTCAAAACAAATTGGCTACCCTGATCAGAAATAATCTTGTCTGGGGCTGAATGCAGATATGTTGAATAAACATCCTGGCCAATTGTGGAGCACTGGGAATGGAGGCACAAGGAATAAAGTGGCCTTGTTTAGAGAATAAATCAACTACCAGCCAAATCACAGTTTTGTCATGACTGGCAGGCAAGTCAGTGATAAAATCCATCGATATAACTTTCCAAGGTTGGCTGGCAGCTGGGACCGGTTGCAGAAGCCCTTGGGGCTTCCCAGGATTTCCCTTTGTTATGGCACACACAGAACAGCCCTTAACAAAAGCATCTATATCTTTGTACATGGTGAGCCACCAAAATTGGTGTCTGAGGAGGTGTAAAGTTTTAACAAAACCAAAGTGTCCTACAGCTTTGGAATCATGCCCTGCTGGGTAATAGTTCCATGAAGAGAGGGTGGTACAAAAAGCAGATCTCCCCTCCACCACATTTCATCACGGAAGTTCAACTATGGGCCTCTCTCTTCTGGTGGGAATTGCTCCTTACTCACCTCCAAGAATGAGAAGAGGCATGAAACATAATCTCTGATTGGATTTTCACAACTTCAGCCAGTGATCAAAGCATGAAGTTGGCAACATGCACAAAGGAGAACTCTCTTAATGTCAGATTCCCTGTTCAGACAATAAATCACTTGATTGGTTCAAGGCTTTTATTGAAGACATATCAGGAACATAGAAAGAGAGTCCTGGTAAAAACCGCGCCAAACTCTTGATAATATGAGTGTGAGATCCCCTCCCCCACATGAGAAACAGACAGTTCGCATTTTCTGGCCTGGAGTCTCTTCCCAGTCTCAGTACACCAAGGCCACAGCTAAAAGTGATAAAACTGCATCTGCAAAAGCGATCCCCCCCCCACGATACTATCATGACAAAGGTAAGGTTAGATCCAGAGAAGAAAACTGATACTTTCCCACCTTCCCAATTATATAACCTAAAAAGATGACTGTAAAGGTCAGGGAACCTCTGGGAATCACGTGAGATGCAGTTAAAGGGACAATCAATGGAAATTACACAAGCCTCTTCCATTTGCACATGGGTACCTTTTGATCCAACTCAGAATGGTTTGTTTTCTTTTTTTCTGTCAACTAAATGCAATAAAAAATTATTTGAGCCATTTATATTCAATTTAGTAGCTTTTAAACATTAGACATTTTAAAACCCATGGTGCAGCATTTTTGAGCAATTTTTTTTGTTTGATGAATATGCCAACTAAATTAGAACATAGTAAAATGTATATTCATTTAATTCTGCTTTTCAAATAATACACATATCAGAACTGAACATTCCACTTTTCATCTAGACTTATTAAAGTTAATTAAATCAAAGAAGAAATATATAGCTGCTCAGCACAAATAATCATATACTATCAGCTGCAATACTGTGACCTAAGAATCTCAAATATAAAGATTCAGACCTACTGAACATAGTAGAGTTTATTTTTATTTATAGGAGGAAGCCATTCATTTTTTGAGGTTTTCTTTCAGTCCATTTTCATACTATTTAAAATATATAATATTGTGAAATAAAACTGATTTTCCATTTTGTCACCAGTTCCTCCTATATCACAGACAATTTTATGTTCTCTGTGTTTACATTTATAGGGGGAGGGGAAATGCAAGTAACTTAATTGTTAACCAATGTTCCAGGCAGGACCATCAACTAATCAGAACGCACACTGAGAGAGACAGAATAATAACATGACTCTGCTTTCTTCTATGACCTTTTCCCATGAGATGACATTACAAGTAGGCTGAGAGGAGAAAGACACAACTTTTAGGAAAAAGGAATTTATGTGCTATATATTCTCAGGCATTTAGGCACAACAGGATATTTCAAAAAAGTAATGGAGGGGGACTTCTTGCTATATTTCGCTTTCGGAAGTGATGGGTAATTTTTCATTCTTGTCACTTCATTTCCTGTTGTTCACCACTTTTTACCACTGCCTTTCCATTAATAACTGTAGTTTCTGATGGATGGGAATGCTTTTTTATTACTGTTTTTGAATGAGGGTGCAAGTACCTTTTAATATGACTTTGCACTTGAATCTCTGGCTGAACTAAGAAATCTCTTATGTCATTTCAAACATGAACATGGCACTTTACTTTCTCTACATGTGATCACTTGTAGAAACTACACTGCCACTGAATCTTCATGGCCCTTGACCTCAGATGCTTTGAGTACATGCAAAATGTGTTTCTTTTAGCATTGTGTTTTTATGTTTATTCCCTCTGCATCCTGCATCCTGAATTACAAAAGATTGGAATTATAAGTAGACTTGTTGATGACTGGTGTGACGAATTCCCCACTTTGCATATTTGCTGCAGGTGGAATGCAGCCCACAAGGAATTAAGTAAGGAATGCTTGTGATAGGTTGGCTGCTGGAAGGGGAGTTCTGGAGACAGCGAAGGACTTTTGAAGAGAGTTCTGTTCAGAGTGGGCAAGTGCATGAAAAGAGCTCTGTTCTCTGGTGGTTTTCATGTACTCTGATTGAGGGACTGGAGAGTCAGATAAAATAAATATGCACTGAGTCTCAGATACTAAGCAGGGAAACTAATGAGTGTTATGAAATTTTAATAGAGAAAAGAGAACGAAGTTACTTTCTGACTGTTAGAAATAATTCCTGTTTTGGAAGGCAATGTGTGGGCAAGACATATCTAGTTCAGTGATTGTCATCAAAATCTATGCGAGGAGAAAATGTTGTTTGGAAAACTTATCTGAGGGTAAATTAGAATTTTTTCTAATTAAGAAAAGGAAAAAATGAAACTTCCTGAGAAATGGCATTTTGAACAGATTGAGCCTTCAGTTGGGATCTGGAACCCTGCAGGCCTTCAATTTGACAGGTCAATTAGATTGGATTCTTTTTTTTACCCACTAGTTCTAATTCAATCCAGAATTGGTAACATGCAAGCTACCCATTTGGCCTTTAGCATCTCCATTTTTCTTCTTCTTTCCTCTCTGCCTTTCTATAGTCTATTTCTTGTGTTTTTATGTTGTTGTGTTGTTATCGTTTATGAAAAACAATAAATTATGCTTTAAAAAACAAATGGAAAAACTCAACGACTTGAGTATATATATATATCTCTGTCTGTAACAGCCTGAAATGTAACAAGGGAACTCAGGCCCTTTCCGCACGGGCCAAATACGGCGCCCTGGGGACGGCAAAAATGCCGTCCCCAGCGAGCTGTTCGCACAGCCGACCTGGCTCCCCTCCACCTCCCCCAGAGCGGCATCAGGCCGCCTCCAAAAACCTCCCTCCTGGAGGGAGGTTTTTTGGAAAACAGCGTGTTCCCGCCAGCATGGTGCGAACGGCATCGCCGGGAACACACTGTTTTCCCCATCCCCCCCATTCACCTCGTCGTCCTGCGTCACTCTACTGGACTGCTGAGACCCTCCCTCGCTGTCCTCCGACCCCTGGAGGTCAGAAGGGAAGCATGGGCGGGTCTTAGGAGTCTAGCAGGGCGACGCAGGACACAGGACGACGAGGTGATCTTCCATCAACCAGCCTCTGCAGGGGCCGCTCGCACGCTCCCATGTGAACGGCCCCCACCCCTCCACCGGCAGAATTCCTGCCGGTGCAGGGGTGCCCTTTCCGCAGTGCGGAAAGGGCCTCAGCTAGAAACTTAAACCAAATTGTAATCAAATAAAAGAGAGCTAAAGCAACAACGTCTTTATTAACCTATCAACATACCTAATTTTAAAGTTTCCTGCTATTTACTACCTTGACAAAACAACTTATGTTCTTTTAAATAAACACTTCAATTTTCATCTTGTTTTTAATGTTTTCAAGTGTCTGGCACCTTCTTTGTGTTTCTGACAGGAGGGAAGGGGTTTATTTTGTTTTTACCTCAGAGCAAAACTCTTCCTGGCTGAGAGTTTCCTACACTGAGCAGCAGAAGAATATTTTACTTTCTTTTATTGTAAAGGTAAGACAACACAAAATGAAATATAAGTACATTTATGCTACTGCTTTATTATAGCAGATAACCAAAGTGGCTGCTCAGTAACAGTGTAAACTGACAGCTAAAATTTTGGAGGGAAAATTACCTCAGGGCACTGGCGGGCCAAGAAAACACTCCAACTGGTCAAATTCCATCCTTCATGTTCTCAGAATTTCCCCCCTAAAAATTCACCCTCCTAACTATTCATGGCAGGCTCCTAATTATACTGGGCAGGTTTTCTCACCTTTTCTTTGACTGAGTTGCTTTGATAGTAGTGTATGGAGTGTTTAAAGTTTATCTGCTCAGCTTCAGAAAGGTTACTGAGGCAAGTTCATCAAACAAAAATAAATTTATTGAACTAATTAGATGGGATTATGAAATATTTCAAATGGGTGGAAATTAGGCAAGAGCAACTTCAGTATTTGGCATGGGCACAATGCCTAATTCAATCTTTATAAGTTTCTTCAAATACATAGAGGTTCTTTACTTTAAGATGGTTCAGTTAGATGTTACTAGCTAATGGATGTTATATTAGTGATTCTCCAATCCTTTGGTACAAAGGGTGATCTTAGGGACACCTTAGGGACATCTAATTTATGACTATGCCCATTTAATTTACGTTTTGAAAGCATACATTTGAAGTCAAAATGTTCTTACTGATGCAGTTGCAGATTTATTAATCAGAAGCATTAATAAGTCATGCATGTCTATCCTAGCATGCTCCTGCTAATCTTTCTGCTAAGCTTCTATGATACCTTTCAAATTACCATCTTAAATCAGATATCATCTGCTCCTGGTCTGAATATGAGTAAACTGATACAAGAACAGGTGTTTCATTCAGCTCATTTCAATCCATCTATGAGTCATCTCTAAAGCACTCTGGCCATTTCAAACAGTGCACTAATTTTTCCCTACCTTTTATGTACCATGTTCTTTTTCAACTTTTTAAAAACATTTTAAGATTTGTGCTATATAGCTATAGCATTATAGCAGCACCATTGAACACCTGTAGCTGTTGAAAAAGAATGTGGCATGAAAAAAGATGGGGGGAAATAGTAGACCTTTCAGAAGTACTCTGGACAGTTCAAACATAATGCTGGAGCAATTCAGAAGCAGAAGGAAGAATTGAAACCAGGAGAGAAAGCAATCTATATTAATAAAATGTAAGGGTTCATTTGTTCGTTTGTTCCAAATCCCAAATCTCCAAAAGTCCTTCACCGAGTGCTCTGAAATTTGGACACAATGTTCCATTCAACTCCATGCGTGTTTTTATGCATTCCTTTCGAATTTTGACACAACGTTGTGTCAGCCAATCAGAATGCATGCTTCTTCCTTCACATGATGTTGGTAAATGGACCCTCAAAGGGGTGGCATGCAAGGGAAGTTATGGACCCTCAAGTTATGGACCCTCAAAGGGGTGGCATGCAAGAGAAGGGGAGTGAGAGAGGGGAGGGAGTGAGGAGTGGCATGCAAGGGAGGAGAGGGATGGGGCATAGCATCTGGACATCACATGCTGTTGGTAAATGGACCCTCAAAAGGGTGGCATGCAAGGGGAGGGGGAAAGGGGAAAGGGGCCCAGCATCTGGGCATGGCCCACCCACCCTAGTGGAGGGAGGGGATGGGGAGGGAGAGGGAGAGGGAGGGGGAGGGGTGGCATGCAAAGGAATGGGAGGGAGTTAGGGGTGGCATGCACCAGATGGCATTTCACCAGATTAGCCACAGCAACATGTGGCTAGGTACAGCTAGTTTTTATTTTAAAAAATAACTGAGCCCCAATATGCCAATAGGATGCAAACAATTTTGCCTGAAAAGGGGTGTTTTTTTAAAAAAAGTTAGCAGCCAGGAACCAAAATGGTTGTTTCTGAAATGACACCAAAAATCATTAGCAATTGTTTGCTCAAATGGGTTATAAGGGAAGTTTGAAAAGGACCTAGGACTGCTTTACAAAGAATAGTCAGTTTTAAACAGCAGATCACATGGCTGTAGCAGGTTGCTTCTTAGGGAAAACAGAAGACTAATGAAAGCATTACACCTTCAACAATTGTAGCTGAGAAAATGTCAGTTCCACCATTTTACTGCTGCTTGTTGGATCACAGGTGAAAAAATCACTATCCAAGAGGTGGTGATTAATTACATCTGCAGAAATCACCCCTGTTTGGTCTGGCCATTCTGAAAGCATGGTGTGACCAAGTAACACAACACTGACAAAAGAATGCTGTGGTTACAGCATCTCAGTGCTAGCCATTTCTATGTGGCTGCAAAGGAAGTTTAAAAAAATCCACATAACAAAATAAACATGATACTTTTATTTCAGAGAAACTTACTTTTGAGCTTTTTATCTTCCAACTTTATATTAAGCTCTTCCTGATATACCCAGAACCAGAATTTCATTTTAAACATCTAATGATTTTCTAACTTGGGTAATGAGACTTCCTTTGTAAAGACACTTTTGTTATGGTAACCTTTTCAAGTCAACTAGTTCAAACTGCACTGAAAACATCTTTTCTTACTCAACACAACTTAGGATAAAAGGCAACATTTATAATTTCCACCCCAGTCAGTGACTTTGGAAAGTGTGGTTTTTTGCAGAAATCCACAAATGGATTTAGGGCATAACCTGTTTTCATATTTTGAATGTATGAGTGTGGACTATTGTGCCTATTTGGAGCTTGTTGCCCTCCTCTTGAAACTTTGAAGTTCTTAAGCCTGCTTGGAAGTTCCCAATCCTAGGTGGCAGAACATTCTGCAGGCCATTACTTCTGCCTCTCTGCCCACTCAGTGTGCTCTGTTTTTATTTTGCAAATATCTATCTATCCATCTATCCATCTATCCATCTATCCATCTACCCATCTACCCATCTACCCATCTACCCACCTACCTACCTACCTACCTACCTACCTACCTACCTACCTACCTACCTACCTACCTACCTACCTACCTACCTACCTACCTACCTACCTACCTACCTACCTACCTATCAAAATGTCTTAAGCCAGAGGGAATCAGGGTGAGAGAGAAGCAGGAGGGGCACCTTGTGCTCCTCCAAGCCTCCTGTTAGGAATATGGATGACTTAGGAGGCCACCAATCCCAGTAGCCCTTTCTCAGCCTGGGTCATGGACATGCCTGCTCCTGCAGGGTTCAGTGTGTGTGTGCATGCCAAGGTTGCCTCTCTCTGCACCTGCCCACTTTGCCAGTTGCCAAAGCCCCAGCCCACAGCAACTACCTGACCTGATCATCTCGCCTCCACTTACACCTGGAGTGCACCTTCCACCTTCCCCGAAGCTGCTGCCCCAAAAGGGCAGCTCCCTGTGAGGAAAAGTCAGTCTAACCAACTCATGGGCTGTTTTGAAGGGCTAGGGGATGCCACCTCCTCTCCCCCTGGCCAGGAGGCCTTTCCCACCACCAACCACCAACCTGACCTGGCCTTGCACACACTAGTCAGCAACAGTGCCTAATAGTGATGTGCAACAATATTTCTTGAGGCAGGACTGGCTGCTTCACAAAGGCTGTTCAGCTAGATCTGAGCTGTGTGAGTGTTCTGCCCCAACATTCCAGCTGGCCCAGGAATTCCTACACTGCCCCAAATTTTTCTGCCACCCCCCTACTATCCCACAATTTCTCACTGTTTCCTTTGATCTTCCATCAACCCCAGGGAGGTGGTAGTGCCCACTTTGGGAATCCCTACTTTAAATTTAGGTGACCATTTTTTCCCCCAAAATAAAATTATTCTTTGTGATTTTTCACTCTGAGCTGTTCAGTCTTCATTTCTCTCATATATACATAAGTCAGAATTTGTTCATAGTACTAGCTGATTAGATTACTTGCATAAATACACTTGAGTTATGACTGTAACAGTGGAATGTTTCATTTGAAATTCCTATTGTATTGGATGTTAATTACCTAAACTACAGTGACATAATTTACTAGCAAGAAAGTTGTAATGCTCAGAGCCGGAACACCCTTCATGTGAAATATTGTAATTGAGGGAATTTGCAGATAATTTTGAATACACACACACACACACACACACACACGCACGCACACACACACACATGCTACCTGCCAAACTGTGACAAAATAAAGCCAGTAAAATTTCACATATCAATAACAGCCAAAAACAATTGAAATATGCAGTATAGGAAGGGTGGAAGAGAAGATCCAAGGTGGGCAGAGCAAGAAGGCAGAAGCACATCACAGGCTCTGCCCAACTCATCTGTCTTGATGTTATGCACTGGTTGGCCTCTGATGGTCAGCCCTTCTGGAGACTATGTGACGGGCATGGAGGAAGGGTCAGCCCTCCCACTTCTCCCACTCCTGGGAAGCAACAGTGGTCATGGGTAAGTCCTGCGCTGCTTATTTATTTGAATGGGAGATTCATACAAAATTATTCTAATAGTTGTTTCAGTTGGCTCCAACAGAAGCACATCTCTGGGTATAACTATTAGGAGTGTGCACAACAAAATGCATCTGGGTCCAAGCTTGCCATGAGCACCACACAACTAGGCTGACCAACTGGCCTGCACTGTACAACTGGACTGTAGTTTTTTTTCCTGGGTGCCTGGAAACTGGTGGGAGGCTTGGGATGGGGATATGGGGAAATGTGATAGGATTCCCAGGTACCTGCTAATGGTGGGCAATCTCCTCTTGATTTCAGCCACTGCCCACTTATCTCAGCTATTTGGTGGGTGAAAACAGGCTGGCCAAAAAGGATGCCATGATGTTTTAGGGACAAATAGAAAGTTCCTTCAGTATGATGCCAACACTTCTGCATTCTACTGGAAACAACATCATGGTGCATGTGCATTGATTGATGCCCCTGTACCACTCCCCAAGATCTTCCACCAGTTGCCAGGTTCCTCCTAGGGTACAATTATAACTTTGTCATTATGTCACTTCAAGGGAAAATCCAAAAGTGAGGTAGGCTACCCTAGGAATCGGTGGAAACTCTGTAGTAAAACCATATGGTTTTCAGTGATTCCTGGAGCTACCCTACATCACTTCTAAGTTTTCTGCAGAAATTATGTAATAGCACAGGAAAATTCACCCTTTTATTTTTAATTTTGCCATCACTTGCAGCAATGGCAAGCTACTTGGGCTGGTGGGAGGTCTCCCTTAGCTGACAATATCAGGGCAGATAAAGTTATATGGGAAGAAAAGAAGGAAACAGAAAAAGAAGCGAGGCTATGAGCACTTTCAGGAAAGTGGACATAGTGAAAAGGACAAAATGAGATGCCTCCTGCAAGTCTTTCCAGGACTCCAACTTATTTCTTTTGTGTACTACAGAAATAAAATCTCTTAAAATTTCCTTGATTTAGGACTCCTCTTATTTGTAGGTATAAAAGATAAAACTTTTATAATAAACAGTCACAACTGTTAATGAGAGTTTTGTCAGACACTGGAAATCAAATTGTCCATTAAGCAAAATAGGAATATGATGTCAAACTGTCAAAAAGATTAAATTGAGATGTTAACACACATAAGAGGATCTTCATGGCACAGGGGGATAAGATGCATGCTGCCGTCAAAGCTCCACTCACAACCTGAGTTTGATCCCAACAGAAGTCAATTTCAGGTAGCTGTCTCAAGGTTGACTTAACATTCCATCCTTCCAAGGTTAGTAAAATGAGTACCCAGCTTGCTGGGCATAAAATGTAGAAGACTGGGGAATACAATGGCAAACCACCCCAACTGTGGACACTGTTTAGAACTAAAATCTTTATATTCTGCTACTCCCTTCCAGTCTCTGTATGCTAGAACTTTGTTTAATTTTTTTAAGATCCAGTTGTAAAGGGGAGTGAGGATAGGACTGATTAGCTAGTATAGGGTGGGTGGTCATACTGTTCCCTTCAGTTGTTATATTGTCTTATGTAGTAGTGGGGTAGCAACTTGTTTAGTTCAATTCTAGCTTAAAGATGGAATTAGCTTATCTTAGTATATAGGATTTAGTATTAGTTACTGAGTTAGGTTTGTATTGTGTTATATTGTTTTTAGGTTATTGGCTAGTTAGTGGGGTTTGTATTGTGATTTTGTGATTGTATTGTGTGAAAGCACACTAGTCACAAGAAAGCCATCTTTTAAGGACTAATGTTCCTAAATTTAAGATATTGGTCTTCCTTTAAAAGTGGGATAAGATGTAGGAATAGTATTATGTTTTGGTGATATGTCTTGCTTTTATTTCATGCTTGTTGCTATACAATTGCTGATGAGGTCAAGCTATTATCATATTATTATATTATTATGTGTATGATGCAGTTATATTATATGCTATGTGCTAATATGTTTTTGCTATTTGTTATTCTGTTAAGAAATGTTAATATTGTTGATATGCTATGTTTAGTGATGTTTGATAAGCTGGGACTATGGTTTTGGGGTACTTGTTGCTGTTCATATTTATTTATTGTTCATATTTGATTCTGTTATTCTGTTTTGTTGGTTGTTGGCCGCTCTGAGCCCTATGGGGGAGAGCGGGGTACAAGTCCAATAAATAAAATGAAATGAATGAATAAACATAGTCTGCCTAGTAAGCACTGTAATACAACAATACCCCATGGTTTGGTATGATCTTGCACAGGGAGAGACCTTTATCTTTTAGAATGCATAAAATGGGCTTGAGAATATACTAGAATAGAAAATACAATCTTATCCCACATCATATATTCAGAAATTTATATATACATTTCAGATATTTGTTAATATAAGACTTACAGGGAATTCCCTGGCACAGTATGTTATTTCTGAGGCAAGAGTCGCTATTGTAAATTGATGGAGAGATCATGGACAAAGGGACCACACAATTTAGTTTTGAAAAGCAATAAATCAAGACACCTGTGTGGTGAGCTTGTTCACAGGCAGATTATTTTTTCCCAGCATTTTTAGAACTGAGAATCATGTCTTGCTTTACTTATCTCTAAAAACATCAATTAGACATAATGTGAGTGGTTATACAAACCCATCTATTCACAATTTGCAAAGATATGTCTTCCACACATTTCATGCATGCATTTTAAAAATGGGCAAAGAAAAAAAATAGACCTAAGTTACAGACCTTTAACCCTTGTGACTTCAGTGAAGATCCGACAGATGTACACACAAATATCAAAAGAGTTTTTGGACTTGTTTTTGGAATGTCTCAAGGGCAAAATCAAAGGCCTAGACATATGGAAAAAATTAAAAGGCTGGGAATGGAAGCTTCCCTTATATTTATACTTCTTTAAAGTTATAGTTTCTTCCAGTAAATTAACACTGAAACAATGATTTACTTAAACTAGACATTTTATAATTTATGCTTTCAAAACATTGGTTTCACCCATAGTCACCACCTGGAAGAAACAAAGTGAGTCCCTTTGGCCTAATATCATGAGCCATGGCACTTATGAGGCAGTTTAATGGCTGACTTTTTCACTCCCATAGACTTCTCAAAGTATCTACTCACTACCACTTTATTAGGAAAACAAGATGATGGTCTGTAAATGAGAAAGTTATAGTCTTTGTCAAAAGTCAGATTGGGGAGCACTCTGAAGAATAAAGGAAGACCTTCCGTATTACAGTCTGATAGGCCTGACATGACTTGCTACTTTTGTCTCACAGACTATTCAAGTTTATTTGGTCTTCCTGGGCCAGAGACCTACTAACACTTGGGATGGAAATTATGGTTTCTTATTCTCTTTAAGGGATGTAGGTGAGAGAGAAGGGCTGGTGCTCAGATGCCACTTAAAGGGAGCAATCCTAAGCATGTCGTCTCAAAAGTATGTTCCATTTTATTCAAGGGGGTTTATTCCCAGGAAAGTTGTTTTAGACTTGTAGCCAAAATCTATATAGTTTTAGAGTGTCCCTTTAGAGGGAGAGAGTCCATTTTTCCTTATGAAATCAGGAAAAAGCTACCTCTAGATAAGGCAGAATATAAAATTTAAAAAGGCAACAAACAGCCAGAAGACCAAAAGAAATTTTATGCCAGTTTTGGGATCACAGTTTCCCATCATGTGTGTACTGACATTCAAAAGTAAGGGATTCTTTTCATATGTTTCAGATATCTTAGATAAAACTAATGAAGCTAGATCAGCACTGATTCAATCTGAAATCTGAAATCAGATTCAAACCAAATTATCTGCTGCTTGTTTGCCTGTTTCCTGCAGCTGTGGGTCACATTTTAACAGCAGGTCTGTCGTCATGCTTAGCAGAAGGCTACAACTTTGTGCTAAGCCAGCCACTTCAGAAGCAAACTGTGCCAGAGGATAATCAAAGCAGCTGAATGAAAAATGGAAAATCTATACTTTTGACAAAAAAGGTGATGACAGTAACCAGGGTGAGTGTGGTCAGCTTTTGTTACAGCCTCCAAAGGAAAGTGTGAGATGGTGGATATTGAAACCACAGAAGTCATCAGTGCCAGCAACTCCATTATTGTGAAATCAGATCAATGTGAGTGGGATGTGGGGAAGGGAGAGTACAAGCTATTTCTGATGTTCTCCTCTATAGCAGTCCTGAAAAGATCTGAGATCACTGGAAAAGCCAAGAATAAAAATACTGCTTTGGTTTCTCTATAATGAAAAAGGCAAAAAAGAAATCTAAGCAAAGTATCCTGAGGAGATTTGATTTTTTTGCCAACTGAGGAAAAGGAAATGAATACTGAATCAAAACAGTTCTTTAATCTTACCAAGAAGATGCAAGTTAAGCTTACAGGGGCACAAGAAAAATAACCACACATCCATTATAGGGTAATTTGTCTCCAGAACCGATAGAAACAAAGTAGAGTGAAGATAGTGTTTGATTTAAAGGTCAGACTTTGTATACAGCCAAAAAGATATCAGGAGTCAGGTATCATGAAAACTGCTGGGTTGTGGCTGGATATAGCCAAGGAGCTGTGTGTTGATGCCTTTTGTGGTTGAAAAAAAGACATCGAACATGCTATTGGAGTCTCCCCTTTATGAAGAATATAAGAAGTCTAAACCATAGAATCAGGCTTTTGTTGTGTTTTAGATGTTACAGATGTTAATGTGTAATCGTCTACATCTGGATTTAATCCAGCTCCCTACAGCACATATATCTGTGGGAAAAGCAGTGGGTGGCTTCTTGAAAGTCACTCTCCATTTCAACTTGTAGAATAATTCCAAATACAGATGGCAATTGAGGCAACGCAAAGATTTTTAGCCAGACTAGGTAGCTCTTGCCGCATGTTACTATGGATAAGCTAATACTAGTTGCTCTATTTGATTGGTAAAGCAGGACTGTACATCATTCAATACCACAGATGCATAAGTCATAATGTGCAGCATAAAGATTCATATTCTAAGGTTTTGTAAATGAACCAACCCTGTCTGGAAATTCTGAAATCAGTATAAGTCAAGCCTACTTTTTCCCCTTCAAATTTTCTCTTGGCATGGAATGGATACTAGAGCATGTTGGGTGCTGTGTGGTTTCCGGGCTGTATGGCCGTGTTCTAGCAGCATTCTCTCCTGACGTTTCGCCTGCATCTGTGGCTGGCATCTTCAGAGGATAATGTCATGCTGTCCTCCATACAGCCCAGAAACCACACAGCACCCAAGTGATTCCGGCCGTGAAAGCCTTCGACGATACTAGAGCACTTTGCTGCTTTCTTTCTGTTCCTTTCACCACTCTTTCACAATGTTACTAAAATGTGATATGGAGAATAGGAAAAACAGCAGCCAAAGTAAAAGTCAAGCTTCTGAAGTGTTCCTGTGCTGTAAGCCAATGTGAACTCTGAAGTCTTGATACACTGACATGAATCAGATAATATTAATGTTGTTCCCAGAGTTCCCGTCAATAATGAAATGCTTGACCATGCTTAAAAATCTCCATCACAGAGGCCTTTTCCGCACGGGCCAAAACAGCGCCCTAGGGACAGCAAAAACGCTGTCCCTAGGAAGCTTTTCGCATGGGGGGTGCTGCTGCATCGTAGTAGCACTGCCCTCGCTCTTCCCCAGCAGCGCGAAGCCGCTGTTTCCCAACCTCGCTCCTCGAGCGAGGTTTTTCGGAAACAGCAGCTTCCAGCTGCTGCCGTGCAAATGGCAGTGGCTGGAAGGCACCATCCCCCCTTCCCTGAATGCCTTCCCTTCCCTCCAACCTTCCGGCGCATCGTCCAGGCCTGGGGACATGCCCCCCTGCCCTGCAACTCCAGAGCTATCGGGCAGGGCAGGGGGGTGTGTCCCCTGGCCTGGGCAACGTGCCAGAAGGTCAGAGGGAAGGGAAGGCGTTCGGGCGACAGTGCAGCACTGCGCCGTCTTCCCCGCCCCTACCAGGACAGTTTGTGCGAACGGTCCCAAGGGGGTGCGTCGGCATCGTATACGCCGACGCACCCCCAAGCGTGGCCGTGCAGAAACGGCCAGAAAGATGGAAGCTTATGAAGAGCATTCAACATTACAAGGCCTCTCAGTAGAACTTTCACTTTTGCCCCTGGGAACTGCTGGTGGTGTTATTTCCAAACTTTGAACAATTGATAGAAGACTACATTTTCCCATTAAAATTCTGCAAAAAAAATCTTAGAAATACTTACCGGTACTCCATTCTAAGTTGACATAGGGGCTTTCCCCACTTACCATTTGCAGCACGCTACTCCAAGCACGCTCCCGGCACGAGTGATTTATGCCGCGGGGTTGTGTTTCCCACTGCCCCGTGATCTGCGCGGGGCAGTCAGAAGGTGCCATTCCTTCAGCGCCAAAAATGACACGCGCTGTAGGGGTGGGAGAGCGGCAGTGTCAGGGCGGCTGCATGGTTGCCGCCCTTGCAAGTGGGGAGCGCCGCTGGACCCTGCGCTACTTTCCCGGAGTAGCATGCAGCAAATGGTAAGTGGGGAAAGCCCCATAGGTAACTTTTGCCCATTAATTTTGTTAGTCTGTTTCTCCTCAGAAGAAAATGGAGGGAAAGCTTTATAAGAGAGCAGTACTATCGCTATCACGAAGTACTATTCTTAAGAGAGTAACATGGTGAAGGCTATTATTTCATTTTTCCCTGCTCAGCCAGATATGGAGGCATCAACATAAAACTCCAGCGGTCAAGATTTAATTAAACTGAAGCTTTCTGCCAGCACAGGAACCAGAAACAGAGAGATTCATAGGGACTGAGACAAGGACTTGGAAAATTGAAAACCTTCTCAACAGAAAGCTTTCCAGGCTGGTACCTGAGGGGTTATAGGGCTCCACCATTTTCTTTAGTGATCTTAATAATGTCATGCTGTCCTCCAGAGACAGTCTGAAATGTGAGATGCCGTGGACAAGCAAGTGTATACTTTTCTGTTTGGCTTTTGCTCTGGCCATTTGCCTTCTTTCATCCTTGGGTTGCAGGGCTGACTGTGGAGCTGCTTGAAGTGAACACTTAGGGTTTTTCCGACCTGTCTATTTGACTAGAAGTCAAACATAATTCTGCTATTGTAGAGAGAAAATAAAGTCTCCCCTTGCTGATTCTAGAAAGTTTAGGTCCATGAGTGTGGTAGGACCATAGGGGTTTCTCTCTCTTTGAAGAGTCTTTCTATCCATAGGAGGAGTCTTCCTCCCATGTCAAGGCTAGGGCAAAGAAAGTTCTGAGAGCTATATAATGAAAGCAAAGTTGCTGGTGTGTGTGCATTGTTTGTGTTTGTGTATAAAAACAGACAGTTCCAAATCAGCCTGCATAAAGCTGAACCTTGAAGTACTTGCTGCAGCTTCTGTATTGTTCTCATGTGGCATCAAAGTAAGGGCATTCCCTCAAAAAATGGACAGTTCACCTGAAAAAGTTACCTTGAATGCATTTCCTCCTCTGTATTTTCCCATCACTCTATAAGTGTAATTCTCCACCAAAGAGAAATTTATCATCCATTGCAGAATGTCTTAAAGTGTCATGACAAAGATTTGTCTTTCTTATCAGCTCCTGCAAAATGAAATTCTACTGACAATATGATAGAAAGTTCAAGGTGGGAAAACAAGTGCAACATCAGATTCTCACCCACAACAGATTATAACCAACATTTGAAAGGATGTTTAATATGATATGATCACTTAGTGGGGAGAAGCTGTACCAATTCCCAGCTCAACCTGATACTTTCTAAGACTTGAGTAGAGAAATGGCAGAAGGATGATTGATTACCTGTGCCAATAGTCTTCCTTTTACTCAAATTCATCCCAATTTTTTTGTATATTTTTCATGTTATGCTTGTTTCCTCTCCTAACCCTTTTAAAAACATTTTCCTGCTTCCCTATTGCTTTTAATGAGAGTAAAGTCCTGAGGCTAATTTTGACCAACAGTTTTGCATATTAACAAGGATTACTTCTGAACAGCTGCTATCTCTGGAGTCTTGCATGGGACACCAGACACCAAAATTAAACAAATGCAACTGAATAGAAAATGAAATATTGTCTGCCATTGTTATTTAGACCTTAGCCTTTTTTTAAAAATGGAGAAACATATTACAAAATGTTTTATGCAGGATTTATTTATATGAATGTATGAATAGACACTCTCTATTTAGACAAACGTCTCATCAAGCAAAAGAGACATATAGTAGATATTGAGCTATTTGAAATAGAAGAAAAATATAAGTACACTTTGAGCAAATTTCCTTATTGGCTTGAGTTTACATTTTACATTGGTTTTAATTGTAAAATGACCAAGTAGGCAAAGAACTATCCTAAATAAATAAATAAATCCTGGTTTGTGTCAGCCCCAATTTTAAATAAGGTATGAGAGCACTATTGACATTTGATGAACCATTTGCAATCTTGTGTGGAACACCCAATCAGAATGGTGCTGGAGAAGCTATTGTCTTTTTACAGCAGACTTTTACGGTGAGCTGCCTACCCACCCTGCCTGTGGATAATGTGGGAGCAGTTGGTCATCTTTTGAAGGGCTGAGCAGGAATTTTTGGAGCCCTCATTCAGATTGGTCAGGAAAAGGGCCTTTTTGCCTGTACCACAAAGCCCTAGGGAGGGGTGTCATTCTCTGATTACTCTAGTCTTTTTGGTGGGTTAGGACATAACTAATTTTGGCAGGAATAGTGCAAACTGTTACAGCATAGGAAGAGTTGCCTGGCAAGTACCATGAGACATTTAGGATGAGGGACCATTTCCAACCTAGCCTACAGCTGAGTAGCATCAAACAAGCCCTTAGTTTTTCAAGTGCTACATGGGAGATCAGTGCTACATGGGAGATCAGCATTATTTTACAAGCAGGCGATCAGAGTAGCTGGAGGTAAAGCTCATTAAGTTTGGAGCCAGGATAATTTTGTACCAAATGCTGGAAGCAGAGGTAGGCCTTAACACCAATTCAAGGGTATTTAACTGCTGTAGATCAGCCATTAATAAATTAGTTACCCTGCATAGGAAAGGCAGGTCTGCTGTCCTTATTTAAAGGTACCCACTTCCCAGAACCAAACCAATGACTTCTTGATGAGACTATAAAAAGTGATTTTGAAAAAAAGTAATTAGAATGGGTCTTTAGTCTTTTGCAACAGATTAATAATCTATACAAAGACAAGGCAGATGGCATATAGATAGAAATTACACATTTCCCGTGGAAGGAAGGAAATAACTCTCAAGAAGAAGTGGGATTCACTGAAGAAGGTCACTCTCCCTCCATTCAGAGAATGACTGGATCTAGTCATCTGAGGGAAGCAGATGTGCTTAATAGGATCTGGATGCTATAAAATTTGTTCACTCCCATCCAGTGAAATTAATTAGAATCACAGTAATACAGTTCTACACTAAGCAGATGGGAATAGTTATTAAGTCGTGAAGTTATTAAGTGAGAAATTGGTCATTGTTTAGTCACTCATTTACTGTTGTATTTTGTAATGTTATACAAATAACTGAACCCTTATGATATAGTAATTGCTGTTAACTTTCATGACCCACAGTATCTCCACTATGATCCTTTAAAGAGGAGCTGATTCTAAGCAGCTGAGGTCAGTAGCACAGTACTTCAAAGACTAGCAGAAACTAATTTGAATTTGATGAGAGATGAACTGTCTCAGAATTTTCAACTGCAGAAGCATCTGAATCAATGACTACTTTTGTCATACACTGTTAAATGAGAACAGAAATGTAATGTATTAGGACCACAGGATAATTGTACAAAGTTTAACAATTAGGTACAAGTATCTGCTGTATCTGGAACAGATGCCCGAGATCATTGTGAATAATAATAATAATAACTTTAATCATTATTTTGCTTTAACTATTCATAAATATATAATTGTTACATACATCTGTATTTGGTTATGCATTGTGTTTATTGTCAATCCTTGCAGCAGCTGTCAAGCAGAAGCTAAATCTACTTATTTCCTTAGGATGGGTTGGGGAGTTGCGTATTGTTAACTTTATGCAGGGAGGCAATTAACACAAGCTCACAGGAAAATCTTGTAATTGGCACTACTCAAAAATATAAATTTTCAAGGAATTAGAAAGTTTCTTCAGGATTTCAGCATTTCAAAGACATTAGACAATTCATTGTAGGCCAGAATACTCTTGGAGTAGCATAACTCCTTTCAATAGATAACTTGTTGTCCTATGCCTATCCATAGAATAGTGAAAATAGGATAACATAGAGCATTCTGCTTAATGGGGTAAGTGGGGAGGAGAAGGTCCCAGGATTAAAGAAAAAATATTTATTTAGAAATTTAGAAAGGGGAGAAGGGCATGTCAGACACCAAGCATGTTCAAAACTCTTCACAGCAGCAATAGAATGCTGAAGCAATTATACAACTTTTTTTAAAAAGGGGGAGGCTTTATCAAGCTCCCAACAACTTGAAGTACCCTGGAGGAGGAGAAATTAGTGCCAGGGATCATGTACCAGGAATTGTGTGCCTGAATCCCCCAACGTTAACCCCCCCCCCCAAGTTTAGGATACTACAAACTTTGCAGGTCTCTGACCTCTTTGAAGTTGAGGAGTTGCAAGCAATTAATTCAGGTTAGATGGGGGGGGGAAATCTCTTATCCAATCTTAATCAATCCCAAACGCCCCAATTCTTTCACATGCTTGTTATCTAGTCTCTAACTCAGTGTTTCCCAACTTTTTCGAGGTCAGGGTACCCTTGACCTCACTCTTCATATCTCACGGTACCCCTGCCACCACCCTCCACCTTCCCCTCCCATTGCCCCTGCTTGCCACACCCCCACCTTCCCCTCCCAGGGTGAAGGGTAGCACTGGGGGTGGTGGTGGCTGCTGACCTTGTGGCTGGCCCTGCCCCATGGCCAGCTCCATGTCCTTGCTGACGCCGGTGGGAGACACCACAAAAATGAGGGGGGTGGTAGTGTTGCCGCAATACCCCTGGGATATGCTCACGGCACCCCAGAGTACCAAGGAACCTTGGTTGGGAATGGCTGCTCTAACTGTTTAGCAGATCTTGGGACTGACTTGAAATTAAGGTTAAAGCTCATCCCCACTCTCTTCACATAATTCTTCTATAGAGTAAGAGAAGGAAAGGCAAAAAATAGCCCCCTCTTGTGCTATACTGCTCCATTTTGGAACTAATGAGCAACTTCTTGCTCAGTAGTCAGTGCTATAAGGTCATTAGAGTACAGCATTAGATTTCTAAAACTCAAGATCAAGCAGAAAGGTAATTTTAGAATCTGGACATAATAATCTTACAATTATGTATATTTTAAGTGTGAAACTACACCCTGCTTTTGGAGTCCTCCTGCTAAGCCTATGAGCTGGAATCCCAAGACTTTGACCCCATCACTAGAACCAGGAGAGCAAGAAGCTACTGATCTAAGAACTACGGTGCAGCGTGATTACTACAGTGATGTGGGAGAAGGAGAATTTCCATGTAGCTCTCAGTGCTGCTGCGTATGCAGCAGTTGCAAACTCCCAACTGGTACAGAATGCCACAGCTGAGCTATTAACAGGAGCTAGGTGGAGCATTCATATTACTCCCATTCTGCAGGTGCTTTATTGTCTGCCCATCTATTACTGGAGTCAATTTAAGATATTGACTATTACATTCAAAGCCTTTTATGGCCTCTGTGCCCGACCCCAACAACTGTACTCAAGTCAGCAGGGGCTTCTCCAGGTGCCAAACTTCAAATGGGCAGAGAACAGCTTTCTCTGTGGTGCCTCCTACCTTGTGAAATTGCTTGTCTGAAGAGATCAGGAAAGCTCCCACCTTCCTGGCCTTCTGCAAACTATGAAAAATTGGACTATTCAGGAGGGCATTTCTATGCAGATAACAGGGTTACACTGCACAAAACAGTTTTACAAACTTGAATGGATAAATGATTAAGAACTGCTGTGTTCAGTTTATTTTAAGTATCATCCTAGTTACCATATATACTTGTGTATAAGTTGACCTGAATATAAGTTGAGGCACCGAATTTTACCACAAGAAACTGGGAAAACTTATTGACTCATGTATAAGTCTAGGGTGGGAAATGCAGCAGCTACTGGTAAATTTTAAAAAAATAAAAATAGATACCAATAAAAATGTTTTTGAATATTTATTTTGAAGAAAAACAGTATGGTATCAACAATAACTTTAAAAGTTCTTAAGTGGAATATATAACTCTCACAGACAGTATCTCTTCAGAGTTTCATAGGGAAGATGCTCAACAAGATCCCCCTTTTAAAAAGTCCATACAGTTTCTCCTTCAACACGGATAGCTTATCATTACACAGTGCTTGCGTGGTGCTTGCGTGGTGATGGCAGCTGCTGCCCCAAAGCAAGTCTTTTTTGCAGGTCTGCTAGCTCAGCTGGACAGAAGTCCCACCTGCTTTCCAAAAACTCTCGGTGGGGGCCGAGAAAGCTGCTGGCAGTGGCTGCACCCCAGGGCACCCTGTGTGTGTGTGTGGGATTCCTGCCACCATGGGCTCCAATGGTGCAGATTTCCCAATGAGTATGGCTCCCTAGCATTCATGGAGCTTCCTGGTCTGAACAAAAATTCTGTAACATATAAATTTAATATTTAATATTCATGCCTATTCTCTGAATATTCACTGTGAATGAAGCTACTGGCCACCTGTAGTGCAGCGAAGCAACAGCCCACGGCTTACCTGAGAGCTGCCTTTGGGTCCACATAGCAGAGGGCAGATGCAGAAAAACACCCTCAGCTCCCAACCTTTTTTCGCTCACCACCTGTTCCCCCCACCCGCTCGCCACCCGTTCACTCGCATATAAGTCGAGACTGATACACGAGTATATAAGGTACACAATTTCTGTTCCAAACTTCTAAAATCCTAATGCATTGGCTATTAAATGTCCTATTTTTGTGATTGTACTGGCTCACTGCATACAATCTACCACGGGTCTTTGTGAGAAAGACAGACCATAAGTAAACAAATATGCAAAGGTATTTACAATTGGCAATAAGGTATCTACCCAAAAGTTTTTTCTTCTTTCTCCTATGGGATCCTGATTTGCTTTTTGTGCTGTTTCTGAAGGCCTCCAGTCTCTCAGTCGTATAGCAGGGAAATCAATGGGCTGTAGTGGAAGAGGTAGAAACAAGAATGTCCTAAAGTGATTGGAGTATATGGAAAATTTAGTCTCTATCCAACTCTTTGGATCCAAACCAACAAGAGCTATTGCTCCTAGTTTGCTTTCTTCCCAGAAATAGATTGCTTACATTTCTTCCCATTGAGAAAAATGAAGTTATGGCTTCCCCCGAAGCTCTGTTTGCTGAAAACTCAAGGACAGAGAAGAAGAGAATCTTAAATGATGTCATAAATGTAACCCTATGCTGTTAATGGAGTGTTATAATGACACAGGATTGATAGAGATAAATCCATATAGAATAATTGCAAGGCTGTTTCCTCCCCATCATCGGAAACCAGATGACTGGGGTTCAGGTGTAGACATCATGGTTAATGAAAAAAGCAATCCTGCACTGACCTTTTTGTTGCTTAGATTTGTTTCCAAGCATCTTCTTCCCATTCCTTATTTAATTGTTATGCTGTCCTACCATAGCAATAAACTTGTCATCCTAAGTATATGAGCTGTATCACCCTGCACTGGTATTATATATCTGTTTATAACATTCTATTGTCTCAGTAAACATGATTCACAGTATTAATTAAGATGTAAGACAAGCCCAGCATCTTTCTAGTTTTTTCCATAATGCTGAAGACTCACTTTGTCCTTAAAGGTCAGGTCTTCCAAGGAAAGTATTTCAATGCATAGTTATTTGAACTGAGTGAAAAGTGAGATATATGCATTGTGCAAAGGAACACATGCAAACAGAAGCTTACATATCTTCCATGAATGCATCTACAGTAAAACATCTACATTTTTGGTAGGCAGTGTAACCCTGCCCTTCTAACCCCATCTTATGAAATATGGATTTCATATGATTTTCCTGCAATATGTACTGGCAAGTGCCAACAGCCATGTATATTTGTGTGTGTAGCAGAATGTCCAAACCAAGAGCTGACCAAAAGGGCAAAAAGGTCTGTTTGCAAGATTAGATCACTATTATTCCAGCTAACAGACACTGGAAGCCTCATGGACATGCATCTTTAAAAAGTATTCAGAGCAAGGCCCAAAAATTATTTGGTGTCAAATAATCTACTTACACATATATGTACAAAAGCTCAAAAGCGCACCAACAGTGCTTTATGATAATCATGTGCTTCCAGATCTGTCATCTCCATGGGGTTTAAAATGGTAGTTGAGACTTCTCTCAACCCTATGAGGTAGATTACATTGAAAGATAATACCTGCCTTCAGCTTCTGTTAGCTTTATGACCAGTGGTGGGATTTAAATAATTTAACAACTGGTTCCAGTGGTGGGAATTCAAATAATTTAACAACTGATTGTTTACAAGCACCATTTTAACAACCGTTTCTGCCAAAGTGGTGCAAACCTGCTGAATCCCACCACTGTTTATGACCCTGGGCTCCTGCACCAATCTGGCTCTTTTTATAAGTTTGTGATGCTGGGAGATCCATGAGGACAATATTTTATTTCTTATTATGTTTCATGGACCATGGAAACTTTAGGGGCCTAAGTAGCAGATAGATGACAGTTTATGTAAAGATAAAGATGTTTATAGGTGTAGGTGTATCACACTGAACTGGAAATAATATATCAGTGTGACAGACAGAATATCCTGTTGCCTTGAGGGCAAATTCTGTAGTAACACCAGATCCTAACCAATTCTGTCCTCTTGGGGGGCAGGCATAATTTTCAAGTAACTTGAGAGTAATTCCTGTCACGAGAATGTCTTTAAGGCTGTTCTTATAAATAAGATCCTTCAAGATCTGCCTCGTTTTAAAAGACTGGCATGGACCTTTCTATATTTCAGCATTTTCACAAGCACTTGGCACAGAACATTTTGACTATGGATATTAAAAAAGCACTCTTCCTTTAGAAATTACCAGTCTATTCTTGTACATGTGAAAATAGTTGATTGGCCCTGAGATGGCAAAAACACACCCTACTGTGTCCCAAGAAAAAAAAAGCTCCTTGTTGCTAGTGCCATTTTTAAAATCCAGCAGGATATAGTCATCAAATAGGATCTAGTCTCTCTCTCTCTCTCTCTCTCTCTCTCTCTCTCTCTCTCTCTCTCTCTCACTCACTCACTTTTTTTACCACGGAGAAGTTATGATTTAGGTAATTGTCATGCCCCCACAGAGGCTTTTGTTATTTCCCTATTAAGCTCCAGTTTCTCCATAGTTATCATGGTTTTAGTTCATTGTTAAGTCTTCTAAGGGAGGGAATTTAGTTAACCCCTATCCCTTTAAGACATTTCCCAATAGGTAGTCTTCCCTATTTACCCAGGAATTCCCTGTTTTAGCTCTTGCCAGTCAGTCAGAGCATGGTGCCAAGGGTAGCTGGAGACTGGAATATTTGTGACGTATATGGTGGTCCATAGAGCACAAGTTAAGGTTAACAGTAATTAGAACCAGACAAGGACTGAAAGAACAAAAAGGAAGCAAGACATGGTGGATTTTCTTGAAAGCAGCCAAGAGAAGACACAGTCTACAGCTTCAAATCTGCTCAAGACAAGCAAGTACTCTGATTTAGATAGACCCAAGCAAGGAGTTAGGGTCTTGATTCTCTTAAGTAATAAACCTATTGTTAAATTGTTGAGCCTGGCTTGTGTCTCCCCCACTCTGTCCTAGCCAAGTACAGGGCACCAAAAACAGATTCACTTGCGGGGCAGAACAGCAATTGTAAGTTAGAAGTCCACATTTTCTGAGTTGGATAGAACAAAAAATATTGTTTTTCTCAAATGTCAATAGATATGGTGCAGAATTGCCAAAAGGGGAGGGGATGGGGAAAATTTCCAGGGGCCCTGGTCACCTGAGGAACTGTATAATGTGCAACTGATGTCCAGCTATAATTTTTACTGTTCCTTTATTGAAATAAGAGCAAAGGAAAAAATGATATATTGGGCCAGTTATGATCTCCCATCCTGACCAGCTTCACATGGTTGTTGTGTAAAGAGACTGAATTAAATACACTGCCCTGAAGAAAGGTTGTATTAAAGATGTAAAACTGCACACAAAATAATCAATTAATAGCCTATTTGTGCTAACAAGGCATGTGATTTATTTTCATACAATGTTTAGGTTGCTTGTGTAATTGCTGTCATTTGCAACTGTATTTTCACTAATGTGGCTAATGAATGCTGTGGCATAACTCTAGCACAATATCCAACTTTGTGTGCACGTAGCCACAGAGCAGTCCATACTTCTGTAACTATATGCAGGTCTCAAAAACAACATTGTGGGAACATGCTAAATCCTTTCACCAAGAAGATCAATTTTGATCTCCACCACAAAGTGAATTGTTGGAAAGTAGTTATCCATAGTGCAGAGTGGCAAGCTGTCATGCTGCAGTCCAAACTCTGCTCAGGACCTGAGTTCAATCCTGACAGAAGTTGGTTTTAAGTATCCAGCTCAAGGTTGACTCATCCATCCAAGGTCACTAAAATGAGGGCCCAGCTTGTTAGGACTAAACTGTAGATGACTGCGGAAGGCAATGGCCAACCACTCTGCAAGCATAATTTGTCTAGTAAACATTGTTTTGTGATCTTACTCCATAGGTCAATAATGAACTGGTGGTTGCACAGTAGACTACCTTTATTTTTAATTGTCTGTCAGGGAAGCTGTTTGAATTATTCAGTAATTGATGTGTATAAACCAGAATAGATGCTTCCTTTAAAAACAAATAAAATAAAATCTAAGGAAATCCACATCACTCTTCTAATCAGTATAACCATGGGATATTGGGCTGACTATACATTGGCTGATTACAATGTGTTTGCTGGGTACTGGGGGCAAATGTCCATTGCAGCAAGATTTCTTGTACAGACATATTTCTTCAAGCCCGGCTTTCACTTTTCATTTTCTCTGCAGCGAGGGAGACCACTTGTAGCACAATTTTAATACTGCTTTGCCACTGGAGCGGGCAGATTTGCCAGTGAGTACCATTTTGCCCCAGACATCTTCCCTCTACCCACAGCCAGCCTTCCACTGCCATCCACACCTATCCTTTCCCTCACCCTTCCATGCTATTTGCTCCTTCAAGTGAAAGAAAAGAAGCTTACTCACACTGGCTTAGCCAACACACACCAACCTCTACATGCTATTGATGTATCAAGATATTAAGAACATAAGAACAAGCCAGCTGGATCAGACCAGAGTCCATCTAGTCCAGCTCTCTGCTACTCGTAGTGGCCCACCAGGTGCCTTTGGGAGCTCACATGCAAGATGTGAAAGCAATGGCCTTCTGCTGCTGTTGCTCCCAGTCTGTTAAGGCATTTGCAATCTCAGATCAAAGAGGATCAAGATTGGTAGCCATAAATCGACTTCTCCTCCATAAATCTGTCCAAGCCCCTTTTAAAGCTATCCAGGTTAGTGGCCATCACCACCTCCTGTGGCAGCATATTCCAAACACCAATCACACGTTGCATAAAGTAGTGTTTCCTTTTATTAGTCCTAATTCTTCCCCATCTGCAAACTTGGCCACCACGCTACCCACCCCTACTTCCAGGTCATTTATGAATAGGTTAAAGAGCACTGGTCCCAAAATGGATCCCTGGGGGACACCACTCCCTACATCTCTCCATTCTTTTCAATGAATGCCCCCTGGTTCTAGTATTGTGAGAAAGAGAGAAAAATTTCTCTCTGTCAACATTTTCTACCCCATGCATAATTTTATAGACTTCAATCATATCCCCCCTCAGACGTCTCCTCTCCAAACTAAAGTCCCAAACGCTGCAGCCTCTCCTCATAGGGAAGGTGCTCCAGTCCCTATCGAGAAATCATCCCTTGTTAAGTCCGTTTCTTCTTTTGCATCTCTTTTTTTTTCTATCTCCTTCCTCAATATCCTTTTTGAGATGTGGTGACCAGTGAACTGGACACAATTACATCCAAGTCGCGGTCGCACCACTTGCTTTCTATATATAAAAGGCATGACAATCCTTGCAGTTTTTCTTCTCAATTCCTCTTTCCTAATGATCCCCTAAGCTTCTAGAGTTTGCCTTTTTTCACAGCTGCCATGCATTGAGTTGACATCTCTCATGGACCACTATCAAATCTAAGACTTCCAAAATCTCCTCTCCTGGTCTGTGCACCCTGATAGGCACTGGATACACTTGTAGCTTGTGTATGTGAAGTTTGGATTTTTTGCCCCATGGTGCATCACTTTGCATTTTGCTACATTGAACTGCATTTGCCATTTCTTAGCCCACTCACCTAATTTATCAAGGTCCGCTTGGAGCTCTTTGCAATCCTTTGTGGTTCTCACCACCCTACATAATTTGGTATCATCTGCAAACTTGGCCACCACGCTATGATATTATATATCCATTCCCCAAATTCACCCTCCATATGTTCTACCCCATTCAAGCCCCCCAAATCTCCAGTAATTTCTCAACCTAGAGTTGGAAATCCTTCAAGCTATTACTATACCAAGACAGGGAGGGCAGTATGGAAAGGGATACCAGTATCCTAAGCTGAAATATAAGTGTCATAAATAACATTCAGCTGAGTTTTAGCTTAGTAAAATATACTGCTACAGAGATATAAATGCAAACATTTTTGAAATGAAAAAAGCAGTACAAGAGATACTATAAAATCAAAGGTAGGAAGGAAGATTTACTTAACTCAAATGGGACCCCATGTAATACAATAAAAAAGATATTTAAAGCTCTTCTGTCTGGAGGCTTCTTACACATCATTAATTCCTCCTGCCTCTAGTCAGTTCAAATCACGCACCTCACATATCTTTGCTCACAGAAGTTTGCCTTGCATCAAATAAAATGCAAAATTACAGAACAAGAAAAATTTAAATATATTTTAAATTGTGCTCAAAGTGTAGAATGAAAAAGATACAAAGAATAAAGTAAGTTAGTGGTTCACAATTCATAACTATCTTTTCCCTTATGTTATATCTTACACATTTCCATCTTTCTAGAAATCGATGACACAGAAAAAGTTAGCCTAAGTGTTGTATATCAAATCACTTTGCATTGGTACAAGAGGACCTCAAGCTTTCAGAAATCACAAATACATTAAAAATGACTCATTTTTTATTTTAAAGTCAAAAATCATTTTGCAAAATACACAGTAGCTTTTCTTCTTTGAAGTCTTTTGACAATTTATTCAGCATATTTACATACCACTTTTCTCCTGGAACAAAGGACCGAAAGCGGCTTATATACATCAAAGGCAGAAAGTATACAAATGTTAAGATTACAAAGAATATAAACTTAAAATTCTAATAAATTGAAACATATCCTGCTCACATCCTCATTACCACAAATAGTCAAACTGGGAGAAAAAAAACACTGCATCAGGAAGAAAACTCCCAAACAAATGAAAAAAATAAAATACAAAACACAAAAGTTAGAAACAAAGTAAAACAGAAAAGGTGACAATCTGCTGTGCAAGGTAGTTAACAGTTTTTTCCTTCCAAGTCCCAGGACTTTATGTGTAATCCTAAACAAAGTTATCATCTTCCAAACTGACTTAAAAAGGGGTAACCCCTGCACAGGATTCCACAGAAACACGAAATACATCCAAACTGACTTAAAAAGGGGTAACCCCTGCACAGGATTCCACAGAAACACGAAATACATCCAAACTCTGTATCTGTATTCAGAACTCAATAATGATGGCCTGATAATAACAGCTTATCATAATAGTTGTGACATACCCAGTTCAAAATTCTCCTCGGCCACAAATTCACGTTGTACTTTTTTGTGCCAGACTAAATAAGGCCCTTTCCACACGGGTGTTGTATGGCGCCCTGGGGACGGCAAAAATGCCATCCCCAGGGAGCCATTCGCACAGGGGGCGTAGCTGCTGCACAGCCGCGCTGCCCTCGCGCCGCCCGACCGGCGGCAAGCCGGCGTTTCCAGAGTGCGCTTGGAAGCGCACTTTCCTGGAAACGCCAGCTGGGAGCCGCTGCCGTGCGAATGGCAGCGGCTTCCAGGCGCTTCCCCCCCACTCCCTCCCTTCACTTACCTTGTCCCCGGCCCTCCGGCGCGTCGCCAAGGCCTGGGGACATGCCCCCTGCTCTGCGATGCTGAAGCAGGCACGCAGGGCAGGGGAGGCGTGTCCCCAGGCCCCAGCGATTTGCTGGAGGGCCAGAGACCAGGTAAGTCCACCGGGCGACGGAGCCCAGTGGCGCCGTCTTCCTGGTTCTTTCTGGGACCATCCATGCGGATGGTCCCGGCGTCATTGGGTTGGCGTCAGTTACACCGATCCAAGCCCTTCCGCCTCCATGCGGAAGCGGCCTTTGAGATATTGGACATCAGTGATTGGATTACACATTACACATCTCCTTACATTTTTTTGCCTCTGGGGGAGAGGTTAGTTTGGGACTACAATTTATTATCCCTTCTCCTCAGCATTATTTTGTTGATTTAAATTGCCCCTCTTCCCCTAAAAACACCTTTGTTGTTTTCCCTCAATATGGAAATCCTACTCCTTCCCATGTTCTCCCAAAAACCCAATGGCAAGGGATTGCCTACCTCCTGTTCTGCTTAAACATAACCATGATATTCATTTTCTTTTATTTTCTACATGGTAAGATGCAAGGCTTTTAAATCTCAACGATACCTGTCAGCCAGGGAAAGTCTCCATTTCACTGCGTAAAAAGGAAGATGTACCAGGGCAAAATACCTTAACGTGGTAACCTGCTTAGGCAAGTTTTTTTTATTAGATGAACTGTCTTGTATTCCTCTCGGGTATTTTCAATGAACTTACCAGGGAAAATTCGATATCCAGTTCATCCAAACAACTCTTTCAACACTATTCTAACATTTTTGCTTAGAAGTATCTACTACTTCATTCAATGGGATTGAATTCCTGCTAAGTACACAGATGGTAGCCCCAGGCTAAACAGTGTTGGGAGGTTCTGTTATATACAAGTACACAGTCTGTTATACAGAGTGCTATGGTAGCACAATCATACTGCGATTATCAAAATAAAATTCTGGGAAACTGATTAGGGACATTAAACCCCTTATGTGTATAAAAATAAACAAAATACATGAACACATCTAAGCAACCATTACTTTTTAAAAAGTAAACTTAATGAATTATGTGTATAAAATAATAATAAAAATATGTAACACATCTTAGCAACCATTACTTCTTTTAAAGTAAAGTTAATAAAAGGAGGACAAGCTATTGTATATTAGCATGTAATACATCCCCTCAAGGAATATCATCAGAAAAAAAATGATTTCGTAACAGTTTGAACACAAACTCTTATCCCATCACATTAATTGGAGACTGGTTGATTTAAATAAGAAAATTATCCTTTGGGTAAAGTTCTTGAAAGCTGAGACAAAGAAGTTGAAGTATATTCCTTTGTAATAATCTAAATATGCAACTGGGGGAAGGATTCATAAGAAGGATATCAATGCAATTTATTGAATATTTTAGATGAAATGGGACAGAGAAGAATGCTATCTACTTATAAGAATTCTATCTGTATCTTAACAAGGTAGGCTCTGTGGACATGCAAAGCTTCCCATTTTCTTCTGAGATGGAAATACAGTTTACACCAATCAGAAGTCTGTTTATAACCACTGCAGTAAATTCAACATCTATATATTTTTCCCCTTCACAATTAGAACCTCTCTGCATTCATCTATCACAATTTCTTTCCTTCCATGAGCCCAGGCAGTATAGAGGGCATTCTTCACTACCTACTTTATCCTCAGAACAACCCCGTGAAATGGGTTAGGCTGAGACAGAAAGTGATTGGTCTAAATGAGGATCTGAAACCAGAGCTAGCTAGTTCAACAATTTAACAAGTACACTACCCTGCATTATGAAGAGTGGCATTCAGAAAATATGTTAACAAACTCCAAGTGTTAAAAGAATATGATAAGTTTCATATGAACTCAAATAAGACATTATTTCTAAATATCTAAATGAATATTGCCCTGTGCTTCTGGTAGTGCAGCCTTGCATTGCATATGGAAGAAAAAAGTGAGAGGAGCAGCATTTTAAAGGAAGTCAGATACACATTACAGCTTCAAGACTAGATGAGTTTAGCAAAGGGGTAGCAGAATTAGACAGTTAAAGCCCCTCAGTTAAGTATAGGGAGAGGAGGGAGAGAAGGCAGGAAGTTAAGTAGCAGAGAGAGAAAGGCCAGAGAAGGGAAAGTTGAAAGGACTGACAGAAGGGCAGGGAAAGCAAGCAGCAGTCCAGAGACAGGCTGAGGAGTCTCGGCTGTGTTGCTCCCAGAACTCTTCCAGGCTTGCAGTGATTTTTGGATGCCTTAGGCAAGCTGTGGCTGCAAAGGCTGTCCCAACTAGTCCACTTCCCGGAGAACAGGAGTGAGGCTGGGGATTCCAACACCCAGGTAGGGGAAAGAGGGTTGGCAACAGGGTCCGCATCAGGGACCCTACAAGGGGGTTGGGACAAAGACTAACAACATTTAATAAAGAAGAGTCTAGGACTTTCTCTTCTGCAATTTTGATTAGTGTTATGGTCTTGCCTTGTGTATGGTTTTTTTCATCAGAGAAAAGGAGGAGAAACTGCTGAGCCCTGCCTCTCTTTGAAGCACCATATATATTTGTTTGTTTCTTTGGTTCTAATTGTTTCCTAGGCAGGTCATATCACCTGCTTTGGCAGGTAGTCTCCTGCCAATTATCTGTACCTCCCACTACCACTCCATAGGGCAGCAGGATAAAAATGGGTGGAATGAATGGCATCTATTAATGTCAAGATGACACTTTCAGCAGTATACACAAAAGTGATGTCACTGTGGTGCAGGTTGCTCTAAGACAGTGGTGGCAAACCTATGGCCAATTGGCCATGCTGGCAGGGGCTGATGGGAATTGTAGTCCATGAACATCTGGAGTGCCATAGGTTCGCCACCACTGCTTTACCCATTTCATCCTCCTCAGATTTCTGCATGTCATTTCCATTTTTAAAATAGGAAACAAATTTTTATCTGTAATTGTTGGTCTTCTGTTTGATTTGGATGAAATTATGAAGGATAGTACCCTTCACCCATTGAAGACTCCCTATCAGATTTTCAGGCAGATACAGAAGTTTCCACAATAGTCAATTAAATACAGAATATATTTACAACTTTATTTCTCCTCCACCCACACACATACACAAACCATTGTGGATGCAATTCTCAGGGACTGTAGCCCTCACCTAGGTGCCAAATTATTTCAGGCAGAAAAGAAAAATGAATGTTTAATTGTGCTGATGTGACATGAATAAAATTTAGTTGTATTGCCATGGTGGTGTTTTGTGTCTTCATCCCAAGCAGAGGAACAAAGAATTGCCCCCCTTTCTGTACACAAATGAAGTGTTTTATTCTCATCAATACACATGTCACTTATGTGGCTTGGAGTTTAGCTGCGATGGTTTGGCTGTGAGTTGTCAGCAAGCATTCTTGGAATTCTGAAATGAATCAGCTGTTATTTCCCCCCTGATTCTTTATCTCTACAAGTCTGAATGGAGCCATTAGTCTTCAGATGAAAAGTATTGCCAAGAACAGCTCCACTGAAGCAGAGGCAAATTCAAAAAACTGCTTCAAGCAAAGAAGCCAATGGAGCAGCATTTCTAAAAGGTGCAGCCTTGTCTGAGTGAGATCTCTAAATCACAAGGAATCACTCTGCTGAACAAGCAACTGTTTTGGCATGTGTGAGACAACCCTAGGCCAGACCGATTGGTGTCAGTAAGAGATACTTAGGACTCCATCATCCTTTGGAAAACAAAGTGTGCCTTTCAACTCACCGTAGAATGACTTAAATCATCTGCTATGGACAAAATCAAGCCTCAAGGCAAGAATGGAAAGGATTTGATGGGCAGATAGAATATTCACAGCCTCACACACTTACTGATGGATAATGCAAATTTTGAATGCAAATGTAAATGCAACATAGGCAAGCTTGGAGGGGGGCAACTGGGAAATTGTACCCAAGCTTTACATATCTCCCCATCTAAGTTTTACACATTCTCAAATGTTGGAGCTGCCTAACCTTTCTTTCTTTGGCTCATTCCGCACATGCAGAATAATGCACTTTCAAACTGCTTTCAGTGCTCTTTGAAGCTGTGCGGAATGGCAAAATCCACTTGCAAACAGTTGTGAAAGTGGTTTGAAAACGCATTATTTTGCGTGTGTGGAAGCGGCCTTTGTTTCCATTAACCAATTCTCAATAGTGTTCAACCTTCCTTTTATCCTTATCAGGCTTTTTCTTTGAGATATTTTTTCTTTCTTTCGATGAATGGACAAAGTAATTTTTATGTGTATCTAGGTGGGAAGTTCCCTGAGTATGTTGAAGCCCTCTTGTTTATGGGTGGCTTAGTTTTGATATAATTACAGGTACAGTACCATGCTGGGAGTTCACAATGAATAGCAGAAGGGGGAAGCATTTTGGAAGTTTAACCTTGCCCTTCCAAATTCCCTCCAACAACATTCAGGCTCCCTTGAAAAGGCTCATTTCCCTTTTCCTGACAACCAGAGCTCTGATCATTCCAGGCTCCTTCAGTGTTCTCATCCTCCATCTAGTCAGTTTTAAAGGGTTGTTTTTCTTTTGGTTGATTTACAGTTTCATATTTTTGCATTCATGGTGTGGTGTATATATCAAACTAGTGGGGCCTGGCCACATGTTGCTGTGGCTTATTGTGGTGAAATGGGAAAGGAACAGTAGCAACAAATCAATTGCAGAGGCCAGCAGTACGTGCTCATGAAAATGCGCAGGCTGATACTGCGTGATGTCATTGATGCGTGTGACCGCATCCTCCCTCACTTCTCTTCCCTTGCATGGCACCCTTCCCCCTCCCTCCCCTTTCCCTTTGCTAGAGTGGGCGGGTCATATCCAGATACTGGGCTCCCTCCCCTCCCTTGCACGCCACCTTTCACTCTCTCCCCTCCCTAACTTCTCCTCCCTTGCATGCCTCCCCCTCCATCCCTTCCCTCTCCCACCCACTCTTCCCTTGCATGCCACCCCTCCCCCTCCCTCCCTTCCATCTCCCTCTGCTAGGGTGGGTGGGTCATATCCAGATGCTGGGCCTGCTCCCTCCCCTCCCTTGCATGCTACACCTCACTCTCTGTCCCCTCCCTCACTTTTCTTCCCTTGCATGCCTCCCCCTTTGTCCCTTCTCTCTCTGCTGAATGTGTATGAGAGTAGGTGTGTTGTGTGGTAGTAGTGGGTGAGGCACAGAGAGTGAAAGGTATCTGCGTGTGAGGGAGGGAACCCCACCTGACGTGTCATACAGTAGCGTGTGTATGTGTTTCATTTCCACTTGAGTTATTGCCTATGTACTGTTTTCACTGCTCATATCTGGCCATCTGAGTGAACATTCTAAGGGTACGAACATTCTAAGGGTGACAGTTACACACAGGCAGCTTCATGGCCTGGTGCACCAGGAAAAATATGTTTTACCTGGCCCAGGTGTGTTGTCTGACAGTGGGAGGTATGTAAGAACACAGTTGGGGGAATGAGTAAGGGTCTGTGAAATTTTCAGATCATTTGGGCCAGCAGGTGAGGGCTTATTCTCGAAGCAACAAATGCATGGTTCCATTTTTATATATATAGATGGAAAAGTCTGTTTCCTCCCTCTGATATTTGTGTGTGTTGATTTAGTCTCATGGGGTCGAGTCCCTTATTTGCTGCAATATGTGACAGAACAGAGACATATACCAATAACAAGAGTGTAAATTAAATCATGGGTAACAAGAAACGTATTCACACTCTGAACTGAGTGGCAGTGTCTCTAATAATACCAACCAAATAATTCACTAAATAAACTCAATTTTATAAGTACCAAACCTCATTGGTGATGCAACTTAGCATTATGCCTTATACAAATGACCTTATAAATTTCTACATTCCAGGTCCATATACACTTTACCACAAACAAATTTGAGAGAACAGTCAGTAATGTAACATTTAGAAAAAATCTTCAAAAGCTCGCATATAAGTCTCAGAAAGTCCTCAGTCCTTGATCAAGAGCCTCTTATAAAAGCCTAAAAACTGCACCCCCTGCAGGCCAAAAACTGAAAAAACACTAAAAATACAAAACACACACAAACAAACCTGAATTTTTGTACCCCCCACATGACCAAATGGGGAGCGCTCTTCCGTAGTTTCTTTCACGCATGCACGGGCAGCCTCCATTTCCTGTGGCTGAATCTTGACTCATTCCCCCACTCTTCTTTCACTATTTTTGTTTTACATGACTCTGAATGCAAAACATTGAGAATTGGTACCCTCATCCTCCCCAATCTGAAATCCTTGTGTGTGAAACGAGATCGCCGTCCTCTACCCCCCTCCACATAAAATGTAAATCTAAAATCCTTGTGTGTGAGAATCGCTGCCCTCCCGTTCGCTGCACCTGCACATGCTGCTTTTCTGCCCAAGGTTTCTCCCTCCTTTCTAAAAACCAAGGCTTTTCCCTAGATCTTTTTTCACTGCAAGGGTGGGAGGGCACCGTTTCTCAGCGCCTGTCCATTGGCGGGGCGAGCCAGAGCAGCGAGGTGGGAAAACTAGTCCCGTTTCTGCTACGGAGTTTTGCGTGCCAGTGGAAGCCTCTGGAGCAACAAAGGGGCATTTCAAAAGGATCTCAACCTTTGCAGTTCAGGAAATGCAGTTCAGCTCTGTGCAGAGCAAAGCCATTGCCGTGGGGCAGCTCTGGCGGAGAAACATGGTAGTCACACTGCAGCATCGGGGGCTATGCAAAACTCCCAATTGCATCGAGGCGTTCTGTGTGTCAACAAAGGGGCAATTTTGGCATGCAAAATCAGCCATGGTGGCAAAGAAAGATCTGAAGAGAAGGGTGTGCCTCCCTCCCCAGTCACATGACCTGGGTGAAGGCTGGGCTAGCTCAGACTCTGACTGAAGGAGAGGCGCACCCTTTAGTGACCTAAAGCTCTTAATCTGCTATCAAAAAGCTCTGCACCTGATCTGGCCCACATGGGACTGCACAGAGATCACGATGATGAACATACAAGATGCCCTATGTCACTGTGATGTGTTAATTAGACACTTATCTTGTATAAATGAGATCAATACTTTCTCGATTGGATTTAGAATTACAAAAAAAATAGCCAAGCACTGGAAAGAAACCTGCAATGTCAACCTTTGTCTACTACAAGAAGCTGACAAAATTTTAAAAATCTCAACAGAAGAGAAAATGCACCCAAACCTGGACACAGACCACGACACTTTAATTAAGGCTATTTTTTTACAAAGTAGCAGAACTCCAGGACGTTGAACTGAAAGCAGGAATGGTGATTTAGCAGAGCAACTGGTTAAAGTTTATTGAGAGAAACCCAGAGGTACAGTTGCACAGTCAGCATAAAACTCAGGTCTTGATCAATCCACAGCAATATCCAATCCAATCCAATCCGATCCAAAAACCTTTATTAGGCATAAACCAGAAGTACCATACATTCCAAATACAAAAACAGGATCATTGTTACATATCATGTAGAACATGGATTAAAAATGTAGCAACTGCTTCAGAAATTTCTTCATTAGGGCTGTTCAATAGCTTAGACATTTTTTGTTTGTCTGAGAGAAACATAAATTCTAGAGGTAGTAAAGCTCCCAGATCGGTTCTAATATCATTATACCTCGAACAGTAAAGCAGGATATGAGGGATTGAGTCTATATCATTGGGACAGTACCGACAGCAACGCTCACTTTGTGGGATGTTAAGGAAACCACCTTGAAGATAGACAGAGGGGAATGAGTTGCACCTTGCTCTTGTCATGACCCATCTGCACTTATAATTAACAAGCTGTTCTAAGTATACAGCAGGGCTAGATTTCGGGAGCGTGATACACAGCAATATTACCAGCAACAAATGCTTCTCCACAATTCCAGAACTTGCACAATATTTATCTATATTGTGTAGTACATCTCTGAGACAGTGAGCCAAAGTTAAGGGACATCTGGGAGGCAGGAGATCAGGGGCATGCCTACCTAAAATGGTGCCCAGAGCAAGAACCAAAATTGTGCCTCCCAGACTGCATCCCCCAACTCCACTGCCTCAGAGAAAGAGAGGTTAACTTATTAGTTGCATTGCAAAGGAACAGCATGCTGCATGTTCAGTCAACTGGGGTGCTCCCCCACTTCTGCTCTCCAGCCCAGGATGTTTCAGCCTAGTGGCTACCCCACCTCCTCACATTGCCAAAACAGAAGCCTTATTTATAGATTGGGGGGAGAGATAAATACAGTACATACCAATTCCAATTAAGGATAAACCATCCCAGCTTACAAAGCTACTGCATCTCATTTACAGCTGGCAGAAATACACACACACACAAGCCTTTATTGGCATATAAAACGAGACAAAGTTTTAAAACAAAACAAGGTTGAAATACAGTTAAAATTGCTAAAATTACTAATTTCCAGTATAAAATTTTGCAACAGTTTCACAAAAGAGCACATCAGAGCTGTTCAGGAGATTGGGTATCTTTACTTAACTACTCATGCCACTATGAGAACATTTCAAAGAAAATGGAATTCATGTATTTCATGCGTATCTTATTGTATTTAGGGCATAGAAAACAAAAGAATGAGGTCAAGTGTTTCCAACTGCTAGTCCTATCACATGAACAAACTCTTTTAGAACGTTCCATATTCTTAAATCTTCCCTCTCCAGCAGAGCTGATGGCAGCACATTACATCTTGCAGTAGCCAAGGGCTCTCCTCTCTGGGGCAGGATTTATCAGCAGACTAAGATATGTTGCCATAATTCCACGCTCGGTGATGGGATTAATAATGTGAGTCGGAGAACAGGTTGTCTTGGCAGTGTTAATGAGTCAAATTATGAAAATCAAGATCCAAAGATCCTATTCTTAACTAGTCTGAAGGCTTCCACCTCTTGTGGAGCATAAGGAGTGATTCCAAGGGAAACCAATAGCTTCAACCTTTCTAAAGATCAAAGTATACCATTCTGGAATAAAGTGGTCTGATAACAGAGAGGGAATATAGCTATTGGATCCCACTAGAAAATGTATATATGCAGCCAATATTTTATGGTCCCTTATCCATGCCAAGGTTTCTAGAGTTGTTTGGCCCATCTCAATGCAATAACGCAGCATATAAGGCACACATCTAGGGTAGCCCCCATTAGTTTCCAAGGAATTTGGAATGTAATAAATTAAATGATTTATTTATTAGTCAAATCCAAATGGGGAACAGTACAGTAGCAAGGAGCCAATCCTAGCCTCAAAAAACCTTCAAAGCCGCAGGAATGTATTGATTGCCTTTACTATAAAAAAAGCGATATATATTGCTGTCATGTTGGTATGTGTCGAGTGTAGTTACTGCTAGTCGCCAGCGAGGACCATGACAAAATTATACCTATAGTAAAATGCCAAGGTATCGGAAATAATATTTGACTCTGCTCCAATTTTGTGGCCCTTACATTCGCCAGGACATGGGCTTCCAACTCTTAGCAAAAATGAGGAACTCTTTAGTTTTAGCATTAAAGTTAATTTCCAGTCTGCATTCTCTTCGCAATAATTAGCAAAACTGTAGCATTAGAAACGTTTAGGCCATACACATGGACAAGGACAATAACACTGCACATCATCTGCATACAACTTTAAAGTGAACATGGGTAAGAGGTAATTTAGGACTATGCCCATTCACAGACAATTCAAAGCATGAGGTAAATCATTGAGGAATAAATTGATGGATAAAAGTAGTGAGCCAGTATGCAACCTTGTTTAACATGCCACTTAATGAGGAGAGTAAATTTCTAATTCTTGCTGGTTAACTGACCTTCCTCCAGAGCATCTAACTTGACAAACAGTGTTGGTATACAACTGTTTGATCAGGGAATAGAAGTCTAGGGGTCAACATTCAATGACTTCATCTTGTCCCAGCACAGGAGCATTTCTTGTCACGAGTACTCAAAAGGCTCCTTTTAGGTCAATAAAAGCAAGCAAATAATTCTAGAAGCCTTTGTAGTAGCATACTTATTTACCAAAGATGGGAGAGCAATGTACTTGAAACTGAAAGTGATCCAAGGTTGACTTATTTCTACAAAATCCCTGCTTGCTCAGGTCCAATGATTTTTTAGCTTTCGATCCAGCCAAGTTTGCAATCTAATCAATAATAATTTTGAATAGAGCTTTCCACCATTACCTACATAGTAGACTAATTGGCACGGTAATTGGAAGGACTCAGTAGGGTCTCCCTTTTTGTAGATTGGTACTAATATCGCTAAGGACGCCAGCTGTTTGGGGATAACACCTGTAAAGTTATTAATGATGGTAAACACTGCCGCCAGGAGAGGGGTCCACCGACTCCAGATCTGGATTTCGCTAAAATCTCCTCGATAATTGAATCTGGGACTCACAGCCGCTTTTCCCATTCTTTAGACCGCTTTTATCCAGATCCAGCAATTTCCTGTACTGAGACAGGGGCCAGTGACAGGCAATTCAAGAGGGTCTACCACTGGGCACTGGGTTTCCAAACTCATCATCAGTACATAAAAGGTTAGAAAAGTAGCTATGCCAATTTAAAGTGGGGAAATTGATGATGGATGATGTCAGGCCCACATTACACGGTCCATTAATTAGATACCAGAACTGCTTGGAATTATTATGTTGCGGTTCGCGATGTAAAAGTTCGCTCCATTTAAGTTCCGCCTAGATATTGCTGCTTCTGTTGTATGCAATGTTGGAGACAGCTTTAGGTTCTGAAGACTCAGCAAAGATCCGTGGTTCAGGAATTAGATCTTCTGAATCTCCTATATAGGGACCTTATTTGTTGGTTAATTTTAATACATTCCTTTGTCAAACCAGGATTTTTTTGAACTTCTTGTATTTCCTCTCTTGGGATGGTCTTTGCTTTATCAAAGAATTTGTCAATTGGGTAATTAAAGTTGTCAAACAGCTCTATACCTAATCCTGGATCTGTTTGTTTTAATTATACTCGATTTTAAATGGGAAATAAAAGAGCAAATTTTATAAAAGCTTTAAAAGTGGCCTCAGTTTGTGATGATGATGACCACTTCAAACGAAATGTAGATCATTGTTGTTGATGGATTCAGGATTTGTGGTAGACTCAACAGAAAGAGAAAACACTCAAAGGAGATGGTCACTCAAGGCGCAATCATCAACAACAAACTGGGAGAATTGAACCTAAAGAAGTTGAGGGGAAACAAAAGGACATAATCTATCACACGCACTACAACCCATTGGCTACGACATAAAAGTGCCATCTGCATGTAGAGAACTTTTCTCAAACCATTCAACCAAAGTTTGTTGAAACGCATAGCAAATTTACAAATTAGTGGAGACCTGCAAAATTACTGTTGATTTGATCTTTTGATTGCCTGAACTGCAGGAGTAAATAAAAAGAATTGCATGGCTACTTCGGAGTCTACAGGTCACACTGTCCAATAAAGCAGTACACACAGTTGCCCACTCTAGCATTACAAAATCACCAGCCAAAATTGATTTCAATATAGAGGAAAGTTGTTTTCCAGATCTTCAACGTAAGTAATAGAAATTTTCCCAAGTTCTCAACAGCATACCATGAGTTAAAGCCTGTGGGGATATAAACATTTACTATGATCCCAGAAGAAGACTTTCCTCTCAGGGTGAAATTTTGGATGGCTTGTGCTACAGGGGGACAGCTTGGTAAAACTGTGAAGTTGATATATTTGGAAACTAGAATAGTTAAACCCCCAGAAGGGCGTCCATATTTTTTTACTCTAGAAGCGCTAAGGCAGTGTGAGCGATAACCATTAAGCATTATATCAGTAGATGCCCAAGTTTCTTGAAGTAGGATCAAAGCAAATTTTCTCAAATAGGAAATAAAACCAGGATTGATACTCCTCCTGCTCCAACCAGCAACATTCCAGGAGAGGAATTCAATACTTGGGGAATTTCTCAGTCAATTACCATCACCTAGGGACACAATATCAGTTACATTTTGTTGAATACAACCATTTTTTAAATTAACCAAATTAGCTGACCTCCTCACATTGCTTCTTGTGCAACTGCCACCTGGGCTTGCAAAGCAGCACAGTACACTGAGCAGTGGGCAGGTGGCCAGTGGTGGAAGCACTGCAGGTGGGCAAGCATCAGGCAGGTGGTGCCAAGAGGGAACCAGCAGCATGAGAGATGGGTTTATTTCCATCCCCATCCCTCACCTAGCTGTTAAATCCTCCATTTGCCTGCCCAACATGAGGGCCTTCCTGGTCTTTGGGGGTAAGAATAAGGGAGGGGGCAGGGCAGGTGGCCAAAATATACCCCATGTGGCCCATGTGAATGGCACCTGGGTCAAATGCATCCCCCAAGATACGCCATTGCTGGTGTGAGGTATTGCATGTCTTTTTCATAATCAAATATCATTTGGGAGAGGCTTACAGCATTCCAGGATCTGATGATTCAGGTAGACATTAAACCTACACCAATCCGAAAGTTAGGAGCTCCAGAAATATGCTTGGCGAGGGTATTTCAAGAAAAAATCGGAGCAAGTTCCAGAGGTAGAATATGTAGAGTGATACTGGAGGTATGCTAGTAAGGAGTCCTGAATGAGGGATGATTTCCAAGGATACCTGGAACTAGACTAGGGGTAAGGAACCTTTAACACTCAAAGAGCCATTTGGACCCGTTTTCCACAGGAAAAGAAAACACTTGGAGCCGCAAATAATTTTTGACATTCAAAATAAAGATAACACTGTATATATTGGGTTTTTTAACCTTTTACTCCACTCATTCTGAGAAGCGCATGGATGCACCTGCCCTGCTGCCTGCAGGGTGGGCAAGGATGGGGCCAGTGGCTCAGCCTTGACAGCCGCCGGGAAAGCGCCCACCCCACTCAAACAAGGCAGGAGAGGAGAAACCCGCGGTGCTGCCCAACCAGCTGTGGGCAATTGGTGTGCCCGCCCTGCTGCCTGCAGGGCGGACAAGGATGAAGCCGGCGGCTCGGCTCATGGAGCCGCAGTGCAAGGGCAGAAGAGCCGCATGTGGCTCTCGAGCCACATGTTCCCTACCCCTGAACTAGACAGTGTCAGGTCACCATTGCAATAGTATCCTTTTTTGCAGGTTTTGCAGTCTCTGGAAGTCCTTTCTGTTAGACTAGATTGAAGCTGAAAAAATCAAGGCATGATACTTTGATTGAACTGAATCATTCTAGAATAATTCATACAGGTCTTCCCTTGCCTGATTGATTCATCTCTTTGGTTTATCCTTTCTATTGCTGAGTTAGCTGGCTATTATATACCATGAGTAAAATTCAGTCATGAAAATTAGGTTTACTTTTCACAGGGTTTTAACTGTTCCTCTAGACTACCAATCTCACCTTCAAAAAGGAGACCCTTATCAGAGCTTCCCCTGTTGAGCTTAGAGTACAGGATAAACAAAGCAGAGCAGAACCATCTACACAGGGTCTAGGCAGTTCAGGTCTTTCACAAACCAGCACCTTGATTTGAATCTGGAAGCTAACCGACAGGTAGCCAGATGAGCAAAGGGAGATGCAATCTACTCTTGATAAGCTAGTTTGAAAGTGATCCATAGATTTCTGCACCAACAGCCATCAAAGAGAGCTCCATCTAGAATTCATGTAGGAACTAATTTGTCATGCCCCCCCCCCCCCAAAGATACTATTATTTTCCTATTACGCATCAATTGCTTCTGGTGCCTAGCTTAAGGTTAGATAGGCTAGGACTGGCTTAGCTATTTATACTAGACTGTGTCTAGTGGGGATAAATTTAGTCAGGCTTTTAGATAGAGGGGAGGCTGGTAGAGTCATGGGGGCACCAATCCTGGGGCTGGGGATCCCTGTGTTGATGGGACGGGATAGATACTGCGGTAGGCGGCGGCCTTATGATAGAAGACACACGAGATATAATTATGCTCGTTTGCCTTCTGACCTCCGACCTATCCCGAGGAACGATGGTGGCCGGGATCAGGGACACTCTGCTTCGTCTTTGGTGTTACTTAATGCCAGGTCCATCAATAATAAGACCATGGTGCTCCGAGATTTTCTTGGAGCCCAGCAGGTCGACCTGGCATGCATCACTGAAACCTGGGTGCATGAAGGTGAGACCGTCGCCTTGAGCGAAGTTGTGCCCCCGGGTTTCACGTGTCTCCACTGATCACGAACACAGGGCCGGGGTGGCGGGGTGGCGTTGTTCATCCGTGATTCTATTCCCTTTAGGGCCGTCCCTGTCCCGGAGATCACCGGCATAGAATGTGTCGGCCTAGAGTGGTTAACCCCGGAGAAGTTGGCTGTCCTCCTGGTGTACCAGTCGCCTAGCGCACCAGGAGGCAGCCTGCCGCGGCTGCTGGAGGTGGTGTCGGACTGGGCATTGCTGTTCCCCAGACTTATCGTCTTGGGTGACTTCAACGTCCACGCCGATGTCGCCTCATGTACGGTGGCCACAGACCTGGTGTCATCCATGGCGACGCTAGGCCTCTCCTTAATAAATTCAGGCCCCACTCACGAGGCCGGGCACACGCTGGATTTGGTCTTCGGGTCGGGGATACATCTGGTCGTATCCTCTGTTGACAGAGTGCCATGGTCCGGCCACTATGCCCTGAAGGTCCGGGTGGACTTGCCGCACCAACCCCGTCTAGGCGACGGGCTTATTTATGCCCGCCCGCGGAGACTCATGGATCCACTTGGTTTCCTGAATGCTCTACGGGACCCTGAACCGGCCGGCACACTCAATGAGCAGGTGGAGGATTGGAACTCCCGTCTCTCCGATGCCATCAAAGTTGTGGCTCCCCGGCATCCTCTACGCCCCCGTTCCCAACGCGCTCCTTGGTATACTGAGGAACTGCGTCGTATGAAACGGGGGCTTAGACATCTAGAGCGAGTATGGAGGAAATCTTGCGACGAAGCCGCGCGAACATCTTATAGGACGCTTATGAAAGCCTATGAGATGGCGACGAAGGAGGCGAAGAGAGCCTTCTTCTCCTCCTCCCTCGCGTCCGCTAGCTCTCGCCCAGCACAATTATTCCGTATAATTCGGTCATTGACCTCCTTATCGGAGAGATCTTCAAATCCTCAATTGAGTATCAGCTGTGAGGCTTTTATGGGCTTTTTTGCGGATAAGATCGCGTCGCTCCGCCACGACCTTCCATCCACGTTAGCTACAATTAGTGAACTGGAGACTCCCTTGCCGTCTTCAGGCCCTTGTTTGGCCCAGTTTTCCCTGCTCTCTGAAGCCGCTGTCGACAGAGCCTTAGCTGCTGTTAGACCTACTACCTGTCCTCTGGATCCGTTGTCCCGCGTCCTGGTTTAGCCAAAAGCCTTGCCGGGAATGGAGCTAATGCATTATCTATTGAGTATAATCAATGGCTCCCTTGAGCAAGGAGTCTTCCTTAATGGGCTGAAGGAGGCAGTGGTCCACCCACTCTTAAAAAGACCATCGTTAGATCCGAGTGATCTGGCCAATTACCGCCCCGTCTTGAATCTTTCGTTTCTGGGGAAGGTAATTGAGAGAGTGGTGCTGGAGCAGCTTCAAGGCTTTCTGGATGATGCATCGGCTTTCGACCCCTTCCAGTCCGGCTTCCGTGCTGGGCATGGGATGGAGACTGCTCTCGTCGCCATCACAGATACGCTCCGTATTCAGCTTGACCGAGGCGGATCGGCGCTGCTGGTGTTGTTAGATCTCACCGCAGCATTTGATGTGGTCGACCATGACCTTTTGACCCACTGCCTGGCCGCCTCCGGAGTGCAGGGCACTGTCCTTCAATGGATAGCCTCGTTTCTCTGGGGCCGGAATCAGCAAGTGAGGTGCGGGGATCAGGCCTCCTGGAAGTGCCTGCTTCAATTTGGCGTACCCCAGGGGGTGCTACTATCCCCGTTGTTATTTAACATCTACATGCGACCCCTTGCTCAGCTGGTACGGAGTTTTGGGCTGGTTTGTCATCAGTACGCTGATGACACACAGCTCATTCTGTTGATGGAGGGGGGAGCAACCGCCGCCCCTGCAGCTCTACAGCACTGTTTGGAGGCGGTCGCTGGTTGGTTGCGACAGAGCAGGTTAAAACTGAATCCACCGAAGACGGAGATCCTCTGGCTGGGCCGCGAGGGGGGGTGGGACTTTCCAGGCGCCGGTGTGGGAGGGGGTCACATTGGCGCCGACCCCCTCCGTTCACAGCCTGGGGGTCCACCTGGATTTGTCTCTCTCAATGGAGACCCAGGTGGCCCATACAACCCGGGCTGCTTTTTTCCATCTTCGCCAGGCCCGGCGGCTGGCTCCCTTCCTCTCCTGGGCGGACCTAGCCACTGTGATCCATTAAACGGTCATCTCCAAACTAGACTATTGTAACTCGCTCTACGTGGGCCTTCCCTTGCATCTGATCCAGAGATTAAAATTGGTCCAGCATGCGGTGGCGCGCTTGTTAACAGGCAGCGCCACCTGGGAACATATTCAACCTATATTGCGTCAGCTGCACTGGCTTCCAGTAGAGTTCCGGATCACCTTCAAGGTGTTGGTGTTAACCTTTAAGGCCTTACGCGGCCTGGGACCGTCGTATCTTCCCATACCGCATCACCCCATACGTCCCTACACGGCCTCTCCAGTTGGGGGAGGCCAATCTACTAGTGGTCCCTGGCCCTTCAGCAATGCGGCTGGCCTCCACACGGGCCAGGGCCTTTACAGCCCTGGCCCCGGCCTGGTGGAATGCTCTACCACCAGCTGTCCGGGTCTTGCGGGACCTTGCGGAGTTCCACAGGGCCTGTAAGACGGAGCTGTTCTGCCGGGCCTTTGGAGAAACTGGCGGCTAATGGTGCCCCCCTCCTTCCTGTGGCCCTGACATCTAGGCCACATACCATCGAATGAGACTCGCCATGCCTCCCTTCTCAGGGGAGAGGGAATTTTAAATGCGGAACACTGGGCGCCAATTATTTATTAATTATATCTCTACTTATTGAGACTGTGCAAACCAAATTTCTGGTTTTATCGCTGCTTTTAAATGTTTGATTTGTTTTATACTGTCTTTTTATATGCTGTACACCGCCCAGAGCCCTTCGGGGATGCGGCGGTATAAAAGCCTAAATAAATAAATAAATAAATAAATAAATAAATAAATAAATAAATAAATAAATAAATAAATAAATAAATAAATAAATAAATAAATAAATAAATAAATAAATAATCAGTATAGTTATAATGATTGAGTTCCTTGTGTTATGGAATATTTTCTGCCCCAAAATACTCACAAACAAGGCGGTCAGCAGTAAGCAGTTTATTGTAGGCACGAATGCAAAATGTGGAGAGAGGGCACCTTGGTGAGTGCTGCTCTCTAAAGTCTGTGGCACAGCACAGCTCAATATTAAGACTACTACTCTGTCCCCAAGGCCCCCTCCTTTGGTCACGGGGCTCACAATCTACCAATCTGCTTCTAACACATCTTGAACACATTGGGGACTTTCCACTTGCAAGGTTTTAGCTTAAGCAAGCAAAGCATAATTTCAATAGGAAATTGGTTAATTCTATATGTGGCACAAGCATGGGGCAACATCCCATTTTTCTAACTACCATAGGCTTAGTTCCCTGTTCTTTTCTCCTCTTAGTTCCTCTTTTCCCTCTGCCTCATTTCCGTTGTTCTAAACTATCTTGACCGAAGCACACAGCTAGTATTTTTCCATATCATTTCATATCAATTTCTCCCATATCAATATCTCCCATATCAATCCACCCTTTTCTATTTCACCAATACTGTGTGAGGTCACACTGCTGTGCTGTCGTGTTCCTCAATGGTAGACATGGTCTCATACAAGGAAACTCCTTCCAGGTCTAAGGTGGCATATAGCCCTTCTACGTTCTCTTCTCTGGTTACTTGAAGTCTGGTTTTAAAGGAGGGAATTTTAGTCAGACCATGTCCCTTTAAGAAATGTCCCTAGAGGCAGTCTTCCTTTAGTTACCCAGAAATGCCCTTTTTAGTTCAATCAGTCTAAGGTGCCTAGGGAGTTGGAAGGCTAAGGTGCCTAGGGAGTTGGAAGGCTGCAATAACTGTTACATCTATGGTGCATAGACTAAAGTGTATACAGTCTAGAGAACATAAAGTTGAGGTGTCAACAAAAAGTAGAATCCAGATAAAAGACTGAAAGAACCAGGAGGAAGCAAGTGGACTTTCTTGAAAGGAGCCAAGAAAGAATAAAAGTCTACAGCTTCAAGTTTGTTCACCAGTCAAGCAAGTACCTTATCTTAGTCAGACCCTGGGAGGAGTTAGGGTCTCAATTCTTATAAACAATAAACCTTTTATTTGAACTGTTACACCTTGCTTGTGTGTCTCCCACTCTGTTCCAGCCAAGAACAGGGCACCTTTATATTGTTTTACTTGGGGAACAGAACATAACTGAAATATGGATGGCAGAAGTAGATAAAAGAGGATGGCAGAAGCAGATAAAAGAGGAATGGTCAAGTAACTTAAAGCAGAAGTTGCTAAAATTCAGAGCTGTTAGTCACAAAGCAAGATGGAGTACAGGATCATATAAAGGCTGTCACGCTGATCTTTCAAAATCCTGTCTAGAACAAGTGAACTCACTTCTCCAACTCTAACATCTTCCCACTCATCTATTTTGGATTTAGCTTCAGTTTATTTACCCTCATCGATCTGATAATCAAGTGCAGGAACTAGCACAAAAATCTTATAGCTGACAACTACAGTTGGATCTGATGAAAAATGGAAGAAAATGCAAAGCAATATGCAAATATTTTTGCAAGGAATAATGAAAAATCACTGGTTAGATTTTTCCCCCCAGCACTACCAAAAATGTTCAAAAGCAAAGCAGTTGTTTTGTCTCAGTATTGTGTTCAGTTAAGCAGTCAATGACATTTTAAAATGTTACTGGGAAGAACTTTAAAAGAAACACTTTGCTTAAATATTTTTCCTGGTATAATTGGTATTCTGAGTTACAAAAATAGATATAAAATATTCTGAATGTAACTCAGCAGATGCTTTTGGTATACTAAAGCTGGAAGGTTAAGGTATTCGGTGGCCAAAAAGTGAACAATTTACATGATTAAGGCTGGTATTTCATTCGAAGATTGAAGCTGAATTTTAATCTTATTTGCATTTTCCTGACATGAATGATTATCTAAGAAACTAAATTTTATTTTAAGAAAATCTATTACATTTTTATGTTTATGACTACAAATCATATTATATTACCTATGTGTTTCGCCCATTATTTAGAACAAATGGCAGATCATCTATTTTAAGTCTCTGGGCTGCCATATTAAAATTAGTGTGTTATAAATTATTTGAAATTGAGGAACATTTGTCTTCCCATCTTGACTGTGAAGTGGTTTATTTATTATTTTTATTTTATACCTCCTTTTTGACTGCTCTGTTTTCACTGAACTTTCACAAGCTATTTACCCAACCAACTATGGCTCAAAAGGTCTGCTTCCTTTATTAAATTAGTTCCCTTTGTGTATTTTGTCAACTAGCCTTCTAAAAGAAGATGGAAGATGGAGTTGTGTGAGTTGGACTAAGGCCCCAAAGAAAAGATGAATGCACTGTTGCTTGTTCAACATAGCTATTATTAATGGGTATCAAGATGATGCACACTAATTGAACAAAACCTTTACTAATTGGACTTGTTACTAGAAAGTTACATAATTTAACTCCTAAACTGATACAAGATACTGCTGTTCCTACAGTACTTTTCTACAAAGCTTAGAATCAGGTGCCATCCCTTGACCCAGTCATCATTCATGATCATGAAATTTGTGAATCATTTACATTTCTTCTTATGACCTCTATGACTCTTTCAGTCTACAAAGTCATGTAAAGTCTTCACATAAACTTGTGGAAAAGATAGCTGGTATTCTCTATGAGGAAATGAAACTTACAAAGCAAACCTTGCTTAAGATTTCATAGAATGGCCCCAAAACATAGGTGGAGCTTGAATCTATACCCATTCACCATTTAAGACATAAACAGATTCCACAAGGGCCAAAAAGAGCAGTGTGAAAATGGTGTGAAAATGATGTAAACCCTTTTACACCATTTTAAATCATTTTACACCATTTTCACACCATTTTCACACTGCTCTTTTTGGCCCATGTGGAATCTGCTGTAGTCAAAGTTGATGTTGGCAGTTGTGTTTCCATTTAGATAACAAGTACCGTATAAACTCGTGTATAAGCTGACTCGTGCATAAGCCGAGGCACCAAATTTTACTACCAAAACCTGGGAAAACGCATTGACTCACGTATAAGCCAAAGGTGGGAAGCCGGGAGGCAGAGGGAGCTCCTTATTTGGGCAGTGACTCCCCCTGATGTCATTGCCCAAATAAGGAGCTCCCTCCACCTCCGGCTGGGTTTGAGGAAGCCCAGGCAACCAGGAGGTGGAGGGAGCTCCTTATTTGGGCAATGCTGGTCTCTGGCCCTCAACGGAAATGCAGCTGGGGCCCTGGGGACAGCGCCTCCCCTGCCCTGCGTGCCTGCTTCAGCATGCGCCCAGAGCAGGGGCATGTCCCCAGGCAGCAGCGTGCCTTCGGAGGGCGAGGTGATGGGACCAAGTGAAGTGAAGGGAGGAAGTGGGGCAGCCTGGGAAGCGCTGCGTGCATGCGGCAGCGGCTCCCCAGCTGGCGTTTCCAGGAAGATGTCTTTCAAAGCGCGCTCCTGGAAACGCCGGCTTGCCAGTCGAGGCGGTAGCGAAGAACAGCAGCCCGGCAGCATTACGCCTTCACGCCCTGTCTATGCGAATAGTCCCTGGGGATGGCATTTTGCCGTCCCCAGGCATGCATACAACTTCCGATGTGGAAGGGCCTTATTTGGTCTGGCTAAAAAAGTACAAAAGCGTGAATTTGTGGCGAGGAAGGTACGAACTGAGTGCCATGTCACAACTATTATGATAAGCTGTTGTTATTATCAGGCCATCATTATTGAGTTCTGAATACTAGATACAGAGTTTGGATGTATTTAGGTGTTTCCTGTGGAATCACACCAGTACGGGGGGTTACCTTTTAGAAGTCCGGATTTGGATGTATTCTACCGTGTTTCTAGTGGAATCACCAGTACGCAGGGAGTTACCCCTTTTAAGTCGAGTTTGAAGATGATAACTTTGTTTAGGATTACACATAAAGTCCTGGGACTTGGAAGGAAAAAACTGTTAACTACCTTGCACAGCAGATTGTCACCTTTTCTGTTTTACTTTGTTTCTAACTTTTGTGTTTTGTATTTTATTTTTTTCATTTGTTTGGGAGTTTTCTTCCTGATGCAGTGTTTTTTTTCTCCCAGTTTGACTATTTGTGAGAGTAATGAGGATGTGAGGCAGGATATGTTTCAATTTATTAGAATTTTAAAGTTTATGATAACGTAATCTTAACATTTGTATACTTTCCTGCCTTTGATGTATATAAGCATTTCGGTCCTTTGTTCCAGGAGAAAAAGTGGTGTGTAAATATGCTGAATAAATTGTGAAAAGACTTCAAAGAAGAAAAGCTACTGTGTGTGCAAAATGATTTTTTTGCAGCTTTCAAAATAAAAAAATGAGTCATTTTTAATGTATTTGTGATTTCTGAAGCTTGAGAAGTCCTCTTGTACCAATGCAAAAGTGATTTGATATACAACACTTAGGCTAACTTTTTCTGTGTCATCGATTTCTAGAAAGATGGAAATGTGTAAGATATAACATAAGGGAAAAGATAGTTATGAATTGTGAACCACTAACTTACTTTATTCTTTGTATCTTTTTCATTCTACACTTTGAGCACAATTTAAAATATATTTAAATTTTTCTTGTTCTGTAATTTTGCATTTTATTTGATGCAAGGCAAACTTCTGTGAGCAAAGATATGTGAGGTGCGTGATTTGAACTGACTAGAGGCAGGAGGAATTAATGATGTGTAACATGAAGCCTCAGACAGAAAGGAGCTTTAAATATCTTTGTTATTGTATTACATGGGGTCCCATTTGAGTTAAAAGTAAATCTTCAACTTCCTACCTTTGATTTTATAGGTATCTTGTACTGCTTTTTTTCATTTCAAAAATGTTTTGCATTTATATCTCTGTAGCAGTATGAATTTTACTAAGCTAAAAAACTCAGCTGAGATGTTATTTATGACATATATTTCCAGCTTAGGATACTGAGTATCCTTTCCATACTACCCTCCCTGTCTTAGTACATAGTAATAGCTTGAAGAGATTTCCAACTCCTAGGTTGAGAAATTACTGCTGGAAATTTGGGAGACTTGAATAGGGTAGAACATATGGAGGGTGAATTTGGGGAATGGATATATAATATCATAGCGTGGTGGCCAAGTTTGCAGATGATACCAAATTATGTAGGGTGGTGAGAACCACAAAAGAGGATTACCAAAAGAGGCTCCAAAGCGGACCTTGATAAATTAGGTGAGTGAAGCTAAGAAATGGCAAAATACAGTTCAATGTAGCAAAATGCAAAGTGATGCACATAGGGGCAAAATCCAAACTTCACATACTGCAGCTACAAGGGTCAGTGCTATCAGTCTGAGACCAGAGGAAGGGATTTTAGTCTTAGTTGATAGTTCCATGGGAATGTCAACTCAATGCATGGCAGCTGTGAAAAAGGCAAACTCTATGCTGGGGATAATTAGGAAAGGAGTTGATAATAAAACTGCAAGGATTGTCATGCCCTTATATAAAGCTGTGGTGCGACCCAACTTGGAGTACTGTGTTCAGTTCTGGTCACCACATCTCAAAAAGGATATCAAAGAGATAGAAAAAGTGCAGAGAAGGGCAACGAGGATGATTGAGGGATTGGAGCACCTTCCTTATGAGGAGAGGCTGCAGCATTTGGGACTCTTTAGTTTGGAGAGGAGACGTCTGAGGGGGGATATGATTGAAGTCTATAAAATTATGTATGGGGTAGAAAATGTTGACAGAGAGAAATTTTTCTCTCTTTCTCACAATACTAAAACCGGGGGCATCCATTGAAAATGCTGGGGGGAAGAATTAGGACTAATAAAAGGAAACATTCCTTCACACAACGCATGATTGGTGTTTGGAATATGCTGCCACAGGAGGTGGTGATGGCCACTAACCTGGATAGCTTTAAAAGGGACTTGGACAGATTTATGAAGGAGAAGTCGATCTATGGCTACCAATCTTGATCCTCCTTGATCTGAGGTTGCAAATGCCTTAGCAGACCAGGTGTTCAGGAGCAGCAGGAGCAGCAGGCCATTGCTTTCACATCCTGTATGTGAGCTCCAAAAGGCACCTGGTGGGCCACTGCGAGTAGCAGAGTGCTGGACTAGATGGACTCTGGTCTGATCCAGCAGGCTAGTTCTTATGTTCTTATAGTGTCCACCCTCGATCCATCATAGAGTCTAGCAGGGTATAATATCATAGAGTCCACCCTTGAAATGAATTATTTTCTCCAAAGGAACTGATGTTGGTTATCTGGAGAGCAGTTGCAATTCCAGAGGATATCCAGACCTCTCCTGGAGGTTGGCAACACTAATATCTGGCAGACTAGGTGGCTGGTTGGAATGTTTTGACCCTGCATGTTTTTATGATTTATTTTTGATGTTTTTGCTTCACTTTTATCCCCAATGCATGCACAGGAACTTGATTAAAATAGGAGGTTCAAACTCACATCTGAAGAGTGACATATATTCTTTAGAGTATCCAGAAGATTCAAATCAGTCTCACACATATCATGTGGTAGTAATCAAGAGTGAAGGGTAGTAACACATATTTGACTGTGGGAGGATTATTGGCACAGGTACTAAACAAAGCTACTGAGCAAGTAATTTATTTTTTTTAGGAAATGGTAGATTGTGATCTTACATGTGAGTGTACTGCATATGATCATTCAGCCACAGGAGAAGCAAGCACTTTACACAATTGTCTAAATTGTCCCTTATTGACAATTAGCAACTATGCTGCCAAATGTTAGTAATCATAGGAAAATGTCAGCCATTTAATTCTAACAAGCATGTCACTGTTGTTATGAAAATTTTAATAAGCTGTTTTAATTTATGGACCAGTAATTTATGTTTTTACTTCAGCTTAATTGCCAAATGCTTGCTAGCAGTATATATTTGCAATATTCAAATATCTAAAGCAAGTAAAGTGCCAGATTCATTATTCAAAAACTCCTGGTAACCTTTCAGATAATTAGCAGACATTCTGAATTTTGAGGGTGCTATTGAAAAAAATCAGTTGTATTAATTAAAAATGGACATCAATTTTTTTAAATGAAAGTACAATTAAGTAACTCATCCAAAACTAATGAAAGAAATAGTTAAAATGTATTTGATGGAACAATGTGGAAAACTAGTAAAGGTTGCTACAGGAGTAAATTAATACAAAGGTTGATAAAAAAATTCATTTTGCTAAAAGTTACTTGCTAGTTCAATTGCTATGAGTATACAAATTTACTAGACCTTTAACTGAGCAGAGCAGTATAATCTGTTTCTCAACTGTACATCAGATTGGAATTTTGTAGGAAAAGTTTGTCAGTCATAAAGCTTTGACATTAGCTTAGATATGCTTGGAACAGCCAATTCTCACCACTTTAGCAGACGTAAAACAACCAATACTCATAAATCCACCACTCTCAGAAGGTGCTCCTAAATCCACCACCTTCAGGTTTTTTTCAGGAAAAATACGTTTAGAGTTTCTTTTTCTTCATGTAGAAAACATGACTGGACATCTCATTAGAATAAGTTTGGTTCTTGCTCTGGCCCTTTCCGCACGGGCCATAAACGGCGCCCTGGGGACAGCAAAAATGCCGTCCCCAGGGAGCCGTTCGCACAGGTGGCGCTGCCAAAACGCAGCAGTGCCAACCTGGCTCCCCTCCCCCTCCCCCAGGGTGGCGTCAGGCCGCCTCCAAAAACCTCCCTCCTGGAGGGAGGTTTTTGGAACAACAGCACATTCCCGGCGGCGCAGTGTGAACGGCACCGCCAGGAATGTGCTGTTGTCCCCGTCCTTCTCCCACTCACCTCGTCACCTCCGTCGCCCTGCTGGCCTCCGTAGACCCTCCCTCACTGTCTTCCGACCCCTGGAGGTCGGAGAGCAGTGTTGGCGGGTCTACGGAGGAACCAACTGAAAATGACCTAAGGAAAACAATGAGGTGAGTGGAAGAGGGACGGGGAAGAGGTGGCTCCGTGCGGAGCTGCCTCTCTTGCGCCAGCCTCTTTGGGGGCCGCTCGCACGCTCTCATGTGAACGGCCCCCGCTTCCCCACCGACAGAATTCCTGCCGGTGCGGAAGCGCCCTTTCCGCAGTGCGGAAAGGGCCTCTGGGAAGAAAGAAGGAGTGGATCATTGCCAGACTGTTAAGCAGATGGAAAAAGTGGTATAAATGAATAGAGCAGTCAATATGCGCAGTGACTGCCATTTTTTTCCAAAATAAAAAGTTTCTGTACAGGTCATGAAATCATCTGTTATATAGACTCAGCTGTTGTAGTTTTCATATAGAATTTGCCTGTATGTTATTGGCAGGTAGGAATAGCAGTAGGCCATATTTAGATTTCTCCTGAGATGTGGTCCCATGGAGGAAAAGATTCGTGGGCAACAAATTGTGAAAGAAGAATTAAAACGAAATACCTTTTTTTCTTCAGAACCTTTATTACACTTCATTTAAGCTTGCCTTTTTTTGATTGATTTTTTGCAGTGTGCTTAGTTCCTGATACAATGTGTGACAAGTATAGTTGACAATCTGTAGCTTCTTAAATGATTTACCACTGGAGGATATCCCACTGAGACAAAAAGGCCAGGACCTCCATTTGGCATGGGTTGAAAAGTCATTTTTACACTTTACCTGGAGCTAAACTCCCACAGATGATACTGTAAGAGAATCTCTCTATGAGAGAGAGAACAAGAGCCAACAGTTTGACTCTGCTTAACAGAAACTTCCCTAACCAATGACCTACATATGATGCAAAATATTCTTCAAACATTATTGGAAAGTCTTAAGTACATACATGCATGCAACTTAAGAAAGTAAAAACCATGTCATTTGGTAAAAGACCTGGGAAGTTCTTAGGACTCTTATCCGTTTCTGGTCTCAGTGGGAGGTCAGGCCCCTCCCCTCCCCTCCTGTTCCGGGTTCTGTTATTTGGGGGAAAAAATACTCTGCTGCCTTCTGCTTGGCCATCTTGAGAAAGGGCCAAAAAAGTCTTTAATACTGGTGCTGCTGTGTTTCCCTGTGCTAATTCTTGTTGGGGCTTTGCAAGTGTCTGTCACAACTCAGTTATAAAAAGGGTAACTGTTTGTATGTAAACAAGTTGCTGAAGTCACTGTCTATGACCTGATCTATTGATTAGCTGTTGGTCAGTGAGATAGCCATTGCTTACATGTTAGTGAGCATGTTATAAAGTTAATTTTGTTTCTTTGTTTCCATGCCACCGCCACCACCACCACCACCACAAGCACAAGGCAGCAGATAGGTGCCAAGATGTAAGCCATTTTACAGTAATGTAGATGTGTAACAGGAAAGAAAGGTTTTCTTATTTTATCTCCATGTAACTCTCCCTTTATATGTGAGTAAACTTATATATAAAAAGCAACTGAGAATCGGTCTCTTCTGTTCTACTCTGCTAATATATGTATTTACCCAACAATTCTGCATTCTTTCTCCAGTTTAGCAAGAAATAGCCCTTGGGTGGGGATAAGTCTCTGAAAATTTTATCTTATCTATAAACATGTCTATGAGCAAATGGAAAAAATCCCATATTAATGATAGCAAGTGTGGTTTGATGGTTAGAGTACTGGACTAGGATCTGGGAGGTGCAAATTTGAATCCTCATTCTTCCACAGAAGATTTCTGGGTGACATTAGGGAAGTAATTTACTCAAACATACCTCACAGGGTTTTTGTGATGATAAAATGGATGAAGGGAGAATGATACCATATTCTACTTTGGGTCCCCATTAGCAGGGGAAACCCAGGATAAATATCCAAATAAATAATAGATATATTAAAGGGTTATTATACACTGTACTGAAAATGACAGTTGAGATGACTGGTGAGTGATGATATATAAAACAATGGTTCAGAATGGTTCATCTTCTAGTCAGCAGAAAGCAACAAGAGCCAGAGCCAGCCAGTCTGGAGGCAACCAGCAACAGTTAACCTTTAACATGATTGGTGAATTCAACTGTGACTCTGGTCCAATGAAAGGCTGTTGCCAGGAAAAGTACCCTGCTTGAATGTTATAAAAAGCTAAGCATTGCGTATGCTGTATTTCACTGTATTCCACTTTATTCAGAAATGTTCCTTTTTATTCAGACTTAGTCTAGTGTTATAGTCTTGCTGAAGTGTCTGTATAGCCTCATAGTATTATCTAGCATAGTCTTGTGTAATCTTGCAACTACTAAGTAAAGTCTTCCTGATTGGAAAGAACATCTTGCGTGGACAGTTTTCTTTTTCTAAGTGCTTGGAGGCTGCAGTGAGTGCAGGAAGACTACTAGACCTTCTTGTCTACCCTGAGTAGCTGCCCTTTAACTCTGCTGATAGGTTATGGGCCCAGACATCAGGTCTACTTGAGAGTAAGACAGAAGACATAGTCCAAATTGTGAGCTGTGGTGCAGCAGTTTGGAACAGAGCTGAAGATGGCATTTGCAGGAGCAAGTATGCCCTTTGAGCAACTCAATGCAAGCAACTACATGCCCTGGGCTTGCAAGATGCAGAACTACTTAATAAGAGAAGACTTATGGACTGTGGTGGAGACAACTCCAGCAGCTGGTGATGCAGCTGGTAAGTGAGCAGATGAGAAAACCCAAGCCTCAATAATACTAGCAGTGGAGAATTATCAGCTCATGTATGTTAGAGACTCTGGCAGTGCAAAGGAGTCCTGAGAAGCACTCAAAATTTATCAACAAGATACAGCTGGCTCCAAAATGCTAATAGCCAGAAGATTGTACAACTGCAAGCTAAAGGCGAGTGAGTGCCTGTCTTCTGACCTACAACAAATGAGATCGCTTTTTGCTCAACTAGAAACCAAGGAATGACTTTTCCTGAGTCACATAAAGCCTACATCATTTTATCCTCTCTGGATGGAAGCTGGGATCAGCTAGTCTACAGTTTGCAGAGTGTTAAAGAGGAGGACCTGACTCTATCCTTCGTGACTGCAAAACTGCTAGAAAGTCAACAGCAAAGAAATTATCAAAAGGAAAGTCGAGCCACAGAAAGAAAACCAGAGAGAGCCAATTCTGGTAACAGACATTTCTCTGATGTGAGACCTCCTGCAACTCCAAAGACAACACCTATCAAAGCCTATGCAGTGAGAAGGTGTTTCTCCTGTGGATCCATAGATCACCTAGCCCGGAATTGTCCAGATGCCAGAAGTAAGAATGCGATACAAGGCCAGAAGGGGCAGAAGGAGAGAACTAAAAACTACAAGAGGAATGACTGGTATGAATCTGCTATGAAAAGCAACAGAGTTCCTGGTTAATGGACAGTGCTTTCACAGCACACTGTATCAACAACAGAAGTCTACTCCATGATGAGACTGCAGCAAATGTTTCTCACATGAGTCTAGCAGATGGCTCCACTATAAAGGTAACAGTGCAAGGAACTACATATGTTCCTTATCTTGACAAAAACTTATCTAATGTCCTGTTTGTTCTACAACTTGACTTTTGCTTACTGAGTGTGGGATGTTTAACTCAGGATGGGTATAGAGTTGACTTTAAAAATGACATGTGCTATGTGAAACAGCAAAATGTTAATTGTGCAAAAGGGCAACTGAAAGATATATTATATCATATGATTCCCAAGGATGGTGGGAGTATAAAATAACTGTCTAGTTTGAACAACAAGCCATTACATGACAACTGTGTTCATGAACTGCACCATGTAGTTGGACATGCAGTCCATGATTAAGCAGCTAGCAAAGGTCTATGATATTGATGTAAAACCCTGTAAACACTACCTAGAATGCTCTGTGTGCAGTGGATGTAAGGTGAAGACCTATCCTGTACCAAAAGTGAGCAACAGAAAGTCAAAAAGGCCATTTGCCTTGATACATGCAGACTTGGCAGATCCTTTCACATCTCGTCAAGGAAATGCTCAGTATATACTCTTAATAGTAGATGATTACAGCAGGTTTACTGCTTAAATACAAGTCAAAGGTGTGTGAAAAATTCAAAAACTGGGTTACCATGATAGAAAGAAAATTTCCCTATAAGGTGGCAAGTCTGCAGACTGACTGTGGAAGGGAATTCATGAGTAACAAATTTCAGTCTTGGTTAGAAACCAAGGGCACTGACGAACCAATCCTTACACCCCACAGGAGAATGGAATCTCTGAGAGAAGGTTAGGGATTCTACTAGTAATGAGGGATTGTATGCTCCAGGATGCTAAACTTCCATTTCATTATTGAGGTGAAGCTGGCAACACACATGAGCAATAGGTTATGGAGCTCAAGCATAAACGAGACTCCACATTTCATGCTGTCTGGGAAGAAACCATCTCTAAAATATTTAAGAAGGTTTGGAAGCTTTGCAAATGTGTTAATTCCCAGTGCACAAAGGCTGAAGGGAAAACAGAAATGGAAGAAACTGAGATTTGTTGGTTATGCTGAAAAATGTAGAGGTTACAAATTTACTCTGAATTATGGAAAAGTTGTAATCTCAAGAAATGCCAATTTTGAGCAGCATTAATGGTGGGAAAACATCCATGCCAACTCAGAAGAATTTCTAACTTCCGTAACTGAGCAGCCACCAGGTGCTGAAGTTAGTGATCAGAAAACACCAATGTCCCCAGATCAAGGTCACTCTAATATTTCTAAAGAAATGAAGGATCGTGGGTGTTCAGTATTGTGGATTGTGGGGCACAGTATTGTCCATTGGGCAGCGTGCTACGTAGGAGCCTCCTGCTGGCGATGGACTCTGGGCCTACTGCCACATGTGCGTATCTACTGCATAAGAGGCATGCATTGGAGCTCGCTGTTGCTGCTGCTCAGGGACAAGCATCACCATCCACAGTGCCACACCCTTGTGATTCAGCTGGGGGAGAATGACCTGCCAGAATGACATCTAGTTGGTGCAGGCCATGCTGATGGGTCATTCACCTGAGCGGCCTGGGTGCGTCTCAGGGATTTTGGAAGAGTCAGGGATGCTGGAGACTGTCACAGTTCACCTGAGCGGCCTGCGTGCGTCTCAGGGATTTCAGGATTGCTAGTGGGCACCGTTGTCAATGCGGTAAGCTTTGGAGGCTGTCTACCAGCTTATGCCCACTACCATGATCTTTGGGTCACAGCTCCTCGAGAAGCATTCGTGGCAAGGAGCCATCGCACCTGGGCAGGTGGACTTTGTCAGGAAGAAAATGTGCAGAACGGTTTCCTGCTTCGTCCACGAATGGGGTGGCAGATGCATTCCAGATCAGGGTGCTGTTCTGGAATGACTGGGTTCACCTGTCAGACTGGACAATGAATCTGTGGCTTCATAGCCTACAGGCGGAATGTGAGAAGCATTTGGTGGGAGCAGGGGGGAGTCTCCCATTCTTTGGTGGCAGGGGCTACTGAGGTTTGCACCCTTTAGTGGAAAAGTGGTTCTTCAGCAGGAGGCCTTCTGCCCAGCTGAGTTCCCCTGCTGTTGCAGTGTGCAGAGTGGATCTCTGGCAAGAGGCTTTCCACCCAGCGGAGCTCTACTATGGCTGTGCAAGGTTATCAATTTTCCTCCAACAGGGTGGTTGGAGGAAAGGTTTCACTGGGGGACAGCACTTGGTCTGCCCAGTGTTCAGATCAGGTCCCATACTTTCATCACTGTCAATAAAATGGTGTGGCTATGGCCAAAATATTTTACCCACAAAATCAGTGTGGTGTGGTTATTGGGGTACGGGGGACCCTGAGCAGTCCTGGTCCCACCCTCAGGCAGCAAAGGGGTTAGGCTTTATATTATGCAAGTTCTTCACATACCTTTTGTCCCTAGTTCAGCTCAGCTCTGATCATGTCAACTCTATTCATTACTACGACAGCTAAGCAGTGAATGTGTGAAACAGTATACAGTTTCAGTTCTGAAAAACTAAATTGACCTCATGAGACATTAATTGTTATTTATAATCCATGAATGCCTCCAGGTACATTTCCCCATCACACATTTATAACACAAAAGCTAAACATCAGCCTTCAGGTTTCTGCAGTATGCACACTTTCTGAAAACTGGACTCACCCTAACAGGTAATAATAAATGGTTGGTAGCATCGACCAATACATTACATTCAAATTTTGATTTTTATATAGGAAAAAGTATTAATTATTCTTCATTAATCTGAAGTAATTTACAATAATTTCTTTTTCAACAATATCTTGTCAGATATATAATGCCCTAATAGTTGACTAATTCTATAGATTTCAAAGATGGAAGAAGATTAAATAGAAGCTATTTATTACACCACTAGCGGGGCCCGGCCACACGTTGCTGTGGCTTATTGTGGTGAAATGGGAAAGGAACAGTAGCAGCAAATCAATTGCACAGGCCAGCAGTGCGTGCTCATGCAAACACGCAGCCTGATACTGTGCGATGTCATTGATGTGTGTGCCTGCATTCCTTGGGGGGGGGGGAATGGAAAGGCACCCCTCCCACACATCTAGGCTGGCTGCTCATGATCCTTTACCTGGGAGTAAGTTTGGTTGATAGCAATGGGTGTCGCTTCTGAGGAAACCCTCTGAGGGGCGCAACACAGCCATTCAAAGTATGTCATGGTTGCTGTGCTGAGCTAACTCCTGAGTAATGCTTGCCTGGTTTTCTTAACTGTAACCGCAGTATTCAGGGAATCTAGGGTGCCTGGCCCCTCCCTCCCATCCCTTGCATGTCACCCCTCACTCTCTTCCCTCCCTCACTTCTCTTCCCTTGCATGCCACCCCTCCCTCCCTTCCCTTTCCCTCCGCTAGGGTTGGGTGGGTCATATCAAGATGCTGGGCCCCCTGCCTCCCCTCCCTTGCATGACACCCCTCACTCTCTCCCCTCTCTCACTTCTCTTCCCTTGTATGCCTCCCCCTCCGTCCCTTTCCTTTCCTCTCCCTCCCTCTCTTCCCTTGCAAGCCACCCCTCCCCCTCCCCTCCCTCTCCCTCGTGTGTATGTGTGTGTATGTGTTTCACTTCCACTCGAGTTACTACCTATGTACTGTTTCCACTGCTCATATCTGGCCATCTGAGTGAACATTCTAAGCTGCACGAACATTCTAAGGGTGACAGTTACACACAGGCAGCTGCACGTCCTTCACCATGGAGTGCCAGGAAAAAGGCATTTTACCTCGGCCAGGTGTAAAATTCCAGGTATGTGAACATCTAAAAACACTCTCACCTGGCTGACTATAGTGGCTGGGAATTTTCAGAGGAATTGGCACAGCAGTTACTGAGTTATACTATCATCAACAAAAACACTGTTAGCTTTTTATATGGAGAGATTGTAGGCATAGCTAGATATGAAGTGCTGCTGTCTGGACTGGAATCATTCTGTTCAAAGCTACTCTTGAGAAGGTTAATAAGATCATAAATCCTGATCTTTTAGAAAATATGTTTTGACATGTAGGGACTTCAGATGGTCCTTCTAGTTCCTGAACCTAAATTTAAATGCCAGTATGTTTTTCTAGAGAAGGAAAAACTAATGTATTTTTGCAGGTACATTATGCAGAAACATACACAGATGCAGAGACATACACAGGCAGATTTTCTCCAGCTTCCAGCTTGTTTTTCTATGCTTCAAGTTAACCACAGAGAATTAAGTAGTGTCTTCAATAGAATGATCATACTAAGCTGAGTATACAGATTTGTTATGACAGCGTCATCCAATTCAGTTGGATTTTCATTGGTTAGTTCATGAAAATGGTTAGTTCATGAAAAACAAGCTAACAATTTTAAAAATATTCTTTTCAGGTATAACACCTGCAGATGTGTACATTCTGTATATTGGGTGTTCGTCTTCCAGGTATCTGCAGGTACAGTGAGAAAAAAAATCAGAAAGTAAGAAAACTCTGTGCATGACTCTTATGGTGTGAAGAAAAGAGAAGTTCTGAAGGCCAACCTGATTACACCAATATTGTGCTTTTCTGCAGAAGGTTCCTTGTCCTTTATGCCAACACTAAATCACTGGCACCAAAGGTGCCACACCTGTTGATACTATTGTGCCAACAGCACTAAAAGCAAATGAGAAGAGAAACTGGAACCAGTTTGCTGGTGGATGCTGCTGACTGCCAACAAGACAGGTTGTACTGCAGCTGGTGAATGAAAAACTCATTAAGACTACTTGGAGTGTCAGTAAATACAAGCAACATGAGAGTACAGCCTGCAGTTGCTCCTGTGTAGAAAATCAATCTATTGTCAAGCTATCATGAGCAAGGCCTCTGACAAATTAAAGGAGAGTGATAGAGCAAAAATTCCAGCATCTATTGGGGACATGCCCTCACAAATAGAAACTTAACTATGAATAGCAGAGATCACAGAAGCAATACAGATCGTTGAACTGTAAGCTGAATTCACACAGAGAATCAAAAAGGGATTGACCTCCAAGAATTCACAAATCATTCCTTCCTGTCAGGTACTGTAAAGGCCACATTATATGTGGTTTGATTAGAATCTATGTGTTTTTGTAAAGCTAACAACCCCTTGAAGCTCAACAGCACTTTACCTAAACTTTACTTGTATTTTTCTTTCCTTGGAATTAAATGCAGCTTCCGAAAAGCTGCTGTTTTCAACAAACTTCCATGTAGGTTTGCCTTATTCTTCCCCTCAGCTTCTCTCCTCTGTCTTTGTTGTGTCTTTCAGTAGGTTTTGACTCATTACCACAACAATAGAAAAGTCAGAAAACAATTAAGATCAAGTAGAATATCATCTCATTTAGAAAATAAATTTGCTGCAGGGAGGCTGACCATTGCCTGGCATCAGACCTTTCATTTATTCATCCATGTCCTTTTACCTGCAGAAGGATCTTTCTATATTAGCATTCTAAAGAAAAAAAAATGTGGTATGCACATTTACAGTCTGCACAAATTGGGTCAAACTGTCCCAATTATATACTTCTTGAAATTTCCTTAAAAATATCACGGATCAAATCAAGACTGAACTCAAACATGATCTGTCTAGAAACCTCCCCCTGACCTTGTCCTTATTTGGAAATATTTTCAAGACTCTGAACTCCCTCCCTCCTCTTTCCTAAACTGAAAAGAAAATAATATTTTCTTACTCAAACTTTGCATCTAATAACTGGGCCAGAACTTATCCCCCAGTTAACATTTTGCCTGATTATTTGATCCCTAGATGTTCACAGTCCTGTCTTAGGAACTGGACATTTGCTGGATTTACCTGGATAAGTACCCATAGCTAGCACTACATTGTCTTTCTCACTTTTCCTTAGAGTCCCCTGCCCTGTTGAATTGAGTACACTGTGGAGTACCCACTGTGTGAGTGTTTGAAATATTTGACCCCTTATGGTCTTCAAATATTGAGCAGGGGCGTACCTAGGCAAACTGGCGCCCGGGGACAAAACCTGAGTTTGGTGCCCCCCCGCCTGGCGTATGGGCGGCTACCCTCCCCCACCATGACCAAACAATGATTTTTTGTTCCAGCTCACAAATCACCTCCCACTCCCATCAAAACATACATGGCTCTCTACCCACCAACTCTTTTCCTAATTTCCTAATCACAACAACCCTATGAGGTAGGTTGTTAGCCTGAGAAACAACTCCAAGCTAGTGCAAGTGGGTATTAAGCATGTAAATCTCTACAAATCACCCCCCAGCAAAACATTTTACCAAAACAAATGTCAGCATCATCTCTCACAAAACACCTTCATTGGTGTTTAAACCAGGAGCTCAGATTCTTCTTTAAATCTACCTTAAAGGGAGAATCTGGGGTCCCGTTGTAAACAGGGACTCAGTGATGCTTTGGGGTGGATTCTCCCACCTTGGAAACAGCATCACCTTTGAGGGTTGGAGATTCAGATGAAACAAATAGCAGATTCGCTGAATCTGGACAATTAGTAACTTCTTCAGACAAAAAAATTGTCTGATCATGTCCTGCCCAAAATCACCAAATGCACGCAAAGCATTTTGGGTTTTGGGGATATTTTTATAAAGTTTTTCAGCCCGTAGGAGTGCATTTAAAGCTAGCAGCACCTACGATTTCAGGGCACTAACCAGGAGATTTGCCTTACCACCCGAGTTTCATGATGTTTGGTCTCAGGGCAGCAAAGCAGGGACGCCCCAAACGGAATGCCCCTATCCCCACTGTTTTCAATGGAGCTAACCTGAGAAGGGGCTACCCATTTGAGGGACATAACTTTGGTTCCCCTGAACATAACTTTACTAAAACTTGGGTGGCATCATAATAATAATTAACATATGATACCCTGGAAATTTGGTGTGCTACTAGTTTTAAAAAATACCTCCTTCCAGGCACCCCAAGAAATTTGCCCAAGATTCTTTGTTTTGGTGACTTTGCTCCATTGTAGCTACGAGGAATTTCTGAGGCAGGCTGCACATTTTGAAGATAGAGGTGCCAGACTTCGGCCCCAAAGGAGGCCTTTGAGCAAGGAAGTATCCCACCCTTGGTGAGCTTTGCTCTGGGTGGGTGGGGAGCCGGCAGGAGTTCTGAGAAAACTCAGCCCACAGGCTTCATGTGCAAGAGCGGGAACAAAATAGCCTTTGGGGCCCAAAGCAAAATTGGAACCCCCAGCTGCGCGGTCTCAAACCTGGACATTACCAGGGAGGTCTCCCAGAGCCACCCCTGAGTCTGGCACCTCTGTTCAAAAAATGTGTGCCCTGCCTTGCCACACTCAGAAATTCCCACTGGCTGCCTGGAGCAAAGTCACTGCAAAACAAAGAATCTTAAGAAAATTTCTTGGGGTGTCTGGAAGTATTTTGCCAGTACAATTTTCAGGGTATCAATTCATTCTATTATGCCACCCAAGTTTGGTAGTGTTCGGGGAATCCAAAAGACCAAATGGGTAGCCCCCATCTCCTGTTAGCTTCCCATTGAAAACAATGGGGATGGGCACCCTGTGGGTCCATAACTTTGTGTTCCCTAAACCAAACATCACCAAATTTTAAAGTGGTATCATCAGGACAGTCTCTGGATGGTACCGGAAATTGTGGTGCCGCTAAAATGCGCCCGGAAACGCGAAAAAAAAACACTTTAAAATTTAAAACACACAAAATCCATTCCTGAAATGTTGCTCTCATCGCGGACTCAATAATGAAGCGCCCGGGACATATAGGGTACCCCCGTCCCTGTAAGTATGAACGCCATCGATATTGAGCAGAGAGTACCTAGGCACAAACTGGCGCCGGGGACAAAACCTGAGTTTAGTGCCCCATACAGGCGATAATGGGCTGACTACCCTCCCCACCATGACCAAACAATGATTTTTTTTTGTTCCAGCTCTCACAAATCACCTCCCACTCCCATCCAAAACATACATGGCTCTCTACCCACCAACTCTTTTTCCTAATTTCCTAATCACAACAACCCTATGAGGTAGGTTGTTAGCCTGAGAAACAACTCCAAGCTAGTGCAAGTGGGTACATTAAGCATGTAAATCTCTCTAAATCACCCCCCAGCAAACCATTTTACCAAAACAAATGTCAGCATCATCTCTCACAAAGAAACACCTTCATTGGTGTTTAAACTAGGAACTCAGATTCTTCTTTAAATCTACCTTAAAAGGGAGAATCTGGGGTCCTGATGTAAAGCTCAAAATTAGAAAGTGATATGCTTTTGGGGGTGGATTCTCCCCACCTTGGAAACAGCATCACTTTTGAGGGTTGGAGATTCAGATGAAACAAATACTTGAATTAGGCTGGAATCTGGACAAATTGGGCACTTCTTCAGACAAAAAAATTGTCTGATTATGTCCTGCCCAAAAATTACCAAAATCACGAATGCAAAGTATTTTGGGTTTTGGGGATATTTTGGTGTAAAGTTTTTCAGCCTGCAGGAGTGCATTTTTAAAGCTAGCAACACCAAAGATTTCAGGGCATCATCCAGGAGACTGCCCTAATGATACCACCCGAGTTTGGCGATGTTTGGTCTCAGGGGCAGCAAAAGTTATGTAAGACCCAAATGGAATGCCCCTATCCCCACTGTTTTCAATGGGAGCTAACCTGAGAAGGACGGCTACCCATTTGAGGGACCACGCTTTGGTTCCCCTAGACATAGCTTTACCAAACTTGGGTGGCATCATAATAATAATTAACATATGATACCCTGGAAATTCTGGTGTCACTAGCTTTAAAAATACCTCCCTTCCAGGCACCCCAAGAAATTTACTTAAGATGCTTTGTTTTGCAGTGACTTTGCTCCATTGCTTAGCTAATAGGGACTCTGAAGGCGAGCTGCACATTTTGAAGATAGAGGTGCCAGACTTTCAAGGTGGCTCCAAAGGAGGCCTTTGAGTAAGGAAGCATCCCAATCTTGGAGAGCTTTGCTTCTGGGTGGGTGGGGGGGTTGAGAGAGAGTTCTGAGAGAACTCAGCCCACAGGCTTTTCATGTGCAAGAGCGGAAACAAAATAAGCCTTTGAGGCCCAAAGCAAAATTGGAACCCCCCCCAGAAGCAAAGGTCTCCAAACCTGGATGCTATTACCAGGGAGGCCCTCCTAGAGCCACCCTGAAAGTCTGGTACCTCTGTCTTCAAAAATGTGCAGCCTGCCTACACACTCAGAAATTCCCCACTGGCTACAATGGAGCAAAGTCACAGCAAAACAAAGAATCTTGGGCAAATTTCTTGGGGTGTCTGGAAGGGGTGTATTTTTTAAAGCTAGTAACACCAAATTTTCAGGGTATCATCTGTTAACTATTCTTATTATGCCACCCAAGTTTGGTGAAGTTATGTTCAGGGGAACCAAAGTTATGGTCCCTCAAATGGGTAGCCCCCATCTCCTGTTAGCTTCCCATTGAAAACAATGGGGATGGGGCACCCCATTTGGGGTCATAACTTTGTGCTCCCCAAACCAAACATCACCAAATTTTAAGATTGGTATCATCAAGTTGAATCTCTGGATGGTGCCCTGAAATTGTGGTGCCGATAATATAAAATGCGCCCTGAAACGGGCGGAGCATTGAAAAAACACTTTAAAATTTAAAACACACAAAAGCGACCCTGAAATGTTGAAATCATTGCGTGACTCAATAATGAAGCGCCCGAAGGACATATCGGGTACCCCCTGTCCCTAGGCAGGAACGCCACTGATATTGAGCATTACTAAATGCTTGGAATTATTTTGATTAGTTGAATTAGTTGATTTTCCAGCCTAGGTAGTTGAATTATTTGCCCTAATAAACATCATTTCTGAATTCATTTTATTTAGATTCTCAGTATTTCTTACAGGGTTATACAGGCACTTCAACACTTTGGCAAAGATAGGTCATTGCCCAGATAGGGGAATTCACTTGAAACTCAATGTAGAAGCTAAACCAGAAGCTCTTATGTATGTCTGATGTGCAGTGGAAGGTGGGACTTAATACAAATACAAATACAAAACCTTTAATGGCATATAAAGAGTGGTAAAATACAGATTATGTTAAAACCAATTGACTAAAATTTACACAAAGGTTTCACTCTTGATCCAAGTGCCTTTGTTAAAAACCTGGCAACTGATTCAGTAGTGTGGGGATGATGGTCCCAAAGAGAAAACGTGGGCGCAGGAGCTGGCTGAACTTTCAGCTCCAATGGATAATAATTGCCCCTCTGGATTTCGTGATCTTTCTATTGGCCTTCAAGAAGATCTAGTTGATATTTCAGCCTCCTCTGCACCTGCACTTGGTCAAAGAAACTTCATTAAATCAACAGCTCAAGTCCACCACTATGACATCATCCCGAATAACGGCTCAACTTCGCAAAACACCGGAACAATTTCCAGAGTACCCATATCAGTCACACACCCAGACATGAACTCTACAGTTAACAGAATTTCATCTAATGGATGTGTACAGTACTCTCAGTCACAGATCACACCACTGGACGGTACAGCCTGACGCCAGAAATGTCCTGCACTATCGATACTTTCCTGGAACATATCAGGGTGGTGCCGCCACATAGGGGATTCTGATTTAATCGAAATTTCTAGCCAGTTTTAATATTACATCTCATTACAAGAGACTTGGACCAGTAGCGACATTCATCTTGCAGGTTATGCCTCCCTTCTCAATTCCAGCATTCAGGTTAAAAAAAGCCAGAGGGAGGATGAGAGCAGGTATTACTTGTATCCTAGTCTCTCTCAACGCGAAATCAATGCAGTAGCACTAAACTCGTGCCATGCTTTGGCCCAAAGCCCATATTGATTTCTCGCAGCTCAATCACTGAAATTTTTTACTAGTAAAATGTTTATTTGCCACCCGCAGAAGAGGCAAGCATATCTTTGTAGAGAACTGGTCCAACGATTCCATCAATACATGTACTTTCGCTTTGCAAGCGAGCAAGAACATCCTCTTGACACCGATCGTCGTCATTTGCTGGTGATCTAAACACAATTCAGGATCCGGAGAAAAAATAATGATTCAGCCCTAAGTCAAAAGATGTGGCTTAAATTTGGATGAAATTCAATCTGACACCATATCTCAACATGCAGGTTGTCCAGCGATCACACCATAAATCAAGCAGCTCCCCATTTTGATACATACCTTTTGCTCTAACTCCAGCAAATAGAGGAGGTAATTTTAAAATGGTCTTCCTCCCTTTGATTACCCTGGAAAGTTCAATGTTTAGATCTGCAACGTGGGGGGTGAGTGTGGATTGATTATGTAATAATATCGCCCTGAACTAACAAACCACATTGATCACTTTGCAATTATGGCTCGAGAGAGCGGAAGAAGTGAGCACTCTCCCCTTCTTCTTAGACTAATAAACAAAATCCTTCAAAAGCAAATCAGCTCAGGAAGAAGAGGTCTTCCCTCTGTCGTGTCCGGCTTCGCTGGGCGCTTAAGAAACTGAACTAAGCGTCGCTCATTGCTATTTCTGATGATCGGATGGCTAACTTTCTTCAACAGTTAACTTTGCTGCAAAAGGACAGCAGAGGAGGTTTGTCAAATCTATAATGAACTGGTTTTCCCTATCCTAACCATTCAGGGTTCCAGTCAATCAATCATTACATCATAAATTTTCACATTCAGTGAATCCCTCCACCTGGTTTGGACGGAGAATGTATGTATGAGCAGCAAGTCCCAACTCCGAGAAGTTATTTCATCATTGTGGAACTTAGAGGAAAATTAAGTGTCGCTTATCAAAAAGAGTACCTCGCAGGCTAGAAAGTCCCTATCATGATCTTTTAAAGACCAAAAAAAGCAAAATTACATCTTTACAAAGATTTGGGAACAATCTCCATCAAGCCTTTAACTCCAGAGACAGCAAAAGCTTTTTTGAGCGCATAATTAATTCAAGTGCCCGGCCCGAGCCTGCTATACAGCCATGAGTTCTCAGATTCGAGTGGAAGCATGGAGGACACATTTTACAGCCATTTTCTGCAATCCAGAACTTTTGGATACTCCATGTGCAACTGGAGCAGCAAAGCATTTACCTGAATGGCCTCCTGTCGGCAGGGCCATGCGACGAGGTGATCACCCTTATATATCTGACCTAAAAACAAGGGAAAGCGCCAGGCCCTGATGGCCTGCCACCTGAACTCTTTAGAAGATTCCTCGGAGTTCTGGGCCCCTATTTTGGGTCACCACCCTGTTTACCAAAATTAACAACAGTGGCTGTATCCCTAAGCATTGGACTGAAGCTATCATTGTAACCTCTACATAAAAAAAAGAGGCGATCCATCAAATCCATCTAACTATCGCCCCATAAGCTTGCTTTCAGTGGCTAGTAAGCTTTACTGCAAGGTACCTTATGATATCGTCCACCACTGCCTGGTCCTCTTCAGTGCTAGGCCCGGAACAGATAGGATATGCGCCACAGGTAAATCCACCCTTGACCATTGTCTGGTTTTTTAAACCATTTTGGCGGAGAAATATTGCCAACCCAAAGGGGTTAGGGAAACTCCTTCTTGACTTTCCTAGATTTGAAATGCGCATTGACTCTATCCCCAGGAATCAGCTGTGGGAAAAATTGACTGTGTTGAGATAGACCAGAGATTACTGTTTCTTATTAAGCCAGTTGTATTCCTCAACTACCTGTCAAGGATTCGTTTGTGATCGGTGCGGAGCCGCCTAATCCTTCATACCTATATAGTTTCTAACAAAGGGAGTCAAGCAGGGTTGTATTCTTGCTCCTCTCCTGTTCAATCTTTATTTAAAACGACCTTGCTCCTCATTTCTATCTCTGTGACTGAGAAAGTCCTGCACGCGACCCATTTTGGGACAAAGAACCCACATGTGCATCTTCTCTATGCAAGGCGACTACTGTGTTACTGTCTCGGTCCAAGGTGGGCCTGCAAAGAACTACTTCAGAGCCTTTGCGGCGTACTGCACAAACAGTGCCCTGTCGATTAATTATAACAAATCCAAAGTGCTGATCTTTTCCAATTCAAAAAAAACTCAGCACGTGGAAATCATAAACGGTACATTGGATTGAACAGGTCCATTCATACAGATATTTAGGAATCACCTTCCATCATTCCTTAACCTGGACCTCTCATATCCACCAGACTCTCAATACAAGTAAAATCAAAGTGTTGGCAATATCCAGATTTTTTTTTCACACCAGAGGCGGTACCAATTTTTTCCTGCCGCCAATGGAAGTTTTTTTCAGTTAAAACCTACTGCCACAATTACTTTCTACGCGAGGGCTCCAATCTGGGGAGCAAAAGCAGCTGAGAGAAATTAGGAGAGTGTTCAATCTTTGTTTCAATTACCGTGCAGATTTATTGGGTCTCTCCAAACTCAGTCAACGTGATCAAGTTCTTTTGTTTAGAAACCGGAGCCAAGACAATTTTTTCCCGGGTTTGGCTCTCTTTGTTTAAATACTGGCTTCGCCTTCGTTATAGAGCCCCTCCCGGGCAGTCTCACATATTTTCTGCTAAGCGACCACTTCCACTCCACCTGGCACACCAAAATTATCAAGCAAATAAACAACATAGGTGTATCTTTTGACCAACTCCTACTGATGGACGAAAGACAGGCTTTCGGAAGGTGGGACTTCTTCCTTATGCTGTCTTAGTATTTAATGTACTGATTTTTATTTCAAATAATTGGATGACCCAATGGTCTTGGACCTTATGCTATCTTAGTATAGATCGTAGTTGACTCAGAAAGTTGTCCACACAGCCTTTTCCTCAAGATGTCCTTAGGAGACCTTTTTACTCAAGACATCTTTTTTCAAAAAAATGGTTCAAAGTGCACCTTTTCCCTCATAGGCTGTTTCTGCACAGGCGGTAAACAGTGCCCCAGGGACGGCAAAAATGCCGTCCCTGGGGAGCTGTTTGCATAGCTGGTGCTGCCTCACCACCCCCAAGCAGCACGAAGATGCCGCTTTTAAACCTTGCTTGTTCAGTGAGGTTTTCCAAAACGGCATCTTCCTGCCGGTGCGGTGCGAACCGCACTGGCGTGAGGGCGCCGCTTTTGGCCCCTCTGGTGTGTGCAAGGGACTTACCTTGCCTTCCTATGCAGCTTGGGATGGCTAAAAAGACACGCCCACACTGCCCTCGGGTAGGAGGGCAGTGTGGCCGTGTCTTTTCAGTCATCCCGAGCTGCACAGGAAGGCAAAGTAAGTCCCTTGCACACACCCTGGGAGGCTCTATGTGGAGCCGCCCCTGCGGGCAGCAGCAGCATTGGGACTGCCTGCATGGAATCATGTGAGCGGTTCCTGATGCTCCACCAGCTTACTTTAACTCCGGAAACAGCCTAAGTTTCCTGCCTGGCTGTGTGGAATGCAGAGCTCTAGAGGCATCTTATGTTTCCCACCCAATCATTTTGCTGTCTTGTCAGTTTCACCCTCAGTTTGTGCCAGGCATTTTGTGTGCAGCTAAAGGGATTCTCCCTGCCGCCATTTGCTGAAGGTTGTCCCAGAAGGTTTGCTCTGCAGGCTCTGATCCTGGCTACCTTTTAAGCCCCCAAAGCTGTACTCAACTTTTTTTAAAAAAAGAAAATTTGAGGAGCTATCTTTGTAGCTATGGAGACACACATAAGAGAATCTTAGTCACTCAGAAGACAGGTCTGTTGCCCATTGAAAAGCACTGAGTTGACCTACTCTCCATGGACCAATTTTGATTTTTCTTACTGCACAAAAACTGTCAGTCCATGGAGGGCAGGTCAACCTAGTGCCCTAATAGGCAGCAGACTCATCTTCCAAGCAGTTAAGAGTTTCTTATGTGCATCTGCATAGCTACAAAGATAGCTCCTTGAAAATAAAAATAGGGAAACTATATATTGCTGGACCAGCTGAGTACAAGTATGTAATTTGGGGGCTAAAAAGGCATCCAGGATTGGAGCCCTGCTGAGCAAATGTCCTGGGGCAACTATCAGCAAATGGTGGCAGGGAGAATCCCTTCAGCTGCACATAAAATGTCGGGTGCAAGTTGAGGCTGAAATTGACTTGAGAGCAAATGGTTGGGTGGGAAGCAGCCTCTTTCTCTCTCTGATGTCTTTGCTGTCTGGAAAGCACCCAGAAGCTGTCTCTTTTTAAGTTATTCCCCAGATATCTTATTTTGAGTATGCAGAGTAAAAAGAGGCAGTCACCTCTTTTTAAGATATCCCACAGACATCTTTTTTGTGCTGTGCAGAATGGACCTATATCAATATTTCTCTTTGTAAATGTAGCAAACTGTGAAGTGATGTTTTGGCCTATGCAGTAGACCAGCTATTAAAGATATGGGATTCTAATTCTTCTGCTGTGCTTTAGTGAATTGCTTTGGCTTGCCTTATACACAATGATTTTACTTCAAGACTGAAATTTACCATCCATTTTATTAAAAACCTTCCTATAAAAGTTCAAAGGCATAGCTGTGTGCCTGACAAGTGATCTTTAAAAATACTTTCTGCTTCCCTTCCACTATCTGATAGATGTTTCTTTTTTAAAAGAACATAAAATTGCTCCTTGGAGCTATAGTCACTGCCAAGTTAAATAATGCTTTCTGGGTACTAAATATGCTAAATTGTTAGAAATTAGCCACCTTTCTATTTCTTCATCTCAGGACTTTCAAAACCAGAACACTTTGCATATGCATGCACTAAATACAACCAGGGAAAGCAGCAAGTTCAACTCTAACTTATACCAATTCAGTCTAATCCATGAATTGACTCAATGTATCCCATTATGTAAGCTGTTGTGGGACTTTGGTGTAGGGCGGGGTATAAATGGAATGAATGAATTAATAAATAAATAAATAAATAAAGTGCACATATGAAAGCCTGTCCACATGGCTGAGAATCCTGATTTTGAGAGAATTCCTGACTATCATTTAGAGCCTATGCACATACAGTGAGTTGAATCCAGACTAAACCTCTGCTCATTCAAAACACTTCTGTCAGTGGAACAGACTATTACTGCCTCCTCCTCCCACTGCAGCCCACTGATCTTCCCAAAATGTTGCACCTGGGAACCCTCAGGAACAACATGAAAAGACATATCAAGGTGTGGAGAGGGAATCTGAAGAAACTAACTATTACTTTCCATTACCAAAAAGTGAGTCTGAATCCAATCCAGTGTGCATTCATATAGGATTAATTCAGATAGGTTGAATGTCTGTAGTTTGGAATGTACACATATTTTTGGATTCTTGTGATCTGACATTTTGATTATCAAGAAAACTATATTACCAAATGAATATATTAGTTATGTAACATTATTTTGCAAAAACATAAGCAACATTCATTGACTTTAAAACAGAATGGATAACATTTCTCAATCTCTAGTTAGTGAGTCTCTAGTTAGTCTCAAGTTAGTGAGGAACCAAGTATGAATTACTTTATTATTGCTTTGCTTCAAAGAAAAAACTCACCTAGAAAACAGATATTTTCTTCTCCCCTGTAGACTAGTAAACTATCTCCCCTCTAGACTAGTAAACAATCGAGAGTTTTCCAGATATTAATTGTCTTGGGGGTCAATACGACTGCAACTAAGAAGCTAGCTCATCTTCTGTGTCTCAATAAAAAGCTAGCTCATCCTCTGTCTCAATAAAAGTTCTTGATTTTACTGGAGTTAAGTTGTGCCAAAAAAGAAGACACATAAAACTTAATACTAATCCAAATTTCTCAACAATCCATTGAAAAGTACACTTGTCTTATGAACAACTGTGTAAAATTGACTGTTTCTGTAACAAACTCTGGTCTTTAATAAAGAGATAGAATAATTTTGCAATCAGAATTGACTGTGAGTTCATATTGACCATTAACAAAACTTCTATGTAGATTAAGAATATAACTGATTAATCATAAAACAAGAAATATAAAGCTGTATTTGTAAGCTAATAGTACCATTATAGAAATTTTGTATATGCTGAATATTGTGGTAAGATTAGATGCAATTATCTAAATATAAGGTTGATAAGATGTATTGTACTATGGTTAAATGAGTATCATAAAACATAAATATAATATATAAGGTGATAGAACATATTGCAATAGTAATTAATAAAAAAGCTGGAGTGTATTTACTTAATAGAATTAAGATATAGAAAATATTATATTAATGAATAACTAATCTACACTCTCTTCTAATGGAAATATTTCATAAAAGCTAAGATCCCATCTATTTTTTTAATTTTTCATTTTTGCACAAACTTTTAATTTTGTTCATTTTTTTCTGCATGTTTTATTAAAATGAGGAGAAAATGTCTCTTATCCAGGAATAGAGAATAATCAGTGGCAGTATCCAGCTTCCAGGATTGCAATGTAAGTCAATATCAGTTGCTTCTATTAGTGCCCCGGGATGAGGAAAGAGTGAATGCATGCTGCATGAATGCAAACTGATCCGAATTCAAGGTATTCGGATCAGCTTGTATTGATTCAGCACCACCAAATCGGCATTCCGTCAGACCAACAATCTTTAAACTTTAAAAATCCCTGGCCTGAATGAATGTCCCAGTGCCATGGTGAATGGAGATAAAGAGAAAGAAACACTGGCTGGAGGAAGGGAAAGTGAGACAGGACCCTCAAAAGGGTAGCCCCCACCTCCTGTCAGCTCCCATTGGAAACAGTGGGGGACCCCTTTTTGGGGTCCATAGGCTTGGACTCTCTGCACCAAATGTCACCAACCTTAGGTGGGATCATCAGGAGAGTATCCGGAAGATACCCTGAAATTTTGGTGCTGTTGCTTTAAACATGTGCACCCCACAGACCCCACCTCCAGAAATTCCCAATGGGTGCAATGGAATCACTTCAGAGCACAGAATCTCCCAGCTCTTCAGTAGGTTCTATGGTGGGAAAAATTAATTGGTTTTCCTCATCATAGACTTCAATGGAACTTGCTGTTATGTCCTGCTGGCTCTGTGCTGCAGATTTTATTGGGGACTCAGAGTGGGGGGGAATCCTGCTCTGATTAGGGGCACCTATTTCCTGCAGAGCTACTGATGTGTCTCCTGAAAGGAAGCAGCCAACTTTGCTGAAGCTTGGATGGTTGGGCCTTGGTTCTGTGGGAATGAGGTTCACCTTCAAATAGATGCTCACAGCATTTGCCCCTCTCATGCAAACTTCAGCAAAGTTGGCTGCTGATTCCTTTCAGGAGAATCACCAGCAGCCCTGTGGGAAATTTGGTGCCCCTACCCAGAGCAATACCCCCAGCAGAACCCTCCATTGAAATCTCTACCACAGAGACAACTGGGCATAACAGCAAGCCTCACCCCATCCTACACCTCCCACTGCTTTTTTGTGCCACTGCAGCACCACAGAGCATGGGATGCATGGTTGTTGTGTTCAGACTAAGGGCCCGGAATGTAATGTGATAGTGTTTTGGGTTGGACAGTGCAAAAATCATGAAGATCCACCAGGATCCATGTTTTTAAGCAGGTTTTTGTGTCACTGCAGTGGCACAGAGCGTAAAATGCATGATTGTTGTGTTCAGACAAGTGGCCAGGGGCATGTGATGTGATGGTGATTTTGTGGTGACCAATTGGAAAAATCAGGAGGATTGATGAGGATCTGTGCTTTTTTACCACATCTTTTGCCACTGCGGTGCCACAGAGCATGGGATGCATGATTGTTGTGTTCAGACATGTGTCTACAGGCTTGAGCCATGATGTGATAGTGATTCTAGGGTGGCAAACAGGGGTACTGGGAGGGGAAGGTGAGGGTGGCAAAAAGGGACAGTGGGAGAGGAAGGTGGGGATAGCAAGCAAGGGCAGTGGAAGAGGAAGGTGGGGTTTAGCAAGCAGGGGCAGTGGGAGAGGAAGCTGGGGGTTAGCAAGCAGCGATAGTGGGAGAGGATGGTGGGGGTAGCAAGCAGGGTAGGTAGGAGAGGAAGCTGGGGGTATCAAGCAGCAGCAGTGAGAGAGGAAGGTGGGGGTAGCAAGCAGGGGCAATGAGAGGGTAAAGTGGGTGTGGGAAGCAGGGGCACTGGGAGAGGAAGGTGGGGTAGCAAGTAGGGGCAGTGGGAGAGGAAGGTATGGGGGTACAAGCAGGGGCAGAGGGAGAGGAAGGTATGGGGGTACAAGCAGGGGCAGAGGGAGAGGAAGGTGTGGGGGTGACAAGCAGGGGAAAGGGAGGAAGGGAGAGAGAGAGTGGACAGAAACATTGCCTGGAGGAAGGAAGTGAAAGAGAGATGGGACAGAAACGGTGTCTGGAGGAAACCCTGCAGGCTGAAACCCAAAGAATTCCGAACAAAAATCAGATGGACCCATTTGTCTTATTCGAGCATACAGATAATTTTATGTCCTAATAAGCCCGAATCCAATTTTTACTGAATATTTTTGTTATTGCTGAACCCTAGTGTTAACACAGATCCCTTCATTTTAACACATTATTTGTCTATGAGCAACCATAATTCATCTAGAAATGGGTAGAATTTAAGCCCATCATCATCACTGCTTATGATGTAAGGTTGCTACTAGATATTGCCAACTGTATGGCAAAATGTGAAAGCTCCACTTGGGTGGAATTTTGAAATTAAGGCTATAATTTTGGCAGGAAGGATTAGTGGAATCTATGCCATTTTCATCAGACTTTGACTGGTTCTGCTTGTGCTTCTACATTCATTTCATGTAATATTACAAAGACCACACTTGTGGATTTTGCTTACAAGCACACTACTACCTGGACTTTCTAGTACTATCACTATATACTCAAGAGTTTTATCCCCTAACATAGGAGAAGTAGCTATTTATATAAGAGGACAGTATGTTTTGCTACTGTTTATTTTCATACAGTTGCTGCTTTGTCCTCTATATTGCTGCCATTTTCTTTGGATGCATAGGAAAAAGAGGGAGCTTGGACAGTAAGAGTGTGTCAACAGAAGTGTGGAACTGAAAGTGATTAGGCAATGATGAAGTAAGTACACATGAGCAGATGATATTGCTAAAGGGCACAAGACTATAGAGTGGCTGGTAGCCAGCTAATATCTCTTCAGTTTACAGACAATGTGAGATGGCAGCTCTGACAACTGTCAGGCTTGATTCCATTAACAATGCTAATGTCTTATGGCTACAATGGAATACAATCAAAAGACCTCCTGTGTCAATTAGGGTGTGGTTATTTCAACCAATAACCAGAGAATCCTCAACTTATTCTGTTTTATATTCTCATAATTTGTGAATATGTGTTTAAAACCTGAGCAACATTACATTCTGACAAATAATTCAATAATCTAACTGTAGCAATGTGAACAACATAAACTCATTTTCTGTGCTGGTCAGAAACATTTCTAGTAGACTCTGACACAGAATATAGCCCTAAATGAGTATATTATAAGGAAGGAAAGAAAACTACTAATGCAATCAGGGCTTTTGTAATGGTGGTACTCACTGTTACTGAATTTTTGGAGGCTTTCTCAAGTTCAGAAGAGATAATTAGTAGAAATCAGTGCAACAATTTATGAGTAACACCATATTTAAAACAAACAAATAACAACAAAAGCACTGAGTGAAATACTAAGGAGATCTACTCAGAATTAATTTCCATGTACCTGATAAAGTTTATTCTCAGAGAATATTCTTAGGATTGTTTCCCTTATTACTTTACCTAAAACACTGTATCAGAAAAGCTTTTAAAGGTAAAGGTAGTCTCCTATTCAAGCACCAGTCAATACTGACCCATGGGGTGATGTCACATCACAACATTTACAAGGCAGACTATTTTTATAGGGTGATTTGCCAATGTCTTCCCCAGTCATCTACACTTTACCCTCAGCAAGCTCGGCACTCATTTTACCAAACTGAGGTTGTGAGCAGATCTTTGACTGGAGCACTGGATCTTGCCACCCTGTGCCACAGGGCTCCTGCAGAAAAGATTAGAAGGGCCTGAAAAAATATGTGTGCAATAGAAGTAATCTCTCTAATAGCAGCTATTAAGCTAGAGTTGATCTTATTAGCGCATGTATTCAATCATTGTGTGTATAAAGTACCATCAAATCATATACAACTTATGGCTACCCTGTTATGTTTTCAAGACAAGAGTCCAACTGAAGTGGTTTGCTATTGCCTTCTCTTGCATAGCAATTCTGGTATTTGTTGATGGTCTCTCATCCAAATACTGAGCAGAACTGACCCTGCTTAGCTTCCAAAATATAAATGGACTAGGCTAGCCTGGGTCATCCAGGTAAGGATATTCTGTCACTACAACACAAATATATGAAATAGTACAAGGAATGAAAGGACTGACATTTGCATTAGTGGATGAATATTCGAACTACATGGGCCATATTACCTCATTAGTGTGGGGGGTAAAACTGATTATTAATCATGACATTTATATAACAGCTTTCCTTGCCATTTTAGAAATTTATTTGAATCTCACAAAAACCTTGACACTTGAGAGATGTTTACATCTTGTTTCTATTGCTTCTAGTTTAATCTGCTTTTAGAAAACCTCTTGGGATATATTGATTTTGGATGCAGTGCTATTAAAATGTTGATTTGCAAAAAAAATGTAAACAAGGTAGCATTTGTGCAAACCTACAAAATGAAATTGTGACTACTAAGGTCTTGTATAAATATTTATGCTGCTAATTACAGGATTTGTCCTAGTTAGCTGGGGAATGACCTAACAAAAACTGATTAGAAAAACAGTAAAGGTAGAAGGCAAGATTTAATTACTGCTATAAACTAAGGCTGTGGTAATATGCACCAGAATTACCTAAAAATTGTGGAATAAATTTTCTCTGGAAGTACCAAATGAAATGGAAAAGCTGAATGCATGAAACAAGTGAAAACACAACATCCTAATATATTGTAATGTTCAATCACTAATTTCTGCTCTTGTGACAGTATTATTGAAAATCTGTAATATGTATAAACTGTAGTATAATATATTGTTAAAACTTCAGTTGGCTGATCAAGTCCCCCCAAGAGTACTCACCAACTTACCAATTAGTCAGCAAGCAAAGCTGATAGCAATGGAATATTTGTAGCCAGAACCTGTGGGTAAAAAAACAAAACAAAAAAAACACAAAACCATCACAGTCTTAATGGAAAAGAGGAAATATGTGTAAGGGCATCATCTTAAAAGAATTTAAATAGTCACTAATGGTCCAGAGACATGCATAGTGTGGTTAGGTAGACCTAATACATAGCCATATGGTCATAGCATTGTTTTAAACTGTAAGCTTATATCTTTGATTGCTTTGAAAACTAAGCCCTTGCCTGTACAAAGTGTCATAGATATTCGGAGACAATGAGAACAATGATAAAAAATAATGAAGGGTAAAAAGTACTTGTAGAGAAAAGGAAGTCTGAAGCACCAAGATGCCGACCTTTAGGGAAGAAACATTCAAGCAGAGAACTTTCCTGTGGTGCTTTATGGAATCTATATATATAAAAAGCTAACAGTGTTTTTGTTGATGACAGTATACCTCAGTAACTGCTGGGCCAATTCCTCTGAAAATTCCGAGCCACTATAGTCAGCCAAGTGGGAGTGTTTTTAGATGGTCACATACCTGAAATTTCACACCTGGCCCAGGTAAAACGCCTTTTTCCTGGCGCTCCCGGGTGAAGGACATGCAGCTGCCTGTGTGTAACTGCCACCCTTAGAATGTTCGTGCTGCTTAGAATGTTCGCTCAGATGGCCAGAGATGAGCAGTGGAAACAGCACATAGGCAGTCACTCAAGTGGACATGAAACATATACACACACATACACACGAGAGAGAGGGAAGGGAGGGAGGGAGAGGGAGGAGTGGCATGTAAGGGAAGAGAAGGAGGGGGAGGAAAGGGACAGAGGGGGAGGCATGCAAGAGAAGAGAAGTGAGAGAGGGGAGACAGTGAGGGGTGGCATGTAAGGGAGGAGAGGCAGGGGGCCCAGCATCTTGATATGACCCACCCACCGTAGCGGAAGAAAAGGGAAGGGAAGGAGGGGGAGGGGTGGCATGCAAGGGAAGAGAAGTGAGGGAGGGAAGAGAGTGAGGGGTGACATGCAAGGGACGGGAGGGAGGGGCCAGGCACCCTAGATTCCCTGAATAAATACTGTGGTTACAGTTAAGAAAACCAGGCACGCATTACTCAGGAGTAAGCTCGGTACAGCAACTGTGACATACTTTGAATGGCTGCGTTGCGCCCCTCAGAGGGTTTCCTCAGAAGCGACACCCACTTCCACCAACCAAACTTACTCCCAGGTAAAGGATCATGACCAGCCAGCCTAGATGTGTGGGAGGGGTGCCTTTCCATTCCCCCTCCCAAAGGAATGTGGGCACACACATCAATGACATCGCAAAGTATCAGGCTGCGTGTTTGCATGAGCACTTACTGCTGGCCTGTGCAATTGATTTGCTGCTACTGTTCCTTTTCCATTTCACCACAATAAGCCACAGCAACACGTGGCTGGGCCACGCTAGTTTCTAATATTTTAATAATGGCTCTCTTGGGTGAGCTTTTGGCACAATGTTTCAGTGATTCTCATATCTTGTCTAATCCACCCATTCTATCGTGTCTTGTCTTACTCACTGATTTAAAACAGATGAGTTATTTCAGATGAGACTTTAACTGAATATTATTTATTTATATTTGTCCCATTCCCCCTCCAGGATCCCCACTTTGGGCCCTGGTGCCAACCCTCCTTCCCTTTCCTGGGCGTTGATATCCCCAACCTCACTCCTGGTCTCGGGGAGTGGTGAATTCCTGCAAGGCACTTGAGCCACAGGCTGGCAAAGGGGGGTGGGGTTCTCCCAGGCATCCTTCTGCTCTTTACCTAGGCAGTGACAAACTGGCAAAGGGGGAGCCTCTTCCTGGGCTTTCTTCCCCTCCACACCTTTCTCTAGTCCCCCGGTCAGTCATCAGGAGTTGAATACAGCACCGCCCTTCGGTTCCATTACTTTCCACTCCCCCTCCCTCGCTTGCTCCCTGCGTGCCCCTCTCTTTTTCTCCTTCCATGTTTCCCCCCTTTCTCACTCTCACTCCACTCCTCCCCCTCCAACGCGCCACTGCTCTCTTCCTTGCTTGTCCTCCTTCCCTTTTTATCTCTTCCCTTCCTCCCTACACCCCCAATTCCCTCCCTTCAGAGGTTGCAGCCACACACCCTTCCTGAGGCCGAGCTCATCCTGCCTCCTCACCAGCCCAGCTGAGACTGGAGCTTCCAGGATTCTGGAAGGCTCCATGCACTGGTCGAGCCACTCTATTGGCTCGTTGTGCGGGTTGAAACTCCCCTCTGGTTCGGGCTCCCCCAGAGTTCCCTTCTGGCCGGCTGTGTGGCTATATTTGTTACATAGTCAGAAACTAAAATACAATATATTTGTTATGTAGTCAGAAACTAAAATGCAATATTTCTATGTGCCATTTCCTGCACTATTCATAGCAGCTGTCACTCTAGCTCAGGGGTAGGGAACCTGCGGCTCTCCAGATGTTCAGGAACTACAATTCCCATCAGCCTCTGTCAGCATGGCCAATTGGCCATTCTGGTAGGGGCTGATGGAGTATGAAATTCAGCTGAGCTATCTGAGCTGCAGATTCTACTGACATTAGCTTGACCGTGTGAATAATAAAATGTTTTCACATCATAGATCAGTACTCAATAACGTGGTCACCTTTGGTTATGATCTGAATGTTTTATTCACAAGACTAAGATACAGCTGGATCCTTTGCCCCACTTTAGCTGTGTAGGCTGTTTCGTGGTGGAAAAAAATATTCCTTTAAGTCTACCCTGAGACAACTTTTTTTGTACACCAACACCAGTTCAATATATTCAATGCCAGTGAGTTAGTAACTCAGATATGCATGTGCAAGGGTGAAAAAAAGGCTTGCTGGTTTTAATATTTAGTGTTTCCTTTCTCTCAGAATGCTGTTTTTGAATTAATAGATTTGCAAACAGATTCAAAGCTTTTTTTAAAGCTAGTATAATCTGACACAGAGTTGGATATACTTAAACCCATTCATTTCAAAGTGTTTTTGGTGCCTAGTTCTGTGCTAGATTTTGACCAAACAGTGTAGAATCTGATATTGTGGTTTTGATTAGGAACATTAATTTGTGAAAACTCCACAATAGTAATCCCCCTTGAGCAATATTAGTATCTTGACAAACAGATGAGCCCCCATCAAATGGAGGCTTTATTTTCCTTCCCTTAAATGCTGCCTTTTAGGGCCTTTTATACTCCTTACTTCTCTGAAACTATTTGGCAAGAGGAAATGCCACAAGCAAACAAAACAAAACCAAAAAACAAAGTCAGTCACCTTTCCCCCACCAAATATGGAATGAAACATAATATACAGTATTTTTGTAAAATACACTCCAGAAGGATATATATGGTGTTGATGGGGGGGGGGGGGAGAGAAAACCCAGGATGATTAATTTGCATGTACAGCTGCATTGAGGTTGACAGTCATCCATTTGACAGGAAAGAGCAGCCCTGTCTACAAAAGATGAATATTTCATAGGAAAAGAAAAACCTGGCTTTTACTGACAAAGAAGGAAAATAGGATGGTCGTAGGCTTGCCACTGGCCAACTGCTGTCAGAGCAAAATATTTTCTTTGAGTGACAATGATCTTCAGAACACATAAATGGGAAATAGGCTATACCAAAGATTTCTCATTCCTTCATTTTATTATCTTTCATTTCTTTACTGCCAGGTGCACAATGCTGCAAACTCCCCCTTGACAAAACACTATCTGAAGCAGATATTAGGGAGTTAAGTGAATTAAGATGCGAACTATGTCTGCTGTATACAAGACACTTATTTTTTTAATGTGTGAACATACATTGCATTTTACAGGGACAGATCTGCTCAGCTTCAGTAATAGAACTTTTCTATGTCTCATAGGGCCTACTACTATTATTTGGGTGGTTGTCCCCTGGCTATTTACTTTTAAATTCACTTAAAATTGGCCTTTCTGAACATATTGTCACAACTGCTTTGCCTAGGAAAAGCTGCTTATTGTTTCTTCGGGCAGGATTACCTTTATCATTACGTATTGTCTGTAGTGAAATATTGTGGGTACCACTCTTGAAAGATTTGTAATGGAATTTTCAATTACAGTCTGAATCTTTTCTAAAAACTGTGCCTGAGCACTTTGCCACATGCAAATATAGCTAAAAGTAGACTAAACTATATTGTTGCTGTTGCTTTTGCTGTTACCATTGCTGCCATTGCTGCTGCTGCTGTTGTTGCTGCTGTTGCTGCTGCTGCTTTTGTTGTGGATTTTACATAATGTATCGGCATAGTATTCGTGTGGATCCCAGCAGAGCTGCCTTCTGAATTTGACAGATGTTAATTTGCTGGCAGCTCTTGAAAAGGGTGGAGATCACAAACAACTCCATTCAAACTGCAGTCTGATCTATATGCTGAGCCTGAACCATGACCAACAGCTGCACTAACCAAAGTGCAACCACTTGCTTTATTGTGTTGTTGCCAATGATGTAGCTCTAGACTAGACAGGCTCCAGTATCACTGCAAGCCACATCAGTGCAAGCTCCTTAGCAGTTGTTCAACCAGCACCATTTTTGCCCTCAGGGATATGCAGCAAAAGCGATAGTTGTACATTTGATTCTGTGGTCTATCAGTGTAAAGGCACCAGAACCTTGGTGGAACAAGAGAAGTGGCAACCAAATTAATCTGATTTGCTTTCAGTATCACTGATGCTGTCCAATAAATATTGGGATTATTTCACAGCTGTTTCATTGTCTGATTCAGGTTAGATAGAAAGCAATCAGCTCTCACAAAGAAAAGAGGTGGTCCAGTGTCTGCACAGCCCCCTCATTTGTGTACTCCCTCCCATATAACTGTTGGCACCTCATAAACCTGGCAAATTCTAAGACACAAGGATGGAAAACAAAGGTTGCTTGGATGCATAGGAACAGGTGGTGACAGTGAACAGCTCCTGAAAAAATCTGTCATGACTCTGATCAAAGCAGGGAACCCAGAAACAACTCATAAACATAGTATGTGGCTTAGCCCTTAGACTCCTCCACACTCCAGCACTCTGTTGCTACCATTCCTTCTCCAGCAACTTAGTGCATCAGAGAGTGCCAGTCAAAATCACTGGTATGTGAAACAGATAATCAGAATGTGTTTATGCCATGTGCTCATATGTGACAGGGGCAAAATCTCAGTTGTACATGGCTGCCTTAGGACAATATCAAGGATTTGAACTAATGCCTTTAGTTATGTTTTTACACTGTACGACACCATTATCTGCTGTATCTCCAATAGAGGTGTGCATTATGAGGTTTTCTGGGTGACAATATACATTAAAATCACTGCTTCGGATCATTATTGTGATTATCCTGAATATTAAGACAAATCTGGGATTCTTCATTACTACAAAAAAAAACAGCTCCTGAAAAAATCTGTCATGACTCTGATCAAAGCAGGGAACCCAGAGACAACGCATTAACATACTATGTGGCTTAACCCTTCGACTCCTCCACACTGCAGCACCCTGTTGCTACCATTCCTACTCCAGCAACTTCTTAAATAGTAGTAGTGCTGTTCTGTAGAAGTAGCAACAATGAAAGTTCACCTATAGTGGGTGCCAGAATGAAGAAACATCTCTCATAGCAACTGGAAGATTAATTCATCACATCTAATCATACAAACACACATGTGGTCTAGTTATCTGAAAACTATGGTGGAGAAAAGATTTTCTTCAAAGGAAACTTTCTTTACTTTGTTGAAAGGGAATTGGACCACAACAAGGAAGATGACACATGCAGAGCTTTTAGCAAAAAGTTTTTTTTTAAGTCAGTCAGTAAGATTACATTTTTTAAAAAAAGGTACAGACAGGAATTTTTCTAATGCCTTTGGCTGGTGCCATTTTCCCTTGCTAGGAATGCCATATACTTTGTGGCAAACATTTGGAAGGGAAATGCACCTGCTCAAAAACTGTGACCATTCATTAACAATGGCGGATTCCGCATGGTCCAAAAACAGCTGTGTGAGAACGGTGTGAAACAGTGTAAAATGGCTTAAAATGGTAAGGTACTCCCAACAATTCAGCCTAAAATGCCCCTATGTTGATTTTGCATGCACGTAGTTATTGCATATTTCTTATTGACTGACAGTATATGCCATCCAAAATTTTTGAAGACATCAGAATCTGTTCAAGATTACTTTCAAAGTAAAACATAATAAAAACATTACACACCATGTCGGGGGCTGGAGTGAGCGGTGCACCCGTTCTGCGCAAGCCAAGCCCTGGACTGCCCCCAAGAGCCAAGATGTCACCCTGAAGATACCCAGCTCAGAGGAGGCAAAGGGGGAGGAGGAAGGCGTGTGGAAGACGGGCGAGGAAGTCCTGGGTTAGGACAGCTGCCCCCCTCCAGCCTCACCCTGTGGTTCAAGTGTTTAGCAACTCCCCTCCCCCGCTCCCCATACACGAGCCAGTACAGGCAGGCCAATGCCCAAGAAGGAATTGGAGGGACGGATACCGGTTTGGGGGTGCACCCCAGGAAGGAGGACATCACATGCCATAAAAGTTATTAACAATTAAAAACCCAGTCAGGACATAAAAACAGCAAAGAATATTCCACAGCTTAAAATGAATGTCATAAAACAGTTCCAAGGCTAAGAATAAATTATTTTTAAAAATGATGGTAACAGATAAGTACCTTATTTTAAAACCTGTATAAAAAGAAATGGAAGAGAGGAAGGCATGGGAAGTGGATTTGGAATTCCTAATCAGATGACCTGCAGCTGACTCTTCTGGTCTTTTCCATCTTTCAGTTGAGTAAGACCAACTTAAATCCCTGACATCATTGTAAACTAGTTTTGCAAGGGTTTCTTAAGTTATCAAGGATTGGCTTGTCATGTTAGGGGTTGTAGTGGATGGGCTCTGTTACCCTACCAATTTATTGTACTAGGAACTGAAAATTTAATTTCCAGATAAAGAAATATACCAGTGATGGGAATTGTAGTCCATGAACATCTGGAGTGCCATAGGTTCACCACCACTGACATATACCATAATATGACACTGTACATTCTGTTTATAGAACACAATGAACTTACATTTAGTAAGAGAAGATCATCCCAATCAGTCATCACCTCCTCATGACAACTCCATCCTGCAGCATTCCTGACAAATGCCTTTTGTTACTTTGCTGATGAAGGTCTTCACTCTATTTTTGCATATTTGCCTTTTTAAATACTCACTACTGAGTGCAAACACAACAGAAAATGTTAATAAGGACAAATTTTCTAAACCCTGCCATTTACACATCCCTTTAGTTGGTAATAAGAGACAGTAGGCACTGTAATGTTTGTAGTTATAAGTATTCAGAAATAACCCAATACCTTGGTTTCAGTATCTAGAGGTCATCTCCTGGTGAATTCAGGACCACTAACTTTTGGAGTGAAGATGGATTCTTCTTCTCTCAACAGGGGAATAATTGACTGAAATGATGCCTGGGGCAAGCACAACCACTCATCCCCCCCCCCTTCAACCCCAATCATTACTCCAGGCACACAATTAATTAGCTTCCTCAAATGTATTGACTATATGAAAAGTATTGTGTAGAAGACTGTCTGGGAGGGAAGGTGGCATAGTTTAGCCCAGGGGTAGGGAACCTGCGGCTCTCCAGATGTTCAGGAACTACAATTCCCATCAGCCCCTACCAGCATGGCCAATTGGCCATGCTGACAGAAGGCTTTGATAGGTGGATCCCTGAGCTGCCTCTGAGCTTGAGTTCAGTTTAACTAAGGGTAGGAACCTGAAACTATACTCCAGATGTTCAGGAACTACAATTCCCATATTTACCAGCCAGTGGCCATGCTGACAAACGATGGGGTGTGTTATCGGGCTCCCTACAGACTGCTGTCTTGTCAGATCTCAGAAGTTAAGCAGGGTCAGTACTTGGAAATCTCTGTAGAGGAAGGCAATGGCAAACTGCCTATGCTTCTCTACCTGTGACTTGATGGCACTATACACACACAGAAGATAACCTAAAACAAATGTACTAGAAGCAAACTACTTTCTGAGAGACCTGAAGTCAAATTAGGATCAGAATATAGATGTCTACAGATTTATGTTACAGTTCTAAAATATTGGGGAACTGCCATTCATTTAAACATAAGGAAATTACATTCTTGCAGAAACTAGACATTAACCTTCAAACACTAAAATAAATGTACTGGAAAACATTTAAATCAGCCTATTTTATTTTTATCTCTAGACAACAGTCTGAAGGTATTTAATGGTAATGTTCAGCTAAAGGTTAACAAACTAATAAATATTTGGGCTCCAGTCAATGGTTAATTAAAGTCACATAAATAGGCACTGTGATACCTAAGCAACCTTGTTTAACGCAGCTCTTACGAGAAAATGAGACAAACACTTTTGAACACAAGCTGCCTTTTGACTAACTTCAAGGATCATTAGTGCACATCTGTATGAAAAAAGAGACATATTACTTATGTAGACAAGTGACAACCTCAGTATATGCTAAAGCTGTGGATTACATAACTTCACTGCTTAATAGGAACAGTTCTGCGGTACTGTCTTTTGGAAGTGCAAGTAAGGAATTTTCTGAGTCAAGTGATACACATTTATTTAGAATTCTAACCTAAGGCTTTGGGCAAATGGTAAAGCGCAATTCAAAAACTTCAGTCAAATAAGATGTTTATGTGTTATATTCTATTGAATTAAAACTTGCCCTTTTGGCTTAATTTTCATAATTAAACATCTACCCAATAATTAAACATCTACCCAAAACAATAATAAAATGAAATTGTACAGGAGGGCACTTTATAAATTTTATGTAATTACTTATTTACTTCCTTTTCTCACTCCCTTTTCTCACTGGTGATTTTTGCAGAGCAGAAATAAAACACCTTGAAGATGTTTTAAAAACCTTGGGTGCTGTGTGGTTTCCGGGCTGTATGGCCGTGTTCTAGCAGCATTCTCTCCTGACGTTTCACCTGCATCTGTGGCTGGCACTCAGTTTTAAAAACCGTTTAGGGAAAGAAGTTTGCACAGCTCTCTCACCCAAACACCTTCAAAATGTTTCATTTCTCTCAACCTGGCTTTTTCAGAAATTGCTAAACTTGCAATCTTTTCCCCCCAACCTGGGTTGAAGACATTTCCTGTCTGCTGAGTGAACAAAAGCAGGCAAGAAACACTTTATTTCTCCCACCTAAACCTCTTACTTTCACTTTCGCCATTTGCGCCTGCCATTTGGTGTGCTGCAGCAGAGATTCTCTGTGAAGGTTGCAGAATTTCCACGCAGAATTTCCATGTAAAAAATAGATGAATAAAGTTTGTTTGGCCTAACCATCCTGCGCACATGTTGTTTTTTCTTTTCTTGTTTTGAGGGATATGTCTGTGAAGCTATGACATTAGAGAAGCTGCAATATGCACATATTTGTGTTGTTTTAGTTTTGCAGACATTACCCTTAAAACAAAAAAGGAAAAAAACAACACTTTCTTGGGATGGCTAGGCAAAACTTAATTCATCTACTTTTTACATGGAAATCATGCACAGATGAGCTACAAGCAGAGGGGACCTCTATGGAAAACCTTCACCAAATGGTGGAAGCAGGAGTATTTCTGCGACAGCACACAAAATGGCAGGCACAACTCTGAAATAGACTAGAGCTTCTTCAGCCAGCAGGCAGGAAAAAAAGAATCGTTTTGACTGGCAACACTTGTGTTCTCCACACTGTGGGAACACAAAAAGCCAAAACAGATTTTTAAAAAACATCTCCAGGACATTTTATTTCTGTTATGCAGAAAGGACCAATGAGACCCAAATTACTAAATTTAGCAATACAATAGAAACAGTATACTACATATAAGAAATTACCAGAAGACTGGATTGCATCTTTTGAAAGCAATGCAATAAAACAGTGGAAGACATGAATGGTGTCCCTCTTCCCCTGTCACTCTATCACCTTATTATCACTGTGAGGTAGATTTTCTCGCCTTTTCCTTTTGGGTCCTTTGGGACTGAGTAGCCTTTCTGGCAGCATGTGATGGTTTCAGGGTATAGTTCTAATACTTTCCGACCATAAGTTATAGAATGTCTTTTTCTTGCTCCTCTGCTGGTTGCCAGGCTCCAGCCTAACATTCTGCTCCCCTTAAGGCCTTCCCCCACCCTGTGGCTGGTCAGGATAAGCACGGTGGAATTTTGGGGCCCGCACATGACTGGCATGAATCCATCCATTACAACCGGGGGAAAATGTGTCCAATACACTAGGTATTGCAAACACTTTCTGTGGAGGCAGGAGTCCAAAATGGCTTCCATTTTATGGTGCAATTCGCCATCCACTCGGAATGGAGGCAGAGGATCTCATCGGGGGTGCCACTCGTCTTCAACAAACTGCAATGAAACACAGGGTGACTTTTTTTTGCAAAGTCTAGTTCCACAGTCACTTCATTGATCTTAGGGTAATTTTAAAAGGTCCGATATATTTCTGGCCCAACTTACGACACCACTGAACACCGATATTTCATGGTCAAATAGACCCATTCACCCACTCCCAGAGATAGTGGCTTTTGTTTGTTGTTTTTGAGAGTCTTTGGCAAGCTGTGCCTTTTGAGAGTCTTTGGCATGCTGGAGAGTCTTTTGGATAGGCCCCCAGGCCTGTTTGATTGAATCAATCTACTCTTGGAGGTCTGAGGATCCTGTCATCTCACGCCCCCAAAAGGGAAAAGGTTTAGCGGTCTGTCCATATACTGTTTCAAAGGGGCTTTTGCCTGTGCTGCTGTGCACCACACTATTATATGCATATTCTGCAAAGGGGAGGAGGTCAGCCCAATCATCTTGGTGATAGTTAATGTAACACATCAAGTATTGTTCCAGGGTAGCATTGGTTTGTTCGCTTTGGCCGTCGATTGCCACATGATAAGCTGATGAAAGGGCCTGCTCAACTCCCAGCAACATCAAAAAATGCCTCCAGAATTGTGAAATGAATTGGATCCCTTGAACCGCAATGATTTTATCAGGGATCAGGGATAAATATGTGTCACAAAGAGCCTTGCTAGCTGTGCAACCGAAGGGAGAGAGCTGCATGGGATGAAAGGGGTTTGTTTTGAATATAAGTCCACCGCCACCCAAATTACCGTTTTCCCTCAACTGCAGGGAAGATCTGTAATAAAATTCATTGAAATGACCCACCAGGGTGCTGATGGGGCAGACAAGGACTGTAGCAAACCTGAAGGCTTTCCAGGAGCATGTTTAGCCACAACACATATGGGGCATCCTTTAACATAATTCCTCAATGTCCTTGCAGATAGAGCGCCACCAAAATTGCCACCAAAATTTCCTCTGGAGCAAATGGAGAGTCTTTACAAAACCAAAGTACACCACCAATTTTGCATCATGGAACCTCTGAAGCACCTCAGGGCAGAGGAATTCTGGTACATATTGCTTATCACCCTTCCACCAACACCCACCCTACATTCAAGATCAAGGATCCCTTCTCCCGGAGGTCCCAGGAGCTTTTCAGCATCCAGAAAAGCCAATTCCAAAGAGGGTGGAATGGAGGAGAGAGCCACTTAGGATGGTGTTTGACCAGTCCCAACTGGGAGGAGGAGAAAACAGTGTAAAGGGGCTGTTTGATCCCACCCCCTCAGTGGGGCAGGCAGGAAAGCATGTCTGCTAAGCACTTAGTTTTACCTGGGGAAAAATGGAGGGTAAAATTGAATTTTGTGAAAAAATCCACCCACTTCAACTGTTTTGCGGAAAGTTTACCAGGAGTGCAGAGAGCAACCAATTTTTTATGATCAGTCCACACTTCGAAAGGCTGCTTGGCCCCTCCAACCAGTCAGTGCTTTTTTTGATAGCACCAGTCTCTTTATCACCCGCAGTCCAATTTACTTCCAAATCTGTAATTTTTTTTGATAGGTAGGCACAGGGGTGCAATTTGCCATCATCCTCCAAAGAGAGGATGATGACAAATTGCACCCATGTGCCTACCTATCCCCCATCGCTCGTTTCAAGTGAGCCCCCATCACTTGATTCAAGACATCAACATGCACAACAGATGGCTTAGTGGGGTCACTATGATGCAAGATGGACTTTGAAGTAAATGCCTCCTAAAACTTAGTAAAAGCATCCTGGCAAGCAGGGGTCCAATCCAGTGGAGCACCAGGTCATGTGGCTCGTTCTCCTTATCTTTGGTTCTGAGGAGGCTGGTGAGGGGCAAGGTCAGTTCTGCAAATTTGGGAATAAAGTCCTGGTAGAAATTAGCAAATCCCAAAAATGATTGTGTGCAGGTTCGGGGGCGGGGGGGCTTGCCAACCCTACATGTCTTTAACCTTTGATGGGTCCATTTCAATCCCACCTCCCAACACTCAATAGCTGAAAAAGTCCAGTTTATCTTTGTGGAATTGACATTTGGATAGTTTGACATAGAGTTCATTTTTAGCAGTCTCTTTAGGACTTCCTGCACTAATTTTATGTGCTCCTCCATTGACTTAGAGTAAATCAGCACATCATCCAAATAAACCACCACACAATTGAATAGGAGACCTTGTAACACATCATTGATCAAGTTCATAAATACTCCAGGGGCCCCACTCAAACCAAAGGGCATGACTTTGTACTTGAACTGACCATAGCAGGTGTAAAAAGTAGTCATCCGCTGCATCCTTTTGACTATATAGTGGGCTTCCCACAAGTGCAGTTTGGTAAAAACTTGCCCTTGCCCCAAACTTGCCAGTAAATCCATGATAAGGGGAAGGGGTATTTAATACACATAGGGACAACATTCAAGCCTCTATTGTCTGTGCATAGTCACAAAGCCCTTCCTGAAGAGGACTGGGGCAGCCAATTTACTGGTGGCCGGCCCAATGAATTTGCATGCCAAATTCTTGTCTAGAAACTCTTGGAGGGCTACCACTTTGGTTGGGCTCATGGGGTAAAGTAGCCCCTTTGGCATTGTAGCCCCAGGAATCAGTTCGATTTTACAGTCCATTTTTCAGAAGCCTATCACATTCCTCTGAAAATTTTTATAGGCCCCAGTAGGGAGGGGGAATAGCTAGCTCATGTTGGGCCCCGCTCGTCGTTGCTTTCTCGGGTGGCCTTGCTGAAGACCCGCAGCCATCTTTGTCCATTACATCGGGGTGTGAATTGGTTTGGGATCCACAAGGCGTGTCAGTGAGCCAGACCCAATACATCTGCTATGTGGGGTTGCATCAAACACTTTGAGCACCCAGAGTCTATAAGAGTGTGGACCAAAGTACAGGTTCCAAATGCTCGATTAATGAGGGTCAAGGGAAGTGCTAGGGGTATTGTTTCACCACTCACCTCATATTTTGCACCCTCCAGAGGGACCCAGCCACAGGCACCATCTAGGCCAGGTCATTGTTGTTTCCTGCCAACTCTTCACTAGAGTCACTGTCAACTAGCTTCTCAGAGGTGGAATCACTACTAACCACCTCCAGGTTTAAACCTGTGGCCCAAATGTCTTCTTGGGGCCTGACTTTTTCAATGTGGCTTTCTGGACAGCCCCTCAACCAGAGCTCCTCAAGGGAGGGTTCGGGTCATACTTCTCAGGGCATTCGGCAACTAAATGACCTGCCTACCCAAAGTGTAGACACAATCCCAGGGACCTCTGTGATGGGGATATTGTGACTCTTCTTACTCTTGTCATGACTGGCTGCTGGAGGATTCCCTGGCTGGGGTTCTGGAAGTTGGGGGGATCATTTTTGGGGGCTCAATCATCTCTTGAATCATTGAACAGCATTCAGTCAGGACTCAGTTTCCCCAGATAATATGATCCAGCCCATCAGGCTCTCTGGATTATCAGTCACCAACCCCCACTGTGCCACCTCAGAATGCAATCCCTCTTTAAACAAGTGGACCAATACATGTTTTGACCAATCCAATATTTTACTGGCCAGCTGCCAGAACTTGGCTGCATATTCTGCTTCCAGTCGATTGCCTTGCTTTATGCACTGTATTTGTTGCTAGGCCTTTCCCCCAATGAATGGGACCTCAGACCTGCGCTGCAGTGCCATCATGAATTGCTGGAATGATCTCAGCTCAGGTGCATGCTCTCGGAACAAGCCCACGTACCAAGCTGTGGCTTCTCCTTTCAGCAAGACACCCAATCATGGATTTGATCCTCTTCATTTTCGTACTTCTCAGCCTGGTGTTGCATGAAGGTTTCCACTTGCACAAGAAAGTAGGACAGAGTCTCTGGGTTGCCATCGAACTTGGTTTTCAATTTACACCATCAGGGCGCCCCCAGCACGAGCATAAGTACTGGCAGCCCCATCGGTTGTACAGGCAGTCCTGGTACTGGTTGCTGCAGGTGGCCCAGCAGCTGGGGTGGCTGCAGTCCAGTGGTGGGATTCAGCAGGTTCGCACCAATTCGGCAGAACCGGTTGTTAAAATGGTGCTTGTAAATAACCATCTGTTAAATGATTTGAATCTCACCACTGCTGCAGTCCCTGTTGACCAGCCGCTCCATCAGGACCTGCCCCAGACCTGGCACCTGCACCTCCATCCAGTAAACCTCCTGGGGGCTGCGGTACTCCCTCACCTCCCACTGGAGGTAGGTTGGCCCCATCTCAATTGGGTCAGGCCATAAGCAGTGTCACTTGCTTCTTGAAAAGGTAGATCTTGTGTTGCATCTCATTCTTCTCCTGTCTCCAGGCATCTGCTCCGTGCCTTGGGGGTCGTCCCTGGTAAAGGTCCCAAGTTATCTCATCATTGGAGTAATATTCCTCCTGATGTACTGTATGTATAACACAGGTGAAGTCCCATCTCTCATCTCGGGTCACGTATGGCACTTTCTTCCTCACCATGAGGTGAAATGTTGGGTACGTGGAAATCCATATCAGGGAGTTGGAGATTCCTTGGAACGGGATGTGGTTGGGTGGTCTATCCAGGATGAGGTCTTCGCCCCCCCCAACTGATCAGGCTTGGTTGTCACGTCCTGCCCATGTCCCTCCCCATTGTTCCCGTCTGCATTGGGATCGAAGGGCTCATCACCAGCCCTGCTCCCTGTTGGGGTGCCAGGGGTCTGATCCCAATCCTGGGCCCCATTGGTGCCCCCTGTAGCTCCACTGATGGAGGTAATGGAAGCCAGAGCAGATTAATGATAGAACCAGCTTAATGTCAGCTTAATTAAGAACCAGTTTAATTAAGTCTCTTCTGTGGAACTCCCTTCCCCCCTGCTGCTCCTCCGCTGGTTGTTAGGCTCCAGCCTGACACACCTCCCCTTATAGACTCAGGTTGGCTTCCATCAGATAACAAAAGTTTGTAAAAACAATACATTACAAAAAATTTAAATCCTAGCTCTAACAGAGCACGACTATAAATCTCAGTCTACTATCTTCAAGGGAGTGGAAGGGAGGGATGTCAATCATTAATTAATAATTAATTAAATCAGTGGTTCTCAAACATGGGGTACACATACCAGAGCATCTGGGGGGGATGCAAAAATTATGTAGTGGGTTTACTAATAAGGGGGTACAGTTGTAAGGAGATGGGTTGATAATAAATTGATAATAAAACTGCAAAGATTGCCATGCCCTTATATAAAGCAGTGGTGCAGCCACACTTGGAGTACTGTGTTCAGTTCTGGTCGCCATATCTCAAAAAGGATATCAAAGAGATAGAAAAAGTGCAGAGAAGGATGATTGAAGTATTGGAGCACCTTCCTTATGAGGAGAGGCTGCAATGTTTGGGACTCTTTAGTTTGGAGAGAAGACATCTGAGGTGGGATATGATTGAAGTCTATAAAATTATGCATGGGGTAGAAAATGTTGACAGAGAGAAATTTTTCTCTTTTTCTCACAATACTAAAACCAGGGGGCATCCATTGAAAATGCTGAGGGGAAGAATTAGGACTAATAAAAGGAAACATTTCTTCACACAACGCATGATTGGTGTTTGGAATATGCTGCCACAGGAGGTGGTGATGGCCACTAACCTGGATAGCTTTAAAAGGGGCTTGGACAGATTTATGGAGGAGAAGTCGATCTATGGCTACCAATCTTGATCCTCCTTGATCTGAGGTTGCAAATGCCTTAGCAGACCAGGTGCTCTGGAGCAGCAGCAGTAGACGGCCATTGCTTTCACATCCTGCATGTGAGCTCCCAAAGGCACCTGGTGGGCCACTTCGAGTAGCAGAGAGCTGGACTAGATGGACTCTGGTCTGATCCAGCAGGCTCATTCTTATGTTCTTATGTTGCCAAGGGGTACATGAATGAAAAAAAGGTTGGGAACTACTGAATTAAACCACTGCTGCCTCAACTACAAGCCTGGTGAACAACTCTGTCTTACAGGCCCTGGGGAATTGCATCCATGGGTAGATCTGGCCTCTTTGATGTCCATTATTTACTACAGCATTCCTGAAAATTTGGGATAACAAATGCAGTGCCCTACTGATTATCTGGATCTTAAAAAAACACTGATTTTTTAAAAGTGCAAACTGATAGTTCAGAGTGAGTTCATATATGCATGTTAATTGTTTATTTGCTTGCAATGTGGGGCCTGAAAGATTTTGGAGGGGGACATCTTGATTCCCACACACAAAATTTCCCTGTTCCTTTCCTTGAAAGCCTCCAAATCCTCTCTCCTTTCCTTCTTTCTTCTCTGCTTCCCACCCACCAGCTAACCTACCTTTAGCTGCCCTTTCTCTCATGCTTTCCCTTCTTTTTAATCAACGTATATAACTTCATTCTTCTCCATTTTATCCTCACAACCATTTCTGTCAAATAAATTATGCCGAGAATGTGTACCTGACTCAATTGAACTTCCACAGGATGGTGCCATGGCTCAGCCTGCTGATACCTCCTCAGACAAGGAAGATGTGGAGAAGGTCAGTCTCAGCCCTAAGCTCATAACAAAGGAGAACTCACAGGGAGAAGTTATAGTGGAAGCTGTTGCACCATGCCCTCAGCTCTTCAGAAACTCAAACTGTGCCTGAAACCCAGCATCTGTCAATTGCATCTTTTCTAAAGTATTAGAACAAAGGAAGAGGCATTTAAGATGAGAAATTAGTGAGAGATAAAGTAGCACAAGACAGTTGGCTTAGTATAGATCAAATCCTGACAGCAGTGCTGAGGCAAATTATAGTTGGATTGGAAGGAATACCAGAACTACCAAATTAACTGCAGCTGGATTATCTACCCCAGCAAGATAATTTCCTATTTAAGCAGGCAGCAAAGAAAACTTTGTGAATTAGCAACATGTCATCTCCCCTTGTGAGCCTTGTTTTATATCTATGTATACACTGGACTCTCTGAAAGCCTGACTCTTTTAGACTGGACCTGACCACACCTTTTGGGTTTGCTTTCTCAAGCTTGTCACTGTGACTTCAGAGTTACCAATGCTTGGCCTTGAATTGCACCCCGATCACATCTCCTGTCATAGTCAGCTATCTGACTCTGGATAAACAATGGCCCCTTCTGCACAGGCAGAATAATGCACTTTCAATCCAGTTTCAATGTATTTTACAGTTGGATTTCACAGTGCAAAATAGCAAATTCCACTTGCAAACAATTATGAAAGAGGATTGAAAGTGCACTATTCTGCATGTGCATGACAGTACTTTCCACCACCACCTCTTCTTTCTACCTATCAGTCAACCTACCTTCATCTATCCCATCAGTTTTTCCTCCCTCCCCCGCAGTAGCCTCTGTCTGGGAAAACTGTGGTCCAATTGTGAGGTGCCTGCCACTAGGCCAGGCCCAGTTGTGTCATGTCATGGTCCCCTCTGCTGTAGCTGGCAGGATAAGTTAAATGAGTCTCATAGAAAGATGCCAACCTGAATCAATAGATTGGATGAGAGGTTCCACGTCACTCGCAAGGGCAGGTAGTTTGAACCCAGATTCACCCCCCTTCTTCCCCACTGCTCCACATTTGCCACGTGTCTTTTCAAAAGCTCTACATACAACCAGGTCCCGGAAAAGCACATGCTAAGGGGGAGAAGAAGTGGCAAAACCTGGTTCAAGCAGAACACCGTGGGTAAGTCTTCCCCAAACCAGGTTTGTTCGCTTCCTTAACATGCACTTTTTGGCCGGTGGGAAATCGACCATTATCACAGATCTCCCACTCTTCATCTAATCGGTTCCTGCCATTCAGGAGAGGACAGCATGATACCCGTCTCTGATTAGAATTTCCCCCTTGCTTTTGTTTGTTAAGACACAAACTGGGAACTATATCAATAGTACTCATATGACTGGCCTTAGAAGATTTGGATCATGTATGGTGCTATACCATTTTAAAAGCAGAAAGGAGTTTCCCAGTTGCTCCCAGTTCTTCCATTAAGATCAGTTGAAAACTGTGAATCTCTTCAGACATATTGAGATAATGAGAAATACTTTCTGGAATAAAATACAATCCAAGTATCTGTAACATGCCATACCCCTGACAATAAAGAAGTGATTTTGTATCTGATCATAGTTATAAAAAGGAAATTATTTAATTATTTTTGGGTCTGAATAACAAGCAAAATCAATGTACCACTGTTAATAATTTGGATTTTGTTTCCCTTTTATTGAACTGTACTTTAGCAGGCAAGCTTATGTGCCTTCATTAGGCTTATAAATATAGAAATGTATTGATTACTTAAATGAAACTTCTTGAAGTGTCTCAGCAATAGACCACTGGATCTCTACAATGACAGAAGACCTTGTCATGGACACAAAAGTCTCCTGCAACTCGCATCTCAATAAATTACAGATAACTTATTGACTGTTTCATAAACTATGAACAAATGGTGTTATACTACATTGATGGGTATTTAAAGAAATGCACAGAATCATAATTTGATATCAGCATAGCTATAAACTTTGAGAACATGAAATTGGCAGACTGAATTAAAAATAACACCTACATTTTCATCAAAGTCTGACTTGGGTAGATGGGGGAGTTTCTACGAGGTCAATCACAAGCTTGCAAGCTTTTTATGCTAACTTATCCTTCTCACATCTGTATTTTCTTTTCCATTGCCAATGCTCATGTAATGAAATTGTAAAAGTTATTTCTCTCAGGATCCCTTACCACTCCTGTTTTAAGGGCATATGAACTTACATTCAATCACACCCTCTAAATCTTACAAATCCTACTTCTTCCAACCTTCACCTTATGGATGCTCCTTTGTAATATTTCTGAATGATGACCCTTCATTGTAACTCCCTTGGAAATTTTCACTGCAGGGAATCATTCACAAATATTGTTTATGTCATCATTCATTGTTTTCCCATGATAAATTAAGTAACCCCCCCCCCCCCCCTGAGAATACTGTGAAGAATTTTTTGCAATAAAATGTGGTATTAGCAAAACTGTACTCTCTCATACTTGGGTAAGATTGCCATTAAATTCAATAGTAGTCAAATATTCATTCTCTGTTGGAACATGACATTCAGTCCCTTAGGAAATATAACACGAAAAGCAGATGCTCTGTCACTATATTATATTGCTTCGATGTTCTACTCCAAGTCATATAAAGCTGTTATTTCATTTTATAGCAAAAGATGGTTCTGCACAAACTTTTGGCAATATATCTGGCAATATATTTTTCACATTAAAATGAAAAAATGTGATAAGTAATGCCTTCTGGTTATACCGTAAATGTTTATTATAAATAGTTGCTTATGTTACAGGAAAAAAATGCAACAACCATCACCCTCCCCCCAAAAGGACTTAATCATAGCAAGCAGGAACCTGCAAAGACTTGTAGTAGGAATCTCATTTCCCCTCCCCCACTATTTCCTCTTTTCCTTTCTTGAAAGCCGCCATAGCCTCTCCCGTTTTCTTGCTTTCTTCCCTCCTTCCCACCCAACAGCCAACAGACATTAATCTACTCCTCTTCAGCTTTCCCTTTTCCCTCCCCAAGGTGCCTCTACCTAGGAAAACTATGAGCCAATTGTGTGGTGGTGGCAACTGGGTGAGGCCCATGTACATATTAGGGAACCCTCAAGGACTTACAAGGGGGGCACCTCACTTTTTTCTGTACCCCCTCCCTACACTATTTCCTCTTTCCCTCCGCTGTTGGCATGCAAGCCCATGGCAAGATGGGGACCTGTTTCTCAGCTGCGCTCCATCAGTCACCTCTCTATTGGTGTCATAGATAGTTCAGACTAAGATGAATGCCAAATCTTAATTCTGGTCTTTGATGCTTGCAATATTCCTCTCCACCCTATTCCTCTAATGAGCTATGAATAGCAGCAACACCTTTCCTGCAGCTTTGGCAGTTGGAATCTGGATAACGAAAGCCACAATTCTGCAAAAGACATATCTGTTCTCTAGCCCACAAAGGATATGCAAATGTTACTCAGCCTTGAGATAATCAACGTTCCTAAGTCCTTTCTTCCTTAGCTGATCCAATCTCTACCAGAGGACTATCTAACCTTACTCTGAACTGGAATGCCCTCAGTTGTAAATTTATCAACTCTACCTAAAATCGAATCAAAATCTGAACTATCCCAGGCTCTAACTCATCTAAGCCATTTTCCTCTGTATTTTTCTCTCATGAGAACCGAATTCTGCTTTGTCCAGGAAGAATGTCTCTCTTAGCATTGCCAGAAAACCAGAATTTCCAATATATAGCCTGTCCAAACAAAGGCACCTTGTCCAGTGTTCTCTGAACTGCCTTTGGTTTAGTAGCACTGTAATTCAGCATCACCTCTCTCTGCATCCAACACAGGCATTGAATCCTGCCTACTTGGATCTTCTTCTTCTGGGTCAGGTAAATATAATCATCCTCACAATGACCTTTGCTATTCCAAACCTATCTTGAATCTCTATCTAAATTCTAGGTTTCTTGAGACTGTGTGTGTGTATTTTTGCCAAACTGCATCTGTGCCTTTTATTATTTTAGCTCATTAATGAAAATGGTTAAACTTTACTTAAATTCTGGTTTCCTGTAGATCCTGAAGGGAAAAACCCTGTATAAATTGGTAGGAAAGATCCTGTAGCCTGTCTTCTCACATTGCAAGGTCTGTCACCACTAATTTCCCAACCTAAAATGGAACAGACCCCTCTGATTTGCGTAACACCCCCTGGCAACCTTCATATTCTCTCCCTATTTCCTGCCCCATTCTTTCATAGCCAACCTACCTTTTATCTGCCTCTTATTTTCAGTTATATTTATTATTTACTTCATTTACATCTCTCATTTCTCCTCATCAGGAACCAAAGCAGCTTACTATATTCTCTTCTTTTTATCCTCAGAACAGGCCTGTGATGTAGGTTTGCCTGAAAGTACACAACTGAGCTAACGTCACCCAATGAGCTTCCAAAGGAAGATGGTGCTTCAAATCTGGGTCTTTCAGATTCTACTCTGAACTCCAACCTTTATACCATACGGTGACATTCATAGGATGACTGAGGTTGAACAGCTAGGCCTATGTGAGTCATGCAAATTGAGTGGTATCAAGTCACTCAGTGGTTGCTACCAAGTGTAACCTGGACACTTTTCAGAATTACAACTGATCTCCAGATGACCCAGATCTGTCCTCATGAAAAAAGTGGCTGCTTTGGAAAGTGAACTCTGTGGCATTATATCCATTATACCCGTCCCTTCCCCCCCCACCCCCAAGCCCTGTCATTTTCAAACTCCACCACAATATCACCAGGCATTTGCTAACCTGAAGCTGGCAACCCTAGCTAGTCATGGCCCCAAGGAGTCTTTCCCCAAAGACCAGAAATAAGCTTGGAGAGGACCCTGCCTCTTCCCCTGCTTTTTTTCACTGAAATCTACCCTGGAATGCTGTGGTTGCTTGGCAACAGCCACTGAGAAAATATGATACTTAAAGCTACCTGATATTATAATGTTGGTGTTTTTAAAACATATTTTTAAAAAAGATTTCAGATTCTTCTGCAAACTTGGGAAGTTGTTCAGGTTTGTAGAAAGATCTCTTTTATCCATTCAGAACTCCGATCACTGAATTTAAGTATCCCCAGATTTGGCAGACTTCGCTGTTAGAATATAACATAAGTACAAAAACAAAAAGTTTCGTACTCACAGGAATGAATATAAAAATGAAACAAATTCCCTGTCTAAATATCAATAGTAATAAACAAGATTTTTAAATTTTGTGTTTCCTTTTGTTAATGCTGCCATACCTCTATCTTACTCCACTGGTTTCACTTTTACATTTTTTTCTTTAAAAGGGCATGAATTATGTTCCTTGAGGAGAGGAGAAAGAAAGAGGCTCTAGACTTTCTTGACTGATTTTTAGCAGTCTCTTCTAAGATTACCTAAACGTGTAAGATATTCCAGTGATGAAAACCATGGGGTAACCTTTTGCCTCCTATTGTTCTTCTAATGCCTGCCTTGTTGTGCCAAATTTCCCTTTGAAGTTTGCACCGCCCTGCTTGTCCACTGTTCTCCAAACTTTATCCCTTGACCAAGCAAAACTACTTCAAGGGCTTGCCCAGAATGCTTTGCTTGCCCAGATGCTTTGCCCTCCTTGTACCACCAAATGCCCTTGACTTGTCAGTAAGCCTCTGCTGACTACTGTTCTTCAAATGGCTGCAATGCCAAATTCCATCACTAAAGACTAGTCTATGTGTTTATGTTTACAATAATTCTTATCACTTAATATTAAGCATGGGTCATTCATTGCCTCAAAAAGAGGAATCCATTAGCTCTGTCCATCGGAAATTTGGCAGTGTGTATCTCCTAGGGAATTGCTCCGAATTTTCTGAGGTTTTTCCAATGTGTATCTAAAATTATGAAAGTACAGACAAAAGAAGGGATGGAGGGCTTGCATGGAAACAAGTGGGAAATAATAACAAATAAAAATAAAAACTTAGAGTTAGGAGTCAAGCAAGGTTAAGGGTTAAGGCAAAACCCCAAAACCTGAAACTGACCATTACCCTACTCTCGGACTGTGTCCTAGAACTGAACATAACACTAAGGCAATCCCGAACCCTGCCCATATCTCAACCCTAACTTATTGTTTTAATTTAATTTATTCAGTCACAAATTGTTCCCAAAATAGTAACAAAAACCTGAAACCTAATACTGAGCATAGCTCTATTCTCAGACTGTGTCCTATAACTCAACATAACACTAAGGAAAGACTGAGTCCCTACCCTTGCCTTAACACTAACCATAAACCATAATTTATAATTTTAATTTAATTTATTCATTCATAAATTGTTCCCAAAATTGTAACAAAAACTCAAAATCGGAAACTGACTATAGCCCTATTCTCAGACTGAGCCCTAGAACTGAACATAACACTGAGGCAATCCCAAGCCCCATCTCTTGCCTTAACCCTAACCATAACTTATTATTTTTATTTAATTTATTCCATCACAAATTGTTCCCAAAATTGTAATAGAAACCCGAAACCTGAAACAGACCAAAGCACTGTTCTCAGACTGCGTCCTAGAACTCATTGTCACACTAAGGCAAGCCTGAGCCCGAGCCCCTGCCTTTGCCTCAACCCTAACTTATTATTTTTATTTAATTAATTCAGTCACAAATTGTTCCCAAAATTGTAACAAAAAATAAATGAAATCAAAATAATAAGTTAGGGTTAGGGTTAAGGTTAAGGCAAGGGCAGGGGCTCAAGCTTGCCTTAATGTTACGTGAAGTGCTAGGGCGCAGTCTGAGATTAGGGCTATGATCAGTTTTAGGTTTTGGGTTTTTATTTAATTTAATTTATTCAGTCATAAATTGCTCCCAAAATTGTAACCCAGGGCTCCCCAGTTTAAACAACATTGAAAGTGATGCTATTTTTGAAGATGGGGAAATCCATCCTGAAACAGCATCACTATTAATGTTGTTTAAACTACAGACCCCAGATCCTCTTTTTAAATCCACCTTAAAGGGACACTCTGGGTTCCCTAGTTTAAACAACATCCTGAAACAGCATCACTATTAATGTTGTTTAAACTACAGACCCCAGATCCTCTTTTTAAATCCACCTTAAAGGGACACTCTGGGTTCCCTAGTTTAAACAACATTGAAAGTGATGCTGTTTCAGGATAGATTCCCCACCCAGCCCCAAACAGTATCATTTTCAATGTTGGTTGTTGTGGGTTTTCTGGGCTGCATGGCCATGGTCTGATAGATCTTGTTCCTAATGTTTCACCTGCATCTGGGTTGGTATCTTCAGAGGTGTATGACAGAGAAGTCTGTTATAAACTGTGGCCAGACTTCTCTTATAACTGACATCTGTCTGTGATACACCTCTGAAGATGCCAGCCACAGATGCAGGTGAAATGTTAGGAACAAGATCTACCAGACAATGGCCACACAGCCTGTAAAACCCACAACATCCAGCTGAATCTGATTGTGAAAGCCTTCAACAATACTTTCAATGTTTTTTTAAATCTAGAGTGCCCAGATTCTCTTTTCAAATTCACTCCAAAGGAATGGATTTAAAAAGAGAACCTGGGAAAAATTTGAGGGTGCCTATTTCAAGGGGGACTGGCATAAAGGGGATAAAACAGATCCCTTCAGAACAAATCTGGAAAAGTGAAAGAGTGGGGAAGGGGGCATGGCCTGGAAAAGATGACCAGGACAAACACATTGAGAAAATAGTGGATTACAAGATGATGAAGGGAGGAAGAATAGCATACCCAGTCCAGGTGAGGGGGTGAGGAAAAGACCAAGTTCATAGAACATGGAGAGGATGAAAGAAAGAGGACAAAACTGTTTCCAGTGACTTCACAGTCTCCCCACCATCGTTGCTATTTCCCAGATCTCAGGTGGCTACATCTCTTTGCAGCTCAAATCACTAACTGCATTGGTGCTATTTTCTGTTTGTTTTTTCAAAAAAAATCTGCCTCCTCTTCCTGGAAGGCTGATGTAAGATTAATACCCTGAAAATTGGCTTCATGACAACAGCATGGAAAGCAAATGAAGCTAGACTGGACTGTACTAGCCTCATTTGATTTCAGTGACATCGTAGCACTCTGAAATGTTGTTGTGAAGCCAAATCTCATTGGCTACATGATAACATCACTATTTGCAGAAAAATATATCAGAAATGCAGAGGAAAAACTGCTACAATTTGCAACAGTGAATAATTGGCAAACCATTGTAAATGAAATAGAGAGATGCTGGTGGGCATTTTAGCAAAAAAAAGTAAAGGAACTTCTGCACTTTATTCAGTCAGGGTTGTTATTGTGATTTACATCACAATTCAGCAAGGATATGCTTGCGCTATGGGGTTACTGACTTTAGAATGCCTTCTTTGCGGGCCTCCTCTGACTCCCTCTCTGAAGGCTCTTTAGGAAGGCTGAAATAACATTTATTTCAATAGGTTTTTTCCTAGACTTGAAGCTGCTTCTTTGGTTCCATAAATTTAAATGGAGTTGCTTTTAAATTGCTTTTGTCCCTGCAATTATTGTTTTTGTTATTATATATTTTATTGATTTTTTAAATAGTATCAGCTGTTTTTGGGCACACCCATAGCAAAAAGTAGGATATAAATATTTTAACAAGAAAAAAAGTTTTAAAAGAAGCAGAAATGAAGCATCAGGCTATGAAATCAGTTAATAGTTGTGAAAAAATTAAGCTATATCAAATCTGTAAGGAGACAGCCAACTGAATGCATGCATGCCTGCATGCATGAATGATGGAAGCTGCTACTTCAGGCATCTAACTTCCCAATATATTTTTGTGCAGTTTTTCTGCATATTCAGGCCATTTTTAAAAAGTATATTTACGTTTCGATATGATCCCATAAATCTGAGTGTATAGCAATAATAGTTTCCCTTATAATTCAATTCTTTAATTATTCATATACACCAACAGGGGCTGATACTTTACAAAGTAAATTGGGGAACAGGAAAGAATGGGGGATAACTGACCCACATTATGCCTGACCTGTGATACATGCTGACACTGAAGAGGTTTTTATTCAACTTTATGGGGAGCTCCCCATGTTTGCAGAAAAATCTGAAATCAACAATAAAATATATGAGGGAAACATTCCCTCTTAATACATTACCAGAGCAGAATGGACCACTCAAGGCCTGGTCACAGAGGACACCAGCAGCCATCCTGAGCTCAGCAGCAGAGGTGGAAGAGGACATTGGAAGCTGCTCCAGGCTGGCTGCTGTTGATGCCAGCAGCCACCTCAGGCTCAGAAGCAGCAGCAATGGAGAGGCCTGGAGCTTTTCCAGGCTTGGCAGTACAGGGATATGGGATTCCCCCCATGAGGGGCAAGAGAGGGTAAGAAAAGAAGTTGCAGGAGGAAGAAAGAGTGAGGGATTGAGACATCTAGATGCTTGGGACAAAGGTGCATTTCATATCAGCCATTTCTGATAATTCACCATTGTTGTTTTTTACCAAGGCTTCTAAGAAAGGAAAAATCAGTGGGAAAGGATCTTAAGTGAGCTCTTCTCATTTTGATCTCAGAGAGATGTCATGTCTGCTGCCAGCTCAAGCAAAAACTGAATTCATTATGATCTAAGTCAGAAAAATCCGTCTATCACTAGAAAAACTCTTTGGTCTACAATTTTTAAAGTGTTACTTCATTTGATTTCCCTAAAATTTGAACAGGTTGCATACCCCTTACTCAAGATATCATCTATGACAGTGGTGGCGAACCTTTGGCCATGTTGGCAGGGGCTGATAGGAATTGTAGTCCATAACATCTGGAGTGCCAAAGGTTCACCACCACGGATCTATGACTTATCATAGTGATGAGACAAATCACCTCAATTTTATTAGGAATGGCATTTTTGTAGTTTTAAGCAAGAGTACTTCATGCTTTATCTATAGAAATGGTTCTATGGCATCTATGATCGGATCAAAATCTGAGCTTTTGTTATGACCAGCTATTTGGACAGCCTGCAATTTCCTTTTTTCCCATGAACATGGATTTATTGAGCCAAATGGATATCAGGTTTTCAAGATGGTGACCTTAATTCTCCCCACTGCTGCTGGAACATCAACTGACTTGATTAGATGTATCTTATCTGTTCCAGAGGTAGTGTTTGTATAAGCTACACATAAAGGCAAAGAAACCTGATAACAGATTTGAGAGAAAATGAAAGAATATGCCCCACAATAATGCAATGATATTTCCATGATAATGGTGATGACAGCTTAAACTAAAAAAACACATACTAAGGAAAATTGAATCAAAGGATACATACTTTATCTACTCGTCAGTGTATCAGCAAATGACAGTAATAAAAAGAGAAGGGTATTTGGGGATATACACACTGAAAAATGTTGCTCATTGAAATGACAAACTCTTTTTCATTAAAAGTATATAATTCACAGTATACTTGGATGGCTCATGCCATAGCAACCTTGCCAAAATTAAACTGATATGTCCCTGGCAAGAACATGACTGGTCCAATGCACCTAAAAGTGAATCCAGTAATGATAATTACGTTTTTGATCATGAGTGACCTCTGAGTAATTTTGAATCTGGAAAACGTTAAGGACTCTCCAAAGAAATGTGCAGACAATACATAGTTCTTCTACTTTAATATATCTGATTTTATTTATTTATTTATATAAACCATTTGTATGCCACCTGTCCACCCAACTTAGGTTCTTTGATTCGTGTCTGGGTGCTGCATTTGGTGGTCCATGTAAACTTGTCCACAGCTGTGGTAGACTTCTGCAGAAGTTAGAGGATCCTGAAGAAGTTAGAGAAGTTAGAAAAAATCAGCACTCAGCCCCAATGACAAACTGATCTGCTTTGATGTGGTTTCCCTGTTCACCAAGGTCCCCATAGCAGACACCATTGCATTCATTAACTGGATTTTTCCTAAAGACATTACAGCCCTGTTCCAACATTGCCTCATTACAAGCTACTTCCAATGGGATAATGAATTTTATGAGCAGAGAGATGGGGTAGCCATGGGTAGCACTCTTAGCCCTGTAATAGCAAATTTTTACATGGAACACTTTGAGAAGCAAGCCCTAGAAACAGCCCCCAAAAAGCCCACTATATGGTTCTGTTATGTGGATGACATGTTCCCAATTTGGAGCCACGGAGAAGTAGAACTAAACAAGTTTCTGGACCATATTAACAATATCCACCTGAACATCCAATTTACTATGGAAAAAGAAAACAAGGGAAAACTACCATTTCTAGATGTCTTAGTCATCCGTAAACCAAACCAACAATTGGGCTGCACAGTATACAGAAAACCTACACACACTGATAGATATCTACATAAAAACTCCAATCATCATCCAGGACAAAAAAGGAGCACAATAAAAATTCTGGTAGAATATGCAAAAAGAATCTGTGAACCCTACCTCCTTCAAGACTTGCCTGATAGAGATCGTAACATGAAATAAATGGCTGTTGGTGCAGAAGAGGTGGAGAACCCCAACCAGGTACTAACTGCCACTAGGGATGCTTCATGATTACCCTCCAGTTTGGCTCATGTCTTGTACACTGATTGTAAATAGCAAGCTGATTTTTCAATAAGTCCAACTGTTTGTCAACCCATTTGTGGTTGTTCAGCAGGTTGCTTTACTGTTGCCTTCTTAAAACTGTAGCACAGCAGAACTGGTGGTACATACATATGCTTTCTCACACAACCCAATTGACGTCTACTATGTCCCCCTCGCCATCCTTGTTCCTCTAGCTGGCAAACTGATAAGGCAGACATTTGAATTAGTCATGAATAGATGAATAAAATGCACCCCTACAGTGTTTGTCTAAGTAGACTTTAGTGATGCTAGTGGCTTCTGATCAGTTTGAATAAGCAGCATTATTTATTTATTAAAACATTTATATTCTACCTCCTCATGCCATGTGACATTTTTGTACATGCACACTTTTGTACATGCAAGGGAAGGGGAGGGAGGGGAGGGAGAGGTGGCATGCAAGGGTTGGGAGGGAGGGGGCCTGGCATCTGGACATGGCCCACCCACCCTAGTGGAGGGAGGGATGGCATGTAAGGGGATGGAGGGAGGGGTGGCATCCAAGGGACGGGAGGGAGGGGGCCCAGTATCAGGACATGGCCCACCCACCCTAGCAGAGGGAAGGGGAGGGGTGGCATGCAAGGGAGGGGAGGGAGGGAGGGGAGCAAGGGAGTGAGGGGTGGCATGCAAGGGAGGGGAGGGAAGGATTTGCAAAAATCCAATGCAAATATGTTTGCAGGAGGTATTTGCAGTTGTTTCACATGAGTCAAATGAGCTGAGTTACCAGCTCCATCTGATCACTACCTTTAAACATGGTAAGTACCTGTAACCATTCCCACCCCAGTATCTGTCAGGTTACTCTGGTTTCCAACTTGTGCAACTAGCCAGCAAGCAGGCCAGTGTGACAGGATCCTGCCAAGAGGCTAGAGGATAATTATTTTGTCTGAGGGAAACCCATTTTTTTCCTGAGTGGATCCTTCACTGGTTGTCAATCTCGTAACAGCTTTTGGGGAGAAACTTCCTCTTCAGTAGTTGCCACCACCTTCTAGAACACAGCCCTCCCCACAGTTTGAAGCCAGGAAGACCAGCATATATAGTTGTTTGATAATATGGACATGGAGAGGCCTGCAAATAAAAATCAAGGCAGTCTCTTTATCCCTTCAGTCTCTTTATCCTTTCCTCTATCAACACCTGTAAAAGATATATAGGATACAGAAATTAGTGTGTAAGTTCTAAAAATTACAATAAAAACAGAGTAAGTTTCTAACCTAATTTGGAACCCTACAGCTATCTGGCATTTTCTCTCCCTCCTCCACATAGGACTGTGTAAATAGGTGTACGTATAGATGAACTTTCCTGGTACTCACTCTCTCTCTCTCTCTGGCCCTTTCTGCATGGGCCAAATACAGCACCTTGGGGATGGCAAAAATGCCGTCCCCAGGGAGCTGTTCAATGGGGGCGCAGCTGCTTCGCAGCCGTGCTGCCCTCGCTCTTCCCCAGCGGCGCAAAGCCGCCATTTCCCCACCTCACTCCCCGAGCGAGGTTTTCGGAAAACGGCAGCTTCAAGCTGCTGCCATGCGAATGGCAGCGGCTGGAAGGCGCCATCCCTCCCCCCTTGCCCAATTGACCTATCTTCTCTGCGACCGTCCGGCGCGTCGCCGAGGCCTGAGGACACGCCCCCTGCCCTGCGACTCTGGAGCGGTCGCACAGGGCAGGGGGGCATGTCCCCTGGCCTCGGCGATGCACCGAATGGTCACAGAGAAGGTAGGTCGATTGGACGATGGCACTCCGCGGCTCCATCTTCCCGTTCGTTACTGGGACTGTTTGTGCAAACGGTCCCGGGGGGGGGGGGTTGGGTCAGCATCATGTACGCCGACCCAAGCCCCAGCATGGCTGTGCAGAAACGGCCTCTCTCTCTCTCTCTCTCTCTCTCTCTCTCTCTCTCTCTCTCTCTCTCACACACACACACACACACAGCTACACAAAAAGAGGGAGAGCAGCTCCTTTTCAATTCCTATTACCAGATGCATCAGAGGTCCTGGCCCAATCTAGGTTCTGAAATCTTGATGGGCTGGAGCTTGTCTAAATGTAACAGCCAATAGTCAATAGTCCATGCAAAATATAAAAACATATTGATCTGGACATTTTGTCAGCCTAGCTGCCTCCATCCATACAAGTTCATCTGCATAAATGTCAGCTTTTCCTAAGATGAAACACAATCATCGTGGAATTTGCAACATTCCTAACAAAATGTGCCCCAGGAATCAGCCTGGGGCACCGTTGCAGCAGGAGAGGAGGGAGCAGATGTCTGTGGTTATTGGAGGAAACCTCCGCCTATCTGCACGCAGCCTTCATTTCTCTCCTTCTAAGTCCCTCACTCTGGGAACATCTCACTCCTCCTGAATGCCCCCTTTTTGTCCTGAAACAATTTGATAAGGTGCTAATTTTTATTTCCATCTCAGAAACCCTAGCTATGAATCTCATCCTGTGAGAGTTTCTTATCAGCTAAGGCACAATTGTCCTCCATAGAAGGGCTTACATGGGCTTTGAAACTAATTTCTCACCTATAAGTGGATGTAATCATTCATCAGTAATTCTAAACTGTTTCTCACATCAAAGTTAACATTTTATGCCAAGCATATATTACTGGAAATTTAATTTCACACAAATTCCCAGACAAAGATTTTTAACAAAGTAATTAAAATATGCAGTTTGGCTGTCATTTTTTTTAGAGCAACAATGTTATAACTATCATAAAATTGTTATACAGAGCACCATCTGTTGGCAGAGGTATTTGGAACACATGGAAAATTCCTAATGAAGGTTGGACAGTGCCAATATTAGATGGTGAAAAAAAAACTTTTGTAAACAAATGTGAACTGGGGGAAAGTGTGGATTCCTGAACCCTATAAAATTGTGCTTAGTATACATGCTCTCCATAAAAGTCATCGTCCTCGTCCTCGTCCTCATCCTCGTCCACGTCTTCTTCTTCTTCTTCTTCTTCTTCTTCTTCTTCTTCTTCTTCTTCTTCTTCTTCTTCTTCTTCTTCTTCTTCTTCTTCTTCTTCTTCTTCTTCCTCTTCTTCTTCTACTTCTTCTTCTCCTTCTCCTTCTTCTTCTACTCCTCCTCCTCCTCCTCCTCCTCTTCTCCTCCTCTTCTCCTTCTCCTTCTTCTTCTTCTTCTTCTTCTTCTTCTTCTTCTTCTTCTTCTTCTTCTTCTTCTTCTTCTTCTTCTTCTTCTTTTTCTTCGGCTGTATCCCCCTTGAGAGGGTTCAGGGGTGAAGCGAGGGGGAACTGCGCATGGGGCGCGTGCATGCCCTATGTCCCTGCCATGGCACTGAACCTGTTCAGCAATGTACGAGTTGTTCTTGATACAGATTTATTTTGATGAATAACTGAGTAGGCTCTGCATGCTTGTACACAGCTTTCTCCATTCACAATAACACAGTTTCATTTTAGATTTGATGATCTAGGCTTGATGTTCTTTTGGGGTCTCACCTTTGAATAGTAATGTATACATCAGATCCAAACCACAAAATTAACGTCCAAAATTTTATCTTAATCTCATTCTGCAATATTTAGAAGCAATAGCAACAAAGCAAGAGTATAACTTTTTTATTTGTGTTGCAGTTCACAAGGCATCAACTTGGCACCCTTACTGGAAAGAAATTCTACAAGTCTGCCCTTTCCTAGAGGAATGCGTGGCCTGCTTTCTTAACAAAAGTATCTGCTGCATAGTCACTACCTTCCAAAAAATGTGAACATATATTACACATCCCATGATCTTCACAGATACATTCATCTGAGTTACTCTAAAGTATGCCCCATTGTGTTCCATAGGGCTGTCTATCCACAGCCTGAAATTGAGGCTGCATGGCTAAACCCATGAGTTTTAGCCCTGGGAACTTCTGTCTCCAATCTAACCATGATAATACCATCATAACTCATTTGCTTCACAGGGAAAGGAGTCCCATGTGTGCTGCCATTTGCAGGTATGTATCCACCATGATAAGATTGGGGTAGGTACAACTGAATAGTTTCAGTGTACAAATTTGCACCCAATGGCTTACTAATTTATATCTAAATAACAACTCACTCAAGTTCTGTATAAAAGAGTCCAGTCTGATTCCCTGTGTAGTGTGGAAATACTATGACAAACTATAATATTAAAGTGTGGTATGGGATAATAGTATAAAGGAAACTCAAATCATAAGCATGTAAACACTCAATATATTGCAGCATTAAACAAATATACAGCAATTGTTTCAACAAAATACATGCATAATTTAATAACAGAACTAAACAGAAGGCATCATACATGCACAAATGCTTCTCTGCATTGTCTCTTATACAACTTAATTCCTAATACAAATTGACTTTTACATAGAAGACTGCACATTCAAACTCAAACTTTTAAAACATTTATAACTCAAACAACATTTTATAGATGGCACTAGGCAAAAATCTCTGTGTGTGCCCAATGTCTTTCTAAGCACTATGTCTTTGTACTGTCCCTTGCTATGACTTCCCTCTGCAATTCTTGTAGTTTAATGCCTACAAATTCGCAAATCCTCTACCAGTACATCAAACAAAATTCAAGCTTTAGGCTAACCAGAATCTGGTCCACTCTGGTCTCGGGCTAAGCCCTTCAACTTGGCCCAGCATTCTAAATGTAATGTACAATGCATCATGTTTAGTTTGAATACATCCCACCTCATGAGAAAAGCAACATCTAAACAAAGTCTGGCTCTTAATCCCCACTCAACTTACATCGAAGCCACCCATACATGGAATAATGTGCATGCTGCCTGCCTCCATTTCAGCTGAAAGAATGGCTGAAGGATTCACGTGAAGGAGTGTTTTTATGTGTTAGGATTAACTTTGTGTGTGTGTGCGTGTGCACGCAAACATTTTCATTAGCAAACTATTATCTTTCTGCCTTTTTATTTGCTGTTTTCCAAATAAAGATTTCAATTTGATTCTAGCTTCTGCCTTTTATTTCTGGGCATTTCCCTGATCCCATAACCAAGCACTACTCAAATTTTGAACTTCAGTATACATAAGGCAGTATAATTGCACCCAGTGATACATGTGTTTGTGCAAGACACACGAGGATAATGCTCCAAACATCAAGAGCTATACATGTGAGAACCATCTGATTTGTTAATTTGATTTGTTAATGAAATCATGTGAAACTGTAGTTATGATATAAGATTTACAGGAGGTGACCTAAAGGATGGAGCATGAAGCTATCATTTCTCCCTGGAATAACAAATGTAGCCCAAGAAGTACAAAGCAGTAAAATAAACAGAACAATCATCAAAGCATGATTTCATTTCTATCTGTCAGTCCAAAGAGATTCAAGCTGCAGTATATTATAGTAATATATTCAGTCACTACATGCCAGTCTTCAAGTTGTCTGTATAGTACACAATTATTGACCTGTTGGCTATTATATCATTTCTCCAAAGGCTTGGATAATTAGAGATGCCCTGAAACTTTCATCTACCACATTTGTTGCATGTATCAAAGTAGAAGAGAAATGTCTTTGCGTATGCTACCAGTAGAAAGCAAAGAAAAAACTATCATTGAAAAGGGGTTGTGTCATTCTTTTATCTTTGCTCTTGAAGTCTAGCAATATACCAAGGCTATTTCTGAAAGCAGTGAGTGAGATTAACATTTGTTTTTCTAAGGTGCCAATAGAATTTCAGCTGCACCTCACCTTACTTCGTAATCCGTGACATAGAATAAAATAGTGTTTTGATCTTTCATGCAGAAGTACTTCTGAGCTAAATGGATTATGAAAGAAAAAACAAGGCCCAAATGTGACCAGTGTATTCATTTCACAGTATAGGAGTTCGGTAATTTTCCAAAAGATTTAAGACATATGTTTACAAATATGTACAATTAATAATTGAAAATGGACATTGTGGCATATCCAAATTAAAATGTATGTTAGAATAATCTTTTCCAAAAATTAGATTGTATCTTTCTATAAAGAGCCCCTTGGAAGTCCCCCATTTACTAATAATTGCCTGACTGAAGTATGCTAAGAACCCATAGACCTCTTTCACCCAATATGCTGTCCCATGTGATTCTGTGGGATGGAAGGCTAGTCAGTGTTTTCAAGTAAACTTGATGTCTCACTTTGAAAATTGGATATAAGTAGGGACCCTCAACAAAATGGTGCACTTTGTTTTTGGTCACCGATGATGCCTGTAAGAAGTGGGAATTCCAGACTTGCTGCCATCATCAGACAAGCAAAGAACAACTATTTTTCCATCCCCTTTCCATCAATTCTTGAAACTCTGATAGCATACTGGCTTGGACAGGCCAGCAAGCAAGCTCTGATAGCTCCAGTGATAGATAAAAAGTGGGCAGAAAGTTAGTTTTCCTATTATTCTTTTGAATGCAAAAATGAAACTTGTTGGAAATGCTGCAGCCCCACTCTCTCCCCACCTTTCTAGGTATCAGTAGGACTCTACCGGCATGCCAGCTGGACCATCCTAGCTGGTGCACAATCACTCTCCCAAGAATTGTTGGAAAGGAAAAGTCTGCTCTACTGCTCTTCAGCCATTCTTGGGACTCTGCTTGCTTGTGTGCTAGGACTGGCCCTCCAGAAGAAGAAGAGAATAAGAATTTGGATTTATACCCCCCCCCTTTTCTCAACCATAAGATACAGCTTACAAACTCATTCCCTTCCTCTCCCCACAACAGACACCTTGTAAGGTAGGTGGGGCTGAGAGAGTTCTAAGAGAATGGTGACTAGCCCAAGGTCACCCAGCAGGTTTCCTATGGAGGAGTGGAGAAACAAACCAGGTTCACCAGATCAGAGTTCACTGCTCATGTGGAGGAGTAGAAAATCAAACCTGGTTCTCCTTCTCTTAACTACTACATCATGCTGGCTCTCATCAAGGATGGCTACAAAAGTGGGATCTAAGAGGACAGGACTCATGGACCTACTGTGCCTCTTGTCCCTTCCCTGGAGTCAGTAGAAGTGTCAGGGAAGCTCCACACAATGCTGCTGTTGGGCTCAATCAGCCTCCCTGTTCCCATCATCATCATTGCTGCTGATTATTTTATTCATTCATTTATTTAATACTTTTTTTTATATTTATAGTCTACCTTTCTCACTGGGACTCAAGGTATGACATTAGTAGAAAATAATACAGTGATGCCAGACAATACATACAGAAAAAGATAATACATCCTATACAAAGTGGTCTTCTCAGCTCTCCTCCTTCTTTTATCTGATTCAGCACCTACTGTCTTCTTGCTACTGCCTTTCTCATTCCCCCAACCCTTCTGCTGCAATTATTCCCTTCTTCTCTTGGTTGCTCCTTACTCTTGTGTTTTTGAGGTGGGTATTGGCATGAGCTCTTGGAAAGCATTTTTCTAATCCTTCTGCTGCTGCTAGGAGGGAAAATAGATTACCACAGGGGAAGATGGGAACTGAGTTTTGGCAGTTTTAGGAAATCAAATGCTCCCTCCAAGTCCAAACATTGCCAAGGCTCAACTGTCCCAGGATCAACTTGTAGGGGAGATGTGTAGTCAGACCAGATGCCTAGGCTCCCTCCCAGGCAAACACTGCAGAAGAGGGGGAAATTACTTGCAGTTGGAAATGCCACATGTTCATTTGTTTTGCCCATCCCTGCTCTCATGTGTCCTCCACTGTGTCCTTCACTGTGGCTGCTGGACTTGTTCACCTCCATATATCATGGGTCATACACAGAGGCGGGGCTACCAGGGGGAGGAGGTGCGCCACATACCGGGCATACAGTTTTGGGTCACATGGGGGGGTGCTAAATCCCCCTCCCCCTTCCCCAGGCCCCTTCCCCCCTTCCCCCGACACCCCCACCCCTCTTCCCACACTTACCTTAGTTCCTTTTCTTTTTCTATAACTTTTTCAGGCTAAAAAAAGGCCTGTTCACAGTACAGGCTAAAAATAGCCTGAGGAACTAGAGTTCCCAGGAGACCTTGGAGCTCACAAGATCTCCTGGGAAGTATAGTTCCCATCACGCCATGGGGGGTGGAAAATATAGACTGTGCACCGGGCGCAGTTTGGCCCAGCTACTCCTCTGGTCATACATGAATCAAATGTCAGATTCCTGTGTGGCCTGCATATGTGTTTAGTGCTGTCAACTTATGGCAACCCTATGACCCCCAAAACCTATTGTTAACAGCTTTGCAGTTGCAGTTGCAGATTGCTGTTGCAGATTGAGGGCTGTGGCTTCCTGATTGAATCAATCCATCTCATGTTTTCCTAGCAGTACTGACTTTCACTTCAGCTTCTAGGGAGAGTTCAAGCTTGATTTGATCTAAAAAACCCTTTTTTGTCCTTTTTGGCAGTCCATGGTAACCATAGAACTCTCCTCCAATACCACATTTCAAGTGAATCAATTTTCTTCCTGTTAACTTTCTTCATTGTCCAACTTTCACACCTATACATAGTAACAGGGAATACTATTGTATGGATTATCTTATTCTTGGTTACCATTGACATAGTCTTATACTTAAGAATATTTTCTAACTTCTTCTTGACTGTCTTTCTCAATCTCAATCTCCTTCTGATTTCTTGGTTACTGTCTCCACACTGGTTGATGATTCTGCATCAGCCTTAAAGCTGCATAATTCCGCAGTAGCCATTACTTTAGTCTTCTTGATGTCCAGCTGTAATCCTGCTTTGGAACTTTCTGCTTTATAACCTTTACTATTGTTTGCCAGTAACATGGTACCACTTGCATATCTCAGATTGTTAATGTTTCTTTCACGTCACCTTCACCTAACTCTAATCCAACTTTTCCTGTATGTTCTATGTACAGATTAAAGAAAGATAAAATACATCCTTGTTGATATCTTTGCCAACTGGAAACCAACTGTGTAGCTTAGAACTATGTTAGTCATTTAGAAGCACAATTCATGCCATGATCCATATGACAGAATTTTTCAGAAATTTCCAGCAATCAGAACCTTGGGACTATGTATGTGCCACATTAATGCTTTCTGAGTAGCCTGGAAGTGTCAAAGCCACTTGGGTGGTCACTTTTAGGCCCTACTTTGAGGTTATAATATACAAATCCTACTTCCTGACATTTCAGATATTCACGAAGTCTAAACTTTTAGGAATGTGCATTGGACATTTTCATAATTAAGTTTTTGTCTAATTCACCCCCACTTAACTGTTCCAAATAAAATTGTTTCTCAATAGAATAATTTCTTTCAGTCTAACAGTTATTATGGTGCCTCACTATCTAGTTCCAGCTTTGTGTAGCATCTGAAATGGATAGTGAGGAGAAAGAGTGAATCAATAGACATATAATTTACAACAGAATAATGTAATCAGAACAGTTACATGGTCTTCCCGCCAGACAGACTATTTACCTGGCATTTCTGTGCTCTGTGTTTCAGTGTTCTACCAATCTTCGCAACACTCCCAAAGATTGGTTTCTGATTGGTTTGAATGGTTTGAATGAATGATTTTGTTTCTGAGGATCAAAAGTTTTCCTTTTACCAAAAGACAGGTTTTGAAATTCAGTTTCACCCTTAATTGTTTTATTTACTTCATCACACATGAAGCTTGAAACAACTTCCCACTTTCAGTCACTTTGTAAAACAAGTAACAGGCAAGAGGCTAAAAGGTGTCAACCTTATGTACAAACAACTTTTAAGTACTTTCTTTGAGCAAGATGAAAAATAAAAAGAATGTCCTATAAAGAATCCAGTTGCTTGAACCATTAGCAGTTAATAGAACTATTTGGTTCCTTCCTACTAAATATCAGTGAGATTAATGAGTTCACTTGTGAATAGTTGGTATTTTGCAAGAGTCTGTGGCCCTTTCCGCACGGGCCATAAACGGTGGCTTGGGAACGGCAAAAACGCTGTCCCCAGACTGCCCTTGCGCCGGCCGCCCGTCCCCACGCTGGCATTTCCCCAGTGCGCACTTGTTGGGGAAACGCCGTCTGGAAGCCACTACCGTGCGAACGGCAGCTGCTTCCCGGCGCTCCCCCCCTCGCTCCCTGTACTTACCTTGTCCCCGGGCCTCAGGCGCATTGCCGAGGCCTGGGGACATGCCCCCCTGCCCTGCGCCAGGTCGGCCGGGCACCGGTGCTCTGTGGCGCCAGCTGCCCGGCTCTTTCTAGGACCGTCCGTGCATTTGTGCGGAAACGGCCTGTCACACTTCAGACACGAAGGGGTTAACTGTGTGCAGGCTAATTAGCTACTGAGGTCACAGTTTTATGGCCAGTCTATTGATTAAGCTATTGGTCAGTTTGTCTGGCATTGATAACATGCCACAAGTCACGTAAGCAAAGATTATGAAGTATAATCTGTTTCTTTGTTTAGACAGACATGAGGCTTTGCACATTACATGAGGAAGTGGCCACCACAATGTGACCATGAGATGAAAACTATGTAACCAAGTTAGTGCTAGAATAGAAAGTTTCGAAATATTTTCTTCCATGTAACCATTCCTAATAGCTAATGAACTCATGTATATAAAACCAGCAACTGTGTATGGGTCTCTTTTATGCTGCTCTGCATATTATATTAAGTCCACAGGTTAACAAATACTAAAGACCAGTATTCTATGTAATGCCAAAGTTCAGTAGTTTCATAACTTAGAAATGTCTCTAGCAGTTTTTTTTCCTTAGGAGCATATTTTTCACAGTACTATGTGGACAAACAATTAATACTTAATAATCATCCTGTTTCAAATTACCAAACTCAAATAACATTTGTGATAGTGACTGTTTAGACTTTAAATTGCTGAGAATTAATCTGCTTGACTATTGAACAAACATGATATTAAAAAGTTGCTACATATATTCTGTTGTAAAAAGGAACCACTAAATATCCTCTCATTTTCTTTTCAAGAACACTCTGTCAGTAATAGCCATCTGATTTTAAACTTATTCTACTGTTGCAGCAGATTTTGGCCCGGAACTACCACCACTGAAGTCATTAAAGTGAGCACAGCAAATTGTGCAAAACTGCAGTATTTGTCTAGGTAGAAAATCAATTATTAATTTCATTGCTTGCTGGGCAAGACAGCAACACTCCATTTTCTGTTGCAGTATGAATAAAATACTTTAATCTTGAAGACACTGCTAATAGTACAATTCTGCTTTTAAGTAACAGATCTAAGAGTACATTTGTAGATGTATTGCTATAACAGCTCATTAATTTTCATGTTGTAAAACTGATGCATGCATCACACATTCTATAAAACAAAAACCATGATTAATTTGTATGGACACAAAGGGAGACATTTTACATATCAAATTCTGAATCAGGCCATAGAATTTGGATTAATAGCTCTGCATAGTGGAAGAAGAGATATATTGAGGAGATTTCTTTACAAACCTAAAGGAAGGGGCAAGCTTGTAGAAAAATAAAAAAAAACATTGTAGGATTAAAACTCCCCAAAATAATAGAAACAACACCTGTCTCTTTAAGAAAACAATTCTCACTATGTTCTCAATCATCATTTTGGAGGATGCTAGGCAAGAAGAAGCAGAAGCAGAAGCAGAAGCAGAAGCAGAAGCAGAAGCAGAAGCAGAAGAAGAAGAAGAAGAAGAAGAAGAAGAAGAAGAAGAAGAAGAAGAAGAACAACAACAACAACAACAACAACAACAACAACAACAACAACAACAACAACATCTTTGGATCATAGATGTTGCAGTGCCAGTTGACAGCAGGGTAGAGGACAAAGAGCTAGAAAAAATCACGAAATACAAGGACCTACAAATTGAAGTTTCTTTCTTCAATTTCTTTCTCACTCGTGCTTTGGATGTGCTTTGGATGTTTTGAAGAGATTCTAGTCTTGAGACCCAATACAGTTTAAATCTTAATTCATCCTAGATGTTAATGAGAGCTTTTCTGATCACATGGTGTTTGAATTTCCCTATACTTTTTCCATTTCTGGCCCATAGGTATTCATGCCCCCCCCCCGCTATTGTTTTTTCCCCTCCAGCTAGAGAATTTGATCATTTTCTAGCAGAATCCACTCTCTAAATCCACAGAAGGGTGCGAGAATTATGGTATGTTCCTAAATCAGGAAGAGCCCGTCCTCCTCTATCTTTTGCATCAATTAAAGATGAGTATTTCACTCTTGGTTTCAATCATTCAAAGAGGGTGCCCCATCCTCCATTGTTTCCAATGTGAGCTAACAGGAGATGGGGCTACCCCTTTGAGGGTCCATAACTTTGGCCCCCCTGATCCAAACTTGGGTGGTATCATCCAGAAAGTCTCTGGATGATAACCTGAAATTTTGGTACCCACTAGCTTTAAAAATGCACCCCTGACAAGCACTCCACGAAATTTGTTCAGATTTTCTGCAGTGCCTTGCCTGCATTGTAGCCAATGGGGAATTTCTGAGTCTGTAAGCAGGCTGCACATTTTTGAAGATAGAGGCACCAGACATTCAAGGTGGCTCCAGGCGGCCCTCCTGGTAATAGCATTCAGGCTTGGGGAACTTTGCTTCTGGGGGTTCAAATTTATGGGCCCCCAAAAGGCTAAATTTGTTTCCCCACTCCTGCACATGAAGCCTGCTGAACTCTCTCAATGCACCCCCTCCCACCACTCCCAGAAGCAAAGTTCAGAAATTCCCCAGTGGCTACAATGGACAACTTTGCTTCAGGGGGTGGTGGGAGATGGGCCCTACCATTTTGGGGGCCCATAACATTGAACCTCCTGAAGAAAAGGTCATCAAACCTGGATGGTGTCATCAAGAGACTCTCTTGAAGATACCCTGAAAGTTTTGTGGCTTTACCTTGAGAAATGTACACCCCACAACCCTCCCCCAAGAAATTCCCCATTGACTACAATGGAGTCAAGAACTTCAGAGCACAGAATCTAGGGAAAGTTCTTTGGGTGGCTGTCAAGGGTGCATTCTTAAATTTAGTGGCACCAAACTTTTGAAGTCTCATTCAGAGACTGTCCTTATGATACTCCCCAAGTTTGGTGAAGTTTGGTTCAGGGGGGCCAACATTATGGACCCTCAAAGGGGTAGCCCCAACCCCTGTTAGCTCCCATTGGAAACAATGGGGGATGGGGCACCCCCTTTGGGAGGCCATAACTTTGGCTCCCCTAAACCAAGCTTCACCAAGCTCAGGTGATATCATCAGGATAGTCTCCAGATGATGCCCTTAAATTTTGGTGCCTCTAGCTTTTATAATATGCCCCCTGCAGGCCAAAATGTGAAAAACGCCAAAAATACCCCCCCAATACCCCCAAAGCCAGAACAACTTGCATTCAGATTCATTCATATTCGGGCAGGACAATTTTTGCTCGAATATGGCCGAATTCACCCAGATTCTTTACTTGCCATTCACTCATTTCTTATTTCTCCAAAACTCTACAAGTTGTAATTTAGGGATTTAGGGATATTTAGGCATTTAGGGATATCTCTTGCCGGTTGATAATGTCATATCAGCCTGCTAGGGCTCTTTTGTGGTTCTTTTGCTTGTTGCAAGTTTTAGGCTCTGGGCAGTAACTGTTGTAGTACTTGCCACTCTTCAGCCACTGCATGGTGATGCTGCATATAGCTTTTTATTGCTTCGTTTTCTGCTGCAAACACCTTTAATAGAGTATGTTGACTTCTCCACCCACTAATGTGGATGGTGCAGGTCTGGGAAAGTTCTCAGACCTCAGATGCCAACAGATGAGAGTAAAATTTTCCCCTCTATCTCAGGAAATAAGATGGTGCCCATCTTTCTTGCAGCACCAGAAGTCTATAGAAGCTCAAATATACTGTTTCTGTTCCTTCAAACCTCAGGGACTGAACTATGCCTCTGCTTTGAAGGTCCATCAATTTGAAGGTCCACCAATTTAGTCCCTGTTTTATAGTCTTATAGTCTTATAGTCTTATAGTCCCAGCTCCTCCTTTAGGTTCTTCTTTGACCTTTCTTTGCACCCTCTCAGTTTTGTTCAGCTAGTGTGTATTCTTTTTTGCTAGTCGTGGTTTCTATATAGAAAATATCTGAAAGCAAGGATGAATTTGGAGGCCAAAACAGCCCTGGAAAGGGTACTGTCACCATCCCCTGCCATGTTCCCTGATGTAGGAGAACTGTAGGTACAGGCACGGTAATAACCTCTAATGACTAGCTGCCCATGGCTTTTGACCCTGTCTGGCAGCACCAGTCACCCATGTAGGTAACTCTGACATTGCCTGTGGAGAAGTTGCTAGAGATAGAAAAGGCGGGAAAACTAAAGACCGAAGTAAAAAAAAAATAGGATGGCTGGCAGGCGAGAAGGAAAGAAGGAAACAAGAGGAGAAATCCTATGTAGCTTGCCAGGGAAGGGAAAGAATAAATAGTGTGAGAGATTTCTCCTGTGAGTGCTTACAAGTTCTTGTTTGTTACATTTATTTTTTTTAATTAAGCCTCAGAGTACGTATCAGAAAAACTAAGTACAGAAGGGGACTCTCCGAGTTTGGATTAGCTTAAGTTCCTTCCCTAGGAGAAGTGATAAGTGCACCTTGTGAGAACATACTCAACCTAGCAGCCCCATCTAACTAGGCTTTTTTGAAAAAAAGATTGGTTGACAGGTAGGGTAGAAAGCATGCGTTCCATGAGTAATGGAAGGGAGGGTGTCAGAAGACAGCAATTATATTTATGGTGCAATAACAAAATAGGAGACTGCAGTGACAACAGATGGCCAGTGATATTAGGAGGAGCGTGAGAAGAGGTGGAAGTGAAGGGGCTGGGTTTATCCTCCCTGATGGGCCATTTAAGGTTCACTTCTTGCACGGTTTCTATTTCCGGTTTCCTATTCTTGGGTCTCAGCTTGGTAAAAGCCACAAATTACCTGACTGTGTGGTTGTCATGAATTCTTGGGGCAATAGTGTCTGAACTAATGGGGCTACACATAAGAGACATTGTCGGATTTCCTTCTGTGGAACTAGATTGGTAGAATATAAGTAATATACTTTCCCCATTTTCAGCTAGACTCCCTTATGTAGTAATCTTCACTTTTCAGAAATATAACACTGCAGCTAGTATTTACTCTGCCTGAGGCAGTAAACATATCTCTGGATTCACACAATTCAGACTCTTGTTGGGCTTATATCACTGAATGTTTCTCCATACAAACAAAAAAAAATACATACACACAGAAAACTAGATGTCAGGGGAAAGGTTCTAGCCAAGCCTTTCTTGCAATATGTTATTCTATATGAACAGAATTGCATTCTGTGAAGAAGCATTCAATCATGCAAGTCCCCATCTTCCTCTGAAATGGAGCAGTCAAGGGTTATCACCTCAATAAGAAATAGTTCTCTATTTGATGTTGATGAACTATTACATATTTAGGCCTATATGTGGAGTTCCTTTTTTTCTCACTTTAGTATCTTATTCCACTTCATTTTCCAAACAAAAAATGTTACTAGCTTTACAAAGTATTATATCAACCTTGTGTAGTTGTCATTCTTATCATTCCCAGTTTGCAAATTTGTGCCAAGTGAACAAAGTTTCTGTCTTTACTTGTGTATTTAGTAAAACATTATTATTTCATCATTCCTTTTTGCTCAACTTTGAAACCATTCTCTGATCTAATGAGCTTTCCCCTGAATTTAGAAGCTTTTTCTTTGGAGGAAGAGCACTTAAGTTGGAGGAAGGCTACTTGGAGCATAGTTAAATCCAGCCAAATGTTATTTTTCATAGCTAAGAAAGCAAAGAGTCTCTTGGTACCTTAATGCCAAACAAGGACGCTTACCCACTGGTCAAGCCTAAGCAATTGTCTAGGGTACTGTTCTCCCTCTGGAATGGAGGGGCAGGATTGGATGGCCCTGAACCAATAGTCTCCTGTCTATGAAAATCAGGATTACTTTTTCTCTCTTTTCAGTTACTAATTTTGCTTATTAGGAGAAAACAACTGTACATCAAGGAGACTTTCATCTGAGAGGGCAAGTAACTTCTTACAGTGGTGGCAAACCTTTGGCACTCCAGATGTTATGGACTACAATTCCCATCAGCCCCTGCCAACATGGCTAATTGGCCATTATGGCAGGGACTGATGGGAATTGTAGTCCATAACAACTGGAGTGCCTAAGGTTCACCACCACAGAATTAGGAGGACCTCTAGTCAAATGCCTGTGAAAAAGATGGCAACTTCACTTGTGGTTACTTTTCAGTTACATCACAATATACAATCTAAATGTAGCTCTCGATGTTCAATGCAATAAACTGCATTTAATTCAGTGGAATTATATGGATTTAAAAATCAAGTTTAATGTAGTTAAGAATCAAACTGTTGATGTAATAATGTTAACAGTGTAATTCAAGCATGCAAATTCTCTCATAAATTCTAAAAAAATCCTAAATTTTAATGAAGATTTTCTAAGGCCGTTTCCGCATGGGCCAAAAACGGCGGCCTGGGGGCGGTAAAAACGCCGCCCCCAGGCCGCCGTTCGCACAGGCGGCGCTGCTGAAACGCAGCAGCGCCGACCTGGCTGCCCTTCCCCTCCCTCAGGGCAGCATCAGGCCGCCCTAAAAAACAACCCTTTAAAGGGTTGTTTTTGAGGGAACAGCGTCTTCCCGGTGGCGCGGTGCAAACAGCACCGCCGGGAACACGCTGTTTCCCTTCCCTTTTCCACTCACCTTGTCCCCGTCGTCGGCCTGCTGGCCTCCGAAGCCCCTCCCTCACTGTCCTCCGACCCCTGGAGGTCAGAGGGCAGCGTGGGCGGGGCTTCGGAGGCCAGCAGGCCGACGACAGGGACAAGGTGAGTGGGAAAGGGAAGGGGGCAGAGGCGGCTCCATGCGGAGCCGCCTGTCGTCCGCCAGCCTCTCCTGAGGCCGCCCGCACGCTTGCGTACGAACTGCCTCCGCCCCCACGCCGGCAGAATTCTTGCCGGCATGGGGACGCCCGGGGGGCCGTGTGGAAATGGCCTAACTGAATATAAAATATTGGCCAATCTACACTTGAAATTCTCAACTTTTCTCTAATGCAAATCACTATCAGAACAATGTATTGTCAAAGGCTTTCACGGCTGGAATCACTTGGGTGCTGTGAGGTTTCCGGGCTGTATGGTCGTATTCTAGCAGCATTCTCTCCTGACGTTTTGCCTGCATCTGTGGCTGGCATCTTCAGAGGATCTGATGTTGGGAAAGCAAGTGGAGTATATATACCTGTTGGAGCATCCAGGGTGGGTGAAGAAACATTGTCTGTGAGTACCAAAGAAGAACAGTTCTCAAAGAATTGTGTGACTAATTCAGCATGTTCAACTTTCAAAAGGATATTAAGAGCAAATTATAGTAATCCAGTCTGGTGACCATTGCATAAATCACTGTAGCTACATCACGTTGGGACAAATAGGGAGCTAGCTGCCTTATCTGGCAAAGATGGTAAAAAACCAACCTGGCTGACCATATGATCTGGGCCTCCATAGATAATGAGGCATCCAAGGTCACACCCAGGGCCCAGGCTGCAGGTAAAGGTACCAATCCTAAGGTTTCTAATTCCTGTTGTTGTGTTACCTACCAATGTTATGCCTGTAACTTCCCTGACTGTGTGACTTTACTATTTCTCCAAATGAGAAAAGTAAAACAGTTTTGAGTTCTTGATTCATTCAGTCACTCTTGTGCAATGTTCTGACTTAAATAAAGGTGTTTTTTGGCAGATTCCACACTGTCCTAAGTCTAGGTTAGAAAACAAAAAGTCTATGGATTGAATGGGTTGGTGAGGAATAATATTCCATCATACATGACAATCTTAAAGCAGAGAATCTAAGCCAATGCCTTTAGCAAATAATACATGGTTGCAACTTGCAAGACCAACAGAACTGATTTTAAAGCAAAGGATCCAAGCCCAACCACCCCAACAAGCAAATATGAAGCCTGGCAAGAAGACAATGAAACAGACACACAGCAAAATTAAAGGGGGAAAAAGTTCCAGGAGCCTCAAAATACTGGTTTCTGATATTTCTGATTATTCCTGAATATTTCTGGAATTTGGGTACCATCCAGGTATCTGAATATATCCAGAAAACACTGACATTTTTCAGACTTAGATTTGTACAAAAAAATTAGAATGCACATCTTTAGTATATAGTCAAAAATAATTAATCAATATAAAATGGACAGCCCAATCCAGTGGGGGGCCGAATCCCCCGGTAGAGGGGCACTTATGCTGGTGCCTGGCCATTGCAGAACCCTGGGACACCCAGCCATGGTGCCCAGATCTCCACCAGTACTTCCCTACCATCCTGAGCTGCGTTGGCATGGCAGGAACATGGCGGGGCATTCCCAGGGGTGGCGCCAACCTTAGTCGGCTTCCACTGCCAGTTTAGCCCTCTTGCACCAGTGTTGCGGGGCTCAGACATATGCTGTGATTTTTGTGTTTCCCCCTATGGAGGAGTTAAAGGTAATATTTTTATTTTGCTTTTTGGGCTTCCCACACAATGAATTGGGAGATGTGGTGCCAGAGTAGCACTGTCTCCACCTGCATGACAGCTCTGGATTGGGCTGTTAGTCATTTGTAGTCATCTTGCCCTGGTTTGCTCTCACAATATTGTCCTTCTGAAATTACTATCATGCAGTATTTGAGAAACTGCCATCTGTGAATTTTCAGTGAGATTGATTCCATATAATCCACTGTGACCAAGAGGCTGCCTGATCAAATAATCCTGTAACTATTAAGTGATACATGCAACCTTAATGCTGCTGAGTGAAAGAAGTCTATTCATTATTAAGGAAATACATAATGCAAGATATTTGGTTTTCATAGTGTTATTGAGAAGATCATAAGAAAATCCTATTGACCTTTGTAAGGCTCTTCTTTCATCTTCTTCAAGACTTCTCTGAAATATGAAGTGAGCTAACAATAACAGTTTTTGGATCAATAAAATTATCATATTATCCACCAAGTGTTTAGCAAAAAAGTAAACATGATGCATTGGACAAAGAGTTGGATGCATACTTGGATGAATCAAGTTAGAATATCTTCTTAGCTAAGAATGCTATTTGGGTCTGTTACTAAACAAACTTAATTTGCATCACATAGGTTTTATGAGAATAAAAAGGAGGGGAGCATATCTTTACTACCTTTTACTATATATTTCAGTTTTCTTATACAATTTCTCTTCGTAGGTTTCTTGGTATATTTTGAGAAAAATGACAATTTCATTCCATATGTTCCTGCCTTGGAATTGTTATCAAAGGGAGAGGCCCTCCTGGCTGTCTATCAATCAAAGATGCTCATTGGGTGGGAACATGAGAGAGTCCTTTTCTGTGGCAGCCTCACAATTATGAATCAACCTCCTCAAATGGACTCGATTTTTTCAGATTTACCCAAAAATTCGGGCATATTTGAATTTGTTATGTGTCCTGTTCGGGCATACAGATAATTTTATGCCCAAATAAATCCAAATTTTACCAAAGTTTTACAGCATTTACCAACCCTAGTAGGCATAACTCATTAGAAAATAAAACTAAGCATCTCAAATTTGGCTATTGGCTTGAGAATGATGGTGGGAGTTTCAGTGCCAAACACAAAAAGGGATCAAAACATCTTGGCCAATGTTATCTTGAGACCCCTCCCCCCATCCATGCTATTTCCAAAGGAAGCAAGACTAGCAGTGCCCCACTCACAGAAGGACACACACACTGGTCTAGTTTTCAGTAGAGGTCATCAGCCAAGGAAACCAGAGCAGTCTCTATTCCAAATACTGACCTGAAGCCAGATTTAAAAAAGTCTAAAAAATCAGCCTCTTCCAAGAGCCCCTGGGTAAAAAAGAAACTATGTACAAAAATGTTTACACTGAAACCAATGGAAATGCAAAAGACATATGATTGCAACAATAAGAATGTATGATAACAATATTATAAAAATGAATGTGAAACAAAAATGAAAAAAATTGTTCAGCCTTCCTATATTTGCACTGAACTGAATGGAGTTCACAAATTCTAAATTCAAGTGTATTGGTAAATTCCAAAGCAGAAAACCTTCTTGAGATGGCCCAGGTAAACAAGAGTTATGCTCCTGGTTTGTCTTCTGCTTGGCCTTTGGGGATTTAACACTTGAGGTTTGTACTGAATTTGTCTGCTGAACTATTTTGATCTTTTGTATTTTTAGGGTTGATTTTAGCTAGCAGACTTCAAGACATCAGAGCATGGAAGATGAACACCACATGCTATTCCTGCCGTAAGAAAAATAGGTAGACAGAGAATGTTAAAAGAAAAGATAGTACAGAGTTTTATGAAATTATACTGAGTGCCAGCACAGAATACTTATCCATCTGGCAATTTTAAACAATGTGCCTGGCAATTTACGGGCAGTAATTCTGCCAGTCTTGACAAAAGACAGAAATATTTCTTATTACTTCTGAACAAGACACCTGCAAACCCAGATTCAGCCCTTATAAATCTAGTTGTTGAGTCAGTGAGCAATCTGCACATGGCGTATACAGACTATTGACCTTTAAAGAAGAGGGAAAGGCCAGAGACAAACTGTAAAAAGGCTCATAGATTACTGGTAACTGTGGCATATGGTTGTGATTAACTATTTCTTTTGGGTTTATATATCAGTCTTACAAACGTCGTAATTTTAGCATCATGTTTGCAAATTCAGAAAAAAATATGCCTACTAAGTGTTTTGATACAACTGGGCATAAAATCAGCAAATACCTCTTATGTAAAAGTTATTGCCATAAGAGAGACTCTGTCGTTCCATATGTATGCATGTTTATGAACTTGCGTAAATGCTCACATATAATGTACAGAGAAGCTCACCCCCCTATAAGAGACTATGTTCAGTCATAAGACCCTGAGTTCCTGAGATTGATCCATGGTTCCAAGCATTCCCCTTTCCAAGCCAGACCCTTGCGCATATGGGACAAAGGGTGCCCAAACCCCAGAAGGGGAAGATGGGATGTCACAGGCAGTGTGTGCAGTAGGGGTACCCTATGTTCACTGGCTGCTGCTCTGTACAGCTGGCTACCTGTACTGCTGAGGGTGCTGCCACACAAACCTCTGCATTACCCTTGCTGGAGGAGGGAAAAAAGGGCAGGACATACAGCAGAGGTCCAAAGTGCCTCTGACAGGTCCCCCAACAGCCTTTTGATGTGCAGCTATCCCTCCCCAGATCCCCTTCAGGTGCCCAACAGCTGCTGTCACTGCCAAACGCTGCCAACACTGTTAAGTCCTAGTGGAGGCTTCCTGCCCCTCTCCTTGACTCTCTAGCCACTCCCACTCAGTAGCTGTTATGATATAATGGAACTCATCTTGTTTCAATAATTTAGTTTGTTTTGTTTTTAAAATCACCAACCCCTACTATCTCCATTGAAACCTATAACTTGTTATCACATTGTTAAGGTATCTCTCTTTTTCTGTCACTGGGGTTCTTGGGGGCTCACTCTAAGTCACGCAGCAGGGAACTGTTCGACAGCATCCCATGTAATGCTCCCTACCTACTGAGTTGTGGGGCATTCTGGCTGTGGTTTTGTAGGGCTGAGGAGGGCAATTGGGTGCCAGGTGTGGACTTATCTGCTTCAAGTGATGAAGATGATGTATCACATCATTGGTTGGCATCCTGACCTGCTTGGGTACTTGTGGGTGTGGCACATGATTTTGCACTTTAATGGCTGCCAATTAGCTCTGCTAATCTCTTAGGGGACATTCCCTGGCTCAAAGGACTCAGCCAACTAATTCCAGCCACAGGCCCCAAGCCACCCACTACTATGCCAGCACTAAGCCATGTGGCTGAGTTGCACTGGAATGCAGCTACCACCAAGCACCTGAGAGTAGTGCAGCAATGCTGGGTCCCTTTGCCGGCATAACTGACTTTCATGTCAGAATATCCCTGAGATATGTAGGCATACCATTCAACTGGCATTCTGTCCCCATTATTTCCCCCAACCCTGCAAAGACTGTGTTGTTAACTCATTTATTCTTTCATATGTAGTTGACTAGAAAATTGCAGATAACAGAACCACAGCTTAGAAAGCAATCCTAAGCAGGTCTCCTCAGGATCTATTTAGGTATATCTCCTTTTTGAATTTTGAGTAACGTTCTCAATATTTTCTGATGAGATAGATCTGGGAAACTTGACTTTGTGCCAGGCAATTACATCTATGGTGAGCAATGATCTATACAGTTCTTTATAAAATGCCTTCTTGTACATTAAATTGTTCTTTTAGCACTGTCCCCAGCTGATTTCTTCATTGCAGATGACAGTCTGATGACTTTTAATACCCCATTTCCTATCGATTTCTCTCAAATCAGCTTCCTTGTCAGTTTATTACCTTTCTTTCCTATATTTATCTAATTTCTCATGGTTTTCTACTTTAGAATTTACCAATACACTTGAATTTAGAATTTGTTGTTAACTCCATTTTACTCTATTAGCCAGGTACTTAAATGATTCCAGTCATACTGAATCAGATTACATTCCACAATGTTCTTTATTATTTAACGAGACTTCTAATTTAGAATCATGAACACTTCCATAAAGCATTATCTACTGGCATTTCTTTTTTGTCTTCCTTTCTTTCTTTAGGGACATGGGAAGCATATTAAATTATTAGCAGTTGCAAACCTTTTTTTCCCCATGTGCAACGTCCAAAACAAACATAGGACAAATATTTTACCTTCAGGGAAAGTTTCCTTCAATCATTTGTCAGACAAGACTGTATATGAGTATACAACTCATTCTGTCTTAGAAATAAAGTGAATTTCAGAAGAATGTGGTAACCTGTCCCAGGGAACCATGCTCTAAAATACAAAATTAGGAACAATAGAATGATGGCATTAGGGCTTGACCACTCAACCTTACTGAGATTTTACTGCAGACAAAATGGTGGGTGAGGAGGTTATTGTTAAACCCAGACTAATACAAGTGAATTTAACAAGGAAGATTCCTTGGGCCAAAAGACCATTCCAAAAACTGATTTATTCTGCTTTTTATAAAGAGGTTCATCCAAGAATTTAGTTTGGGACTCACTAGCAGGTCCCCCCCCCCCAAAAAAAATCAGCTACCTCATCAGCTTGTGTAAATCCTGCTCAACACCCAGGATTTCCAATGTTTAAGCTGGCCTTTTAATCGTCCCCTTTAATTTCAGTTTGATCTGTAAGCAATGTTCAGGTTATGTTATTTAACTTCATAACATGAAAAGCTTCAACTGGCAGCTTCCATTAATTAAACTTCTATCAAGAGCAATTGACCGGAGGGAAGTCAGCATTGTACAGCTCAATCTCATCAGATCTCAGAAGCTAAGCAGGGTCAACACCTGGAAGGCAGACCACCAAGGAAGACTCAGCAGATAATGCAGTGACAAACTACCTCTGCCTCTCACTTGCCTTGAAAGCCCCTTGCTGGGGTTGCCATAAGTCAGCTTTGACTTGATGGCACTTTAAACACACACAAGGAGACTGGATTTTTTTCTTCCTACCAATACCAGAAAGAAATATGGGTGAGAGAAGGACAGAGACAGAAGCTCTATACACATGACAGTCTCATGGGTTCACTGAATATTTGGGGAGATGCTAGCACACTGGCTTCATGTGACTTCATGGTTATCTGCAGAATGCAACCACATGGAAGAAGCAGCTGCAGCTGCACATATGCCCCCTTTCTGTGATAAGCAGCACGACTTTTCAGCATTACTGATCACTAAGAGGGGGAATTCATGCTGCCACTTCATCTGTGCTGTCATCCTGAGGACAACCAGATGATCAAGTAATGAGAGGGGGCAGGACTGGCACATTCATTCCCACTCTCCCTTCTTAGACATTCATGTGGAGCTGTCACGGGCACTGGCCTAGGAACAAAGAAGAAAGGGAAGGGAGGAGGGAGGGATTAGGGAAGACTTGGGGAAGAGGAAGAAGTGAAAGGGAGAAATGGATTAGGTGAAGGCAAGAAAGAAAAACAAATGAAACAGAAATCCATGTCATGGTCAGGAGGGGCCAGATGGTTAGATTTACCAGCCATCTGAAGAAAAAAAAAGTTCAATCCATTTAACAGAGGATTCATGTGATGTTATCTACTTCTAGGCCATGAAATGCTTTAGTTGCTTATTTTCACAGTTTACTAAATCCTACTGGTTGACTCTGGGCCAGTCATTCATTCTCAAACTAATCTACTCCACAGAGTTATTGTATGGATAAAATGGAAGAGAAGACAATGATTTGAGTCCTCATTTTGGAGAAGATTGTGGTATAAATGAAGTAAATAAATAATAAATATAGCTGAAGATGGAGAGCAGGTAAAAAGTAGGTTAGATGGTGAGTGGGAATACGTATTTTGCATGCCTTGTGATAATGTTCTTTTAACTGTAACTGTATTAGTTTTAACTGTTTTGGGTTTTTTTCTAAAACCTATTAAAGGCTTCTGAAATCTGAGTGAGAAGAAGAGGACAAAACATAGAAAGTTGAGGATATAGAAGATTTCAGAAAGGAAGAAATAGTGTGGGGAGGGGAATTCAGGGGAAAGCAAGTTGCTTCTCATGATTGCTTGCAAGTTCCCCAGTGGCTGGGTTGGTTCTGCATAACTGGGATGGACATTTCCTGGGGAGAGACTTACAGGAGGAAGGAAGGAAAGATAGAAACATAGAACTGGAAGGTACCTCAGAGACCATCCAATCCAATGGAGGAAATTCACAACTACCTTGCCCCCCAACTTCCCCAGTGGTGCCAGAGGAAGTCCAAGAATCTCCAGGATACCTGGTGAATTTCAACTGGAGAAAAATTTCTTCCTGAGTCCAAAGTGGTGATCGGCATTATTCTGGGCATGTAAGAAAGGGCCATAAGAGCCAAGCATTGACTCATCCCTCCCTGGCCTCCCTCTCATGAACTGCTTAAATTCACATAATCAGCATTGCTGTTAGATAGTCATCTAGTGTCTGTTTTAAAACCTACAAAAGAAGAAGAGCTTACCTCCTGAGGAAGCTAATGAAGACAGGAAGAAGAGAAAGGTAAGTTGACTGGTGGGTGTGAAAGAGAGAAGGAAGCAGGAAAAGGGAAGAAGCTATAGGACTTTCAAGAAAGAGCACATAGTTGGCTAAGGGAGATATGTTGCCTCTCACAAGTATTTGTGGGGTCCCCATTTGCATACTTGAATCAGCAGGGAATATATTGAATAGGTTCATTGATTTTAAAGAACAACATAGGAAGGTATAGAACATCAGTAATATATCAGGGTTAGTTGAGGTGTGATAACTCAGCAGTGCAGTTAGATAATTTTAGATGTTTAATATCCTCATGTTCCCTCCAAATGCAAAGCTGAAGCCTGTTTTTGAGACTCCCTCCCCTTGTCCAGCCTTTGAAGTGAGTCGTAAAATATTTTCCCCCATATTCAGTCCTGATGGCACCACTGCAATGAATATATTGTTTCTTTGATATATCTATATCCCACTGTTCCTGCAAGGAAGTGAATGCAGTGCACACAAGGGTGATCCATAATATTATCACAATAACCCTAGGAGAAAGCAAATGCTGAAAGCTAATAATGCCCTACTTAATCTAGATCTCTGCAGAAAAGTCCAAGGCAGTTTTGATTATATCATGTTGGTTCTCTATTATATCATTAACTGAGAAATTAAATCACAGTGTGCAAAACAGCTTAATGCTTTTAGTAAAAGGAAGTGAGAAGAAATGAGTCTAGCTACTCATATTGGTACCTTGATCACTGCACTTGTATGTAATACCTGTATTAGATATACTTTAATTGGTAGATTACAATTTATTATAGACATAAGAACAAAATTAGTCATAATGACATTTTTGACTCTTTTTCTAAAAAATAAGTCTGATATGATTCTTTTCCATGGAGCTATATTAATACAAACTAAAACTAGAAACCGCTTCAAAACTCAAGCTAGGCTATTTTCACCTGCATTGGGAAATTAGATTTTGCTCAGTTTTATTTTCAAGGGAAAATATAATAATATTACTATAATTACAATAATTATTTCTCTGCCACCTATTAACTTGCTAGATAATTGGCAGATTACATATTGTGTTGCATAATTGTTGAGCACAATGTAATTGCTTCAGTTAATAGTCCTTCAGAGGTTATGTTGCAAATACTTATTTTCTTGGAGTGAAATCCTTCTGGTATATTGAGGATTTTATCAAGAATGTTGAAGCTACAGTCATATGCTTTGTAATAAAATAATCATAATGTAATAGAAAGTGACCACTGCCAAAAAAATGTAATGCAGTTACATTCCCATAGCTGAAGGCAATTTTCATTTCCATGTCCCATAGGTCAACTAAATATGACATTCAAAGCAGTATGCCATATTGTGATGGCTAAGAAGATAATTCAGATCCCACACTCTGCATGAACTTGAAAAGGAAATAAAAACTTAGCTAAGAAGGTTATACCATGTTTTTGTTGGGAACTGAACCTGGATTGAATTTATATAGCACCGATGTAACTCTCTAAAAGCAAGGAATTGGTAGAAATACTGTACCAATTTTAATTTTATTTATTTATTCTAAACTCATTTTGACAGCTCAAGGTGTATTAAAACATTTTTGAAAAAAATTATGGCTATAAAACAGAAGTTGGAAATAAATGATAAATGTCTGTGATTCAACAAAACTCTCTCCTGGGAAAAACTTGACACATAGCCAGAGCATTCATTGATATTCCTACAGCAGCTGTATATTGCATTGAAGAGGCAAGCCACCTTTCAGTTTTAAACACACATTGTCTTTTCACCACTGTGGGTCACTGGGGTGGGCACTTCAAAGAAAGCTCTGGACATGTATATTTTTTTCTCCTGTCCAAGATGCTTTTGTTGGCTCTCAAATATAATTTTAAATTCTATAGAAGTAATTAGACAATATTCACAGACAGTAGCAAAAATACACAAGAACCTGTCTTATACTGAGTCAGTTGCATGGTCTTTGTAAGTCATTATCATCTGCTATGTATCAGAGGAGCTTAGAAAAGAAAAGGAAGGGAGGCTTAGTCGTGCCACTCTTCTATTCACTGGAATTCACTGGAATCTGGATTCCTCATACTGCTGAACCAGTCCTACTCCTAATTGTAGCAGGAGGCACTGAATTCAACAAACCCTTTCAGGAGGCACTGAATTCAACAAACAGAATCCATAAGGGGGCAAAAGGTCAGGATTCCATGTCCTATGAAAAGTGGCTTAAGAAGCTAGGTATGTTTAGTCTGGAAAAGAGAAGGTTAAAGAGTGTTGTGATATCTATGTTTAAATATTTGAAGGGTTGTCATGTTGAATATGTTTTCTGCTGCTCTAGAGACTAGGACATAAGCTGAATCTGTCAGGGGTGCTTTGATTATGTATTCCTGCATGGCAAGGGGTTGGACTTGATGACCCCTGTGGTCTATTTCAGCTCTATGATTCTATGATTCTATTCTATGATTCTGTGAGTCACCAAATTGTTCATGAGAGCTGTGAACTGCACCACAGAATTTGGGACACATATGGGCGATCTCTATTAGGTCACATGTTTATTAGGAAAGCTACTGAACATCATAATTATGCTGGTTTGATATTAGTATATCATTACTATGTTGGTTTAGAGTCAAAGGTAGGAGAGGGTTTTGTAGTTTCTTGGGACCTAGGATTGATTGATTGATTGATTGATTGATTGATTGATTGATTGATTGATTGATTGATTGATTGATTGATTGATTGATTGGTTGGTTGGTTGGTTGGTTGGTTGGTTGGTTGGTTGGTTGGTTGGTTGGTTTACTAACTGCCTTTCTTCCTTATGAAGTTCAAGACAGCTTACAATATTAATAAAATATTAATAAAATATCAAAATATTAATAAAATATTAAAATATTTTTAAAAATTAAAATAATAATTTAGGACTGCTTGGAGATGTGTCCAGTCCCCTCACTTTTGATATTTAGGAGGTAGCTGATGGTCTCTTGATGACACCATTCAGGTTTGGACTCCTTTGCTTCAGGGGGTTCAATGTTATGGGCCCCCAAAACGGTAGGGCCCATCTCCCACGACCACCCCTGAAGCAAAGGTCACCAAACCTGGGTGGTGTCATCAAGAGAGTCTTTTGAAGATACTCTGAAAGTTTTGTTTCTCTACCTTGAAAAATGTGCACCCCACAGACATCCCCAGAAATTCCCCATTGGCTGCAATGGAGCCACTTCAAATCACAGAATCCCTCAGCTCATCAGCAAGTTCTATGGTGGGAAAAATTAATTGTTTTTCCTACTATAGACTTAAATGGGGTTTGCTGTTAATGGTGTGATGGGCTTTCTGACCTGTGTGGCCATAGCCTAGTAGATCTTGTTCCTAACTTTTGCCTGCATCTGTGACTGGCATCTTCAGAGGTGTATCACAGAGCAAAGTCTGTTACACACTGTATCCAGTGAGCAGGCTTAGCTGATGTTTACGTGGGAGGGACAAATGCTGTAGGCATCCATTTGAAGCGAAACCTGATGCCCACAGAACTAATGCCCAGCCATGCAAATTTCAGCTATATTGGCTGGTTCCTTTCAGGAGACTAACCCTTGAAGAGGCTCATTATGTTTCCCCACTCCTAGACGTGAAGTCTGCTCACCGGACACACTGTGTAACAGACTTCGCTCTGCGATATACCTCTGAAGATGCCAGTCACAGATGCGGCAAAATGTAAGGAACTAGATCCACCAGATCACGGCCACACAGAAAGAGTGGCCCTGAATCTACAGGGCCCACCATTGCTGCCCGGGATGGGCACTGCAAAGAGGCCCGGCTGAGCCTGCCCTTAGTAGGCTGGAAGGCAACAAATAAAAATGCATTTATTTATTTAATTAATTAATTAATTTTAACTTTAAAATACTTTGTTTATACCAAATCTTTTTTCTTCAATGGCAGTTTAAAGTGGCTTACATTGTTCATCATCATGGTCTCTGTACAGTTCCACATGGGACTATGCTTAGCCAGGGTCAACCACAGAGAATTTTAGATAGCATATTGAAAGCTCTAGCCTAGTAGTGAGTTCTCCCTCCCCCAGCTACAGGCTTGGGCTTGCTAATTTCCTCACCCAGGTCATGTAACTAGGGAGGAGGAGAGCACCCATTCACTCCAGATCTTCCTTTGCCACCAGGAGGAGGAGAGGTAGCAAACATTAACCTTTAACATGATTGGTTAGTTCAACTGTAATTCTAGACCAATGAGAGGCTGTTGCATGGGCATGGAAAAGTATCCCTGATGTATGCATTTGTATATGCTGAGTTGAGATAGAGTTGAGTCTGAATTGAGTTCTGTGTGTATTGAACTTTGTTATAGCTGAAGAGTTCTGTACAGTACAATAGTCTTGTGTAGTTAGACTTATGTAACCTTGCAACTGCTAAAGTAAAAGCCTTCCTATGGAAAGAACATCTTGCGTGAAGAGTATTCTTTTCCAAGTGTGGTAGGAGGTTGCAGTGTGCAAGAAGAATACTAAACCTTCTCATCTTACCAGAGTGACTTCGACCCCTTCCGCACACGCAAAATAATGCGTTTTCAAACCACTTTCACAACTGTTTGCAAGTGGATTTTGCTATTCCGCACAGCTTCAAAGAGCACTGAAAGCAGTTTGAAAGTGCATTATTCTGCATGTGCGGAATGAGCCTTTGCTTTAAACTCTGCTGACAAGGACCACTACATAAACAACAGTTACAGCAAGCAACACTGTTTTTCTCCTCTCCTTTGTCTTATCTTCACAACAACACTATGGAATAGATTAGGCAGAGACTGTGTGACTGGCCCAAGGTGACCCAGCAAGCTTCTGTACAGAGTAGGGATTTGAACAGGCTCTCTCAGATCCTAGCCTGATACCCAAACCACTACACTCTTCAAAGGAATTTCTGTTTGGGTCAAAAGTACCTGGTACACCTCTGTTCATATGTGGTTGCTCATGCACTGAAATTTTAAAGGGAGCTGATGTTGTAAGAACTCACTTTACCTGAGGTACACTTTATGGTCTGATGGAATGATCTGAGCAGACTCTGGAATCCAATTTACCAAAAAAAATTGTTTAGTATCCTTGATACAAGTTTTCCAATATCATTTTTAAATAACCTGTTAATAGTTGTTAATTAGTTTATACCACTATAAATCCATTTTTTAAAAAGTTCATGTCATTTTGGGGGGGGGGATTTTTTAATATGCTGCCTTGGGCATTATATATGGAATGACAGCATACAAATGTCCTTAATAAAACAAATACACAAACATGTACGTTTCAGTTCTGGGGCATATCCACTAAAAGGCGCATAATGTATATGTGTGAGATAGGTTTTTTAATGTTTGAACATGTCCTCAGAAGTCCTGTTCAAATGTAGTTAGGCATAGGTTGTTCAACAGATTCCAGTTAACAGTCCATCATCACAGCTTTCCAAATATGATAAATGCTTATGAAAGGCTCAAAAAACATTTTAGTTCAGTCCTCAATGATTCTTTAAAAAAACTGCTTAGCCTCACTGTCTGGAAAAGAGATTGCATATTTGGGGAGGAAACAGTAGCATTTTCAGATCTGGCAATTGAAAAAGCTGCAGCATCTGAATGAGGCCCAAGGGTTTGGAATACTAGAAATAACCCCACTGAAAATGGATTTCATGATAAAGAGAATCAGCCAAAGGTATAAGAAATATTGAATCCAAAATGTCCACATTACTTAAAAGTTGTAGTAGAAATGTCTTCTTCATGTATATAAAGTTCATAAAATCGTGAAATTTAGGCACATTAAGATTTTGTAGGCACAGGATCTACAATACCACAGTAAGGAAGCCGTGACAACCCCTTTCCATCAGAACAGGAGGAAAGGGGATTAACTGCTACACATTCCTTCCTCATCCTGTCTGTCCTTGTCTACAGTTTGTCTGAGTGGAAGGCTGAGAGTTTCTTCCTTGGCTGCAACTTGGCTACTTTAAACATGTGCAGCACATTTTCTGAGGGGAAGCAAAAGTACAAAATAATGCTCCCCATATATTGAATACATGTTTTTCTTTATATAATCTGTTGGAAGTAACAATGGCTAGCATGCAAAGAAATTGAGAAGAAAATCCAGCAGTGGGGAAGTGGTCAGCTTGATAGGACTCTAAGGTTAGTGACCCTTTCATCCTTTTGTATCATCTCCTGTCTGTCCTTAGACTGATAATCTCAGGTCTAATCTCCTCCTACTTGTTGAAAGTTCCCTCTCCCTTCTTCCCAGTGTATTGAGGTAGCTGAAAGATATTCTTATCTCTCAGCTTATCTATCTGAAATGTAGTTCCCTAATGAACATTTAACTTTACCTTTGATCAATGAGTCTGCCACTTGTTTGTAAACTAGAAATCTGCCCAAATAATCAACAACTCTTTTAAATGATAGAATAAATTATATTGACATGTATAAACTGTTAATAAATAATTACATTTTGACATCATTTCATCTAGCTAAGATATTTGAATATTCCCTCAACCACTCTGCACTCAAACCCAAGGAGAACATTTTAGAATCATAGAATCATCGAGTTGGAAGAGACCACAAGGGCCATCAGGTCCAACCTCCTGCAATGCAGGAACACACAATCAAAGCACTCCCGACATATGCTCATCCACCCTCTGTTTAAAAACCTCCAAAGAAGGAGACTCCACCACTCTCCGAGGCAGTGAATTCCACTGTCGAACATCCCTGACAGTCAAGAAGTTCCTAATGTTTAGGTCAGTGATGGCGAACCTTTTTGAGGCCGAGTGCCCAAATTGCAATCCAAAACTCACTTATTTATTGCAAAGTGTCAACACGGCAATTTAACCTGAATACTGAGGTTTTAGTTTTAAAAAAACGGTTGGCTCCAAGGCATGCGTTACTCAGGAGTAAGCTTGGTGGTAGTTGGTGGCTTTGCTTTGAAGCAACCGTTCAACTCTTCCAATGGGTGAATCACAACCCTAGGAGGGTTTACTCAGAAGCAAGCCCTATTGCCAGCAACAGAGCTTACTCCCAGGTAAAGGATCACGCTTTAGTTCTTCGCATGGAAATCAGTGGGGTTTAACAGTGCTTAACAGGGTTACCTACACTGCTTCCCCAAAACTAGGTCTTAGGTTTAATGCTAATAATCAAGCCCAGCGGCCCAGGCCAGCCTAGATGTGTGGGGGAGCACTCTTCTTGCGCGTGCCCACAGAGAGGGCTCTGAGTGCCACCTCTGGCACCCATGCCATAGGTTCACAATCACAGGTTTAGGTGGAATCTCTTTTCCTTCACCTTGAATTACTCTGTGTCCTAGTCTCTGAGGCAGCAGAAAACAAGCTTGCTCCCTCTTCGACATGACATCCCTTCAAATATTTAAACATGGCTATCATGTCACCCCTTAACCTATGCTTTTCCAGTCTAAACATCCTCAGCTCCCTAAGCCTCTCTTCATAGAGCATGGACTCCAGACCCTTTACCATTTTGGTTGCCCTCCTCTGGACCCACTCCAGCCGGTCAATATCCCTCCCGAACTGTGGTGTCCAGAACTGTACATAATATTCCAGGTGAGGTCTAACCAATGCAGAATAGAGAGGTACAATTACATCCCTCGATCTTGACACTATACTCCTATTGATACAACTCAGAATCACATCGGCTTTCTTGGCCGCCGCATCACACTGCTGACTCATATTTAGTTTATAAGAACATAAGAACAAGCCAGCTGGATCAGACCAGAGTCCATCTAGTCCAGCACTCTGCTACTCGCAGTGGCCCACCAGGTGCCATTGGGAGCTCACATGCAGGATGTGAAAGCAATGGCCTTCTGCGGCTGCTGCTCCCGACCACCTGGACTGTTAAGGCATTTGCAATCTCAGATCAAAGAGGATCAAGATTGGTAGCCATAAATCGACTTCTCCTCCATAAATCTGTCCAAGCCCCTTTTAAAGCTATCCAGGTTAGTGGCCATCACCACCTCCTGTGGCAGCATATTCCAAACACCAATCACACGTTGCGTGAAGAAGTGTTTCCTTTTATTAGTCCTAATTCTTTCCCTCAGCATTTTCAGTGTATGCCCCCTGGTTCTAGTATTGTGGAGAAAAGAGAGAAAGTACATGTCAACATTTTCTACCCCATGCATAATTTTATAGACTTCAATCATATCCCCCCTCAGACGTCTCCTCTCCAAACTAAAGAGTCCCAAACGCTGCAGCCTCTCCTCATAAGGAAGGTGCTCCAGTCCCTCAATCATCCTTGTTGCCCTTCTTTGCATTTTTTCTATCTCTTCAATATTTATGGTCTACTTGACTCCCAGACCCCTTTTGCATGTAGTGTTGTCAAGCCAGGTTTCGCCCATCCTATATCTGTGCATTTCATTTTTTATGCCTGAGTTTAGTATCTTATATTTATCTCTGTTGAAACTCATTTTGTTTGTTTTGGCCCAGTTGTCTAATCTGTCTAGATCATTTTGAATTCTGACTCTGTCCTCTGGGGTATTAGCTACCCCTCTCCTAATTTGGGTAATAGTCTCATCTTTTGGGTCAAATTTAATTAGCATGCCCTCTATTCCATTATCCAAGTCATTGATAAAAAAATATTGAATAGCATTGGGCCCAGGACAGAACCCTGTGGCACCCCACTAGTCACTTCTTTCCAGGATGAAGATGAGTCATTAATTAGCACCCTTTGAGTTTGATCAGACAACCAATTAGAAATCCAGCTATTGTACTTTAGTCACTGGAAAAGACTCACTAGAAAATGTTGAAGATTGTAGAAAAAGAGGAAAAGCCACTATGAGATGGACTGACTCATTAAAGGAAACCACAGCACTCAGTTTGCATGATCTGAACAAGGCTATTAATCAGAGGTCATTTTGGAGGTAATTGGTTCATAAGTCAGAAGCAACTTGATAGGACATAACACACATGAACAGGCTCTCACTTCTTGTCCCATCCCTTGACACCATAGTGTCAGGCTCTTGGGGGAAAGTCAAGTCTATTAGGTTTACTCATGACCAAACATGACACAGCTCTCAGTTCTAAAGTAAAAGGCCAAAATAAAACACCATGGCCTTCAGTTTGCAAGACTTTGAGCAAGGCTATTTATGATAGGTCATATTGGAGGTAATTCATTCACAGTGCTACCATAAGTCACAAGTGGATTGATAACACATAACATAGAGAGAGAGAAATAATGAAGGCCCATTTCCTCTCTCTAGATGAAACCACATAATCCAAAACAGAATCAATTATACTATTCTAGAAGTGTCCGTTCCAATCAAAATGAAATCAATAGGATATCATTTCTTCTCTCTTCTCATTTTCAGATTTTAGTGTCCCTGAGTACAATGCTACAAAACAAAATCATGATCCTTCATCTTTTCTTTTTCAAATTCAGAGTACCTGATAATGCCAGCTGGTTCTGTCACTGTTTCCATGGCAAATGTGTGGTGAAGAACGTTTCCAAAAAAATCAATAACTATTATCTTTGTTATTTACCATCATCATATTTCATCATCTGCTGTTGTTTCACACCATGTTTTCTATGCCAAGAGTGGGTGTGCAATTCACAGCTGATGAATAGCCATAAATTACTGTTCCAGTACTGCTGAGCTTCTGCAGGCCAATATAGTTAGATCCTGAAAGACTCCATCACGGTGACTTTTTACAGAAATTTTCTTCCAGCTTCTCATTATTATTATTTTTCATTTGATACAAGATGCCAGAGTAATTATGCCTAATGAAAGCATCAACAAGAATGTGTGTAAAGGATATATAATTTCATGGCAGTGGCTACTGATGCTTTTACCAACTGCAGTCACAGATCTCAGACTGCATTACTATGGCCGTTTCCGCACGGGCAAAATATGACGTCGCCGTCGAACGAAAAAAAAGAAGCGCCAGAGCTGGTGAGCGCTCGGCACGCGAGCGGCGATGCCAGTCGCCAGCTTTCGCCGCTAAAACGCCTAAACCGCTAAGACGGTATCTGGTGGAAAACGCTTAAAACTACTTCCTTTTCTCTGGCTGCGACGCATCGACGCCGACTGCGCGTAACAGCCACACGGAGCTGTCGCCGTACGAGCGTGGCCTGCACGGCCGCAAGTGCGCATAGGCGCAATATCGCTGGTGACGCCGGCTCGCAGCGCTGCCGCGGCGTAACTGGCCACATTTCGCGGCTGCGACGCTCGCGAGTTCGCCCTGTCTGTGTGAACGCTTTTTTTGGGATGTTTAAATTTTATGTACGCCATCGGCACAAGCTGCTTTTTGGCCGCATGAAACGCCTATGGCCGCTTCAAGACGTGGCAAAATGCACGCCGCCGCGAACGGAAAAAAAGAAGCCGCCAGATGCAGAGGTGCCGCCGCACGTTAGAATGCAAGGCGAGGTGGCGTTAGTCGCTGCCGCCGCTAAAAACGCTAAACCGCGCTAAGACGGTGTGGTATCTTCAGAAAACGCTTTTAAAACCACTCTTTTTCCTCTATGTGACGATCGACGCCAAGATTGCGCGTAACAGCCGCCACGAGCTGTCGCCAAAATGGCTGGCCTGCATCGCTTCGCGCGCAGGCTATCATCAGCGAGACGCACGCTTCCGCAGCGCTTCGCCGCATAACCGCTTCAGACGGCGGGCTGCGACGCTTCCCATTCGTCGTGTGAACGCTTTTGGGATGTCGCACTTGCGACCGCCATCGCCAGCTGCTTTTGGCGAAACGGCCTATGTCCAGATGACAGTTACTGAAAGATGCAACTGTCTTAGAGTTGTTCAGAAAAATACGGAACCTTCTAATATGGAGGACTGTTTTAAGTCCTTGATCAGAGAGAAAAGTTAGGTGTTAATGTTTTTTAAAAATAATTAAAATAAATAAAATCTGACTAGGTGGATCTTTCAGTTTGCTCAATAACCCAGATGGGGAGGAAATATTCATCTGATCACAAAATCTCATGACCATATAATTTTTAAGCACATTGTGGAAAACTGTTCTTTTCTTGTGATGGAACAGTTCTCTTCTCTGTGTAGTTACTGGCATTTTACACTGGTAATTGGGGCTAAAGTCAGGTTCAAGTCACATATTCAGAAGAAAATGATTTGGGGACTAGATTCTCACAGTATATTAACCTTTGTTTAATTATGGAACTATTACATACATGGATTAGCTTCATCTAAGCCTTTCCTTGTTGTCTCTGAAAATGGGAAGTGAGACTACTCTCTATTTGCAAGGTGGTGATATTAGACCATCTTTATAATGCTAAACTTAATTGTTAAAAGGAAATATTTTCATATCATGGACTTTACAGAGAAGGGACCTACTTCCCCAAAGTACTCAAGTAGAAAGCACATGTATATGTATGCCATTATTGTATATGACCTTAGCACTACATCATCTGTAGATGAAAAATCTTTATAGCTCCATAGACCAAAGTCATTTTGCTGCAGCAAATATGGCTTTTAGATGAAAAAGCAACTTTTCAGATGTAAGATGGGCAATATATAATGCATGCCTTATGTTAGCCATTTTTCAAGTGCTGTGGCAGTGAAAGTTTCTTTCCACCCACTTGATTTTATTTATACCTGTGTAGGAAGTAACAAATAATGTTCAGGCCAAACTGTGTCTTCTTGGTCATGAGTAGGTGTCTGTCATATATTATATAAATAAGACACTGAGTTTTCTCTCATGCACTATTCAAGTTTCAGAAACTTTTGGTTGTCCAGTTTGGAAATGAAACAATATCTTGATGATTAATGCTAAACGACAAGAGAAAATACTAAATGGATTGTAAACTAGAGCAGAGTTCTGAGCTTTACAGAACTTTGGGCTTTACAGAGCTCTGGACTTTATAATTCAGAGAGCAATTAGCAACTGTTCCTGGACTCTAGACTTGAGCTCCAAGTGGTAATTTTGCCACTGAGAGAAAGTGTGTGTCTCTAAGCGTAAGAATCTCTATTGGGAACACAACTGTTGACTCCAGGAAGCAATTCTGTCAGTAAGGGAGCCTTATGTAAGTAGTGTAAGTAGTGGCATGGCTTCCTAAAACCAACCATCACACTGCCAGCAGTGGAGGCTGGTACCTACAGAATCTATGTTGAGAATGCAGTTATAGGTTCCAGGAAACAATGTTAACTTGTGACAGAAGACTCTCTGTGTAGGAGAATCCCATATTTCAAACCCTAGCTATACTTCATTAAATGCTAGAGTCTTTGCTGGAAGCACTGACAGCCAAAACAGGTGCAATGAGGGGAAGTCCATATGAGGAGTTTTCAAAGATATCAGTTCAAATCAGACCCATGATAAATACTGGGGTGTGTGAGGCTTAGGCAATTCACATGTTGTTTGCTTGATCTGAAACAGTTCACAATTCTGCTTTTTGCCCCACTAGAATTATCATACAGGTTCTGAGATAGTCCTGAATGCTGGCTAATTTAAAGGATAGGGAGAAAATGTTTGTGGAGACACATGCATAATGCCTCACTTGGGAGTTCAAACACAAACTGTCCAATCTACAGCGCAAGGTGGCAAGGGAAGGTACCACTGCCATGCCATCCCTCCACCACCAGTGGGTTTTCCAGTATCACAGAGAGGCAGGAAAAAAATCTGTCACCAGAGTGTTCTCCATAGGAGTAAATAGACTTATGCCACCTGACAGGCCTGCAAAATACCTGGTGTCAAAGCACATGTGGATTCTGACTAATATTGGCTGCATCTCCAGCAATGTCCTGGCCTGTCCTCCTCCTCCTCCTCCTCCTACACACACACACACACACACACACACACCATGGTCCCATCAGCCACCAGCAGAGCTCTGTGGCTGCCCCAAATTCTGGGTTTCGCCACCATAGATTTGAAGGGTGACCAGTGACCCTCCACTGCTGGGAATGCCCCTTGTGCCAGCAGGGGGGCAAATACATTGGTGCAGCCCTACACTAGTTCCATAACTCAATTTGCCCCCACCATAAAATTGCACTGTTAATCTGGTTTGTCCATTAAAGAGCGTTCTATAAGTACCAAAATGTTTATTGAGAGTGTGGTTATGGACTGACTCCAGGATTCAATCTGCCACTTACAGAAGGTAGTTAAGTGGCAACATCTCTGCTTGGAGTGCAAACCTGGGCTCAAGGAATGATTTCTAAGTTTGTTTAAAGAGTGCACTTGTGAGATCTCAAAATGGAATAAGGACTTGGACAAATGAACACACATGGCTTCACTAAAGCTGAATCCTGGTGGAATTATGCGAACACATTTGCTGAAGTACCTAAACTATGAGATCACTTAAGAACAATTCCTGAGTAATTAGAAATGTTTGTCAAAAGCACATATATAGACTGCAGAAACTGTGGAAGAATTGGTCAATTTATTTGAACTGATAATCAGAAATCCTGTAGAATAAGTTTCAATCCCATAAGCAGTGCAGAACAGGACAGATCCTGATTCAGTCACAAAATATGATCAACTTGGTCTTTGCAACCATTCCTACACTGAAATTCATCTTTAGTGACCAAACTTGATCTACTATCTAGGATTACCAGGGTTGATTTCTGAACAATATTATCTCTTAAGTGATCCAGAAAAATATTCCCTTTCAATAGGATGATTTTGAACATGTCAGAGTGCTTGCAAGGGCCAAAGGGTAACTGAAGGATGTTATCTTTATCCAAGTAAAGTGTTCCTGATCAGCAGGTAGTTAGGGTTCATCGTTGATATTTATCTTAATACTGATGCTAAATATCCATAGCCACTAAACTGCATGGAAACACTTGGTCTTGCTGGCAAGAGATTGCTTATAGTTTCTGTTGCTTAAAGAGAAATCACTGGTTTTTCATTCATTACTTTGCAGCTCCACCTGGAATTGTGGCCATCCAGCGGGAAAGGCTGGCTATGGCCCAACTATGTTCATCATGAGATGATGTGGATGATGGAGACATTAACTCTTGAAAGGAGTATGGATGTAAGCAGACTCCAAGTGTTCCAAAACTGTAGTAAAATGATGTATTTATGTAGATCGGTAATGTTGGAATGAGACAAAGTGCCATAAAACTTAATAGCAGCAGGATCAGAGATCCTGAGAACTTCTACACAAATGGCTGCTACACTTGTAATTTATGTGGCTTGTGGCTGCTTTTTGCACCCATGCAGATGCAAACAAGAATTTCTTGATCACCAGAGAAGAACGCATGTGTCACTTAGAATGAAGGTCCTATCATTAATGTGTCCTACTTTCAAAGCACAGAATCACTTGTACTGGAGGAAGCAATGTCATTTGTCACAGTCTTTGCACCTGGGCAGTCAGATGCATTGCTTAAATGACATACAACACATACATTGTCTAGGGGCACATGATAGTCTGAATTTATCCCAATCAGGACATTTTGGTTACTTTTTGATGTCATTATAATTGCAGGTCTCATGTTGTATGCTAGTACTACTGCAGCATCAAAATCCTGAAATAACTTTTTATTAGTCAAAATGTTTAAAAAGCAATTTTTGTGAATGCAAAAAAGGGGGTAATTACATTTATCATAAGAAAATGCAGGTGTGACAAATATCAACCATAAGAGGCACAAGACACCACCTGACTAGAAATTACATCTCAGTAGCTATGGAAAAACAGATAGAAAGATTCTTGATAACTTCTGCAGATTTTAGGGAGAGAGACTAAAAGCTGAAGATAGAATAAAAGCTTTCCCAGCAGATTAAGAAGTCCTATTCACCTCCTCTCGCCTTACACCACTCATACTAATGCTGAATTTTTTACTTGTATTACCTCTTTTTTTACTTATTTCCAAAGTCATGTATGCTGTTAACTTTTTTTTTCATTTCAAGTCAAAACTAAAATAATTAGGATTTGGGATGCACAAATACCTGGCCAACCCAGCTCATTCGGTATTTGCTGATTGCAGACAGACAGCTGGTTTCTTGTTGATCCATTTGCAGCTTCTGAGCAGTTTGTCCCTGTTTATCAGGTTACCTTTTGTGCATTCTAAAGTACAGCATGGTTTAACAGTATTTCATGCATGCACAGTCTCACTAAGTCTGCTAAGAGTTATCATTTACCTCGCCCTCCTCGCAAAATGTGCTGTCATTGCATAATCCTCAGCAGCCAATTTAAAAATATATCATTCAGGGTATTTCATACCTGTGCATTTCTGCATAGCCTTTGAGAGGCATTACCTCTCCCATGTCATTTAATCACCTGACCCAAGTACCTATGACCCTGGGGGACTATCAATTTCACCTACTGCTCAGATGCCAACATGTCCAGAAGGCAAGGAAATAGAATTTTACCTCTACAGGGAATGAGACTCACATCACTTCTGTGCAACTGCAAATCTGTTCAGTAGGTGTTTGATTCAAACAGTGGCAAAGCAAACAGATCTGAAGGGTCAGGCCATGAATGATTGTGACTGCTGAACAGAGTACATTTTCCTGCAAAGCCTGTTCACAATGATTTATTGCTGTAGAAACTGATTTTAGAGATCCTCTGAAACTACTGCCCATGAAACAACAAAGGAAGCCATTTTAAAACACTCCCATCTGTTACCTCACATAAAGCCTTTTAAAGATATGCAATGGCACATAGAAAATTTACACAGAACCGTATGGATGAAATGGGAAGTAGAAATATTAGAAAGAAACTTCAATTTTTATTTGTATTTTATAATAGAAACATGCAAAATACAGTATGAGTCTATACACAAAATACTTATGGTAGAAAGAAGTCAAAACCCATAATTTGTATTCATATTAATCACCTTTTCTTCCTGGAATTACATATGTATCAATTTCATAGAACTTAAATATCTCCACGATCCCAGTGACAATTCATCCCAAATTCACAGAACTACTACTTACTAAAGCTTATTGTATTAAAATAACCATGACAGGAAATGCACAATTGTTTTGTGATCATTAGACCTATATTTGTGTATTAGGGCAATCCCTTATTGAGATATCAATTTTCTGAATTTCTTTGAAAGTATCTTAAGAAATAACAGAAGTTATGTACTACAGAGATGGCAACAGTGTTCAAGATTTAAAGAGAGCAACAAAAAGAAATAGAGAGAGATGTTAGGGAGGGGCTCAGTTCTTTATTTTTCCCTCTGCTGGGAAAAATACAATACTTGTCTATCAGGCAGACAGCTTGGGCCACTTTCGGGCATGGTATCTATGAGAAGGTATTAGGCTTTCAGTCACAACTGCCACAAGATGATGCATATGAAAAGTGATCATTGACAGCTTTCAGCAAAAGTATCTGAATCCAGCTAAACTCAGCAGGTCACCTACTGTTTGAAACACAGTGCTTGATTTCTATAGTGGTCTCTTGCCTCATGTAAGTAATATCATGTCATATGACAGGTGGAGAAACATTAGAAAGAAGAAACTTCATGTTTTATCTTGCTGTTGTAGGTTTTCCAGGTTGTGTGGCCATGGTCTGGTATTTCACCATTCTTTCCTGAAAGTATGCATATGTCAATTTCAAGAAAGTTAAATATGTCCATCTTCTTAGTTCTCTTGCACAGATCGTTGGAAATTAATTTCTTTTCCACTGAAGCCCTAACTGCCATAAATAAGTAACAAATATTTTCAGTCTGCTGTTTTATTCTGAAATGTTTTAAGTGGTCCAAGAAAAACAACCTGAAATATCTTAATTTTTCCAGTTATTGATTTCCAAAATCACTGAATCAAAGAACATGCCAATAATATATGAAACAGACAGTCTTTTAAATGACTTTGCCAGTAATCTGAAGATATGCTTAGATATATTTTAATTCCTCATGGAGTAAGATACCATTGTTCCTTAAGTAATTTTCTGTGAAAAATATATTATATGAAAATTTCATTCCAAAATGTAAAGCCAAAAGTACTCATCGATGTCTTCCTAGATTTTTCTAATTTTCTTTAGCTATTTATTTTTATTTCTGATATAATTTCAAATGTGATTTAAAAACACAAGACATAAGAAGACAAGACACAAGATGAGAGGAACCTTAATGAAAATGCTACTTGACTGACTCAGGAAAAGATAGAGGATGTCAGTCAGTGAGACTCAGGCTGATTCCGCATGGGCCAAAAACAGTGTGTGAAAATGGTGTGAAAATGGTGTAAAAGGGTTTAAAACAGTGTAAAGGGGTTTATACTGTTTTCACACCGTTTTCACACCGCTGTTTTTACCCATGCGGAATCAGCTTCAGATAGGTTTAGGGTTGGAGATTCGGATGGTCCAAATCTGAATTTTGGCCGAATCTGCATTGATTTGGACGAATTCGGACGAGCAGGGTCCGAATCTGAGCTGTCCGAATCCTATCAGATCCGAATCCCATGGATCACCAGCAGAATTGCGTTTTTATTTTGTTGGTGTTTTTTCACGTTTTGGCTTGCAGGGGGCGCATTTGTAAACATATTGGTACCGAAATTTCAGGGTATCACCAGGAGACTGTCCTGATGATACCCCCCAAGTTTGGTACAGTTTGGTTCAAAGGGGGCAAAGTTATGGACTTTAAAGGGGGGGTGCCCCATCCCATTATTATTTCCTTCACTGTTGGAGCCAAGGAGATGTAAGGAGCGACAACCCTTTTGAGAGTCCATAACTTTGGCCCCCTTGAACCAAACTGCACCAAACCTGGGGGGTATCATCAGAACAGTCTCCTGATGATACCCTGAAATTTTAGTACTGATATGTTTAAAAATGCGCCCCCTGCAGGCACCCCCAGAAATTTGGCCAAGATTCTTTGTTCTGCAGTGACTTAGCTGCATTGCTGTCAATGGGGAATTTCTGGTAGAGGGCTGTGAGGTGCACATTTCTGAAGGTACGGTCACAAAACTATCAGGGTATCTTCAGGAGAGTCTTTGGATTACGCCATTCAGGTTTGGAGAACTTTACTTCAGGGGCAGTGGGAGATGGGCCCTACCCTTTTGGGGTCCCTTAGAATTGAACCCCCTGAAGCAAAGTTCCCCATTTACTGGGTTAAAACAAATTTACTGGGTTAAAACACACACACATACTAGGTTTCCTAGCATATAATTTAGAGGTGAAAGACAGGTTTTGGATATGTATAGAGAGAAAGGGTGGGGCATCAAAGATTATATTTACCAGTCTTGTAATGGATGTCCAGGAGACAGACACTGTTGGAACCATGGTGGTGTGATAATGTTGAACGCCTGCCTGGGGTCTGGGGTGGGCTTTTATAGGGCAAAACTTATCTTGGGGTAGGTGAAATCCTTCAACAAAGGATTTTTCCTGCTGTTCCAAGGTGAGATAATACTCAGAGTGACCTGATGGCTGACCCATTATCTCGATTGGTTTTGCCAGGTGCTGGGCATGACCCTTAATTGGTGTTATTCTGTCTGAATTCCTGGAGAGTTGCTATTAGAGTTAAGCATAACCTCACTTGTAAGCAACTTTGTTACTTCCTGAAGTTAGAGAAAACTTCTTAAAAGTCAAGAAAAGTGGGTTATAAAAACCGGGTCTTGTCTCAGAGGTTTTCTGCCACTTAAGCTCTCTGGTTTGGAAAACTTTAAAAACACATTACAAGATTTTGATACTTTCTGGAGTGAAAAAGTGCAGCACCGGACTTACTCTGTGCCTGCCACTGCTGGCCTGGAGATGGCAAAAGGCTGGCCTGCCTGGTCTCACCAGCCTGCTGGCCCTTTGCAGGCTAGGCTGGTCGAAGGCAGGCTAGAGTGGTTCAGCTTGGCTGACATGGGATGCAGCCAGGAGGCACGTGGCTACTTAAGGCCACGAAAGGCATCTGCTAACTGTCTTCAGCTTCTGCTCCTGCCATCTTTGGCCATCCATCTTTGGCTTCATTGTTCAGCTTCCATGCCCCCCTTTCTTCAACTATTTCTATCTTGCCTGTGGACACCTGAATTTAGAGCTTTGGCTGCTTTGTGCAATGGTTCCTGGCAGCAGCAGCAAGAGTGGCAGCAAGGCAAGAAGGAAGCTCCAGGCTCTGGGCAGTGGTTACATTACCAGCACTATGGGAAGAAGCAATTCCCTGGTTCAGCAGCAGCAGCCTTCCAGAGTTGGGGGCTTGGCATCAACAGCTCTATTTGCAAAAGCATGGTGGTAATTTGCAGCCCTTTCAGAGTGCCTGGCCTGCCAGTCTCAGAAGTGCCAGACTGGAATGGGGGGTAAGTTGCATCTGATAACTACTCTATTGCCGCCAAATAACAATCATGAAAATTGGCGGTGGCAGCTTGTATTTACCCCATCCATCTTCCTTCCCTTCTCCCTTGCTGCAATCTTACCCTAACACATCCATTGCCAACTACCTATGGCTTAGGTTCAGTCAAGGTTTTTGCATCCCCTATAGTGGGAATTGAGTTGCCACTGATTGCAGCAATTTAAAGTCAGCATATGATCTTCCAAATGTAGTCGCTATGAAGATTAGCAAAGAATACACAGCAGGGAGGGTCACCGGTCCAATCCCTTACCTCCCTTGCCCAATTTATGGGTTTTCCCCCTGCAAATCTGGCCCAAGAAAGCCCCAGGGGAATGCTGGGTGATCCACCACCTATCCTACCCAAAAAGTTCCTCAGTGAATGACACTATTGACCCTGTTCTTTGCTCTGCTTGTTCTGGTTCCCTGGATCATGCTGTAGATATCATCCACAGCTACGGCCCGGATGCACTGATGGTCAAATGTGACACCCTGTCTACTTCCCAGCTTCTCCCCATTTATCTGTTGACTATCAACTCCTGGAGTCCAAGTTCAATGGGCAGTGGTATCCTTGATGGCTGCACAGCATTTGAAACTTTCAGCACATTCTAGGAGTGGGTGTTAGGGGCTGTATGAACAGTCATTGTGTTACCCATTATCTAGGCCATTTTGCTGGGCTCACAGGATCCCTGGCATGCACAGACTGCCTTGCTGCATTTCAGTCACTTGCCAGTGCACTGGGGTTTCCCCTGGCAGAGGGCAAGATGGAGGGTGCTGCTGTGCACCTAATGTACCTGGGGATATTGTTGAACATGATACAGGGCACATCCTCCATCCCAGCAGACAAACTAGTTGTCCTTTGTGTGCTCATTCAGGGTTTGTTGGAATGCCAAAAATGTACTCTGAAGGAACTTCAAGCTGTACTGGGGCACCTGAATTTTGCTTGTTGGGTGGTCTCCCCTGGGAGATTCTTTTGCACACACTACTTATGGGGTTTCTCACAATTACATTCATTTAGCTAAGGGCATCAAACAGGACCTAGCTGTCTGGCAGAAGTTCTTGTTGCACTTTGATGGGGTATCCTTGTGGCAGTCCTCTCTGGCCTCTGGGGACACATTCCAGGTTCACTCAGATGCCCCCAACAGCCTGGGCTATGGGCTATACTTCAGGGGGCACTGGTGTGCAAAGCAATGAACTTCTCATTGGGAAGCAACTGGTATTCTTATGGATATGATTTTTCTGGAGCTCTTCCCTGTACTGTTCACATCTGGCAGAACTTACTCCATGATTGGTGTGTCCTCTTCTGGTGTGACAATCGGGCTGTGGTCAGGGTTATTAATGTTGGCCTAGTGCACAGCGAAAGGACTAGGTGCCAACTCACCCTTGCTAGAAAGTTCAGGAGGTAACTGCTTGCAGTATAAGAAAATAAAAACACTCAGACAGTAGATTTCGTTCCAACAGGAATACTTTATCTTTTCTTTTTCAAAGGAACAAAATAACAATGTTTTTACTCATTTAACTATCCACTCTCTACTCTAACAACAATCTGAGCCCGAACCTGAAGGTGAAGGAGAGGTGAGGTACTGAATTGGGTATGCAGTCTTCTTATATAGTTTTGTCCAGCAAATCATTAGCTAGATGATCTAATCATCCTGGCCTGTGACCTTTTCACTTCTGCTGACTGTTACATGCCAATCACTGCAGACCCAGACAGGAGAGGTTCGACCTTTACAATTCCTGCTGACTGTTACATGCCAATCACTGCAGACCCACAGAGAGGTCTGACCTTTATAATTCTGCTGGACTGTTACATTCCAGCTGTCTGTGACTCAGCATATGACCACCTTGCAATTTTCAATATCCTGACAATTAATAGGCAGGCATTCATGCTCTGAGTTCATCATGTGGCAGGTTCACAGGTTTGTGGTCCTCTGTTTAATAAATAACATATCCTTTACAGCCAAGTCTATTCCAGGCACCAGTAATGCAACACAGATTCCTTGACTCAGTTCCGGAAGGAGAAGTTTCAGACCCTGGTCCCTAGTGCAAACCAGTATCTCGATGTCTTCCCAGAGGAACTGTGGACTCTTGGCAGTAGCAAAAAGAGGAACTGTGGACTCTTGGCAGTAGCAAAAAGAGGAACTGTGGACTCTTGGCAGTAGCAAATAAGAGTGTTGGGGTTGGCTTGATCAGCATGGCTTATGCACCAGTGTGCCATTGCCACGTTCTTTACCTTCACAGGCTCTGTGGGGGGTCACCAGAGGCATGGCCATCTCCAAGGGGGTGGTACTACCCCATCTGGCTCACTTGAGGGCTAGCCATTTGGTCCTTTTGGAAACACATGCCATGTGGGTCTTTTCTTGCCAGGAGGGCAGTGGAGGACTGTAACTGGCTGGCTCCGTGTCCCCCAGACAGGCACAGACCTATTATGCAAGAGTTGCTTGTGGACCTGTCTGGCCACATCCAGGAAGTGAGTTTTTCACCTTTTGAGGTCATCCTCTTTTAGGCCTTGTTCTTCATTTTTTTCCAGTTGTGAGTTGGTCTCCAGGTCACAGGATGACCTCAGCAGCCTGACCATTGCCCTCTCAGATCTGTGGGTGGGCAAATCAGAGGTCCACATCCATCTCCAGAAGTTAATGACTGACCAACAGGGCCAAGGGGCAGGGTCATCCTCACAGTTTCACTATCTGGGCAGCTGTGCCCAGTTCATGACATGGCCTTTTACCTGGTGGGGTGCCCCATTCACCAGGATCCCCTTTTGCTGCACTGAGATGGTTCCTGTCTTTCTTGTTTCCAGTTTGCCAGCACCTTGCAGGTGCAGCCAGCACCTTGCATCTGCAGCCTTGGCTTGCCCCCAGCAGTGTTCAGCCCATATTCCTTCAAAATAGGAGTGGCAACCTCTGCTGCTTCTCAGGGTCTTTTCTCAGGATCAGATCATGGTTGTCGGTCACTGGCACTCAGCTAGTTACAGCAGCTACGTTCACCACATCTCCAAGTAATTGACCCTTATGTTGTTTTTCACAACCCCCTCTTTAGGTTCCCAGAGAAAGGGTTAGGTCATGGCCCACAGTATTATTTTCTGGGGCTGGGAAGTACACTTTGGCATCAGTCTGGGGCAATGCCGTGGGCCTCGGCCACAGCATTGCAGTGACCAGGATCAGTCATTGAGGGATGCATTGGGAGTTGCTGCTCCCCACAGTGGAATCAGTAGCTTTTGAGAGGGGCTTAGTGCATGCTCTGATAATTCAACTGGGTGAGAACACTATCCCACCCAAAAGAGGGCACTGTTGGCTTAGCCCATGATTGCCAACATGAAGACCTTGGTCAGGCAGCTTGCAGAGATGTCACTTTTTTGGTCCTGCCTCCTCGAGCATTGGGAGTAGCATGGCAGTCTATTATCGGGCAGATGGTGTGCACTTCTCTGAACAGGACATGGACACTTGGCTTCATAGCATATGGCAGGTGATGTGTGATTGGTTGTTGGCTTAGAAAGCTTTGGTGGGAGCATAGAACAGAGCATTCTTGTTCATTTAATGGGTTTCACATGGGGATGACTGAACCTTTTGAGGTTACTGAGCCTGCATGCTTCCTTCCCATTATTGAGGGTCTCCCTAAGGAACCTTGGGAGTGGGGCGGGCTAGGGTTGGAGATTCGGACAGTCCAAATCCGAATTTTTACCGAATCTGCACGGATTCGGACGGATTCGGACGAGCAGGAGCCGAATCTGAGCTGTCCGAATCCTAACAGATCCAAATCCATGGGATTCGGATTACCAGCCGAATTGCGTTTTTATTTTTTGGTGTTTTTTTCACATTTCGGCCTGCAGGGGAGACATTTTTAAACATATCAGCACCAAATTTTCAGGGTATCATCAGGAGACTGTCCTGATGATACCCTCCATGTTTGGTGCATTTTGGTTTAGGGGGGCCAAAGTTATGGGACCCCCATGGTGTCCCTTTATCCCCCCATTCTTTCCAATGGGAACTTAAGGGAGATGAGGGCTACCCTTTTCAGGGTCCATAACTTTGGCCCCTGGAACCAAACTGCACCCGGCTTTAGAGTGGGTATCATCAGGACAGTCTCCTGATGATATACTGAAATATTGGTACCGATACATCTTACAAATGCACCCCTGCAGGCACCTTACCCAGAAATTTGCACAAAGATTCTTTACCATTTCTGCAGTGACTTAGCTGCATTGCTGTCAATAGGGAATTTCTGATAGTGCTGTGGAGTGCACATTTTTCGCCATTGTAAACTCACAAAACTTTCAAGGTATCTTCAGAGTCTCTGGATGACACCATCCAGGTTTGGGGAACTTTACTTCCGGGTGGAAGTGGGAGATGCAGGCCCTACCGCTTTTTGGGTCCCCATGAGAATTAAACCCCCAGCCCTGAAGCGAATTCCCACAAGCCTGGATGGTGTCATCCAGAGACTCTCCTGAAGATACCTGAAAGATTTTGGTGACCATACCTTCAGAAATGGTGCACTATCACGGCCTCTCTACCAGAAATTCCCCACCCATTGACAGCAATATAGCTAAGATCACTGCAGAATGAATCTTGGGGCAAATTTCTGTAAGGGGTGCCTGCAGGGGACGCGGAACTTTTGGAGATGTATCGGCACCAAATCATATCAGAGTATCATCAGCGGGTGACTGTCCTGATGTTGTTCACCGATTTTGGTGCAGTTTGTTTCAGGTATGGACCGTTTTCAAAAGGGGTGCAACTATCCCCTTCATTGTTTTCCAATGGGGAGCTGATAGGGGATGGGGGCTACACCTTTGAGAGTCCATAACTTTGGCTCCCCTGAACCAAACTGCACCAAACTTTGGGGGTATCATCAGGACAGTCTCCTGATGTTACCCTGAAAATTTGGTGTCACTAGCTTTAAAAATGCTGGTTTATGCGTGTTTCACCGCTCACTCACTCCAGCAGGCTTCATGTGCAGGAGCGGTGAAACATGAAAACCGGAATTTTTTTAAAGCTTCGGTGGCACCGGGCTGGGGACATCATCGGGAGACTGTCCTGATGATTTACCCAAGTTTGGTGCAGTTTGGTTCAGGGGGGGCCAAAGTTATGGACCCTCAAAGGGGGGCCTCTATCCCCCATTGTTTCCAATGACAGCTAAGGAGATGGTGGCTACCATTTTGAGGGTCCATACCTGAACCAAACTGCACCAAGCGTGGGAGGTGTCATCCAGGACGATGCTCCTGATGATACACCAATCCTGATATTTTGGTACTGATATGCTCTAAAATATTAGCTCTCTGCAGGCATTTTTTCCCCCAAAAAATTTTGCCTTACAAGGTTCTTTTTTCTGCAGTGACTTCTGCATTGCTGTCATCGTGGAATTTCTGGTGGAGGGCGGTGTCGTGCACATTTATCAAGGTACAGTCACCGTATGTCCACTAGGGGTATCTTCCAGGAGAAGTCTCTGAATGACACCATCCAGGTTTGAGGAACTTTGCTTATGGGGGAGGCAGTGGGAGATGGACCCTACCCACTTAACATTGAACCCCTTGAAGCAACGGTCACCAAACCTGGATGGTGTCATGAAGAGACTCTCCTGAAGACACCCTGAAAGTTTTGTGGGTTTTACCATGAGAAATGTGCACTCCACAGCCCTCCCACAGAAATTTCCTATTGGCTGCAATGGAGCCAGCCAGCCACTACAGAGCACAGAATCTGGAAATTTCTTTGGGGTGACGCTGTGAGGGGTGCGAGTTTTAGGAAACTACTGTCACCAAAATTTCGTGGGGTATCATAAATGTACTGTCCCTATGATACTCCCCAAGTTTGGTGAAGTTTGGTTCAGGGGTCCAACGTTATGGACCTTCAAAAGTGTAGCCCCCATCTCCTGTTAGCTTCCCATTGGAAACAATGGGGATGGGGCACCCCTTTTGAGTGTCAATAACTTTGCCCCCCCTGAACCAAACTGCACCAAACTTGGGGAGAATCATCAGGACAGTCTCCCAGATCGACTATCCATGGAATTTTCGATTGCCGCTAGCTTTAAAATTGCGTCCCCTGCAGGCCAAAACGTGTAAAAAACACCCAAAATTCAAAAAAATAATAAAACGGACCCGAATTTTTCGGATTTACCCGAATTTTCGGGTATATCCGAATTGGCTATGATTCGGATTCGGGCATACAAATCATTTTATGCCCCAAAATACCCAAATCCGAATTTTACCGAATTTTTTTAGTATTGACCAACCCTAGGGCGGGCCATGATGCAGCATACCTGTGAGATGGTCTACCAATGGATGTGCACCCCTAAACAGAGAAGGGAGATCCATCAAGCAGCCATCCCCCAGATGGCTCCCATCAACTTGCTGCTCTGATTCCTCAGCACTGAATTTGGGAAATGGTGTTGATACGTTCATCAGGTACATTGCCAGTGATAAAATACACCCCCATGCCATGCCTATGCTTTCTCTGCCTGTGATCAATAAAATTAGACTGTGGCAAAATTTTATACCAATAAAACCTTTGTTTTGTGTGTCTGTTATGTGACCAGTAACTCCTGTCCTCCCCTTGGCTAGCAATCCATGATCTAAACTTAAAACCCAGCTGTTACCTAAGGATAGCAAATTTCCATCTTGGCTCTTATTGAGCCCTGTAAAATCAACTTTATATAAAGTTATACTCATCTTTAAAATGTATATTAGTACAAAACCAGATATCCACATCTTCCCACACTGTCTTATTCCAGGATCTGTTGCAGGCAAAAGGCAACCACATGCAATTCATTTATTTATTCAGACACTAGATAGAAATTTCACATGAACATCTTCATGTCAGAATTAGGAGATCTTATATTTTAACAGAAATAGTCAATAAGTTATTCACATGTACAATTATTTTCAATCCAAAAAGACAACTGGAAGCCTACTGTAGAAAGATACGCTTGAGGAAACAGAGTGAGGCCCAATTCCCTCCACTGTGAAGAGCAAAAAAGATACCTAAACTTAGTTTTGCAGAAGTTGCCATTCTTCGAATCCTTCACATTTATCAATGAAGCCATGGTTCCATGTGATTCTTTCATATGAGGAGATTTATATTTGAAGCCAATTTTTTGTTAAATATTTTTCTGACTATCACCTTCTAGGCTTCCTGCTTTCTCTTTGCTTTTTTTTTAATAATACAGACAACACAGTCTCTGTTAGTGTTTCTGTTCATAGTTAAGATTCTATTGAGCTATCTAGAAGTGGCCTCCACAACCCCAGCTAGAACAATTACTGTCTAGGTGATACGTTTTAAGTGACTCATTATGTGTAAGCTTCCTAAAAAGAGGAAAAGAGGAAATAAAAAAGATAGAGTTGGGAAGAAGAAAGTGGAATAGGTTAAAGAATTATATTTGGCAACCTATTATACAGTCATAACACCATCATGTCATGATAGTAAATCTATTTCAGTCATAAGAAAATGAATTATAATTAATGAAAACCTTTGAAAGGTTGTTTGAATATTAAAAATTTCAAGGAAATGGGGTAGACAGCGCGCCACCCATACAGTTCCATCATGAATGTGAAGCCAATTAAGATAATTTCTCCAAATAATGTTCAAATATTCTGTTTCACTTGGCAATATCAGAGCTTTCTGGATTTCTTTCTTATACAGCAGAAATAAGCCCATCCCCTTTCCAAATTTAATCAAAGTTTTTGTCTTTTGAACAATGCAATCATGAATTTAAGTCTTCATACTTCCTCTAACAGGCAGCAGAACAAATATAGTGGCAACTCTTTGATTCAAATGCAGTACCACAGACGATCTGAGATATTTTGAAGCTTTCTATCTAAAGCTATCTGAGATTTCCTCAGAGTGTACTTATTAAGCATAAGCATTTATTGTCATTGTGCACACACAACGAAATTTACAGCAGCATTCCTCGATGCACACAATTTCAGACTCATACCCCATCCTCACTTTCCCCTTCCTCCACCCATCCCTACACAGCCCCAAACACATCAACATGAAGCCGCGGAGTTCAGCATAGCCACAGCTCTAGAGTAGAAGCTGTCTCTAAGCCTCTTTGTCCTAGTTTTGATAGACCTGTATCGTCTGCCGGATGGTAACAGTTCAAAAAGAGAGTGTGCTGGATGAGACGGGTCTCTCAGAATATTTTGGGCTTTCTTTAGGCTTCGGGAATTATAGAGTTCTTCCAAGGAGGGGAGAGGGCAGCCGTCACTAACTTCTCTGTGCAGTAGTGATGCTACCGCTTTGGAGCTGCTCTTCCTATCTGCCACTGTGCAACTGGAGAACCATACACAGATGCAGTAGGTTAAGACACTCTCTATAGCACAGCGGGGGTATATTCGTTTATCTATCTGTTGTGAATTCTTGCTAACAACAGACTTCCTATATCCATTAAAGCAATTTATTGAAAAACCATACACAAGAAACATCTCTATTGTCCTCTGATGCTGTGAGTTAGCTGTACTAGTTTGGATTTCTCCCAAGAAGATAAGCTCTGCCATTTATAGCATTATGGCAGCCAATTTTTCAAGCCTAGAATTTGCTTCAGATACATTTGGTTGATTTTCCTATTTCAAATGTTAAGGTTAAAATTTTGCATAGATATTGTGTTTTTCCCCATTTCCTTTGGCTTTCAATGTTTAATTCCAACCTACTCTGTTTTCCATTTCATCTGCATCCATGGTTTGTATGTTTTTTTCCCTGCCAGAAAGCTGGAGTCTTGGTAAGTGCTCAAAAGTATTTTTAATTCAAGTGTTTATTTTCTCATGTTGTTTTTTCTAGTTGTATTAAAGAGAAGCAATAAGCATTTTCATTTCCTTGTTGATTTCCCTCCTGTTTCATAATGGAACCATAGTTTGCCTTGAAAACTACTACAGGCTATTTTGTGTGAGTTTTGTCTTTGCTTAATATTGGAACTGGTTCACTCATACGGATTATCATATGATCACAAGAGAAACCCCCCCCCCCAACAACAATAACAAAAGGAACTGGCAGGAGCAAAAGATCAAATTTGTTTTTACTTTCCTCTTGCTATTAGTATCCTGTACTTTGCTTCTCAAGGATCATCTGGTGGCTGCTGGAACATCATGTCAATGCACCCAATATATAACAATGTCGGGCAAGGCATCTCCAGCTGTACAGTCCAAGCAACTGTGAACTCATCTTCTTCTTACAGTTAATTAAACTATGTATGCCTTGGTTTAATACCAGGATACAAAGTAGGAAAAAATAGAGACAGGTGGAATTAAATGATGATGTCTGCAAATTTTTTAAGTGAGTGTTACTCTTAATCAAGTTCATTGGCCTCAGTCCTTCCCCTTACTTCCCAAGTACTTCAATTCATCAAAAGAGTACACCAAAGTTATTATCAGGGAAGAAGGGAAATCCCACCCAATCTCAGTAGCAGTAAACTGCAGCAGTCATGTGGCACCACCTCACCACTCCCTTGGACGCTTTTGGGCAGTGTGGGGAGGAATGCCAAGAAGCCCCTATTGGGCTGAATGGACTTACATCATTTTATTGGCAGCATAAGTCCAAGGCCCAGGCTGCCAGCGTAATGGGAAGGAGCCAACTAATGTCGATTCCTCCCCTGGCCACACCCTCAGCCTGTCCCTGCTATGCTGGTGGTGGCAAGGGCCCTGGGACACTGGTGCAGCATACAGTGCAGTGTCCCAGCACTGGAGAGAGCTGTGGCAATCCATACTGGCAAGTACCCTGGAGAGGATGAATCCACTGACACAGCCATGCACTGCTCCCATGAGTGGATTTGATATCCTTATTCTTAACCATTTCCTAAAAATAAGCAAGCAATTTAACCAATGCCTGGGCCAAATGGTAATAAGGTGGTTTCAACTTTATGCTCTATGATGAATGGACTGAACAGACCATGGTACACCAAGTACCATCAATTCACAATTTTAGGCTGAATCTAGGAGTCATATAACCTCCATCCCAAACAAAGAGAATAAAAGGAACATTATACAAGGAAGACCAAAAATTATGTCCTATTGCCATTTATCAAATTTTACATGAAGACCTCATGATGAATCTCTTGAGACAATTAGCTGAAAGATTCTTGATAGTTTAACAAACTTTGGCCAAGTGTCTTGTGCATGATTGTAATTTGTTTTCTCAGCAAGTAGTAGACTTATGCATGTGACAGCTTAAAATGAACACAATACTAAAATTTCACATTTTTCTTTACTAAATTGGTATATGCTGAGCTTCCTGACTAAATTTCTCCTTGTATCATTTTAACATATTTCTTTCTTCCATTTTAAACTGAAAGATGCAACACTGAATTCTGCAGGCAGGTCTAACTCTTCTGTTCAATGTGAACCTGAATTGAATAGTATGGTATTAGAATAGATATGACTATCTAGTTTTTGCCTACAGCTTCACTTCCAAGTCAATAGCTTTTATATGGTAGGGAATGCTAATACCATCACCCCCACAACCTTGCATCTCACAACAGTTATTCTGCATTCCCTTTTATCACATTTGAAACTGATACCCAACCAGATGAAGTCTCAAATCTGTCTGTGCTCCATTCTCTCACACATTAAGAAGAAAATCACTAGCTGCTTACCAAACAACATTTATTGAGCAGGGTTTCTAATAATTATTTAGCAAGGAAGCAGAAGGAAAAAAACCCTCCACAGCTAGTATGATAAGCTGAATTTTTTTTGTCTTACTCAAAAAAAAGATGCAGTTTCCAAACCATTCCTAAGAAGTTTTCCACTGACACAAAACATTATTTGCAGACAGTCACCATGTTCTTCTTTAACTGATTGAAACTTTAACATACCTACACCACAGGGTGAACACTTGTAAGTCTTTGAAAATACACTGATTTCTTTTCACGCTGGACTTAAAACATGAAAAATGAGAATAATATTATAAATTGATTAAGAAAGTTCTATTTTACTTTCATATGAAAACTTTGGGGTTAGCAGGAATGAGTAAATTCCTCAATTGATCGAAATATTCTCCTTAAAATTAATCTGATAATATGTGCCTATGTTTAGACTTCTAAGCATTCTGTTGTTCTGCTTCTCCAAGTACAGGTTGTATCTTCCTCATCAAGAGTCAGCTGGAGGAATTTCAGAATATCAGAAATGAGAGTTACCTCCCTCTACCAAAAAAGCAGCATCTGTACTTTTAAGAAATTTTAGCCGTTATAGGGTTTCTGGACAACCACAATAGCCTTCAAGCCTTGATTTTTGTCCACAAATGGCACAGAGAGTGTGGAGCAGGGCCATTTATTGGATTGTTTTGGCCTTTGAAGGAAGACTAATTGGGACTGGGACTGGCAGAAACCACTAGGCAACTTATGACCCACTAACTCAGGCAGAACTGCTTGCTACTGTTTAACAGTGGGTTCCCCACAGAGTTCACTGAGTGATACTGAGTCAGTCACACACTGTCAGCCTAATCTACCTCACATAATTGTTGTGAGGATAAAATGGATGAAAAAGTGAATGCTGTAAGATGCTGTAGATCCCCACTATGGGAAAAGTTGTGGTATATATCACATTAATAATAAATATAACTGAAGATGTGGTGGCAAGTAACAGTTGGTTGGAAAAGAGAAAAGGAAGCATGAAAAGTGAGCATATTGAGCTTGTCAGGAAGAGGGGGGAAAAGAAATAATGTGAGGAGGGGATGCAGAAGCAAGTGAAGTGCCCCCACAAATTCTTGTGGATTCCCACCTTGCAAGTTGGCTAGTGGCCAACACCATGAAACTGGGCTCCGACTAACCCAGTTTCAGGATCAATGCAAAATTTTCTCAGGGAGGGGCTATGTGAGGAGAGAGGAAGGCAGATAACAGTAGATTGGCTCATGGATGTCAAGGAGAGAAGGACACAGGAACTTAAGAGAGGCAATAGGATTTCAGGGAATGGAAAAAGGAAATTAGTGGGGGTGGGGAAAATGAGATGCCACTCACATGCCTTTGTGGATCCCCCCAACCGTGTGTATAAAGCAGCATGTTTTCATTGTTCTTGTGAAGCATAACTACATCTCAAGGAATAGTAAGTAGCATTTTTAAAGAGCTGTCTCTCCAGCAAAGTGCAAGGGTTCTTTCATTCTTGAATCAATTCTGTAGTGTTGCTACAGTTGCATTAACTTTGAGGCACAAAATAGCAGTGAATATATATCATGATCAGAGGTGAGCAACAGGGCACATTTGCTGCAGAAAAAATCAATACCAAATTCAGACACCTGTCTACTTCATTGTTCCAGTGAAATGTGTTTACAGTGTATTTTTGTATTATGTTGGTCATGGGAATCCCAGTATTCAGCTTCTTCTTGGCTTATGTCATGGCCAATGAAAGTGCCTTAGGAATTACATGACAGGATTGCCAATATTTTTAAAAAGCAACCTTGATTGGTAGCAAAAATGATCCCACAATTGCCATATAATTTTAGTACCGTCTTATATTCTGATATTTTGAATATGTGCTACTTTTTTCAAAATTTAAGTATAATAAAAGGAATTATTATGACCTTTATCTAGAGGCACAATCCAATCAAATCCATTATTTTAATAAGAGATTTCGGCATTTCCTTTTAGTTTGTCAATTAAAAATGAGATTTAACAACCAATAAATAACCTAGATCAAAAGAGACCATTGTTTGAGCAGATGGTACCTGGGGGGAGGGGGGGAGAGAGGCATTTCCATGGGATCTCCACTCCACATATAGTCCTTGTATGCTGCATCCTGCTAAACTATTAATGTTCTCCTGAACCTCAGAAGCAGTTTTTCAGATAATTCGGCAGGTGGAGTAGTTGCAGAGGACAGATGAAACTGTGACCAACATTGGGGAGAAAGTGGAAAAAACAGGAGGGAAGTCAAATAAGAATGCAAAAGGGGGGAGTGGTATTCTGTACCTCCCATAAGTCCTTACAGGTCCCTCACCTTCTATTCAAAATGTGATGCTTCAAAATAATTATGTTTGATGTATTGTAGTAGAAAAAGACAAAATGTTCAAAGGGTTAGAGCAGCAACCTCTGTACAAGGAAATCTGGAAAACATTTTTAGTTTTCAGAAAAGGTAATTAAGGAAGACATGATAGAAATGTATAAAATTATGGAGTAAAGGGAACATTTTCTTTTTCTTCTGTAATCCTAGAATTCCCATGAACAACAGGAAGCAGTTAATTAGACAGGCTGAGGCCCCTTCCACACAATAAATGTATATAGGTTGCAGTCACAATAAAGGAACCTGTTTTCCTGTTTCATGTTCACATGCATCTGTGCAGGCAGCGATTGCAGCCCACAGAAACAATCCGGGTTGCTGTCGTGCCTTTGCATGGAAACGTGTCTATTTTTTAAAAATTACTTCCTACGCATGCATAGCTATGCAGGCATGCACAAATGAACCCCCCATGGTGTTGTCCTACCCTTTTCACCCCGCCACATTGAACAATGGATTCAATATGATTTTATACAATATGTACTGGCAAACGCCAGCAGCCGTAGGTGTGTGTGTAGCAGACTGTCCAAACTGAAAGGGTTAATCCAGTCAGTACCTCTGGAAGCCTCATGGACATGTCTTTGATTACCACACCCTGCCAAGGTTGCTGCAATACAAGGGATCTAGGAAACACCCTGCCACAAGGTTTGCATCTCCCTGCCTTTAGCAACCAACTCCTTTCCAATTGCTCCTTCTCTGAGCACTCATGCCTCAGCCAAATCTGCATACCACACCTGGGCAGAGACTTTTAAAAGATACTCTGCCCAAGCCATTAAGGCTACCCCTGATTTAATCACAAGATAATTGATACTACTGTCCCGATATTTAGAAATCAATAGGTAAGCTGTTAATCAGCTCAACCCAACAATCCCAGCATGGAAATCCAAGAACTTCAGGAAGAGAGCTCCTTGCTCCCGCCCTAGACTGTGCTCTGGGGTATAAAAGTACAGTTCACCCCAAGCTCAGTGCTCTTTACTAGCCCAAACCTCCCTTGCATCCAGATAGTTTTGAGTCATGATATCGTCCTTCACTTGGATTCACATGCTGGTCATATGAATCCTTGCCTTCTTCAATAACCTCTCATCTGAACCTAGGTAACGTATAAGTCCCCGCTACTCCCCTCCTAATCTTTCATCCAAACCTATTTTCCCTCCTGCTTATATCTTTTAGGAACTGTTGTGTAAGACTCTTTATGTCTTACTGTATGAATGTTTTTACCAAAAACCTATAAAAATATTTATTTTCATTTTGGTCTCCTGGCATTCTCTGTAGAACATTTCAAATCCATTTTCTGGTATAGTTGTTGTAAAGATCCCCTCGCTAGCCTACCTCTCGCTGCCAAGCTAGTTATCCCCACTGCCATTTTAAAATGTTTTTACAGTTGAGCTAGCATAAGAACAGCCATGCCAATGCTCCACAATACAACCATCTGCACCTGCATAGATATGCAGATGCAAGCTGCAAAAAATTTTAAAAAGGAAAAGAGAGGCAAATAAAGTGCCGCCTGCCAGGCTGTTCGCTCATGAGTGACTGCAATCTGGGATTTTTGAAAAGAATAACTGGTTTAGCAATTTTCAAAAAAACAGGTTGGGGAAAATAACATGAGGCAGACTTGTTTGGGGGGTGGGATCTGTGCAAAGTCCCCCCTCCAAAATGGTTTTTTAAGTTTCCTACACCTGCATTTATTAGCCCATGTGAAAGGGGCCTAAATGAAGTAGTACTTAACTCCAGGATTTTGTGTATTTTGCTGCCATGGATGGCCATTAATTTGTACTATCCTTTTTATTCCAGTTTCTCTACGTAGGGTGTCATATGAGACACATCTTGGTGACCCCAGAATTCTTTGCAAAAAGTATGCCTGCACCAACTAGAAAGATGATTTAATTTGGGTGATCCATACTGGGGCTCCATATAATAGCTGAGGAATTATCTTTGCATTAAAGATTCTTAGTGCAGCTTACTTGCTCTAGGACATGGTTGTTCACTTTCCAGCTACATTTACACCTAGATTTTGCAAAAATCATAACTTTTGACTTCTCGTAATTAAGGGTCAGCTGATTTGCATGATAGTAATCTACACTGCAGTTTAGTAGGCGTTTTAGGCTCTTACTTCGGGAAGCATTTATCAAAAAAAGAAATTGGAAAGCACTCATCTATGTAGAGCAAGGGAGAGAAATATGTAGGGAACTCTAAACGTGGAGGGATGACTCCATCAATTTTAAGCTAAGGCTGTGGTAGCTCATGGAGAAATAGGTAAAATAAACTAGGTGCCAGTGGGCAACCTTGTTTAACCCCTTTGTTAACCTTAATTGATTCTGTTAGCGTGCCATCTCTTGGGGTTCTTACTTGGCAAGTTGTATTCATGTGGAACACTTTAATTAGAGCTAAAAGTCTCTGATCCATGTTTAGGGTTTTTAATTTATACCATAAAAGTTCCCTATCTACCGAGTCAAAGGCACCCTTCAAATCAAGAAAAGCAGCATAAAGCTTACTTTTCCTTGTGCCTACATATTTGCTTGCAAGATGTTGGAGAATTAGACAGTGATCCAGGGTGGAATTACCTGCACGAAACCCGATTTGCTCTGGGCTGAGTAGCTGATGTTGGTCTGTTTTTAATTTTTTCAGTAGATAGTTAGCATACAATTTGCCTACGATAGATAAAAGGCTGATCTATAATTAGAGAGACACTGGGGGTCTCCTTTTTTAAAGAGGGGCACAACAATCGCCTTTAACCAGTCCTTGGGGATCATTAAAGATTTGTCAATACATGTAAATAATGAGGCCAACACTGGTGCCCACCAGTCTGGATCAACATCTCTGCTACAATAATATCGAGGCCAGCTGCTTTCCCTGACTTTAGTTGGTAAATTGATTCAATAACCTCTTGCTTGTTAACTGGGGCCCATTCAGGCAAATCCTCGACTGGGCTCATACTGGGGCTTTGGTTGATCTCTTGGTCGGTATAAAGAATTCCAGAGTAGTATTTTTGCCATATGAAGGAGTAATATCGGCTGCCAGAGTTGTTTTATGTTATTGGATAGGGTGGCATGTAATAATTGCTCCCAGTTACGCTTTATTGACTCTTGACATTTTATTATAATGAGGTTATGCAAAGTCTGTTTGAAAATGAACAATTCAGGAGGTGGAGAATTGGCCTCAGAGGCCCTAAATTTGTTGTATATAATCCAAATCTGTTGATTCAAATATTTACACTCAGTATCAAACCAATCACTGCCTTTGTAATTCCCCTTCCCTCTTGGTTCCCCTAAAAGGGACACCAAACTATCCTTTTTATTCTGGGTGATGTAACCCAACCTTGTAGTTCCTTTTGAGCAGGAATGAGAAATGATGTCAGAGAGATTTGCCTTATTATTAGCTTCCCCAGCATGAATTTGAAGCTAAATATGAAGCTGGCCTCTTTCACACAGATGTGTGACTACCATATACATCCTCATTAGTGCACATGGTAAAAATTGCACAGAACTATCATGTACAAAGAGAGTACATTCTGCTTCAGATTGCACTTTGTATAATTTCTACAATGTCGGGGGGGGGAACAAAGATGTTCTTGGAAGATTTTAACCACTGTGCCCTGCTTGTAGGTCTTCCAGAGACATATAATTGACTACTTCATGAAACAGTTCTAGTCTAGCACAGCTGCTCTTATTAACATCAGTGTTGGCTGGCAAGTGGCCAAGATATAGGACCCCACTGTGGTCTTCTCAAACCCAAACATTTTAATATTTTTGACCTGCACTACTACTTCTTGATTCTGATAATGATTATTACTATTTTCAAATAAAAAATAAAAATCTGACATATTTTATCATTATTTCCTAGTAACATTGTATTGCAACATGTTTAAGCAATCAGCAACCTAGGGTTGGTAAATGGGAAAAAAATTCGGCCCCGGTTCGGATTCGGGTCCAGTTCGGATGTATGGGGTCGGATCCCCCCATATCTGAGCCTGCCAGGCTCGGATAATAACTGGACTCTGAGATTCTCGGGTTCTGTTTTATTTTTTTGATGTTTTTCCCTGTTTTGGCCTGCAGGGGGCGCATTTTTGAAGATATTGGCAATGAAAATTTCAGGGTATCTTCAGAATAATTGGTTCTGATTATGCACCCCAAGTTTGGTGCAGTTTGGTTCAGGGGGCCCCTAGTTATGGACTCCTCAAAGATATTTCTCCATATTCTATTGTTGTCAATGGAAGCCAATGGAATATAATATCTTTGAGGGTCCATGATATGGGCCCTTCTGAATTAAACTGTACCAAACTTAGTGCATGATCAGGAACAGCATTTTTGAAGATACCCTACAATTTTAATGCTGATACCTTTAAAAATGCGCCCCCTACAGGCACCCCAGGATTTTTGCCTAAGATTCTGTGGTGGTTTGCATTGAATTTTTCCAATTGTTTTCAATGGGGGAATTCCTTGGGGTGCCTGCAGAGGCTATATATTTGAAGCGTGTCACCACCAAACTTTAAAGGTGTGTCTCCTGACGCTATTATTCTCTGATCATACACCCCATGTTTGGTGCAGTTCGGTCTAGGGGGGCCCTGCTATGGACCCACAAACAGGTGGTCCATTATCACCCAAATGTCGAGGAGGGGGATGAAAAATGCAAAACCATTTTTAAAAAGCCTTCGACTAAATACATTTCTTTTAAAGCTTGTGAGACACCAAAAATTCTCTCTAGGGTATCATCTGGAGATTCTTTCATGATCATACCCCCTAGGGTTTGGTGCAGTTTGGTTGAGGGGGGCCAAAGGATCCTTGAGGAACCCTTTGTTTCTTTTTAAACAGATTTTGTGCTACTCGTGTGATATGTTTTGTGTGGATTTTGGGGTGACTCAAGAGAAAAAAAATCATTAGGACCGGTGAGGATCCATTCTTTTTGATCATGTTTTGGGGCACTGTTGGCCATGAAGCGTGGGATGTGTGACTGCTTTGTGCAGACATGTGTCTAAGGCATCTTGTGCCGATGATGTGGTGGTGATTTCGGGTGACCAAGTGAAACCATGCTGGATCCTTGAGGATCCACACGTTTTAACCGATGTTTTTGCGGCACTGTAAGGTAAGAAACTCCTAAGCAGGCAGGTGGAATTCGGCCACATAAATTTATTAAAGTTTTCGAAGTTAGCATTGTTCAGTCAAAGTAGTTGATCTTTTTTTCTTAGTTAAAGCTGTTGTTTTGCCACATTTCTAACATTTGGGATGTGGATTCTCTGCTTTGCTTCTTTTCCCCAGCACTTTTTTTCTTCCAGCCGCCCTTACTGTGCTGTCCGTGCCTTCCACTGGAGTGGAGAAGCCTGTGGACAGTGGGCTTTTCCCCACTCCCTTCCATCCCTCCCTGGCATGCTGTCAGCTAGCTGCTCTCAGCGCTACGCATCCCAGGTGCTGGGTCTAGGCGGGTTCACACGACCCTTCGCTGTGTAAAAGCTGGTCAGCCAAAAGGCATGCCACCAGAAGAGCTAGCCTGGGATGCCAAGCGCTACTGAGGGAGCACGACAGCTGCAGCGGTGGGCCACTGGCGCTTGGTGGTCACTCTGCCGCAGGGAGGAACCCGCTACTCTCCCTCATAGCTGGGCTTACGGCGGGGGGGAAAGGCTCAGCAGCGCGGGCGACTGCGCTGTGGCCGCCCCGCCGTGGGGAGGGAGGAGGAACCCCGCGCTACTCTCCCTCAAGTAGCTGAGCTACGGGCGGGAAAAGGCCCAGCAGCAGCGGCTGGGCTGCCAAGGCCAGGTCAGCCGTCATGGGATGGTGGGAGGAACCCCGCCACTCTCCGGCAACGCTGGGCCACGGGTAAGTGGGGGAAAGGCCTGAGCGCGGGCTGCAGGGCGGCTGTGCCGGGTCAGCCCCGCCGGGGAGGGAGGAGGCCCCCGCCACCGGCAGCAGCCGGGAGCCATTCACGGGTAAGTGGGGAAAGGGCCCAGCGCAGCGGCAAGGGCGGCTGTGCTGTGGCTTCGCCCCTGCCATGGGGATGGAGGAGGAACCCCGCGCATCTCTCCTCAAGTAGCCGCCGGAGCTTTACGGTAAGGTGGGGAAAGGCTCCAGCAGCAGCTGGGGGGCGGCTGCGCTGTGGCCGCCCCCGCCGGGAGGGAGGGAACCCCCGCCACTCTCCCTGGCGCGGGCTTATGGTGCGGGAAAGGCCCAGGCTGCAGTGGCGGGCGGGCGCATTGTGGCTGCCCCCGCTGAGGAGGAACCCCGCTAATACCTTCCCCGCGCCACGTAAGGAAAGGCTCCATGGTAGCGTATGGGCGGCTAAAGGTGGCCGCCTCTGCCGCGGGAGGTACCCCGCTACTTCTCCTCCTGGCAGCGCTGGGCTTCACGGGTAAGTGGGGGAAAGGCCCAGCGGTAGCGCCAGCGGGCGGCTGCATTGTGGCCGCCCCCTGCCGTGGGGAGGGAGGAACCCCGCCATACTCTCCTCAAGTAGCGCTGAGCTTACGGTAAGTGGGAAAGGCCCAGCGGCAGCGGGCGTGGGGCGGCTTCGGCGCTTTCGGGTGGTCCGCCCCGGGCCGCGGGGAGGGAGGATGAACCCCGCGCTACTCTCCTGGCGTAGCTGCTGGGCTGCGGTGCAGGGGAAAGTGCCTGGCGCAGAAAGTGAAGCGCTCAGGCCGCCTCCCGCTATGGAGGGAGGAAACCCGCCTCAAGCAGCTGGCCACGGGTAAGGGGAAAGGCCCAGCGCAGCGGGGCGCATCAGCGCCAGGTCACCGCCGGTAGAAGGAGGTAAACCTCCCGCTTACCTCGGCGAAGCGCCGAGCTTAATACGGTAAGTGGGGAAAGGCCCAGCAGCAGCGGGCGGGGCGGCTATGCGACAGTGGCCGCCCCCGCCGTGAGGGGAGGGAGAGGGGAACCCCGCTACGCTAATACCTCCCCTGGCGCAGCGCAGCTGGGCTTCTACGGGTAAGTGGGGAAAGGCCCAGCGGCAGCGGCGGGGCGGCTGGGCAAGGCTGTGGCCGCCTCTCAGCCGTGGGGAGGGTGAGGGAACCCCGCCGCTACTCTCCTGGCAGCAGCCTTTACGCAGCGGAAAGGCCTAGCGGGCAGCTGGGCGTATGCTGCGCCAGGTCACCAAGCCGTGGAGAACCCGCCTACTCTCCTCTGGCAGCCGCTTACGGTAAGTGGGGAAAGGCCCAGTGACACTGTAGGGTAAGTGGGGTCTCTTTGGGTGGGAAACTTTGTGGGGACTCATTCTGTGGGTTTTTTATTTCTAGTAGTTTGAAGCTCCCACTCATCCCACCAGCCACTTGCCAGGAGCTGCATGGGAGTTCTCCTCGGGGTCTTGGGGTTTCGCGCGCGGGTTGGGTGGGAAATGAGGCTGGCGGGGTGGGTGCTTGCAGGACTCCCATGGCGGAGTGGGGTGGGGAGCCGGCGCTTGCGGCGGAGTAGGGTTTGTTTTTGTTTTTTTACTTGGAAGCTGCTCGTCCCAAGCTTACTTGGAAGCTCCGCTCGTCCCAAGCTTGCCAGGAGGCGGAGCTGGGCCAGAAGGAGTTAAATTTTATTTTCCCCAGGCTGGCTCGGAGAAGCCGCTGGCTCGGGGGAAGGGCCAACTTCGGATTGCGTTTAGTGAGGAGGGGGCAGGCTCGGCTCCTCGGCCCTCCGACCCCCTCCGAACTGGCTGATCTCGGCCTGATTTGCCGTTCGGGAGGGGCCGAACCGCCAACCCTACAGCAACCATACTACTTTGAATCGTGTCAGAGTGCCAACAAGAAGCCAACAATGACAGCTGTTTCAATGTAGAAAAATAACTAAGAAATACTTCCTGATATGCACTATTTCCTTTTGCAATAAACTGTTGTGTAGCAGCCAAAGTTATATATTTTCCCCACATTCAGAATGCAATATACAATTATGTCACCATTTCTCAAAGTTCTAAAAGGAACATTTCCTTTCCTTATTGCATTTGTTTTTATCATGTTTCAGAACTGCTTTTGTTTTTATCATGTTTTTGAAACATATCCTACATGCTGTCTCAAAGGTTACATTTTTTGCTAAATGGAACATATGCTGTTATTGTTGAAAACATCAGTCTTCCTCATTGATGAATATCTGCATTACACTGGATTTTGAATACAACTAAGATTCTAATGACAGTGATCAAATAGAAATTCCACTTAAATTGTGCAATTAAATTGTGGAATTGGATTAAAGGAACTAATTAAATTAAGGAATTAATGAAGGAATTAATATGACAGTACTACAGAATGTGAAGATAAATAGCAAATCCAAAGCAGAGTATTGTCCTTCTAAAGTCATTGAAGACAATGGGTGTAGAAAGATATAGCTGCTTAAGAAGTTAGTCAGCAACTTATATTTGGTTGTTAACTGTCAAGAAATTTGAGCACTGTCAGAACTTTGGTCAAGTTGATCAGGCTGTGAAAGGGAAACATTTTTTAAAACAGGCATGTGGATTATTTTTGTCTCTTTGAATTAGAAGGCCCTGTGTTGATTAGATTCTGTTTCACCTGTTTGATGTTGTAAGAACAAGCAGGGAGCATTAGCTACCCATCTCAGTCTCTCAAAACGTTAAAGAGATGTGATTATTTTTGCCCGGCTGGCCCAAGTCACTAATTGGCTGAAGTGTAAGTATGACCAGAAGTTTGGCTCTGGAAAGTTCCACTCAAATTTGGATCTAATTGGTTGAATTAGATTCACCTGACCATGATTGATGAATCCTTATTTTTTTTAAAAAAACTACTATAGGGTTAGAGTTGCTATTCTATTCTGAACCTACCTGAAATACTGTAACTTTTCTTTGACTTATGCTTGGTGAAAGAAACCAAGGCCAATGCTAAATAGATTTTTTAGGACTGTGCTAATATTTGCATATTTGTGACTGTATTATGTTTCAGCTAATTTTCTGCTATTTATGCAGATGTTATTATTCCTGCTAAAGGATTTTTCATGCTGATTTTTAAAATTTTCCTTTTTTATATAAAACTTTAGAAAAAATTATTTGGTCTGCTGTGTGCCCACTTACTCTCAAGAACCCATGTGAGCCAGGTGGCAAAAACCTAGGCTACTTCTTTGACAGTAACACTCAGTTTCAGTATTTCAGTGCTATTTAAGATTGCAGACCATGTGTTCCAATCAGTAGTCAAGGCATCAATAAAGGCAATAAAGATAGAAGAACTGAAATCCAAAGCCATTCATAGGAAGTTCATAGGCAGCTATAACTGAGACAATGTTGATGGACTGTCATCAGTTAATGGTTAAAAGCAAGTCAACTTAAAGCTTATTACAGGCTTTATTATTGTCATCCAACACTGAGAGAATTGATATAATCGTGGCTTAATTTCCCCAGCTGAATCAATGGAACAAAGTTGTGTTTAACATTTGCTTATCTGTGTCTATAAATTATACTTATGGAATTCCTGGATTTATGTCAGTCATTCTTTATATGAATTTTCTGATAGCTGAAATTAGGAGATATGGTTCATTCCTCTCTGGTTGGGATCCTGCAGTAACTTTTTAGATGCCTCTAAAAAAAACAGAGACTTATGAACATTATTACCAGGAGGGTATAACTTTTTATAAACACAACAGGAGAAGGCCAGGAATGTTCCAGGGGCAAGTGTCAGGCCATTCTAGCAAGCACCAGAAGATATTGCTATTGTTAAGCTGATATAACTAGTACCACTGTAGACAGAAGTAATTAATTTAGCATACATAGCATATCCCCCTTGTGTATCCTATCACCAACACAGCTTGACCAGATGCTTGTGATATTTAAGGAATCATATCCCTGACCTAATGATGTTTATTATATACCTATAGTAAAACTAGATTTTATCTTTTTCCTCCAGGAGGAAAAAAATGCAATTTGATAACTGTCCCATATGTATAAATGTCCATGTGTGAGAGGATAGGATGCTCAGATACACCAACATTATCAAAACATTGTATCTTCACCTTATATGTTCAATTATAGAGGAAGGATGTTTTACATCAAGGTCATTGACTTAAACTTGAATTAACTCAGTAGTGATTAATGGCCATATGGAAATCCTCTTGGTGGGCTTCCTCCAACTCTTAATGTACAGCTGTCCACTAGCATAAGCCATCTGTAAAACAGATACTAATTTGGTATTTCTGAGGCAGAGGTCAATGATTATGTGTAGAGAACATATTGCCCCCAAATGGGCAAATCAATTCCTGCTTCTGATTAATGTGAATTAACCATTTTAAAATGTGTATTTACTTTTTATTTAATAATGTTTGTATAAGTCTAGATATGTGTGCATGTAGAGTATTAGCTATAAAATATTCACAGAAGTCAATAAAACTCTTTACTAGATTTAACAGGCTGATACCTAGACTTGAAGATATAGATCCCAAAGTTGTCACACAAAGCTTTCTTGGTCATGGAACCAATACTTTGGAATTCTCTCCCTAGGAAGATTAATTTGTCTCCCTCTTTATCGGTTTCTTTTGCCAGTGAGTGAAAACTTTTTTGTTTCATTTGATGTACCCCCAACAACAATTACTGGCCCTCCTCACTGATTCTAGTATTGTTTGTTTATATGTTTTCATGAATTATTTTATGTAAGTTTGCTGCCTTGGTAATCCTGATCAACAGCATAAAAATGACTTTAAAAAGCATAAAATTACAGGTCTTATTTCAATTATATGATCCAGCATGCAGACAAAGACAAAACATATAGGTAAATACTTTTCTTCTTGCTATCTCAGATCACAATGCTGTTGTATTTCATATGTTGTACTTGAAAATGTAAGTTGCCATTCATTCTTCTTAGTCACCTTTAAAATACAGTAAAAAAAATCAGAAATAAAGTTGTCTAATGACAATAAATCAGTTTGATGTATCTGAGTATGTATCTGAGTATAATGTATCTGAGTATAATGTAATGGTGATCAGAAGACTGAGAGGGATGAATTGTGGTAGAACCAATAGTCAGCTCTTGTTTGAATGCATCCTTGAAATATATTGAAAATATATAATAATTTATCCTAAGCCATTCATGCTTTTTAAAAATATGGCTATTCAGGCCCACCAATAGCTGCACAGAAGTATTATAAATGCATGATCCCATCAGGGATAGCTTGACATCAGATGAAGGGTTTTTTCTCCCTGTCTGTGATCAATTATCCCTCTCAAAATAATATTGTGGATCAAAGGAAAAAGAGTAATGGTTGCCATATTTGTCATATCCATAATTGCAATGAAAACATTAACAAATGTCAGTTATTTCTGACTTTTGCTAGAAACTAGATGACACATTTTGTGTTAACTGTTAACTTTTAAAATGAAATTTCAAACTGGCTGCTAAGTATTGGTGCTTATCTATTCACTTTACAAATATTTTGGTGGTTTACTCTGGCAGTGCTATCTTAAGAACACTTTCCTGGGAGTAAGCAACATTGATTCTGCATAAGATTCAGAATAGATCAGCTCAGGATTGCATTGTGGTTCTCCAATCATCTTAGAATTCATTTGGAGAGAATAGCGTCTAGTCTTCTAGTCCCACCATCTTAGTAACCCCTTTCTGGGAACCTGGCATATAAATGCTCCCGGGAAGCCTTCCCATCCTGCTTCTGAGCAGTGAGCCATGTCACACAGCCATGCCTCCCCTGGGAACCCTGAATCAGGAAAGACAGGTGAGTTGCAGCTCACCACGTGAAAGGGAGAATGCAATAAATGCCCATGAATAAGCAATAAACTTTACTGTGAACATTATAGTCTCTGCTGGCTCTCTCTGAATCTACAGTTACCTTGGTCCTCTCCATCACAGAAAAGCTGCTTCTGGGTAGAAACCTAGGCTGTGTGGTATCCATGCTACTACTGCTACGCCATGTAGGTGGTAGTAGGAGGCATTATGTGAGGCAGGGAGTGATCCAGGCCAAATAGTGGCATGTGACTGCATTGATATCCTGGATGGGAAGCTGCCCTACTTATACAGCTCTGGACCACTGCGCCATGGTCAGACAACACAGGCCAGAGGTGTCCAAAACATCACAGGAAGAGTCACACTGTGTTTAGATCAGGGGTTGTCAACCCGTGGCTCGTGAGCCGCATGTGGCTCCTTCCCGCTTGTACTGTAGCTCCCGGCATGGCTGCCCCTTCCAGAGGCGTACCAGATCCAAATGGTGCCCGGAGACCAAAAACCCACCGGGTGTCCCCCCCACAGAGCCCCGCTTACTCATGAGTAAGTGCTGCAGGGCTTACTTGTGCAGCCCCGCCTCCTCAGCAGCCCCCAGACTTAACCAGGCTGGCTCCAGGCTGCCGCTCCAGGCAGCCAGCTATGACTTTCTAAAAGGGACAATTCCCCAAAAGATTGCTTAAAGGGGAAAGCAATCTTTAAGCAATCTTTAGAGAATTGCCCTTTTAAGAAAGTCACATAGAGGCTGGCTGCCAGAAGGCAAGCCTCAGAGCCTGCTGGGGGAGGGGGAATGAAGGGGAGGAGGGGAATGACGGCCGACCGGCCAGCTGGCCAGTGGATGGGGTGGGGGCAGGGGTGGGCAGGAGCCTGCTGGGGAGGAGGCACTCGCCCCTGTTCTGGAAGTGGGGGGAGGAGGTGCTCTGCCATCGGTGGCAGCTGGAGCTGCGGAACTGGGGCTGGCTGGGTGCAGAGTGGCACCGCGGGGCGGGGCGAGGCTCCCTGGCTGCTGCCGCCGGGTCCAAATGGCTCTTTGGGTGGCAAAGGTTGCCAACCCCTGGTCTAGATCCATGTTGCTATATGTGTGGACCCATTCCAACTCATCTGTGCCCTGGAGATTCTGACCCACTAGTGGAGGTGCCTGTAGGGCAGTGGTGGCGAACCTATGGCACTCCAGATGTCCATGGACTACAACTCCCATCAGCCCCTGCCAGCACAACCAATTGGCCATGGTGGCAGGGGCTGATGGGAATTATAGTCCATGAACATCTGGAGTGCAATAGGTTCGCCACCACAGCAGTAGGGTATTCCCCCCATATTCCCCATCCACGGGCCTCCTCATTTCTTCCAATGTAGCAGCAATAGCTGCTGATGTACAGATATTTTGTGGAGTATGGCACATACACTGAAAAGTTTGTCAATGCCCTTCAGCTGGCCAAATGCCCCCTGGATGACCATGTGTGTATGATGTGCTGGGTTTTATACAGCATGGTCTCTGGATCATCCTAACCATGCAATGTGAGCAATTATGGGACTGGTGGTAGCCCCAGTCACCTGTGGTGAGAAAAGCCCTTACCACCCCCTACAGGCTAGCATTCTTAAAATGGGGCTACTGACCCAGCAACTAGCCATTGCATTCTGCACAGGTACTTGGTCAGAAGGTCTATGAAGATGCCCTGATGGTTGCAGTTGTCCTGCACACTCAAGCAGTAGAAGTGGTGTCATTTATGGTAGGTCTGGTGAAACAGCTGGCCTACACACTGGTTCTGGACTGCCAGTCCTAGCTGCAGATTTAAGGATTGAGCACATTGGTGCTGTTGTGGGCCCATTAATGGGCCAGGTTATGATCAGTGTCTCCAAACCAATGGCAGGAAATCAGAAACTATGGTTCAGCCATTGGGCCTACCTGCCAAAAGGGATCTGATGAATGGGCATCATAAAACTTTAAAAGGGAGAAAGAAATAAGAGCTATATTGCGAAGTGATCCTGTTGGCAGAGAACAGAGCAGCTCCCACGAAGGGCAGGATTTCTAACTCTGGATTGTGGGGAGGTTTTCACCTCAACAGGCAAAAGTATTAAAAGGTGAGTTCTTCCTTTGTTCTTTATTCAAACACTTTGTCCAGATGCAGCAACCAGGAAGCAGTCTGCTTCATCTGAAAGTACCTAACATAATGTAACTCAGATGCATGTTTTCCTGTTATTTCCTTAAATTTTTCCTAAGAAAAATACATTCTGTGTATGTGCTCTAGTTTATAAAACTGTTTAAGGACTTGCATCCACAAGGGAGTAAAGGTAATTGGAAGTTCTGTTCTGTGTACTTGCTCAGAGGCACCTTGTCAGTGTAACCCAAGAGATCGTTTGTGAGAGGCTGAGTTTTAAACCTTGGGATGGTGACAAGAAGAGGAAACATAAGTTTACCACAGGAAAACATGCAACATACATGTGATAGCACTAAGAACCCAGAGCAGAAATGTGACAAAGGTGACACCTTTGTGGGGGTCTCAGCAGGGTGCACATCCACTGTCTGTTCAGTAGTTGCAAGCCAGGAGGAGATGGAGGTCAGTGATGTGGTGGAACTGGATAGTTATGGGCACCGGGTATGGCTATTGGCCCAAGTGAGGCATGGGTGAGCCCCACTGACTGATGTGTTGCCGTTCATTGCCCCTCATTCCCAGCTTCATTGCCCTGAATTTTTCCATTAGTATCATGGAATATTTTCATGCCAGTTCCCTGGTAGGAGTGGCCATGTTCTGAAAACGAAACCTAAACATATTGATGTATAAATGTACCTTTTTTTCTTTCTGTTTTTATACATTGTTGCTGTGAAGTTTTTATATTTGTCCACTATTGTTGTAGGTTATTCCAAGTTTTTACTTATTTTATTATGTTTCTTTTATGATGGTTTAGTGGCATTTTGATGCCAGTTTACATCATTTTATTTTATTCATATGTTATATGCCATTTATAAGGAAATGGCATAGTAATGTTAAAACTGTGTACATGTAATGAGATACATTTGTTGTGAGGAATCAGAAAACGACATAAAACATTCATATCCTGAATTCTATAAGGGAAGAGTAAAAACTAAACAGAGACTTTTGACCTTAAGCAGTGGGGTTGCGGAATCTAGCAATATCCTTGCTTAGACAGACTCAGACAGAGACATGTTTGAATCATTCCTTGAGATATTAACTAGGTTATTCCTTTGACCATTGCGTTCACAATCATATTTACTTCTACAAGCAGATGATGCAGCAAATCATTTATTCACAGAGGTCAGCTATTATAAGATCATGTTCATACCATTAAAAACTTACTCTGCGGACCATCTCTCCCCTTACGTCCCCACCCAGCCTCTGCAGAGGCCAATCTGTTAGAGACTCCCAGCCCCTCAATGATATGACTGGCCAGGACTTTTTCTGCCATGGCCCCTGCCCTGTGGAACACTCTTCAACCTACCATCAGGGCCCTGCGAGACCTTGAACAGTTCTGTAGGGCCTGCAAAACTGAACTGTGCTGCCAGGCCTTCGGGGAGGCTGGCCATTAAGATGCCTCTCCCTGTATTTTGTGGGCCATGAAAAGTCGCCATGTACAATCCTCCTTGGGGTGGTGGGGTACTCTATATATTAGGCCACCATCTTGATTGGTTAGGTTTATCTGTTGTTTAGAATGGTTACAATATATTAATTTGTAAATGTATTTGTTTACTGCTTTTATTGTTGTTATGTGTATTTGTGCATTGCCCAGAGCCCTTTGGGGGTGGGCAGCATAATCAATCAATCAATCAATCAATCAATCAATCAATCAATCAATCAATCAATAAAGCATCAAACAAAAACCCTTACTAATGTAGTTGATTGATTATGCAATATTTATTTCAACAGTTCATCTTGTTCATCAAAAAGATCATATATGTTCTTCTGATAAAGCGTAGAGGTTTTTAATGGTTCTGTGAGTTTTAAAACTTAGGATGTTTTCAAACAAAATTGAGAAAATGGGGTATGATTTTTATATCAACAGAGTTTGTACTTGGGAAATATTATTCTAAGTGCCATCACTGTACTATAATTTTTCCCTTGAGAGGCTCCTGCTTTTCCTTCAACATATTTTTTTCTTCCACTTTTTCTTTTAGGAATATTTTGCTTGCCTGCATATTTCATGAACACATGTGGATAGTTCTTTCATGCACAATTTGGCATTAACAGGACACATGTTTACAAAGCTGGCAAAAGTAATTTTTCTTTATTTATGACATGCCTTTGTTTCAGTCTATGGACTCACTCCTGTTGGTTAGAGAAAATATCTTCTAGGCTAATTGCCTTATACATAGCTAACCATAGTATTTTTCTGGACAATCCAACCTGGGCAGGACTGGTAAGTACTTTGATGCAGTTTTCACCATGGGTTGGCAGCAGGTGGCGGGAGAAGTATGTCATAAAAAGTGCTTCTATGTTAGAAATGAATTCTAAGGGCAACTGGTTAACAGGCTATTCAGAAATCTGCACATTTTGAGCTCAAGTACTAGGAAAAAGATGGAACTACAGCCTACTTTGAAATCACAGCTGCAGTTTCATTGATTACAGAATATGCCCTAGCTACAAGTATTATTGCACTCACACATTCCATGGACTCACACTCACTCAAATGGCCAGACAGTGTTTTTGATACCGATCAATCAGGAGAGATCTTTAAATAATGGCTTTAAATAATAAAATAGCTCTAGGTAAAATAGCTGGCTGGGTGCTGATGAGTTAAGAGAAAGTTTTGGGAAGGGTCACTGTCCCACTGATTGCTGCTCCATTTCAAATATCCTTAGATCTTATAGTCCATACTCTTTCTCTCCATTTTTATCTTCCCATCAGAAGAGTCTTTTCATGTATAGTCATCTTGACACCCATTAATTTAGGTCCTGTAACTTGGTAGAATGATCTTGACTCACATATATCCTGGAGTCCTGCTGTCATGCACTTTTATTCATAGCCTCTAGGACTTCCTTTTTTCTCTGGTAGAGAGATGATGATGGGCCTTTCTGAACACCTGAGTGTAGGTCATCTGATTTTTTCAGTGGGTAGTCTCTTTACCCCTATTGCTTCTGGTCTTCTCCAGACATAAACTCATGATACTTATTATCTCATTCACTCAGGTGTTCACACCTGAACAGGCCATGTACTTAGAAATTGCACAGATTGTATGGTTATATGCAGTGGCAGAGCTACAAGGGGACGGGCATGCACCATGCACCGGGTGTATGCCTGGGGTGCAGAAAATTGTCCCCAGGTCCCCCCTTTCTCCCATCCCCCACAGCGCCCCCCATGGCATCCCCACCCCACCTTCCCACACTTACCGTAGTTCTTTTCCTTTTTCTTGAACTTTTTCAGGCTGCAAAAGGCCTATTCGCAGTAAAAACGGCTTGAGGAACTACAGTTCCCAGGAGACCTTGGGGCTCACACGGTCTCCTGGGAGGTATAGTTCTCATCAGGTTCTTTTTACTGTGAACAGGCCTTTTGCAGCCTGAAAACGTTCTAGAAAAAGGAAAGGAACTAAGATAAGTGTGGGAAGGGGGGAAGGGGGTGCTGCAGGGGGCCTCAATGGGGGGGTCATGGGGGGGCAGAAAATATAGAATGTGCACTGGGTGCAGCCTCTGGTTATATGGGATTAGATTGAAATTAATTCTCAAGACATATTTCTAAAACTACTGGAGCTGTATTTTACTTATTGCTATTTTTTGTTCTTTTCCTTCACCAGAAGTTAAAAAGAAACAGTTAGTTTGTGCAGGCCCCATGACCTTTGGCCTGAAAGACATTTAAAACTTTGCACACATTTAGCTGATGGCTAAATATGAACAAGGAAATTTAAATTCCATTTCTCGTATTTGAGAGACTACTGCTTCATCCTATCACCAGTAGGGCTTCATTGGATCAATCACGCTTACTATGCTATTTAACATCTATCAAAAATCTTTTTGGATTTGTTGTCCATATCATCAATGTACTGATCATATTCACCTCTATCTGCTTTTTCCTGAACCTCAGTTGGAAGGTGAGGATAGGAGGAGAGTGGGGAGGAGTGACTGGGGATGACAGGAGAGTTGAAAGGGAAGACTTGGGGAAGAAGATTGGGAGAAAGTGGAATGGAGAGGCTTGAGGTGGGGAGGGCATAAAAGTGAGGGTTCTGGTGGGGCAGGGTGGCAAGGTGAGACTTGGTGTAGGGAGGGGAAAAGGTAAGGGTTGGGATGGGGAGAGTTGGCAGGGGAATATTAGGGTGAGGGAGGGTTGCAAGTTGTGGGTAGGAGTGGGGAAGTGGTTGAAGGTGAGTATTGGGGTGGGAAAGGGTTGAAAGGTGTGGGTATGGGTGGGGAGCATGGAACAGAGAGACTTGAGGTGGGGGAGGGCAGAAAGATGAGGATTCTTGTGGGGCAGTGTGGCAAGGTGAGGCCTGGGGTAGGGGCAGAGGTGTACTGGAAAAAATGGTGCTCAGCCTCCCCCCCACATACCTCTGCGCCACTCCTCCCCTGCATCACTTACTTTAGCCAGCAGAGAAGAATGACCCATGGCAGGCTCCTGACCCAACCTCCACCAGCTAAAGGAGCAGCCTGCTGTAGGCTGCCCCTCAGCCCAGCCCCACCAGGCTGCCCAGGACCATCACCACTCTCCTCCGCTGGCTGAAGGCGGAGCTGGGCTGAGGGGTGGTAGAGGGAAGGGGGCAGGGGGCAGGGTTGGGGTAGAGAGCATTCTTATGGTTTCCCTGTGGCGTGCTCATGGCACCCCAGGGTACTGTGGAATCCTGTTTGGGGATTGCTGCTTTAGATTAATACACCAACTGTACCCTTGCCTAGAGAAGGCAGGTTTGACCATTGTCACTCCTGCCTTGGTTACAGATTAGGTTATGGTACTGCATTCTACAGCCTTGACCTGGATAGCATAGGAAACCAGTTCTTTTCAGATCTCAAAAACTAAGACGAGTTGGCCCTGGTCAGTATTTCAGTGGAAGATCGCCAAGGAATACCAGGGTCATGACACAGAGGCATACAATGGCAAACCTTCTCTGAATGTTTCTTGCCTTGAAAACTCTATGGCATGTCGCTGTAAGTCAGCTGCAACATGACAGCAAAAAAAGTACTTTACATAAGATTACCTTTGAGGAGTTTTCAGCCTTTTTCATCATAGAAAAGTATTGTAGCTTGAATTCTCATTAGGGCTCCTTTTTCAGATTTGATAACTTAGCTATTGTATTATGTTAATTAGCTCCTAATTAATTTCCAGCTCAATTTAAATTGTTTGTTTAATTTTTCGAACTTCAGTCAGCTTTGGGCCACAATGTTTTAAGTGCTTCATTATCACATAAATTTATCTTTCTTATTTATTAAAAGGATTTGTGTCAGTCTATGCCAGCATAAGTTTTCCAAAGTTGCAAACAATTTAAAAACAGCCCCAATAGGCATTTAAAAAAGGCACACACCCTTTTTTCATCAAGTCAAAAATCAATCAATATTGCAAAAGTTTAGTTAATGGTCAAAACCTTAAACTATTGCTGCTATAACAATATCATTAGACGTATAGGTTTGATAACAATGTCATTAGAAGCAGAGGCTAAGGCAGATCCATAATTTTACAACACAACCAAGTTAAACTAACTAGCCAAAGGAGACAATCTTTGTATTCAGCAAAACACCATTTGGGATAGGAATCAGTAGAACTGACTTGGAAAAATATCTCAAAGTCAAGAAAATCTGCCTATCTTGTCTACCATGCTTTAAATACTGGGACATAAAAAGAAAGGCTACTTACAATCACTGCCTAAACGATCTAACAGAAAAGTTTGGTAATCTGAAGAAAGGTGGTTTATTCATGGCATTCTTTGACCTTAAATGCGCGTCCAGGACCCTGCTATGGAGCAAACTGACAGCCATGGGCAGAGACCCTCGTCTGCTTTTCTTTATACAAAGACTCTACTGACACCAACTGTAGAATCCGGTATAATACCAGAGGACATTGTACTTCACCAATACCAATGAATAAAGGTGTAAAGCAGGGCTGTGTCCTGGCCCCTTATCTTTTTAACTTATTCCTTCAAGATTTGTCTCCATATTTATGCTGAATGAATAGTCACTGTCCTGCCCTGAATTCTACAAAGATCTCGATTCTCCTGTATACAGACGACACAGTCCTATTGTCGTGTACAAGAGTAGGGCTTAGTCGTCGTTAGTTTCGTTTTCCAATTTCTGCAAAGAAAATGCATTGAAATTAAACCATGCAAAATCCAAAATACTAGTCTTTGGCAAAGCATGGAAGCCACGTACTTGGCACCTCCAAGGCAATACAATCAAACAGGTCAAATCCTTTTACTACCTGGGAGTGACCTTTCAAAACAATCTTAAATGGTCATACCATCTAATTACCACCACAACTGACTGTAATGCAGCTGCCATTAAACATTTATTTTACACCAAAGGAGCCCAGCATGTACTATCGGCTATTACAATTTATCAATCAAAACTTCTGGCTCAACTATTGTATGGCGCCCCAGTTTGGGTTGGCGGCAATATTAAACAACTGGAACTAATACAGTCCATGTTTCTCCACAGTCTGTTGGGAATTCCTAATTGTTTGAACTATTCCTCCTTGTGCCTGGAAACTGGTGTGAATTATCTGGAGAACAGAGTATGGTTAAAAACAATGAAGTACTGGTTACACCTACACTTTAAGGCAAGGCCAGGAAATCTTATCTGGGATGTGCTATCTGATTTACAACACTGAAAATGAAATGAATTAATAACTAATAAAATTAAATCTTTAGGCTTACTCCTAGGCTCTAGGCTTACTCCTCAAATAGAAAGAATCATAAGGAATTCAAACAAAATATCCTGGACACGGAGATGCAACATTTATTTTTGCATGCCAACAAAATTTGTTCCCCTCTGAACCTTGGTCTTACCCCAACGTATAGAATATTACCTGCGTATTTTCAAAATCTAACAGTGACAGTTTTGAGATGTGCATTTATGCGAGCACATATGAACACATTGCCCACGGCTGACCTCAGAGGAAGGTATTTAAAGATCCCATCAAAGGACAGATTATGCCATTGCCCTGACAAGCAAAAAGAAACCACAGCACACATTTTACTATACTGTACCTAGTATAGCTCCCTAAGAAAAGTCTTCATTGATCCCCACCTGAATATTGATCGCTTAAGCTCTGATATGGATAAGACTTGGTATCTTTTAAACGATCACAGTGCAAGAAGAACTGAAGATGTGGCTAAGTTTCTAGCAAAGGCATTTTATCCCAATGTATTATAAAGTTTTATATGTTTATACATGCCAATAAAGGTAATTTGATTAATTGATAGATACAGAGAAAGAACTGTAATTATTACTTCACCTCAGTACTAGGTTTTAGGATTTGGTAAAGCCGAATCAGTAAAAAACCTCCAAAAAATCCCAATTTGACTTTTTCCGGTTTTATTCAGCCCCAAATACAAGCCCTGACAAAAACCCCAAGCTGAATACTTAGCAAACCCATTAAATCAAATCACTATTTGGCTTATCAGGTTTTGGCCAGTTAAAGTTTAAAGGAAGTCTTCCATGGTGGCTAGCTGCATGGAGTCACTTTAAACTAGTCTGATTTTTTTCCAAACCAAAGAATCCCCCCTGGAGAATCCTCCTCCACCTTACTTGCCTTTGCTTGGTGTCTGTTGGGCTTTCTGTTGGGGTCTGGACCCTGGGAGACTTCTTAAAGGCCGCCCCTCCTGCATTGCTGAAGTTGGCTGCAGTCCTCTCTCTTTCAGCCTCTGTTCCTGTCTACATGTCCCATTTCCTTTGGCTCTTGAATTTGTCCTCCTTCTGTATGGTCTTTGGAGAACCTGTCTTTGTGGGATACCACCAGCCTGCAGAGAAAACCAGCCACGAGAAGAAGGTGCTGAAGGGTTCGACTGACCCAGTTTAATTTTTTAAATGAATTTAAATTTTTAAATTGTTTCACTTGTTTCTAGTTGTGCTTGGAGATGGATTGGGGTGTGGGGGGGCAGGGGGGAAGCTGAGGACTTAGGCTTAACCATTGAATTCCCTGCTTTGGTCTTTTCCCCTGGTATTTCTGTATTTGCTATTTTTGTGGTGTTTTCTGGCAGATTTTTATAATGAAGGCTTACCACAGTTTTAATATTTGAATTTTCTTCCACAAGCCTTTTGATGTTTTTTCTTCCTGATGGTTCTGTGTTTTCTGGTTTCTGTTTGGTTTTTTGGCTGGTGGTGTTGCAAGCTGGGCAGGCCTGTGGGTCTCCTCACATTCATTTATAGGTTTTTTGGAAGGCGGGGAGTATTTCTCTGTTGAGAAAGGTGAACTAGCATTGTTATGGTAATATTTCTATCTTGAAAAATGCACCTCCTATGGCAGTGGTGGCGAACCTATGGCACTCCAGATATTCATAGACTACAATTCCCATCAGCCCCTGCCAGCAGGGGCTGATGAAAATTGTAGTCCATGAACATCTGGAGTGCCATAGGTTTGCCACCACTGCCCTATGGTGTAAAATTCCAAAAAAAATTCTCCATAAGTTTAAACAGACCCTCTGAAATAAACTTCACCAAACTTGGGTGGTCCCATAAGGAGAGTCTCCCAAAGCCACCCACATTTGGTGCTGCTGCCTTGAAAAACGTGCTCCCTACAGGTTTCAAACCTCAAAAGCTCCAAAAAATTCCCCATATACTTAAATGAACCCACATTTTGGGTTTCCCAAATTAGATATTAGGGTTTTTCAGGTTTCTCACTAATTTGGAAACCTGAAACACCTGGATTTGATTTTTACCAAATATTTTTATTTTGCTTAAGCCTATATCTGTATGAGACAATGTGACTCTTGATATGTTGTGGTTGAAGATTATTTAGAGCTTTGAAGAACTGTTAGTATATATGAAATGGAAGGAGTAACATATTCCAGTCAGCTTATCAATACTATCAGTATGGCAGCCACATTTTGCTTCAGCTGCAGTTTTGAAATCTTCCTTGAAGTCAGCACTACATAAGGCACATTACAATAGTTTAGTCTGGATGTTACAGAGATGTTAGATGTTTACTTAGATTCACTCCTCTCTAGGAAGGGACACAGTTAGCAAAGCAATGAAACCTTATTAAAGATGTGTAACAGTGTGTAGATCTGTCACAGTGTGTAACAGACTTCTTTCTGTGATATACCTCTGAAGATGCCAGCCACAGATGCAGGCGAAATGTTAGGAACAAGATATATCAGATCATGACCACACAGCCCAAAAAACCCACAACAACCAGTAGAATTCGGCTGTGAAAGCCTTCGACAATACTTATTAAAGATTTTCCTCAGTGCCACCTGTCAGTTCAGGAGCAGTAGTTCATGCAACAATCCTCAAGCTGCATACCTGTATTTGGAAGCACTAGCATAAATGTGATGTGGGCAAGGTAAATGAATTCCTCTGGGTAACTTGCCAGACAACCAACATCAATTCTAAATGGGGCTGCTATCAGTACAACGCTCCTGTGAATATTCAACTAGTAGTTTGGGATCTGTTCATTTACCTATTAATAGAACGGTCCTAACCAAAGTAATTTTCTTCTAATCCCACTGAAGTCAATGGACCTATTTTTAGATTTTACTGTAAATTACTGAAATCTGTAGTGATACAGAGCATGCTTCATTACAATAATATTCCTCACTGTGATGCTTCATGTTCTTGCGAATAAATACTATTCCTTTCAGAATAAAAAGCCATTTGTATTTGAGGCAGGTTGTTTTCATTAATGGGAAAGAATTTCCTTTATATATAGGAAAGCTCCTTTATTTAATCAGAATCTTGCTTGTGTAGCAAAGACAGTTCATGTGGCTTTGTGAAATAAGACTACATTTCAGATTACTTTTGTAATTTAAACAGTAATCATTGAATAATTTAGTGTCAATAAGATCTGCCTTCTCCTTTAATGCCTTGTTTCCTTTTCATAGTTACACTCTTAATCCATCCCCTTTATGTTCCCAAACTTTTTTGTGTTCCCAATTTTCTTTTGCTAATGGATTCTTTCAGAATCTATTGTAATATATGTTATCCTTCTAACTGTATCTTATTTATTTTATGCTGGTCTATGACTATAATAAAGGTTGATTGATCTGTCTTCTATTTCCTATGTGTATATAAGGTGCTATCAAGTCATGGTTGACTTACAGTGACTTTAGCAAGGGGCTTTCAAGACAAGTTGATTAAGCAGAAGTGGTTTGCCATTGCCTTCCTTTGTGGAGTCTTCCTTGGATATCTCCTTCCAAACACTGCCCATGCTTAGCTTCCAAGATTTGACAAGATTGAGCTATATTATGTCACCTTCTTTCCCTGTGGTCTAGATGCATTTGCAGTAGATTAAATTTTCATTTTTAATCCAGAAACATTGACATTGTAGACATCCTTCACACTTTTTCATACTAGTTAGATTTGGTATGTTTTAGTGGGTTTCTTTTCTGTGATTCTATCATTTTACTGAAAGACCAACATTATTTTATTCCAGTCTTGATGATGCCACAAGACTCCTAGTAATTTTTGCTAAAACAGACAAAAGTTGGCAGCTCCTCTGGAGTTTTTCTTATTTTTCTTCTAATTCAGCAGCAAGAACACCACAATTTCTGTGTTATCAGCTGTCATGTCATCTCCAATTAGTTTGTTCAAAATCAGATTTGTGATAGGAACTCATGTTCATACCAGGGTCTTCTGTATCCATTATTCAAGTATAAATGTTAAGGTTAATTTTCCTTAATAAACCTGTTACTAATCAAAAGTTAAAATTCATGATTTAAAGTTTCATCTTAAATGAAGAAAAACTGAAATAGACATCTATGTTATATATACCTTTCGTTCCAGCAAACAGATGGAGGTTATTTTCACATTCATCTATGTGGGTTGAAGGTGGCTTTAGTGATTAAAGGACATTATCAGTTATCAAACTTGACATTCAACTTCCTTCTCTGTAATAAAATTGCTGATGGAGCAAATTTATTCAATTTGTCAGTTGTTCAATTTCCATAGCTATAAAAGCAAGATAGGAAATGTTTTATTCAATTGAGGCATGATGCAAGGTTTATTTTCCTGCTTGTATTTCAAGCCATCCAGAGATAATCTAGAGCTTCATAATATATGTGCAAAACATGCTTATTTCGTTCATAATAAACCAAAGATGTACATGAGTCAGAGGCACCATTCATAGACTAAATATTTTGTTCCAAAATAATAAAGCTGATTTCATTATCTGTTGTAAGTCAAAGCTAGAAGGTTTCTTAGCAGGAGTCTCCAGTCATCCTATTTGAAAGCTTTCACTGAATTTATTAAAGAGCTAGTTTGATTATACCTCAGTAGGGGATGCTCAAACACTTGCCAGTTCAGCTTGTATCCTGTTTGCCAGCGATTATGTGTGTATGCTTCTTGACCATTTGCAACTGCTTGGCAAGTTGTTACACCATGTTTCTTCCTAACAGAGTAGTACAACACTGATTTACATGCATGCATATTCTCACATGGCTTAATACATTTTATTTCCCCATGTGCTACTGCTTGCTCATCAGGCATTGTTTCCCCTCCCTACATCAATTCTCAATAGTTCAATAACTATAGCAATTATTATTGCCAATCTATACCAATTGATTGCCATGGTCAACTAGTTCCTCTGAATTATTAGTTTTCATTTTATTTAAAACAAATATCTTGCTTTTCCATTATGGATATATAAGGTGCACTTTCCCCCATAGAGTGTCCAAGTGAGAAGGGAAAGTTTAGTGGGGTATATTGTCCATGTCCCAGGGTGGGGAACCAATCATTAAGTGTTTGGGTGGAACTTGCTATGCAAAGGTGTGGTTGAGTGCACTGTATTGCGGGTGGGGTTATCAGTCCATTTCTTAAGTACTGGGAGCCAGGCTTTGCTAATTTTTAACGTCTCTTCTTTCTTATTGAAGTTGTTCTGGTGTTTGTGAATTTCAATGGCCTCCCTGTGCAGTCTGACATAGTAAGCTTCTGAATTGTCCAGAATTTCAGTGTTCTCAAATAAAATATTATGTCCAGTTTTGTTTAACACATGTTCTGCAACTGCAGATTTTTCAGGATGGTTAAGCCAACAGTGTCTTTCATGTTCCTTAATACGGGTCTGAATGCTGTGTTTTATGGTTCCTATGTAGACCTTTCCACAGCTACAGGGTATGTGATATACTCCTACAGAAGTGAGGGGGTCTCTCTTGTTCTTTGCTGAGCATAGCATTTGCTGTGTTTTCCTGGTGGGTTTGAAGATGGTCTGTAGGTAATGCTTTTTCATCAGTTTCCCTATTTGATCTGTGATTCCCTTGATGTATGGTAGAAATATTTTTCTGGTGGTGGACTGTTTCTCCTCAGTCCTCTGGGTTTTTCTTGGCCTTAAGGACTGAGGAGAAACAGCCCAAGTGGGCACTAATTTTGAAGGAATTAGTTATGTCAGAGATTTCTACCATGTGAACTAGTATCTCCAACATACATAGCAGCAAAAGACGGAGACATGATGTCATTGGCATGTGTATCAAAATTTAATTTGCATTCCATTTGTTGCATTCATGTTTATGTCATAATTTCAAAATTTCAAAACCATTAATGGCATATAACAAGGTGGTACTGATAAACAAAATATATTAAACCAAATAGCTAAAATTAACAAATAGATTTTTGTCTAGAACCAAAAGCCTTGTCTAAAAACCGAGCAACTAACTCTTTAGTGTGAGGATGATGATCACTAAGCAGATTTGATACTCCCTATCTGATCTCACTGGATTCTTTTTCAGGATGACTTCAAGAAAAAAATAAATGATAGTCCACTAAATCATTGCAATGAAGAAGCACATGTTCTGTCATTTCAGGCAAGCCAGCTGTGCAGGAACATACTCTGTTCTTCCGTGGAATGTTATAATATCTGCCTCTTGTTTGAGCAGTTGGAAGTACGTTCAGTCGAGCTAGCATAAAATATCTATGAAAGTGAAGAGAGATCAAGTTGCTCATATATTTTGGCATAGAACCCGGCAGAGGTGGCAGAATGCCATAAAACGTAGGAGAACAAATTCTGCTGGCTCCAGCCATGAGCAGCTGCCCTTCGATATCGAGGGTTCGTTGTTTCAGAACTCTGAATGCTTGCCCTTCATCAAGCAGGAGAAGTTAGTCAAATGATATTCTTATGTTTTTAATTTGACTAAGAATCGTGGCATGCTAAGTAGAATTACAATCAATTAGCAAAAAGTATGTCAAACTACCCGAAGAAACTCTGAAATGAAAATGAAGACAAAATGTAAACAAAGAAAGCCAGACCCGAGAAGAAATCATATTAGCTCCAGTTTCTAAACAAAGAACTTGATATGTTACTGAGTTCAGAAGACCTAATAAGCAACAAAAAAACACAGAGGTTGGATACTCTAATTTGGCGGTGGTTTTCACTCACCAGATTGGGGCACCATACAGTAGTGGGGCAGTAGTTTCAAATGAAAAACCTTCATTGCGGCAGGGAAAAATTGGCCACATTAAATATGGAAAAATCTAGATGTTGCCAGCACTTTAGTTTGGGTTGTGTTAAGAGCCAGGTAGATATAGGAAGTCCAAGTCAGAGAGTGATGGAAAGTAATTCCTAAATATCCAAATGAATGAACCTATTTGATTGGCATACCATTTATTTTTCACAAACTAAGTTTATTTGACTTAGAGAAGACCATTACTTTAGATTTGTTGTAATTTATCGAGAGTACATTATTTCCACAGTAAGTGGCAAAGGCTTGAAGAAGTCTTTGTAAGGCCACCTGGGACCAAGACAACAACACAGCATCATCTGCATAGAGAAGTACTTGAGTTGGCCTTTGTTCCAGAATAGGTGCATGATTGTCAATCTGGGACAGGTAAGGAGCGAGATCATTTAAACAGAGATTAAACAGAAGGGGAGCAAGAATGCATCCCTGCTTAACTCCTTTGTTGGAAATTATTGGTGAAGTTAGATGACCACCACGACCATAGTGAGCCTGACAAATGGCAGAAGAATATAGTTGATGAATGAGAAACAGTAATCTCTGATCTATTCCCAGCACTGTCAGTTCATTGGGGATAGAGTCAAATGCACATTTCAAATCCAGGAAGGCTGCATAAAGTTTCCTTGGGGCAGCAGTATTTCTCTGCCAGATTATATAGGACCAAACAATGGTCCAGGGTGGATTTACCAGTGAAGTAGCCTATCTGCTCTGGGTCCAGCACTGAGAAAGACCAGGTAGTTAGACGTGTCATGAGATACCTTGCATAAAGTTTCCTGGCTACCAAGAGTAAACTTATTGGCCGATAATTAGATGAATTCAGTGGATCACCTTTCTTGTGTAGAGGTACAATAATGGCCCGAAAGGAAGCAACCACTGTTGTTGATTTGGGTAAACAGCATAGCCAAAATAGGGGCCCAGACATCTGGAAATCTTTTTAAAAGTTCAGGAGGAAGGCCATCTGGGCCTGGCGCTTTCCCCTGTTTTAAATTGGATATGAGAGTGACCACCTTGTCTCAGCTGACTGAGGACCACACAGGTAAATCCTTCACTGCTATAGTTGTGTTAGGGAAATCCAACAGCTCTGAATTGCAGAAGATAGCTGTAAAGTGAGCCTATCATGCTTCAGCTGAAATCTGAGGGCTAGTAGGTGTATGGGACTCACCAGTGCTTAAAGTAATGATGCGCCAGAAGCTTCTGCTGTCTCGAACTGAAGTTTTGGTAAATATTATTCCAGATCTTCATAAGATGTGATTTACTTTTGGCCCTTATGAGATCTTGGTAAGACTTTCTGGCTGCAAGATACTCCTTTGATAGTGACTCGTTTCCCTTAAGTTCACAAGAGTGAAATAACTTTCGTAACTGAGACTTCTGGCGCATGCATTCACCATCGAACCACATAGAGGAATGTAGTAAATAGGCAGATCTTTGTTCTGATTGGTGACCTGAACACTGTGTGATAACATGAGAGACCAGTTTGTTGTAATAATTTTTAATGTTTTGGCAATTCTTTATTCCAATTGGAGTTCACCTAAGGAATCCTGTCAGCCGGTGCTTTGATGCAAGCTGAATAACGCACTTTCAATCTATTTTCAGTGCCCTTCACAACTGGATTTTACTGTGTGAAATGGCAAAATCCACTTGAAAATGCTTGTTAAAGAGTTTTGAACGTGGACTGAAAGTGCATTATTTCATGTGTATGGAAACACCCAATGAGAGGAAATGATTCCTATTTTATGGACAATTACAGCCACCCTTGCACAAGAAGTGGGCACAAGAAGGCACAACAACATTTTACTGTGAGCTTCTTTCCCTTTTGCTAGGATCCTCAAATATATGGTAGGGGTGGGTTACAAAAATGATTTTTCTTTTCTCATTTCATTCAGTTGATAATAGGATTTTTCATCCTGCTTTCTTGAAGCCATCCTGGGAGAAATGTACTTCAAAGAGTAGAATACTAAGTGAGAGGTGGGAGGTGTGTATGGGGGGGAGGGGGAGTTCAGGCTTTTAACTTCCCTCCTGTGTACTCTATTTTTACAATAAACAATCTGCCCTACTTAACATATTAATGTTGGTAATCTCTCTAGTGAGAGATACCTTTGCATTATAAGCAGAGTGCACGGAGGCTAAAGCACAGCGGAGCATCCCCAAGCATTCGTTTGTGCATAGGCTCAAAGAAAAATCAGAGTCATTTCGTAGTTTCTAACTAATAAAATGAGTCTTTATTAGTGAACTCCATTGTGAATAGAAAAGTGGAGAGATAGGTTCTCTAATCTAATCTATCTGGCTAGATGGTGATGGATGCAGTCTGCATTCCTCTGCACACATGGTGCAAGATGGAGAGGTAAGGAAAGAGTGGAGAGGAAGAAGCAGGAAGGAAGGAAGGAAGTACCCTGAGAATAGCAATCTACACATCAAAGGGATAGTGTCAGCACGATAGGAAAAAGTGTTAGTGTCTTGACCCTCTGTAGCTATCTGACTTACTGGTAAGTCCCCCTCTGTCTCTGGCCCCTTCCGCACACGCAAAATAATGCGTTTTCAAACCACTTTCACAACTGTTTGCAAGTGGATTTTGCCATTCCGCACAGCTTCAAAGAGCATTGAAAGCAGTTTGAAAGTGCATTATTCTGCATGTGCGGAATGAGCCTCTGAGACAGGAAACAGCATACAGTCCTTCACTTCCAACAATTAATGGGTAAACTTCATGTGTATATAAATTTCCAAGTTGGACCTTTTAAAAAATAACTCCTCCTCACAGCTGCTTTATCCATTGCTATTTCTATTGTAAAAATATACCTCATCACAGTTAATAGCCACTTCCAGATAGCAACTGTAAACCAAGAAACGGAAAATATTCCCCATGCCCAGTGGCTGCTTTTCAGTCTGAAAGATAATATTTGAAGATCTGATCATGAAGAATGCATGGCCATTTGGCCCTGAGACAACACCCAAATCAAAGCTTCATTATAATCTAATATTAGCCCAAACCACTTTGGATATTCTTAGCAGAGTTTATATTGGTTACGTACTGTCTAACTTTGACAGCCAAAGGCCTGGTAATTGCTTACACAATGAATCTATTTAAAATGAACAATTCCTGACCTAGCATTAAACATGGGAAATCAGATTCTGAGGTCTGCAACTCCCTTCCATGGATCTTGAATAATAAAGGATTCATTTAATTCTCCTTGAATAAAATCTTATACTCTCTTTTAACAGTATAATGAAGAAATTATTTTTAAAGAAAAAAGTCAGCTGAACATAGTAAGTTAAAAGAAGCAAAAAAAACTTGAATGTGTGTCTCTACATAATGAAAAGTTTGTCTAGCTGCACAGAATGAAGTGAAAGAATCTTGAACTTCAAAAGATGTATGGCTAAACCTAGCCATGATGCTGATACTCTGACCTTCACAATCATTGCAACAAAATCACCTGCCCACTCCATTCTCTAGCTCAACCTCTTATTCAGAAGCTGACCCATATTTAGATGACAGTAAGCTATAGAGAGTATGAATACTAGGATGGTATACTAGGATGGTACCTACAGTAGTCTGCATTCTGCAATAATTGGACCAATAAACTACCAGAATCTCCATTACCAGGAACAGTGCTTTTGTTGTTGTTGTTACATGTCCCTAATAAATCACTGTGCCATCTTTTGCTATTTGTGGATACCTTGTGAAATACTTCCTAGTGTGAGGAACTAAATTGTGTTGTCATAGTGTAGGCTTCTCCCTAGAGTTTGTAGAAGCTAAATATCTGCATAGGAAAGGGATTCATCTTTCTGTTGATCATATGTTCATGAACACTAGAAAGTGATACCATACATAGTCTACCATTTTACATATGGAAGCTGGTGAGATCTAATCTGAACTGCTGATTATATTTTAGAATAATTATTATTTTTACTACACCAAAGAAAAATAATATTTCAGTATTGGTTTTTTAATCAGTACATGTCAGACTACTGCCATATAATATGGCATATAATATAATATGACATAAAATATAATATGGCATAAAGCAGGCTGAAAAGAACTTTCAACAGTGATCCTCGCTAAGAAAATAGGGTTTCATTTAATTGGAGAAATGATAGCTGGTATGCAGACTGTGATATCCCCTGGTATGCAGCTCTTACCTCATCTTCAGTTAATCTATAGATTCTAAATAAAGTCGAGAAAAATTAAGGTTTCCTAATTTGTTTATTTTTGCATTGGTGTATAGTTCTGCAACATTCCTTGGCATGATCTGCCTTTCCTATACTTACTCTCTTGAACACATCTTGCTGTTCTGCCTGAAGTATAACAGCTTTAGGCCTGATTTCTCTGCCTTAACCTTGGCTGGGTTCTCGGATCTTTCTACCAGCACAAAGATTATTCTTCTGCTCAACAATCCTGAGGCTGAAATAACTGAAATTGTAGCCAAATTTTTGCTGCACACTTTGAACTAGGTTCCCTTGATGTATTGTTGAAGGCTTTTCACAGCCTGATTCAACTGGTTGTGGTGGGTTTTCCAGATTGTGTGGCTGTGTAACAGACTTCCCTCTGTGATACACCTCTGAAGATGCCAGCCACAGATGCAGGTGAAACGTTAGGAACAAGATCCACAAGACCACAGCCACACAGCCCGGAAAACCCACCACAACCAGTAGGTTCCCTTGACTTCTGTTCACACTATTTTCACTGTTCTCTATTAGATTTACTCTTTTCTTTTGTCCCCATGCTGTATATGCCTAATAAAGGTCTCTGAATCTGAAAGTACGTATAGTTCTGCAAGATTTTATCTACCTTAAATGGCACCTGGGACAAGGCTGGGCACTGCAGATGGGCCACAACTGAAGGTCAGCAAGTGGGGTTTGTCCCCATTTGCAATCTCCATGTGGTTGGGGCAAGGTTTGGATCCAGAACCAAGCTGCAGGTTTAGAACTGGATCCAAGTCTGGACTTGGTCATGCTTGGACTGAAAATGGCTGCTTTGGAACCTGTAGCTTCATACTGTTGGCTCCGTTCCAAACTCTGCTTCCAATCAGGTAGAGCTTGGGGACAGAGACAACAGGATGAAACTAGAGGGCTCGAGAGCAGCTGATTATAGTTTGAGCTTGGTTGAGGTCAGATTTAGATCTATCTCTAAACTGAAGACTGTAGCTTAAGGCTGGCTCCAAGCCTGTCCTCAGCTGGGCTCAAATGGGCCCTTGCTTCTCCCATCTTCATGTGGAGCTAGGGATGAGATTGTGAATGGGGCCAGCTCTGCTCAGCAGCCTTCAACTGCAGTCCCAAACAGGGAGCTTCCTAACAAGGCACAGTTGGGGGGTGCAGCCACAAAATGTGCCTCTACCAGAAGTGGTGCCTGGGGCTTGAGACACCCTACCCCCCAGATAAACTACTGTAGTTATGCTGAAGTTTCAATTTTGTTTGTATTGTACAGTTTTTATATAAAATTTGTGAGATATTTGTACTTAAAATACAAATCACTTCATAATTTATGTATAACATAGTTTCAGATAGTAGCTGTGTTGCTCAGGTGTAAAACAGATAGATTTGTGTTCAGTAGCACCTTAGGAACCAACAGGATTTTCAGGGTATAATATTTTGAGAGTATCATCTTTGAGTCTTGAAACTTGGGCAGCACAATCCAAAGGTCAGGGTGGCCAGGGATGGTGCCACTGAAGCACCACCCTGCCAACTTCAGTGGGTTTCAGTGGGCTTTCTGGTGGCATGGGGAACCCCCCCCCAAAAAAAAAACCTTTGCCATCAGAAAGCCCTGTATAGGATTTAATAAACTTACACCACCCAAAAGAGTGGTGTAAGCCTTTTGTGTACCTGGAGGCAATGTCAGGGTGGAAGTCACCTAATGTCAGCTCCATCCCTGGCCATGCCTCAAGAATGCTCCACTATGATCAATTTGAAACCATCCATATAACAGATAGAAAGGTATATGTAACTTCTGTTTTGAACTATATTGACAATGTACTGCAGAATTAATTGTATGATAATATTTCTGTATTCTTCTGATCAATAGATGTTCAGAATGGATTTTCCATCCAGTCCTGAATGAGAGCTTCTTGAGGCAGCTGGTACTATACTTTTCTGGCAAAAACAGAAAGAAGACAAGATTGTGAGATCCAGCATGTAATTTCTGAGTTATTACAAATCCTTTGGGAGTGTATTAACTAGAACATGTGATTATGAAAGAAATGGCACATATAGAGATGGCACAGATTTCTGTAGCCTTTATGAATAACACTGTCCTATCTTATTGAATAACAGACTTTTTCATTTCTGAATCTTATGAGTTTGCATAAAAGCATAAAATATATGTTTCATTCAGACAGCAAGAAATTTACTCTTGTCTGCCATTTAGAAAGTCTTTCTTATTATCTGATAGGCTAGTCATGCATATATTTAATGACTGTGGGTTATAAGGCAAAAAGGCTGCATTTTTACCATACTTAAAATCATGCCTCATATACATTCATTCGCTTAAGAGCAGGACTGAAGCATTATAGAATATGGTCAGTTCATAGAGGTTTTGAATATGAACATTTTTAAGACCTAGGTATCAGAACTGGCTATAGGCAGAATATCAAAATATTGATTTGAAATCCTTGTCCAAGTGGTGGAAAATGTGAGGCACCTGTCGCTGGATAATGGAGATTTATCAGTGTATAGTGTTCTGTAATTAGGTAAAGGTAGTCTCCTGTGCAAGTACTAGGTCATTACTAACTCATGCGGTGACATCACAACACAACCTTCACTAAGTAGACTTTGTTTTAAGGGGTAGTTTGCCATTGCCTTCCTCAGTTATCTACAATTTACCCCCAGCAAGCTGGGTGCTCATTTTACCAACTTCAGAACGTTGGAAGACTCAGTCAACTTTGAGCCAGTTCAAATAATTATAATATCTTGCTGCAATCTAAAGGAGTTTTCCTACTATTTAGCAAGAGTTATCTGCCAGTGTGAAAGTTCTTTGGGAGATTGATTACAATAAGTTGTTTTTGGACACTGATGAAGCAGTTAGACCAAAACAGTATAGCTAGCCTTACTGTTTTCCTTGTATTCTCTGCTGTTTCTAGTGTGACTACATGATTGCCTGCTGTTTTCATTATGATGTGATTGCCAACTGACTAGTGGACTTTTACAAACTGAAAATAATTAATGCCTGCTTTCCTCTATAATGTTGTATGTATACCCTGTGTGACAAATGCCCATATTTGGGAAGTGGTTTCCAGGGAGAGACTGCCCTGAAATAGTTAAGTCCTGCTCAGTCCTGATTGGCTGAAGGAAATTGCCAGGGGGAAGAAAAGGAGGCAGCAAGAGTGCTGTGGGTTCTTTTGTCTTGGTTCGCTCTTGGACTAAGATCCAAAAAGCTGAGTGCAGATCAGGGAGAGAGATCTGTCGCTGCTTGTGCATTCTGACAGTAGTCAAACTGCTCTACTCAGGCTGAGGAGGCTTGATAGAGTGTGAGGGAAAGCCCTGGGCTTGGTGGAAGGTGAATCTGCTGCTCAGGTGCTTGGCAGCTTGGCTGTCCAGACTAGTGTCTGTCCAACCTCAGTTCAAAACCCAGTCAGGAGAAGACCAGTCCATAAAGGGGGCAGTTAGGCCTTAACAGTGAACTGAAAGGGAAGGTGGTGAGTGTTAAGCCAGAGTCCTTCCAGTCTTAAGACTTGGGTGGTTATGTGAACTGGAAAGGGTGTGGAACAGAGAAAATCTACTGTCTGTGTAACAACTAAAAGCTGAAACCTCTGTGAGAGAAAGCTGAAGTAAATCAGAACCTGTGTGTATGATAAAGCTTAAGAATCAGAACCTCTTTAAGAGAAGGAGTATAGTGACCACCTGTGTGTGACCAAACAGAAAACTTTAGTGTAACTGACTGAATAATCTCTCAAGAAATAAGTGTTACTTTCTGTAACCAACAAGCATTTAAAACCTCTCAAGTCAACTGAGAAGCCTTCATTTCTAGCCAAATAAACTTTACAAATTCTGTTTCACTTTACCAAAGAGTTTCAGTCTTTTTTCCTGTGTGTCTACAAAGGGTGGTGTCTGGCTGCGTAAAAGCCAAAACTCTCTCACAGAGTTACCCTCCATTTTTGTCAGGGGCTTTATTTTTTTTCTCTGGGGAGAGTTGGAGTGAGGCAGATTCCAGAAAGGGAGCCTGAGCGTGAAATTTCTGTTACATATCGGTGGCAGCGGCGGGATACGTGTAACATCTAAATCCAGTTCCAAACACGCAGAAGAAAGCCCACTTTATTTTTTTGTTTTTCTAATTTTGTGAGGTAAATCAGTTCAATTTTTTCCTCACACAAATGGCACCATCTAAGGGACCAAAAGTAGTAGCTGAGGGAAAGGCTCAAGAAACTGGAGATTCTGTGATAACACAGGAGGAAGAGCCATGTAGAATACAGACAACCCCTGTAGAGTTAGAGAAGATGAAAATAGAATTGGAAATGAAAAAAATTGCTGCTGAGAATGAAAAGGCTAGAATGGCATTTGAAAAAGAAATACAGCTGGCCAAGGACGTAGGTAAGGGGGGGTTCTCGGGTTCAAACCCACCCATTCATGTCCGAAGCTCCGCCCCTCCGTTTGTGGATTTTAAAAACATTTTAGTGTTTTTTTTGGCCTGCAGGGGGTGCATTGTTTGGGCTAGCAGCACCAAACTGTCAGGGATTGTTTGGGGGACTCTCCTGATGATACTACCCAGGTTTGGTGAGGTTTGGTTCAGGGGGTCCAAGGTTATGGACTCCCAAAGGGGGTGCCCCCATCCTCCATTGTTTCCAAAGGGACAGTTGATAGAATCACTTTTTTACCTGCTTCCAGCCAGGAATTGCCTTATCAGCCCTACCAGCATGGCCAATTGGCCATGCTGGTAGGGGCTGATGGGAATTGTAGTTCCTGAACATCTGGAGAGCCGCAGGTTCCCTACCCCTGTAATAGAAGATGGGGAATTAAACATGTGGAATTAAACATCTGAAGACAACTCCGTATCATCCTCAGACAAATGGACTAGTGGAAAAGTTTCATCATTGTCTAACCCATATGCTAAAGACCTATGCTTTCAATTACCCCAATGATTGGGATCAGAAGCTCCAGCATTTCCTCTTTGGATATCGAGAAGTACCCCAAGAGAGTACCGGATATAGCCCGTTTGAACTGCTCTTTGGCAGACAGCCACGAGGCCCTTTGGACATTTTGAAGGAAGTGTGGACTGAGAGAGAGACAGTTGAGAGCCAGGATGTTGTGAACTATCTCCAAGAGCTCCAACAGAACTTGAAAGAACTGAAAGAGACTGCAGCTGACAACATGCACAGAGCCTGATTGAAACAAAAGAACTAGTATGATGCCAAATCCAGACACTGAAAGTTTCAGCCTGGAGTTTCTGTGTTAGCCCTTCAACCCAGAAAGAAGAAGAAGCTTGAGGTTTCTTGGGAGGGTCCTTATGTTGTATTGAGTAAGATCTCCAATGTAAATTATGTGGTGAATGTAGATCCTGTGAGTGGGCAAACCAAAATTTTTCATGTGAATATGTTAAAAACACTATTACAGCTGGGGAAATCTGGTCCTAAAGACTAGCCGGGAGGAAGAACAATGTTTTACTCTAAGACCTGGGGAAGGTTAAGCAAAAAGAGCACCTTAGAAGAGGTGGTGTTGTCTCCTTACCTGAGCCAAGTGCAGGAGGGGCAGCTAAAGGCCGTTCTTTCTGAGTACCATCGAGTGTTTTCCAATTTCCTGGGGAAAACTAATTGGGCTGTACATCGAATTGATACAGGAGAGGCCAAACCAATTGCTTCGCCTCCCTACAGAGTAACAGGTCCGAGTGCCGAAATAATCTTTAGAGAGATTGCTGTGTTGGAGCAGATTAACTGGGCAAGACAAATAGGTGATGAATATATCTTTAAAATAGCATAAAGTTCCAGCCCCCTTAAATGATGAGATTGTGATACCTCTCCAGTAGAAGCCATCTAGAAGAGAAGATGCCAAATAAAGCATCTCTTCTTCTTTCTCATAGCCGGAGCTTGCCGGCTAGTAAGAGGAGGGACCCTTTAACCACTGTTGGGTCCAGGGGACTCTTTACTTGCTTGGTAGGCTATTTATTTTGGCATTCTGTCCGTTCATTTTATGATAAATTGTGATTTACCATGATGCTTGGCCACTTAGAAGCTCTGTATTCCTGTATGTGAGAATGTTATGCTAATCTGTGTCTCTAATCCTGGATTAATTAATGTGAAATATTTGCAGAATATACAGTATGGATTGCGAATTCTAGTTCACAATGGATGATGTTCTGGTTTATTTTTTACTTTAAACAGAAGAGGAAGAAGAGTTTGAATGTATATTCTCCCTTTCTCTCCTGTAGGAGACTCAAAGGGGCTTACAATCTCCTTGCCCTTCCCCCTAACAACAAACACCCTGTGAGGTGGGTGGGGCTGAGAGAGCTCCAAAAAGCTGTGACTAGCCCAAGGTCACCCAGCTGGCATGTGTGGGAGTGCACAGGCTAATCTGAATTCCCCAGATAAGCCTCCACAGCTCAAGCAGCAGAGCAGGGAATCAAACCCGGTTCCTCCAGATTAGAATGCACCCGCTCTTAACTAACTATGCCACTGCTGCTTCCATCTAGATACCCTGATGGTGTTAATAATTATAGATATGTCATTAGTATCCTTCTTAGGCAAGATGCTTGAGGCAAGGGGTAATTGCAATAAAACTTTAGGCTTTCTTGGATCACAGAATTCTGTGAACAAATTCAATCTTGTTTTTGAACTGAAACAACCCAGGTCACCTTTATAATGGCCTACTTAGGATAGAGTGCAGTCTTGTTGATTATCCAAGTCATCTTGATGGCTTTAGATTCTATCAGCCATAATATCATTCTGAACTAGATAGCCTAGATGGATACCAGGAGAACTGCACTCCTGTGGCTTTGCTCTGTTTTCTCTCAACTTCAATGATAGGATGTGAGGTGATTAGAAGAAGAATTTATTTTTGTTCTGGTACCTCCCCTCAGCTATTTATCTGATGCTAAGCTTGTTGAGCTTTAGACACCAAACAGAAACATCTATTTTCTAGGTTCTGGTACTCAATTACTTTTCTTGTTTCTGCCATGTCTTGATTTTGCTGATATGTAACTAGGGATGTTTTATAATTCATATCTGGTAGAATTTGTTTTGTTGTGACTCTTCATGCTTTGCTATTAGTATTTGTTTCAATTGAGGACAGGTTATTTTACTGTCTTTTTAGAATGCTGTAGTTTTATTAGATTACTACTACTGACTGTCCCTACCCTATCCTACAATGCTCATGTTTTATTTGTTTCACACACAGGTCCAATCAGAGAGTATGGTCCAATCAGGTCCAATCAGAGAGGGCATAGGACAGCCATTTGTCCTGAGTCTCCTCAAGTGGGTTTCACATTTAGAATCAAAAGTCTAATTGAAGCGTCCCAGTGGCTCGCACATAGAGACAAAGAGAACTATTATACTAACCAATGTAAAGTAATAAAATAACTAACAAAGAAGAACAAGAGATATGTTGCACAGATTCAATAAATCAATAAATCAATAAATCAAAAAGAAATGTAAAGCATGTCTAGGCATGCTAAAAGATAAGCACAGAAATATTTTAATTGAACAGGATAAAATAAAGAAAATATGAGAATAATACTCTGAAGAACTATACAAAAGAGATGAAAGGATGTCAGATTCCTTTGAAGAATCTTTTGGAAAAAAACTTAGTTTCTGATAGTGAAGTGAAAGCTACAATGAGAGCAATTGGGAGAAACAAATCACCAGGAGTACATAGGATATCAATAAAGCAATTCCAAGCCATCAACATTTTAGCAAGAATACACCAACAAATATGGAGTACAAAACAATGGCCCACAAACTGGAAATGCTCTATACACCAGTTCTGAAAAAGGAGACATTAAAGATTTTAGTAGTTATAGGATCACCACATTAATTTTTCATGAAAGTAAAGAGATGCTTAAAATCTTAAATGAGAGACTGCTATATATAGAACAAGAAATGCCAGATGTTCAAGCTGGGTTTAGAAAAAGAAGAGCTTCCAGTTGGTTACTGGAGTATATGAGGGAATTTCAAAAGAAAGTCAGCTTGTGTTTCATCAACTTCTTTTTCTTTCTTTTTTTTCTGCCATCAAATCACATTTCATTTATGGTGACCATGGTAGGATTTTCAAAACAAGAGTCATTCAGAACTTGTTTGCCACTGTTCCATGTCACAACTGTGGTATTCCTTGGAGTCTCTCATTCAAATGCTTGCCAGCTAACCCTGCTTAACTTTGATGAGATTTGATGAGATCAGGCTAGCCTGGGCTATCCAGATTAGGGTGTTTCATGAATTACATTAATACAGTTATAAATTACATTAATACAGTAATAAATTACATTAATACAAGAGATACAGTTATCTCTTTCCCGTGTAGATCATGAAAAGTGATGATTGGTTTTAAAAGTGATTTGATTGTTTTGATGTGCAACCTATACTTTTGACAAGAGGCTACTATTAGAATAGAACATGAAGAAACAGAATGGTTTCCAACTGTCAAAGATGTCTGAGAAGACTGTACCTTACCTCCTATATGTTCAACCTACATGCAGAATATATAAGGAAAGGTAATCAGATTTGGATGAAGGAAGAGTAAAAACTGGTGGAAGCAACATTAACAATTTGAGATAGATTACTATGCAGATGACACCACATTACTGGCAGAAAATAGTAAAGATGAGAAACAACTACTGATGGAAGTTATAACAGAAAAAGATGAAGTAGAATTACAGCTGAAGATCAATAATATAAAGTTAATTACTGTGGAAGTACACAACTTTAAGTACACAACTTCAAGAGGTTCTATTCCTTGGCTCCATCGTCAACCAAAAGGGACACTGAACCCAAGAAATCAGAAGATTTAGCTTGGGAAAGGTAGCCATGAAGAAGCTAGAAAAGATTTTGAAGTGTAAATATATGTCACTGGAGCCCAAGATCAAACTAAACCATGCCACAGTATTCCCCATCCAGTGAAAGTTGGATGATGAAGAAAGGTGACAGAAAAAAGCTGATTCCATTGAAGTGGTGTTTGATGAGAGTTTTTATGGGTACTGTGAAGTGCCCAGTGAGTTCAAGATCAAATGAAGCTTGAACTTTCCCAAGAAGCTAAAATGACTAAATTGAGGCTATTGTACCTTGGCCACATTATGAGAAGACTAGATTTACTGAAAAGGGCAGTAATGTTAAGAAAAGCAGGAAAAGAGGAAGACCCAACATGAGATGGATTGAATCAATAAAGAAAGCCATGGCTGTCTGTCAGTGGTGGGATCCAAAAATTTTAGTAACAGGTTCCCATGGTGGTGGGATTCAAACAGTGGCATAGTGCCAATGGGGCTGGGCGGGGCATGACAGGGGTGTGGCCAGGCATTCCGGGGTAGGGCATTAATAATTTCTCTGTTACTGTAAAAAACTCTTACTGTAAAAAAAAGTTCCTAATTTCCAGCTGGTATCTTTCTATCCATAATTTAAACTCATTATAGCAAGTCCTATCGTCTACTGCCAACAGAAACAACTACTTCTCCTCTAATTGACTGCCCGTCAAATATTTAATACTTTCAAATACTTAATTTTGTTTCTAGAAATCAAAAGAAGGATACTTTCCTTAACCAAGGAACTTCACCATATTTCTAAAACATGTTTTTAAAACAGCCCAACAGGGAGAGTTATCCCGTTTTCTACCTTTGCTAACCAGCCACATAGGAAACAACAGGACTTTATGCCAACTGTGAAATCATGAGTGGTCACTACAGTTTAGTGAAGATTCACCATCACCACTGTTTGTTAACTATATTCTGAAGGGCTAATACATTCAATACTCAAAATAATTTGCACTTTAGATTAAGACACAAATTCATTAAAACATGGATCCATTGGACCATTCCTACTGCATAGGCATATTCAAGAGTTAGATATCAAGGCTACTACCAGGATACACAGGTCATGACTTTTTAAAAAAATTGAGTAAGCATTAGTAGTTAGTACCTTTAACCTTTCACTTATACAAAATGCTTTGTAATCCTTTAGCCCCATAAATACCTAAAATCAGTCATTATCACTCCCTTTTTATTCCTGGGTGACCTTGGGCTAGTCACAGCTTTCAGCCCCACCCACCTCACAGGGTGTTTGTAGGCCATTATAAAGTATCTCATTACAGATGAGCAAAAAAAGTTCAAACCGTTCACCAGGTGCACAAAGGCTGGCAACAACACACTGGGGGCAGGGACAAGGCTAGGGATTATGTACTCCTTCACTGGCCTTGTAGTTGCTGGCCTCAGAGCCCTTGGTGAAAGGTTTCAATTTTTTGGTGGGGGTCATGGTGGGGCTGTGGGGGAGTTTAACTGGGGGATGGGCATGGGGAGAGGGTGGGGTGAGGTGAGGTAGTTGGCCAAAATGACCCCCATGTGACCCAGGTAAATGGCATTTGGTTCGTCATCCCCCTCTTGACTCCCAAGATATGCCAGAGTGGCTAACAGCCTCAAAAGCTAGAGGGCATCTCTGAAACTTTGGAAGAGCCTAGGTATATTCAGTCCTATGATGAAGGCAAAAAATTATGTGAAGTTCTCTTGCTTGTTTTGTGCTTTTTTCCTTCCTGGTTATTCTTTGCCTTCAAGATACTGCATAAGACAGGCTATAAACAATGAAATGAATTAATGAATTTAAAATTATTGTACCTCACACTGGTTTAAATATTGGTTTAAATAATAAAACATGCCTCTGGATTTAACCGGTGCACCGTTGCAGCAGGGGAGGAGTGAGCGACAGCCCTCCTCCTCAGGAGCCATTTGTTTGTGAAGTCATGTGATGGAGGACCGTCACGTGACAAAGCAAGCCAGGTGCACCTGTATAAGGCAGCACCTGGCCAGCTTGGCCTCTTTTCGAGGCCAGTGAGCAAGTGGACCCACCCTCTCACCCTAGGTTTGGGGGGTTTGGTTATTTGTTACTGTTTCTTGTTAATTGTTTGTCACAGCCTGGGCAGTTTTGTGTCATAGGAGTACCTCCACATAGGGAAGGCCGAGCTTGAATGCCAGACCTTCTCATAGTGGGAGCCTCAATAAGAGCTCTGGGGGTAGTGGAGGGCTCAATGGTGCAAGCCACGGAGGCTTTGCTTGAGAGCTCGCTATCCCCAGCAGGAAGAGGTGTCACTAAATGGGTACACACCCAAGTGGCACCTAGTAGCTTTCTATTCTAATCTCCATGGGGGACTGAGCCGGGTTCAGTACAATTGCTGCCTGAAGGGCTGGGTTAAGCACGATTGCTGCATGTATGCCAAGTTCAGCACGATACCTGCCTGGTGGCCAGGATATGCCCCTTATGCTCGCCCAGCTTCCTATGTTGCTTATTAATAAACAGGCTGTGGCCAATTTCTATTACAACTAAGAAATGTGTCAGTGGTCAGTGGTGAGCGAACATCCACATATCTGCATGCAAATCAATCAACATTATATAAATATCAACAAATAATTATATAAATGACAACAAAAACTAGAGGTCAAAAATAAAAATTCATATAAGATCAGTTTACACAATTACAAAATAGCACTTCTTTAAAATCCACTCACAGTGGAACAGAAGATAGAAGACAGAGCAAGAAGAAAAACATCTTAACATCAGTGAAAAATTTGTAAAGTACACCAGTCATTGTCACTATCAAATATGATGAAATAATCTGAAAATCTAATCATTTCGAGAGGCAAGAGACAGATATCAATTCATCTCAAAATATTAATAGTACAATTCTGAATTAATGATTAAAGACTATATTTATTTATTTATCACAGTGGATCTTATTGTTGCTTATACCATTGTAACATTGTGAGAAAATATATTTTTTCTCTCCACACAGGCATTCATATCAGCAAATAAACACAGTAAATCAAAAATAAGTATTGAATATTGTCGTATCAATTTCATTTGCTTTCTAGATATACAGTATATAATCCACGTTAACCAAATGATTGCAAAGCTGAATTTGTGTACTTTGAGATTGGAAAACTGGCCTTAGGTATACTATAGGAAAAGCTATGACATATTAAGCTAGCTAGTTAAGAGCTTGCAACTCACTTCCCTCTCAACACCTCAAAATGTAGGAACAAATGCTTTCAAGAAAAACTCAGAATTAGGGTTTGGGGGTGTGTGGTTTGAGCAAAATGTTTCCAAGAAGACTTTCACTCAAGAATTAAGAGACCATGAAGGATCAAAGACAAAGGTTATGAATAAGAGATATTGCAAATGAACTATAATTACCAACAAATTTAGGGGATGTACTAAAATTAGAATCATAGAGTTGGAAGAGACCCCAAGGGCCATCAAGTCCAACCCCCTGCAATGCAGGAACACATAATCAAAGCATTCTTGACAGATGGCCATCCAGCCTCTCTTTAAAAACCTCCAAAGAAGGAGACTCCACCACACTCTGAGGTAGTGCATTCCACTGCCAAACAGCCCTTACTGTCTGGAAGTTTTTCCTGATGTTTAGGTGGAATGTCTTTTCCTTCACTTTGAACCAAGGTCCTAGTCTCTGGACCAGCAGAAAACAAGCTTGCTTTCTCATCAACATGAAATCCTTTCAAATATCTAAATATGGCTATCATGTCACCTCTTAACCTTCTCTTCACCAAACTAAACATACCCAGCTCCCTAAGTCTCTCCTTGTAGGGCATAGATTCCAGATCTTTTACCACTTTGGTTGCCCTCCTCTGGACCCATTCCAGCTTGTCAATATCCTTGAATTGTGGTGCCCACAACTCTATAGAATATTCCAGGTGAGGTCTAATCAATGCAGAATAGAGAGGTACAATTACATCCCTCAATCTAGACACTGTACTCCTATTGATTCAGTCCAGAATCACCTTGGCTTTCTTGGTTGCCACATCACACTGCTGACTCAGGTTCAATTGAGGTCTACTAAGACTCCCAGATACCTTTTGCATGTACTATTGTCAAGCCAAGTGTCACCCATCCTATATCTGTGCATTTCATTTTTTCTGCCCAAGTGTAGTATCTTACACCTATCTCTATTGAAACTCATTTTGTTCGTTTTGGCCCAGCTCTCTAATTTGTCCAGGTCATTTTGCATTCTGACTCTGTCATCTGGGGTATTAGCTACCCTTCCTATTTTGGTGTCATCTGCAAATTTGATTAACATGCCTTCTATTCCATTATCCAAGTCATTGATAAAAATATTGAATAGCACTGGGCCCAGGACAGAACCCTGTGGCACCCCACTAGCCCCCTCTCTCCAGGATAAGCCATTGATGAGCACCCTTTGAGTTTGATCAGTCAACCAATTAAAAATCCATCTAATAGTAGCAATGTCTAGTCCACATTTCACTAGCCTACTTGCAAGACGATTATGGGGCACCTTGTCAAAAGAATTACTAAAATCAGTGTATGCTATGCCCACAGTGTTCCCTTCATCTACTAAGCTTGTCACTCTATCAAAAAAAAATAAGATTAGACTGGCATGACTTGTTTTTCAGAAACCCATTCTGACTTTTTGTGAACACAATGTTCCCTTCTAAATGCTGGCAGACTGTCAGCTACACTCTTTCCTGCCGTCTTCAAGCCCTGTGCATGGTTTTTAGGGCAACAAATGGGATATTCCTTCCCAGTCAATGGCTGTCAAGCATTTCTGCAGGGAACATTGGTGTAGCTAGGGGGTGCATGGGGCACTTGTGTTCTGGGCTCCACTCACTTGGAATGCATTGCTGGACCTACTCTCTTAACTGCACTTGGTACCATACTCCTCAGGAATTTGCAGAATGGCTTTCCCCAACCCCATCTCAATGTGGAAATGGGAGCAGAGCCAGCTAAGCTTGCCCTGCTCCCATGTCTACATGGAGATTAAAGCAACAAGGGCCCATTTGAGCCTGGCTTTTGTGTGGCTTGGGTCCAGATTTAAACTTGAAGTTTAGAGCTGATCCAAGCCTGTCATATGGAACATGGGGGGTAGAGCCAACAGTAGAGCAGGAGAGTTCCATTGCTCAATCTAAGCCTGGTCTCAACCAGGCTTGGGTCAGCTGTGAGTTGTAGACTGGAAGCCTGCAGTTTAAAGCTGGGCCCAAGCCTTCGCCTTGGTCAAGTTCAAAAAGACCTTTGCTGCTCTGATCTCCATATGGATATGGGGGTCAGGGCGATCCCTGCTTGCCAGTGTTCAACTGCACCCCAACCCCAAACTCCTGAACTCCTTGGGGCAGAGACAATAGGAAAAACTAAGATATCAATTCTATTGTACGCTGATGATATGGCATTGGTTTCCCTGACTAGAATAGAATTGAAAAGACTGTTAGACATTCTGGACCAATACTGCAGTGATGAAGGACTAACCATCAATTATTTAAAAAAAAAACTAAGGTGGTGGTATTCAAAAAATGGGCATATTCAAAAAATGCCCAAAAAATATAAATGGGGCATCCTTGGCACCCCAATAGAACAAACAAAATCTTATAAGTGTCTTGGCATCACATTTAGTGAAACACTGTCATGGAACCAGCATGTAGAAACTCTGAGAATGGGTGCCCTTAGAAATATAGGATTGGTAATAACATTCTTCTTCTCTAAAGGTGGAAGATTGATTGATCCAGCTGGAACAAGGAACCAGTCTGTTAAACTATCAGACACCAGGAAAAAATAAGGGGAGGAGGTAGCCTCCCCAAATGGAGTTTGAACTTCCTGCAAACTCCATTTGGGGAGGCTGCCTCCCCTTCCTCCCCCCCCCCACCCAGACCCTTTTTCCCTGGCATAGGATAGCTCAATAGACCAGTCTTTCGCTCCAGCATTAGATCTGCAGTGTTTAAACACACACACACGCAAAGCCCCTTTGACTGTTTGGGAAAATGGTAGCCAGAGGAGCAGGAAAAACTGCTGTCGGGTGAGCTGGGGAAGGCAGGAAGGAGCGACAAAACCCAGATAAAGAATTACATGTTCACAAAGAAAAGCGAAGCAACAAGAAAGGTTGTGTTTTGCCAGCATTTTGGAAACCATGCTGTGTTTCCTGCAGTGGCTTTAGAAAGGGCAAAAAAACAATGCATAAATGAAAGTTTACAGCAAAGAAAAGGTAAGCTGACTGCGAGGTAGAATGTATAATTGCATAAAGCTGTGGATTAATAATAGCACTGCTAACTGTTAGCAGTTAGCACTGCTAACCTTGCGCATGTCTTCTTTCCACCGAATTTTAAGACCTTTGCCATGAGCCATGAACCTTGATATTCAAGTTAGCTTTCCAGGTGGAAGTAAAAACAGAAGAAGCCTTTTTACAGTGTCTCTGGGAGATTTCTGAGCCCCTTTGACCATATGTGTGTGATGATGTCAATAAAAATACACCATTACTGGAGATATCAACATGAATTTCTTCATTTTCTTTCATTTCTTTAAAGTTTTGATTCATTAATTTATTGAATGTTAAAAGGGTGGAACAATTTGCAGCTTTGCTGGACTGAGAGATTCTTAGGGACCCCTAATTTTTATAAGACTAAATTCTCTGTAATGCTCCAAGGAGGCCTGTGTGAATTATTATTATTATTATTATTATTATTATTATTATTATTATTATTATTATTAGTAGTAGTAGTAGTAGTAGTAGTAGTAGTAATAGTAGTAGTAGTAGTAGTAGTAATTCATTCATTCATTCATTCATTCATTCATTCATTCATTTAATTTGATAGACCGTCCAGTCCCCAAGTAAGTTTAAAAACAAATTATTAATTACCAACATAAATATTAAAATCTCTTTAATACAAGCAGCAGCAGCATTACCTCCATTAATTAATCACTTAAATAATTCAATTTAAATGAATTTTGATGAGAGCTTAGAGAGCTTTGCGTAATTTGGAGTGCTTTTGTTTTTCTCACATCTCTTTTTGACTTTATAAAGCTTAAGATACAATAAAATGTTGAAATAATTAAATGCAAAGGTGACTACTTAATCTACTGACACATCCATCATCTGTAATGAGATTTTTTCATGCAGTAGTATGTGCAATGGGAAGTGATAATCTCCCCCCACCGTTTCTGTGTAGCTCTTATCCTGGGACATGTGAATTGCTTGTTTAACTAAGCTGCCCCTTGTCTATAAACTGAAGGGCATATTGAACAATGATCATTTTCAAATTACATGGTTGGCAGTTTCCAGTTCCACTAGATTTACAACTGCTTTCAGATTCAGTGAACTGCATTTGATAAGGCTGTATTTGTCCAGAACCTTCTTTTAAATGCCTAATTGAAATTGTTCTACCAAATCTGTTTCATTTAGCCATACTCCACATACATCTATCTTTCAGCTGTTCAAAAATACTTGATCTTACCATGGACATTTAGTTATGGTTATAAAAAGCCATTACCCATTTTTTAAATTTTGTTTTTGAAGCACTGGTTTACATTGCTGATGCTTTCATGTTAATCAGGATATGTCCTGGCATAGAAACTGCCTGTTTGAATATATATGAAGTTTCATGGTGTTGTGATAATAAATTTAGAAGCACAGATGTCACATAAAAAGGTAGGCCAGCCTATCTGCAACCATTTAGAGAATGGCAGGTGTCCGATAAGACACTCAGCAAGCCTTTTTCCATCTGTCAAACCATCCACAGTCCCTACAATCCTCTTCCAATAGTAATATTACAATATCTCTGAGATTTAAAAGAGTAATATGAATGCATGTTATGTCAAAGAACTTTGTGGACACATTTTGGTTAATTATGCTCTCCATATGATTTGTTTACTCCTTCACTTGGTCATTGCACAATTATCTGAAATTATGCCATGCTATATTAGATACATTGGTTTCCTTGATGATCACCAGTCTTCATCAGCAACAGATGTTACATGAAAAAGAAAGTCCCAGCTTCTGTTCATGCTATTTCAGAGGGATTAATAATGAAGACATTAGTGGGTGGGATTTTTCTTGTTTATTTTTCTAACTCCCTTTTCAAGTTGTACAGGTAGAAAAGTATATTATGGTATTACAGGCAGACAGATTAAATGACTTAAAGATGGATGAGAGCACTATCTTTAGATCACAGCCATTAGAAATGTCATAGCAGATCAGCCAGCTTCTCAAATGAAAATTTGAATCCTGGAAGTCTAATGCTGCTTTCTATATTAAGAATATTACATATACTTTATTCAATTGTAGACTGTATTCTGCTCATTAAGATCAAATTGTTCAACCCTTTCAGCTGAAGGCATGAAGCATTTGAAAATCCAAGGAATGAAAGTAGCTGATAAAAGGTCCCTTTTTTTTTGGCTTTTTTCATGATGGTTCATCTCAATATTTCTGATTATTGAACTCAAATTACTTCCATTGATTCCATTAATTAAAATATGTAAAGATGAGGAGAAATGTTGTTTTAAATAGATTGAATTTATCTACCGGTATATATCTATAGTTACTGTTCACTGCGTAAATACTTCTTTGGAACAGTTTTTTAAAAATTACCATTCTAATTAGTGATGAACTAGCTATTAAATTCCTAAATTTATGAAAGTTTTTCTCTGTTACTCTTATTTAGTTTACACATGAAGAAATTACTAATGATTTTGCAAAAATCTCTGTATAAGTCATGTATCATTTTGTTCATTCCCTGATGTGCACATTTGATTAAGCAAAAACTATTTGAAAATATACACCATTCTATTTTATTCCATTGAGTATTCATGAATCGAAGCTTCAACCTTATCTGTCATTTGTTTTCTGTTAGTTGAAATCAGTAACTTGAATGCTAGTTGAAAGTGAAGAAAAGAAAGTTATAAATATTGTGAAATATGGATTTTACTTTCTGAAAGATTTCCACAGATCATTTCCTTTCATGCTCAGGAATGGCTGCCAGAGAATGGTTGAAAAGGCTGGAGAGTCTTGACTTGATCTGTCGTAGATCATGATGTTGAGAGAATCCAAAAAATGTAGATGACAAGGAGGTTTAGACCCTTAAACCAACCCAGGTGGTAGCACACAGAACATTTCCAGAAGTAATTTCACTATCCAGAAGAAATATCCAGAAAGGAGATCAAATTGCCTCTTTTACCTTGGGCTTAACCAGCTCAGACTCAGAATCTACTACCCCTAAACTATCTAAACACCCATGGCCTTTCCTTTATTGCTATGTAAATCCAAAGACATTGGGAAATATCTCAGCCCTACTTTCATAATCACATGAAACACCTTTCACTTACAGCAAAAAGGCAGGCGTGCAATACACACTTCTCTCTGTAGGTCCACCATAGCCTCTCAATTTCTAGCTGGAACAATACCCTAAGCTTCTAATTTGCCTGTATCCAGCTCCAATGATCCTGACTCTGCTTTGCCTGGCTGTTCTGTGATTTGCCTTTATTTGCTTATTTAAATTTATGAGGAACCCTTTTCCATATGGGCTCAGGGCATTGGACAACATCAATATGATAAAATACAATAATATCCAATACAAATTCATATGTACTCAACATCATAAAATCCACTCAAGGGGAGGGTAATTAAAATTGTCTATTCCCAAACTCACTCATACTGGTCTAAGGAGGAAAAAAGACAGGGGAGACCAAACAGATGGAACACCATTGCTGACTTCAACTATAAGCCAGGAAGAACAGCTCCACCTTGCAGGCCCTGCAGAATTGGCATTATTCAGCAGAGCATTCCACCAAGCTAGGGACAGGCCCAAAAAAGCCCTGGCCCTGGTCAAGAACAGCTGGACCGCTTTTGGGTCAGGGATCATCAATAAGTTGTTGTTTACTGAGCATAGTGATTTTTGGAGAGTGTATATGCAGTTCCGCAGATACAAAGGCCCCAGATTGTTTAGGGCTTTGCAAGTTAGTATCAAAACCTTCTGATTCAGTACTCCACCTGAAGGTAAAACAACTGATGAAGCAGTGGTTGGATACATGCCTGCCAAGGCATCCCAATCAGTACTTGCGCTGCCACTACACCAACTGGAGATTCTGAGTGAGCCTCAAAGAGCATCTCTGCACTGAGCAAGTTTCAAATCTGTCCACCCTGTGGATCTCAGCCAAGATGAGGATAAAACCAAAGTTCTACCTATTTGTACTACCAAAATACTGGATAAACTAAGTAAGTAGTGTCTGCCTTTCCCTAAGTTTTCATAGAGGTGTTAACAATCTGTACAAAACCTAGGATTGCCCACTGACTACAAATGTCACTAGTTTAACATAGCTAGTGACTGATTTCTATGTTTTGATTGATCAGATTTGAATTTTACATTATTAAATTTATACTGTACTTTTTGCAATTCATGCCCCCTTGGCCCTGTTGTTCTTTGGTTTTAATATACCTTGCATAAAACTCTGTGTAGTGAGGATCTGATCATTACACCTAAAGTGGACATTGGTACCTTAAAATGTATGCTGGAATAAAACAAATCAATTTTTAAGGTGTCCAAAGACCACTGGTTGTTTTCATTGCAGCAAACTAACACAGTGACAGAATTTTCAGGTTTATACATTTATGATGTATAAATTATATACACTATGAGTACAAATGTTATATAGATTGTGCACAAAGATGTATAACTGCAGACATAGTGAAGTTTTTGGCAACAGCTTTAGCAACAACTGCATACTACTGTTGATCACCTAATAACCTTTTCTATTGTTGTTATTGTCAGTCTGATTGTTGTTTTATCCTATGCCTAACAAAGGTAATGAGTGTGTGTGTGTGTGTGTGTGTGTGTGTGTGTGTGTGTGTGTGTGTGTGTGTGTGTGTGTATAAAAACAAAACTGTTTGGTCAATCTGTCTGGCAAAAAAAAGAGGAACACTTGGCATGTGTTGAAAGTCTACAGCAAGACTACGAATAAAGAAGTCCTATTATTTTCCTTGCTTTCCTTGACATCTTGATAAAATACACCTTCCCAGTCTATGTATTGTCAAAAGCAAATAAGAATAACCCATATTAAGTGACAAAAATGAATCAAAAATAATATTCCATATGATTGAGACTCTTAGAATACAAGGTGCTTTGACACCATAATGTCAGCATTGTGAGCCTCCAAGGGCCATCTGGCTGGCCTCTGCTGGAGACAAAATGCTGCTCACTTGGTGTTATCAGATAAGACAGCTAATATGTTCTACACTCCTCCAAGCAATATTGCAGGAACTACTCATGAAAACATATATTTGTGAACAGGCTAACCCTAAACAAAGGATCTGTATACATTATAAAAAGATATGATTTTGATGGTGTCTTCATATATTTCTGGAAAGTGTGAAGGAAGTCAGAGAGGATAAATGAGATTTATAGAGTTGCTAGAAACTGTAGGGTAGTATTTGATTGTTTAATTTGAAAGGAGGTCAGGGGGTCATAAAGCAAACAGAAAAGATGTGAAGAGAATTGAGTCTGGGAGTTAATTAATTGCAGACTTGAGGTTACAGATGGTGGGATCAGCATGGAAGAGTAGGCCATGTTTCTAGGAACTGGTGAAAACAAAGGAAGAGAGCAGGATGAGGTTACAAGGCCTGTGGAGAGTGATGTAATACTGTAAATCACCAATATGGTCTTGCTTCAAAAGAGAAGGGGCCATGTGCAAAAGAAAAGGTCAGTAGGTATAGTGAACAGTCTTGCTTCAGAGCATTAATACTCTCTTCAAATCTTTGAAATCACAGTTTGCATAGTCAACATAGGATTAATTTCTCCTTGACAGAAGTTGAAGGGTAGAGAAAATAATTTGACATGGGACATGTATTCAGATTGTTGACCACTATATTACTCAGTCTCTCTTCTTAGGTCCAGCTTTGTTTTTATCTCAGTAAAGAGTAACATGTTAAGTTTTTATTTTTCAAACTGAAATCAGAGATTTTGGTTTGCAGTTTACTGCAATTATCTTAACCATGCTGTGGGGAATCTCTTGGTGTACACAATGTGGACTTAAATTCTCATTCCACCAATCCCTTCAGAACACAGTGTGGAAGTATGAAATGAACCTAGATAAATAAATACAACTCTGCTGCTATGATCATCTGCAGGAGTTATTGCCCTATAGGGAATGAGTGCCTTTTTGGCAGAAAATCCAGATTGCTTCTTTTGTCTGCCAAACATTCCCCTGCGGAGCTGTAATACATTCAGGTATCCAATGAAAACAAAGAAAAGTCAACATTCATTCTACAGATTGACCCTCAACCTATGCTAGTCTGTAACAACCAAATAGTAGAGTTATTATAAATATTCACACAACTGAAACATTTTATGTACCTTTTGACTAGACTGTTTACCATTGTATGTACCATTTACTGCCATTTGTCCCCCAAAAGGTAGGAACCTATGTAATATTTCTTTTGCAGAGTGAAATTTAAAAATAAAAGGCTGCCTTAGGCTCTTTCATATATGTCACTGGTTCTCAACCTGGGGGTCGGGACCCCTTTTGGGGTCGAATGATCCTTTCACAGGGGTCGCCTAAGACTCTCTGCATCAGTGTTCTCCAACTGTAAAATGGATAAATGTTAGGGTTGGGGGTCACCACAACATGAGGAACTGTATTAAAAGGTTGCGGCATTAGGAAGGTTGAGAACCACTGATATATGTATTCCCCTATCACCCCTGTTTTGTTTAATCGCAGCAGTATTAAATGTTCTGGAAATGAAAGAGACATGTTCTCAGCTTAATTTTTAATGTAGTGGCAAGGTTTAATGACAGTCATCACTCTCCAGCTGGTCATGACTACACTGTATGTACATTTGATGGAAAACATCCATTAGTCAATGCAGGGGTTTTACAGTCACTCAAGGCAGGAGGGGGAGGAAAGGAAACTCAAATGATTTCTACGAAGGAGAGAGGTAATTTCAATCTCACACTACACAAGACTTGGAGGTTGTCCTTGAAAACTATAAATGTCTTCTGCTGCAGGAATATCAGGTTCCACACGGCCATGCTCGGGGGTGCGTTGGCATTTACGCTTGGGGGTGCGCCGTCGTCCGAACGACGTACCTTCCCTGTGACCTTCCGGCACGTCGCCCAGGCCAGGGGACATGCCCCCCTACCCTGCGCGACAGCTCTGGAGTCGCAGGGTGGGGGGGCATGTCCCCAGGCCTGTGCGATGTACCAGAAAGTTGCAGGGAAGGTAAGTCATTTGGGAAAGGGGGTGATGGTGCCTTCCAGCCACTGCTGTTCGCACGGCAGTGGCTGGAAGCCGCTGTTTCCAGAAAACAGTGGCTTCGCGCTGCTGGGGGGGAGCAAGGGCGGCGCTGCTGCGATGCAGCTGCGCCCCCCATGCGAACAGCTCCCTAGGGATGGGATTTTTGCCATCCCTAGGGCGCTGTTATTGGCCATATGCGGAAAGGGCCTTAGAGTGGTTAGGTTCCAAGGGACTGAGCTCTTTTGGCTAAAGATTGTGTAGTTGTGAAGCAAAAGAAAAAAGTAGGGACACTGAGGATTATCCAAAGGGCAATCATATTTCCTGGTATATAACAGATATGCATTTACGGAACTGAAATATGTCCATCCAGTCTCATTAAGATTCACATGCTTATGAAGTTATGTGACTGTTTGGGGATTAAGGTAGATTTAGTAGTGTGGTGGAGCATAAAAAGATGGAGATACGAGGAGAGAAACCTTGGAATGGATTTGGATTGACACAAACATTTGGAGCTCTTGCCTAATTCTTATTCTAGCTGTAACAATCACTCCCTTTGTTCAATCAAGGTAAGCATAAGATCTTTGTTATGGTCAGCATCCATTGTTGGCTAGCTGAAATTTGTTTTAATAATGGAATAGACTGCTGTCAGTTTTCTGCACTACATATGCTTTGATTCCACGCAGCAACTAAATGAAAAAGATTAATTTCCCATTTGCTACTCATACTGAGTGTCCTGTGATACAGAACTAAAATCTTAACAACACATAGAACCAGGAACGTAGGTATAGATTTTTTATGGGAGGGGTTCAGGGGAGCCACACCCCCACCCACCCCTAGGGCATGGCCACGCCTACCCAAGCCCCGCCCCTGGCATAGCGCTTATAAAAGCAGCTCCCCGAGGCGGAGATGGAAGACTCCCCTGCCCTGCCCTGCCCTGCCCTGCCCCACCCCTCTGGACAGAGGCATAGAGGGAAAATGGAGTCTGGTGCAAAATCTGAGTTTTGCACCCCCCAGCAGCTGCTGTGATGCTGGAATCCACCTCCAAACAGCATTGCTTTCAATGGTGTTTAAACTAGAGAGCCCAACTTCTCCTTTTAAATCCACCTTAAAGGGAGAATCTGGGGTCCCTAGTTAAACAACATTGAAAGTGATGCTGTTTTGTGGTGGATTATCCCCCACCCTGAAACAGCATCACTTTCAATGTGGCGTAGTGGTTAAGAGCAGCTGTATTCTAATCTGGAGGAACCGGGTTTGATTCCCTGCTCGCCACTTGAGCTGTGGAGGCTTATCTGGGGAATTCAGATTAGCCTGTGCACTCCCACACACGCCAGCTGGGTGACCTTGGGCTAGTCACAGCTTTTCGGAGCTCTCTCAGCCCCACCCACCTCACAGGGTGTTTGTAGTGGGGAGAGGAAAAGCAAGGAGATTGTAAGCCCCTTTGAGTCTCCTACAGGAGAGAAATGGGGATATAAATCCAAACTCTTCTTCTTCTTCTAAACTGAGGACCTCAGATTCTCCTTTTAAATCCATGCCGAAGGGGGTGGATTTAAAAGGAGAATCTGGGGAAATTTGGGGGGTGCCTGCTGTCAGGAGTGCAATGGTTAAGCTAGCAGCACCGAACTTTCAGGGTATCTTTAGGAGTCTCTCCTAATGATACCACCCAGGTTTGGTGACGTTTGGTTCAGGGGGTCCAAAGTTATGGACCTTCAAAAGTGTAGCCCCCATCTTCTATTAGCTCCCTTTGGAAACAATGGAGGATGGGGGCACCCCCTTTGGAAGTCCATAACTTTGGACCCCCTTAATCAAACCTCACCAAACCCGGGTAGTATCTTCAGGAGAGTCCCTCAAACAATCCCGGAAAGTTTGGTGCTGCTAGCCCAAACAATGCGCCCCCTGCAGGCCAAAAACCGAAAAAGCACTAAAATGTTTTAAAAACCCACAAACGGAGGGGCGGAGCTTCGGACATGAATGGGGGGGTTCAAACCCAAGAACCCTCCCCCTTACCTACGTCCATGCATAGAACTGTAGTGTTGCAGCAGTTATGAGACAAATTAGGCTGAGAACGTGACAGTCAGTGATAACCCAGAGAGTTCGTGGCTAAACAGTAATTTGAACTCTTAAACAAAGTCTGATTTTAGTAGGTAGTAAAAGGTTCAGTTCCTCTTAGAGAACTCTGACCCTCATTATACTTATTTTGTTGCATGTTTCTTAGAGGCTACAGAAAACAGTCTTTACTTATGGATCTTATTTAAGCTTCATGGTTTTATTGTTCATGACCTCAGACTAAGAACAGGAGGTTTGAAAAAAAATGTAGAATGTACAATCCTATGCATCTTCTTTTGGTATAGATATCTTAAGGTATGTCTGTGTGTGAGCTTTCTGTGATCCTTGTTTTGTGGTTCAGCACACAAAAGAGCAGGAAAAGAATAGTAACTCATATATATCAACTACATAGTGCAGTGTGCTGTAGTAATGGTTAGGGCAGTGGTGGCGAACCTTTGGCACTCCAGATGTTCGCCACCACGGGGTTAGGGTCTTAGCTTATGGCAATCCTGTGATTGTCTATGGTGGATTCTACACATCATATTTATAACGAGTTGCAGTCATTATAAATGAGCCCAGTTTTCTTTTTTCTGTTTACATGTATGCTGTTTATGCATTCAGGAGAACATGGTCACTTCCATCTAAGGAACATACCCCTTCCACCCCATTAAAATAGCTGATCCCCTTGTTGCCTCTTCCACTTTCTGGACAATTAAGCTGACTACAAGGAAAGTAAGGAATTAGTTGAACATTAAAACCTTGGCAGAATTTGATTTCCAACAAATATATTGAAACCTCCCATTACGACTATATTTCTCCTTTCTGAAAGTTTGGTCATCAGTTCCAGAAAGACATTAACCAAAGCTTCAGTCAGTCTTGGAAATCTGTTATAGACTCCCACAATGACATTTTCTTTCACCCTTAATTTTTACCCAGATGCTTTCAACCTGGCTTCCATGATTAAAGTCATGGACCTCCTCACAAGTATAATCATCCCTGACAAATAGTGCCAAACTACTACCTTTCCTATTTGGTCTTTTTCTCTAAAATAGGTTACAAGTGAACTGATTTTGCTGTGTGAAAGTAATACAGATGCAGCACAATAACACATTTTTGTTGTATTTTAATTCTGCTTTTTAACTCTTTTTAAAAACTGTTCGCATGACATATGTTTGGGAGGTGTGGTGGATATTAATGGTTTTATAATGTAATTTTATCATGTCTACATGATGTGTAACAATGATCCTGTTATTGTACCTGGAATGTATGGTACTTCTGGTTTTATGCCTGATTAAGGTTTTTGGATTGGATTGGATTTTATCATGTATATGTTAAATTGTTAGCCATCTTGATAGCCCTTGCATGAACACAAAGGTGGGATATAAATTTTGTTAATCATCATTATTGTCTGATTAGCTGTTTTCTGTCATATGCTTACAGTTGTAATATGCACATATATTGTATATTCTCCTGGTCAATAATAGTATCTCACTCCACTATACAGTCTTAAAAGAGTTGTTAACAGTTATGCTTTAACTGGGTTACCCGCATAAGAAAATGTAACTACCCAACGAGAAGGTTAGTAATAGAAAACAAATCTTCTAATTGAATGAAATGTTCATTTTTATGAGTCTTCCCTTCTCCTAATCCACAGCCATAGGACAGTTGAGAACATATTCTACAGTGCACTGTCAGAATGGTTGGAATGGCAGTGTATCCTCTTTGGAGGCATGTGCTAACTGAGAGTTTACCACTAGGCTCACTATACTACTGCATTTGTCCTGGGGTTCTGCAGTAGACAAACTGATGCAGAAAGTGTTTCCTGAGAAAGTCTGAAAGATATTGTTAAAAAATAATGTTCTTATATATAGCCCCATTCATAAAGAGAATATCTATATTTCTACATGTTAAATTGACTAGTTAAAAATATCTGATCAGTACCAAACACTAGGATATTTCCTGGAAAAAAAATGGCTTATTGTTTTTAGGCCTGGAGGTTTAAGCTGTTCTGTGCATCAGTTTTATATTCTCTTAGATGAACTGGATTTTTGCTAATAAAGTGCCAGACTAAGATCATTAATCCAGCTAGTGATTCACTGTGTAATCCATTTGGCTTTCCTTAGGATATCAAAGAGGAAGGAACCCATTGTGCCGAAGTGGCATGTAAAGATTTTGCTTTTCTGCAACAGTGAACAGGTCACCATGAGGGGGCCCTCCCACTGATAGTCTTCTTTTCAAGTTCCCTTTGTTGAAGGCTGATGACATCAGTTTGCTAGCAGAAAGGGAACTGAATATCAGAAGGAGAATTACTTATATCTATATAAAGAAGAAAGAAAACATTTTGTCTTTTCAGTAGCTTATACTGTATTTGGAGCAGCAACCTTTGTACTATGAATGATGTTTTCATGAACTTTTCCTGCCACCTATCTTCCTGAAGAATCAAGAATCAAACCAGACAAGATACTGGATAACGCATGAATTAATCTCCACCATGGTTTTTACTGCTCAAGTAGCAGTCATGGAAGCCATCATTTGGATTAGAACCTTCACTCAGAAGGGAATAAGGTTAACACTTTTCCTCAGGCCATGAATTGGACAAACTGCTCTTTACCACACCAAGAACTTTAATTTGGTGAACTGGGTTTGTTTCCCTCTCCTACACATGAAGCCTGTTAGGTGACTTTGGGTCAGTCATAGTTCTCTCTGAACTCTCTCAGCCCCACCTACCTAACAAGGTGTCTGTTATGGGGAAGGGAAGGCGATTCCCGCCACCCAATCAGGGAGGAAGAAACTAATTTCTTGCTTTCTTGTTACTGTGGGAGTCACCCTTCACTTTCAGTTTCATTCCTTCCTTCAGAGGGAGAATTTCATTGGTTAGCTTAGCTACTTCCAGTTTCACATTTTACTCACTGATCTCTAATTTCAACATTTTATTCTTAGTTTCCTATTCGTATGTTTTTCATTCACTTTACCTTTCTCTATTTCTTGGCACTAAACTCTATTTTATTTTTTTTTCTATTTTCCTCCATTCTCCACTCCCCACTAATCTTCGGAGGAGGAAGATGAACAAGGAGTCATGTACCCTGGCTTGGAAAGCATGCTTGTTGCTGCTCAAGCCATGAATAGGGATGAGAGTGATGGATTTCTCTCTGAAACAGAGGCTGAGATCCACACTGGGCAGCAAGAGCCTTATTTGACAGTGAACAGTGTTCCTACCAGGGCTGCCCCCAGGTGCCTTGCCAGATGCTGCACACACCCAAGCAGTGACCATTTTGTGGGCGAAGAGAGGAATTGTGCTAAAAATGCTGTTAGGGGTATTAGCTTATAATGTATTAAGCCGTAGGGGAAATATATACGAATATATACATAACCACACAAATTGTTTTAAAGGAACTCACAAAACACTCTCCTGGTCTCTGGAAGCAGCAGCACAGCAGTTGCAGTGGAGAAGAGGAGTGGATCAGAAAGAGCTAAGTGAACTCTGGTTTTCTTTTTGGAGGGCTTTTCTCAAAGCCACTTTTTTTAAGCCACACCTTTTCTACAGGGGTTAACACTCTTTTTAGCCACATCTTTTTTAACAGGGGTTTTCTTGTTTTCTGTGTTCTGAGAGGTGGGACAGCTGAGAGGTGAGGCTTCCTATTAGCTGTGTGACTCAGCCTCTGAAAGCAGCTGCAGTTGTTTTACTGAATGAGCACATATCTTGAGGGATAGTAGAAGGTACAGAAAGCTCAAGGGGGAGGCACTCATTAAAAGTTTAATATTTGAATATTTAAAAAGAATTAGATATGAAATCAGGAAGCCAACTGGGGGGTGGGGTCTTTCCAGTATTTTGCACTGAGTGTCACATGTACAACTATTTACCACTAGGACAGAAGTCATGGGTGTGTCCTTGCTTCAATGAGTTCCTGGCACTCAGGAAACATGTGCATTCTCTTGAAGCCAAGGTGGCAGACCTGGAGAAGCTGAGAGAGGCAGAGAGGGTGACAGACAAGGCTCTCAGCGGCCTAACAGCCAGGTCCCACTCCCAGGGTGACATCTCTTCAGATGTCATGGAGCATGAGGGTCTGGGGGACGGAGGGTGCCAGTCTGAGGTGGTGGAAGATTCTCCCTTAGATGGGACCCCTTCCTCAGCTAGTGATCAACTATCCTCTCGCACAGAGGATACCCCTTGGGGAGATGGGTGGCTCCTTGTAGAAGGTGATTCAATCATTGGAATGTAAAGAGTTGTGTTTGTGAGAGGCGTGATGGCCGCATGGTGACTTGCCTGCCTGGTGCGAAGCTTGCAGATGTCACGCTTCGTCTAGATAGGCTGATAGACAGTGCTGGGGTGGAATCAGCAGTTGTGGTCCACTTGGAGGGGGGATATGATTGAAATCTATAAAATGATGCATGGGTAGAAAATGTTAACAGAGAGAATTTTTTTCTCTCTTTCTCACAATACTAAAACCAGGGGGCATCCATTGACAATGCTGGGGGGAAGAATTAGGACTAATAAAAGGAAACATTTATTCACGCAATGCGTGATTGGTGTTTGGAATATGCTGCCACAGGAGGTGGTGATGGTCACTAATCTGGATAGCTTTAAAAGGGGCTTGGACAAATTTATGGAGGAGAAGTCAATCTATGGCTACCAATATTGATCCTGCTTGTTCTGAGATTGCAAATGCCTTAGCAGACCAGGACATTCTTTTTTTAAAGGCCGAATCCCCACTGAAAATTAAATACACATACAACCAGGTTTCAAAAGAAACAGCACCTTTTCATTGAGGTTTCACCCTCCCCACTGCAGCATGTTTCTAGTGAAGACATCTATGTCTATTGCGGATTCAAACAAGGTTACACTCCCCTTGGCGGGTCTATCCTGATTGGCTGTCGTGCGGTGTTGGGGCGGGAACTTTTTTTGGAGCGAAAAAACTTTCCCTCATGCACACGGTTCAACAATAGCCTCAGAAATGAAACTCGAAAAAAAAGCTGGGTGGGAAAATTGAATCCACATGCGACCCCCAATCCTCCCCTCCAATCTGGATTCGGCGTGTGTTTTTTTTAAAGGTGCACATCCATGCAGGTTCTTAAAAAACTTGTGGTAAGGGGAGAGGAAGCGTCAGAACCTGGATGAATTCGTGCTCAGCAGGGGAGCTGTGGGGAGTTTATCATGAAACCTGGATATTTTCCATATCATGAGATGAATAGGCAGTGGGGATTCTACCAAAGAGCTGAATCCAAGTTCTTCAGACCCAACTCAGGTTCCTTACAGCCATATAGCAGCTTCAGGGAACAGGTGTTAAGAAATAAAGCTGAGCATGTTTGGCCTCAGAACACTGCCATGGGACAAGGAAGGGCTCTTGCTCTTTCCTCCCCCCAGTCATTTTCTGCACCAAAACAGTTATAGACTGGAAAGTTATTTCCGGTGTGTGTGTGTGTTTGTTTGTTTTTACTGCTTCATGATGAATATCCAGTACATGTGAAGCAGCAAAAAGAAAAACAAAATCACCTCAGTGCTATTTTGGCATGAAGAATGGCTGAGCAGAAGAGAGATGGGAGCACTTTCTCCTCTCACAGTTATATTCAAAGCCCAAGCAGGTTCTGCTTTATTTTTAATGGCCATTTCAACCCCAGTTGAGTCCTGCATTGGGGAACCTGGACCCAACTTTTAAAAAGCATCTAGTTTGGCTTTAAGTTAACCAAGGGGATTGAGAGGAATGGTCATATGGAGTGTTGCATATGGAGAAATGATAGAGTCAGTCAATATGGGGATCAAAAGATAAAAACAAAGGAAAGGTTTCTCCATTTTTGCTGGTTTACCTCACTCCACCATTTTGGCAGGTTGTATCAAATGGAATGAATATGTGGCATATATTTGCACACACACATACAGAGACTTTTCACAAGTTTCTTCAACCCTTTTAAAGAGGAAAAACTAAATTTCAACTTGAAGTTGAGGGTAAAATGGTATTTTCATACTTCCTCTTATCATGAATGCTTCTTGGTCAGACCTAAATAAGATCAGCCTGCAAACATCTGTTCATAATGGAACTCGCCTTTTGATCTCAGCACCCATTTGTGGCTCTTGAAAGGGATCTTGGCTTGGAGAGGTCATGTCATTAATTATTATAGACATTCTTCATTCTTCTTCCACCAAGGGAAGTCAATTTTTAACAAAATGTTTTCATTTGATACCCATGTTCTACATTTAATATTCTCTTTATTATACTACACTTTCTCCAACACTAGAGACACTGTATAATCAGTTTGGGATGTAGAAGGCAGTGACGAATGAGAAACTATCTAAAACTGTGAGGAAAAGACAGTCATTTATTGCATCCTTTGGGGCTTAACAGCTTGTTATAAATTCATTTTCCATGTAAATTTTTTTTTAATTAGCCACATGCTATAATTGTTATTCACTTCAACATCAAAAGAATTTCATGCTTTGACTTGCCTTAATGTTATCCAGAGAAAAACCAATTCTACTTCTTTCATTAATTCTTGCCTTTGAACTAACCTACACTTTCATCAGCACACCCGATTTGTATTAGATCCCTACTTCTATTCTACTGTGTTTGACAAAGGAGATTTGACTCTCAAAAAGCTTACACCCTGAAACTTTATACTTAATATAATCTTAACTATGGCCCCTTAAACACGGGTCAATAAACCCAGGCTGGGGACTGGGAAAAACCAATGGGGGGGACTTCGCACAGCTCCTGTCCCTTAAGTGAGGCTGCCCTGTGTTCCCCCCCAAATGGATTATTCAAGGATCATACTATCCGCTATTCTCTCATTTTAATGCAGAGTGCAGCTGCTCTTGAGCAAATGGCTGCCTCAGGAAGTGCTAACTTCCCAGTTTTAAAGGTCCTCCTTGTGCAGCTATGCAGCATGGGAGGTGAAGACATGATGACAGCCTGCATTTCTTCCACAGGCTCTGTTCACTGCCTGCATGAAGGCATGCTAACAGGACAGCAGGAGAGTGGGTTACTTTATCCCACCTGCACCCTTCTCTCTTGGTGCTGTGAGGAAGGGACCTATAAGAAGTTGTGTAGATTTTTTTAACTTACTGCCAACATAGTGCATATTTTTTAGATGCTGGGTTTCCTTATATTTACAAGCCAACTACTATCATTTCACTCAGACCTAGTTCCTTTACATCATTTCTGTCTATTGATGCAAGAAATAATTAATTCCCACAGCATCAAATCTTTCTCATTTCCTTTTTTATTCCTACATAGCATAGACACATGACAGATAACTAAAGCTATGGCATAATTTAAAATGTAATGTAACCTGTACATATTTAGAAAAAGAAATTTAACTTGACTGAACAGGACTTAACTTGACTGAACAGCATTTTTTTCCCCACTTTCTGTAATTTTGTATAAGAAGAAATAAAACCAAATTTGTATTTTAAATCCTTAGTAATCTTTGTTCCGAACTCCTCACAAAGATCTGATAGACCTGTCTAGATAGAAAATACATTCCATCATAGTAAGTTTCCAAACTAAAGATTGCACTCACAGTCCCTGCATTAGAACATTAGCTTATTGGGCCTGGCTCTGCTTGTTCCTGCCTGTCAGTGGCCAACCAGGAACTTTCCCTGTAAGTTAAATGGCCATCCAACACCTTCCCTGATGACATAATAATAAAAAGTTTTTAGTTGTGTGGGCCAGTGGACATTTTTTTTCTCCAAATACAATATCATCTGGCTACTCTGTTGACTGGGGAAAACCACCGTATTTGGAAAGGGTGAATATAACATTTTGCATATATGGCAATGGCCAGCTTTGTTTCACTTATCTTCAATCCTAATGAGATCACGTTATGAGCCATTCTTGCTTTCTAAACATATTGCACTTAGCTGTTTTAGCAAAGATACTGGCAAAAACCTAGCTTCATATAGATTCTGTTAATATTCATGCTATGTGGTAGTCATTTATTCCAACAAAATGTATCATTTACATAGAAATGAAAATTAGACAAGTTTAAATTGGAGGATAATTAGTTGAAATGTAGCACTGATGAAAAGGATTCGAAAGCTAAAGCCATTGTAAACTGAATATGAGTCGACAACGTAATAATATCAGAAAGAAAACTAACACTGCTTTAAACAATATTTGTCATCATCACTGTGAGGATAAAGGAAGTAACTACCAATTTACGGAACACTATTGAAGATCTCTCTGAAATTTTGTATCCAGTATTTTGGAATTACATCTCAAGATGGATATGGGTAACTTACAGCTTTTTGAGGCTATTGTTTTATTGTGCAGTAAACATGCAGCTGTTCCTCGGTTTCCTTGTCAGATCCAGATGTCTTCCCCCCAAGCTAATGCTTCTGTGGATATATGACTTTTTCCTATTAGCCAACACCCTTCTGAAAAACTTATCGGGAAGACCCAACCTTAAGTTATTTATTATAATTTGTGGTGATGTGTGAAATGTGGCACCATGTGTGAATAAAATTCATAGGTAGATTCTGGTAGAAAATTCTGCTTTTGTCACCACATCATTAGGTGTTCTTGTGAAAATTAATTGACTCATAGGCTGTCTGTAAATATCAACACTATGGCCTAATCAACAAATCTTCTGTAAAAATAAATGCAAAAAAGTTTTAAAAATTGAGATGAACGAAGTCATTTTACTTGAAACTGGAGAAAGAAAAAATATTTACAGCATCACTCTTTTACCATTTACAAGGGCCAGTTCTACCTTTGGCAATTCCAGTAAAATTTGTTGTGTTCAAATGTATCTTACAGTAGTTTCCACACAAGAATGAGCTTGTTTGATTTTCCCATTACCAGTGGGGCTGTTGATACAGTGTAATGGCAATGGGAGGTTTCCTGTGGCTAGTTTCCCTGCAATTTCCTTTTCCCAGTCCCCCAGCAACAGCCACCCCTTTTCTCTTTGGTCACTGTCACTTCATTTTTTTTAAAAAAATCATCATTAAAAAATGTATAGCCCCTTCTGTTGCAGAGATATGGATTTTCCTTATATCTTCACAATGGAAGGCATTCTACACTTTAAAAAAAGTTGGGTGGGAATGCACAGAACCTGCTATGCTATGAAAATGATTTGGTAGGTAAAGAAAAAGGCTACTGTGGGCTCAGGGAAAATGACTGCCATGTGAGCAGAAAATCCAAACTTTCCCATTCATATAGCTGTGATATTTTTGGAAAATGTATTAGTTTGAGAAACCTTTGAGAATAGCCAGGAAAACCCCAGGAAGTGCATAAATGCATCACAATGCTATGGGGAAGTTGGGGAGAACCCCCCCCCCAACTTTCTGACAGCATTGAACCAGGCAGACAACCCATGTAGATGCACCCCCAAAATTTAGGTTGGTAAAAGCATGAAAGATGAAGGTCACTCCCTTTTCTGTTCAAAATAGCACGGTCCAAACCTGGATGGTAAATTCATCCACAGTCCTTCTTAAATGTCAGGCTGTTTTTGCACGGGTGGAATACAGTGCCCCAGGGATGGCAAAAATGCCGTGCCTGGGGAAGAGTTCGCACAGTCCAAGTGGTGCAAAAATGCCACTTTTGAAAAACCTTGCTCCATGAGTGAGGTTTTTCAAAAGTGGTGCCTTCCACCCGCTGCTGTGCGAAATTTCCCTCCCGCCTTTCCCAGCCAGCTTACCTTCTCCTGTTGGCTGCCATCGCATTGTTTATGCCGATGCACCCCCGCTCGCTGGCCATGCAGAAACGGCCTCAGAGAGAGACAGGAGTAAACAGTAAGCACCTTCGTGCCAGCAACATTTGCTCTACTCATTTTCTCTGCAAAACTGTGTGATTTGTTTTTCTCAGTATTCACTATGGTACCAGCAACCAAATCCAAGATGAGATACTGGTAACTTTGTTAAAACTTCTGGACTAGTAAAGAGGAGCACTTTGAGGCTTGCCTGCACTTTCATGAACATGCATGAATTCATCCTAGGAAGTGCAAAGGGAGGGTTAGTACTTTAAAAAATGAAGCAATGTTATGCCTAGGTTGTGAACAGAAGTAGCTTTTCCAAATGAAATCTTACCGGGTGAAAATGCTCATAAATATCTCCTGCAAGCCTCTCTCTTTCCTTTTCTTCTCCACAGTGTTTCTCACTGATGTAAAAGCTGTAAAATCTTAATGATACTTGATTTCTTTATAACAAGCTGTAGGCACCAAAACATTAATCAAAAACTTGATAAAGAATTGTGAAGATTACTGAGGCCTTGTTTTTTTAGTGGGTAAAATGTCAATTGCCACATTATTAATACATTATACATAGAAGGACATTCCTGTGTGTTGAAAAAATTAAAATTGAAAGTATATTAAGAGCAGAAACAACAAATATCAGTGCTAAATTTAACTGGTTCTAACTGAAAACTTGGACAGCCCAATCCAAAGGAGCAGGGAACAGGTTTATGGAGCCAGCACATGCTCATTCTGGTGCGTTTGCCAGGAACACTGACCCAAGGCCCTCAGAGTTATGATACCCAAAAGAGTGGCATAATGCCACTTTTGCCTGTGGTGGCTTTTGAGGTGGTCAGGGTTTTCTTGAGCATTGCTGCCTTGTTGTGTTTCCTGGAAGCCTTCAGGAGGCAGCATAGTGTCATGGCAGCAGTAACCATTCCTGCCTAGCTGAGCCCTTTGGATTGGGTTGTTATATTCATACATAACTCTTCCACTAAAATTAATAGGACCTCCATCAGATTGTGCCTATTTCCTTGATGAGAGCAGTTAACTTGCAATCTGCCCTCCAAATACAAAAAGCATTGTAGTTTTTCTCTCTATTTCATCTGGTAATCCTTTATAAAAGATGGTAGAGGGTCTGCTAGTGGCAATAGCAAAACTTATTAAATATAGACTGAAAATCTGAGAAAATTACTGAAAGGAAGAAATGTAAAGTATTTAAAACAGTACAAATAACAGTAAAATAAATTTTCAATGCGATGTAGTAGAACTGAATAATCAAATAATTAACACTGCAAAAACAAATCTGTTCTTACTAGTATGACATAGTGAGGTATTGTGATAAAAGCTTATCGATATTCACAGATGCAAATGAAAATAGTATAGATGCATACTAAAACAAACTATTCAAAGCTTTCTATATTTAGATAAACTTTTTTTCTTACCAAAGAGGAACATTTTAAAGTAGGGTGTTTTTGTTTTTTTTACATTTCAGTATCATCTAGTGATTGGGAAATGTAAGTCATGTAATGATGTGGAAATAACAAGTCAAAGTATAGAGATGCTACAGTACAGGACATTGGTATGGTGCTGTAACTAAATACTGACTGTGGCCATATAGCAAATACTGTAGAAAGTATTTTGAAAGAGTGTGTATTCCTAGTTTGGTATATGCTACATTGTTCCAATTTATAACATTCAAGAATATAAATATGAAGTGGCCTGTTCTGCTTGAGCTCCAGTCATGTTGTGAGAATGATAGACCATTCTAAATACCAGAAATGGATGTTTAAGTCTATTTTAAATTCTGCTGCTTCACATTTCACAGCACCAGTCAGCTGCAAACATTCTTAAACAGAATACAGTGAGAAAGAAAAAAGCAGCCAGTAATGAGGACTATACAGAATCAATACTCAGCCTGAAACAACTATGTCCTGATTTGGGGAAAACCATCAGACTTGCCAGAAATATGCAAAATACAGCTGCAGCCCCCACTGTGCTGCAAAGCAAGAGATCAAAGCTCAAGAAACTGGATAGACATGACTTTTTTCTATGCTTCCTTCTCCCACTACTGCAAAATCTCAGCAGTTTTATTTTCAAAGTGAAGAAGTGTGGAAAACCTTTCCCATCACTTTTTCACTGTCTTTGAATCTGGGGAATTCAGATTAGCCTGTACACTCCCACACACGCCAGCTGAGTGACCTTGGGCTAGTCACAGCTTCTCGGAGCTCTCTCAGCCCCACCTACCTCACAGGGTGTTTGTTGTGAGGGGGGAAGGGAAAGGAGATTGTAAGCCCCTTTGAGTCTCCTACACGAGAGAAAGGGGGGATATAAATCCAAACTCTTCTTCTTCTTTTCTGGAACAACTACTTATGTTTTGATTGTTTTTAGTTTTCCCTGAGTACCAAGCTAAAGGGAGTTTTCCTCAACATTTTAAAGGGAAATGGCAGCAGCTAGGGCAGTGATGGCGAACCTTTTCGAGACCGAGTGCCCAAATTGCAATCCAAAACCCACTTTTTTATCGCAAAGTGCCAACACAGCAATTTAACCTGAATACTGAGGTTTTAGTTTGGAAAAAACGGTTGGCTCCGAGGTGCATGTTACTCAGGAGTACATTTGGTGAAGCAACCGTGCAAAGCTTCGAACGGGTGAATCACAACCCTAGGAGGGTTTACTCAGAAGCAAGCCCCATTGCCAGCAACTGAGCTTACTCCCAGGTAAAGGATCACGCTTTAGTTCTTCCCATGAAAATCAGTGGGGTTTAACAGTGCTTAACAGGGTTATCTACACTGCTTCCCCAAAACAAGGTCTTAGGTTTATTTTATTATTTATTTATTTATTTATTAAACTTTTATACCGCCCCATCCTCTAGGGGCTCTGGGCGGTGTACAGCATAAAACATGGTAAAACAAGTCACTAAAATCTTTAAAACAGCGGTAACAAACATTAATAGTAATCCATAAAATAGCTTAAAACTCATAAAACAGCAAAAAACCATAATACATAATAAAAGGCGTCCGACCCCAATTTAAAACCTACCCCCATGGGAAGATGGCAGGACCCCTCAATATGAGGGGACCCTGATGGAACCGCCCTAGGGGCAGGGCAGTAAGGGGGCACCATACTCAGCAGCTGGACACTCCAAAGCGCCCGGTGGAACAACACAGTCTTACAGGCCTCATGCGGAACTTCACCCAGGTCCCGCGAGGGCCCGGACTAGCTGGAGGAAGCGGTGTTCCACCCAGGCCGGGCCAGTGTCCGTAAAGGTCCTGGCCCGGCCGTGGAGGCCAGCCAAGATCCATAGAGGGGCCGGGGCCACCAGTAAGTTGGCTCTCACCTGCAGAGGCGCCCAGGAGGCCGAAGTTGGGGACATATGGGGGTGATCGCGGTCCCGGCTGCATCTGAGGGTCCCAGGCCGTGCAAAGCCTTAAAGCGTCAAAAAAACCCACACCTTTGAAGATGATTCTGAATTCAACCGAGAGCCAAATAATGCAGCTGTCGCCGAGCACACAGGCTGGATGTGTTCTCTGAAGGTGCCTCCTGTGAGCAGGCGTGCTGCGTCGCATGTTGGACCAGTTTTAACTTCCCGAATCAAAGCGCAAGGGAAGGCCGCCGGGCGTGACAGCGAAGTTACATAATAGTCCAGCCTGGAGGTGACCGTTGCATGGATCACGAGTGGCCAGATCCGCCTTCGGGAGAGGAAGGGGAGCCAACCGCCGGGTTTCCTGGCGAAGATGGAAAAATGCAGTCCTGAAAGTTGTATGGGCTTCACCTGGGTCTCCATTGAGAGAGACGTAATCCAGGTGGACCCCCCCAGACTCATGGCGAACAGAGGGGTCGGGCGCCAACGAGACCCCCTCCCACACCGGGCGGCTGGAAATCCCTAACCTCACTCCCTGCTGGTCTAGCTTCAGAGGATCTCCGTCTTCGATGGATTCAGTTGCAACCTGCCTCCTGCTGCAAAATCCAAACCAGCTACACGCCTCCAAACAATGCTGGAGAGCCGCGAGGGAAGCTGACAACGCGCCCTCCATCAACAGAGAATGAGCTGAGTGTCATCAGCATATTGATGATGACAGATCAGCCCAAAGCTCCCGCACTAACTGAGCAGAGTGGTCGACATATAGATGTTAAATCAATAGCCCGGGGATGGCGAGGCGCTCCCTGCGGTATTCCTCGCAGACTGAAGCGGGCACCTCCTCCGGAGTAGGCTTCATCCCCGGGCATCCACACTTGCTGACTCGGTCCCGAGAAACGAGGGAGCGAAATCCACGCTGGAAGCTGACAGTGCCCCGCATGCCCCGGAAGGCGGCCAGGCTGCGGAGTCAAAAGGTCGCGGATCGACCAGTATCAAACGCCGCGTAAGATCTAACAAAATCCAGCAGCGCCCGATCCACCTGCCGGTCGAAGTTGCATCACCCGGAGCCGCGGTGTCTGTGATGGCGACAGAAGAGCGGTCTCTCGTCCCATGCCCAGCACGGAAGCCGGACTGGAAGGGGTCGAAAGCCGATGCGTCATCCAGGGAAACCCTGAAGCTGCTCCAACACCACTCTCTCAATTACCTTCCCCAGAAACGAAAAGATTCGAGACGGGCGGTAATTGGCCAGATCACACCTGGATCTAATCAACGATGGTCTTTTTCTAAGAGTGGGTGGACCACTGCCTCCTCTGCTAACCCATCCGAAAGACATTCCCTTTGCTCAAGGGAGCCATTGATGATGTTCAACAGATGGGGTCGTAGCTCCGCCTCGGCAAGCTTTTATAAGCCAGGAGGGAGCCACGGATCCAGAGGACAGGTAGTAGGTCTAACAGCAGCCAAGGCCCTGGTCAACAGCTTGGCTTCGAGAGCAGGGAGAATCTGGAGCCAGACTTGGGGTCCCGGAAGACGGCAAGGGAGCCTCCAGTTCACTAATTGTAGATAACGTATGGAAGGTCCCGGCGAAGCAACGTGACTTTATCTGCAAAAAAGCTCATGAATGCCTCACAGCTAATAGCCAATCGATGATTTGTAGACCCTTCCGATAAGGAGGTCAAAGACCGAATTATACCAAATAATTGCGCCGGGCGGGAGCTAGCAGACGCAAGAGAGGAGGAGAAGAAATGCTAATAATAATGCTATTAATGCTAATAATCTCCCTGAAATAATTACACTATTATCACACTGGGGGACTGGCAGGGGAAGGGGGAGGGATGTGGGGGGAGAGGGAAGTAAAACCGTCGCTTTCAGAAACCCAGTAACCCCCTACCACAAAATAGAAGTAAAAAGGCAGTCAAGGAAGGCAATCCTAAGCAAGATTGCTGTGCGAGGGGTGGGATAACTTCAGGAAAGCTAAATTGGTGGAGCAGTCATCTGATCTGTGGTTTTTCCTTCACATATCATCACAGCACTTGACTTCCCACAGAAATGCAACAGGAACAGAAAAATAAAAGCAGTTCTAGCAAAGGCATTGGTGTGCTTTAAAAAAATCCTAAATGCATCTCGGTTCCTTCACCCTAGGCTTGATCTGCCCAGGCAATCGGCAAAAAACTTGGGTCTGAGCATTTCCCCGGTGTTTGGAAAGGCACACATTTTGTTTGTTCAACCCCTCAAGCAGCAGCAGCCAGCCTGCTCCAGCCTGCAGCAGGTCCTGCATGAACCCGCTGCTCTGCACCCGCTGTGCTGCTCCAGTGCCTCCACCCCACCCCTCTGCCTCCGCCCCACCCGCTCGAGCAGGGGCCAGCATGCTCTAGCCTCCAGCAAGTCCTGCGTGCCTTCTCTGCCTCTGCCTCCCCCTCAGGCAGCAGTCACCTGGAGCACAGGCACCAAGCCCACCAGCCAAGTCCCCCCTGCTCCTGCATCTCTCTAGCATCTCTGCCTCCTCTGCCTATGCCCCCCCTCAGGCAGCAGCCACCTGGAGCACAGGCACCAAGCCCACCAGCCGAGTCCTCCCTGCTCACCGTGGTGTGTGCATGTTGTGCCCAGCGACACAGACTAGCCTAGACATGTGTGTGTGGGAGGGGTGATTTCCCCCCCCCACGACAAACTCTGTGCCCGCGTGCCCACAGAGAGGGCTCTGAGTGCTACCTGTGACATGCATGCCATGGGTTCGTCACCACTGAACTAGGGGCTCTCAATTAGATTAGGGATGCTGTGGGGTGGGAAAGTGGGGTTAACTATTTTATTAGTACAGTTTTGACAATGAAAGCTGACCCTCTTCTCACCCCTCACCCCCAGCTTTCAGGGACTGATAAGAGTGCATAGGGTAGTTTCAATACTGGCAAAGTAAAGGTTAAAATCCCTCTTTTCCCAGATGTTATCCCAAAGTATAAATTAATCCCACCCTGTGTCAAAAAAAGGATATATAGTGTATCTTCTAAGATAGTTGGGTAGTCTCTTCTAAGCTAGTTAGATAGTCCTCTAAAAAAAGAAAGAAGCCCTTTTGTTCAGAACTTATTCATAGCTACAGTTTTCAAAATGCTTATCACAAGATGTTAAATAATCTGCAAACTACATTTTCCATAATGTACCAGAGATAGATAGCATCCATAGTACAGATAATTCTACAGTTCCATCCTCCCAGCCATATGGCAGGGGTAAGGGAAGGAAGACCTAAGAAGAATAGATGACATTGCGAGAATTCCCCATCATCTTAACTGCCTCCTGCTACAACCACTTACTTCTTATCAGGATGGCTGGTAAATTATCATGGATTACAATAGAAGAGTGGGAGGAATTCTCTGGTTCAGATTTACTATCTGAGCCAGAGAGGAATTCAGCAGTTGGGAAATTCATCTCCCATTGAAAATGAGCATTCTGAACTGTAGAGGTTCATTCTCTGAACCACAGGAATATAAACTTTAACAGCATTCCAAATTCCAACTTTTATCTTGTTCACATATAAGAAAATCGCTTTTATTAACCCTGGGACAAATAGAAACACTTTACTTGTGGACATTGGCAATTTCTGATTGTCATTCTTGCCACTAGTTATTAGAAATAACCCAACCGGCAGTATTTGGGAATTTTTTTTAAAAAAAATGGTACAAATTAGCATTGCATCATAATTCCTTCCAGAGCTCCTGACAATATCAGGTTACATCATACACAGACATTTCAAGTCAGAATGATAGGGATTTCACTTGTTAGGAATATAGTCACTCTAATATATTGTTTAAGACTCTAATGTATTGTTGAAAGTCACTCTAACTTTAAAAATCTATAGACTTCTCTCATAAAAAGCCTCGTAAAATTAAAGTAATCAAGACTATAAAATTAAAGTACACTCCTAAAAGCCTTATTTTCTATATTTTCATCCCTCAGTTATTTACAGAGACAGTGTGTAGGAATCACTTTATCTAAAGCACTGGTGAAATTAGATTTGCTGACCACTGAGTATTATAACTCACAATTACTTTTGTTATTTTGCACAATTTTTAAAAAGCATTTCAATGTTATTTTTAGTGCTAGTTATTACTTTCACACTCTCCAGCAACTAGAGGTTTATAAGATGGTTTTAGGCACATAATTAAAGTTAGTGTAGCACTGGAACATTGCGTTTGGAGTTTCTTTGAGAATTAGCCATTGCTACCTTCTGCCCGGTAAATAGCAATTGCATCCTTTTTTTCTTTTTACTTTTTTTCCCCATATCCTATTCTAAATTCTTGCATTGCAATCCAGTTTAAGGTTTTCAGAAATTAATTCCAGAATTGGAGAAACAGTATTTTGCTGCAATTTTTTGTTTCTTTCGTTCATTTGAATTTTTCTTTCCTTTATATCACTGACGTATGCCTAGGCATATGCACTGAAAAAGAGTTGGGTAAAAAAATAATACTATTGCCAATCAAATCCAATTTCTGTGACATGTTCAAACTGGCATGTCTCTGCAAATTCTGCAAACTCTCTCCCTGCAAACTGAGGCTGATTCCGCATGGGCCAAAAACAGCGGTGTGAAAACGGTGTGAAAACAGCATAAACCCTTTTACACCATTTTAAACCCTTTTACACCATTTTCACACCGTTTTCACACTGCTGTTTTTGGCTCATGCGGAATCAGCCCAAGTTGTGTTGCTGGTCATCATCTGGACAACCCCATTTGGCAAATACATTTTTCAGACAAGTGATGATTAAGGGACTGTCATGAAAGCAATTTCTATAAACCTAGAAAAATAATCAATATCAACAAAATAATTGTGATCTTGCAGTATACAAACATCTGTACCAATCTTTTCCCAGGGTCTGGAAGGCAAAGGATTAGGCAACAAAGGTTCTTTCCTTTGGGAAGGTTTATGTATGTGACAAAATTCACAGTTTTGTTTGCAAGCCATAAGGTCCTGACTAACTTGTGGCCACTGCAGAGAAAATAGTGCACATTTTCTGTATCTGGTAATGCCCTGATGTCCAGTGTGAAGTTGGTGTAATATGTACTGCCTTTTCTTAGTAGGAAAAACAATATGTTCACCACGGAAAACAAGTCCATGTGACACTAAGACATCCATGTCTGCAAAATAAGGACATTTAATGATATATAATCCTCAAGCAGAGTACTGTCCAGGTAAAACCATAGTCATTGCATCTCATAGGAACTTTACCCAAATATTTGTAGTTTATCAGTAGTACTAGAGGTTTGTGGTCAGTGAAGAGTTGAAAGGAAGACAAACCAAAGAGATATTTGGAAAAAAAAGTTCTTAAGTCCAAACTGCTGCTGAATATTCTTTTTTAATCTGAGCATATCGAGTTTTTGTGTCAGTAAGGGTTCTGGAAAAAAATGTAACTGATTTCATTTCACCATCATGGTCTTAAAAGGAGTATTCTGCCAATGCCATAGCTACTTTCATTGGTACAGACAACAGTAGGATGATTGACATCATAATATGCTAGTGCAGGTGTGTTGGTTTTCAGTTGTTTTGCTTTTGCAAATGACTCTACTTGATGTGAACCCCAATGCCAGGCTGCATTAGACTTTAGCAAGTTATTTAAAGGGTGTAGGACTTCTGCCAAGTTTGGCAAGAACCTGCCTAAGTAGTGCACCATGCCTAAAAAATGTTCAAGTTCTGTAGTGTTAGTGGGAGGATCCATTTATAGGATCACTTCTATTTTCTTCAAGTCAGGCTTAACACCATGTTCATTAAGGTGATGTCCTAGATAGGGGATGGACTTTTGGAGTAGAAGATATCTAGTTTTGTTCAGCTGTTGATCTGCCTTCTGTAAGGTGTGAAAAGCTTTGTTTAGTCAAGCATCATGCTTTTCATCTGTTTAGCCATAGACCAAGATGTCTTCCATATAAATGCCTTCCAGGTGCTCACCTAACAGGTGAGTCATCTCTGTCTGGAATAACTCTGAAAATTCCAAATGGAAATCTGTAGAAAAAATATTGGCCAACAAAAGTAAAGAAAGTGGTTAGTTTTGCACTTTCAGGTTCCAAGTAAATATGCCAAAATCCACTTGCAGCATTGTGCAGTGAAAAGATACAGATACCTGCTAATCCTGAAAAGATGCTGTTTATGGGTGGAATAATAAAATATTCACTCTTCAGTTTTGTTCAATTGCTTTAAGTTTATACAGATATGCATTGAACCATCTTTCTTGGGTATTGGCATCATCAGAGCCAGTCTGTAGGTTCTGTGATTGGTTCAATCACTCCACAGGGAACCCTTTTGTCCAATTCAGCTTTTACTTTTGGAAGCAGAGGTACTGATATGGATCTAGCAGTGCTGTCAACATTGTTTTTAGCCTTATTTTGATAGAAGGTATTTGTAACGTTCCCAATTCCTGTTGATGTTCTAATGGAAAGTCATCTAGGCAGCTGATCAGGCCCATTTTGACAGCTGTTTCTCTGTTCAGGAGGTTGTTGGATCGAGTTTTGAGTACATAAACTTTGACGTTTGAAAATGGGTTTGAACTTGGAAATATCCCATGTGATTTAAATTGTCACTTCCTGGGCTAAAGAATATGCAAGATATTTGGTAAAGGTGAGGTACAGTTGTTCTTGAAACACTTGTAAGCAGACCCTTCAATAGCATTCACTTGACCTCCAGTATCTATTTTGAATTCCAAATGAGACCAAAAATGTGCAAAAACAAACAGAAAAACGCCACCCACCCATGTGTCAGTTATGGGTCTGGAGCAGCTGATGTCAAGCCCCGGATCTGTGACTCAAATCAGACTCTGTAACTTGAAGGTTTAGAAGTCTTTAGAAGTCTTTTGAAGTCCCCGCAATAGCCTCTGAAGCCCCCACAAAAGCTTCTGAAGCCCCCGCAATAGCTTGCCATCTCCAGCATTGCCTGGTTACTGATTCCATCTATTTTTGGGCAATGCTGACCCTCCTGGCCTTTGGTCCAAGCGCCATCAGTATTTGTATTTGGATTGATGTATGAACTGCTGCTATAATGTATTTTAGTGTTTTTTCTTGGTATACTATTTTATGATATTTTACATTGTAAATGCTTTTTACGTTTATTGTACACCACCCAGAGCCCTCCGGGGTTGGGTGGTCTATTAAGTCTAATAAATAAATAAATAATAAATAAAAATAAATTTTATTGGCAGACACAAAGGTGGGAGGGGAAAAGCTAGTTCTGCTAGAACATTAAAAAAACCCAATATATCAATCCCCTATCCTCCTCCCCCCTCCCTGTCCCTTAGCTCTTGTTACGGCCTTAACAGGGGTAAGGATTTTATTAAAGGGATTCTCCACCAGCTGCTAAAAATATAACAGCACAAAAGTAGCAAAGGGGAATGAGCTCTCACGTTGGCAGAGAGAGGGGCCGAGAGGGGATCTTTTAGACTGTGTCTACGGGGAGTGAATTCTGGCAATGAATATTCCACAGAGAAGCAAGAGTCCAAATTGAATTTAAATGCTTTATATAAATTTGTTTAAAAATACACACACCCAGTAAGACACAAGGGCACATACATTCAAGTTCCTGAGATATAAAAGGTGTTAAAAATATAGATTGGAGATAGAAATGGAGGGGGGTTTTCAGGGAAATACATGCCACCTAAAATTCAGCTGAAAGAAGATCTTTGTGGCAAGAAGGGCAAGGATTTCAAATGACTCAGCATCTGAATCCAAGGCGTTTAAGGGATCTGATATCGTGTCTTCAAACTGACCAGACCAAGGGGAGGTACAGGCTAGTAATGAGCACTATGTAAGTTGGGGTGAACTGACCTCTTATACTCTTTTGCCCGCTGGGAAGAGGCGTGGAAATCCAGTGAGTTTTCCTTTTTCTAAAATTCTCTGGAATTTCCCGTAATGCTGGGCTTGGGGGGTGCTAGGAGGTAATTAATCAGCTCTCTTTCTATTGTTCTACACCTTGGGACAATGGGAGTCAATTGGTCCTAGATTAAGTCAGGAAGCACAGAATGGCTTTCTATGCAACAAGAAGTAACTCTGATTTTGGGCTGTGAGACATTAGACCGTGGAAAGGTGGAGTGCTTTTAGGAAAATCTCATAACAATGGGAAGAGAAGATGCAGAGAAGCAACCATCTGTTGATGACTTGGTTTCCAGAAGAGATAGGGAAATGACAGGTATCTGATAGCAAGTTGGTTCTTTAACAACAGTTTCTACTATAGCAAGGTGTTGTAATCAACGCATTCTAATAGTGATCTCCAAATGAGGCCTCCCAAAGGTTTTATGCTGGGGTAAAACTCATTGTTATCTTAGCTTCTTTGTTAAAAGTAAGTTTCTTTGACCTTTTGACATGCTGCTACCTACACCCATAGGAGTACTTTTGGCAACTGGCTTTTGCCAATATGATTTTAAAGCAGAAATATATATAAATAATATTCTGGGGGTCCTTTGGGTCGTTACACTCTTATCTCACACTGCAGAAGACGCAAAAGACAGGAATGCAGGATAGACTCAAGGTCAAAGGACTGAGATAATGCTGCCTGGCTCTGGGTACCTCTACTTGGTTACCTAGGGAAAACTAAAGTATTTTACCACCAGCATGTTTATCCCCCATTCCCCCTGGTGCTTCTCTGCTTGATGCCAGGCTCCCGCATGACAGCTGACTGGTCCCAAAAATATCTGCTCAGAGGCATCTCTTACAAGTGTGGCAAACTAGCAAAATGTTTTATTTATTTGCACTTGTAGCACTTTGCAGCCTTTGCAGAAAACTCTGCCCCCTATACATGTTTTTTTCCAGTGTGCATACTTTGGGGTCTGGCTTGGCTTTAATCAGTTCAGAGTTTCTAATTAGTTGGATTGCAACATACGCTTTTAAGCTGCAGCTTCTGATAAAGTTCTGTGTCTGAAATATCTATGACTAATTGCTCTCTGATATTTTTACTTTTGTAAGCCACAAAATCACAAATATCTGCTTTTTTATCCAATCACCTTATCTCAGCTACTGCAGATTCACCAGGTTTCTGTTTCATGTGGTGAAAACAAGACCTCTCATGGCTAAGGTTGCATTTGGGCACAACAGATCCTTCAAATTTTCCTAGAACTAAGTCAAAGTTATTTTTATCCCATTCTGCTGCAACGATGAAGGAGTTGAACATCTGCTGTGCTTGGGATCCCATTGTATATATTAAGGATCTCTCCTACCTCCTCATACAATTTTGTGGAAATTCTGTACCTGGAGAAGTGCTGTTTCCAGGGAGATCATCCAACAGGTTGACTGAAATCAAAGGTTTATGGTGGAGAAAACCCTGCTGTGTCAGTTTCCTGCTCTCTCTCTCTCAAGTCTCAAAGATAAAACTGCAGGCCTTTGCAAACAGCCCTGAAGATGACTTGGAGTTCAAACTTCTGACGCCATATTGTGATGGATGGCAGGACAACCATAGTGGTTTAAACAGGTTTATTTACAGTTAACAATATGAACTGTAAGAACAGTTAACAGCTAACTGAAGCCCTCAGTCTTAATTCTCCCAAGTCTCAGTTACAACAGCTCTTCCAGGTCTCTTAGCTCTGCCCATCAACTCAGAATATTAAAAGCACACATCACCACAGTTGATATAATTGAAAATTAATTGCATTTATTAATTACTTATATTGAATTGCATTTAATAATTTTTCCATTTTATATTAAAGGGATGTTAAGGCTCCTGGCTAAAAATATGTATGTATGTATGTATGTATGTATGTATGTATGTATGTATGTATGTATGTATGTATGTATGGATGGATGGATGGATGGATGGATGGATGGATGGATGGATGGATGGATGGATGGATGGATGGATGGATGGATGGATGGATGGATGGATGGATGGATGGATGGATGGATGGATGGATGGATGGATGGATGGATGGATGGATGGATGGATGGATGGATGGATGGATGGATGCATGAAGGTCGCATTTGTTTTAGGCTTATCAATATTTCTTTTTAGATACTTCATTCTGTCATTATATTCAAAGCTTGCAAAGGCTGGAACCTTGAAACAATGTTAAAGGTTGATAAGAGTCTGGGATAACCTTGTCTTAATGAAGTGGAGAAGACCTGCTTCTACGTTTTCCTTATAATTAACCTTGAGTTTGATGAAATGTACTAACGTGTCTGTAGTAAAGAGATGACTGATCTGTAACAAGTGCTTATGAAAATCACCAAGGAAAAACAACTGTATATCAAAGATCCTTTAAATCTGTCAAAGACTCCCCAAAAGTAATATGTATCTGTAAAGACACAGGCAGACGGAAGAACATTAAGTTTTGTATGTTATTCTAAGATATCAGGGACTCTGTGATGTATTGGAATTAAATGGCTTATCGTGTGAAGTTTTTCTATAAAAGAGGCAGTTTTTAAAATCAGAGCGGAGTCTCCCTCCCAGTGCTTCTGCAACCTGCACCATCCTTAATAAACTTACCAACTATTTTAAGACCCCTTGTCTCCTGTCAATTTCTTCAACTTCCTCGACAGGAGTGGGTAGCTTATCCTGTTGCCTAATTGGGGTAACTCAGTTACAAGGGACTAGGAGGGAAAGTATGTTTACAAAGTAAGAATGCTGGGATAACTGATTTTTGGTCCTTTTAGTCACACACTAAAAGTTAAAAGTGGTGCTTCAAACAGTGACTCAAATGTGAAGAAACAGAGGGTTCAAATAAAGCTGAGGTAGTCCTCAAAACTTACTCCTAGATGACAAACATTACACCATTACTATCCTTAAAAGGGGCTTGGCACATGAGTGTACTTGCTTTGCACCTTGAGCAATCAGAAGATAAGCAGCTTATGTCAAGTGAGACTGTGAAGAAAAATTGACAGGGTTTCAGTAAGTATTTTTAAAGGATAAACAACTTGCTCAGAAAAGAACATGGCATTTCCATAGCAAATCAGAAATCTCTTTCATTTTGTATGTGTGTGTTGCGCTGTCCTTTTTGTATTTCTAACGTATATGCAAACATCTTGACAAAGCAGAAAATCTTAAAGTTATTTTGTTCAATCTTTACTTTTGTCATTTTCAAAACAGAAGGACTGATAGGAGCTAAATAATAAAACAGAAAACCAGAAATGTGATAAATTCAATGCAAATACCCTACCTTCATCCTGTAAGGAAATATACATATACATACACAAGCCTTTATTGGCATAGTTGTAGGGAAATATCCAATGCCTTCCTCTGTGTAACAACACTGGCATTTCTTGGAGGTCTCCCATTCAAATACTTGCCAGTATTGACAGCTGTATTAAATAATGACTGGCTATTAGAACTTTGTGAATCATTCAGATTTTGTGATTTTATTTCAGAATACAATGTTGAACAGCTCTGAGTCAGATACCGTAGCACAGTTTGTATATTCTCATTTGTATTTGCTAAAAAAATATAGCTTCTACTAATGAAGTCTGAGTGCAGTGAAACAGATTTTACAATATGGCTACTGCACAACATTATACTAAGACAATTTTATTAAGTCAAAACATAATATGAAAAAACTACTGTGGATTTTCTCCCCATGACTTGGTGCTACTCCTTTAGGTTTCTATCAATTTAAGCCTTGATGAGTGCCATTTGTAGGTTAGTGATTGTTTCACTGAAAAATGATAATAAATCAGCTTTGAAAATAAGAACAAGGCTTGATGGGATTTAAATGAGACTCACTAAAAGCAGAGATAATGAAACAGTTTTCCAATACTGTAACAAAAGGACTTAGAAACCAATAGGGTGATCATTTGAGAAGTGGTTTGCAGAATGCCCCAGCTGCAAGCCAGCTGCTCACTGCAATACACAGCAATTATAAAGCTAATACCTTGCATTTTGATATCTTGTTTTGAATGTACTCTTGATTTCTACTTTATAAATGTCTGGTAATGCTCTAGAGCCTATTTTAAATGCCTAATAAAGGTTGTTGTGTTGTGATATCTAGTTACTTGAGGAATTCATTCATTTTTAAGGATATATGATGCTGGGTAGGAGTACATGATAGATGCCTAGAGCAGTGGTGGCGAACCTTTGGCACTCCAGATGTTGTGGATTTCAATTCCCATCAGCCCCTGCCAGCATGGCCAATTGGCCATGCTGGCAGGGGCTGATGGGAATTGTAGTCCATAACATCTGGAGTGCTAAAGGTTCGCCACCATGGGCCTAGAGGATGTTAGTTACTAAGACATCACATGCTTTTGTTAATTATAATTAACTTTTAAATTTACAAAAATTGCACCATTTCACCTCAAATCAGCTAGTAGTAACCAGCTAATGGTACAATCTTTTGAGGACAATGATACCAGTTGTTTATTGGGCTATAATCTATATATATAAAAAGCTAACAGTGTTTTTGTTGATGATAGTATACGTCAGTAACTGCTGAGCCAATTCCTCTGAAAATTCCCAGCCACTATAATCAGCCAGGCGAGAGTGTTTTTAGATGTTCACATACCTGAAATTTCACACCTGGCCCAGGTAAAATGCCTTTTTCCTGGCCCTCCCTGGTGAAGAACATGCAGCTGCCTGTGTGTAACTGTCACCCTTGGAATGTTCGTGCTGCTTAGAATGTTCGCTCAGATGGCCAGATATGAGCAGTGGAAACAGTACATAGGCAGTAACTCGAGTGGAAGTGAAACACATACACACACATACACACGAGGGAGAGGGAGGGGTGGCATGCAAGGGAAGAGAGGGAGGGAGACAAGAGGGAAGGGAGGGAGGGAGAGGGAGGGGTGGCATGCAAGGGAAGAGAGGGAGGGAGAGGGGAGAGAGTGAGGGGTGGCATGCAAGGGAGGGGAGGCAGGGGGCCCAGCATCTTGATATGACCCACCCACCCTAGCGGAGGGAAAGGGAAGGGAGGGGTAGGGGTGGCATGCAAGGGAAGAGAAGTGAGGGAGGGAAGAGAGTGAGAGGCAACATGCAAGGGACGGGAGGGAAGGGCCAAGCACCCTAGATTCCCTGAATACTGCGGTTACAGTTAAGAAAACAAGGCACACATTACTCAGGAGTAAGCTCGGTACAGCAAAAATGACATACTTTGAATGGCTGCGTCGCGCCCCTCAGAGGGTTTCCTCAGAAGTGACACCCATTGCCACCAACCAAACTTACTCCCAGGTAAAGGATCATGTCCAGCCAGCCTAGATGTGTGGGAGGGGTGCCTTTCCATTCCCCCCCCCCCAAGGAATGCATCGCGCATCACTGACATTGCACAGTATCAGGCTGCGTGTTTGCATGAGCACGTACTGCTGGCCACTGCAGTTGATTTGCTGCTACTGTTCCTTTCCCATTTCACCACAATAAGCTACAGCAACGCGTGACTGGGATCCGCTACTAAAAATGTAAATCTCATCAAATTCACTCAATTAGATTAAACTAATTAACCAAGTTTAATTTTGTAATTATCCAAAGAGTAGGAACTTTGTGTTCCATCACTAAATATTAGAAAAGACCCATTATTTCACTTTAAAATTGAACTTATTTAGAGTAAATATTTAAAAGCATATGGCAACACTGAATTAGCTTTCTAAAAAATGTTTCTTAGAGCATAAGCCAGCCTAAGGAGAACCCTGAAATATAATTGATGGTATCCTATGTACAAGCATATGATAATCAAGGTAGTGAATGTTTCCATCTTTCCCTGACTAATTCTTCCTGCAACAACCCTCTGTAATTCCAGGCGCAGATGGATTAAGGGAGCCCAATGAACAAAAAGATACCAGTATTTGGGGGAGGGGAGTTACATTGAGGAAGGCAAACTGGGTATCACTCCTTCACCTTATGCTTGGACCAATGCCAGGACAAAATAACTTTTACCTCATACCACATTAGTGTGGTCTGTTTCTTTTTTTGCAAAGGAGAGTTTGAAGAGAGGCTAGGAAACTGGCTCACATTGAACAGGCAAGGGTGAAAGGAATGTAAACAAAGTCATTTGAGATGTGGTTTTGTATGGAGTTGGTGTGTGTGTATCATATGATCCCAAAAATATGATATGCTGCATCTGTATAGGAACAGAAGAGTTTGGATTTATACCCTCTTCTGTAAGGAGACTCAAAGCAGCTCCTTCCCTTCTTCTCCTCACATCAGACACCTTGTGAGGTAGGTGGGACTGAGAGAGTTCCAGCAGGCTTCATGTGTAGAAGCAGGGAAACAAATCCAGTTCGCCAGATAACAGTCTGCCACTCATGTAGAGGAGTGGGAAATCAAACCCAATTCTCCAGATTAGAGTCCATCTGCTCCTAACTACTATACCAGTCTGGCTCTCTTTTTTTGTGTTAGGCTTCCGATGTTGACCAGACTCAGCCTGCCTCTGTCAGCATGGCCAATTGGCCATGCTGGTAGGGGCTGATGGGAATTGTAGTTCCTGAACATCTGGAGAGCCGCAGGTTCCCTACCCCTGATTTAACTGATCAGCATCTCTGTCTGCAGGGCATTAGAGTCAGCAGATGAGGCAAGGTTTGTTAAGCGAGGCAGGGATCGGGTGGGTTGATCACCAAAGGTAGCAATTATCAGCAAGCACTTGAGACATTCATGTAGTGTAGGGAGTCTCCAAAACAATGTATCACTGGATGTATGGTAGGGTGTGGTTAGGAAGGAGTGACCCTTGGTGCTGAGCAACATCTTTCTGGACCAGTAATGACTGTGCTGCAAATCAGGCTAGGGGGACAGGGCTGGGCACTGCTCAACACTGTGTGCAGGGGAGGATACAGCTGGCAAAAGACTGGCTCTGTTAGCACAGCCTGTCCATTTAAATATTTAGCATATTTAAAAGTTGATGCAGATCAATTTAATTAGTTAAATAAACTAGTTGAACCAAGCCTTTGTTTCGTGTATTCTCTGGATGGGTGCCTGGGACAAACATATATTAGCTTGGTTTGATGCTTGCAACTTGACAAACTTCATTCATCCTTACATGGACTATGAACTTGTAATTTAAGGACCTTTCTATAACAAGGTTTGTACATAAAAGTAATTTAGGAAGCAGACTGTTAAAAAATACTGAACATCTGGCTGCCTATCATTATACCATAGCAGCTGAGCCCAGAAATTATAAAGAATGAACATATATAAGTTATTTGAAACAATAATTAAAAAGTTGGGTAGCCTATTGAATACTTTCCTGGATTGAGACTCAAAGGCTTTCCTTTCAAAATAGGATCAGAATTACAGCGAACCATTCATGTATAAATATATTTTATTTTATTTTATTTTTATTTTATTTTATTATTTATTTTATTTCATTTTTACTTTATTATTTATGTTATTTTATTTTTCCATTTATATCCTGCCCTCCCCAACAAGGCTCAGGGCGGCGAGCAATAAAAACAGCCATAAAACCACTTCATACATAAAACCAATAAAAACAAGCGACATCCCTCCCACCCCACCGATTCCACGGAAGGCCAATGATGTAATAGTCAGATACAGCCAAGTCAGTCCACCTGGCCAGATGGAAATCCCTGGTGGAAAAGCTCCATCTTACAGACTCTGCAGAAACAATTTAGGTCTCGCAGGGCCCTGATCTCACTTGGGAGCTTATTCCACCAGGTAGGCATCAGGGCCATAAAAGCCAGCTGGATGTCTTGTGGGCCAGGGACCTCCAGTAAATTCCCCTCCGATGAGCAGAGGGACCTAGTGGAGAGCCCTAGCTGGGCAATACAGGGCACTATTACAGATAGTCCCATATTTCTCATTGACACTCAAGGCATATTATACAATATTAATCAATGCAATCAAGAGGATGATGCATCTAATTAGCAATTAATAGCAATTAGAAGAAATTTGAAAGCAAGGTATCACCTGCACAAAAAATATTTAACAGATGTGTTAAACAGTGCAAAACATGTCACTACATAAGATGAAAAACAGTTTGGACCAGTCTGTTACAATGTAGCCTCATCTCTTTGTTAAAAATATTGATACATACAATTGAGATTGTTTCCTCTCAGTGTGAGATCGCTTTGAGAATACAGGCCCTTAGCCTTCTCCCTGTGTCTCTGAGGCCTTCTCTATCTACAGACTAGAACTCCCCTGACTGAGGACTGATACAATTTGTGAGTCACTCTCACTCTGCTTTTAAAACTCTGCAAATATCCCTATCTCTTTCCACACTCCCTTTTTGACTGGATTCTTCCTGCTTCTATATCAACCAGTGCACTTTATCTCTGGCACCTGGCTAATGCATCACAGCCAGCCAATCAGGTGGCGATCTGGTTAACACTGTGGTATTCTTGCTTTGGCTAACCGAACCTTTTAAAATTAACCTTATAAAAGCCTGGTTCATCACAAACAGCAGCTCTTTGCAACTTGTCCCCAAATGTGATTGGTTGGGAATGCTCTGTGCTTGGAAAGATCTGATTGGGAAGGAGAAATGTCATTGCCCATGAAATCAGTGGAATCAAAGAAAAATGTGAGTGTATGCTGCCTTGCTGGTAAGCACAAAAACAAAAACAAAATAGATTGCTTAGGGAAGGGGGTTTATTATACCAACAACCCTGGATTTGTATAACTGTGCTATGAAATCACAGCACTGATCAGAATCAGCAATTTCCATCTATATCTTCAGTTCAACAATTTCATTATGCACATTCCTATTGCGCATTCCACTTTTGATGGGGTTCGGCTGACTCTGGCTGACATGGTTAAGATCCTAGTGATTAGACTAAACACAGCATTGATCCTAGAAAAAAAATGCCTTTTTCCACATTACTTTAGCAGAGAACATGACCCCCTGCATTGAGTTAACTGATCTCACTATTTAGATTCATGCCATGGTAACATTGAGAATAGAATGCTGCAGCTCAGTTATTATCAGGAGCTAGGCAGAGCATGCATATTATACCCATTCTGCAGTCATTCCATTGGTTGCTCATTAGTTATTGAGCTCAGTTCAAGGTATTGGTTATCACACACAAAGTTTTTCACTAACCTGGACGTCGTATCTGTAAGACAGCCTCTCCACCTATGTCCTACCATGATAACTTTGCTCATCTGAGAAGTGACTTCTACAACATACCATCCTGCAAAAGGGCAAGACCAACAACTGTCCATATATGTATTTCTGTGTAGTGGTTCCCACCCTATCAAATGACCTACCTAAGGTAATCAGAAAGACTTCCACACATGTCATTTTTCAGATTGTGAAAACAGAATTGTTTAGGAGGGTTTTGTTGGGGAAATGAACCCCAAAATAGCAAAAGAGTTGGTGTGATTCCAGAAGAACAGTTTATTAGACGGCAGAAGAAAAGGAATTCAACTGTGCTGTGTGCTAGCATTATAGAAGAACTCTGCCCTTTACCACCTGATAAAAAGCCAGGTACTGGGAATTAAAATATGGTCCCAAGACTCCCTAGGTCTTCGAGGTCATAGAATCTTGGTGCCACATCCCAAGGAATTAAATTTATGAAATTATTGCTTTGTCATTGTGAGACAGTAGGGTTTATGGCTGCAGAATAAATCCTACCTTGTTATCTCACTGACTTTTGAAGGCCCCTGACCTCCTCAAATCTTCTGTCATAAAGATATTGTCATAAAGATATTTTGCCCAGCAAATTGTGCTTTCATGGTATCTTGCACCAGGCTTCTAAATTCACTATTTTGGATCATTACAGAAGTACTTCTGATGCCAGAAACTATGACTGCCTGACATCTTGGACTTTGCATCATTTGTGAAACTAAAGGAAACAGCTGGCATTTGGTAACATTTGACTTTTGCCTTCAAACCAGTTTTGTTTTACTGTTTAGTTAGTTCTCTGTGGTATAGGTTTTATTATTTTATTCCTCACTGCTGAGGCTGTTTTATTTATATTCTTGCATGTTAAATGAATTTCTGTTAGTCATATTTTGGATGTTTTTTTTAAATCTTCAAGCAACTTCAAAGTTAATCCAGGCTTAGGTCCAAGTTACATACCAGGTTAACTAATCTCACTGTACAGTGGTCTACCTCACAGGGCTCACTTTCTTGTTTGTACTCCCCAGAAGGCTGATAATTTGATTTTTGGCTTCTGGTGGTTGGGATAGACAAAAGGGCTGGTGTCAGCAACTTCTATGATTGAGTTTGTAGATTCAGACTTCAGGGTTTTAAGTGTTCTTGTGTTTTGAATATCTCTTTTGGTGATTCTGCACAGGTCAAATATAACAGGTGCAGGACGCTATATAACCAGTTTGGTGGTGGGGACTTTGCACAAGTCCTGCTCCCAAAATAAGCCTGTCCTATTTTATTTCCCCCAATCCTGGTTTTTCAAAAATCACTAAACCAGCAATCATTTTGAAAAATCATGGGTTGGAGCCGCTAATGAGTGAACGACCAGGCAGGAGGTGCTTCATTTCCCTCCCTTTCACTGCACCGCCAACAATCAGGGAGAGTCCACCTGCCATTGCCTGGCCATTGCAGGGAGGCCCCTTTATCTTTCTTTTTAAAATATTTTGCAGCTTGCATCTGCATAGCTCTGCATATCATGGGACAATCAGCATGGCTGTTGAGGTTCATTTCTGCATGCCTGAGTAGCTATGCATGTGTTTCAATAAATTTTTTAAAAGAGAGAGAAGTGTCTTCATGAGAAAGTGTGAAAGCAACCAGATTGTTTCCAAGGGCTCCAATTGCTGCCTGAATGGCATACATGTGAATGGGAAAACAGGCAAATGGCTTTTTTATCACAACTGCAACCTATTAGACATCTGCTGTGTGGAATCAACCTCCCTTTTCTCAGGTTGGTTCTTAGATTATTATATCTTGACAAAGAGGTCTTTAGATTAGAAGAAGGAGTGTGTTCTGTATAAATTTTCTTTATTTACAGCTGCCCAGAACCTCATACACATACCCAATTGAAAACAGTGGTCCAGAACATCAAAAACTGAAAAAACGCACATTTGAATCCCAAATTGGTCACGTCCTACCTGAAAATAAAGAATTGCAGTAAACCCTCTTTGCCAAAAACTCAGAATCCAAAATTATAACAATTTTCTCAACATGTCCCTATATGTTACTGGCAAGAAAATTATAGCACAGTCATGGCATTCACTGAAAACATTTCTAGATCCAGCTGAAAACCAAATGTGGTTTTCTATCAATCGGACTGTTTATTAGATTGAACCAAATCTATAGCACTTCCTCCAGCAATTTGGTGAAGGTTCACATCTTTACTCTTACCCTTCCTGGAATCAATAAACATAAGGTAATTCTTCAAAATGATACATTAAATGATATATTTTAATAACCACATTAAAGATTATTACTGAATCATTTGCTTATTTTTTAATCAGTGCTGGAATCACAAAATTGTTCATTCAAAGTACAAAGTATGTTCTTTTGTGGTATGTTCTCTTCACATCCTAATTATTTTTCTTATCAGGTGTGAACTCTGGCATGAGCCTGACTACGGTCAGAAATGGGTGGAGTATAAATGCAATAAAAATAAATAACCCTTGTGCCAAGTCTCCAAAGGTACAGGGAAAGCAGCTTTTATGATGAAGGGGAAAGACTTTGCTCCTCAAGTTATACTTCTCAAAGCATGTTTTGACAGGACAGAAGACCATAGCAAATCCACCAAAGTACAGAGGGATTGAATTCAGAAAGAAACAAAGCTGGAAAAACCTGATCATGTTGAGGTGGAGAGATCACAGGAGACAGCCACAAAAATTGGCATATGATTCATATGTTCCATTCTATATTCAATACTTCCAATTCCCACATTATATTGTGTGTACAATGAAGACTGGCATATTTGTCTTTTCAATACTAACTTTTAGTATATGACAAAAAATTCCCAGTTAATTAGGTCCATGGGACAATAGAAAGTTTTGGAAAGGGAGTTTATAAGATTTAATAAATATAAGTCCACTAATAGACAGACTCTACACACAATAATAAATGCCATAATGTGGCATTGATAATGAAGGCAAATGTTAAACTTTGGGAGTTGAATAAGCGCATGAGCGCATGCTTAAATCAGAGATATTAATGAATGGAACACAAACTAATATTGATGAAGCTTGCAATTTGCAATGTATTACAAAGAACTAAAAAAAACCCTGCAACTATTTTATTTCCTCAGATTCTTGTAACTCAGTTACCCACTCCAAGCCAAGGATATTTAAAGGCTTTGTATGTCTGCTTTTTGTACAACCAGGCAATTCTTTCAGTACAATGACCATTTAACTCACTGCAGAGTACCTGGCCTAGGGCCAAGCTGGTCTTTTCATTTTGGATGATTCCAGCATGCACATTGAGACTGGTTTACTGTGGTAAGCCTCAAAGTTAAAGACCTCTATGATCATGTGGAAGTCAGAAATATTTTCATCTGCCTCTCTGTACACTGATTTGTCTAGATATGTAAACATTTTTAAAAATCCCCAAAGCAGTCTTTCCAAACAAGCACAAAAAATCCTCACCAGGTTCACAGAAATTTCTGACTTCACCTTGATCTTCAAAAACAGTCCAAATGAGATCTTACAAAGCTTTCAAATGTGTGCAGCCTTGAACTTTTGTACATCTATAGAGGATGGCAATTTCATAGTTAAAGAGCAATCATAAAGAATGCTTCTGTTAGTGGCTTACTGTGCAAACCTGATGAATAGATTGTTTCATTTAAAATGTGGACCATTGTGGATCTCTGAGATTTATTATGGGTCATATAGGAGGAAATTTTAGTAAGATATAAAAGGAAGATTGAAGAAAAAAAGAAATCTATTTTAAATAGAATAGAATAGAAAATAGATTTTCAGTTCATATCCTAGTCTCCAACATGCGTGATTCACTTTGTCTAATAGTACTACAACTTAAAACATAATTAATGGTCTTTCATTTGTTTCAACAAAGATCTCTAGGTCACTGTTGTGTCTATCACTTGAACCTCAGGATTTAATGCAATTCTGCATTTAATTTTGGAATATATAATTCACTTTGTTACAATATAGAAACTTTAATATAGCTGTGCAAAAATGTAGATTTACACTGTCAATTAATTTTATGTGTGTGAATAGATTCTATGCAGGCACAAAAAGATTATGGTATATGTAATGCCAGTCATTTAAAGGATGCCTCCAACAATAGGTTGGAGTACAGTACAGAAAAGCAAAGCACAATAGGTTGGAGTACAGACAGTACAGAACAGCAAAGTACAACAGAACACAGCAATAACCCAATAGCCTCCCATCCCCCACAGCACACATCCTGACACTACCTAATAAATAGGACCCCCTTATGAGATTAAACCACCTCACACAAATATCAGAGGCTGAGGCAAACTGTTCTATTGAAATATATACAATAAATACATCAAAGTCTATTATGTCATTTTAGGATAGCTGGTCAGATATTTAAAAATGTAATAATGCACAGTGAACTGTAACTTCATGTACCTCTGCAAAAACAGGAAGCAGGGGAATACCTGAGTAAAATGGAGCCAGGACACACTCTAGGTGCTGCCCCCCTCGGCTGCACTTTCCCCACAGCTGTGCCCCACCCCTGAACTCCCTGTGGAGTTCAGGGCAGGGGCACAGTTGGCCAGTGAGGCTGGGTCCCACCTCTAAACTCCACATGGAGCTCAGAAGCAGGGGCAGCTGGGTTTACACTGTTCCCAAATTCCATGTTTGTGCCCATTTGATGCTGGCTTGAGCTCGACAGCATCCAACTTTAAACATGAAGCTTAAACTGCAGGATTGAAGGTGGCATGAATCCAGGTGATCTGAAGCTACCATTAAATTGTCCCACACACTTTCCAAGCTCCATGTGGAGTTTGGGGGCAGGGGGAAGTTAGGGGGTGGCCTTGTAATGCTCCCTCCACATGGCCATACAAAGTGGTGCCCAGAGCTCTAGCCCCCCACCCCCCAACCCCCACCCCCCCGTGATCTCTAGCTATGCCATTGACAGGAATAGCACCATCATAAAGTCAGAAGAACACAGAAGAAACAAAGTTAGTTACAAATTTATAAAAAGTGGTTGCTCATGAATACGACAAAATAGAAATTACCAGCATCTCTATTCCAGGAGTCAATTTGCAGAAGGCAGTATATTTATTTGGATAAAACCGTGTTAGTGTTCTTTGTGGGACTGGCACACTGCAGAGACTGATTGAAACAGAATACCACTCACTGTTTAAGAAAGATTATTGCAAAATGAATAATGGCTACTCAAGGCACATGTTATCTATTCCTGCAATTAGTGGAGAAATCTTGTTGTAGGCTTCATTTTGAGCATCAATTTTAGTGCCACAGAAAAGTAACAATGTATCTTAGCAGTGCTTGGCAGCACTGCTGAGCTGTAGCTAGGAGCCTGTCAAGCTTTTTATTAAGAAGACCTCTTTTTCATACCCTACTAATTCCTGTGCACTGCACCCTACCCTACTAAGCTACATTCAATATCACCAGTCTGCATTAAGGACTCTCTCCCTGCAAACTGGTTCATTACAGGAAGATTTTTAGACCTTATTGATTGCCTCTAATTTTTCTAACACAGTCTGCAGCAGATGTTGCCAGTATTGTATAAAAATAAGCGTTCTTTTTATCAAAACATGGTCAAAAAACAATGAATGTTAGGATTATACTTTTAACCTGGCATATCTTGGAGGTATGTGATCAACAACTCTCTGCAAGACTATGATTAGGCCAATTATTACTTAAAAATAAAATGATATTTTTCTGAGCAATAGAACTGTATGATTCTGGGATGATCAATACAGAAGTATGATATTCTAATTTTTGCTCTAACATAAATGCATAAACCATGCTGTTGTACTGGATACAGTGCTTTCTCTAACCCCAGAAAAAGTGCTGCAAGTCACCTGCTTTCCTCTAATACTTCCTATAGATGTCCTTTACAAGTCAGGAGCATCAACATGATTCTGGAGGTCAGTGACAGAAATAACAATCCCAAAAGAACATAAGGACATAAGAACAAGCCTGCTGGATCAGACCAAAGTCCATCTACTCCAACACTCTGCTACTCGCAGTGGCCCACCAGATGCCTTTGGGAGCTCACATGCAGGATGTGAAAGCAATGGCCCTTTGCTGCTGCTGCTCCTGAGCACCTGGTCTGCTAAGGCATTTGCAATCTGACATCAAGGAGGATCAAGATTGGTAGCCATACATTGACTTCTCCGCCATAAATCTGTCCAAGCCCCTTTTAAAGCTATCCAGGTTAGTGACTGTTACCACCTCCTGAGGCAGCATATTCCAAACACCAATTACGCGTTGTGTGAATTAATGTTTCCTTTTATTAGTCCTAATTCTTCCCCCCAGCATTTTCAATGGATGCCCCCTGGTTTTAGTATTGTGAGAAAGAGAGAAAAATTTCTCTCCGTCAACATTTTCTACCCCATGCATAATTTTATAGACTTCCATTATATCCCCCCTCAGATGTCTCCTCTCCAAACTAAAGAGTCCCAAACGCTGCAGCCTCTCCTCATAAGGAAGATGCTCCTCAATCATCCTCGTTGCCCTTCTCTGCACTTTTTCTATCTCTTCAATATCCTTTTTGAGATGTGGCAACCAGAACTGAACACAGTCGAACCACTGCTTTATATAAGGGCATGACAATCTTTGCAGTTTTATTATCAACTCCTTTCCTAATTATCCCCAGCATAGAGTTTGCCTTTTTCACAGCTGCCATGCATTGAGTTGACATTCCCATGGAACTATCAACTAAGACGGCCTATTCCCTTTCCTGGTTTGTGACTGATAGCACTGACCCCTGTAGCATGTATGTGAAGTTTGGATTTTTTGCCTCTATGTGCATCACTTTACATTTTGCTACATTGAACTACATTTGCCATTTCTTAGCCCACTCACCTACTTATCAAGGGGTCTGCGAGATGGCAGCTCTTTTTTTTTGTAATCGCTTTGGCCGGTTCTCACCACCCTACCTTAATTTGGTATCATCCTGAAATCCTATGAGCCACCACGCTACCTCCACCCTCTCTGGGCTCTCCTACGGAGGTCGGGTTGATGAATAGGTTAAAGAGCAGGTCGCCCAAACGGATCCTTAAGGACACCACTCCCTACATCTCTCCATTGTGACAACTTCCCATTTATACCCACCCTTTGTTTCCTGTTCCTCAACCACTTTTTAATCCATAGGAGGACTTCCCCTCCTTGATTGCTGAGTTTTCTCAATAGTCTCTGGTGAGGAACTTTGTCAAAAGCCTTTTTGGAAATCCAAGTAGACAATGTCCACTGGTTCCCCCTTGTCCACGTGCCTGTTTACACCCTCAAAGAACTCTAGTTAATCCCAGTTGTTAATCCCAGCTGTCATTTTGTAGATTCACATACATTAGTTTCAGCTAATGCACAGCTTGGCTTTTCCTAAACCCTGGTATATTTCCTATGTAGGCGAATCAATTGAGCAGAAGGTATAGGGTCAATTCAGACATAGCATTACCTCATGATTTAATTAAAGCAGCTAGAGTTAATGTGATTCAGGTCACTCTAATAACAATGGCTAGTTAGGGTCCATCAGATCCAAATCTGAAACCATGGTTTTGCATTATGTCTTATTGAACCATTCACTCTGTTCCATTTGCAACTATGAAAAAGGGAACGCTGAAAAGGGCCCTTGCTTCAGTGCTGCTCTGCCACAAAGAGGCTTTGCTACAGTGCCTGAAGGAGATGGTGCATTGATGTAGGGGCTCAAGTAAGCTTTCAGGCTGTGAGAACTGTTATTATTTACACATGAAAAATAATATTTTGACCATTTAACAAGTAGTTACTAGATTGCATAAATTTCAAAACACTGCTCGACATTTGCTATCAAAGTCCTACAAGCCACTGCAGAGGCTAAAAATTTAATTCCTACTACTGGTGATCTTCATCAGATTTCTAAAGTGTAGCTTGGGGTCTATAATCTGTAACAGATTCTAATATTTTATACTTGGTCATCAATGCTTTTATACATGTGCAAAAGTAGATTGCAAAGTGTGTGAAGCAGAACAGTAGACTGAATACAGAAAGGGACTCTTTAGATACAAGTTCCTGCAACATCATTTCAGCATTTAATGCAATGTGATATGACTTTTCTAGGAAAATATCTAACAGAACATGTTGTTTCCATCTTAAGTAAAGTCACAAAGTATTAGATTTTCATAAAATACAGTGGCAGCCAGGTAGACATTGGCAGTATTGTGTCATTCCAATATGGATCAAATTTATACTAAATGAAAAACCATAGGCAGTGCTTGTACTTCTTTACAAATTGTATTTCCACAGTTTATTCTTGCCCTGGAAATTCAAAATTGGCCTGCTGCATATTCCAGATGAAAGGATAAGTTAAAATCAATGGGTGAAATCTTTGCACCATTATCCCCTGCACTGCTCATGGCAAAATCCATTTTCTACCTGTAGGAACAAATTGGACTTTGAGGTGATGGATTTCAATATATACTTCATTACTGAGAATCACAAGCGCATCATATACTAAACTTTGTCTTCCAGATATGATCATCTCCCCATTATAACACTGCCTTTCACAAAAGCCTATTAACTCTAGAATGTCTCTGACAACCCATTAGGTAGATGGCCACCCTGAGGGTTGGATTTTTATAAATCTCAGATCAGTTTAAAAATTCCAGTTGAACCCAAGTTTGTGGGTGATACCTTTATTTTGGGGATAGTGGGGCAAATAAGCACATGAGACAATGTCTGTGAAGGAAATCTTTCTCCATAATATTTATATTTTCTTTCGGTTTCTCTCCCTTACAGCTCTATTTAGTCCCTTATATACTTCCTGACTTACCAGATGTGTCCTCTATTTAACTAGGTACTTTTATATATGGTGTTGTTCTCCAATCCTGACAGCTCTGACTGCTGCAGAAATGTGTATGTCCAGATTTGCTTGATAAACTGCCCTTTTTCTTAGTGCTGTCTCAGAGTGAGAACAGAAAGCTCAGTCTTATTCAGTTAGCTAAAAAAATCTTAGTCCTTTGCTGATAGCCATGTGTTAAATGTTAAGCTTACATGCTATCGATCTCCATGCTCAGGAACATTAATAAGTACAGAATAGAGCCTAGAAGGGACTGCTGATTTCTATACTTTCTTCAGTATTTACAACAACAGTTTTCTCATACTGGTTATATAGTATACTGTTAGATATTATACCGGACAAGACAATCCAGGTGCAAATTATTGCTATAATATAATAATAGGCAGATAGGGCAATGTCCAGTATTGCATGGATGCAGCCTAGATCCAATGGTAAACTGGCTGGCCAGACCACCCAGGCAAGATAGGGGTCTCTACATATCTGGAGGACTCCATATATATACAGGAAATTTTATTTTGTAAATTAACTAAACTTAGCAGCTTAATTAAGATTGAAAATGTTCCCAAATACACTGTGTGGAGAGTAGCTAGGTGTTCGTTAAACGGAAAAGAGATGTCAGCCTGCTGGGTGCTTATAAAACCTACAGAGGAAATGGGGGTGGGAATTCCTTTCTAGTCCCTCGTAAGTAACATCATAGAATAAATTAAGGTTTATTTCTAAGTCATAGTTAGATTACATAAACCACAATAACCACCATTTGTTACAGATAGATCAATTACAAAACCACATTGCAGTTAGATTGTGATCTGCCTCATTTTAAACAGAAATCAATGAAATCCAAATGTACAACTGCATCTTCCTATGGATTGAGACCATTTTCCTTTAGGTGTCCCTATACCTTTTATGCAATTGAAAACTACATTCTAAGTATAAGATTTATGCCTTATGTTGTCATAGATGCAAAAAGCCCCTCCCCCCATCTCTCTCAATTTAGCCTTGTTATGGAATCATTGTAGATTTAAGTTAAATCTTCCCTTGAGACAAACTAATGGAAATTTCAGCCTAAAATTTTGAGCCAGTTGTATTAAATTCCTATTCTACTCTTATAATCCTATACGATGAAGCTTATCTCTTTCACCACATTTGGAAACAGATTTACTGTAGCATTGATGTCCCAGGCTAAAATATTCCTTAATCCTATAAATAAACATTTGAAGAACAAAAACAAAATCCTGTTTGTGACTTGGAAGAGTACTTCTAAGATAATCACATGCCCTGCAGATGGATACTCAAAACATTTCTACATGCTTTCATGTTGTTTCAGATGAACCTACCCAGTAATCTGACAAGAGAATGCTGATCGAAGGCAAGGTTTTATTTTCTTTAGCCCTCAATTTATGATTTTTTTCATGTCAGCTTTTGTAAATGTAAAGGGAGATCAGAGGGAAGATGAGAACTTAGGTTGAGCTAGTATTGCAGATGTCAATAGTGCTACTTGAGGTGGTCAAGTTCATTCCATATTAATAGTGTAAGCTTTGTATCCCATCTTTAAATTAAAATTAGGTTTTCTAGTATGCAGTGTTTGAAGGTGAGTATGGAAAAGGGATTTCTCACAGGCACTGGAACCACATGACCAAGTTTCTACATATTTCACAGCCAAATATAGGAAATGATTGTGATTCCCCAGTGTTTTGGGCAGCATTTTCAACTTTTATCCTTTTCAGTCCATTTTAGCAATTACTAATCAAGCCCAGAGACAGACAGAAGATAACAAAATGACAACTACTGTGAAAAAAACTAACATTAAATCAAAAGAGTTGTTAGCTTGTTTCAAGCTAAACATCTATCTGACACATATCTCAAGAAGAGTAGAGTAGAAACTAAAGACTCAGTCTGTTTCTATGAACCATTTAGTTTACAGAATGCACTGAATTTGAAGAGCTTCCAAAAGAAGGAATTAGGACAAACAGCAAAAAAATCTTTGTTGTTCAGCTTGATATATAATATCCCTGGAATTTTGGTTTATTATTTTTGGGTGTGATGAAATGGTTATAGAGAAAGATTACGAATAAATATCTGTGCTGACTGGGCAGGGCTGGTGTTGCCACAGCAACACAGAGTAATGAAGAAGCTCAGGGCTGGGCTGCTGGCAGTTCCATAAAGAATAAAGTCCAAGGTTACCAAGTCCTTGGGAGAGCCCAAAAAGAAGTCTATCAGGCCAACAGTCAATTTCTCAAGAATATATACAGCAATCAGGAGAATCCAGGAATCAAGGTCAGAAGCCAGTCCATTGTCAGTCAGAACTGGAGACAGCAGTGGTGTGCAGACAAGGTCAGATAGAATCCACTTTGCCACCACAATTGCAGTTCCTGCCCAAGGCTTTTTTGTTCACCAGAGCTACTTGCCTGGGACTGCTCCTGCAAAGGTTATGGGTAATGCCTACCTGTAATCTTGCTGAGTGATGTCTTTTCTTTAGGGCCAGTCTCAATCTCTGTCTGCACCTCAGGCTTTCACCTGGAGACACAGAGCTGCTAGGATTGTCTTTAGCCTTGCTGATTAGTTCTGAGCCAGAAGCCTGTGTGAGTTCAGGCTCTACCAGTTCAGCTGGCTTCTCTTTGCAAGGCTCCATTAACACTTTCTCAAGCAAGCTATCAGCTGCAGCAGGGGCTTCTTCTTCAGAGGAGCTGTCAGTTGCAGCAGGGGGTGGGGGGAATGATAATATCACTCATTCATTCCAAAAGTCCATCCACTTCCCTAGGATGACCCATTATGAAATTCTCCAAACTTTGGGTAGTGGATGGGTGAATTATGCATTTTTGATCCATATTTTGTATGCAGTGCCATAGATTTTCAGTATTGTTAAATCCGTACTGTCACAGTTATTCTAAAATCCTAATACATATTCAAATACATATTCCGTGCATGCTGTAACTCCACCAGAAAATGCAGTATACACCAATGAACATGGTTAAAATTAATCTGGTTAAAATTAATATGCATTCATTTTTGTTCAGCACCTATCCCACATGGATAAACTACATTTCTAGCACAGAGCAGCCCATTATCAAGGAATGAGGGTAGGAGGATTGTTTTCTGTTTTATTCCATATGCCTTATAAATAAGTTTCTCCCAGATCAGCAATATGTTTTACATAGGTTTTCTGCAGCAAGAGTAGTCTGTTCAAATTGATAGAAATCAGTAGCCCTTGAGCTCAAAAGGCACACAGCAATCTGATTTATACCACAGCAACATACCATTTTTATAGTCACTCTGTGGCCTGTTGTTGCACATTTAAAGAGTATAAGAAAATCACACTCTTCTTAGAAACACGTAGGGGAGCAATGAGAAACTGGGTGTGGGCATGGGTAGAGATTTATGTAAAGAATAATACAGCTAGGATCTTGTTTCGTTTTCCAGATAAAATGTTGTTTGAGTATTGATTTATAAATTTCTAAAATGCAAGAAGACTCTTACAGATTCATTCTACTATGACAAAGACCAGTTACAAATACTTTCTAACAAGTGTTACTATTCTGTTCCCCAAGCAAAACTGTTTCTGGTGCCCTGTGCCCGACCAGAACAGAGTGGGAGAGTCACAAGCAAGGTTGAACAGTTCAAATAAAAGGTTTAATACTTAGAAGAATGGAGACCCTAATTCCTCCCAGGGTTTGCCTAAAATGAAGTACTTACTTGACCGAACAGTAGAAGCTGTAGACTTTTGTTCTTTCTTTGACTGTTTCCAGAAAAGTCCACTTAGTTCCTTGAGTTCCCAACACTGGTGGGGAAATTTCTAGATATTTTGGGGTAGTGATTAGGCGTGAGGTTTAGGAAGTGAGGGATCTCAACAAGTACAATTCCATAAAATTCACCCTCCAAAGCTGTGATTTTTCTCCAGAGGAACTGTAGTCTGGAGATCAATTATAAATCTAGAAGATCTCCAGGGCTTACAGGGAGGTTGGCAACCCTAAATAATTCTCAGAAATTGCTTTCTTTCCTCAGAGAAAGAGGGGATATTAATATAACCAAAAGATTGTGTAAAAACTGGTAGTTTCATGTTAATCATGATATGTTTAGGATGCCCTATGATTTTGGATAATTCAACTACAAAAATATTTAAGAAAAAAATGTAACAGGCTTCTACTAGGGATTCTTGAAATGCAGAATATTTAAAAGGTGTGGGAGTTGTCAGCTGCCTTCTGACCATATGACTGTAGAACTGTGGCTCAGTGGAAGAGCCTCTGCTTTTCATGCAGAAGGTCCCAGTTTCAGTCTCCAGGATCTCCTCCAAAAAGGAGCAAATGGGATGTGAGGGTGAACACCTATGCCTGTGATTCTTGAAAGGCAATGCAAGTCTGAGTAGCCAGTAATGTCCTTGATGGACTAATAATCTGATTCTGTATAAGGTAGCAGCTTCATGTGAGTTCATGGTCTATCTTCTAGATTTCCTTCCTTCCTATAGATAAGTAGCCATGAGCTATCCCTGGCATGGTTACGTGAAGAAAAGTCTTAGGTAACCACACTGTGTATCATTACTTCAGAGCAGCTCCTGTAATTGCAGTAGCTGTGCAAAAACTCTCTCACTGAATAGACCAATTCTCCTAGCCCAGGTGTCCCCAGTGGGGTGCTCATAGGTAACATGGCACCCATCAACAACTTTCTTGGTGCTCACAAGCATTTTTTAAAAGTGGGAGAGGCCAGGTGGAGCTCTTGAACAGCAGGACTTCTGGTTGGATATTGGAAATATGATTGGCTGTGGAGAAGAAGAGTTTTGATTTATACCCCACTTTTCTCTTCTGTAAGGAGTCTCAAAGTGGCTTACAAACTCCTTTCCTTCCTCTTCCCAAAACGGACACATGAGGTAGAGGGGGCTAAGAGAGTTCTGAGAGACCTGTAACTAGCCCAAGGTCATAGGAACTGGCCCTGAAATTTTAAGTGTATTGAATATTCCATAGTTTTCATTTGGGTCATTTGGAAGATAATACATGTCCACATTCAAATAAATCCTGAGGCAATGAAGTAGACTGTTGATTTTTTTTTCCTCTGGCTTATAAGATAAATAACTATGAAAGGGACCTTTCATTCATGTTAACATGCAATTGTGGAAAAGAGATACTTCTCAACTCTTGTTTTGACAAGAACTTCTAATGGTTCATATTAAAAAGAAAAGCTCAGCTGCTGCGAATTCTGTTGGTTTATTTATGTATGGCGTCTCAATTTGTTCACTGAAAGAACTAGATGAAAAGTTCCTTTTGTGTTTTCAACAAGATGGCTTTCGTGGTTGGGCTGGTGCCTCAAAGTCATGTTCACAGAACAGAACCAAAATGCATACTAAAAGACTCTTTCGATTATTGCAAGTACAATTCCATTCACATATGCATGATCCTTTATAAGCAAGGATCTTATACTGTGCAAATGTAACCGAGGGTCCAATGGGGGGGGGCTAAAGAGCTCAGATTTTCCATATAAGGAAGAAAGGGCTCCATTCCCTCAGATCTGTTAGAGGCCTGGAACTGGAGTCAACTTACTTCACAGAGTTCTGTTGTTATGAACTATATTTGCACATTTCAGGGCTACCCTTGAAGGCTTGACAACCAGGAGAGAGGGCTCAGCAAAGAACAGCAAAGCTGCAAGTCCATCAACAGTGCCACAGGAGACAGCTAGAGAAAATTGCAAAGGACTGAGACCCTGCTAGTCTGTTTTGCAGAACTATTACATGTTGATTATTGTTTCTGCATTGGTTTGCCATATTTAATTGTTGTACTGTACATTATTGTTTATGAAACAGAGAAAGATTTAAAGTTTCTTTTGTTGTAAGTCTGGTGAATGGTCGGGGTCACAAGGTGAGATCACACTGTCAGAGACTTGAACTCCTTTTCCATTAATGATAATATCCCTCTTAAACTCTGGGTTACACAAACACACATTCATCTATTATTCCACCATATTAAAACTAACACTTCTATATGGTAACTTACATTTTATAGTTTCTAGGAAGATCCACCATCTTTTCTACAAGCTGTCCCCTCCTTCAGTTTTTGTCTCTCCGTTTTAAATTTGGTTATTCATTTAAAGAAAACCCCCTTACCTGAAATGCTATTTTAAAGAATCCAGGGCTTTTCAACTTAGGAAAAAGGGGGGCTCATTAAATTTTGCATGAGTTGGAGAAACTGGACAGGAAGAACTTTTTCTTGCCTTCCCTAATGCTAGAATTTAGTGGGCACCCAGTGACATTCGTGGGCAATTGATTCAAAGTAGACAAAAATAATACTTTTTTACTCACTAAATAGTTGTATTATGGGATTTGCTGCCAAAGGACACGGAGTAGTCCATTGCTTTCACCTCCTGCATGTGAGCTCCCAAAGGCACATGATGGGCCACTGCGAGTAGCAGAGAGCTGGACTAGATGGACTCTGGTCTGATCCAGCAGGCTCTTTCTTATGTTCTTAGTATAGGCCCATCAGTGTCTACTAGCCATGGTGACTAAAGGGAATCTTTACATTCAGAAGCAGTATATTTCTGAATGCCAAAGCTAGTAGGCATCATCAGGGGAAAACCTTAGCCTCCAGTGTTCTGGAAGGGAGTGTTTTTTAAAGTATTGGTCTGATCCAGCAAGATATATCTTATGTTTTTAACTGCCCAAAATGGGAGTGGGAGTGGGGCAGGCTTGCACTGACATCAATGCCCACCCTGCTGGCATAAGGATACTTATACTAGGGAAAGTACAAACATGCTAGTGGGTGCCACAAATCTCACGCCACCCAAACCCGGAACGGCTTACTGTTCCAAAGCTACACTGGTGCTGGAGAGAACTCCAGTGTAGATAGGGGAGGTGGGTTGGGGGCATTCCTAGGCATGGAGACAACTCTAGTCACCTTCCATTGGACTTTCAATCCAGGAACATCCCCCTTCCTGGCTGCAGACAAGTGCCACCAAAAAGTGTGGCATAAGTCCTTTTTTCAATTTTTTTGAGGTAACCAGGGTTTTTGTCTGTTTATTTTTAGGCCTTCCTGCACCACCTGAAACCCCTTTGGCCCCTTGCACACATGCAGAATAATGCACTTTTAATACACGTTCACAATTGTTTGCAAGTGGATTTTGCTATTTCACAAAGTTGCAAAGTGCATTGAAAGGGGATTGAAAGTGCATTATTCCGCATGTGCGGAAGAGGCCTTTGAGGCAAGGTGGCCTCACAGAAGTAGCACTGTCCCTGGCCCCACATCCTCTGGATTAGACTGTAACTTCATTCCAAAATCATTAAAACATGATATAGTATTTATATAATTTACTTTTCATTTGAATATGCATATGCATAATTTTAGTACTGCTTTCATGTAGTTTAGATCAGCACATGGCAATCAAGTCTTTTCATCCAATAATTTAGAACAGAAAGATCAATTACAGGGCTGTGATCAACTGCAACTGGACTGCAACAAATTTGGATGAAAAATCAGCACTTCTTTAGGTGCATATAATTTCTCTGGTTAAATAAAATATCAGTGAAAGGGGTACCCAATAAGAAGAAAGTAGAGGCTTAACCCCTCAGTCTGCAGGGTGTTAAAACATCTTCATAGCTTTTAGTTGCTGTTAGCCTTGTCAATGGTACAATCAAAGCTACATTCAGTTAGGTTCGGTCTGGGAGGTTTCTTTTTATAAAAAAATAAAGCTTTCTTCTATGGAAGCAATAATGCTTTTGGCAGTCTTAAAGAAACAGTCGTCTGTTGAGTTATGTCAACATCACAATAGTGAATGCAGCTACTGTTATTCCTTGCATCACAGATGGAGATTCACATGATTTGAGTGTCTCCTTTGTCCTTGCTTTGAAATATACGAAGAAAGTGTTCTTGAAATAAAACTAGAACTGCCCAACTTGGAATCTTGTGTCACCATTCTTCCAAAGCAAAGAAAATTTATCTGTCTGCATGTCCTGCCTATTGGAAGAAACAATAAAGAAACAACTGTTCACTCCTTAAATCTATACAAAAGCATTTCTAGCTTTTTAGATATTTATAGCCATAGAACATATGTCACTAGAACTGTCACAGCAAAGAAAATGAAAATCATATGCACTAACAGTTTGTATTGACTGATTCCTTTGATAATTATATTTTTACGGACTTTGTATTTTTAGGAAGAACAGAGAGAACTACTGCATGATACTGCTCTGATTTATGAATAATAACTGAGCTGAGAACAGGTGTTCCTGAAATCTGATTTAGAGTTTATTCCTGCACTTTCACTGTGGTCTGTCAACTGGATTTTCTGGGGCTGTTATGATTTTTATTCAGCCTTTCCCCTTTTCACTGGGATAATTGTAATCCGTGCCATATGGGAACTGTAGTTCCTTCATCCATTGAAGTCTGTAGGCTTAATATGGTGTGATTCTGTTTAAGACTGAAGTAATACAGCTTAGGTTGTGCACCATTTTTTGCTGTAATTTTCTGTTTCACGTTTAAAAAACGTTAACATTTTTGAAAAACCCAGAAAAGCTGACCCCTTGCCCCATATTGGTATGGGTTTTTTCCTAGCTTTTTCAATTTTTTGTGGCCTTTTAACCTATTCCTCAACAATTCTGAGCCACAGAGCTGAATACTGGGCTCAGCTCAGCCAAGCCCACCATTCAACTCTGCTCCTCACCTGCTACCTTCAAAGTCCAAGCCGTCTTCAGAGGCAGTGGAAGAGAGCTGAATGCTGGGCCCAGCTAAGTCAAATCCAGCATTTACTTCTGCTCTCCCTGGCATTCACACATAAACACACAGAGATATTTAATCTTTTGCAATTTCTATAAAGAAAACTACAATACAAGTTAATTGTAGGACATTGTGTTTCTTTCATGTACAAAAGTAGTTTACATGAAAGTTACAAAGCTGTATACCAGCACTGCATATTGGCTAAGTTGCAGGAACCGTAGCATAATGACACTGATTTCATTCTAACTGAGGTACAAATCTTGCAAAGCAAAATGTTCCTATGCTTTTGTGAAAAACAGTTGGGTGCTGATAAGGAGGAAAGAACAAGCATTTTTAATAGTGCATAGTAGAATATTGTCTGAGCTGAGTATTTCCTTCCCTACCATTTACTTAATAACAGCTAGTTACATTCAACTTGGTTGTGGGCAGAATTTTTTTTAAAGACTATTCTGCAGAGCTGCTTGCCAACTTTCAACAAATGTGCTTGTAAAATGGGAGATAATTATGTTCACTTTTCTTTTTTAATGAAAGATAAATAATTTGGCAACATTGCCTTGGATAGTGCTTTCTATTTTGGTACAATGTATTATTTAGATATTGGCATATTCTCAGAATGAGAGATTCTTATACAGTATAAAAGCTGCTTCTCAAAATCAGTTATGCAGTCTTTTCTCCTGCAAACAGCTATTCATATTGTGGCTGTATACTACACTATTATAGACTAACATTACATTATATTCAGATGATAAAGGTGAACTGTTTTTGTTTAAAATCAATGTTACTTGCTATGTAGGCAGAACATTGGCAGGAACAGGGAAAGAACAAAAAGTACATAACAGGAAAAACGATTTCTCTTTTTTACTATATTAACTGGAGATGTACTTCTTTTGCTTTTTCATGAACTTTTGCTCTGTTTTTAGTAAATTTCATTACAATCAATTTTCCCGTTATCATCAAGGTCATCAAAAATTATTAGCTGAAGAAAATGGGAACATGAATAGTGGACAATTAGTACTTACATTATTTGAGGGCCAAATTATATGTTATGCAAGATATCCATGATCAGATCTCCTGATGTATTGTTGAAGGCTTTCACTGGTTGTTGTGGGTATTTTGGGCTGTGTGGCCGTGGCCTGATAGATCTTGTTCCTAACATTTTACCTGCATCTGTGGCTGGCATCTTCAGAGGTGTATCACAGAGAGAAGTCTGTTACAGAAGTCTGTATTTCAGCAGTGCTTTAACATTTACCAACTGCAATGTTTTCTCTACGTGCAACTAAATTTATTCCTGCACTTTGTCTACATTACCGGGTTTTTTTTGAAGCAAAGCCAATAGGGCCCCATGGTAAGTAGCATTCAGATGAGGAAAGTAGTACCAAGAAAACTGGAAAATTGGATAAATGTCTTCTCTCTTATCACCACTGCTCTGATCAAATTCAGGAACCCATATGAATGTTTTAGGCAAGAAATAAAATAGGAGATATGATTATGGCTTCTCCCATGCAATGTATAGTTCAATTTTGTTGTAGTTAATACTTTGAAACATACACTTCATGCACATATAGTAGTGTGTTACATACAGGTGTCAACATCAAAATCGGGGGAGGGAATTAGGAGCATGGGGAGCAGCAGAATAAGTCCTGAGATAAGCAGCTGCTTCCTCTCCCTTTTGCTGATATTTGAAGTTTTAACTTGGCTAGAGTTACAAGCTCTTGGCTTGTAGTATGTGGCCTTGTTTGAGCTAAACCAGAGGAACCTGGGATGTCCTCATTGCTTTAAAATTGTGTTATGGTCCTTTTGTATTGTACGTTTTTGTTTAAATTGTACTTTCTGTGCCTTTCATTTTGTGAGCCTCTTGGAGTGTACTGTGTGGGAGAAAAGCTGCATAAAATATTTAATTAATTACATATCTTAATGACGTACTAATTTTTTTGTATAGATAATTATAGCACTCTTGTGCTATAAGAGCTTATAAGAGACATTTTCAGAGCTAGCTTCTTTCTGAGGAAAAGGCATTTTGGATCTGGAGAAATATATTTCTTTACAATTCTAAAAGGTGAGGAAGAATGGATTTCAATCAAGAGAGAATATTCTGACTTGCATTTATTGAGCTAAAATAAAAAATATATAAATATAACAACATGTTGATCATATGATGAGGGATGTTACTGAATTTCGTAACTGCTATGGCTTAGTTTGAAAGTTGGACCTTCTTTGAATGGATTCTCAAGATGAAATTGTGCTTATTATCCCCCTCTCCATGGATGAGCAAAAGGACCACAAGTCCACTGGAAAGAGTGTATGCATTTACTATTTCCCTCATCCTTCATAATGCAGAATATACAGGAGACATTGGGAAAGGATGAACTGGTTAGATCCAGATTTTTAAAGGGTCATGTAATAAACTGGGAGTACTTACTGTCATGTTCTCAGTTGGAAACAAAATCTATTTTATTGACAAAAAATCAGAAAAGTTGCCCTCTGGACAAGAACTTTGTCCAATTTGAAACTGGCTGCAAAAACACCAGCAAAACTACCAGAGCCTCTCCTTCCAATCCCAATTAGTCAACAACAGTTATTCTCAAGCTGGTACAGCTGTGCACTCTCACAAGCCCCAAATAAATGCTTCAGAGATCTCATGTGTAGGTCATTGCATAACAAGCATGCATAGCCAAAGCAATAAAGATAAAGAAATGAAAGTAAGCATACTGAACACAGATAGACTTTTACCCAGATACCAGATCTTTTGCTTCCACCTGGAAACTTGTGACAAGACTGGACAATCAGGTCTTGACACTTACAGACTCAACTGTCAGAGGATGCTCCTTACTGATTGGGGCTGGCTGGCCAACTGTGATTTTTTCTGAAAAAAAAACTGATTTGACTGAATGTAATCTAGGAAAGGGGATGGTATCTTCAGGAACTACCCTTAGAAGCTAGTAGAAATCCAAGACAGAGCTGTTTTAGGTGTTCCTCCTTGATTTTGGATCTCCCTCCCCCAGGCATTGTTTCCTTAAAGACCCTCCAGATGAGTTTGAAGACCTGCTTTTTCAAAAGGGCCTTTAAGTAGTATCAATAAGAAATTATGCACCAAGAGAAATGACGCTGTTGGGAAACTAGCATCTATTTGGTGTTTTACTCTTTTAATGGTCTTATATTTTACTCTTTTTAAAAACTGATTTTATGCCATTTACTAAGTTGTAAACCACCTTGGGGACTTTTTAATTGAGAGGTGATTTATGAATAAGCTGGACTAAATTATACATTCTTTAACCCTTTGTAACAGATATAGAAAGTAAGAATTTTTCACCTTGAAGCAGTACTATAGTACCTCATTTTGGTCCTGGAAGCATTGGCCCTTTCCGCACGCCGACCCGACCCCTCTGGGACCGTTTGCACGAGCTGCACCGTCGTCAGGGTGTCCTACCTATCCTGCGGCCCTCCGGCACGTCGCTGAGGCCAAGGGACACCCCCCCCTGCCCTGCGCGACCGCTCCGGAGTCACAGGGCAGAGGGGGCATGTCCCCAGGCCTCGGCAACGCACCAGAGGGCCGCAGGACAGATAGGACACCCGGACATGGGGGGAGGGAAGGCGCCGGGGAGCTGCTGTTTTCCCAAAACCTCGCTGGGTAAGCGAGGTTGGAAAACGGCGGCTTCGCGCCGCTCGGGCGGCACGGCTGCGAAGCAGCTGCACTCCCTGTGTGAACGGCTCTCTGGGGACGCCGTTTTTGCCATCCCCAGGCCACCGTATTCCGCCCGTGCAGAAGGGGCTATGGTTTCAAGTCTCAGATTGTGGTCACTGCAATATAATAAAAACTTATGATTTTTTTTAAAAAGAGCAAATGTATTTTAATCAGTATTTAAACTTATAAATAAGGACATGTAACATTGACCCAACACCAATATGCAATAGAGGAACCAAACTAAGTACTGAATTACTGAATGAGTAATTGCATTGTGGAATTCACTGTCATTGGACATAATGATGGTCACAAACACAGATCCTTAAAGGAGGATTATACAGATTCATGGATGTCTATCCATGGCTACTAGCCATGAAAGGAACCTCTTTTATGACTGGGGACCCTGAGACCATGGCAACTGTTTATTTTCCTAAGAGAGGGAGAGTCAGGAAACAGGAACAGGGGTTCAGCGGGAAAAGTTTTTTGGTCTACCTGTCAAAAAAGGAGATAAATGGGTATCAATAAAAAATACTATTCAGGGAAGAAAGATGAGGGTAATGTGCCCCAAAACCTGATTGGCAGAGCTTAGAATATCTCTCACAAGGGCTGAATTCTTAACTGGGTTTTGGGGGTGGGGGTTAACAAAGCACAAAAAAGATTTAAAAGATGGAATCTTTTTTATTATGGGTTCAAAATTTCACCCAGATGCTGTGACCTGAGGACTATATTTCTCTGCCAAAAGGGCAAAATGGAGACTGGGATCTGTTTGCATCATGGACAATAACTTAGCTAGACTTATGTTCCATTTCATTTCCTTAGATCTGTATTTCCAAACTATGAAATCTATTTTCCATATATGTGCTGTAGTTTAAACTTTAGTAATAAAGCTACTTTCCTGTTAAAGAAAGCAGACTGTGACTCAAATCCTGCCCACACACTGGTGGCTGCTATTACATGCTAAGGACACATATACACAAGTGGAAATAAAATAATTGAAAGCTCTGACCTGTGTACTTACTCAGAGACAGCCTCCCCAGGGTGCCCCCAAGGTACTCGTCACTTTGAAGGCTAAATCTGATATCTTGTGGGAAGTGGAAAAAGAAACACACTTTTGCATGCAGGTAAACATGCTGTGCACATATGATAACACACAAGATTGTAACAATTTCTACTTCCAGAATTAGTAAACCTATGAATACTGGTGCTAGGAGGCAATACTAGGGGAAGGTCTTGTTCTGTATGCCCAGTTTAATGATCTTTCAAATCAACTAGCTGGCCATTGTGTAAAATAGAATGCTGGACTAGATATACCAGTAGTGTGATCTGGCAGATCTCTTGCTCTTGTTTTTATTGCAACTAGCCTACATTTTTTAAAATAACCCCACAGGTACTAGTAGGCATGTTCTTTTACACTACCTTTGTTTGGATTTGATTGTCGAAGAAATATTTCAGAAATAACACACTGGAATTATCACGTTTGGCAATGAAAGTGCTATTTATCTTATGTAATGGGATTTCCTGCCCCAAATTGAAAGAAAGCAATAACCCTTAATATTAGGGGCATCTGGCATCTTTAATTCCCAAAGTAACCTGTTCCCCAAACTCTTTAACATAGCAGATTACCATATTTTTTAATTAACTAAACATGATCTCTGAAACTTCAGTGTCCAAGTACACAGATGAGTGACAGTGAGGCAGAGCTACTGAAGAATGACCTTCAGAATTTCAGCATCCTATAATAATTGCTTGAATATTTCAGAGGTTATACAGTATTTAGGAAGAATTATTTATATGAATGAACAGTACAGTTTACAAATTAGAATGATTTTATAATCTCTTATCTTCAGACTATTTGCTTTTATGATTTCTAGGAACCGGAGCATATGCTTACATCCAATAAATACACATTTATTAACTGTATTTATTAAAATATTTATACCCAACCTTACAGTAAGGGCTCAAAGTAGGTCATACATTCTGAATTTCCCTAAATGTACCAAATAAATACATTTCTCTCCAGAGAGTCAGCATGGTGTACTGGTTAAGAGTGTGAACTCTAATCTGAAGAACTGGGTTTGATGCCCCACTCCTTCACATGGATGATGGACTCTTATCTGATGAACCAGATTTGTTTCCCTGCTCATACAAGTGAAGTCTGCTGGGTGACCTTGATCTAGGTACAGTTCTTTGGAACTCTCTCAACCCCACCTATCTCACAAGGTGTCTGTTGTAGGGAGATAAAGGGAAAGGAGATTGTAAACTGCCTGGACTCTCCTTACAGGAGAGAAAGAAACGTATAAATCCAAATGCTTCTTCGTATGTAGAAATTTTTTAAATGGTCTGGTACATGATATTTATTCATTTGATATAATGTTCCATACCAAACTCTTTGCCATTCAGCTGGTACCTGAAGCGCTGTAATATATGATGACAAATGTAAACCACTGCTGTAAAATATTTCTTTCAAAATTACTAAAAACTCAGAAGTAACAGCCCAGAATGCAAACTGAGAACATCAGCCTAGCCACGACTATGCAGCTGAATAAACTCCTGGATTAAAGCACTGCTGTGAATCAGCCTCTTATACATTAATTCAAGCTGTGTTGTTTCATGCTGGAAAAGGAAATTCCAGACGTGTAGTAGCCTAAGGCCACAGTCAGTCTCGACCAAGCTAGTGATGAGGAGGTTACAGAAAAGTCAGTGAAAAGAAAAACAGCTCATTTGGGTGATTGACCAGCTAATGTCCTGCTGCTCAAAGACACCATTGTTCCTGATGGTCAATTTCAAAGTTGGGTTTCAGGTTTCAAACTGGAGAGGATCAAGCAGCAGTGTATGAAAAGGAGTGCAATTGCCCTTTGAAAGGCTTGTATTTGACAACATCTGTTTGGAGAAATGAATTTCATTCAAGCACATATTCTAAAAAGAATGCCAAATATTATAAAATTCAGAACATAGTATTTGGAAGAGTACAATTGTGGAATACATCAGGGAAATTGAATAGAGGAGCACATTTGTAGATATGGAATACAGTAGTTGAATAAACCCCATCCCAGTCTCCAATCAAATAAATATTCCACAAGAATTTTTATTTTCCAGTGATCAGGAAGATTTAATGTACATGTTTTCCCAGGGCCATTCCTTCACCCCTGCTTGTCCTGTGCCATTTTGCATTTCTTGTATGTCCTGCCATCTAAAGCATCCTTTCCACCTGCTCCTTGCGCATTATTTTGACATTTTTGCCATATTTTCACTACAATAGAATTTAAGAATTCTGGCTGCATGCTAATCCTTTTGACACAGCTGACAATGGCTGCAAGCAGTCTTAAGCAGCTGAGTGCTGATTTTGAATGTAAGCATCAAACTGACAGCAACAGCTGCATAGACTTTATTCATCCAGTTCTAAACCTGTGTAAATTGTAGGTTGAAAACTGCAACAGGATGTTTGCTGAAATACTGTCAGGTTGCAATAGATTTTAACAAGCAAGGAGCTTCCTGGTAGGCCATCTGTTTTTTCACTCAATGATTATCCAAATAAACATGCATGCACACCTCAATCAAAATAGAATCATTCACTTCCCTCCAGCATTTATAAACTTGAGAGATCATTAGAAACTGAACTGCACTGAATCTGTATGTTTAGCCTTCTGAACAAAAGTGGTCTTTCTACAAGAAAAGTTTTCATTCAAGGGTCTTCTGCATTTTCTCACCCTTTTTAGTGGCCCCAATGTACTGTTGTATTGCAACCATTTTTTCAGCCACCTTACATATTTACTGTGTGTTCCCAGCCAATCATGTAGTTAATGTGATGATGCCACAGAGCCAATCAGATATGTCACTGGGGGCAAATGAAGTCTCTCCATGTACTCATTGTGAATGAATGCAGGAGGGCATGTGCTTCAATGTCCAAGCAACAGAAAACTGTAGCCAATCCCAGCATGCTAAAGAGTGCACTTCCATAACCTGTACATTGTATCAGTCACATATTTTTACATCCATGTCACACATCCTCAGTTCATAGTTTTAGACATCACAACTTTAGGGTGCTGAGGTTTGGCAGGAATTTTCAGTCCAAACAAATGATCATACCCTTTTTGGGGGAACCATTCTTATGTCCTTTGCTTGCATTCAGTATTTTTTAAATTATATTTTTAATATATATACTAGGACTGCACTCATATGGCAGTAAATATATGGCAAACAGTCCTCAGATAAATTCTATTACTAATGTTGGGCTGTAGAATTTGAGAGATAACTCCTTGATAATGTCCCAGGAAGTTCTTTCTGGGCTATCTTCAAAGAAAACATCTTCCCAACAATGTAAAAAACTTTCAAGGTCACATTGCCATTTGCAAGCAATGACATTGCAAACTTTAAAGGCATTTCCAGTGCTGCAGGGCTTTTCTCTTTTTTTTACTTTGAAAGAAGACTTTGAACTTGCCATTTGCTAAAGGAATAGAAATCCCTAAGTGACAGCAATGGCTGGCAAAGTTTAAGAATGTAATTGAGGCTCAAAGGTTAGTGGAGGATAATGGGTATTGTATTTAAACCCTATGATTTAGACCTGGCTTTTACTAGTATGGGGCAAACTCATTTTCTTTCATTGAAAACTGACTCAAAACTTACAGGCTCACACCTTCCATTTCAAGCTTATATTGAATTCATGTAACTTTATTAAAGAGAAAGAGAGAAGTGTAGAAAATTAAGTTTCAAAGCAGTAAACTGTTGCAGTAGTAAAAATGTTTGAAATTTGAAATTTTCAGCAAAAGCATATTTTAATTGGAAAAGTTCCATTAAAAATCGTTTATAATACTTTCAATTTACAAGAGTGTATCTAATGAAAATGGTGTGGAGGGCAAGCTCTTAAATGGTGCCCCACAGCTGCCCTTGGCTCCACCCCAAGCTTCCCCCTGCCAAACTCTCCCTACCAAAAAAAAACATTTTGGGATACGGGGAGTGAGTGAGGCAAGTCTGGACGGCAGGCTATGTTGCTCTATTGATGTTGGACTTCCAAGCAGCCACTTATTTGCCTGAGTTACCTGCTCTTCTCCCTTTCCCAGGGGCAGAGAAGAAGGAAGAATCAGGGGAAAGAGAAGAAAAGTGGGCAAGCTAAGTGAAGGAGTGACTAAGTGGAAGTCCAACACTGGCAGATCAGTGCAACTTGGCATTCCTCCCATTGGGCAAAGTGGGCAGTTGCCCAGGCGCCCCCTTGTGGGGGGTTCACAAACTGCAGGTTCGTTTGTGGGATTTTTTGTATTTTCAGTGTTTTTCTGTTTTTGGCCTGCAGAGGGTGCAGTTTCTAGGCTAGCAGCACCAAAATTTCAGGGATTTTTCAAGAGACCTTCCTGATGATATCACCCAGGTTTGGGGAGGTTTGGTTTAGGGAGTCCAAAGTTATGGACTCCCAAAAGGAGCTCCCAATCCCCCATTGTTTCCAATGGGAGCTAATAGGAGATGGGGCTACCCCTTTGAGGGTCCATAACTTTGGACCCCCTGAACCAAACTTCACCAAACCTGGGTGGTATCATCAGTAGGGTCTCACAAAGATACTCTTAAATTTTGGTGCTGCTATCTTAATAATTGCACCCCTGACAGCAGACCCTTAATAATTGCACCCCTGACAGCACCCCTTAAATTTCCCCAAATTTTCCTTTTAAATCCACCCCCTTCCTGCAAATGCTTGTTTTCTTTCTTTTATTCTCTCAATGCCTAATAAAGGTTGTTGTTGTTGTTGTTGTTTGTTGTTGTTGTTGTTACCGCTGCTGCTCGGGTAACATTACGTGATTTCAGCTCAGGCAACATAGTGAGGCGCAGGAAGCCGGTGTTCTTCAAAAGCAAAGTATTTTATTCGGAAGTGGTTGCTGCAGCTCGGGCAGGGGAAATTGCATCTCCGTAGCCAAGCGCAAGAACTTTTATACACAAACATAAAAGGGGGGCAAAGGGGCAGGTAAGGGGGCAGGTAAGGGGGCAGGTCCCTTACCTTACACCAATAAAGAAACATCAATACAAAAGAAAGATACAATTACAATTTTTTTGTGAATGGGATCATGAAATCTCGCTGTCAAGTGTCTTCCCATGAGATTTTGCGATGGTGCTGAAATGGAGAGCGGAGAAGGTCCATTCATAGAATTGGGTGGGCCTGCTACCGCACCCAGTTATCTCTGCTATCAGATGGGCTGTTTCCTTGAGTTATATCCTGAGGCTCCCGCACCTCAGTCCCGCAACAAAAGAAAGTTCAAACTATCCAATGGTGGTCCCAACACGTTTTCCAATGGCTGGGACATTTGGGGTGCTGTCATCAGATTCGATTTGCAAAACCAAAGGGGTCTTTGTCTTTGCTGAGGAGTCAGCTGGGTGTTGGCCCAAACTAAATTCCAGAGCCAACTTCCTTGTGCCTCTAATATTAACCATTCTAAAATACTACGTTTCTCTAATACAGTTTACTTTACTTAACTTAAACAAGGCTAAACTTAAACAGGATACACTAAATTTAAAGCAGGAAAGCATAATACATGTTTTGCAGAACAGATCAAGGTACAAAACTTATTTAAGAACATCAATAAAAAACACATGTACTGGTCTTAGGGGCTTCTGAGTCACACTGGTCTCTGTTTCCTGACCTGGAGCCAGTGTAGTCAGGTAACTCGATTCAGGAAAATATTTTGGCTATTTTCCTGGCAGTAACATCATCATCATTTATTATCATTATCATTATAATTACCATTACTACTACTACTAAATCCACCCCCTTCGGCATGGATTTAAAGGGAAAATCTGAAGTCCCCAGTTTAAACATTGAAAGTGATGCTGTTTCAGTGTGGAGGTTAATTCACCCCAAAACAGCATCACTTTCAATGTTGTTTAAACTGGGGACCCCAGATTCTCCCTTTAAAGTGGATTTAAAAGGAGAATCTGGGCTCCCTAGTTTAAACACCATTGAAAATGATGCTGTTTGGGGGTGGATTCCAACATCACTTGTTTAAACTAGGGAGCCCAGATTCTCCTTTTAAATCCACCTTAAAGGGAGAACCTGGGGTCCCCAGTTTAAAGAACATTGAAAGTGATGCTGTTTCCCTCCATTGGGGGGGGGGACTGGATACAACACCATAAAATGTTTTCATAGCAGTAATAAAACATTTTGAAAGCTTTTTGAAAATGTTTTCAAAAAATATTTCTGCTGTGTGACATGGCCTATTGCTGTGTTCAGAGTTGGGGCATGTTCTATAATGTGATGGTGACTTTGAAACGACCTGGTGTAAAAAAAAATCATTGTTTGGTCATGGTGGGAGAGGGTGGCCGCCCATGGGGTGGGCATCACATTCAGGTTTTGCCCAGGGATCCAGTTTGCCTAGGTACGCCATTGCTTGCTTACTTATTGATTGATTGCTGCCTTTCCTCCAGGCTGGAGGAGTTGGGGAAGCAGGCAGCTGCCACTGCTGTGACTCTCCAAAGTGGAATTCTAAAGGTACTGTATCCCAAAGAGGGTTAGGGGGCAGCATGGGGGAACTGGCCCAATGGTGGCCTTCCACGTGATGCCTAGGGAGGCGGCTGGGTTATCCCAACCTTCTAGCCCACCCTAGATCCACTACTGCCTACTTAATTGTTGATCATGTCTAAGTCCTTACTGTGCATATTTGTTTGCCTTTCTGAAGCAATAAATTTTTTTTATAGATAAGTTAAAAAAAGTAAAAGCAAAGTACTAAGCAAAAGCCAAAATGAGTAGAAGAGTGTCAAGTTTGCAACTTTTGCCAGTGTAATTGTGCAATCCTGGAAGGGGGGACTGAAACTGCTGGGGAGGCAGCATGACCCTGGCGCTGGTGTAAATGTCACTTATGCTGCCATAAAGGGTGTTTATGCTGATGCAGAGGCACTTAACACCTGTGCTGGGAAAGCATGCAGCAGGGTGGCTCCTGAGCACCATTGCAGAGCCAGTGCTCCTCCAACACAGGAGCCAAGGCTGGCACTGAAGGGGTGTTCCCAGGGGTGGACCCATCTTTACTCAGCTTCCTGACTCCTTCCAGACATGGAATGCCCCCATTTGCCTGTGCACACTTATACAACAAAGTCAGTGGCACAGACCATTGTGTTGGATAGGCCAATTACACAATGAAAGAAACAGAGTTGCTTTTGGCTTGCTGGCCAAAAGCAGCAAGCCAAAAGGTGATGGACAGCAACTGCCCCCTCCCCAAATCACTATCCTGCAAATAACATTGCCCCCTTATAATATTCCTTTTTAAAAGTTCCATTTTACTCTGCAGGTTCTAGGAAAGATTTAGCAGAACAAATCCCATTATTTATTATAGCATCATTTGCAAAATGATTGAAATGATTGCCTCCCTCTTGCTTTTCAAAAATAGTCACATTATTTGTTCAACTCTTATTGCAGCATTTAGGTTCCTGGATGGCAGAAAAATCAAGTAATAATCATAATAATAATAAAAAATGGTGTGCAGACAAATAATGCACTGGCCAAGCACAGAATAAAGAATTTTAAATCCCCAGTAAAATTAATTTAATGCATGTGTGGAAGGGGAAAAAAAGCCCATTCTGATAGCATAGCTTTGGTGCAATCAGGATTAAATGTGATGCCCACACAAGGTACCCACTTCAAAGCAGCAAAAATGACTTAACCACAAGCCACTGACTTAAATTAAAACCAGACATAACAAAAAGGATGGAAGTTCAAGCAAAAAAAGCTTGTATAAACATAGTATTTTTTCAAATGCAATGCAAAGTTTTTACAGATGTGCGCTTCCTGTTAATATGCTGTATGGTATTTAGTATATGAATAATTATTTACACAAGGATATTGGTTTCTCCAGATACAGGGTAACTTATAAAATCATACAGAAGCTTAGAATGTTTCCGAAATGAACCTAATCCAAATTTTTGTCTGGATGTTGGATTTCTAAATTACCTTAAAAAAATTATTGTGGAGCTAATGTGCTAGAAGTTCTTTATAGCTTCTTTTATTTTCAAAGATTGTATAGAGTACTATGCATGTGGAACTTGCTTCTATGCTCAAAATGAAGACTCAAGTTAATTGCACAAGGAGCAACATTATTAGATAACCTCTATAGATTTATGTTCCTCTGTAATTTTGAATTCAAACAGACAATGGGATGAGTCCTACCACTTGAGGGGTCTGGGGAGGAAGTATTTCTGTTTGTTCTTTCACTGACGTTCCATAGAAGTCTGTGTAACCCCTGTGTCAGAATGGGATGACCCAGAAAGGGGTGGAGTCTGAAAAGAAGCAGAATGCTGCAGAACTCATGAGGTTGGAGGAAGCAAGGCTACCAGGCTGCGACCTTGATTGATTTTATTAAGCCCTTAACACCTTGTTTAAGGGTTTTTGTGTATGTAAATGGTGAGAGTTTTCTGGGAACCTTCATCATCTTGAATCCCGTTCACCAAGGCCGTTTCCGCACGGGCAAAATATGACGTCGTCGCAACGGAAAAAGAAGCGTCAGAGCGAGAGCGTTCGCACGCCAAGCAGCGGCGTGAGGTAAGCAGTCGCCGCCGCCGCGAAAAAACGCTTAAACCGGGCGCTTTAAGACGGTGTATCTCAGAAAACGCTTTTTTAAAAACCAATTTTTTTTTTCCCCAGAAGTGTGACGTGATCGACGCCGGCGACTTGCGTGCGTAACAGCCGCCACGGAGCTGTCGCCAAAATGGCGCTGGCCTGCATCGGCTTCGCGAAGTGCGCAGGCGCAATATCGGCGAGACGCCGGGCTTCCGCGAGCGCTTCGCAGGCGTAACCAAGTCATTACATTTCTGCGGGGCTAAGCGGATCGCCTCGCAGCCCCCCCGCTTCTGTCTGTGTGAACGCTTTTTTTGGGATGCGCCGCACTTCATGCGACGCCATCAAGTACGCTGCTTTTGGTCGTATGCGAAACGCCATAGCCTTTGAAGCTCTTCTTCAAACCAAACTCACCCCAGCAAAGAAGAATTGGACTTGGCAATATCAGTAGACTGTAAATATAAGGACTTGAAATGCAAACCTGAACAGGACCTTGAATTGTAAATGTTAAATGTTGATGTTTAATGTTATTTGTAAAGAGAAGTAAACTGTTTTGTTTAAATTTGGTTCTTTGCAACTCCTTCCAAGTACTGCCCCACAGAACCCACAAGCTGAGGTTACATCTGCCCCACCAAAAAACCCCAATTTTGTTTCTAAAGGACACCAAACAACAGTTGGCCTCCTATCTTGGTCTGTCCAGTTGGCCTCTTATCTTGGTCTGTCCAGGCTACTGTAACCCATGCAACAGTCATCTCTAGATTAGACCACTGCAACTTGCTCTACACAGGGCTTCCTTTGTGCCTGATCTGGAAACTCAATTTGGTCCAAACTGTAGTAGCATGGGTCCTTACTAGGACTCCATGGCAAAAGCATATTCATCCAGTTCTCCACCAGCTGAACTGGCTCCCAGAACTGTCCCAGCACTGCCTCAGTCTTGCTGAGTAGAGGTATGGCAATTCACAACCCTCCACAAGACCAACAGGTGCTGTAGCACATATCAGTTGCCCCTCCAACACTCCTGCCACAGCCAATGCAAGCTTCTGGCAGCCAATAAAAAAAAACCTGGTTCATGTGCTGGCATGCCAGATGCTAAGCCACATATCACATGGCTATATCAGTTGACCCCATGATCATGGAAGTTAGTATCTCATGGTGATGGGTCAAAAACACACTTAGGGAATGGGCACACAATGAGGGAGTAAACTCATTGACCAGGCAAAATTTGGGAGAAGCAGGCACAGAGGGGCATCAAACTTCTGTGGATCTTATTTTTTCCCCATTGCAAGGGCATACCCCAAGTCTTTTTAATACCACACTGACTCAGAGCACCTAAGGCATCAGGACACCACCCAACAGCAGGACCCCAAGCCAATGCCTACAGCAAGAATGCCCTAGCCCAAAGCAAGGGCATTTAAAGTTTGCACTACCCCTCCCCTCCACACCACTGTCCTAGACAGGGGTCATGGCCACATATGGCCACATATGAAGAGTCACAGCAGACACCTCCAGGACAAATACTGCCAGCTTACACTCTATATACTACTGAGCCAGAGCCGCCCATACACTAGGGCAGTGGTGGCAAACCTGTGGCACTCCAGATGTTCATGGACTACAATTCCCATCAGCCCTTGCCAGCATGGCTAATTGGCCATGCTGACAGGGGCTGATGGGAATTGTAGTCCATGAACATCTGGAGTGCTATAGGTTCACCACCATGGCACTAGGGCCGTGGTGGCGAACCTTTGGCACTCCAGATGTTATGGACTACAATTCCCATCAGCCCCTTCCAGCATGGCCAATTGGCCATGATGGAAGGGGCTGATGGGAATTGTAGTCCATAACATCTGGAGTGCCAAAGGTTCGCCACCACTGCACTAGGGAAACCACTGAGCCAATCCCAAGTGCCCAGTCAAGGGCCAGATGGAGGGGGATGGTGGTCATGGATTCACACAGGTTGATGGCTGTGTACACATTCATGGGGGCCCACCCTGTTGACACGTTGCCTTCTCAAGTGGGACCTGCCAACTATCAATTGGATTGCTACCAAGCAGCTGGTGTCTGTAACTATCCATGGCAGCAGACCAATATGACCTTGGATTCCTCAGGTGGTGTTGCACTTAGCAGGTAAAGCAGGCAAACTGGGCCAAGCAGACTGGGTGACCCACCCCATGACTGAATCAACATGACTTGATATACAAACACAAATAGATGATAAATTTTACTGTGAACACATGAGCACTAATGTTTTAACAATAAGTGCAATATGGACAACCCAGAAATGGAGGAGACTTGACCTGGATGAATGAAAGGCCAGCCCACACAGATGTACCTTCCTAGGTAGATGTACAAACTAATACTGCTAGTCACCCAATGGTGCTCCAAGGACATCCAAAAGCCTGCCCGTTGTCCCAGAAAGCTCGTGCAGATGTCTCCTAATATTCTAGAGGTTCATAGATCATTTACCTATGACCTACAATGGCTACGGTGTGCTGTACATGTGCTGTTATATCTCATGCAAGAACTTTTGAGGGATTTCACATACTGTGGTGATTGTATGGAATATCTATCTTGTATGTCTTTCCACAGGGAGCAGGCTGTCTTACACTTTCCCCAAGTGTGGATGAAATGATAAACATGGCTTTCACATCATCCTCTCTAAACTGTTCCGCCTCCCCTTCATCCTCTGGGGCGCCTTCAGTCAAGACATAATCAATATGTTGTATAGTTAAAGCTTGCTGCATACAGGTTCTCTATATTAAGAAATTGTTTTTCTCTAGTTTGTGTAGTGGGGGCAAACCGGGGGTTGAAGTTGGACACACATGTGCTCTTTCTGTAGAGGAGGATGCATTGCCTGGTGCTGTCCTTCTCAGCATGGTTCCAACTGTATTTTTGTTGTGCTTTCCCACCCAAGCGGAAGTTGTAAAATCCACTCTGTGACTCACCGAAAAACTTTCACTCCCTTTCGAAACTCAGCAACAGATTTCTAAAGGAGGTCTCTCTGCAACAAATAAGCCTTTCTGGGCAACCGTAACCTTTTGTTGGGTATATTAGCAGAGTAGAAAAGAAGAAACCGATACACATTCGCTTTTATATAAATGAGTTTACTAACTATTAGGAAGGGTTACGGGGGGGGGGGGGAGAAATATACTTTCCTGTGTTACTACACTTGGTTACACTTGGTTATGTCTTGCCACCTCTTATGCTCATGTCGTGGTCTATCTGCTCAAACAAAGAAAACAGAGTTAACTTTTTAACCTCTGACTACGTGACCACTAGCATGTAAGAAATGTCTAACTAGCTGACCAATAGCTAATCAATAGAGTACCTCAGTAACTGTTTTACATACACACAGGTAACTCTTTCATGATTGAAGTGTGACAGACGCTTGCAAAAATACCAACAAAGCTGAAATCTGTCTTTTGGATGTGTAATGTTATATTGGAACAGGCCTTCAAACTGTAGCAAAACGTAAAGTGATGCACATAGGGGCAAAAAATCCAAACTTCACATATACGCTACAGGGGTCAGTGCTATCAGTCACAGACCAGGAAAGGGATTTGGGCGTCTTAGTTGATAGTTCCATGGGAATGTCAACTCAATGCATGGCAGCTGTGAAAAAGGCAAACTCTATGCTGGGGATAATTAGGAAAGGAATTGAGAATAAAACTGCAAAGATTGTCATGCCCTTATATAAAGCAGTGGTGCGTCTGCACTTAGAGTACTGTATTCAGTTCTGGTCGCCACATCTCAAAAAGGATATTGAAGAGATAGAAAAAGTGTAGAGAAGTGCAACGAGGATGATTGAGGGACTGGAGCACCTTCCTTATGAGGAGAGGCTGCAGCGTTTGGGACTCTTTAGTTTGGAGAGGAGATGGCTGAGGGGGGATATGATTGAAGTCTATAAAATTATGCATGGGGTAGAAAATGTTGACAGAGAGAAATTTTTCTCTCTTTCTCAGAATACTAGAACCAGGGGGCATACATTGAAAATGCTGGGGGGAAGAATTAGGACTAATAAAAGGAAACACTTCTTCACGCAACGTGTGATTGGTGTTTGGAATATGCTGCCACAGGAGGTGGTGATGGCCACTAACCTGGATAGCTTTAAAAGGGGCTTGGACAGATTTATGGAGGAGAAGTCGATTTATGGCTACCAATCTTGATCCTCTTTGATCTGAGATTGCAAATGCCTTACAGTCCAGGTGCTCGGGAGCAACAGCCGCAGAAGGCCATTGCTTTCACATCCTGCATGTGAGCTCCCAATGGCACCTGGTGGGCCACTGCGAGTAGCAGAATGCTGGACTAGATGGACTCTGGTCTGATCCAGCTGGCTTGTTCTTATGTTCTTATGTTCTTACAATTAATTATGAGATAGATGGTTCCCCTACACACACAAACATATACATATAAAATGTAAATATGCCAGCTTATCCTCCAGTCCAATTGTATGTGAAATATTTTATGATCTCCAACAAAATCAGAGAGGTCATTTTAACCAGCTGGAACATGTCTCACTGACATACTCCAGTGGGCAAATGTTTCATAACTCAGCTTCTCAAATGTTAATGCAATGTTAAATGGACAGAGCAATTATCATAAGAGGAAGCTGTCGGCCAAGGTATTTTGAATGTCTGCTGTTCTCCTCAAAGGTTTATTTTCCTTGCTTGCTCTTGGATTCATTTGTTTCATTTTCAGTACATTTACATATCACATTTTCTATTTCTGTGAATAACCAGATTTAGGCTCCTTTAAGCTTCTGTAATAGCCACAGAAATAGAAATGTGCATATTCCTTGAATAGCAGAGATCTTTCATTTTTTTAAAAAAAATAATCCAATGGTATTACTAGAGTTGCTGAAAATGTAGTTTGAATATTAAACATTTGTTTAGTTAAAAATGTAATAACTGCCAGCTTCTACACAGATTGTACATACAAGGTAATCATTTGTAATAAGGTCAAGTTGTCAATGAGTTTTTCCTGAACATGAAATTCAAGAAAACTAAGACTTTTAAGAAAGCTGAGTTCTAGCAATTATTTTCAACCCTATTATCAGAAGTATAAGTTATATTTTCAAAATAAGGTAGAAGGCATTGCTGGCTACTGAAGCTCTACACTTTTATTCAGGAAATTCCCACCGTCACAATCATTTTTAAAATAACTACTTAAAAAAATTCTCAGTGGAACTTCTTATACCTAATCTTAATGCAGTTCAGTACTATTTTTGTGATGCCTGACAGGATTACATAGCTTCCTTCATTTCATTAATAAGAATGAAAGGATGAGTTTTTGCTCTGTACAGCCGAGCACCTTTTTGCAGAACTAGGCTAACTAGTTTCAAGACTATGCAAATTAAAAGTGAGTTATATAAATCAGATATAAATACCAACATTAAGACTCGGTGGCAAACTGTAGTCCCTTGGGCAAGAAAGCTGACCACAACCACCCTTTACCACCACTATCAGCATGTTTTAAATGATGGAAACTGTATCAACATTTTACCACCAGCATGTTTTAAATGCTGACACCCACATCACCATTAACAGTAATTTGGCCAAATTAAATTCTCATCTATAACTGAATTTACTGTGTTGGGACTTTAATTTCTCTACTTACTTTCATACCAGCAGCGCCCATTTTTCTCTGTCCTCTGCTGTATAAAAATTAAGCACTTATGTTTCTGAATCACTTCTTCCTCTAAAAGGACAATGATGTCTTACACAAATGATCTGAGACCCCTTAAATCACCTAGCTGAAATGACTACACCATCATAAGCACTGAGTTTCAGGTAGCATCAGATGGGATCTGTTGTGAAACTTTCAGAAGAGGAACAAAATTGGCAAAGGATCACATACCTTTAGCTATAATACAGATGTAATATTAAAGGCTTTTGCTGACACTCTCATTGCTTCGAAATTCCACCTATATTCTTCGTTTCCCCAAATTCATGGGAAGTAATTCATGATTTCTCATGAAGTAACAAAAGGAGAATTCTAACTGCATTTCTATTCATCGACTCAAACATAGGTCAAACAGACCAGACCAGCCATCTGATGACCTGATCACAGGGGAGCTGTTCCCCTGCAACTTCCTGAGTACAGTATGACTGACCCATGTCCACATTGTGCTGAGGAAAGTGCAGAGATGCTTCAGTCTCCCTGACAAAGAATGCACTCAAATTAGTCCTGTTCACAGAAAGTATAATACAAGTGTGCTCAGAGTTCAAACTGCTTAAGCTCCAGAGAACAGGGCTTTCACATGGCAGTTCAGGATGAAACATGAGTTTCTGATTCATTCTTAGGTCTATTCTCCAAAAAAAGACACATGATGTGTAAATGTTACAATTAGTACGATTTTTCATTTTTTTAGTTAAACTGCTTTATCTCATAGTTCTCACTTCTTTGTCAAGTCTTAGTACTTCCTGCTTATGTTTTCTTTTGATTTTCTCACTGTTCTGGTTCTAGACTTAGACACAACAATGATTGGACCCTTCTTTCAATTTAACCTAGGGTAGATTTTACTGCCTGCTCCCTATTTCACACCTATTTGTCTGACCTTATATTTGAATGGGTTCACCAAACTGCATCTCTTCACTAAGCTTTGCCAAGCTTTTCCCTTTCTCCTCATTTTGGAGACAATCGATTCATAAGTTAGAGGCATGTGTGCATGTGAACACACTGTTCTTATTTCCTTTCCCCCCCCCTCACTTCCCAAGGTATACAATCAGGCATTTTGGAAAGGCCAAGCCTATCAGATGAGAGAACAGGTCTACTCATGGCCTTTGGCAAAGCATAACACTGCTCCCAACTTTAAAGTGGCAGGTGAGGGAAGAGAAGTCTCCATCCTTTTCCTCTCCACTCCATTCAATTCCAAAGCTGCTTAAGGGTTTTCAGTGCCTCAGCAGAACACAATGCAAGGGGATGGGAAAGAGAGGTTACCAGCATCCAAAACTCTTCTCCCACCATAAGTGTATAGAATATGGCCTAAGCCCTCCCCCACCCTAAAGTCTTACACACCAAAGCCTACCATGGCTATTGTCAGTGTGCAGTCCTTGAAAGGATGTTCTGCAGATGAAATAGCACAGGATGCCTCAGCTGGGGAGAGGGTGAAGATTGTTTTTTACCTCAGATTTTTATTGTTGTGTTTTTGCTTCAAGTTAGCCTTTTTTCTAGTACTAGTTAGTACTATTTCTTTCAAGTTTAGCCAGATTAGGCTTGATTTTTTTCCTCATTTTCTTTTATTTTTTGGGTTAGTTAAGTACCTGACAGACTGCTGCTGTGCCTTTATAAAGTGGCACACTTTCAGTCTTGCCGCTTTAGTAGCACACAAATGATTCCTAACATCTGAATGAGCATTCTGAGTGTTTTAGTTTGCCTGGGTGAGGGATATACAGTTTCCTCCTGCCAGGCTTGTGCCCTTCTTTCACCTGAGGCTGCCTACCTCCGGGTAGCCTTCTATGGGAAGACGCTTCAGCCTGGAACTAATTATGGGGAAGGTTTGTCCTGGGATTAAATAGTTTGTCCTGGGATGAGGCTCCTTCATCTGAGGCAGCCAAGCAACCACCTTATCCTACTTTGAGAACACTGCCTCTAAGGAGAGTTCTTTTCTCCTTCTGGAGGGAGCCTGTTTCCTTTTCAGGGACCCTGCTCGCCTCTGTCCTTACCCTGTTCACCCATGATGATCCCCTTATCTCCATGAAGGGAAAAGACTCCCCAAAGAGGGCTAAATCATTCTTACCAAGTAGGGCTTTGACACCAGCCCATTGCTGGAGATTGCCTTCCCTGGAGAAGAACCAGCCTCAGCAGGTTGACAGGGAGCACTTGCCTGGGAAGCAATCCTACCATTCCTGGGGTGCAACAACTCATTCGCCTCCTCCTTGAAGGCAAGAGTAGAAAACCGCTGCTCTATCATTTGCCTCCACTTAGCGATGTCCAACTTTCCTTCTCCAAGGATGGATGAGTTCTTCTGTCTTATTTCCAGCAGTAATGCCTGGGAGTGCAGGTATTATCACAATCCCCCTTGAGGGCTTGCCAATACACTATGCCACATGGCAGCATGCCAACCTGGCTGATGGTTTGTTTATTTATTTATTAAATTTGTATCTCCCCCTTTCCCCACAGGGCTCAGGGCAGGTCACAACCTAAAATCATTATACACTGCTAAAAACATTTAAAAATATAAATAACAATGCAACATTGAAAACTATGACATTTCAATGCCAGACAGATGGTAAAAACAGATGGCAATAGGTAATAAAATAGAAATCCTCCCCCCGCCCTTCCCACCACTACCTCTGGAGGCTGAATGAGATGGTCTTGTGTCACTCAATCCAGATGGCTAGATGGAAAAAGCCTGGTGGAACAGCCATGTCTTGCAGGCCTTGCAGAATTGCGGTAACTCCTGCAGGCCCTGACATCATTTGGTAGCCCTGGCTCTTGTTGAAGCCAGCTGGTTATCTTTTGGGCTTGAGATCACCAGAAGGTTCCCCTCCTATGAAATGAGGGTTTTCTGAGGGCAATATGGGATATGTGGTCTAGAAGATATGTAGATCCAACACCACTCATGGCCTTAAAGGTCAACACCAATACTTTGAAAATGACCCAGAACCATCAGCTAGTGTAGTTCTTTAAGAACCGGTGTTATGTGGTCCTGACCGGCTGCCTCAGCCTAGCATTCTAAGCAAGTTTAAGTTTCCAGATCAAAGACTAAGGTAGGCCAGCGTAGAGTGAGTTACAGTAGTCTATCCTTGAAGTGACCATTGCATGGATTACAGTGGTGAGATCGGGTTTAAAGAGATACAGAGCCAGCTGCCGCATCTGCCGAAGATGGGAAAATGCAGTCTGGACTGTCCTAGTGACCTGGTCCTTCAGTGATAAGCTGGAATCCAAAGTCATGCCCAGATTTTTGACTGATGCGGGCAGCTTAAGGGCCTCATCATCCAGGGTTGGCAGCTGGAAATTCATAGATTTCTCCCCCCAACCAAGCCAGAGAACCTCTGTCTTCACTGTATTAGTCTGCTCACTCTCAAACAACCTGCCGTAGCTTCTAAACAGTGCTGGAGAGCCTCAGGGGCAAAGGCTGGCTGGCCCTCCATCGTAAGGATGAGCTGAGTGACATCATCATATTGGTGACACCCCAGCCCAAAGCTCCAAACCAGCTGAGCAAGGGGTTGCATGTAGATGTTGAACAGTATCGGGAAGAGGGTGGCCTCCTGAGGCACCCCACACTCAATGTGATGCTGCCTTTCCCAGCACCCCAAGGGAAGTAATGGCCTTCAGTGTAGCTAGGAAGCCCGACTGGTCTAGCTCCAGCCCACCTTGCTCTAAGTCTGCACCTGCAGCCATTCTGTCAGCCATTCTCCAGCCCACCTTGCTCTAAATCTGCACTTGCAGCCATCTGAATCAGAGAGAGATTCCAGTATGACACATGATGGTTCCCTGGGGAACTCACCAAAGGCAATCAGCCTCATCCAAGTCTTGCAAAAACTACATGGATCAACTGATTTGTTTGGCAAAGGTTCTGAACATTGCCATGTCCCATGTAACTTATACTGCCACTTAATCTCATTCGATTTTAGAATGTTGCAAGCCTAAAGGGTTAATGAAGACCACAACCTGATTAGCTAGAGAATTTGTAATCCAAAGACAATTGGTGCTGAAAAGAGAATCGTTGGGGACACCAGAGTGAGCAAGTTATTTTGATATAGATCCATGCTCTGGAGGCTGATGGCCAATTCTGCGAGAGCTGAACAACTCAGAGTAAGGGCCAATAAGGGCAGATTTCTGTGAAGGAATCTGTGCCAAGGTCCTGTAGGTAACTATTATACAGAAACCCTAATCAATCACCCTGGTGTCTCTGAGGAGTGTCTCTGATTTAGTGTCGCTGAGGAGCACTCACCCAGATAAGGGCAGTGAAGCTCCTGAGAGTGATGGAAGTGTAAATAGAAAAAGGATTAGATTTTCTGGAGGTAAACCACAAGTCCTTCCCTGGTAAACACCATGTGAAACAGACATCTCAGATAAGGGAGATAGTCTAGGAGTTAATGGAGTAGGACCTGTGTCGGTTACACTTAACTGAAGTGAGTGTTTAAGTCTTGTCAGCACTGGACTGAGAGATTTATGAATAGTAAAAGAATTAGGATAGGGTTTTTTTCTAAGTGACTGTAGTGAACTTGAAGGCACTGGAGTTAGTGACCAGTGCTATCTTTGTAACTGCAATTTAAAGGTATTGAAACATCTTGTAAACAAGTATATTCTCTGAACCAGCTTATTGTATATACGTATTAATGTGATTCTTGGCTTAAAATCCTTCCTGATTTACTTCAATTTTCTTGTAAATAAATAAACATCTAAATCTTTGTTTGAATTCTACCTGTCTCTAGTGCCAATTTAATGTTTCTCTGACAGGAATAGTTTACTGAGTGTCCACACAGAGCTACCCATCTTCCTGAATGTTAAGTGCCTTGTAGGGGATAATCTATCATATTCCACAGTTGTAGACCCTGTCTTGGATATTATTGATGAGATAGATACTTCCAAGGTCAAGCCATCAATCATGAACAGTATCCTGCGAATAGCATTGGATACCTAGGAGAAGCCTGCCTTGGGGTCAACACCCACCAAATGGGTTGAGAATCTATACCAACTATGTAATTCAAACTCTGACTTTTTCTACCTCCATCCTTTTCTCAAACTCATTGGTGAGGACAATAGTGCCAGTTAAGACAGAGAAGTTTTACTTTCACTGTACACTTTGCCAGACTCCATGTGTCCCTACAGAACTGGTTCATTGGGGTATTCAGAATTCATGTGGGCCTGCAATGCACAGATTATCTACTCCCAGGCATGGCATGGAATCCCTTAAATGGTGGCAGATGGATGTTAACCTCCTAAAAGGTTGGGGTGCCTGATCCTTCAATATTGATGATCATGGATGCCTTCCAGTGTGGGGGCACACTGACAAGGCTTTTCTATGCAAGGGATTCTGGTCTCACCATGAGTCTTCTTTACATATCAACTTGCTCAAACTCAGAGGCATTAGACATGCTCAGATTTATTTTGCATATATGCTTTGGGGCAGGAACATCCTGATTGCCACTGACAATATGGTGGCCAAGTATGTCAATAAGCAGGATGGCATGGTCTCCTGTTCCTTGTGCAAAGAGGTGTACAAGATCTGAAGATGGACCATTTTGTATGACTCTCAACTGTCAGTGATCCATGTAGCAAGCTCATCCATGTAGCAAGCTCACCTGCAAGACCCAGCATGAATGGGCAATGATAGGGATACATCTCCAGCCAGTACTCAATACCTGAGGAAACTGACCGAAAAGCTGCTCGCTTCAGTGAAGTATGTCAAATCTCTCCTGTATTGCTCCAGGGGAGGACTGGGTCCTTTCTCCCTGGGGGGTGCCTTCCAGATCAGCTGGTGTATGTCTTCCCACCCTTGCCATTAATACTCAAATTAATTGCCAAGGCCAAGTCAGAACAAGGCCAATCTCATCTTGCCCCCTTCTGATTGCCCCCTTCTGGCCCAGGAGTTCCTGGTGCGGTCCCCTGTGGACCCTGTCCAAGGAGAGGCACATGCCTTTGCCCCTGAAAACTGACCTCCTGAGCATCAGTCAGGCTCTCTACCATTATGTAATCTAAACTCTACACCTCCTGGCCTAGCTCCTGGCTCTTTTACAGGTTGGCTAGATTAGGTTTTGCCTGTATTGATTGCTTTCAATAAGCCCTCTACCAGACAATCCTATTCAGCCAAATGGGCTAGATTTGTCACCTGGGCAGAATCTGAAGGGCTGTATCCCTACTCCTGTCTAGTTGACAGTTTTTTTTCTATCTATTGTCACAGGAGAGCACTAGTCTAGCCAACTAAGGTGCATTTGGCAGCTATATCTGCTTTCCATGATGGGGCTGGCACCTGCTCACTGTTTTAACTTCATCTCTTGAAGAGGTTCATTAAGAGGCATAATAACATGTTCCTGCATGTTAAAACCTCAGTTCCTCTGTGGAATCTGATGTTGATGCTAACCATCTCACCCATGCTCCCTTTGAACCTATGGCTCATGCCCTTTTCAGTTTTTGTCATACAAAATGGCCTTCCTGGGAGCCATTAATACTGCACATAGAGTCAGTGACTTACAAACCCAATGCTATGACCCTCCATTTACAGTTTTTTTTCTGGACATGGTAGCCCCAAGACCTAACCTTGAACGTTTGTCTAAAGTAGTGCCCCAGTTTCACCTCTCACAATTGTGGTCCTTCCAGGTTTTTTTATGAGTTTTAGTCTCATGAAGACAGAGCAAGCCTCTCTCTGAATGTGCACAGGGCTCTCTCAATTTATATTGACAGCACTAAGTCCTTGGCAGTGTTTGTTTGTTTCAGAGGACCCAAGAGGTCCTTTGTTTCAGAGGACCCAAGGTTTATTTCAGAGGACCCACGTGCTATGCAGTGTTTGTTTGTTTCAGAGGACCCAAGAAAAGTTCCATTGTATTTTTCCCCAATTTGTCTCATTGGGTGACATTTGCTATTAAGTTGGCTTACCGTAAGACAAAGTTTCCTTGCAATTGTCTGTGTTTTATTGCAATGCTGGTGGGAGGGTTATGTTATCTGAGGCAGGGCCAGCATCTGCCTGCAAGGCAAAGTTTCCTTGCCAACTGCCATTAGAGAGCACTCTATCAAGGCCCTAGCTGCTTCAATAGCTTTTAAATCTCATATGGACCTTAATGACAACTGTAAAGCAGCAATGTGATCCACTCAATTGACTTTTATCAAGCACTACATTGTGGACGTTGATGCTAGGGCTAAGATGATTGTGGGTCAAGATTTATTGCAATCTCTGGTTCGCTGACAGCTCCACACCCACCTCCACAGCAATTCTCCCATGTGCAGAGACCATGACAATGAAAAACAGCATTGCGTACCGTAACTGTTCATCTAGTTGTCCTCTGTGCAAGCACATCTCTCTCCCTTCTTCCCCACTGTGGGCTGTCATCTAGCACAAGTGGTGGCTCCACACAGCAGAGAAGGGAGATAGGGAGGGATGGTGTACTCATCCCCCTTGGTCACATAATCCTGTGGAAAAAGAGCAGCTAGCCCAAGCATGTGACTGGGGGGAGGGGAGCACTTTCTATATAGCTAAAGATTGTTTAAAAACTAACTAAAATGCTCTATGGCTGGCCTGCACAAGCACAGTTTCATATGTGCCTATACAGAGGACCACAAAATAAACAAATTGTTATTGTTGACAATGTTGGAGCCTTTGATTCAATCTCGAGAGATCTATTATAGGAAAAGCTTACTTCTTGGAATATTGATCCTAGATTGTTATTCTTAATCAGGCAGCTGTATTCCAATACAACATGCCAAGTAAAATGTTCACAAGAGGTCCTCCTCACAAGTAACATCCCCATCAAAAGAGGCATTAAACAGGGCTATATTTTACCCCCCCCCCCTTGTTCAACATATTTTTATATGATCTACTGTTGGCACTCTCAGAAGTTAATGGTCATAGTCCCAGATCAGGTTCCTCCCACGTTCCCGTACTATGATATGCAGATGATGTGGTTTTATTGTCCTGCTCTAAAACTGGACTATCCTGCCTAATGAATGCTTGTGCCATCTACTGCGAGACTAATCAATTAAAGATCAATTTTGAGAAATCTAAAGTTCTAGTATTTTCCAAAAAAATTAAAAGTTTTCAAATGGAAAATACAAGATAACCCAAACAAACAGGTAAAGCAAATTAAATATCTCTGGATAACATTTGGCCATAATCTATTATGGTTTACCCAATGGAAAGTAGCCCTCGATATGGCCTCCGTCAACTCAAATGCAATACTGTACTTCTTCCACAGCAGGGGCAACCAGTATGTTCCAGCTGCTTTGAAAGTTTTTAATGCCAAAATAGAATCTCAACTGCTACATGGGGGGCCCATTTGAATTAAATCAGTAAATTACTGTTTAAATTTGGTCCACTCTGAATTTCTACACAAAATCATGGAGCTGCCGAATTGTGTGCCCTATGTTACATTGTGTGTAGAAACTGGAAAATCAACCTTGGAACCAAGACTTGGTTGAGAACTTTTAGGTTCTGGTTGCGGTCCATTTTCAACAGGACTCTTCAAGCTATTTATATCTAATGATAACAGAATCCAAATTTTCCAACTAGCTCCCATTAATTACAAACAAAAATTGAGGAAATTGGCATTTCTATTGAATCCTTGGGCATGTGGTTCCATGCTGAAGCCTATAATAGTCTGAAAGAAAGATTACTAGAAACAGAATCTCAAAACCTATTTGTAGTGGCATCCAAAACATGTTCACCCCTTAGATCCTTGATACCATTTAAACAGGGATGCATAGCTGATTATATATGCATAATGCTGAACCCTAGCCTTAGGAAAGCTATATAATTGGCTAGGTTCAATGTTCTGCCTTCAGTGCTGCTTTATGGTAGATTTTTTTAAAAATAGAGGCCGTGAAGAGATTCTGCTCCTAGAACTCTAATCAACTGGAAACTTTAGCCCGTTCTTTCTTCTATTGCACTAAATATGAGGGAATTAGGGGGAAATATGCAAATGCTCTTCTTTTGAACTGTGACAGGATTCCAGATACTCAAAATATTTTTATACTTGTTAAATAACCCTGATCTTGAAGTTTGTGAATTGGTGGCCAAGTTTTTACTAGAAATTATATACCATAAAGGATAGCTCTGTTTTTTAATTTTGTTGTGTCACTCTGTTAATAAGAGATTCTTTGTTATTCTCTTTGGGGATTGTTTTAAATCTGGGGGGGGGGTTGGTATTTTTGGGGGGGGAGTTGGTTTTTTTCCTGTATTTTACATGTATTGTCTTATATGCCAATAAAGGCTTGGTGCTATGCTATTCTGCTATTTAAAAATGCTGGAAATATAATGGCATCTTTGTGCAGAAATCCTTAACAGAGCTTTTTTTTAAAAAAAAAATTAAGTAGTACATAAACATGAAATACAAAATAGTTTATCTAACACAGTAGAAAGTTCTGGGATCCAAACAATAGCCTTTTATAAATGATGGATTATACATTCTTCATATTTCGTCTGCCCATCATTGTGGTTGAGGTTATAAAGAAGAAAGTAGACCAAAGTATTATGATCAGTGTATCCTGAATACTTCACAGGGGAAGAAAGCAAGATACAAAATAACTTAATCCAGAAGCAACACTTCTGCAATACTGTATGCCAAAGAGGTCGATAAGGATAAAGGTCACATGTGCTGGAAATAAAATATATTGCCTTTCTTCTTGTAATGTCACAAAAGTGTCTATCGGTATTAGTCTTTTCTGCGGGAAGATTTGATGTACTAGCAAACTGTTTCTTTCTTTTTAATCCCATGTTTTCTGTTTTTAATTTTTCTTCTTTTCCAGTGTCTGTTTCTGTAACTTCTCTTGGATCATTTCAGAACAGCTTTCAATCTCTTAGAATAACAGGAAATAATATAAAATATAGACACAAGGGCTCCTGGTTTCCTCTGTGCCAAATATAGACACACTCAGATGTTTACTACTTGCTCCCTACTTATGGTCAAAATAAAAAATTAACTCTTAATTGATATCACTAAAACAATTCACCTTTTCTGTCTTGTAACATTTTCCTATTCTTCAAAACCACAAATCACCAATTCATTTTTTCCTGTTTTACACAAAAAATCCATCAAAGGTTTCCAATTAACCATGAATGTAGATGAGTTTTTTCTTCTAATCAAAGAAGTAAACTTTGCCATCTCTGCCAGTTACAACCATTTCACAAGCCAAACTTCTGTTGTAGTTATGGATGAAGGTTCCCATTTTTGCACATACAATAGTCTCACCAGTGATACCATATGTAAAAACAAAGTTCCACATTTTTGTCTGTCCATAAACCCCAAAACCTCTGGTTTCATGTGTTTATTAGTCTTTAAAATCTTCTGGATTATTGCATGAATTTGTATCCAAAATTGCTTAGCTTTGTCACAAGTCCACCATAGATGATAAAATGAGCCTTCATGACATTCACATTTCCAACACGGATTCAAGACATTTTTATACATTTTTGCCAATTTCACTGGTTATAAGTGCCATCAATGCATCATTTTATTGTGTGTATATTTCTTTTTTTATGTGATGTGATTTTTTTGCCTGTAGGATACTGAGACATTTTTGTCATTTAATGAGTCTCAAAAATAATTTTAAAAAGAAACGCAGAAAGAAGAATTTCCATACTAGACTATAGATGAAAAGGGATAATCCTCATCTGGGTGCTGTGTTTCTTTTCACATACAAGTATAAATGAGGCATGGAAAAATAATACAAGATCATAAACCAAAAATATTTTAAGAGGTTAAAGGTTACAACTAAAGAACATACATTTCTCAGAATCATAGAAGCGGCTAACATAAAGCAAAGTCTGAATCAGGTACATTTACAATCTAGATATCAATCTGCTTTATTCCATTATGAATAATGTGACATTTATAGAAATTCATTTGTCCAAGTCATTAGATTGCTATGAATTGCTGTCTAGATTTAGCTTTTTTAAAAAAAGGGTTGCCAGAAACAGGATGTAAGAAAAAGACTGAATAAATTTCCCATCAAAAATATTTCAAACACAAGGGATGACATTTTCCTCTAATGGGAAAATTACACAGAGCCCTTTCATCCCTAAACTGTATAGTTAAAATTAATTTCAATTCATTTCTTGCCTAGTGTACTTTTAAAATGAATCTCCAATTTCACTAAATACCTTTTCCTCTCTTCTTCATTTCTGCCATCAGAGCTTTGCAGAGGCTGAATGTCACTGGAAACAAACACACACTCTAATTCTAACTGTGCCAAAGAAAACATATGCACTTTCATTCACTGCTTTGTCACTAGACACCAGATTGAAAGCCCAATCCAAAATTGGCAGGTGGGCTAGCAAGGTTGGTGCAGCTCCACACCACTGCCTCCAGAGAACTTTCCCTACCACCCCACCACTTCCAGAGGGCTTTCCCACATCACAGGAAGTCCTTAAAAAGAAAAAAGCAAAGCAAAGCAAAAAATCCCCCATATTTCCATCGGTGGCTCTGCCAGCATAAGGGAGCCAATAGGGCTCTGGAGGCTGACTAATATTGGCCACACACCCCTGGTCCAGCTCCAACCATGCCAGCATAGCATTTTGTGCCAGTGGGCTTGGGCAATGGAGCCAGCTTCCAAGTGGTGCACTGCAGAGCCATGCAGCACTCAGCTACCCGGGTAAGTTGTCCTTCCACTGGCACATTTGCGCCTTGTACAACAGAAAGGGTATTTCCACCAGTGAAAAGGTGCATGAGCTCCTGAAGGGGATTAACCCTTCTGGACTGTAAAATTGGGTATAAAACTTAGAATCAACCCCGGATTAACCATTAAGTGAAATAAGCACATGCTTAGGGCCTCAAGTAAAGTGGGCCCCATAGAGTTTTTTCTCCTTATATCTGCTAAGTATTAAAGTATTAATGTCATATTAATTTTGAGGATATGATCAAAGACTTTGCAATTTAAAAATGCAGGAGAAAAAAATTTGTAGTATAAATAAAGTTATAAGTAAGCAACATTAAATATTATTTTGCATTTTTTATTTGTGTAAGTTAAAATACTATGCATATTCAAGGCAAGAAAGTCATGTAATAATATATATACAGGTTACATCCAGAAATCTTTACAAAGCAAGCTGCTAGATAGGCTCCAACTTTGGCAGTATTATTTGTCAGGATATTGAAAATTGCAAGGTGGTCATATGCTGGTCTAGAATGACTGGAATGTAACAGTCAGCAGAATTGTAAAGGTCGGAGCCTCTCTGTCTGGGTCTGCAGTGATTGGCATGTAACAGTCAGCAGAATTGTAAAGGTCGGAGCCTCTCTGTCTGGGTCTGCAGTGATTGGCATGTAACAGTCAGCAGAAGTGAAAAGGTCACAGGCCAGGATGATTAGATCATCTAGCTAATGATTTGCTGGACAAAACTATATAAGAAGACTGCATACCACCAGTACCTCTCCTTCACCTCTGTAGGTTCACCAGATTGTTGTCAGAGTAGAGAGTGGATAGTTATTGTTATTTTTGTTCCTTTGAGAAACAAGAGATAAAGTATTCCTGTTGGAACTAAATCTACTGTCTGAGTGTTTTTTCATACTGCAAGCAGTTACCTCCTTGTTCTAGCAAGGGTGAGTTGGCACCTAGTCCCTTCCGCTGTGCACTAGGGCCAACAATTTGGTTATGGGCCCAGTATCCCAAACTACACTGAAGCTAGAGAGTGTCGGCAGTGTACTACAAATGACATCCACCATGTGCAGTTTGCCTTTGAACGGGTTGGACGGCGGGAACTACTCAGCATGGAGTGAAAAATGCATTTACAATGGAAGATTTCCATGGGCTGTAGTCGACCCACCGAACCCAGGTACAGTAGCAGAGCAGAGGGGCAGATGCCAGAGCCAAGGCCCATAATGTTGAATGTGGAAAAACTCCCAGCTCATCTATCTACGGGTTGAGAAGGCTTGACTGCTGGAAGGTAAGTTAGCTGACCTGTACCAGACGAGACTGCTGGTTCCAAGGTAATCTTGACCAGACGCTATACAATTTGAAGCTGAAAGGGGAGGTGAAATGTGGCCAACCATGTCCAACAGCTGCGCATAATTCATTCGGGTCGAGCTGGAAGACAGAGAGGCATGACTTTCACTGAACAGCATAGGGCCTATTGTACTATCTCCCTAGATGACAGCTGGGACAATTTTGTCTATAGTATGCAGAGCATAAAGGAAGATGATTTGACTCAGACTATGTGACTGCACGGCTCTTGAGCTCCAGAACAAAGAGAGTTTTGCCTTGGCTTTCACAGCCAGAGAGAAGCCTGCTGCTCTAGAGGCAAAGGAAACCCAGCTTCCCTGAACCGTCCAAGGTCATATGTAGTTCGCTTGTTTCCGTTGTGGTTTCTACTAATCATCTTCTCCGAATGCCCACAGAAGGGGAGAAGAAGGCCAGCTAAAGGGACAACGGGAAGAGGAAAGAAGGAGCACCACTTGACGGCATTGTTGAGAACCGATGTCCAGAGAAACTAACCCATCTGGCTCTTGGACCTGGCCTTGCTCAGAGCATGTCGTAAATGCTCATCACCCATTGACTGAGGAGTCCAAGGCAGTGTGAAGCATGTCAGCTTGGCCGATGGATCACCAGCTGCTGTTACGCCTGCAAGGAACTGCTCTACATACCATGCCTAGGTAAAAAGTTGCAAAATGTGTTGTGTGTTCCTGGACTGGATTTTTGTTTGTTGAGCGTCGCAAGTTTAGCTGAACAAGGGTATAAACTATATTTGATAGACAGGGGTTGTACAGTATGGCAGAAATGACATAGAGTGTGCAAAAGGTACACCTACATAAAATGTATGTTATGACCGATAAAGGGCAAAATGAAAATGTAATGAATGTTTCAAGTCTAGCTACTAAGCCTATGCATGATGATTGTGTGCACTATCTTCACAGAGTCCTTAGGGACATGCAAGTTTTACACCATCAAGCAGCGCTGGCAAAAGTGTGATTTGAGTGTAAAGCCTTGCAAAGCATTCCTCAGACTGTTCAGTCTGTAGTGGGGTTAAGGTGAAATCCTATCCAATTCCCAAAAAAGAGCTACAGACAAATGGAAAGACCATTGAACTAGTCCATGCAGACTTAGCTGTATTTTCCAATCGCTTAAGGGGTGCACTCCATATATATTTCGCTGATTGGATGATTATAGCAGATATTCTTACTGCTTGCTGTTGAAATCTAAGGGATGAAGCCTTACAAGGTTTAAGGAATGGTCTCAATGATTGAACGGAGGTTCCTCACAAGGTGGTTGCCTGCAATCTGACAGGAGAAGTGTGAGTTCATGGGGAACAATTCCAAACATGGCTGACACAGAAAGGTATTAGCCACAGGAGAATAAACTGCTCAGCCCGCTGAAAATGCATGCGGTTGAGAGGAGATCAGGGTGATTCTTCAAACAATGCGGGATTGCATGATAAATGATGCCAAGGTTCCATCTCCATTTCTGTGAGAGGTTGTCTTAGCTGCTGTACACATGGGCTAAATAGGTTGTGGAGTCTAAGCATCAATGAAACACCATTTTTTCAGAATGTTTGGCAAAAGGCCTTCCCTGAAACACCTTAGAATATTTTGGGAGTTTTGCTAACGCCCCTCATTCCCAGACAGCAACGGAAAAAGGACAAAAGAAATGGCAGAGACCATGCCAGGTGGATACGAGAATACCAAAGGCTATAGATTTTCATTGGGTCAGCGGTACAAATTATATCTCACGAAAGTGCCAACTTTGAAAAGCATACAGGTTGGGAACATGTGCATCAAAACTCGAAGTGTTCTTACCACCAGTAAGCCATGACACAGTACCTAGTGACAGCACACAACCCCACTCCTGTTCAAGGTCACACATCTGTCTCGAGCCTTAAGCAACAACAGAACAGTGATAGTGACTGTGGAAGGAAGCCAGGGAGAGGAGGGGGCTGAGCAAACTGGAGAAATACATACCAATGCAGACTGAAAGAGCAAATAAAGGCATACCAACCAAAAGGTTTATGGTACAAGAAGTGAGAGGTGCTAATTAGGGACAGAACCACAAGGTTTCCATGATATGTTGAAATGTCCACCTGAGGAACAGGAAAATGAATCAGGCTATGGACAATGATTTTGAACTTGGTGAACTTAAGCTGCTTAACATTGTTGATAAACCTACTGATAAGCCGGATTATAGGTGCAAGATGGGTATACAGGCGTAAACCCATACACCGATGGGACTTGCAAATATAAAGCAAGATTAGTCGCATTAAGGCTTCTCTCAAACAAAGTTTACAAGCGTGATCAGGACTTATGCACCCACCAAAAGGCAGAACTATGAATAAGTATCGCCTACTGAGCAAAGACTTTAAAATGAGTAACTTGATTTTGAAACAGCTTATTTAAATGCAGATTTGCAAGAGACCATATACATGAAGCAAGCACCAGGTTATGAGCATGCAAACGTTGAGCAAAGCTTTATAAGCTCAACAAAGCTTTGTAAATGGCTGAAGAAGCCATTGCATGTTGGAACAGGTGCATACACAAAGCATTGCGTGAAATGAAATACCCAAAGTGTGGCCGATGCCTGTGCTATATACCTAGAGGTACCGGCGGATGAATGTATCATTTTGATGATTTATGTTGATGATCTCTGTATGGTTAAACAGACAACCAAATCAAACAACTTACACTGAGTTGAGTAAACACTTTTAAGCTGAAAGACTTGGGTATCTAGCAATACCTGCATTCTAGTCAGTAAATCTGAAGAAGGGGATAGGTTTCTGACACAAAACAAAGATAGAGGGTGTCATACAAAAGCTGGTCTAAAAGCATGCCAAAGTGGCAATAAACCCCAATGGTGGCTGATTTTTGTAAGCAAGATAACAGCAAAAGCATTTGAAAGGCAAGACCTATATCGCTCCTTAATTGGCAGCCTGCTGCACATTGCTAACTGGACAAGACCAGATATAGCTTTGGTTGTGGTTTATTATGAACAGCCGTAAACCTACTGAGAAAGACTGGTAGCCAAAAAAGAGTAATTGCCATTTGAAGGAACTTAACTATGGTTTACACTCCTTTCTAAATCCAAAACAACAAGGACTTAGTGGTGTGGCGCGGACAGCGCCTAGGTAGAGGACTCCAGGATGTAAGTCAGTGAGTGGTTATTATATGCACATGGCAGCCATCCTACTGTTGGAGATCTCGAACAAAACAACTGCTGCTACTCTAACTGCTGAGGCAGAGTATGCTCTTAATGAGGCATGCAATGAGCTACAATGGGTCATGCATGCTGCTAAAGACCAAGTGAGAAATGAACAACCTATAACAGTTTTGAAGACTCACAGGACATGTATAGCTGGCAGAGAATCCAAAACCTTAAAAGTCGCATTCAAACACAGCTGTGAAATTCCAAATGTAAACAACTGATACAGTCAAATATGATTAAGTTGCAGTACTGTGAATCATCTGCAAACATAGCCGAAGCATCTTAACAGCCATTACCAATACAAAAAACATAATGACTTGGTGTTTGGCTCGGGTTTAGTAGATGTACACTTGGCAAGGACTCTGTACAAAGTGAGTGAAATAGTAACTCTGTGTACTGACTCTATGTACTAACTATGTAATGAGTGTAAATACGTGGAACGACTTTGTTTGTAATTACTTTGTTTGTAAATATGTAATGAGGCAACATTCCAAACTAGATATGAGAAGGGGTGTCAGGATATTGAAAATGCGGTGGTCATATGCTGGTCTAGGAATGACTGGAATGTAAACAGTCAGCAGAATTGTAAAGGTCGGAGCCTCTCTGTCTGGGTCTGCAGTGATTGTCATGTAACAGTCAGCAGAATTGTAAAGGTCGGAGCCTCTCTGTCTGGGTCTGCAGTGATTGGCATGTAACAGTCAGCAGAAGTGAAAAGGTCACAGGCCAGGATGATTAGATCATCTAGCTAATGATTTGCTGGACAAAACTATATAAGAAGACTGCATACCCAATTCAGTACCTCTCCTTCACCTTCAGGTTCGGGCTCAGATTGTTGTCAGAGTAGAGTGATATTATTATTATTTTGTTCCTTTGAGAAACAAGAGATAAAGTATTCCTGTTGGAACTAAATCTACTGTCTGAGTGTTTCTTTTTCTTATACTGCAAGCAGTTACCTCCTGTTCTAGCAAGGGTGAGTTGGCACCTAGTCCTTCCGCTGTGCACTAGGCCAACATTATTTACCATGATTGACAATAGTGGACAACTACCCAAGTCATGGACATCAGCTATGGTTGTGTCAATTTATAAGAAAGGTGATCCAGGCATTCCAACTAACTATAGACCCATAAGTCTGCTGTCTATTGCAGGCAAATTTATTTATTTATTTATTTATTAGGTTTATAAACCGCCCTCCCCCGAAGGGCTCAGTGTCTGTATATGTGTGAGTCATCTCCTAGAGAAACTCTTGGAATGGACAACTCCACTTTTGAACTCAGAACAAATCTGCTTTATCAAAGAACATTCAACTTATGATCACTGTGTAGTTCTAAATCATCTGAGAAATATAGCAAACCCAGGGATAATAGTCTCTATGCTGCCTTCCTTGACCTAAAGAGCACCTTTGATTCAATCTCCAGACAGCTCCTGTGAGATAAGCTGAAAGCAATGGGCATCGACTCTCATCTCCTTTTCTTAATCCAGAAGCTTTACTCGTCCAAGAGTTGCAGAATATGATGCAACAACCATGACCATTTTACTGCACAAATGATATCTAACAAGGTTGTGCCTTCACTCCACACCTCTTCCTCAGCGACCTCACAAAATCTATACCACTCACAGAGGGCCATTGCCCTGCACTCAACAACTCAATAATATGAGCTCTATCATATGCGGATGACACAGGTCTACTCTCCTGCACTAAAGTTGGTCTGGACCGCCAATTGTGTGCCTTCGCCAACTAGAATGTTCACGCAGATGGCCAGAGATGAGCAGTGAAAACAGTAAATAGGTAATACTGTTAGGTATTACGAGTGGAAGTGAAACACATACACACTTTGCCGTGTGAGATGTCAGGTGGGGTTCCCCCCCCTCACACACAGGTAACTTTCACTCTCTGTGCCTCACCCACTGCTACCACACAACACACATACTCTCATACACATCCAGCTCTCATCCTCACACACCTCACTCTGCCCTCCCTCACATCCAACCACCACTTCTACTCCACTTCCCTCATCCATATTCACCACAGCCTTCTTTCTTTACTAAAAGCGAAGCTGGAGTTTGTCATTTTTTCTCTTCTGTAAGAAAATTCAAGGGGTGGGGGGGCGCAACTGACCAACACTACTGGCTCCTGGCTTCCTTTGCACATGGCTCCTTTAAGAAACCCAGGGAGCTGGCTCCTCGATCTGAATGCCCTCTACCGACTCCCTGCCTCTGCTGCCTGACTGGGATAGCCTCCTTGCCCCAGTTCTGCCTTACCCAAGTCAGGACTGTGTGTGTCAACCAGACTCATGGACAGCAGGATTCGCACTCTGGACAGTTCCGTTGTGGAATGGAATGGGTTATCTTATACTAAAAAAACAAGACACCACCGTATAACAATGTGAATTGCAAAGGGAAAGAGGGATTCCATTTGACCACCCCAAAAGGCTATGCTGGGGATAACTGGATCTGCATGAACATCTGTGTGGGTTGCAGACTGTGATGAGAAGGACAATTGCCACAGCAATGCGTGGCGGGGCCCCGCTAGTATTATATAATTCCTTTACTATTGTTTTTATTTTGAATTATATATACAGTATATGGGGGTACCATTATCTCTTCAGTGCTTCGGATCTCTAAAGCCCTGCTTAGTTGTACAGATGGCAATAATAAGTTACATACATGAAAAAATTCTAACAATCCTTTGCTTTATTCATAAAAATAGAATTCAAATTCAGTGTTAATCTCATGAGGTTTGGTAATGAAGCAAGCAAAAGATCAGAATTGATGATGTCAAGCTTAATGACAGACCCACTTGATCTTTCTGATATTGGAGATGATTACAGCAATAACCACATGATATCCATGGCAGCAAGAAGACCATCAATAATTAAATGCATAGAAGAAACTCATGCCATGAATATTGTTCCCATGAATATTGTTCCTATTATAATACTTCCTGCTATGCTGGGGATATGTTTTGGAGATATTTTCTGGCAGACACACCACTATGTGAAATGCTATAGGAGTGAATTGCAGCACACTTCTGACAGACTTGTGTTTACAGTATTTAAAGTTCTCATGCATGAGGGCTGTCCAGAGGAGGAAGAAACTATCAGCTAACTACTTTGTCAGATTCCTGTTGATGGACAATCCTGTGCTGAACTTATTTGCCCCCCAGTCTTCCTGCATTCAGGATATTAGTTGAGCAGTAGCCTATGTTCTTACATCCAAATATGCCTTAAAGCTGTATGCAGAGAAGAGCAGGATAAAATTCTTTAGGTTCCCTACATGCAATCCATATGTGGTGAAAACAGATGGTATGGGTCACATATTGAAGGCATACATGCATTGAAGTATGCCTGGTGGAACAGGCTTCCGGGTGAGATCAGGGCCCTGCAAGACTTACAGAGTTTCCGCAGGGCCTGTAAAACGGACCTTTTCCACCAGGCATTTGGCCAGCCAGGATGATTTCAACTTCACCATGAAGAACATCTGGCCTCCGTGGGTACACAAAGGGGGGAGGGAGGGATTGAAGCCATCTGCAAGTTTTAGTATTTTATGTATTATTATATGTTTTAAATTGTTTTTATGACTGATGGACACCGCCCTGAGCCTTTGGGGAGAGCAATATATAAATATGATAAATAAATAAATAAATAAATAAATAAATAAATAAATAAATAAATAAATAAATAAATAATCACACAAGGATTCATGTAACTATTATATTTTGAGCACATAGAGAATTGACCCGCTAGGCCCAATTCCTCCTCCATGTACTTCTGTACAAAATTAACATGTCTAGTTCTCTTCATAGTCGCGTAGATATGAAAAGGACATTGCCTTCATGCTTTAAAAGTAGTTTAACAGGCAGCTCTGCATTTGATTGTGTGGGCTGTATAAAGGTATATTGATGCTTTAATTGCTTAGTCAACTGGGGCTGTGAGAATACTGAGGATCAGAGCCAAAGTTCCTAAACCACTAAATTCAGGGGCGGAACAAAGGGAAACCACACCGGGGCTTGTGCATGCCCTGTGGCAGCATTGCCCACCCCCACCCCAGAATGCCCCTGGAATGCCATTCCACACACACCCCACACACCCTTGATGGCCTGGCCATGCCTCTGCCACTGCTCAGCCCGGGGAATTATGCCCCTCGCCCTGGGGGCACTATGCCACTGACTAAATTATTTATTTATTTATTTATTTATTTATTTATTTATTTATTTATTTATTGGTTAGGTTTATATACCGCCCTCCCCCGGAGGGCTCAGGGCGGTGAACAATAAAATAGAGCACATATGTCAACTTTAAAATCTGTTCAGTATCAAATAATATAGGCTCTAATACAAATAAACCCACCCCATTAATGCAGCATTATTAAAATCCACATAAAAGATGGCGCCTACTATCAAATTCCCTTTAAAAACCAGAGGGAAGGGGCGGCAGGATCCATTTGATATTATAAGGAGAGAGGGCCCCTCAGCGGCTAGTCTCCCCAAAGGCCTGGCGGAACAGCTCAGTCTTGCAGGCCCTGAATTACATTTAATTTCACTGCATTTTTTAAAAAAAGTTAATATATATCATTTATTTTGTTCCACTATTTCATTCTTTAAAACTCTTGAGTCAGAATCAGAGGCATTTAAGTAAGCAAAATAGTTAGGGACAGAATTTTCTGAGAAGTAGCAGCTGCCCACCCATGAGTAACAAAAACAATTACATTTAATAATTTCCCCAATCTAAACATGGCTTAAGCATTAACAGTTCATAGATATTCTTGACTTATTCTAGTCCTTTACCACAGCTGCTCACCTTATGACCCTCTCAGGCAGGCCTGCCTGCTCATAAATAGCTCAGGCAGCTCTTTGGAGTCTTTCCTTTAGAGGGGAAGTAGTAGCAGTGGATTTGATGCAAAAACAAAGCAGAAACTGTGATTCATGACTAAAATATACATATGTAAAAATCCCATCTGGAATAGCGAGCCTTGCAAGAGTCAATGACCCCCTTTCCCAACACTATAGCTCTTCTGAGGAATGACAGTTCAGTGTAAGAAAATATGGTTGAGAGTCAATAACTTAGGAATGACTAGGAATGACTATAAATGAAATATTTGGATTTTTCATGTTCTTTTTTTATTAAGATATTAATAGTACATTTGTATGAGAAGACAGAAGACATGATCCCAATCCCATTGGTTTATAGAACTAGAATCTGGGACATCTCCTGGAATTGATCAGCCCCTACCAGCATGGCCAATTGGCCATGCTGACAGAGGCTGATGGGAATTGTAGTTCCTGAACATCTGGAGAGCCGCAGGTTCCCTACCCCTGGCATAGGGACTTCCATTTATATGGGGAAGAATGGTTACTTAAAAGGAAAAACAAACAGAGAAACCTCAGCAGTAAACACAGAGCTATCACATTCACAAAGAGACTTATCAATACAGGTTTGGGGAAAAGTTACAGATTTGGACATACACAGTGTTTCTATGACAATACAAACCAGGAATGCACCAAATATTAATTTCAACAATGGCTGTTGCGAGGCAATCAGTTTCTAAGTTGAGTTAGTCAGTAAAAGGCAAAGGGAGGGGCAGGGCACTTTCCAGGCCTATTTTAGCCTTTGAAGTAGGACCCATTGGGGCCAAACCTGGCAAGGCTTACTAGCTCAAGGTTGTAGTAGATTCTGAAGAGGGCAGGGTTTGGGGAGGGGAGAGGCCTTAGCTGGATATAATGCCATAAAGTTCACTCACCAAATCAGGAGACAGATCTTTGCCAGGAGTTCTGCTAGGAGGCAGATCTTTGTCATCTGGAATCCAGTTGTAATTCTGAAAGATATCCAGGTACAGCCTGGAGGTGGGCAACCCTAGGCCTGGTAGCAACTTCTGGGAGATCTGATTCCACCTGACTTGGATTACTCAGCTAGGCTTGCCAGTTTGCTACTGTTCAACAACAGCTACTTCATGAAAGCCATTGTGGAATAGCAGTTAGAACTTCAGGACAAGGTCTGGGAGCACCAGGTTCAAATCCCTATCTTGTTATAGGAGCTCACTGGGGATTTAGGATAAGTCATGTATTTTCAGCCTAAACTACCTCACACAGTTGTGATGTGGGTAGAAAAGAGGACAGGAGAATAATATAAGCTACTTTAGTCCCAACTGTGGGGATAGGTGGGGTATACATGTTAAAAGGCAATTTAAAGGTAAGTTGGTAAATGGCTGAGAAGTAGCGAATGAAGTAGGAAAAGGAAAGAAGATACGCAGGTTGCCAGGAGAAGATAAATAGTAGGGGAGGATTATACAGGGGAAAAAGAGGTGTCTCCCAACAAGTTTTTGAGGACTCCTTACATACAACTGAACCTGGCCCAGAGGCCAGCACCACACAATTGGACTAGATCTTTCTGCTGGTTGGGGGGGGGGGGAGAGGAAGGGAAGTTTAAAACAGAGGGGCAGATAAAGATAGACTGGCATTTGAGTGGAAGGACAGAGTTGTTAACTCCAGGTTAGAAAATTCCTAGATATATGGGGATGGATCTTTGGGAGGATGGGGTTTGAGGAGCAGAGTGACCTCAGAGGGGTATAATGCCATAGACTGCATTGATGACCAAAGGTGCCATCTAGGGGAGCTAAGGTTGCAAACCTTGGGAGGATGAAGATCACTCAAAATTACAACCAGATGACATAGATCAGTTCCCTAGGGGGAAAATGGCTGCTTTAGAGACTACAGCAGTGGTTCTCAACCTTCCTAATGCCGCGACCCTTTAATACAGTTCCACGTTGTGGTGACCCCAACCCTAAAATTTATCCATTTTACAAATGGAGAACACTGATACAGAGAGTCTTAGGTGACCCCTGTGAAAGGGTCGTTCGACCCCCAAAGGGGTCACAACCCCCAGGTTGAAAACCACTGGACTACAGAATTATACTCTGCTGAGGTTACTTCTCTCCCCAAACCTCAATTCTCAAGTTTTCTGAGATGGACCTAATGAAAATGGTGTATAAAACCCAATTGCAAAGCAAAAAGGGTGCAGAGGCTGACTGTGAAAGGTTAATTCCTAACAGAGCCTGTGTGTAAGAGTGACTGTCATGATGGTGCCACTGGGGGGGAATCGCTTTTACAGGTGCAGTTTTATCACTTCTAGCTGTGGCCTTGGAGTTCTGCGGCTGAGAAGAGACACCAGGCTGGACAATGTGAATGGTCTGCTTCTCATGTGGTGGTGGGGATCTTACCCTCATTTTATCAAGAGTTTGGTGCAGTTTTCACCAGAACTCTCTTTCTATGTTCCTGAAATGTCTTTAATAAAAGCCTTGAACTCATCAAGTGATTTATTGTCTGAACGGGGAATCTGACAGTGACATGCTGGGAGTAGGTGGAGTTTAGAAATCATTCAGCGTGACTGACAGGATTTGGTTGGAACTCTTGGAACCTGAGGGTTCAGATGTGTTTCATATCTGCTTATAGGCCTGTGGTGTTGGCAGGGAAAGAGTATTTGTGGGGAAAGACCATACTCTGGCCAAACAGGGGAATAAACTTCAAGAGAAAGAAGAATTTCTTGTCCAGGTTCTAGAAATAGAAGCCCATTATGCATGGAATGCTTACCTAAGGACTCTTCTCTGTGCAGTGAGCTTACATAGGGGTCTCCTTGCGCTTCTCTGTTAACACACAAGTAGGCATTCCCTCCTTTCCCCAGAGTTCTTCTGCAGAGAACTCTCCAGGTCTAGTTCTCTTAACTCTGCCCATCAAGTGATTCTTAAAGGCACAGAGCTCATTACACCTGGTAGTTGAGACTGCTGCACTGTCTTTAAGCTGCACTTATGTCAATATTACTGTTTCAAAGGTAATTACTGGTTCCCCCCCCCCCCAATTTCTAATCCCCCCAAATGAAAGAGGCAATACAATTCCCTGTACCACAGGCTGCTGAAGAAGGGGATTATCTTAGAGCAGATATTCTCTCCCCCTCCCCTCCACACAACAGTTGCTGGTGCTGGTGCTGGTGCTGTCAGAGTACAGAGGCTTGTTATTTCCAAGCTCTTTTTATATTGATATTTCAAAATAGCAAGATAATTTTAGAGGTCAGTTTCGTGTGAATGAACTTCTTTTCTGTTACTTGAAGCAGCCGGCAACATGGAAGGGGGGCGATGGGGAAGGTGTAAAAGTGGTGCAAGAAAGAGGCAAGGCTGGCAGTGGGCAGAGGGAAGATCTCTGGGGCAAAGCTGTGCTCACTGGCAAATTTCCCTACTCTGGGGGCAAAGCAAATTAAAAGTTGTGCTAAAAGCAGTCTTGCTTCCCCAGAGAGAACTGACAATGAAAGCAGGACTTGAGGAAACAGGTTCATACAAGAAATCTTGCTGCAGTGGACATTTATCCCCATCATTCAGCAAGCACATTGTATGTAATCAGTCAGAGTTAGTTCATCTCCTGAACTGTGTGTCTGTAGAACAGAGGGAGTTGGCTGAGTGAAAAAGATGGTGTCAGAGAGGGGTCACTCTCTAGGCAGGAAGAAAATTTAAACTTTGTGTGGGAGAACAATTTCTATCTCTAGTTCTGCGGTGGATTTGCTGCAAAAGGTCTGAAGTAGCCTTACAGTTTCAGGAGGTCTGAAGAGAAAAGGGAGTTGGGTGAATACACCATTCCTTCTAGATTTTGGGCACCAGAGTTTACACATGAACCTCTGCTCTGAGTGCAAATTTGAGTCAAAACTGTATAACAGCAAGTCAGTTTATCTTATTTCAAATAATTTAGAAATCTGTAATAAACTGTATCTTGTAGAACAGCCAAATGCCATTTCAGCTGTATTATTACGAATGTCTTAATGTTTGTATATGACTGTTTCTTTCCTTTTCACCAAATTTCTCCCACCCTCATCTTATTACCCTGAGATGTTTAATGATATCCTAATATTTTATGGTTGAACTTTGAAAAGCCTTTAGTGGGATAATTGCTGAGAGTAATCTCAGGAGAGAATAAAGGGGGATCACTTCAGTTTCTTAAGCTGGTTCATTATACATTTATTTTAATAAGGTTTGGAATGGGATAATTGAAAAACACGCCCCCTCACAAAGGTTATATGTCATAAAGCTGACTAAAGAAATAATCAAAAGAAGTGAATTACAGTTGAATTAGGGAACACTGCTGCCTATGAGGTGGGAGATCCCCCAGTTTGACCACTTCACCCCCAAATCTCCAGGAATTTCCCAACCTGGAGCTGGAAATCATAAAGAGAGAAGTAAGCAGGAAAAGCGGACAGGTGATGGGAACTTTCAGGAAGGAGAAAGAAAATAGTGGGAAAGGGGATATGTGATGCCTCCCATAAATCTTTGAGGGTTCCTGCTTGTAAATATATAACCCTTTACTTCTTTGTGTATATTCCGCTTCTTAGGTCAGTAATTCATAGGTATTTCAAAAGGCTAAGAGGCCACTCAGGATAGGAGTTTGAAATCAGAAGCCTTGATGAAACCTTTTCATTTCTTCCTGAAATGTGCTGTACAATGAATGGGTCAAACAAGAAAATAATTTTGATAGACAAACAAGGACAGTTGAAGCCTGCTACATGAAAGTAGAGAAAACTGTGTTCTTTTTTTCGTCTATAAAACCAAGCATATTCCCAGAAAAAATAAAAGCACAGCTGCATAGTGGCCTTCAAATATTTGAACTTGAACTTCTGAGAGCCATGGAGAGTAAAAAACTATTCCGCTGTGTGGGAAATGGGGAAAAATCAGCTCAAGCATAGGTGACCTCTACTACACCACTCTGTTACCTAATAGTCTATCTCAACAAGAGATTTTAGGGTTAGCAGTATAAATCTGCAGTGACTGTGGTCGATTCAGCACAACATAAATATAACATCTTTAGGATGTTTTTAAAAGATTCATTTTGGCATTTCGTATTTCCACAGTGGGAGAGCACAAGCATTGCCAACCAAAACAGATTTTTTTCCCCCCACCTGCTGCAGGGAGCTCTTCTCAGATTTACAGTTGCACCTGCCATTTCATGTGCTGCAGCAGATTCTCTATGAGGATTTCTCATGGAGTTTTCCTCTGCTTGCAGCTCATCTGCACACAATTTCGCTGTGAAAAGTAGATGAATAAAGTTCACTGTGTTTAACAATCCTGTGCATATGTCATTTTCCCTTTTTGTTTTGAGGGGAATGTCTGCAACGCAATAGTGACACAAATATGTGTATATTGCAGCATCTCTAATCGTGTCGCCTAGCTTTGCAGACATCCCCTTCACAACAAGAAGAAAAAGAAGAAAGGAAAGATGACACATATGCAGGATCGCTAGGCTCAACAAAATTGATTCATCTACTTTTTACAGCGAGATCGCATGCAGATGAACTGCATGCTGAGGAAACCTCCATGGGGAATCCTCACAGAGAATCTGCTGCAGCAAAAAAAATGGCAGGAGCAAGTGGCAAAAATGAAGTAAAAGGTTTGGGCGGGATGAATCAAATGTTTCCTGCCTGCTTGTGTTAGCTCAGCAGGCAGGAAATATCTTCAACTCAGATTGGGGGAGGGGACGGGGGTGGAGAGATTGCTAGTTCAGCAATTTTTTAAAACCTGGGAAATAAAGTGGGCTGAAGTCAATTTGGGGAAGAGAGCTTTGTGAAGTTTTTCCCCAAAACACGTTTTATAACATCCTAAAGGTGTTGTATTTAGGCTGTGCAGAATCTACCTATGTTGCATTTTCCCTATTGATTTTTTTTCAGAAGACCTGCAAGTACTTTACCTCTTTATCTGTGCTGAGGGCTGCTTTTGTGAATAGTCTCTCTGTACTTAATTACTATAAACTGGCACAATTGACTACTATGGTCAGTCTTGTTTGGGTGTATGCGTGAGTGTGCATATGGCTACAGTCATTGGCACAATGAACCAGTACAGTACAGTAACCAGTGCATGTGGTTACTGCCATTGGTACAATGAATTAGTCTATTACATCTAAATTTCTACCTCATCTGAGTTTTTTCCATGCTGGATCTGTTTGTGCTGATGGGTCTAGAATAGATAAGCCATGCAGAGGAAGATACTTGGTGCAGCAGCTATTTGGAATTTCAGTTGTTAAAGGAAGTTCCACAAACATCAATCTTTCATCAGAGAGACACTATTTGTCAGTTTTAGTAGCAGAACACCTTTCTGTCACTTTTGTACATTTCTTGTAAAAACCACACATATTACAGTTGTTTTACATGATACCCAGTAAGGATGAGGGTAACACTAGAGGTAGTGATTCCTGCAAGGGTTACCTAGCAAATGACAAATACAGACAGTTTTATGAACAACTTTATAAACTTACTCATGTATTAAAGTTATATTAAAAATATATCGAAGTGGCAGCAAGAAACTGCTTGCAAATATATGTTCTCACTGTGGATAAATATCTTAAGGTTAGCCTTATCAATCTCAAGGTGTTACCTGGAGATCTCCTAGAATTACAGCTGATCTCCAGGCAACAGAGATCAGCTCCTCTGGAGAAAATGTCTTCTTTGAAGAGAAAACTCTATGGCACCATACTCTACTGTGGTATTTCCTCTCCCACAAGCCATACCTCCTCCAAGCTGTCTTTTAAACCTCCAAGAGTTGCCCAGTCTGCATTTGTCAACTTAAAGCCAGTTTGGTGAGATTGATTGACAAACTAAGAAACACATTATAGACATATATCATTTCTTCCTTTTGCCACAAGCAAATGCATTCATTCATTAGAGACAAAGAAAGTTCAGATTAGTTCTGTCTACTAATTCAAACAGTTCTTTTTTTGCATGAACACAGGAGAAAATTATGTTCTACACAGCAATGTTTACTTTTTAATTTTCATTTGTCACATATCTGAGATAATAGGCTTGTCTTTGTTCCAGACCTATTTTGCGATAATTAAAGCAAATGAAAATGTTCGCAGCAGGGCTCACAGAAGAACATCATTATTAAAGTGATTGTAACTTGTTCACTCAAGCACAGAAATTCTAGCCTTCCCCCATTTTTTGTTGCTGTTAAATACATAAAAATATTTTAAACAGTCAACATCACAAAAATATAGATTATGTCTTACAATAATATTTCATTTTGTGTTTATCAGAGCAGCTAATATCTATAAATATTCTTGCACAGAGATCAAAGGCAGAATTAGACTAATCCCAGAACCTCAACATCCCTTCACAGAGGATAGGGAGCTCTAGACAGTCATTCAATGGATGCAGATATCCAATCTGCAATCTACTGAATACCTTACTTATGCCTTTCCTTTATATTCCTAAACATCATTTTAAAATCCCCTTTGGCATCTCAACTCATTCATATCTGAAAATGAAGCTTGCAATATTTATACCTTAAGAAGCTGATTCTAATCCCTTCCTGATTTCCTTTATGTAACTCTTTTGCATAAACTGGATGGTGGAAAGGCTTAATCCCTACCAATGCAGATTAAATTTTGACAATACCGAATATAGCAGCAATGACAATTGCACCACCATTAATTTTTTTACTAGAACCTTTTTTCTAATGCTACATCATTTTACATTAAGATTCATTCAAGGGCTTATTAAAGGATTCCTATATGGTTATTTTTGCAACTGTCTCACAGCAACTAAAATATATATTAGGGTTGCCAAGTGGCTGGCACCCAGCAGGAGACTTGGGGAGTGGGATCACGAGGGCACCATTGGAGTCACATCATTTTTAGAGCAAAATCAGTGGTAATGTCTTTGTGTTATGTGACATTCTAAGATTCAACATAACTAAACTAGGGATATAATGAATAGGATAGGTGGCTATATATTTTTTTTTATTTTTCCACATATAAAAGAAGGTAATAATACAGAAAAAGGGGAAGGGGGAAAGGAGGGATACAGTAGGAACAATATGAGAATCTGCATTAATAGCTTGTTAAACTGAAAAAAATTAAATTCAAAATATAAAAGAGAGTGTTAATACATAAGTTTAACAACCTCAGCATATTATCACACACATGTAGATAATTCATCATAATTATTTGAGATCATAGAATAAAAATACTTCACAATTATATTAGCAAAGCATAAGCTTAATATTAATATGCATAAATAAATGATTAATATGATTCCCATTTTGCTTTTGGATTATATTCAGCTCTTCTATTCATAAAATTAGTCAGTTTTAGCCATACATAAATATGCTCTCATGTTGTTTTTACAATTCTGTTAGGTGGGAATTCATTCAGATTTCCACTCAAAAGTCAACTCTATCCAGAATACAAGTCCCAAGATGTCCAGCCAACCAGTCCAGGATGCACAGAACACACTTGCCAAAAGGTCCAAAATAGTGAACCTGGAAATCTGTTGCAAGATTCTACAAAAAGAATGCCTGGCTAGACCTGGGTAGCCATTTTTATCATAAAGACCCAATGTGGTTGGGGACCAAATGAGCAATTGGCACAAAGTTTAATGCTCTAAGACAATTATGTTTCTAATTAATGAGCAGGTGATCTCTTTGAGCAAATCAAAATAAAGAATAGAACTTACCCTGCAGTCATAAACCCTCCCTTTAGCAAAATGACACTGCATAATTCTAATTAACTTAATAGTCTGGAATCAGTGGCAAATGCATGGCCTTGGGGTCACAGGGAGTATAGATTAATGGAAAATATTTAACTGCTCACACTTGGACTCTACTAACTATGCAGATAACAAACAGCACTGTTAGAATCCTTATTCTTATTATTAACAATTCTTATTATTTCAAGCAGGCCACAACCTGAACTATTTTTTAATGAAAGGAATGATAGGAATGATAAATTACAAGTTTTTTGACAAGCCCTAGCTACACTAGTAAGCCCATGATTTTTTTCTATGATTATGGGGAAAATGGGATTGTCTCTCCCACCCACCATCTGTCCATACCATTTTATCCTCAAAACATGCTTGTGCAACTTCTCTGCCTAACCAAACATAGTCCACCAGATTTTCACTATGGCCAATTATATGATTAACTACTTTCTGATTATTCAGTACTAGGCAAGTCAACTCTCCCACCTACCAAAAAAAATCAAAAACCCCATCCTTTATTAATAACTGACAATGCAATCCTGAAAGGGTATAGTTGTGCCATAATCAAGGATAGTGCAGCCAAGGCACACCTGTACCACCTTTTAAGAGGCTTGCTGTACCACAGCAAGCAAGCAAAAAGTGATGCTGCCCCTTCTCCTGTGAAAGTAGCTTAGACCATAATTTGGTAATTTGATTTTTTTTAGCCCAGAAACAATCCCATTTGCCAGAACAAATCAATGCCAGCAAATGGGGATACTCCTGGGCTGAAAAAGTTTAGGAAACTGACTAAAGATGCTCCTTGTCCTCAGGAATGCTCCCTAGTACTGGGCTTCAGTCTGCTACATGGCTCCTCAACACTGGTGGAAGTTCCCCTGTGCCAATATAAATGCCCCTTATTCTGGCCCAAGTGGCATTTATCCCATTATCAGGGTCATGCTGCCTCTTAAGCAGTTTTGAACCCCCTCCCCCCAGGATTGCCCTGTAAATTGTTCTTTGTATGTTTCAAGTTGTAAATACCTAAGTATGGTATAGAGGTTAATAGTTGCAGGCTGTGATATAGAAAACTGGGTTTGATTCCCCACTCCTCCACATGAGTGGAGGACTCTTATTGTGTGAACTCGATTTGTTTCCCTGCTCCTACACATGAAGTCCACTGGGTAACCTTTGGCTAGTCACAGTTCTTCAGAACTCTCTCAGCCCCACCTATCTCACAAGGCATCCATTGTGGAAACAAAAAGGAAAAGAATTTGTAAACCACTTTGAGACTTCTTGCAGGAGAGAAAGGCAGAGTATAAATACAAATTCTTCTCTTCTATTAAAAAGCACCATAAAGAAAGTTAGGCCGTTTCCGCACGGTCACGATTGGAGTTGGGTCGGCATATATGGCACCAACCCAACACCCCTGGGTCCCAGAACGGTCCCAGAACGGTCCCAGAATGGTCCCAGAAACAGCCGGGAAGACGGCACTGTGGAGCGCCATCACCCGGTCGACCTGCCGTGTCTGTGGCCGTCTGGCACGTCGCCGAGGCCTGGGGACACGTCCCCCCTGCCCTGCGCAACTGCTCCAGTGTCGCAGGGCAGGGGGCATGTCCCCAGGCCTCAGCGACACGCTGGACAGCCACAGACACGGTAGGTGGACGGTGACAAGGGGGGAGGGAGGGCGCCTTCGAGCCGCTGCCGTTTTCCGAAAACCTCGTTGGGGAAGCGAGGTCGGAAAACGGCAGCTTCGCGCCTCTCGGGTGGCTTCGCGCCGCTCGGGCGGCGCGGCTGCAAAGCAGCTGCACCCCCTGTGCGAAAGGCTCCCTGGGGACGGCGTTTTTGCCGTCCCCAGGGCGCCGTATTTGGCCCTTGCGGAAAGGGCCTTAAACTTGAAAAGAATAGAGTCAGAAAGCTGCAAGATAGTCCAAATATAACTCCAAATGCCTGTGACACTGTTTTGTATTCAGTGTAGAGTGAAAAATTCAAATTGTGATCTAAACATTGTCAAAACCAGCGGTGGGATTCAGCAGGTTCACACCACTTCTGCAGAACCAGTTGTTAAAATGGTGCTTGTAAACAACCAGTTTAATTATTTGAATCCCACCACCAGAACTGGTTGTCAAATTATTTGAACCCCACCACTGGTCTTAACCTATAGCCAGTCATGTCCTTGATGGTCCTGCAGCAGCTGCTAAATATATATCCTCTGATGAGTCTTTTGCTGTTCTCCCACAGGGAGTCTGGGATCTCTCTGTGTGGTGACGTCAGGCTGTTCCCAGGCTTGTTTCATTCTCATCTCTTTGGCTGTTATCAGGCTCATCTCATTCCTGTCTTCCTCCCCCACTCCTGGGCCCTCGTATTCCAGGTTGGTAGTGCTTTGTAGTTTGACATAAAGAAATTTTCCTGTGTGAACTAGCTAAGATAACTATGATAAACAAGACAATGCTGTAACTCTGCTTTCGTCCACATGTTTGGAGGGAAGGGAGGGTTTTTGATCATGTCCAAGCTCTTTAGATCTGGCTATGGAGAATTATGGTCACTCATATTTCATAGAACATCACTAAAGTATACTGTTACCACTTCTGGACTCTTTTGTGATGTCTATGACAGATACAACTATATCAATATTAATTGTGTTTTTCTGCTTTTTTTGTTTGTATCTTGTGAATAAGATTGATGTTGAAGCCCATCATGATAAAATCATTCCAACAACATAAACAAAACAAAGAGGCATAATTAGAATAGCCAAAATTATATTTTGCATTAAAAAAATGGCAACCAGCAATGTGGTTTTATGCAGTGGGTTCATTGATGGTATACTTAGATTATTGTTCCCACTATCACCTAGTGCAAGTATTTCCCCAATGGGAATGTTATACCAAAAAAGTAGCATGGTCTCCCTCAGAAGCTGCTGGACGGATTGCCCCCAAATTTTCACAGGAACGTCCCTCCCTGTTGCAGGCAGGTAATCAGACCTTCAAATCACCAAAAGTCCATACCTGAGCCAGGTAAAACGTCTTTTTCCTGGCGCACCAGGCCATGAAGCTGCCTCTGTTTAACTGTCATCCTTAGAATGTTCGTGCAGCCTGTCTGTCTGTGGTCTGAGGGCTTGGGATGAGAGCTTAGAATGTTCGCTCAGATGGGCAGAGATGAGCAGTTAAAACAGTAAATAGGTAACACTGTTAGGTAATTCGAGTGGAAGTGAAACACATACACACTTTGCCGTGTGAGACGTCAGGTGGGGTTCCCCCCTCCTCACACGCAGGTAACTTTCACTCTCTGTGCCTCACCCACTGCTACCACACAACACACATACACATCTAGCTCATCCTCACACACCTCAGTCTGCCCTCCCTCACATCCAACCACCACTTACCCACTTCCTCACCCATATTCGCCACAGCTCTCTTTTACTAAAAGCAAGCTGGAGTTTGCCTTTTTCTTCTAAGAAAATCCACGGCATGGGGGTGAACCAACACTACCGGCTCCTCTTCTTTTGCACATGGCCCTTTAAGAACCCAGGGAGCTGGCCTCGATCTGAGCGCCTCACCACCCTGCCTCTGCTGCCTGATCGGGATACCCTCCTTGCCCCAGTTCTGCCTTACCCAAGCCAGGACTGTGCGTGTCAAACAGCCTCATGGACAGCAGGATTCACATTCTGAACAGTTCTGTTATGGAATGGAAAGGGTTCCCTTATACTAAAAAAAACAAGATAGCACCATATAACGATGTGCATTGAAAAGGGAAAGAGGGATTCCATTTGACCACCCCAAAAGGCTATGCTGGGGATCATTGGACCTGCATGGACATCTGTGTGGGTTGCGGACTGTGATGAGAAGTGACAATTGCTTCACAGTAAAAATTCGTATTTTGGCTTGGGCCTTTCCTAGCTAGTATTTCCTGGATAAATTCCATTGAAAAAGAGCTTCCTAGAATTTATTTCTGGATATACTTCTGTGTTTTAATTAAATCTAATTTGAGTGTTGTCTTCATTCTCCATAAGAACTATAGATTTGTTTTTTCCCAGTACAGAGCAAAAATGTCTAATGGTTCATGAAAGACAAATAAACAGAAGACCTTTTCCCACATTCCCCTTTCCTAAGCCTTCTGCTGCTTGCTTTGAAAATGTAAATTTAAAAAAATCCTGACAATGTAGCATAGTGGGGGCTTGGTAAATCAGGGCCGATTATGCACAAGATGTCCGCTATGTAGTGGGAGCAAATGTAAGTTGTGGCAAGATTTCTTTTATGGATGTATTTCCCTGAGCCCTGCTTTCACTTTCCATTCTCTCCACAACAAGTAGCACTACTTCAAATGGGACTTTAATTTGCTTCACTGCCAGAATGGGGCAGATTTGCCACTGAGCACAGCTTGGCTCTGACATCTTTCCTCTGCCTATAGCCAGTCTACCTAGCTTCACCCTTCAAGAGAAAAATCTCAACCACTTGGGCTTATAGCTGCTGCTTCAGCCTGAATAATCTACATAACTTCCATAAGAGAAAGTGATGACAACAAGACCCATTCTCAAACCCCACACCTCTAAATTTGGACTTCTAAATTTCCATATTGATATATCAAGATATCAGTATAATAATACCAGATAAAGTTTTGAAATAACAAACCTATCTCTCCTTTTGTAGCAGCACCAGCAGTAAGTGGTATAGGTGTGTGCGCATGTGTGTGTGTGTGCATGTGTGGAGGGGAGAGGGAGAGAATATGATCTCTAGGGCATGATCTTCTTCTTCAGCAGTGTGTGATCCAGGAATTTGCTTTGATTCTTTCATGGGGTATTTTTGGACAGTATTTTTGGAAAAGACTACAATATTGATATAACTGCAATAACAGCAATTAAATGTCTTTTAAAAGTCAGCAAACTTGAGACTACCAGATGTGAGGAGATCTGTACCTTTAAGGCTGAGTTGATGGGCAGAGTTAAGAGAACCAAGAAAAGCAGGCCCAGGAGAGTTCTCAGCAGAAAAACTGCAGAAGTGTGTGCCTCCTCACGTATAAACAGAGAAATGTGAGGAGACCCCACTACAAACCGACTGTGCAGTGGAGAACCCTGAGGTAAGTGTTCCATGTATAATGGGCCCGAGTAAAATCACTCACTTCTTCCTCTTCGCTGACACAACCTGCTAGGAAGGAGAAAGAAGTGATTTTACCTGATTACCCTTCACTGCTGTAGCAACCCATAATATAGTTAATTCCTTCATGCAGTTCTCCTGATCTTCCAAGAGCCACCCAACAACCAATTTTGCTGCAGAGGTTTCACTTGTTGCTGCAGAGGTTTCACCTTGCCATCTGTACTCATCTGTGTGCACATGAAATGGTCCATTCTGCTGTAGCACAAAGCTAGCAGTTTCTAAGAGTTCTCCAGCCCAAAGCAAAACAATATAATTTTGGATTTCTAAAGAACAATTGTTATTATGTAATGCTCCAGTCAATTTCCTCTTCTACAATCGACTTTATTATGCCTCATAGTCAGGCACCTTCAGTGAATTTGAAGATTCTCAGCAATATGTATTTTTGGAAGCAAAACTCCTGAAGTCTCTGAAGCAGCTCTGCTTACTCTTCCTGTAAATGCAATTCAAAATTTAATCTCCACAGATTAAAGGAAACATCTCTGCATATTTCAAATGCTGAGAAAAGCAATTTTTGTATTGAACAAATAAATGATAAACATTACAATGTCACTTATAAAAAGACCTGTACATTTATCTATAGTACACAGCCTAATAGAAAATTGGACTGAATTATTTGGAACACCTTGTTCTGGGAAATCTCTTCCTTGCTATTTATATTTATGTTATTCTTTATTCTAAAAACAACCTTGCCTATTCTCTGTCTCCATTAAGACAAAGAAGCTTCATATGAATAAGGATAAGCAGAACAGCAGACATTTATTTCAATTCCACTTTCCCAGCATTAAAGCAGACAAATTACTCCTCTTTAACCCCTACATTCAAGCAACCATTCAACAATGGATTTTTAGACAAGCCTGGGGAGAGCTAAGACAACCACATCAGTGTTTTTTGCCTTCGGCATATACACAGAGATCCACAAGGATAAAAGATGAACAACTTGAATGGAAAAAGTAATGACTGTTAAGAAAATGGCTTTATATTACATGTTAAACCAGGTGGTCTGCTTCTGGTCTCTATAATGAATGGCAGTAGCCTGACACAGAACAGCTCTAGGAATTGCTGGAAACTGTATAGTATAGAGTTTTGGGTTATTACTAGAGCTGGCTACCAGAGGGAGGCTTCTGTGCTTCTACCAATGATCACATTGTACATTGTATTGTATTGTGTTTGGTTGCCTGTAAACCACCCTGAGCCCTTTGGGGGTAGGGCGGTCTAATAAATCGAATTGCTGCTGCTGCTGCTGCTGCTGCTACTACTACTACTACTACTACTACTACTACTACTACTACTAATAATAATAATAATAATAATAATAATAATAATAATAATAATAATAATAATAATAATAATAATAATCGGCACGCTGGGCACCATCACCTCTGAATATGTGAACAGCATCCATTCAAAAGTGATGCCAAATATTGGCAGCAATGCTAAATGAAGAAAATATGCTTTATTAGCCAATGTCTTCACTTCTTGATCTTCTCTGAACAGTATGAGCCAAATTTTTCCTGAGAAAATTAGATCTCAGCATAATTTGAGGGCCTGATTTTCCATTTAACTAACCTGCTGTCATGATCAGTCCCTGCTTGATCCTGCCAAGTTTTAACTCCTGGGTGGGATATGGTAACTGGTGTTAGCTCATTGCCCTCCCTGCTTTACTTCAGCTACACCACTTTGATTTTTCTCAGACTCATTATAAGCTTGTTAGGCACCTGCTATTGTAGCTCTGTCAGTAGTGTGGATATATGTTGTTTTGACCCTGGTTGGAGAAGGCAGTTTCATCTTCCAACAGATCATGGGACTGGAGGGGTGCCATCTCCCTTTGGGAACTCGTTGGCCGGGACAGGGTAACATGATATAGGGGGTGATGTGGGGTATAATGGTGACTGCAATGTTGGCTAGGCTTAGTTCTGACAATAGAAGTCTGATGCTGTTTCATAAGGAAATCAACTGAATTCAAAGTCTTGTTATTGAACAGTCCAGGGGCATGATACCTGCCCACCTACACAAGGTGTTAAGTATTTTCCTGGACTGCTCTCTGTCTGATTAATACTGTTCCCAGCACTCCTTTCTACCCTGTCTCTTTCAGAGCTCAACATGGGTCATTGAACTCTACTCATCAGGACATTCTGCTTCTGGGATAGGTAATTATGGCCTTATTCCTTATTTTATTCCTTATTTTACTAAAAGCAAGCTGGAGTTTGCCTTTTTCTTCTAAGAAAATCCACAGCGTGGGGGCGAACCAACACTACCGGCTCTGCTTCTTTTGCACATGGCCCTTTAAGAGCCCAGGGAGCAGGCCTCGATCTGAGCGCCTCACCACCCTGCCTCTGCTGCCTGATCGGGATACCCTCCTTGCCCCAGTGCAGGCTACCCTCCTTTGCCCCAGATTCTGCTCCTCTTTACCCAAGCCCTTAGGACTAAAAGGTGGTCAGAAGCAGCCTCATGGACAGCAGGATTCACATTCTGAACAGTTCCGTTATGGAATGGAAAGGGTTACCTTATACTAAAAACCAAGATAGCACCATATAATAATGTGAATTGAAAAGGGAAAGAGGGATTCCATTTTGGACCTCAACCCCAAAAAGAAGAAGAAGGAGACAAGGACAAGGAGCAAGAACCATGATTGTTGGCAAGAGCAGAGGCAAGCAAGAGCAAGAGCAAGAGCAAGAGCAAGAGCAAGAGCAAGAGCAAGAGCAAGAGGAGGAAAAAGAGGAGGAAAAGGAGGAGGAGGAGGAGGAGGAGTTTGGATTTATATCCCCCCTTTCTCTCCTATATGGAGATTCAAAGGGGCTTACAATCTCCTTGCCCTTCCCCCCTCACAACAAACACCCTATGAGGTGGGTGGGGCTGAGAGAGCTCTGAAAAGCTGTGACTAGCCCAGGGTCACCCAGCTGCCATGTGTGGGAGTGCACAGGCTAATATGAATTTCCCAGAAGCCTCCACAGCTCAAGCGGCAGAGCGGGGAATCAAACCCGGTTCCTCCTGATTAGAATGCACCTGCTCCTAACCACTACGCCACATTGAAAGTGATGCTGTTTCAAGGTGGGGGATAATCCACCCCAAAACAGCATCACTTTCAATGTTGTTTTAACTGGGGACCTCAGATTCTCCCTTTAAGGTGGATTGAAAAGGAGAATTTGGGCTCTTTAGTTTAAACACCATTGTAAGTGATTCTGTTTGGGAGTGGATTCCAGCATCACAGTGGCAGCCCATGGGGGGGTGCCCCGCAAAACTCAGATTTTGCAATGGGCCCCATTTTCCCTCTAAGCCTCTGCCCAGAGGAGAGGGCAGAAGGAACTACCAGCTGGGAGCCCAGCTGGTGGGGGGGCAGGGGAGGGCAGGGCAGGGGAGTCTGTCGTTCTGGCCTCGGAGAGCTGCTTTTATAAACGCTAGGCCGGGAGCGGGACTTGGAAAGGCGTGGCCATGGCCTAGGGGCGGGTGGGGGTGTGGCCCTGCCCCTGAAACCCCCCCATAAAAAATCTATACCTATGTCCCTGTGAGAGAGTGTAGCTACATATGCCCAACAGCACTTTGCATAGAAGTCTCTTTCAGCTCCCAGCCTAAGTTTACTGGGGTAAAGGAGGCTGCTGGGGAAAGTGAAAGCAGGAAATGTTTATGATGAATAGAAGTGCCTTCCACTTGTGGTTTGTGCAATCCAAATTATATGATTCCATTCTTCATACATGTCAAAAATTTAGCAGCATTATCAACTCTAAATACTTTTTGGTTGTTTTTAATACACATATTTAGCATGCATATCTATGAGCTGAGTTCTATATAATTTTTCTATTAATAGTAGTGTTTTCCTCCAGGCCTAGCAGAAAAGACTCTTCCACAAGCAAAACTTTTCATTAAAAAAAGGAAAATACCATCATTACAGTAAAAGTTCTGTAGAATCCAATGCTATTTTGATTAACTTCATGCACATGTTTATGAGCTCTGTAATAGTCTCCAAGTGTTCATAAGCAATGAACCTGCCAGCAGTGTAATTGCAAGTTAGATGGGAGGGGGGTCTACCTTTCTCTCGAACTAGTTCCCATGAACTTATTACTTGTTAACAGAACTTGGGAAATGAACTAGTTCCATACAGGAAGAGCTGCAAGCTGTAAACTTTACTGCAACAACAGATTACAAAAGGTATCAGTGCACTAGTCGGCCTTTCAGTACAAGAGAGACCTCGAGGCTATGTTGGACTGGAACAAGATTAAATTATCCAATGGTAGAATGCAATTTTCCTGCCTCTCACCACTGCAAAATCTTTCTCCTGATATATGGGTACCCAGAGAAATGATATGAGGAAGGTATGCACCAGGAAGGCGCAATTGTCAATTTAGTTTGAATCCAGCTTATTTCTTACAGGCAAACAACTAACACAATAGGACAGATAAAACAAAAAGTACACTCAACAAACTCTGAACAGTAGCAAAAAAAAGATTGTATAAACAGACTACTGGACTTGCTTCTTGTGTTCTTTGAGATAGCATTGACTAAATTGGCTATTGGAGTTAGGATTGACTACTTGGCAATCACACCCTGTACTGAAATATTAGCTTACTTCCATGCTGTGTTTCTCCAAAACTACATTATCACTTTTTAATATATTTATAATTTCACCAATGATGTCTTACCAATAAGTATGTTAGTTTAATTTTCTACTAGGAAATTGCTCATAATATAAAATGGCTACCATAAAAACTTGGCTGTCTACTTGTTAAGTCAGCAATAAAACAGTAGTGGCAGACTTCAATTAACATTCTGAATTCACAGGAGGGAAAACCTTGAATTTTAAGCATTTGTACTATGAAAGTACTATTCATTTTACCTTACATAAACAGTGTGGTTTCAGGGCTGACCTTCAATGCTGAATAGGTTATTCTTCTTCCATTCATAAAGTAACACTGAGTACTACATTCTTCCATGAACTCTGGAACCTAACCTTGGCTAAAGACATCATAAATAACAATACTGAATGAATCTGAAAGGTTTTGAATTTGATTCCATCTGCAGTGTGTAAAAGTGGAACTCATACTGACAATGTGACAAAGCAAATTCATCACTTACTGTGCAATATTTATGTTAAATAAAGACTTTTTTCATTTACAACATTGACAAGTTCATAGTTATCACTTAGCTATTTTATGTCCAGAAATGTAATAAGAAAGCAGAACTTAGCATAATGCATAGGAAGGTCAGAATTTCTAATTTCTAGGCTAGAAATGCCTCTCTTTGGGAAAGGAAGTCCGTTAGTTGTAAATATCACATTTCTAAGGATCTTCCCAGATGCTTAAAATGTATTCTTCCTTTACATGAGTATAAACCCAGTGCCAGTACTGTGATAACCTGCTTTACTTTGGATGGAGTGAAGGAACACTGTCATGTTCTTTTTGTTATTACTTTCTGATTTATTTTTAAAAATATTGTGTTCCAAAACTAATGCAGGGAAGTGCAAAACATTCAGGGGTCAAATTTTTAAAAAGGAAAAGGATAGCAAAAGACCAGAATATATGATAAATGTTATACACTGGGACATAGGTTGCCTGATCCAATTTACTATGAAGCCATGCTGCAGACAACTTGGGGTTGGGGAATTCCTGGAGATTTGGAGGTAGAATCTGGGAAGGGCAGGGCTTGTGGATAAAAAGCATATCATCAGTGAATAATGCCTCAGTTTCCATCTCCAAAGCAGCCATTTTCTCTACGTGTATAATGTGTTGCATGTTCACCCTATACGCAGGATTTAAAAAATATTAAATATTCTGTAGTGGTCACAATATGCGGAACTCTACAGTTCATCCCTACTCATGCAATTATATTTCTCAAACTGGTTGCCCCTAAAAGAGGTGCCTTAGATGATAGGAATAGTATATTTTGGCAGCAACAGTATATCAACAAATTTATTACATTAACAGTGAAATCTGTATCTCCCACAATAAATCAACAACTATGCATGTATTACTTGGTGGGGGATTGGTTAAGATATTGTGATACTGCACAATGTGATATATTTCAACCACCTATGGGGAAAAAGATAGGAGTGGTAAGGGTGTATATAGAAATGTGACAGGAATTAGAACATCAGTTACGTTTTTACCTACTGGTATTTCAGGCTTCTTTTTCTGGATGATAAATCTCTCAGTAATGTTGCTACCAAACGTGTCAACTACAGCTGTCAGAAGATGTACTGCTGAGATGTGTAAATGAGATCTCTCTTTCATTTCTATGGTAACCTCTCTGTGTGAATAGAATTCATATACTCCAGATATCATGGCTGATCTTCTGTAGACTGATCTGCCAACCCAAAGGTGTGGAACAATAAAGCAAGATGTGCAAAATCTAGCAAACTTGATATATCAGTCAAAAGTAGCTAATCATCTGAAATGTGCATGTATTCCCAGCCTTACTAACAAAAGAGTAATTCAGCCTAAGGCTTACATAAGAGTTTTTAACTCCTGAATTACCTTAACCGATATAATTAAAAATGGGATTGAGAGAAAGAAAGAGATTGGTTATATGCAGGAGTGATATTTTAGAATGGACCTTGTGAATACCTACCTCTCCTGCTAATTAATAGGTTCTATGCATTGCAATAAATTGTATGTAATGATAGGGTTTTTAAAAGGACTAAATATTCCTACCTAAAGAGAAAGGGCAGTGTGCTGAGAGCTGTTTTCCATTGGGATTAGCTTCTGTCTCACTATTTCAGCAGGGAGAGAGAAAAGAGAGCCAGAACTCACCAGAGTCAATTAGGTCCTCAGTGAGGCAACCCACTTCCAAATGTGGTTTGCTAAACATCTGCCATCCACCCAAAGAAATCTGTGAAGTCACCCTAACTCACACAGGGGCTTCGTCAGGTATCTCCACAATGTGCTAATCTTGCAGACTCTTTCGACTCACACCACTGATGCCACACCTCACTTCCTACTACTTCCTTCTGGGGTCAGCATCTGATTGATCCCTTGCCCACCTGTGCTGTGTGCTGGGGACTGGGAGTTTCCTGGTGTGGCTTAGGGAACCTTAGCAAGAGGTTGCCTTTTGCAGGGCACAAGTATGGACCTTTTTCTTCCATTACCTAATTACCTATAGACAGTACTTATTGTTAAATATTTAACCAATATACAATCACTAATGGATACTCCCTCAAAACTGGGTCAATGTAATTCCTATAGGTAGCTGATCATTGATAAGTCCTTCAGGCTCTAACTCAAAACTACAGGACTACACTGTATCTCAGCAAAGAGGCAGATATGATATGCTTGCTGCAAATCAATCCTCATTTATGTATGTTCATTGGCAAAGCACCTACGTATTTGCTAATTTATTTAAAGTATGTTTAACCCTGCTTATCTCTTCAATGGCCACCCAAAGGCAGCAAAAACACAATTTGAATGTATTGTCGAAGGCTTTCACTGCCGGATTCAATTGGTTGTTTTGGGTTTTCTGAGCTGTGTGGCCGTGGTCTGTTAGATCTTGTTCCTAATGTTTCACCAGCATCTGTTACTGGCATCTTCAGAGGTGTATCACAGAGATAAGTCTGTTACACACTGTATCTAGGGACACAACAACCAACAATTTGAATGATAAAGAAGTACTAAACTATACCCTAGGCTGGTTCTAGATATACTGGGTCAGTTTAGTGCCAAAGGCTACTGACCCGATGACTTTTGCTTTTCAGCTCCATACCAAAAAGTTCATGCCTCTGGTGTTACCCAGCTTTCACAGGTTGTGAACTTATTTTTAAGGAATCTCCACCAGCTGCTAAGAGTGTAACAGCACACAAATATTTTAAAGTAGCAATGGGGAAAATAACTTGGCTTGGCAATGCAAGAGGCAGGCTGGGTAGGGATCTCTTTAGACTATGTATACCAGAAACGGCTTGAAATGTATCTGCAGAGAATTCACAAAAGACCAAATTGCAGTTTAAATATTTTTATAATAGTTTTGGTTGCAAACAATCACACAGTGGGACGTTAAGACACATACACACAGCTCCTAAGTATATAGATAGGGAGGAAAAGATATGTGGGAAGATAGAATGGGATTTGGGGAAGCAAGGGGTCATACATTACCTAAATCAGCTGAAGAAAGTCTAGAAGAAGGCAAGGATTCAAATGACCAGCATCTGAATCCAGGCGAAGGATGAATTCGTGTCTCACACCAACAAGACCAAGGGAGGTTCAAGTTAGCAATGAGCACTGGAGTTGGGGTGCACAGTACTTTTATACCCTTCTGCATGGGTAGGGGCGGGGTTTAAGTTTCATTTTCCTAAATTCTCTGGAATTTCCCATGCTGGTCTTGCTGGCTTGAGCTAATCAAAAGCTCTATCTATTGTTCTAAGTACTCGGGACAATGGAGTCAATTGCTCTTAGATTAAATCGGGAAACACAGAATAGCTTTATGCAGAGTAACTCTTCGGAGCCTCCACTCAGGTTATTCAAATTTGGCAGAGGCATCAGATTAGGAAGGGATTGATTGGTTTTAGGGAAAGTGTATCAATAGGTCGAGGAAATGCAAGGAAGCAACCATTTGTTGCAGAGCCATTTTCTGAAAAGGTGTAGTGAAATGTAGCATCAGATACCAAGGAGGTTTTCAGTGTCTATTGTGTCAAAGTAGTTCAGTGAGGTGTGGTAATCAAGATAATGTCCATCGTTAATGAGGCTTCCAGGTTCTCACTGGAGTGACTCATTCATTGATTTAATCTTGCTAAACAGACCTTTTGCCTGTGGCCTGCTTCTAAGTGGACACACTGCTACACACACAAAAATATGAGAGGTGGGTTCTGCCAATGTAATTTAACAGGAAAATTCTGAAATAATATATATTGGGGTGTCAAGGGCAAGGCTAACACTGGCTATGCCCAGACTCAAATATCTGCAAACCGAAAGGGAAACAGAAAATAATTCTGGATATTATACAGCTGACAGCAATGTTCTCAAGAATATATCTCCACTGCTAGTACATGCCGATATTATGAGGACAAAGTAAATCTAAAGGAAACTAATCTTTGCAGTCTTTCCTAGGCATCTCACCGTTATGATAGTGTGTAATATTTAATGCTATTTATGTATGCTTCTGAGAGATATTTTGTATTTCCTTGTGAAATTCATTGTAATACATTGCAACTAATGTGTGCCAAAAGGCAGCAGCTTTTACACAGTTTTTATTTAAACTCATTTTAAAATGCAGTGAATAATGATAGCAAAGTCAATGTGACTTTTTCACCAGATTTTGTCTTGATCTGTCTATAATGAGCTTCCGCAGTCCATAACCAGAAAAAAATATTTCTCTGTAGTCTTGTTTTCACTTATAGTGCTCTATACTGTTATATACTGTTGCATACATTATACACCTCTGAATATTGGCAATTTATGTCTATTTCATGCTTCTAAGTACCCTTGGATAAATAGGAGGAACTTCACATAATTTTCACAATGTTTTAAAAAATGTTGATATGTTTCCTTGAGATCAAAAAGCCAAGGTAATATAATTCATCCAGTTGTTCTTATTAATGCATTATTATTTTGAGAATCAACTGAAGGCCTGAAAGTGAAAACATATGGTTCCATGTGGGATGTCTGAGTGTACCTCCAATATACACATCCAGTCTTTCCTATTTACTTGGTGGATGTTATTATAAGAGGCATGCACAGACCTCTCATTTCTCTTGACAACAAAATGGCTCCCCTGCATATTTCTGGCAAAACAGAGCTCTATTGATCCTTCAGAAATCAACTGTACCCATAGCAAAGTAAATCCTTCCCAATGCTGATATTGTTTACACCAATACCTTGTAAGTATGACTCAGTTTTTCAGCTTGGATTTTCATCAGTGGGATCTTTCCACAATCAGAATAATTTGAATTGCATCTTTTACGCTCTCAAAAGGGTAATACTGCTTCCCTGGTGGCTTCAAATAACCATCTCAGACTTTGGTTCTTCCTCCTTTTCTCATATCTGTTCATTTTTACCATGAGTTATTTTTGCAGCTTTTTCTGGTTTAACTTTTTAAATTCAAAATTTGCTCTGATGTTTAAGTGCCTCTGATGTTAAGCTATTGCTATTCATCTTTCAAAACATTTATTTCTTCCACTGCCTCAAAATAATGCATCAAAGAAAAACAAGTACCTTTGTAGCAATTCAAAGATTTTATCAGATTATCAGAAATGTATGCTTTCTAGAGTTTTCAGAGAAAAGTATGAACTATTTGCGCTTCTCATATATAATAAAATATTTTTGATGATGATGATGATGATAACAATGACAACAATTGTGGTGAAATACATGGAGGTTTGAACTGAGCGAAACCTTAACTTGGAGTTTTTAAAAGTTCTTCTCCCTCTTGGTAGAGACCATGCAGGCAGGGGGAAATCAATTCAATTGCTTTCCATGCTCACTTCATCTACCATTTTAGTCATGCTAATAGTTTCAGCCAGAGACCACCCTCAGCCAGACAAGCAATATTTAACAGGGAGCAGATATTTGGAACAATTAAGAGCTAGAACAACTTCAGGAAAACAGTTCCTGGAGATTTCAGAAAGGGGGGGTTAACCTAACTTGATTAGTGGAAGGAGAAAGAGAGATGATAGAACTCCTGGGGGCAAGGAGGAGGGGCTATTTTGTGCTGACTCCATCAAGGCAGACAGAACTCTTAACTGAGGTCTCGGGAAAGCAGCAATTGCCATGTGCTGCCTTGCACTCATGAAAGACGCTTCAAGGAAGTGGAAACCCTCTAGAACTGTCGTGGCGAACCTTTGGCACTCCAGATGTTATGGACTACAATTCCCATCAGCCCCTGCCAGCATGGCCAATTGTCCCACTGTGTGATTGTTTGCAACCAAAACTGCAGCTGAGAAAATTCTGGGAGATTTGGGAACAGAGCCTGAGGAGGGAAGGGATCTCAGCAGGAATGTAATTCCATAGAACCCATCCGGCTGTGAAAGCCTTCGACAGTACATTCTAAGCCCTCATACCAAGCCCTCAGGCCACAGACAGACAGGCTGCACGAACATTCCAAGGGTGACAGTTAAACACAGCCAGCTTCATGGCCTGGTGCGCCAGGAAAAAGATGTTTTACCTGGCTCAGGTATGGACTTTTGGTGGTTTGAAGGTCCGATTACCTGCCCACAACAGGGGGGACGTCATGTGAAAATTTGGGGGTGATCTGTCCAGCCGTTTGGGTGTTAGGGAGTCAACAACATGTGGATGGTTAACTTTTTTTTATAGAGATCTATGGTGCGCTACTTCGCTGACAGGTAATCTCCCAAACTACTGGACCAATTGCTTTGAAATTTTCACACAACATCACATTCGCGGGCGACCAGGTTTCCATACTGTTTCCACACCTCCTGCTGTGTACATGTCACAACTATGCCAGTTATTGTGTACATGCCACACCTGTGACAGTTGGAACCACAGTTCTGTTCCGCAACAGCGCCATCTGCTGGCCGTCAAAGGACCCTCTGATACAACACCCTCTGATACACCCTCTGATACAAGGGAAACAACCATGCCTTCCTTTAAAACCACTGCCATCTGGAGTAAAACAGATGGGGCCCGCAATCTGGACATGGCCCACCCACCCTAGTGGAGGAAGGGGAAGGTGAGGGAGGGTCCGGGGGTTTGCTGGACCAGACGCTCTGAAATTTGAACACAGCATAGCTCATGCCTCCCAGCGTGTTTTCAGCTATGAATTTCACCTGCAAGGGAAGGGAGTGAAAGGGACAGGTTCAGCCACCTGGACATGGCCCACCCACCCTAGCAGAGGATGAGGAACTTTAGGGAGGGGCGGGGTGGATTGCCATGCAAGGGAACGGGAGAGAGGGAGGGGAGTGAGGGGCCCCTTGCCCCTCTCCTCCCTTGCAATCATTGTGCAATGACATAAGTTCAAACCGTTCGCTTCCCCTTTTCTTTCTTTTCCACTTCACCAGACTTAGCCACAGCAATGTGTGGCTGGGCTTGCTAGTATTTTATTTATTTATTTATTTTTGAGGCTTCTATGCCGCCCCATCCCCGAAGGGCTCTGGGCGGTGTACAGCAGATAGAAGTAACAATATAAAATAATTAAAACATTAAAAGGCAGCAATAAAACCAGAGAGTAATTCTAACAATTAAACAGTGAACATCAAGGGAATGAAAATATGAATGGCGTCCAATATCCCAATTTTAAGATTCCCTCCCCCCCCCCAAAAAAAGGAGGCTTGATGGTCTCATTAGATGACAAGTGGCCCAGATGTCGGGACCAAACGAGAACCAAACTAGGGCCAAACTGGGGGGGGCACCACTATCAGCAGCCAATTCCTCCAAAGGCCCAGCGGAACAGCTCCGTCTTACAGGCCCTGCGGAACTCACCAAGGTCCCGCAGGGCCCAGACTGCTGGTGGGAGAGCGTTCCACCAGGCCGGGGCCAGAGCTGTATAGGCCCTGGCCCGTGTGGAGGCCAGCCGCATCATTGAGGGGCCAGGGATGCAGTAAATTAGCCTCAACTGAGCAGAGAGGCCGTGCAGGAACTGTATGGGGGGGTGATGCGGTCTCGAAGATACGATGGTCCCAGGCCGCATAAGGCCTTAAAGGTCAACACCAACACCTTGAAAATGATCTGGTACTCTACTGGGAGCCAGTGCAGCTGGCGCAATACAGGCTGGATATGTTCCCAAGTGGCGCTACCTGTTAGCAGGCGCGCCGCTGCATGCTGAACCAGTTTTAGTCTCCTGGTCAAGCGCAAGGGAAGGTACTAGTACTAGTATATTTATCTAAATAAAATCCATAAAATAGATTGAACACTTCAAATGTCTAGATTTTGAATCCCTTATTGATCTTGAATGCATGGCTATAATCCTGTATACAAATCCCAATAAAAACTGTAGACATAAGGTCCTGACTTTATGATCACAGTCTACAATCTTCAGATAGATTCAGTTTTTTCTTTCCACCCATTTTTTTAAACTACTCCATGATTAAATCAGAAACAAAGCAAAATCTGAATTCCACAATGGGATAATAATTTAAAAAAACCTGACCAATACATTTTGATCTCTTTGTGGATTAAGCAGCTGTTCAATTACAGCTTTATCTTCACCTTTATTCCATTCTGTTGATTTTAATTGGATTTACGTCTGGGCATGAATGCATAAGTGAGCAGCTATGCTCAAATGATGGCCCACAACTTGAACTAATATTGGATTTTCTCACACCCCATTACTATTTGAACCATTAATAAAGATTGTTACATTTTAAAAGAATTTTATACTTTTTCTTCCACTTCATCTCCCTTTTTTTCTTTTAACCAATAACTGATGCCTTCTTCTTTACTTCTCTCTCCTTCTTCAACCTGGCACATGGTATATTTTATACATGGTTTCATATCAATTCACTGTGAGGAAAATTACATTTTTGTAAGACAATTCATGCTGAACCTGGGAATAAGGAACGTATAAAAAGCAGTTAACAAGCTTTACTAATTATTGAGTAATGAGAACATTGGCAGAACAGTGGCCACAGAAGGAAGCTGAGATCATAGGGTCTTTGTTACCAAGGAGTTAAATGTATATTTGTTAGAATTTTATAATTGCTTGCTTCATTCAGTCAAACAAAACTTAACTGTTGAGTATGTAGATAGAATATTGAAATCACATGCCTGGAATAACATTAGCTTCTAGAAAGATCTCTCTGCTTCTTCTTCCAGAAAAAGTGGAGAGGCAGATACACAGACACAGATAGACTAAACAGTCACCCAGACTGAGCACTTGCATAGATAGAGTTTACTGTTTCTATATTTAGTGTAACATAATTTGTTATCTAGTAAAGTTCTACAAAACAACTCACTTGCAACTCTGCTATATTATTTACTCTGATAATTCACTGCAATGCAGAAATATTTCAATGGAAAAATAAAGTACTGCCATTTTCAAATTCATCTTTGCTGCCAGTGTTGACAGATGAATTGACAGATGAATTGGCTTTCAGAAAGAGCTGAGAATTTTCCTTAAGGTGACAAATAATAGGCAGACATTTGTACTGAGGCTGAAAAATATGAGCCATGGAGAAAAGTTGGATTAAACATTTTTGCAACAGAAAAAGGCCTAACCATATCAAAACAAGCACAGTTTGTTAGGAGAATACCTTTAGCTAATTCAAGAAAAGAGTAGGATTCCTCAGTTCATTTTCAAGATGGCACAGTCAAAGACTCATGAGGTTTAGCTCTATCATTATTTTTTAGTAGAAAGCTACTTTGGCCAGTGGCTCATCTGTAAGCACTCTGTCAGTCCAGCTATTTTACATGTCAGGCAGTGATGAACAATTTACTGACATATTAATCCTGTAGCACTCCCACACAAGACTGACCTTTGGCTGAGTTTCAATAGGATTAGATATGATATATTCACTTCTCACGACTAAGGAAATAAAGGGTGGGGGAGAAAGATGAAAAATCATAAAGCATTCAAAAGTATTCTGTCTTTCATCAAAGATCCCAAAACCCCCCCTTATTTTTTTATTCAGATGAAAGTATTTATTTCTAGTAGCCATATATATTAATTAAAATAAAATCTCTTCCACATTGGGAGAAATAACGTCAGTTTCTGGAAGTTTTTTTCTACAGGAACCCAGCCTTACATATTATCATATATGTTTTTGGCCAACAGGTTAACTTTTTGCTCTTGCTGTTTTCCACAATAGTGCATAAGATTGAGTTTAAGGGAAAAGGAGATTTTCAAAGTAATCCTAGAAAAACAGGATCCAAGGCAGAAAGGGAGCTGACAAAGCTTTACCACCATCACCACCACCCCACATACATACAGTGTTCAGGCTGCTGTCTCAATCTGCCTTCTGAAATCAACAGTTGATCTCAAATCTTAGCCTGTGGTTTCATCTGTGGCTCTGTTTTACTTGGATGCTTGCCACCCCAGGACAGTAATAGTGCAATTTCTTGTGGTTCAGAAGTGGTCTCTGGAGTCCTCCTCCTCCTCCCCTCTTTGCTGAAAGATGAATTTCTGCTTTCTACCACAGCTGTTTCTATTAGTTTGGACATGGGTGTTAAGCCAGTTTTCCAGAAGTGTTTTAGAAGTTGCTCTCCACATAATCACTGAACACCAAATAGATCTGGTAGTTCCATGGAGGGTACTAATATGATCTCCAGAGACAGTGATTTCAGGGTTTATTTGGCAATCTGAGGGGCTGACACTTAAAGGCTCCCTTGAGTGGTTAGTCTTGTTTTTCCTTCCCTGCATTCCTGTATTCCCTGACCATGCTTCTGCAGTGGCTAGTGCCTACATATGTCAGTTTTAATTTTGCTAGGCTCCTCCCCCTCTCACTGTGTTGCCTGCATCTTGACAACCAATTGCCAATCCAAGGATTGATTAACAGAGGAGGAGTTCTGGGGGAGCCTTCTTGGGGGCTAGGGACTCTGATCATCACTGTGCCTCCCACAAAGGGTTCTAGTATGCTAATGAGCAATGAGAATGGGACAATAAAGCAGTAAAACAAACAGCCAAAGGGAGACTCTGGTCATGGGAAGGAAAGAGGTATGTAAATGGGAGTGTTTCAGAGGTCCCAGCCACTGTGGTTGTTGTAAGGCCACTGTGAACATTTGGGTTCCAGAGACCACTAAGAAGGTTTAAAGGGGATAGCTGAAACATTTTAAATTTTCTTGTTGGAACTCTACTGCACCATACTTCCAGGTGAGGCTTCAATGGAGTTCAGAGTGGTAGAGATTCACCCCAGTAGTGGACCTGATGGTCAGGGGCAGCTGGGATGGAGGGGGAGCCCTATCACTTAAAAGAGTGGCCTGGTCATCCACTCCTGCCCTTGAATCATCTAAAATACACCAAGCTGGCCCCCTACCTGTCCCATTCAGACCCTGCTATAGTGATCCATGTGATCCATGCAACTGTCATGCCGAGGCTGGATTACTGTATCTGGTTCTTTGCTGGCCTGCCCTTGAGACTGCTCCAAAAATTACAACTGGTCCAGAATGCAGTAACAAGGGTTCTTACTGGGACTCTGGTAAGAGTGCACATTCAACCTGTGCTCCACCAACTGCACTGGTTACCTGTTGAATTCCAGAGCATGTTTAAGGTTTTGGTGTTAACTTTTAAGGCCTTGGGACCTACATATCTGCGGGATTGCATCTTCCCATAGTGCCCCCAGAGGGCATTTTGCTCTGCCAGTAGTAATCTTCTGGCAGTCTCTGGCACAAGCATGTCCAGCTATCCTCAACCAGGACAGGTTTTTTTGACCCTGGTCCTGGCCTGTGGAACTCTGATCCCAGGGTCCTAAGGAAGTCAATTCCACAGGGCCTGCAAGACAGAAATGTTCCACTGGACCTTTGGTTGAGACAGCCATGCTTCCCTTTTCCAACTTGCTGGCCTTCCAATCTGCCTTCTCTTCATCCTCCCCTAACTGCCATAAATTATATTATAAGGGCATGGGTGATGGAGATTCTTATTAGGCCCTATTAATTGTATCCATCACTGATAATTACTGATGTTTTAGAGTTTTAATGTTATAATATTTATAGGTGTTAAATTGATATTGAATTAGCTGTAAGTTGTTTAACTATGTGTGTCAGCCGCCCTGAGCTGGGCCTTGGCTGGAAGATAGTAAGTTTAATAAAATAGATAAAATAAAAAAGTATAAGCTAGCTAACATTAGTATCTTACATCTAGAGTTTGAAAAATTGTGCAGGAGAATGTATCACATTTGTGCTATTTCTAATTCTTAATTGAATGGTTAATGTATGAGATAAGATTAATGTTGTGCGAGACATGAAAATTAGATGCCAAAAATGTTATAATGCCCCATATATTTATCAAGGATACAGCTCTGACTTTTTCAGTATTCTGAAATGCTATTGGCTTTACCATCTCCTTAGAAACCACTGGAAAAAGCTAAGAATGACTGAACAATCTGCATACATGATGATAATAAGCATAGACAATGATGAATCAAAGAAGAAATAAATATTTATAAAATCCTATTTCCAGATATATATTGGAATAGGTGTAAAACTTGAAAAGTATTAATAAATTATTTGAAAGTATTAGGCAAAATGAATCTACTTCTCATATTCATTTGGTGGGGAGGGGGGAGTGAATGAGGAGACATATTGTTTCCTTACCATTTCACAGTCTCCAAAATACATGCTACTGCCCTTGTAATCTGAGAAGAAATTCTGACAATAATACTATATATGTGATGGTGGTGTAAAGTACCATCAAATCACAGAAAACTTATGGTAATCCTGTAGAGTTTCCAGGGCAAGAAACAGTGGTTTGTCATTGCCTTCCTCTGTGTAGCAGCCTGTGTGGCAACCTTTGGTGATCTTTCATCCAAGTACTGGCTAGTGCCAAACTCGATTAGCTTCCAAGATCTGACGAGATCAGGTTATCCTGAGTTATCCAGATCAGGGCAGCATTCATTCATTCATTCATTCATTCATTCATTCATTATTTGACGTTTATACCGCTCCATCCCCAAGGGGCTCTGGGCGGTGTACAGCTTAAAACATAATTATAAATAAATTACTAAAACCTTTAAAACAGCGATAGCAATAATAGAGGCGTCCAACCATATATGCAGTACAATTAAAATCTTTAACATGCTATTTGCTCAGTTTTGTAAAAAGTTTCCCTCCTTTCTGCACCTCCCCATTCCTCTGTGGATGCCGTGTGGCTATGTCTCATGGATTGGACTGCCAATATGCAACAGCAGCCATGAGAAAAGTAATTTTTCTTAATGTGAGAAAATTTGGCTCATGTTACAGGATTTCTGCACCAATTTTATAGGCTTTGATATTCACTGTGAATAATTTCAGGTCCCCTTCTTAAACAACATGGGAGACACAAAATTATTTGCAAAAAGCCTCTACCTTCCCCTCTTTTCATCCGTTTTTCATATGTCTGCTCTCAGTCATTCTTCCTCCAGTCTATTGTTGGTTTGAAGGAAAGTAGAGAACCTGTCACTATTGCCAGGCAACCAGACCAACATTCTTTCACACTGAAATGTTGTGTCAAACATTTATCACAGTAGTTATAATACAATGCAGAGGAAACATTTTCATATGTGCATCCAAATATCATTTATCTGTGCTGCTTGTTTGAAGTGAGGTGAATATTTGGATACACATCCCACTATGTGGGAGCACTGGGCTGGTTCCCTTAGTAAAATGGTATTTCAATCCTCTGATACCTGCTCACTTGAAAATAATTCTGCGTCTTTTTATGAAAGGGGATTTGTCAGAAACCAACTAGTCATTTCACTGGTTGGACATGGAGGAAGAACATACAAAACTACACATCCTATTCTAGTTTAGAACTAGTAGTAGCTATGTCCACTGTTAACTGGAAAACATAAAATAAACCCTTAATAATAATCAAACTACTTGTCTCTTCATGAGAAAAACATTTGCTATTAATACTAACTTCAAAATGACAAAAGCTAACAATAAAAGATAAATAAATGGTGTGTAAGAAAGCATAGTACCCAATGGATTTTCCAGTTCCATAAATAATTTTGGGAAGTTAGCCTGGTAAAAACAAAAATCCTTTTCAGAATGTATTATTATGATTTCCAATTTTTGTCTAATTGTGAATACAATCACCAATTAATATCAGAAATTATGTTTTCTACATAAAGCCGCATACAGTTTATAACACACTCCTATTTCATTGCAAGTGCCCACATTGGAAACATCAAAGACTTCTAATCCAAAAGCTTCTCAACACATAAATTCTATATATACTCATAGTAAAATCTGTATGGTGATCATCATGCTTATTATTATTATTTATTTATTTATTTATTAGATTTTTATACCGCCCTATCCCCGAGGGGCTCCTAATTAAGGGGCTCCTAATTAGATTTTTATACCGCCCTATCCCCGAGCTTCCACCTACATGTTATAGTTATGCATTACATGCACAGATTTTTTAGTGTAAAAATATGTAACATTTGAAAAAGTCTTTAAAGTTATGAAAATCATGTATGAGTTGTTTCTCTCATGTCACACTTCATGAAATATTCAGTTGTATGAATTACAGATGTGCATTTGGATATTTCTGGTCTGAATAAATGTACAAAAAATACCTTAGAGGCATTTTTCTGATATGTTTAGGTGTCCAAATGGTATCTGGGATTCTCCAGGATGCCAGGAAATTGGTCCTAAAATTTCTGAAAGTATTGTGAGTAACCAAGAATATGGAGGGCCAGCATTTGAAGACTTCTTCCAGGACTGTTTTTTTTTTTAATTTTACTGTGTGACTCTATAAGTGTCTTTTTTCCAGGCCTTAGAATTGGCTTGCCAGACTGGTTTGGCTTAGATTCTGGACTTTGAAAAGGATTCTGTAGATCTAGTAACATCTTATTCTTTGTTCAAGTTAGTTTGCAGTGGTTTCTCCAGTTTGACATTGGGGAATGTACAAAAATGAATTGCAGGATTGTTCTTTGACAACAGTGGAAGATGATGGGATGCCCAATAGATGTAACAGGAGTCAGGAATACCAATGAATTTGTATGGAGTCCATTTAAATGCATTAGAGCACACAACATTTGCAATGAAAATGCAACACATACAGAATCACAGACTCTGGGCCCTGACAGAGTTCTCTGGGACTAAGGCTGGAATCAGTGCTCTGGGTCTGGAATGACAGCCTCCAATAGCAGAATAATGGCCCTTGGGAGTAGTAAATGTGTTCTGGAACTGGAATGACAGTCCCCAGAGTGGCATGAAAATCCCTGGAACCAGGTAAGTTGCTCTGGGCCTAGAAGGATAGCCTCCAGAGTGAATGATGTCTGCTTGGATTAGCAAGACAGCAAGACAGTAGCAAGACAGCAAAAACAACCATGGCTGCTTGGACTAGCAAGACAGTAGAAGGACAGCCTCCAGAGTGGAATGATGGCTGCTTGGAGTAGCAAGAGAATGGTGGCCCCTTGAAACTAAACTACTCTGGGCATTTCAGCTCCAGAACATTTATCTTGTTCCAGTAATTGTCATTCCAATATAAGGCTTGTCATTCCAGTCCCACAGCACCAATTCTATTCCTAGGAGCCATAATTCCATTCTGCAGTCTATCATTCTAGTTGCAGAATACTTTTGCTATTCTCAGGCACCATACATCTGCTCTGGAGGATGTCATTACAGGTCAAGAGCCCTTATCATATTCCTGTCACTCTGAGAGCTAGAGGCCAGAAACACTCATTGTAAATTCATTGTACTTGTTCATTGCAACTTTTGTGTGCTGTGGTGTATTTAAAAGAAGTCCAGGTGAGTTGATTGGCATTTCAGGCTTCCATTATATTCAGTGGGCATGCCAGCATTCTCAGTGGGCAATCCTGTCATTCATTTTACAACATCGTTCCATGTCAAATAGATGTAGCCTGGATTTTCTACTTCGACATTGGTTGTGTTAGCCTTTCTGCATTGTTCTGTGGCTCTGCTGGGATTACCTGATTCTGCATTGATTCTATTGGGTTTATTGGCTCCGTTTACCTTGGGAGGCTTTCGACCAGTAGTTGTTTTTCTCAGTCTTGTGTCTTTGCCTATTCTTTGACCTGCACAAAACATGGAAATTATCCCTTTCTAGGAAACAATGGAGAATGGTTAGTGGCATCTTGTTCAGTGGCCCATGGAATTGGACTCTTTAGTCCAATTTGACTGCTTAGTACAATACACTTGAAACTTAGAAGTTATTTATTGGACTGGTTTCATCAGATCTGCTTCAATGTTAGTGCCATTTTCTTTTAAAAATCCCCTTCAGCCTCCTGAAATTATGTTCCATAGGGAATCATGGAGCCAAATAATGTCAGAATGCCCCCAATCCAGATACAAATACCAAATTGGTATTTAGGATCTAAAAAACACCAATATTGTTCAACTCCCTGATAACTGGATCTGAAAAATACATTTTTATGGTGCATATCCCTAGTATGAATGCCTTTGCAAGATTTTTCTGTGCCCAAAAGTAGCTGAGAGAACTTGTAATCAGATGGTTGCATAAGGAAAAGAAAGTGTCTTTACTGCTTTACTGCCTGTTTTTCTTATAAAAATAACTGTCCTCCAAGCTTTTATTTTTTGCCCCATAGGATAACAATTGTTCTTCTCATAAGAGAAAAAGAGGAGATAGGCAATGTAACCCACAGGGATGAGAGTTGTGCCACTTCCCACAAGTTAAGTTCCAATTTTAATGCAGTTACTTAAATGTTTGTGTGGGTGGGGGGAGCTCAATAAAAACAACCATGACCAATTGAGGATTCTAAAACATTCTGTTGAAGTCACCTGATTAAGGGACAAAAATAGTAGTCCTTTTGCCCTACCCCACCCGCATACCAAAAAGTGCATTTCAAGAAATGTTCCAGGATCACTGCACTGGGAAATTTATGGAGATTTATGAGTACAGTCTTTGGATGGTGGAGCTTGGAGGGATATAATGCCATAGAATTCACCCTCTAAAACAGCCATTGTCTTCATAAGAACTGATCTCTGTAATCTGGAGACCAGTTGTAGTCATGGGAGATCTGCAGGCTCCTCATTTGAAATGTGGTGTTAAAGTAGAGTTTCATTGATACCATGGACTGTGAAAAAGACAATCAAGTGGGTTCTAGATCAAATCAAACCGGAACTCTCCCTAGAAGTTAAAATGATCGAACCAAGACTATTCTTCTTTGGTCACATTATGAAAAGACAAGAGTAAATGGAATAGACAATAATGTTTGGAAAAGCTGAAGGCAGCAGGAAAAGAAAAGAAAACCCAACATGAGATGGATTTACTCAATAAAGGAAACCACAGCTTTCCGTTTGTTACACCTGAGCAAGGCTGCTAATGACAGGACATTTTTGAGGTCATTAATTCATAAATTGGAAGTGACTTGATAGCACTTAATGCACCCACTTAATGCACCCACTATAAGCTCCATCTGAAGGTTGGTAACCCTAAGTAAGTTGCACATGAAATTTATTTGGATTGGTTAGTAGGGGAGGTAAATTTACATGTTCTTTATAAAATTGTATATGTTCAATGCTTTTTTTGGTTTTTATAATCAGATTGCAGAACATATAGTATATATTTTTTCATTTACATACACACCCTAGGATGCTGCTACATATGGCCATTTTTAGATCATTTTTCAAAGTTCTGCTGATTCCTTTAAAATGTTGGAATTCAAAAATCTTGGTCCATCAAAAACCCATTACACTCTAGATCTGATAATTTAGCAGAGTGTGCAAGACATTAGTGTGTATAGTAGAGCACCATCTTATCTTTCTGTGTGCCAGGAACAAAACTTAAATTCAAGTGTTTTGTCTATTCAAACTAATATGCTACATTTTTTTGTAGAAACTCAATTTCTGGATAGGATAGTGTAAATATAGTAGCCTAATCTAGTTTAACTAGGATGGAGGGAGAGACAGGATCTGTGTCCTGCCCTTATGGCTGTAAGATGGAGAAATGTGCATGCGAGTGGAGGTGTGAGAAGAAGCAGAATGCAAGGAAGTGTCCCTACGTGTATTAGTCAAATACATCAAAAAGATAATAGATCCTTGACCTTTCTATCTCTCTGGCTCATTCTGCACACGCAGAATAATGCACTTTCAAACTGCTTTCAGTGCTCTTTGAAGCTGTGCGGAATGGCAAAATCCACTTGCAAACAGTTGTGAAAGTGGTTTGAAAACACATTATTTTTCATGTGCGGAAGGGGCCTCTGATTCTTTAGTCAAGTCTCCCTCTGAAGTCTGAGGTTAAGCAACAGCACGAAGTCCTTCACATACCACGTTACACATATCTTTTCCCCCTTAATGCTCCATAATAATTTTATCCTCAGTCAGCTGGGGTCATATATCCAAAGCAGGTTTCTTTTTTGCTTTCTTGAAGGCTATGAGAGTGTATTAAACAGACTGGCTTCATTTCAGTCCAGAATTCTTCTTGGCCTCTTCCCCTCTCCAAACTCTAAACCTAATACTGGAGATTGATTACTGCAGAAAAGCAACTGTTTAGACTCTCTAAGCAGAAGTGAAGTTGTCAAAACAATCTAATCCATTCTAATATAACAAGAACACCTTTTCTAAAATGACTGTGGTAAAATTCTACAGACTAAATTACGAAATGTTTCTAATTTAAAATTGACTTAGTAAAATAGAAATCTTTGTGGTTTGTCTTCCAACTAGAACAAACATTTCTAAACATGGTTCTGGTGATAATGGCAGTTTGAGAATGATTAATAAATAGTGAGACAGGAGTCCAGTGAAGACTTAGAAATTTATTTAAATGCAAGCTTTTGTGAGTCAGAGCTTATTAATTCTCTAAGGTGCCACTGTTTAATTTCACTACTATAAATCCTGTTTAATTTGATGACTACAAAGTAACATGGCCTCTTTTTTGCTGTCAAGTCATGTCTGGCTTATGGCAATTCCTGGTGGGGTTCTCAAGGCAACAGACTTTCGAATGTGGTTTGCCATTGCCTGCCTATGTATCTCTAATTATAAGTAGCAAATGAAGTGCATATAAAAGCATGAGCATATAATTTAAAAAAATTTACAGACCAAAACTGAAAATTGGAGAATCAAAACTAACTCCATCTCGAGCCTAGAGAGACTCTGGTGAACTGCAGAGGAAAGAAAGAAGAAAGAAGAAACATTAGAATTTCTTTGAGATGAATGGTTTTCCCTAGCTATAAATAAAGATATCTACAAGAAGTAAGAGCAACGCTAGCAATGATGCTTTTAAGGGCCAGCCAGACACTAAAGCTCCAGAAAAAAATGGGACTGTTGCTAAATTGCAGAAGTTGTTAGATATAAAAACTTCACTCCAGGAAGAAACAAAATAATACTTTGACAGAATGGACAACAGATTCTCCAGACTGGAAAAAAAATTAAAGAGGTTAAACAAGACCTAAACCAACTTAAGAAAATGGAAACATCAATAACTGAAATTAAAAATGATTTGAAGGACATAGTCTCAAATGTGATAGTGCTGGATAGTAAAACAGAAATTATTAAAAAAAAACTAACAGGAGATTCTGAGTGACCAGATGGCTTTACTGGAGCTGAGATAAAAATAAAATACCTTAAGACTGAGAGATTATGTGGAAGAGGAAAAAGAAGATTTGAGACAACTTCTGGGTTCTGCCCTAGCAGAATTTTTAGGTATGAAAGATGAAGATATGGTGTCCGGGAGCAGGGAGCCCCCCCTCCCCAGAGCTCTACATGCCATGCCAGCCCCTCAAGCATTGCCGATGTCCGGGCCTCACTGCCAGCCCGACGCCTCCCCCCCAGCGACGCTGGATTGCTGGTTGAGGCAGTGCTTCCCGCGGCGGCAGTCAGTCAGGGCGGGAAAGCCCTCCGGCGGTGCGGCGGCGGACGCTCTGGCGGGCTCCGCCCCGCCCACCCAGCTAAGCCTTCCCACGGTTGGTCCAGGCTCGGAGGGGGAGGCAGCAACCGGGGACGGCCGGACGGGCCCTCCCTGGCGACGAGGGAGCGACACCCTGCAGTGCTACGGCGCTGCCGCCGAGGGACTTGCTGGCTGGCCGCTCCCCAGGAGGGAGCCCAGCGTGACTACCGCGGCCTGGCCAGCTGACAGCACCGGCGATGCGGCCCTCCCGGGCTCGTCCGGCATGACGGGGCGGGCCCAGAGGTCTGGGGGAAGGCGGAGCCAGCAAGGTGAGGGGCCTTTAAGGAACATGGGAGGCGGTGAGGGGATAAAGGGAGAAGAACGGCAGCAGCTGGGGGAGTTGTAGGACAGGAGGCAGAAGGAAGGGTGTGCAGAGAGAGGCTTGGGAGCTGAAGGACAAAGGGGAAGTTTGGAAGGGCCCACCGAGGGGCAGGAGGGGAGCAGGGGAGGCCTGTGGAGAGAACAGGCTCCCCAGTTATATGAAAGGGAGACTTGTGGAGCGAAAAAGCTCCCTCGGGGAAACAAAGGGGAGTCCTGTGTGAGGAACAGGCTCCCCTAGGGGAACTGTGTGAAGAGGCCAGACGGGCCCTGAGGGGGTTGAGGCCCCACTGTTTGACCACCCCTCCCTAGAACAGGGGTGAGGCCGGGAACAAGAACCCCGGGTGGTTTGGAGGGAAGGCATCAGGGCTCCCCCGTGATACTCTGGAGGGGGACCCTGACATATGGATTTGGAAATGAACAGAATTTACTGAGACAACGCCAGATTTGTGATGGACAGGAAGCCACCTCAGGACATCTTGATAACATTTGGAAGGAAAGTAATCAGAAACTAAATTTTAATGTAACATTCAGCTGAAAGACTGAGAATAAAGGGCTGAGAATAAAGAGATTTTAATTATGAAAGAAATTCCATTACACATCCTGAGGAAAAGAAGAGACTACTCCCCATTTGTAAATTAGCTCAAGGAAAATAAGATACATTTCAGATGGGGACAACTAGAAGGTCTCAGCTTCTTTTTGGATTGCAAAAACACAGTTATAACCATGGTGCAAGAAGCACAAGAATTTCTGGGAAAAAAGCAAGAAACAACTGAAGCCAACTGCTAATGGAATATAATTAGAAAAAATGGAAAATAAGTATGTAACGTATGTTTATGTTTTATATTTCTTCTCTCTTTGCATGTAGTAGTAATTATGATGATTATGTTTTTTGGGGGTTCTAATTATTATGGTATGCGGAAACGGGGGAAATGACTTATAGATGCTTATCAATTAATGTGAATGGTTTAAATGCTCCGAATAAGAGTTTTCCACTACTTAGATCAGTTGATAGTAGATGTAATTTGTCTACAAGGCCATTTCTGCATGGCCAGCTGAGCGAGGGTACATCAGCATAGTTTATGCTGATGCACCCCCCGGGATGGTTCACATGGATGGTCCCGCTGACTGAGCAGCCAGCAGCACAGCCTCTGCACAGACTGTGCTGCTCCCAAATGGCTCTTACTTCCTGCCACCTACCATCGCATTGTGGAGGCCAGGGGAATGGCTCTGGGGTCAGAGGCCAGTAGGCATGTCCCCTGGCCTCCACAAATGATGGAGGTGGAAGAAGGTAAGAGCCATTTGGGAGTGCTGTGGGAAAAATGCCAGCTTCCACCCAGTGCTGTTTGCTCGGCACCAAATGGAAGTCGGAGTTTTCCAAAAACCTTGCTCCCCAAGCGAGGTTCAAAAACACCATTTCGGGGGGGGCACTGCTGCATCAATTTGGAAGTGGCGACTGTGCGAAGACTCCCCCCAATGGTGTTTTACTGGGAAACAGCCCAAGAGACACACATAAAAAAAGACAGATGAGAAATATCTGACATCAAAAAAGTTGGGAACATTGTTCCATAGTTCTGCAAAAAGAAAAAAGGAATTGCCATATATGCAAAAGAAACATTACAACCACAAAAAGTAATTGTTGATGATAAAGAGAGATTTTTTGGGGTAGAAATTTGTATTGATGAAAAGAAAGTTCTACTGATAGTGGTTTATGCTCCCAATACAAAGAAAGCAATATTTTTTGAAAAAATGTTAAACATCTTGTCACAGGAGTGTTATGAAGAATTGATTTCAATGAGATACTTTAATGGCATAGTAGATAAAAAAATTAGACAAACAAGGGAAAACACCACAAAAGGGGAATACATTACCAAAATCATTTGCAAGATTGATACAAACTCTAAACTTAAAGATATTTGGAGAAAGAAGGGAATATAAAGGAGTTCAATTTTTTCTCAAGTAGACATAGAACTTTTACATGTATTGATATGATTTGGGCTTCTGAATGTATGGTAAATTTAAAAAAAGATGAAAATTCTTCCAAAAGTAATTTCAGATCATAATCCCATTATATGGTTAATACATAAAGTAAAAGTAATAATAGGAAAATTTTAAAAATGGCTATTATAAAAAGAAGAAATACAAAAACGGTGCAAATCAATATTGACAGAATTTTTTGAAATAAATGAGGAAGCAACAGATGATGCAAATTTAATCTGGGATATGAGTAAAGCTTTTATGAGGGCTTATTAATAGAACAGGATACCTTAAATAGGAGAAAACAAAAAGATGGAAAACTGGACAAATGAATTAGGGTATTTAGAGGAACAATGAAAAAACAACCATATAGTAAGAAAATAAAGCATAAAATTACAATTGTTAAATCACAGATAGATAAAAACTTATTGGTACAGGTATGGAGAAAATTACAATTTTTGAAACAAAATGTTTTTGAATGGGATAATAAATCTGGAAAGTGGATGTCAATTAAACTGAGAAATGGAAGTGATTCTAAAATTATAACTAAAATACATAAAAAAGAAGAACAATGATGGGAAAGAAATTGAAAAGGCTTTTGAAGAATACTATATGGAACTTTACAAAATTAAAAAGAAAAAATGATAGAGAAATAGGGAATTATTTAAAAAGGTGAAACCTACCAACAATAAAAATAAATGTTAACTAAGTTAATTGAACCATTTACAAATGAGGAAATAGAAAGAAGTATTTGAAAGCTGAAAAGTAATAAAGCCCATGACCCAGATGGTCTTACTAATATCTATTATAAAACAATAGTTACAGTAATTATACCCAGATTGAAAAGAATTTTAAAAGAAATCTATGATGAATGAAGCATTCCACCTTCTTTGCAGGAAGCTTTGATTCCCAAAGAAGTATCTGAAACTGTGGAAATAGGGGAATTTAGACCAATCTCCTCATTGTATCTGAACTATAAAATTTTTCTGAACGTTTTGGCAAACAGGATTAAATAATTCTTAACAGAATATATAAAGGAAGATCAGAACTTTCCTGTTTGTTGCCCTGGAAACAACACGCAGAGTCAGGGATGTAGGTAAGGGGGAGTTTACGGTTTAACCCCTCCCCCATTACATCTATTATTATTATTATTATTATTATTATTATTATTATTATTATTATTATTAATTTGGATTTCGTAGACTGCCTCATCCCCGGAAGGCTCTACGTGGTTTACAACACAACACATAATATCCAACAATCATTTAAAACACAAGCCTTAAAATCAATAGCAGCGTACAGAATCCTAAAGACAGAGTCAACTCAAATTCTCTATGAGTGGTGCTCGGTCCCAAGGCTGGGAGGGGCAGCAATGCCAGAAGATTGAGCCAGTATAAGGCATTGCAGGCGCCTCATCAGGGGACAGCACATATTTCTTAAAGGGGCAATTCTTTAAAGATTGCTTAAAGGGGAAAGGACTTCAAACTGAGTTTCAGTAATTTCCCCTTTAAGCAATCTTTGGCCCCTTTAAGAGATATGTGAAGGCTTCACAAGAGATCAGCCTGCTCGAGAGCGAGGGAAACTTGACCCTCGTCTGCTAGGCACTGGCAGGGAGTTGGCGGAGGCAGCAAAGGGGGGCTGCTGCCACCGTCTCCCTAGCAACCAGAGGATGAGGGAAACTTGCCCCTCAGCTGCTAGGCACTGGAGGGAGTTGGCAGCGGCAGCAGAGACAGGCTGCCACTGCTGCCGTCTCCCTGACTAGCAGCCGGAGGGCGAGGGGAACTCGCCCCCCCATCTGCCAGGCAGGGAGGAGGGCTGGAGTCCCACTTACTTGTGAGTAAGTGGAGCTTCACGCATGGGGGTGCCTGGAAGGGGGGCTGTCTCCGGGTGCCATTTGGCCCCAGTGTGCCTCTGACCACGGACACGATTCCCTAATAAACGTGGTGGTCCAAACAGTCACGTTTGGAGGCTCACCTTTCCTTTTCCTGGTTTTCCAAATAGATTGGTAGGGAGCCATGATTTTTCAGGCTAGCAAAACTAATTACATGTTAGTAGTAAGTTACTTAAAATCCACTTTACAGTAACCTTCTAAAAGCAACAGAAAAGACAACCAAGAGCCCCCCCACCCTTTAAAGAAAGGCTTTGAAGGTTGAAAGAGGATGGTCAGAGATTCAGCCAGATCTTTTCAGCTGCTTGATAAGAGCTTCGATTTCCCCTGAAAGTCCAGGTACAGCTTTGGGAAATCTGATGCAAAATTCTTTGGGCTTAAATTTTATAGAGTTTGGAGTGATTCCCACCAGCTTGGGGGGCAGAGTGGGGGAGGAGCTTGGGGAGGAGTGGCCGTGCCCAGGGGTGGGGCCCCGCCCCCTGAACCCACCCCATAAAAATGTTATACCTACGTCACTGCGCAGAGTGCAGCACCAGGTAAGGATAAAAGAAGACTGCATTAAGCTTCAGCAACATTGCTGGGCTTTATGCATGCCCCCTCCCAGACCTTATCAGAAATACCAACAGACACCAAGCAAAAGTAAGTAAAATGGAAGGGGGTTTCTCTGGGGTCCTCTTTTAAAGAAAAGTATCAAGATGGTTTATAGCAGACTTAAAGCGGGTCTACTTAGAACAGAGAAGAGGGTCTAGTAGTCTTGCACACACTGCAGCCTCCTATCTCTCAGGGAAAGAAAACTGTCCACACAAGATGTTCTTTCCAATCAGGAAGGCATTTACTTAGCAGTTGCAAGGTTACACAAGACTATACAAGATAAGACAACAAGGCTATACAGAACACTTCAGCAATACTATAACACTAAGCTAGAACAGACTAGAAGACGAGAAGAGAAGAGAAGAGAAGAGAAGAGAAGAGAAGAGAAGAGAAGAGAAGAGAAGACTACATATATACAATCACTAAAGGTGCAGCCCTTTATAGGCTGCCAGGCCCTCGTCACGTGGCAGTTCCATGCCACATGACTGCCTCAGCTGGCCAGCAGGGAGGAGGCATTGCACTCTTTCCTCCCCCCCGCAACGACGTCGCCAGGCTGAAGCCTGGGACGCGATATACAGATATTCAGTTTATTGGATTTTCTAAGTAATCAGCTCAGGGGGTTTGTCGCAGCTTGTATTCGAGGCCAAATAAAACTTGAAAAGTCTGAATCTGTTTTGGGGTTGTTGTTTACTGATTCAGCTTCTCTGAATCACCAAGCCTAATTCCAAAGAAGCACACCAATTTTCAGTGTCATTTTGAAGTGTGTATTAAAGGAACCAAAGTGTTCTTAGTGGGACAGATATCATATTCCCATTGACTCATAAATCAGGCTAATGCTTTTGCTTTCTCATGCTGTTCAGGGACTGTTCAATTTTGCTACATTTACATAAACAGCACAAATGACCCCTATACACTTTGAATCTTAGTGTTGTGTAGTTTATCCAGTCTATACTATGGCTCCAAATGTACATTCAAAATTCCCAGTTATATACTCTGATATCACTAGAATAGATGGGATTTCAGTTAGGATAAAATAAATTTGTTAACTCACATTGACTTCATCAAACAGCCAGATCTGATTAACTGCATAGTTCTTAGGTGTCGTCATGTTCAGTTCATAATCCCAACTGGCACGTAGTGAAGAAGAAAGATGATACAAGATACTGAAACTACAGAAGACTGAAGAAAATCTTGTAAGGGACTTTTGAAGTTCCTTTTGTATTGGTGAAAAATCAAACAATGTTTTTACCTTTAAAAAGTTTTTATCTTTAAAAATTTGGTGCAGCTGCAACAAAAATCTGTAGCCCACTCAGGCACATTCCCAGTTATGCAAAAGATATAGCTTCTTGGTACTCATTTGATACTTTACACATATGTGCTTCTCTTTATCTCTCTGCAATATACAAGCAGCAGACTTTCTCTGTGGGTATCTGAGTTGTCCCTGCTGGTAATCAATTTTTCAACAAAAGTGAAATAAAAGATAAAGTTTCTCGTGCTTTTTTATTTCTCCCAAATGTTGTTTTTGGCTTAAAACCAGCAGTCCATGATCTGGCCAAGAAACAAGGCCACCTTCCACATATTTTCCTCAGAGGAACTTGTTGAACATGGTAGAATTAGGGCATAAGCTTCAAGACTTAGGTGGCTTGTTTGAATTTTTGTTTCCCTGTACCATGGAAATTCTAACTGTTGAGAAAATTAAAACTGGTATCTTAACTGTGCTTCCCCTCATGAGATCCTTACCTTTTTTTCCTTAAAAAATCTTTGAAATAAAACTTGAAAAGTAAAATTTAACTTTCCCCTTAGAACCAGGATCATAACCCCTTAGAACCATGGGTCACAACCGATGCAAACATTTTTCAGGGCTGGACAGTTTCCTCTGTCTTCAGAACTGGAGTTTGTGAAACTTTTCAATGTACCACAATTAAGCGCAGACAGTGGCCCTTTTGAAGTGTACAACATCCTCAATTCCCCCTGCCATATCTTTTTAAAAGGAATATGTAACTTTCTTTTTCTGGATCTTGAATGAGACAAGGAAGATGCAATGCTTCTGCTTTCAAAATTTTCTCGCTGACCCTAAATAACATTCAGTAATATAAAACACATGAAGTGACATCACTCTATTGTGTGTTTTTCAATTAACACCTCTTTTCAATGGTCAAAGAAACATGCTCTGTGAAGTTGTTGTATCATATGTTTTGTGCTGTGGCATATAACCAGGAAATCTATATATATATAAAGCTAACAGTGTTTTTGTTGATGATAGTATACCTCAGTAACTGCTGGGCCAATTCCTCTGAAAATTCCCAGCCACTATAGTCAGCCAGGCGAGAGTGTTTTTAGATGTTCACATTCCTGAAATTTCACATCTGGCCCAGGTAAACCACCTTTTCCCTGGAGCTCCCTGGTGAAGGACATGCAGCTGCCTGTGTGTAACTGTCACCCTTGGAATGTTCGTGCTGCTTAGAATGTTCACTCAGATGGCCAGATATGAGCAGTGAAAACAGTACATAGGCAGTAACTCCAGTGGAAGTGAAACACATACACACACATACACATGAGGGAGAGGAAAGGGACAGAGGGGGAGGCATGCAAGGGAAGAGAAGTGAGAGAGGGGAGACAGTGAGGGTGGCATGAGAGGGAGGGGAGGCAGGGGGCCCAGCATCTTGATATGACCCACCCACCCTAGCGGAGGGAAAGGGAAGGGAGGGAGGGGGAGGGGTAGCATGCAAGGGAAGCAAAGTGAGGGAGGAGGAGAGTGAGGGGCAACATGCAAGGGACGGGAGGGAGGGGCCAGGCACCCTAGATTCCCTGAATACTGCGGTTACAGTTAAGAAAACCAGGCACGCATTACTCTGGAGTAAGTTCGGTACAGCAACCGTGACATACTTTGAATGGCTGCATTGCGCCCCTCAGAGGGTTTCCTCAGAAGGGACACCCATTGCCACCAACCAAACTTACTCCCAGGTAAAGGATCATGACCAGCCAGCCTAGATGTGTGGGAGGGGTGCCTTTCCATTCCCCCCCCCCAAGGAATGCGGGCACACACATCAATGACATCACACAGTATCAGGCTGCGTGTTTGCATGAGCACGTACTGCTGGCCTCTGCAGTTGATTTGCTGCTACTGTTCCTTTCCCATTTCACCACAATAAGCCACAGCAACGCGTGGCCGGGCCACGCTAGTAGGAGATAAATGTTAAGTCTCAGAACCTTAAGCCAATAAACAGACTCTGATCAGCAGCATTCATTGATGAGATATTAAAGCACCACACTTGGCAAAGCCAGTTCTGACAAAACTGGCATTCACAATCCACTTTATTCCCTGCTGAAAGCCCCCCTCCTGGTTTCCCAAGAATTCCTGAAAAGCCAAGGCACCCCAAAGTCAGCGGCAGACAGTGAGAGAGCCACCTGGCTTTCTGTCGCATGAGACAATGGATGTAATTCTTTTCTCATGGGGCAGAGGTGCCAAGGGAAGCCTAGTGTCCTACAAAGCGTGTGAAGCCATAAAGTAAAGATCAAGGGAAGAATGCACAGATGGCAGTGGTTACATATAGCAGGCTGGTTACATATATCTCTTTAGCAGCATTGATTTGTTATTTCAATCAGTTACATAGAGTTAGGAATGCATCTCAATAACCCAGATAACATCCCCCTGAAAATAATACAATGAGATACAGTTCTAACCGCCCAATATAGGGGGAGGGAACAGCTTCTAGGAACAGCATGGCCTCACGCCAACACATTTTCCACCTCTACTGGCATAAGAGGTATCCCTGCTGGTGGAAGGAGCAAACTTGCCAGGATCCAGCTGCCCCACAGCTCTGTAGCAGTGAAAAACACAAATGGGCACCACCAAAGAGTTACCCTAGCATTCTAGAAGAGTGTTCTTGGGGATGGAGTAAACAGTAGTTGGCTTCCAACTGAACTTTGGAGATGGGAATGCCACAGCACAACCTTGTTGTTACATCACCTGAAAGATGACAGAACTCCATTGAGCCCTATTTAGGTCTTTCTGGGCAGCTGGTATTTTTTTTGTGTGTGCTGGCTACCTCCCTGCACGGCCTGGAAGTCTTAGAGAGATGGTACAGCAGTGTGGCAGAGGTAATGTCCCCATCTGCTGGTGTTCTTTGGATGGGCCTGTAGAAAGTCATCATATATCTCATACTTTTTAATTCTGGTCTTGGTTCACCATTATGACTCTGAAAAATAGCTAGGTATTATTATCAGTTAGCATTCTACAAAGGCAGAAATCTGGTAAGTTTATTTAGCTAATACATAGTAGCCATACTTTGTTTTAGACAAGTAAAATGCAAATGATATGTTGTGCCATCAACTTCATGAATGTTTTTCTACACAGCTTATTTGCTCGTTAATACAAGCATTTGATTTAAAGAGTGTAGAGACACTGGCATTTTTTGTGGTTGTTCCAATGATCTCTGTTTTTATTTTTTTTTTACCATATCAATACTCCAAAGGAACAGCAGACTTTGCTGTTAAATCTTGCAGGGTACAATACTCTGAAACATGTTTAAGCATGGATCTGTCTTACAAGTAAAAATGCTTGAAAAATTCATAAGCCAGAAAATGGGTCAGTGTCAATGACATATTAATTTTTCAACACAAGAATGTAATTCTCTTGTGCATCCCTTTCAGACCTGCTTTGATGTAAATAGCAGGGAAATTGGTAAGAGTTTTTGAGTTTGGAATGGATTCTGGGTATCACAATTTTAATGTTGCTAGTTTGGAGTACAAAGGAAATTAATGAGACCTTTAAAGCTACACTTTCATGTTTCTCTGAGTATGTGGTTATGATGAACAGTAAGGTTTTTGCTAAACTGGGCTAAACAAGAAAGAGAGAGTCAGCTGCAATTTCTGAATATTTCAAAGAAATACCACAGGGAGCCTGCATCAAACCACAATATCCACACCTTTAATTACCATTGTTTTTCAAGCAAGCTTTGGACAAGGGGAGATGGGGGGGGGGGTGAAAATTAGGAAAATAAGGATTAGATGCTTAATATCTATTTCATTGGTTTGTATTTTCAGAAATCGAGGGAAACATCAAAGCTTCACATATTTGAAAAGCGCACACATATTATAAAATTACACACAACCTCCAAAAAGGCACATGCACTGTAATGCAAAGAATTTTCAGCTTAATGAACTTGAGGATATCACCTTTTACTAATTATCTTTTTATATACATTTTTATTAATATACATTTATATAAATTTCAAAATAAATAAACATTTTTAATTATTCAACTTTTAAGTGAATATGTTCCGTAACTTTACATCATTTGTGCTGCTGGAGTGAGCACTGATGGCTAAAAGCTACACAGTTGCCCGTGGCTAAATGCTATACAGTTGCCCATGGCCCTTTCCAGTGCTACGGACCTGCTGGCAAAGTTAGATGCCCTAACAGTTAAAGTGTATCTACGATCCACTTAAAATTCAAACACATAACAACGTCTCTATGAATCTGAGAAATCTGGAGAAAATCCAGAGAAGACAAGTTTCTCCTTAAACGAAAACCCTGGCCACAAAACTTGGTAACTTAGGAAAACCCTGTCACCCTGTTGACAATCCTTCCTGATCATTAGAAGTGAACATGAAACCATCACTAGAAGTGAACATGAAACCAAGTAGAAAAGATAAAGTAACCCTTACTATTTGCTTAAGATTGCACATGTACCACATATAAGAGCATGAGGCAGGAAATTACATCTCATTTGTGCCAATTCCGACAACTTGTGATAAAACCCTGATTGTCGCTTAGTAGGATCAGAAGGATGATCGCCTCTGACGGATTTTGTGCATGGTATAATGTCAATATTGAACCATATACAATTGGCTTTATCGGCAAGGAATCTGCCCAACCAGAGCTGGCCCCACTTAACTTCTGAGTTTTGACAAGAACAGGTTAGTCTGGCCAGCTAGCTCAAGGCATAATGGACATAATCAATTTCAAGATAACTGTCTATGCGTCCATGAATCTTCATGTTTTGGGAATTATTATTATTATTTTAATTATTATTAATTATTCAGTTATTTAAAACCTTCCTGTCACTTGTCTTGGGCTCAAGGCCTTTGACAAATGTGATAATATAACCTAGTGCCAAAGGAACCACACAGTAATGTTAAATACCAGGGTTTGCATCTCTCTGCCCTTTGGCAGGAAGCAGAAATCTTTTTGCCTTCCAGCTGGATACAATCCCCGAGAATCTTGCCTAACATTAGATGGAAACAGCTCTAGTAAAGGAAATGGGCAGTACTATGGTGCCAGGAAATGGTAGGCAATTCCTTTGCCATCTCAACTACCATTTCAGCAGTCCACCAAGGTACTATCAGGCGAGTCCTATCATCTTTAACATAGGTGTACTTAACATGCTCTGCCCGTGTTGTAAAGCTCCTTGAGATTTCCTATAGGCCACAGACTGGGCATTCTAAAGACAGGGGATACCCCGTAGGGCTGAGAACAAAATTTCTATCCCCTATCTCATTGAAGTATTATCAGAATAGTCCAGCTAATTTCCTTCTGATTCTATCAAAGCATTTAATAAAGGTGTTCAGGTACATAGGTCTCCGGGGGAAGATGGTGACTTTAGTTGCAGTATTTAGTCATAGACTCATTCCCCACATGCAGAATGATGCACTTTCAAACTGCTTTCAGTGCTCTTTGAAGCTGTGTGGAATAGCAAAATCCACTTGCAAACAGTTGTGAAAGTGGTTTGAAAATGCATTATTTTGCGTGTGCAGAAGGGGCCATAGATTAACAAACGAAATTCTGCTCACTTATTATTAAGTATACATGCTAATAGTTAAATGCCCTAGTTTTCCATAGTGCCGAATTGAAGACCTGCACTTACCAAGGAAACCAATTGTTCAAATTGGACTTTCCCATTTTTTAATGTGCCACTTCAATCAGCTTTTGTGTAAAACTCCCAATAACCACTTGATTATTACTCCATTGATGGCTCCTGGGAGTAGGGCATTGCTCACTCCTCCCCTGCCACAACAGTGCCCCAGGTAAGTCTGGAGGTGCGTTTTGGTAGCTGGCCAGTGTAAAACTTTCAGCGACCTGACCCTATAGTATTTATTTATTCATTCCCTTTCTCTTAGATACATTTTATGTATTTTAAAATTGTAACCCATCCCCAAAAGATGGGTATTTAGTGTTCTACAAATGGATACTGTATTGTAGAAATAAAAGCCAGTTATTGCATGTACGGTGCTGAACAAGAGAAGATGATATGCTGCAACAAAGGAATCACCTCTGAAACACTTTTGCAGAGCCACTGCCATTCTAGTCTTATGCTTTTAGCTGCTCCTTCTAATGCATTTCACTCTCAATTGACAATCTTCTCTTATGTTTTGCTTGTTGCATTTAAAACAGAGGGATTGGAATAAACATTAAAAGAAAGGATGAGGCCTCCTGGTCAGTGAAGCTGTCATCAATATTTTATGTGGGATTATTTTTTCCCTGATGAGGAGAAACCAATGAATACACAAAGTTTTGTTCCCTTGTTCTTTTTCACTCACCTTAATTGGGATTCATGTGGTAGAAGAGATATCGTTAATTTCAATTTTGTTTTTCATGCACAGCAAATGCCTGGGTGCTGTGCTGGGCACAGGCAATCAATGAATGTTAATTTCAATAATGAAAGAGAAGTAGGCTTTATGATTCTCTTTTTCTGTGACATGGAGACCTCTTGCAGTATGAATGATTTGCATTGAAGTCTGAAAAGCACAGCCATTACTGAGGGTATGAAGATTTCATACTTATTGCCAAGTTGGTAAATTATCTGAGACAAGATGATTAGATATATGCTTACCCATTCTATTTATGCAAAAATTAACTTAAAGTAAATCTAGCAGCATTTTTTTAATATAAAAAATCTCATTATTTGGCTTAACACCATCAAAATAGTTTTCAATAAGACAAAGCACATTACAGTAAAGCAAGATGAGCCAATGCAATGTGTTTGCATTATATGGGTTCTTGCTTTAGGTCAAAGGAATATCTCAATTCTACAGAACTGTTTTGGAATCTTTATTATTATTTAAACCATATCTATGCTCATTGCTCTTCATTTAAAATGGTATACAAAAATTAAAATAGTGACTCTCAATAAAATAAACTTCAACAAATCACAGTATCAAGGTACAATAAAAATATTGATCAGAAGAGGAATCTTGAGCATTGTAAACTATGCTTATCAGTTGATAAAACCGTGCAAATAGTAAAGTAAGCCCAGCATTACATCAAGAAAATTTGCAGCTAAAATAAAGTCGAAAAAGAGAGGTCTTACAATCTATATGAAGACCAGATAAAGAATTAGCTTTTATTTAATCCTCTGTAACTGGTGTCTATAGGACAATGGCATTCACTGAAAAGTCCTGCCTTACATGTTGAGAGAAGATAAAAGGCACCATCAATAGTTTTTGTCGGCAAGATAGTAATAGATATGGAATTGTATGGAGAACTTTTATCTTTCAGCTGTGAGGAATTTTCCCTTCAAATCTGAATTTTGGGGTCCCAAATTTCATCAACGAGCACATTATTATTAAGTGGTTCATTATATAATTCTTTGAATAATGCATTGATTTATATTATTTATACTGAATAATCATTTGGAAAACTCTTGATTTGTATTAAAAACATAATATAAGAAATTAAGTAACATGTCTTTTATTTTATATGAAATATTCTATTTTGCCAGAAAATAAATATTGAGCTCCAATGGGTCCACCACTGTGCAAATGGTGGCCAAAGGTAATGTCAAATGTATCTATCAGAATTTAAACAACTACTTTCTGAAGGACTCTAAAAATCATCTGAAAATGTCGTTATGGACTACTTTACAAATTCAACTTTTATATCAGCTATATTCTACTAGTCAGAACAAAGATAATTATCACCATCACCATCACCATCATCATCATCATCATGATCTTATATTCTAGTAGCAAAGTCATCCAGATTTGAGGATACTTAAATCTGCTGAGCAAAACTATGAATGGACAAAACAGATCTTTCTACAAATCTCAAAAACACCCCAGGTTTCAAGAAAAATTTTTTAAAAAGCATTTGCCAGTTTTAAAAAAAACTGAATCATAAAAAGAGTGCCTGTAGCTTTAAACAACTGATTTACTTAGTGACTATTGCTAAGCAACCACAGCAATCTAGGCTTCAGCTTCTGTGAGTAAAAGGGGGAGACGCAAGGCCCTTTTCTGACTTCTTTTGGCCCTTGAGAGTGGACTTATTAGGGCCAGGCCTGTTATTGTTGGCAGCTTTAAAAAATGGAGTTATCTTTGAAGATAACATAGACTCGCTTAACAGAATCTTCGCTGCTCAGAGGACTCTCATTGCTGGGAGATTCTCTTATGCATGCTTGCATAATTTCAAAGATAGCTCCTCCCAAATATATATATATATATTTAAAAATAGGAAAACAATATATTGCCAGAATCAGCAGTAAGAGTTGATTACAACTATATACTTTTCAGGGCCACCATTATCTACCTGTTTACTTTCTTTAAGAACTTTTAAAAGCCCTCTTGCTTTGTATAACTTTTTTGAAGTATATTGTTAACTTTGCAGGCATTCCTTTAAATTTGGTGGTGCCAATCACAATCTGGGAAATACATTGTATTTGGGCTTCAATTAGTACAGTTTTAAATAGTTTCCAAGCATCCTCTAGGGATTTGACCCTCTTGTGCTTCCTTGGCAGATTTCTTTTAATTATTCTTTCTTTTGTAAAGTTCCCTCTTTTGAAGTCAAATGTTACAGTTTTGGATTATAGGGATAAATTTCCACTAACATGAAAGCTGAGCTTAATAGCATTGTGGTCACTGTCCTCAGTTGGTGCAATAACCTTTACAACTCTCAAAAGGTCTTCTGCTCTCCCACAACTAAGTCCAAGGCCCTTTCCACACAGGTCTTTTACAGTGCCCTGGGGACAGCAAAAACGCCATCCCGAGGGAGCTGTTTGCATGGGGGGTGCAGCTGCTTTGCAGCCGCGCCGCCCTCACTCCTCTCCAGTGGCCTGAAGCCACCATTTCCTCACCTCGCTCCTCGAGCAAGGTTTTTGGAAAACGGCGGCTTCCAGCTGGAAGGCGCCATCCCTCCCCCCTTGCCCGATCGACTTACCATCCCTGTGACTGTCCGGCGTGTCGCCGAGGCCTGGGGATACCCCCCCTGCCCTGTGACTCCAGAGTGGTCGTGCAGGGCAGGGGGGGTGGTCCCTGGCCTCGGCAACGCGCCAGATGGTCGCAGGGACAGTAAATCAATCGGGTGATGGCGCAGCACCGTCTTCCCGGTCGTTGCCAGGACCGTTCGGTCCCGGGGGGGTTGGGTCAGCGTCATGTACGCCAACCTGACCCCCAGCGTGGCCGTGCAGAAGTGGCCCAAGATCACTATCCCTTAATTAGCTTAGTAATGAATGAATATTTATTTGTGGTCAACAATCAGTATAAAACAACAATAAAATTAGCTTAGTATTTACTCTGCTTTACTGCATTTTTGTTTATTCACTGCAGTTTGACAGACTAGAACCCCTGGTCTCTCTCTTTATGCATTATAACTACCCAAGCAGTTCAAGTCACTTCCTCTCCCCCCCCCACCACCACAAAAATAATAACACGAGGCTTCTCTTTGCTTAGATCTTTCTTCTTGCCCTTTCCATACTGTAATTGTCTGTGCTATAATGAAGAACTTTCTTTTCTTTCTTTTCTGTTGTAACTGAGGAAGTGAGCTCTGACATATGAAAGCTCATACTGGAATAAATTACATCAGTCTTTAAAGTGTCATTGGTCTTCTACGATACTTTGCTACAACTAGTTAACATGGTTACCCCACTAGAATACTTTGACAAGCATGAATCTCCAAGAAATTAGGCAGAGGTTTCCCCAGTTCTTCCCAGTTCTTTCAACTGGAATCTGTTTCAACTGTAATAAGAGATTCCAGGAATTTAGTCAAGGCCCTATGCTCATGATGTGCTACTGGGCTACTGCCCTCACATTTTTTATATAAAACATTTTATGGTGAAAGAAACAGTCAGATGAACTTCACTGGAAAGTTAATTATCAACACAAGGCCCTAATGCACACATTCAAAATGGTAGCATTCTTCTTGGGAGAAACTTTACCCTGCATGCTTAATAATCCGTACTTAAAAATTACAGTGTTTACTTTATTGCATCAAAAGTTGGCTTGCTTTTGAGAAAATACATAACTATGTCCTTAATTTTAAGTATATGTCAGGACTTATAAGAGTTAGTCAACATTTATTTCAACAATATAGTAAGCTTTTCATTATCAGCAGCAATTTCTCCTCAAGTATGAGGGAAATTTATTGCTCATGAAAGTGAAGGGCAAGCAGCAAACTCTCAGGGTAAGCATCTTATGTTCAAGAACTGCTGTTCAAGTTTGCCCCTAAACTTCATTGGTAATATACAGCAGCCCTAACCAGGAACACTTCCATTCCAGGCATTTCTCAAAAGACTAACTTGGGGATCAAGCAGATGAGCACTGCCTTTGGTTGAGAGCATCATATTAATTTTCCTTGACTATACTAAGGCAAGAGTGTTTATTAAATTGGCCAGAAAATATTTCATTTGCATGAATATTTCCCAGGAAAAGTATTTTGTCTGGTTCTTAATAATCTTTTTGTTCCTTCTGGAGATGTTAAAGGAAAATTGTGTGAAGGACATTTTCACAGTTCATGAATTTGAACCTGCATCATACCAAGCTTCTCTTGTTATCCACAAAGCAGTACATATTAAGGCAAAGCACTGAAGCCAGGCTTGGTTGGCAAAAGAAGAAATTCTCCACAATAATTCAACAGTGATTGAGTCATCCACCTAGATTCTGAATATCAGCTTTTTCATGTTTACTACCTGCACACATTTCCTAGCTGATCCCTGGACCTCTCCTCTCATACTAGTCTGATGTCCCTGAAAGTAAAATAAGAAGCAGACACTTTTTTGTGTAAAACAAATGCCTTCAAAAACTCTGCCTGACACTAAAACTTATTTCCTAGCTTTTCCCTACTGGCCAACATTGTAATTTATTATGATTACACACCAAAAGCACTTTTGCTATTCTGTAAATCCCATCACATAAATATAAAAACATCCAATCTCAACTTGATAGGTAAACTGCTTTACAGCACATCCATTCTTGCGGAATACAGTCACTGTTATTTTAAGGAACACTATGTGATTGTTGATGAGAAAGATATATACCATACATCCGGTAGCCATAGCAAGCTCTCCTCGCTGAAAGTGGGAGATAAATACATTTATAATCTATGTCTAAGGATATAATCCTATGTATACTTACTGAGGAGTAAACTTACTGAACACCATTGGACTTGAATCCAAGTAAACAGGCATACAAACAGACTGCACATCTTATGATAGAATATTCAATGCTTTATTTAAGTGTATTATGAGTAAACAAAGTTATTGCAAATAACAAAGGATTTAATTATGAAATAAAAATATGGAACTCAAACACCACAGAACCACACCTCAATGCCAAACATATGGTTTGCAGTACAACTGCATCACAGTCTTTGGCTTTTTGGCATGCAGTTCAAGGCTTTGTAAACAATATAGACTTCAAAATATACTCCAAGATATTGTCCAGAACTGCATAGTCTTCAGCTGTATTTTGGGGAACAAAGGACAACACTGCATCCAGGCCAAGGTAAAATGGTTGAAGCAGAGTCATCTGAAATTAAATCCATCAAAGACAGGGATCCTGTGCAGATGAGGAGGTGCAGATAGGGATGGCCAGCTTTTGGCTCTTGATAATGTGCAGCTATCATGTATACTGATCATCAAGAGTCTAGGAGTGATCCTGGACACCTCCTTATCTATGGAGGCTATCTTACAGGTCACAAATGTAGCCCCTCTGGCATTTTACCATCTTTACCAGGCTAGGCTGTGGCACCCTTTGTGTCCCAACCTGACTTAGTCACAGTGATCCATGTAACAGTTACCTCAAGACTGGACTACTGCAACTCGCTCTATGCAGGGCTGCCCTTGAGACTGCTTCAGAAACTGCAGCTGCTCGGGTCCTTACTGGGACCCCATGGTGGGCATACATCCAGCAAGTGCTCCGCCATTCATATTGGCTCCAGGTAAAGCACCAAATCAGATACAAAATATTAACCTTCAAAGCATAAATGGTCTGGGACTTTTGCATTTGCAAGAACACCTCTCCCAATACATTCCCCAAAGAGCCTTATGCCTGGGAAGTAAAAACTTACTTATGGTCCTGGTTGCACCAGGCTCCAGCCTGGTGGAATGTTCTGTCAAATGAAACCTGGGCCCTATGAAACTAAGTACAATTTCACAGGGTTGGAGCTGTTCCACCAGGCTTATGGTTGAGGACAATGATGGTATGCATCTTACTAGTCTTACTAGTCTCCCTTTCACTCCACCTCCCTTTCCTTCCCTTCCTTAGTGTATGGGGTGAATACAGATTTTATAGGGGTATAGTTCAATTTGTATTGCTTATCCCCCAGTAGAGGTTAAAAGCACCCAGATATGGACAACATGTTTTATTAATTTTATTGTCTAAAAATTTTTATTGCCCTGAGCTCATGTGGGAAAGGATGGCCTATAAGCTGAACAAAATAAATAAATACAATAAATGATTCATATTACCTATGCCAATGCTGTTCCATAATATTAAGTCCTGTGATATTTAATAGGCTTTTTTTCACAGATAAACTGTAGTACAACTGCTGTATGGCTCAGCTGGTAAGCCAAAAGGGGGGTTGTTGAGCTGCAATGAGGCCCAGTATAATTGCCACATTGCTAATTCTGTGCAAATACAACAGAGGGAAAGGGAGAGTGGTTGGGTGACCAAGGGGATGGGGTGGGGTATGTAGATGACATTCCCACTGTGTCCAAACTGCTTGCTACTAATCAAACCACAAGTAGGGGCTCTCTCTTCTCTGTGGGGAAGCAGTCTTTTGCATTACTCTTCTTTTACAAAACTATAAAAAATACTTTTTTTCTAGAGAGTATAATATGAAATGGCTATCAACCCAAAGGGTTTGTATTAAACTGAAAGGGTCCAAAAGTGTAGAGGGCCACCTTCCTTCTGTTTTGACTCAGTCTGCCATTCAGAATAGTGTGTGTGTGTGTGTGTGTGTGTGTGTGTGTATGTGGATAAATGCTTACTTGCTAATGCACCTGAGATGTTACAAAATGCAAGGAAGAAACAATAAGGAAGAAGTGTCTCTGTACTCATAGTTTACAGGCATTACTTGTTTTCGCTCACTAGGTGGCTACAACTCAGAGCTTTGCCATGAACATTGGTATTTTGTCTTTTTAAAATATGTGTTATTTAAGTAGCCTAAATTAAAGGTCATTTATATAGCTTTCTATGACATTTTAAGTTTTTTAAAAAGTTTTTCTTTGAACGTATGAAATTACCCTGCAGTGAATAAGACCCTTGGTCCATCAAAGTCAGTAAGATGGACTTAGACTGACAGCAGCTCTCCAGTGCCTTAGGAAGAAGTCTTTCACATCACTTACTACCTGATCCTTGGCTAGAGATGCTGGGTTTTAAACCTGGGACCTTTGCCATGCCAAGTAGATATTCCACTGCTGAACCATAGCCCCTCCCAAATAGAATACTAAAAGACTGTTTAATTTCTTAGGTAATAAAGTCACTAATCATCCTTAGAATTAGAATACTTGTTCTCCATTTAGACAAAGGTGCAATCATATGAAATTATGTTCCTTCATTACCTTGTGTTAGCTTTCATCAGTTTTTACACAAGTTTGTGTTTTACAGGCATGGTTCAACTGGCCTTGAAGACTGAATATGATTATTTTTCGCACTCATGATTCAAATATCTTTTAAAACAATTTGTTCTGAGAGGTAAGAATGACTTTGCAAGAAGTTGTTCTTGATTTGAAATATTCAAGGACAGAAATGTAGAATGAAGGGGGTCACAGAAAGCCAGTTTCTTTAGTTTTATTCAGATTTACACAAACAGTGTACACTGACAGGAAAATTGTGGCTCAGAGGTTGTTCAGGCAAGACTAGAAATAGGTTTTTGATTCAATGTTACAGTTTTCTTTCCACTATCCCTCTTTCTCCCTGACACTGAGTTAAAAATATTGAAAGACTATCCCACCTTCCTTGTGTGTCCAATAGAGATTGATCGTTTCTGCATGAGATGCCAGTTACAGGAAATAGATTTTGGAAATCAGCAGTCAGTACACAAGAGGAGTCATCTAGCAGCCATAAAAACACCACCACATTTCATTTCCAAATGAAGAAACTAGGTTGACTTTTTAAATATATATATATTTGCTATGTATCTCATGCACTGCACAAAATTCTTAGCTCAAATGAATGGTATAAGTAATAAAATGTGATAGTTTCTGTCAAGCCAGGGACAGTCACAAAGTTAAATATAGTTGGGGCTTACTAAAGACCTTTCCACACCAACGATCAGCTTAGGATAAGACATTTCAGTCTGAACAGAGATAGATTGCCTTTGCTTTATTTATTTATTACATTTCATTCTACTATTCAGTCAAATATTGGCTGTGCTCCTAAAGAGGCTCACAGGAATCAAAATGCAATACAAATGATAAATTTAAATAAGAAATATTCTAGATGAAGTGATTCTCAGTGGGATTAGGACTCAAACATGGTGAAGAAGTGGCTGACAGCTTTTGTCTCACGTCACAGACGTAAGATCTTTCTGTTCCTTCCAAATCCCTTCACCTCATTTTATCTCTAGACTATAAGCATAGCACAAAATATTGTCATTATCTTTATCTTTATCTTACTATCATGCATAGGCAACATGCTCATGCCTTTATCTGCAAGCTTATAGTGGGATCGGTTGCAGAAGCCCTTGGGGCTTCCCAGGATTTCCCTTTGCCTTGGCACACATAGAACAGCCCCTAACATAAGCATCTATAACGTTGTGCATGGTGTGCCACCAAAATTGGCATCTGAGGAGGTGTAAAGTTTTAACAAAACCAAAGTGACCTGCAGCTTTGGAATCGTGCCCCTGCTGGATAATACCTCTGCGAAGGGAGGGCGGTACAAAAAGCAGATCTCCCCTCCACCACATTCCATCATGTAAGTTCAACTGAGGGCCTCCCTCTTCCAGTGGGAATTGTTCCTTACCAGCCTCCAGGAAGGAGGAGAGGAGGCTTGCAGGAAGGTTGAACAACGGAGGTTGACGTCGTAGCAGCAGATAGGTGGGTTTGCAAATAAGTGATGCTGCATAGTTACTAGTGGTAGATTGGATGAATTTCCAAGCAAGATTCTTGTCCAAGAATTCTCGGAGGGCGGAGTCTTCCATTGGACTCATGGGGTATAAGCGACTTTTGGGGAGCTTGGCACCAGGAACTAGCTCTATTTTACAATCGGTTTTTCGATGAAGGGCTAAGACATCACATTCTTTTTCTTCAAAAACTCGACGTAGGTCCCTTTAGGAGGTAGGAATTCCTTGCCTCTCCTCAGGGCAAGATCCAAGAGAAGCTGCCACCCCCTCCTCTTTTGACGCATCTGTGCTCAAGATAGGGGTGGAGTGCACATGGCTTCCACACGGAGGATCAGTGAAATGCACAATCCCATCTGCCCATTTAATGGTGGGATCGTGATCTACCAGCCAGGGCATTCCCAAAATGACAGGGTATTTAGCCACATTGGCAATTATAAAACTACGCGCTCCCAGTGTTGAGCACACTGAATCAGCACTTTTTCAGTTTGGAAAGCAGCAGGAGGCCCTCCATGGGGCAGCCATCCATCTGGGTAAATTGAATGGGTCTGTGGAGGGGTTTTGAAGTTAAACCCAACTCTTCCACTACACTGGGATGTGTTAAGCAGTGGGAATATCCAGAATCCACTAACACTTGAACCATCATTCGGGTCCCTTTGAGGGAGTTGGCTGCAATCATGGGTAGGACTATGGGTCCTTTATCTTCACTCACCCATTCAGAAGCTCCCGCCGATGGGTCTAGATGCTCAGATTCCTGTGCTGCTCCATCAGAATCAGAGGAGGATGGGATTGGTCCCAACACTGCTTTTGAGGATCCTTTCTCAGGCTTGATGACATTGGTCTTATTTACTCATGATGGAGTTGATGCATTGACTGGGGGTTTTGTGGAGCAGGTAGCAGCCATGTGTCCACTTTCCCCGCAGTAAAGATAGAGACCCAAATGGCACTGGTGAACATAAGGGGTCTCTTCAGGTTCACTGGTCATTTTCCCAGCCAGTTTATGGGGCCCCATAGGGGCCGCATGCCCCTGATGACAGCCATAGCTCATCTTGTTCTCAAAGTTGTGGGCCTCCATCATCATTCGAGCCCTTCGGGGAAGAGGCGGCCTACAAGTCTAAAATATAAATAAAATAAAAATAAATAAATAAATCTGAATTTCAGCTTCTCCAGCTAGTATTATGCAATTTATTAGGGTGCCTGGATTGCCGGACATCAAAGTCCACTGGCGTAGCTCGAGATTGAACGCACCTTGTGTGTCTGGATGAATATCTCTTCCAACCACTCAGGGATTTTATTTGCCACCGCTCGAAACTCCTCCAAGGATTTATTGCCTTGGTGCACTACCAAGGATTTATTGCCTTGGTGCATTTGCAAAATGTCCCTTTTTGCTTTCTCTGCCAGAAACAGGTTTTCAAAATGCCCCACAAAGCCATCAGAATATGAAGAAACGATTGAAGCTCAGGAGCCTGCCTGTGGAACAACCCCACATACCAGTAGGCTGCCAGCCAGTCTAACAGAGTACCCACCTCGTGAACCCTCTTTACCTCACTAGCATAGGTACGCCCGTGGTCCTGCATATGAGCGTCAACTTTTCTCCTGGTTCCACTGATCAGCTTCCTGCCTCGAAATACCAGTGGCTTTCAAAGGGTCCGAATCAGAATCTGAGTAAAAATCGTCAGTTGTTTCCAATTTTTATTTTTCCACCCACACTGCTTTTCCCACTCTCAGAGCTTGGTTCAAAGAGAACGCTGGGTTGCAATCCACCTCTTTAGGATGCTCCAAAGGGTAATATACTTTCTCAGAAGTTAGTCCCGAAGAAAATCCATGGATCTGAGTCACCTCCATGCTCCACCTAAAATCCAGTAGTGCCGGATCAGATTTGGAGGTGAACCCCAGTTCAGATCCTCAATAAATCTGATTGTCAGTCATACCCTGAATGTTGCCGATGTGCAAACATCCAAGTCCAACTGCAGCCTCTTCCACATCAGGGGGCTGGGGCTCAGAACTTGTTACTACTTCTATAAGAGACAAGTTTGCCCCATCACCAGTGAGGGAAAGGTGTGGTGCCCCTGGTCCATGAAGCATAATCACTGATAAGATGTTCACAACTTTAGCCAGTGATCAAAGCATAAAGTTGGCAACATGCACAATGGAGAACTCTCTTAATGCCAGATTCCCCTTTCAGACAATAAATCACTTGTTGGGTTCAAAGCTTTTATTGAAGACATGTCAGGAATATAGAAAGAGAGTTCTAGCAAAAACTGTGCCGAACTCTTGATAATAAGAGTGCAAAATCCCCACCCCCAGAAGAGAAGCAGAAAGTTCACATTGTCCAACCTGTCCACTTCCCACCTGCTACCTGATTCTTTGCCATCTATTTTTCTTTTCTTGCTTGTAAGGCAAGTCAGCATCAGCTGTCATTTTCTTCTTCCTCTCTTGATAACTTCACTTCCACAACAATGTATCTTGGGGTTGGTTGGCATCTCCCCAGATGGAGGCTGAGATCTTGCAGTTTAGCATTAATTTTTGCTTTAACGTTGGTTGTTTTTCTTTAAATCCCTTAATACTATTACAGAAACTTATAATAGAAGCAGGTCTAATGTTTCATTAAAGAACTTTAGATTAATGTGGTTGAAATGGAAAGAGAGAATAGCTGAGCAATGAATGGAAAGAACATAGGACAAAATGGAAATTTGGTTCATCTGGTATGCAAGGAAGCTGTGTGACTTTTATCATTTTGTGTAATGAGGCAAAATATTAAAATAGACCCAAGTGGTTTTATATGACAATGGCCTGAAATGAGACAGAAGAGGATGTCTGAAGGTAGAGGAAATAATCTTAAGAAAAGGATGAAGGTAGTTGGAGAAAGATAGAAAAAGCAATAGGTACTTAGATAAAATCTGCAGGTTTCAAGATAATTCTATGTGAATGTACGAAGTATGGTTTCCCATGATGTTTGAAACCCAAAGTCTGTCTTTTAAAGTGATTTCAACAGAATTGAAAGACCTTTTGTTTATCATCTTCAAGACCTTTTGGACGACAGGAGATATGACACATGGTTAGAGGAGGGTGAATGTTATACTAATCTTGAAAAAAGTCGTGGGAGGGGACAGGGATGACCCAGGAAACTACATTTCTGTTAAAAGTTCTGGACATTTGGGTGCTGTATGATTCAATGCTCTGACCTTCTTTTTGCGACCACTAGGGGAGCTCAGGAGTTGGTGGCAGAAACTCCTGGTTGGTTCTTGATAATCACTCCCTTCAGACTACTAGTACTGCTTTCCCAACTGTCCTCTCCCCCAAAGATTGGAGTTTTGAGGGTTACCATCCGCCTTCACTGGCTGGAGCCCCCACTGGGCTGACCTGGATGATTATCACCCTGCAGGGGGCTCAGTTGAAGACCCGGAGGTCCTTAACGTTTTTGCACTCTGCTTCTTCCTTGTTCCTTAGTTTATAGGTAGCCTAGAGTAGACTAGATTGAAGTTAGTTAGTAGATGTTAAGGGTTTGTAGGTCCACTATATTGAGTTTAGTTTAGTTAGTGGGTAGTTGGACAGTGAGTGTCTGGGGTTGGTTAGTAATAGGTTTAGCCTTTAGAGTTAGGTATGTTGAGTGGATGTTAGTGGCTGGTTAAAGTGTTTTTACCAGCTGTTAGGTTTGTTTGTGGCCTGAGGTCATTCTCATGGGAGAAGATGGTGGGGGTGTGGGGGTGGCACTATTGGGACAGGGGATTTCAGTTTTATTGGGACAGGGTAGATATGACAGTAGGCGGGGGCCACATGAGAGAAGGCAAGTGAGAAGTTGCTATGCTCGTCCCCCTTTCTGACCTCTGACATATCTTGAGGGATGAGGGCTGTGGGGTTCAGTCATTCTCTGCTTCGTCCTTGGTGTTGATCAATGCCAGGTCCATCAATAATAAGACCACAATACTCCGGGATTTTCTCAGGGCTCAGCAGGTGGGTGTGTGAGGGTGAGACAGTTGCCTTAGGTGAAGTCTCACCTCCAGGTTTCATGTGTATCCACCAATCACGAACCCAGGGGCAGGGGGGTGGTGTGGTGTTGTTCATCCAGGATTCAATCCCTTTCAGGGCTATCCCTGTCCCAAGGATCACTGGTATTGAGTGTGCTGGCCTGGAGTGGATGTCCTTAGAGAGGTTGGCTGTCTTACTGGTGTACCGGTTGCCTAGCGCACCAGGGAATGGCCTGTTGCAGTTGCTGGAGGCGGTGGCTGACTGGGTGTTGCGGTTTCTCAGACTGGTTGTCTTGGGTGATTTCAACGTCTATGTCAGGGGTCAGCAACCTTTTACACTCAAAGAGCCATTTGGACCCATTTTCCACAGAAAAGAAAACACATGGAGCCAAAAATACTTTTTGACATTTAAAATGAAGATAACACTGTGTGTTTTGGTTTTTTACCTTTACGCTTTGTATAAAACAATTATAGTGTGTTGCCCTGACCCTGACCACATGTCTGATCACAACAATCACACATCCCAGGCTCCGTGGTGCAGTAGTGGTGCAAAAACCTGCTTGGAAAACAGGGATCCTCATGGATCCTCATGATTTTTCCACAGTCACCTCAAAATCACCGGCACACCACAGCTGAAGCCCTTGACCACATGTTAACTTAACTTCTCTGCTTCTAAAGATAACAGGGCCTGTCACACTAACACAAACTTCATCACATGACCTAATTTTCAACAATTGTTGTAAACTGTAATGGCAGAAGAAATAAAAGAAATAACAGAAGTTAAATATATAATTTGGGGGAGCAGAAAGGCCAACAGCCTTTACCCTTTCTGAGAGCTTCAAAGAACCATAAATTATTTAAAAAGATGAACAGCATTTTTGTACAGGAAGCTGCTGAATGCATCAGCCTTGCTTAGGAATATGGGAGGCGTTGTACACACACACTTAAAAAACAAAAGAAATAATAAACAGAAGTCCAGAAAAGCAGGCACAGCCATTTCCTTCTGAAATTGAAACCGGTGGGGAGGGGTAGCAAAGTCACGCAGGGGGTTTTGTTCAAGAGCCCTCCCTCTCTCCACCTGCCAAGCCAAAAATCACAGTGGCAGCATCACTGCCTTTTGCAGAAAAACTTTTGGGCAACTTAACTCGAGGGAGCAAGATCAAAATGCTCTTTTCAGGCTGAGCTTCACATGCTGGGCTTTCAGGCCCGAGAGGAAGAGCTTCTTCTCTCCCTTGGGACATGTGCCAGGTCACTCCTCCAAGTAAGGAAGCTCTACCCCCTCCCTTTCGACAAGTTTTAATGCATGACCCTGAAGGAGCAAACAAACAGGGAGGGAAAAAGGTTTTCAAAAGGATTTTCTTTTGGAAAGGAGACAGGGGATGCATCTCCAAGAAGGGCCCGAACTCTGCAGCCAGCACCGCTTTTTCCTCCCACCCTGATAAGCATATGCCTTAAAACAAAACAAGCGAGAATGCAGGGGACGGTGAAAAGGAGAGAGGGAGAGAGGGAGGGAGCAACACGATCTCGTTAGGAACTTCAAAGATCTGAAGGAGAAGACGAAGCAAAGCAGCCCTCTGCCCTCCGTTCCGAAAAGCGAAACTGAACCTGCATTGCCTTGCAGGCTGCAAATCCTCGACTCTTCTGCAGAGAAAACTTCCCACATACCGGTAGTTTCTAGCAGCCCAGCTTGTGCCCCAGCATTGCTTGGTGCCCCAGGCCAAATAGTGTCTGCCAGTTACTCTCCCAGCTCGGCTGTGGGGCCGACGCCTCGCAGGATCCCGTCAGCCCCAGAAGTGGCCCAAACAGAGTCAGAACAGCCCCAGCTGGGGGCAGGAAAACCAGGCCGGCCAACCCCCTCCCTGCCTCCTCTCCCAATCGCCCCCCCCATCCCAGTAGCTGTTCTCTCTGTTTGAGAGTGTCTGTTTGAGTGCATCGTCCAGCCGCCGGACAGACGCCCCACAGGATCCCCCACCAGAGCAGCCCCAGAGGGCAGCTGCTGGGACCGGGGGTGGGGGTCCCGCCAAGTCCAAACCAGAGCTAGAGCAGCTTTGAGTTGGGGAAGCCTCCCGGACCCGCCTACTTGCTTACCAGTTGCCTCCTTTGTTTCCTGCTGCAGGCTTCAGGCTCCAGCAGGAGCATGCTCTCCTGGGCTCAGTCTCAAGGGCTCCCTCCGTGCAAAGGTGCGCCTCACTTGTGCGGTCCAGGGCTGTTATGCAAGGACGGTGCAAGAGTGCGGCCTTTCCCCAGCTGTTCTTCTCATTGTTTGCCAGCCTCTAGGACCTGCACCTGCGCACACTGCTTCCCCACCCCCTCTGCCTCCCCACCCCTCAGGCAACAGCCTGAGCATGCCCACAGGCTGGCTGACTCCAGGCCTGCTTGGGTGGCAAACCACACACACTTGCCCAGGCCCAGCCAGGCAAGTAGTGTGGGAGGCAATTTTCCACCTCCCATGTGTCTCGATGGGGCCGCACCCGGGACATTTGTCCCCGGATGTCCCCGTGGACCCTATGCCTCTGGGGGAGGGAGATCCCCCACGCTCCCTGCTCGAGCAGGGATCATGCAGCCAGCAACCCATCCAAGCAGGCGCCGCTTTTCTCTCCCTTCCCCTCAGGAGTGGGGGATCTCCCACGTTCCCTGCTTGAGCAGGGAGCGTGCAGCCAGCGGCCCGCCTCAGCCGGGTGCTGCTTTTTTTTCCCCTCAGGGGAGGGAGATTCCATGTGCTCCCTAGGAAGGGGCAGCCACGCCGGGAGCCGCACTACAAGCATGAAAGAGCCGTTTGCTGCTCGTGAGCAGCGGGTTGCCGACCCATGGTCTATGTCGATACCGCCTCATGCTCAGCGGCTGAGGATCTAGTGTCATCCATGGTGACGCTAGGCCTCTCCTTGATTAATTCTGGCCCTACCCATGAAGCCGGTCACACTCTGGATTTGGTCTTAAGGTCAGGACTTCATATGGTTGTATCCTCTGTTGGTAAAGTGCCATGGTCCAACCATTATGCCCTGAAGGTCCGGGTGGACTTGCCACACCAACCCTGTCTAGGTGACGGACAGATTTATGTCTACCCGCGGAGACTTATGAATCCTGTTGAATTCCTGAATGTTCTGTGGAATCCTAAACCCACTGGAACCCTTGATCAGCAGGTGGAGGACTGGAATTCCAGGCTCTCCGATGCCATCAAGGTGATTGCTCCCCGGCGACCTCTGCACGCCCTTTTGCAGCTAGCTCCCTGGTATACCGAGGAGCTGCGCTGAATCAAACAGGAGCTCAGATGTCTAGAACGAGTATGGAGGAAATCTCGTGATGAGACTGCATGATCATCTTATAGGCTGTTTATTAAAGCCGATGAGATGGCAATGAAGAGGGAGAAGAGGGAGTATTTTTCGTCCTCCCTCGTGTCCGCTACCTCCCTTGTTTTTCCGCTAGCACAGTTGTTTCCGATTATTCAGTCACTTACCTCATTGACTAAGGGTTCTACAAATTGTCAATTGGCTATTGGCTGTGAGGCATTTATGAGCTTTTTTGCGGGTAAAGTTGCATTGCTCCACCACAACCTTCCAGCCAGGTTTGCAACAATTAGCGAACTGGAGGCCCTGTTGCCATCTTCAGGTCCTTGTTTGGATCAGTTTTCCTTGCTCACTGAGAGCAATGTTGACAGAGTCCTAGCTGCTGTTAGACCTACTACCAGTCCTCTGGATTCATGTCCCTCTTAGCTAATTAAAGCATGCCAGGAGGAGTTGTGACCCCACCTGTTGAAAATTGTAAACTGCTCCCTTGAGCAAGGAGTATTTCCAGGTTGGTTGAAGGAGGCGGTGGTTCACCCACTCTTCAAAAGATCATCTTTAGATCCCAGTGATCAGGCCAATTACCGCCTAGTTTCAAATCTTTCATTTCTGGGGAAGGTAATTGAGAGAGTGGTGTTGGAGAAGCTTCAGGACTTCTTGGAGGACACATCGGCGCTCAATCCCTTCCAGTCCAATTTCTGTGCTGGGCATAGGATGGAGACCATCCTTGTCGCTGTCATAGATATGCTCCGCATGCAGTTTGATTGAAGCAGATCGGCGCTGCTGGTATTGTTAGACCTTACTGCAGCATTTGATGTGGTCGATCACAACCTTTTGACCCACCGCCTGGCTGCTTCCAGGGTGTGGGGCACTGTCCTTCAGTTGATTGCCTTATTTCTACATGATAGGGATCAGCAGGTTTGGCATGGGTACCAGGCTCCAAAGGAACCCGCTTCATTGCGGTGTGTACCAGGGAGCCTTGTTATTCCCACTCTTGTTTAACATCTACATGCAATCTCTTGCTCAGCTGGAGCTTTTGGCTGGTCTGTCATCAATATGCTAATGACACCCAGCTCATTCTGTTGATGGAGGGGAGGGCGGCCTCTGCCCCTGCCCCTGCAGCTCTACAGCATTGCTTGGAGGCAGTTGCTGGTTGGTTGAAGCAGAGCAGGTTAAAACTTAATCCATTGAAGATGGAGGTTCTTTGGCTGGGCTGCGTCCTGGGACTTTCAGCTGCTGGTATTGGATGGAGTGTCTTTGGCCCCAACTTCTTTGGCCTGCAACCTGTGGGTCTGCCTGGGTTCTTCTCTCTCTATGGAGATCCAGGTGGCCCATGTTACCTAGATTGCTTTTTTTATCTTTTCCAGGCCAAGCAGCTGGCCCCCTACCTCTCCCACGCAGGCCTGGCCACAGTGATCCATGCACGGTCACCTCCAGGTTAGACTATTGTAACTCACTCTATGTGGGCCTTCCCTTGCGATCCAGAGACTGAAGCTGGTCCAGAATGTGCTGACTTGACTTTTGGTGGGTAGTTCCTTTAGAGATCATATCATCCATGTGTTGCACCACCTGCGCTGGCTCCTGGTGAAATTCTAGATCATCTTCAAGGTGTTAGTATTCAGCTTTAAGGCCCTTTGCAGCCTGGGGCCCTCATACCTTTGTCTTATTCCATACTTTGTCTTACCCCATATGTCCCAAGCAGGCCTCTGCAATCTGCAGAGGCTAATTTACTGACGGTCCCCCGCCCCTCAATGATGCGCTGGGCTCTACCTGGGCCAGGGCTTTAACAGCCCCGGCCCCTGCCTTGTGGAACACTCTTTCATCTGCTGTTAGGGCCCTGCAGGACCTTGTTAAGTTCTGCAGGGCCTGTAAAACTGAGTTGTTCCACCAGGCTTTTGGGGAGGCTGGCCGTGGATTGCTTGCCCCATCTTGATGCCCTTGCACTAGATTTTATACCATCTCCAGTACTGCCCTGTATTACATCTTTATTATTGTTGGCATTACTGGTCCCCTCCTGGCATTAGGATGGGACACCATTGATTAACGATGATTAATATGGGTTTTAAGATAATGCTGCTATTGTGTGGTTTTAAGTGATTTTAATTTCTAATGTTTTCTAACTTGTATTTTATTGTGCACTGTTTGTTATTGTACACCACCCAGAGCCCTTTGGGGTTTGGGCAGTGTATAAAATCAAACAAATAAAAAGCCAAATAAAAAGCCAAATAAAGCCATGCAGGTTGGCAACCCTAGAAGGAGAGAAGAAAGTTTTAAAAAGCAAAATCTGAGGCTGCCTGTCTCCATCTTTTCTATTTTGGTTGGGCCTGATCCACTGATAACATCGTGGGCCCTACCTACTTCCTCCCTTCCTTAGCCTTGGTTCGGGCGCCTGTTTCAACAATTTTGTTTAACATATTTCTGTTGTTTTAATTTATTGCTGCATAGGTTTTAAGGGATTTGAATTTTATATTGTTGATTTGCTGTTCGCTAGAACAGCCGTGTTGTGAGCCGCCTCGAGCCCTTCGGGGATGAGGCGGCCTACAAGTTTAATAAATAAATAAATAAATAAATAAAAAGGCGGGGGGGGTTCAAAAGAGGAAGAAAGGGGGAATGAGAGGCCTCCCACAGATCCTGGCAAGTTCCCACTTGTACAGTATATATTTTGTCTTTTATGCTGGTGTGAATCATGAACATACATACAATGCATGACCCAGTGTTAACAAAAATTAATCTCAAGAGTGTAGGATTCCATTCAAAGAATCATCTACAGTTTGTTGCATTCAAATTCATTTCAGTGGTACATGTTGCGCATAGTTATGACTAACCTTGGGCCAGGCTTTTATGTCTGAGAAGTGCTGGAAAACAGCAGCATAACCTTTTCACAGTTCACTTAAAATTTTATAGGTATTCTAGACTGCACAATATAGTGTATCAAACATTTCCAAGCTGGTTTACTATTGTGTTTTATTATTTAGCCATGTGTTTTGGGTCAACACTGCAGTATCATTCCACTGATTTTATTCTTTTAATAAAGTTAGAGAAGGCATGCATTTATAGCTCACTTATAAGGTGCTGTGTGAGCAGCAGGCTGTGTAAAATGCAATTACTCTAGAGTTAGTGTGTGGGACATGATATCCCAGGTATCCTCATTATGCATGTCCCAATCTCATTCTAAAAGAATTCAGAAGGCAATTTCACATCTTACCTCCCACTGTGCCATATCCTTTGCAGAAACACACAGTGTAGTATTTCATTTTCCTGGGGATGCAGCCATTTACTTCAAAATCACAAAGTTCAAATGTTACAAGCAACTTATGAAGGGGAGGTAGGGAGAGCATGTCCTGGGGACACAGTGTTGTTGTTATGTTTATTTCAATAGTGTGTTTTTACATACTCCCTAGTCAAACCACAGACCAATGCTATAAATGCCTTTAATCTGAAGACCACAAATCTCCATGAAATGCTAAGTCTTTAATTTGATCTCCTGCCTCTATGAAATGTGGGAACCTTGACCTATATATATAATTAGCAATTCTCCCAGATCATTAATCTAGGCCTGTGCATTAAGTTTCATTGAGGAATAAATGTTTAGATTCTGAAGCACAACACTACTAAGCATTTCATTTTAACCTGCACAAGAGATATGCACAAATATTCTATTGTAGAAAAATTGTTCTAAAGGGGTTTTGTGCTCTCAAGGACAAAGAGTACATTGATCTTTGTTACAAAGCGAGCAGTAAATTATACATCTGATAATTATACCAGAATTTCACAACTTGCAGTGTTTCATAGATGACATGCTTGTGCATTCAAGTTCACATACCAAAGATTGCTGCCAGACTTCTTCCTCAAGTAGAATGTCCTGGTGCAAAAAGAAATTTGGTCGTGGTGGAGTGGCCGTCCATGGGGGGGGCATCCAACTCAGGTTTTGCCCAGGGCTACAGTTTGCCCAGGGCTGCCTTGTTATGCCACTGCCCTACTCCCTCCAGAGCTTCGGAAGGAAGACAAGGTAAACAATACACACAAAAAGGCAGTGCCTGAAAATGGCACTCTCACGCTGATGCCCTTCACTCAGCGCCAGCGGGAAGACACTGCTTTTCAAAAAAACACACTCATGGAGCATGTTTTGAAAGCAGCATTTTTGCACTGTTGGGGGGTGAGCAAGGCAGGGATGGTGTTTTTACCATCCATAGGGCACTGTTTTTGGGCCATGCAGAAGCAGCCAGAGCTTCTGTTAGCTGTTAACTGAACAAATACATATTTTCAGATGTAAATAAACATGTTTTAAACCACTAGGGTTGTCCTGTCATCCATCACAACACTAGTCTTGCCTATTTTGCCCAAAATACTCCATGTGTGCTTGTGGGAGTGTTTGGATCCAGTTGCAAATATTTTATAGATGTGCATTCTAGCACTGCTTTCCCTGGAACTGTCTCCATCTCCTTCCCCTAAATGTACCTCACAGGGAAAGAAAAACTAACAAAAAAGATGTATCTATCACATCAGGATAGGATGAGGCTGCATGGCTTTTCCTCAAAGTGGGTAGTGCCCTACCTTAGACTGGAGGAAGTTCTTCAAGCCTAAGAAAACATCGTACAATTAAGAGGCTTTTCCATTGGAAGAACAACTGAAATTAAAATGAGACCCATTAGGCTAAGCCATGGTGGCGAATACAGAAAACAAAACCATGGCTCACAGAGGAGAAATGGTCAATTTATATTCCAATTACAAAACAAGGGAACATCAAAGACTACAGCAACTATCATTTCATTGTATTCATTTATCACATGAGCAAAGTGATCCTTAAAATGTTACAACAAAAATAATTACAATATATGGAATGAGAAAAGCCAGAGGTTCAATCTGGATTTACAAAAGGAAGATTTACAAAAGGAAGATCATGTTGCAAATTAACAGTGGTTACTGCAGCGTATGAGAAAACTTCAAAAGAAAATTAACTTGTTTTTCATAAATTACAGCAAAGATTTTGATTGGGTGGATCATCCCAAACTATGACTGGTTCTAAAAATAGTGGGTATGTATTCTAAAGAAACAAATGAATTTAGAGAGGTATAACTTGGCTTTGGATTGTACTGTGTGGTGAAAGTGAATACAGTTTGCTACCCTGGAATGAAATGCCTAAGAATTAAGTGAATGTACAGATCCATCACTCTTTTTTATTATTTACTATGCCACTTTTTCACTCTTGTAGTTTTTTATTCTAATATTCCTGTCTTAAGCTTGCCCTATTTTTTAAAAAATGTCGCTGAAACCAGAATTATTATCTTGCCCAGATGATTTTAAAATATCTCTTATGACTAACCAGAATTCCAAATTAACGGAATTGGTCACAAGCTTTTTACAGAAAACGATTAGATACCATGAATTGAAAGTTGTATATTTTTAATGGTTGATTTTTGACTATTCCTACTCAATTTTATTTTATTTGTAACGTTAATTTGTACTGCTCCCAATTCATTTTAACCCTTCATAATTTAAATGCCAATAAAGGCTTTGTATGTGAAGTAATGGGCATGCCATAGCATCTGATTATTTTGATTCACAACCTGTAATCTGAACAAGTGTTAGGTCAGAATATGAGAAACATAATGATCTCCAATTGGCAAAGGTTTAAGAAAATGATGCATTTTATCTTCCTGTCTCTTCTATCTATATGCAAAATACTTCATAAGGAAAGATGGATTAGATTTAGATGAAGATAGAGTGAAAATTGGTAGAAATATATTAACAACTTTAGATATTCAGATATCACATTATTAGCAGAAAATACTGAAGTCTTGAAATGACTCCTGATGAAGGTTAAAACAGAAAGTGCAAAAGCAGGATTACAGTTGAACATCAAGAAGCCAAAAGTAATCATTACTGAAAAACTGCACAACTTTAAGGCTGCCAATTTAGAAATTGAAATTGTTCAAAAATTTTGATTCATTGACTTCATCATTAACAAAAAGAGAGACTGAAACTAAGAAATCTGATTAAGACTGGAGGGGCAGTCATGAAAAAGCTAAAAGCAAAAAATTATTAAGTGTAAGGATGTGTTGCTGGCAACCAAGACTCACACCATAGTATTCCACATTACTATGCATGGGCATAGTAGCTTGGCAATGAAAAAAAAACTGACAGAAAGAAAATAGATTCCTTTTAAGTGTGTTGCTGGAGAATAATGTGGAATTGGAGGAGAATTGTGGAAAAACATAGGACCATGATAGCGAAAGAGTAGATACCATGGACTGCCAAAAAAGACACATCAGTGGATTCTAGGTTGAATCAAGCTTCTCTCACTAGAAGCTAAAATGAGTAAACAAAGGCTATCATATTTTGATCACATTATAAAAAGACATCACTGGAAAAGACACTAATGTTGGGAAAAGTTGAAGACACTAAGGAAAGAGGAACACCTAACATGGATTGACTGATTCAAGGAACTCTCAGTTTGTAAGAATTGTGCAAGGCTGTTAATGATAGGACTTCATAAAGGCCATTAATTCATATGGTCACTATCATTTGGAAACAACTTGATGACATTTAACAAGAATTCATTAAGTGGGCCTATCCTGAGAACATGGTGACAGGATAGCACAAAGAATATCCTTAGTTCCTGGAAAAACACAGGACCATGATAGTGAAAGTGTAGGAAAATAATTTATTCATGATGATAACCTCTGGAACTTCCATTATAACTGCACTAGCAGGGCACCTGTGCTTCACTACGCATACTTCATCATAGGCTCTCTATGATTTTCGGGGTGACATTCAACATACTTCTTTACAGCCTGTTTGTGAACTTTGGGGTGACATGCAGCATATTTTCTCACAGCCTGTCTGTGGACTGATGGGTTTGTTTTCACATATTTTGCAGCAGCTTCCTGTAGTTGTCTTTTTTAATGCAATGTGTTATTGCTCTCTTTCACCTGGTGGACTCCAAAAGACGTCATGTGGAAGCAGCCGTTGTATTTTCGGGATGCAGAAAGGAAGTGTTCTGCCATTGGATGCTGATGAGTGAGAAGGCTGTGAAGAGGTTCAGGGTAGGGTTGAAGGGCAGGGAGCTGAACTGTACCGCCACTGCAGCACATTCCTGGGGACTCATCTCGCCACTTCAGAGCATGACACCAAGCACAGGGTAATCGGAGGACGAAATCAGTAAACCTGTCTCCACAGTAATCAATCTGATGTCCATATGCAAAACCCAACAAATGTTTAGTAGTCCAAGGTGATAGTGTGGTTTGTAATGTATGTTGATAGTATTTGGCTGTAGCGGTGTTGTTAATGTGCGGGTGGGTGGAGGAGTACTTTTTCACAGCCTGTCTGTTAACGTTGGGGTGACATTCAGCATACTTCTTTGAAGCCTGTTTGTGAACTTTGGGGTGACATGCAGCTTATTTCCTCACAGCCTGTCTGTGGACTGATGGGTTTGTTTTCGCATATTTTGCAGCAGCTTCCTGTAGTTGTCTTTTTTTAATGCAGTGTGTAAAGCACTTTCTGTGTTTAATTCCTCTTCTCCCTGGAGCAGTTTCAGCAGAAGGGATAGGTTCATATGCATTGTGGAGGGCAGTGTTAGAGTGCATAAATTTGGCACACCTTGGTGAAGGACATGAAACTGGTAGTGTTTAACTGTCACCCTTAGAATGTTCGTGCAGCATGTCTGTGGACTGAGCAATTGGTTTGCCCTTAGAATGTTCGCGTAGATGCCAGAAGTGAGCAGTGAAAACAGTAAATAGGTAATAAATCAAGTGGAAGTGAATATTTTGGGAAATCCTTTCTTAGTGAGCACCTGGAGTATGTAAGGAACAGGAGTGCCAAATTTCACCTTTGTAGATTTGGTGGTTTTTGAGTTCTGTTGATGAGTGAGTGAGTGAGTGAGTGAGTGAGTGAGTGAGTGAGTGAGTGAGTGAGTGAGTGAGTGAGTGAGTGAGTGAGTGAGTGAGTGAGTGAGTGAGTGAGTGAGTGAGTGAGTGAGTGAGTGAGTGAGTGAGTGAGTGGTATTTCGCATTTATATATATAGATGTACAAATGATGTCAATTGCACTGCATTTGACCAGTGGAAGTCACCCTCCTACATGTGTTGATGTCTTTATTTTGCAGATCAAAAGTTGCATCTCTCAATTATCTGTTATTTTTCAGAACATGATATTAGTTCAGTTTGTTGCCTACATCACTGAGTGCTGCTGAAATCAATTTCAAATTGCTATCAAATTGTTATGGAGCTGAACATTAAGTAAGTTCAATACTTGAATTCCTGAGGGAATTCTTCATTGGTGCAGCATATATTTAAATTGAGAACAGGCTTGTAGTAATAAAAATTAATAATTTTAATTGCTCTCTTTCAACTTGGTTGAAGATTGCAAACAGACCTTGAAAGTATTTGTGGAAAAAAGCTCCATTGTAAGTTAGTATGTAGAAGTGCAATGGAAAACAGAAATGGTCACAACTACCAATCCAAATGATGTTGCCATTACAAAACTAGGACATTTTAGGTCTAAGAACAGAAAGGATGTAGGAGTTAAACACTCCAAATTCAATGTGGATAGACCAGTATTGAATACTTTTGTAAAAAAAATGTTCATGTTTTACTTAAGCTACAACAATGATTCAAAACTTAATCCAGAGTTCTGTGTAACTGAAGTCACAATACATACTTCAGAGTATATATTGGGCTGTATTTGCAAACATTGCAGTAAAAACAACGGAATGATAATCAATATATTTAAAGGAATGTGATCTGCTCTCCTGACTTATTATTAATTAGCAGAAGGAAACTATAAAGAGATAGATTATATTTTAGAAAATAATTTTGGATAGTTTAACTGTTAATTTAAATAAAAAGGAGACTACTGATAAGTAGCAGGTTGTTCAATTACATCATAATTAAACTGTACACTACAGTAAACATGCTAGAATAAAACTATACTGAAAATCTCAGCTTTTCTGTAAAGAATTTTCATTGTGTGATTGGACTGTACATCTACATATCTAACAGCTAAAAATACCCCCCCCCCCCCGGTATGTGGATCGGGACCACTCCAGTGCTATGCAGAATTTTCTGTAAACTTGGGGCACTCCCTAGGTTTTCAGAAAAATCTGAAAAGTTAAAAAGATATAAATAAAACACCTGACAAGCCAGCAGGGAGGGCAAAAACATCCAAAATAAAATAAATGACTAGTCCTTTTTCACTCACCAGATAACAGTGCTTTGGCAAATTCCAAAGAGTAAGCTTTCTTTTTAATACGTCATGTTAACGTGCTTCTGGGCTCGGTTTATATCCTGAAGCAATAGTAACACTTTTTCAAGGCAAATCTGTGGAGGAGGAGGGTGTTTGCTATATTTCAACCCTCCTGGGAACAGAATATATTAAAATCCACTGCCAAGGTTCTTTGTTGTTGCTTTTTCTTAGATTTTTCCCTAGCACCATTTGATAGATATCCATAACCTTGAATGTTCATCCACATCTGAATCAACTTCAAACAGTTTGATACTTGTTCATTGCTACTTATGATACTCCAGTGCCTCATTGACCTTATATCACAGTGAGATTTGTTCCCTAGGGTGCTGTATAGCAACAGTTAGAGTGTGAAGTTCAACAAAATAAGCTACTATCACATCTTTTAAAGCATAATGCTGGAATAAAGTCTTATGCAGCAAAACAAAAAGATAACAAGCATCATGCCCCTGCATTTAGCAGTCTGTTAGATTAACTAGGGAAAGGCCAGCCAAGCTGAATCCTCAAGATTTTCAGAAGGATCCTGAAAGCACCTTACAGTGTCCTTGAACATGTTAATTACACTTCAGAAGAAAGAAGTGCTAATCTGAATCACACTCAGGTCACATCCATAAGGCAGTTTTTCTATTCTGCAGTGTTTGCAGATAGCCCTTTTCACATGACATCATTATTTCCTGTATCCATAACAATGTATTTGACATGCACACTGCATAGCCAGTAATGGTTCCCACAGTTATTACTATCCGCTAAAGGAAGCAGTGCATTGCTAAGTGTATGTGGATCATGAAGGTATAGGGCATTGTACTTGATCCTCAAAAATAATCTGTATGCAAACATTCTGCTGTGCCTTCATGTTGCACCAGGGAAACACCTAGCCTCCTCACTTTCAATCTTTAGAAAGTAGTTGAAGACAGTTTTAGAACCATAAGTCTACTAGCAGTGCTGAATTGGAATTTATTGCTATTTAGATTTTATGTATTTTATTTATATTATCTATGTTGTAAGCCACTGAACTCTGCAATGAAGAAAAGTGGTTAATAAATGTTTTAAATAAATAAAAATGTAAGCATTAGTAATTATGTTGTTTTATTAATTTTTAATCTGATTCGCATATATTCACACAGAACAAGATAAAAAGTATTCAGAAAAAAATATGACAATATTTCAAACTATATATGACATTGACAGCACAATGCAAAGAGAGGAGACAAAAATGCTGAGGAGGAGGCATGATCCTGGTGCCAGTGTAACTGCCACTTGCCCCAGTAGAAGAAGAAGAAGAAGAAGAAGAAGAAGAAGAAGAAGAAGAAGAAGAAGAAGAAGAAGAAGAAGAAGAAGAAGAAGAAGAAGAAGAAGAAGAAGAAGAAGAAGAAGAAGAAGAAGAAGAAGAGGAGGAGGAGGAGGAGGAGGAGTTTGGATTTATACCACACCTTTATTTCCTGTAAGGAGACTCAAGGTGGCTTATAAACTGCTTTCCCTTCCTCTCCCCAGAACAGAGACCTTGTGAGGTAGGTGAGGTTGAGAGAGTTCCGAAGAACTGACTAGCCCAAGGTCACCTAGCAGGAATGTAGGAGTTCAGACACACATCTGATTCACCAGATAAGCCTCTGCCACTCAGGCGGAAGAGTGGGGAATCAAACCTGGTTCTCCAGATTAGAATACACCTGCTCTTAACCACCATACCACACTGGTTCTCCAGGGGATTTATGACAGTTCCTAAGCAAGCACCAGGAAGTGGCATGGGAACATGACAGAGGTGTTGCCAGACAGACTCACAGCAAGACAGGGGACCTGTTTCTAGGACAGTGCTCTACCAGTTATCCTATTGATACCATAGACAGTGCAGGCCAAGATGAATGCCATATCCTGAAAGTGGACTTTGGTTCCAGCGGGAAGGTTTTGCCCGGGCAAATTCTCATTTTCCACATTAGTATGCATAGCAGCCAGCTACACCATTCCTGCAGCCTCAGTTATTGCTATTTAGATTACAATGGCCTGGAAACAGCACACCTGTTCTCTTACCCACAAAGGATATACTAATGCCAGCCAGCTTTGACATAATCAGATCTCCTAAGTTCTTCCCTTACCTAGCTTAATCCTTCCTGCCCTACAACCATTCAACTTTATTCTGAACTGGAATGCCTTGGAGTTGTAATTTCAACAACTCCACCAAAAATCTAATCAAAAGATGGATAGTCCCTGGCCTTGACTCATCAAGCTATTATTCACTGCATTGTTCTCTCCTGTGAATTGAACCCCTCCTTTATGTATGACATTTTGGGCCAGAAACACCCACTTTTTCTGGTACAAAGCTATGCCAGCAAAAAATGTGGCATTGCCCATAGAGTTGCATTATCAGATTGCAAAAAAGCCCCTCCATTGGCGAAGCAGTTGACTAATGGGGCAGTGGTGGAAGCGTGCTTCTAGTGCAATGGGTCAGCACTTTGCACTGTGGGGCTGTCCCAACACAAAACAGCCCTCATAGGACATTAAAGTCCACGTCCCCTGTAGTGCTGAACTCTTCCTCTAAATTTACTTTGTTGATTGTGCAGATGAGCAGCTAGAAACTAGCAGCCAGAAACTAGCAGCCAGAAAGACTGCACTCGCATGGGCAAGCTTCCTTTCTGGCCTCACCTGACTCCACCCAGTCACTCAGTAGTCAGCTGCAAGGGTATGTGTACAGCAGGAGGGTTGAATGGTTGCCTCATGTGCATCAATGAAACCAAGGCTGGTCAGTGACAAAAGCAAGGCACTGGTTTGGAGACTGGCACCCCCTTATCATGGCAGGAGAGTCTGTGGCACAGGTGGGGAAGGAAGACTGCCTATGAATGCCTGGCAAACCTTTCACCTGAAATCACACACATTGTGCAAATGAGACCCCTTTCTTGGCCTGCTGATGGTGTGAGCAGGTTCCTCCTGGGAGGTTAGCTATCATAGTGGTCTGGGTGACTATGTCTGAAGTATCATTCCTTCCGTGGATTTTGCACCCCCAGTCTTCTCATCTCTTTCAGCAGGCAGGGGGTTGGACAGAAGCCCCTCCTCCTCCATGCTGGTGCTGCTGTGCTGCCATTCTAGGTCCACAGACCGGCTTTTTGCTCTATCATCTCAAAGCTGGCTGCGGCACAGCAAACCACTTAGGAGGCAGCTCAGCTGTGCCACTGCTAAGCTGTCCCTTACCACTATGCAGCTGACCTCCTTTTGGATTGTGCTGAGAGAGATCCACAACTGGGAAATAACAGCTGCAGGAGAGCCTGGCTCATGTGGTAGCTCTACCCTGATCTCACTGTCTGCCCCCTACCCCCATGCAAATGCTATTTGCCTTATAGGAAAAATACACAGGCATTAAACAAGTACCTGTATGCTTTGTCCTGGGCCAAACACTAGTGCAGACCTAACAGTGATCAAAAACATGATTCACACCCTCTTCCAAAGCTGTGACTCTAATCTAAATTGCAACACTGCCTCCACCAGTTGCTATCTTGAGGATTATTACGTATGAAAGAGATTAGTATTCTGGGGGTTGGGGGAGGATGTTTTTACAATTGTTTGATTTTTCTTCTTGCCTTGGTTCTATATTTCTATCCTGACCCTTTATACCCAGACCTACTCTTATGCAAAGGTATTTAAGTTTACAACACTGGTGTAGTTAAGGCATCTCAGTTGACTTTGGAATTAGAATAATGGTTTCACAGAGGCAATGTTCAACTTTGTCTTTGCCATGAAGAGCATTATATACTTGTGCTGCCCTGGATGAAAACAATGCAAAGCAAAGCAATATGGTACTATTTATTTCCTTTATGGAAGGAATCTCTGATGTTCCTTGTCTTAACTTCACCTGAACAGCTCCTAGATATGACACTTTCCATGCCTTTGCTTTCAGATGACATTACCTCTGGTGAGGCACTGGAGACAAGCCTGTTTTTCCATCTACATTTTAAGTATATATGAAACTGTGGGAGGAAAATTTGAAGAACAGCTGAAAGAAAAGTGATTAATAAATGAAGGTACTAAGAAAAGGAACATCCATATACACAATACATATGCCTACACAATAGACTATATGGCCAACAGTGAAGGTCTTATTCTGGCTCAGATAATCAATGACTTCCTTGTTAGAGTTACACAAATATTTCAGTAAAGGATAATAGGAAATAGAAAGGATGTTTATACCTTACATGCATTGACATTCCTCCAACCACAGTTACTTACTGCCTAACTATAGCAGAAAACTTTTCACGCCAAGGCAAAAAATGGCAGTATTCCAGATCCGGCTTTAGAGTTATATTCTAACCACATGAAGATTAGTAAGCCTGCCATTTCCTCCTTCTATATCAATTATACAGTTGCCAGGTTGTCAGAATGTATGGAAATATCAAATATACTGAAACAACATTGTGGTGATCTGTAGATACTGATGACATGTGTTTCCTTTTTACAGGATGGGCTGTCTTCTCAGCCCACCCACCTAAATGAAGTGACTTGGTATATTTTAGTCAATATTAATTTTAACAAAAGCAGAAAGTGTGGCTTCTTGTTGATTAAAGTGCCTCAAACCAAACTGTGGGCTCCCTAAATTTGGTAGTGTTATATATAGAATATTTTTCCACCCTCATATTTAGGGGAATACAGTTTCCCTGTGCATGAATTAAAAAGGCAGAATTTTAAAAATAGATATGTCGATGTTCCTTGTTGACCTCCCTTTTATTAAAAAACAGAATTTAAAAACTTTATATCAGATTTCTACATAACTATCAATTATGAGTATTCGTAACCACAAGAATTTGATCCTCTTTAAATTAGTTTGCAATACTGTAAGCAGCTTGATGTATCACAAATATTGTAGCATGTCCAGTGCCTTAGAGTCTGGACAACAAAGAATACTGTGGAATATTGTCCATGAAAGAACCAAGAATGTGCTAAGAGACCATTAACTTGAGCATCTGAAAAGTGCTCTGTTAAAGTGGCTTCCTTGGTTATAGACTGTAGGGCATGTATCTTAGATCTTTCAAGAGCCACTGGAGAGATTATGAGATTAAATGTACAGCCATGGTTTATCTTTCTATAAATTAAAATTTGTCTATAGAAGCATGTACATTTGTGAGTCAACACTATGACTATTAAAACTTGACTAAAACTGCAATCTTGTTTCACTGATAATCATCTTCAAAACATTCTAATAGCTTATATTTCTAGCCTAACATTACAAATTCTGGCACAGGAGGTAAAGTCCAACAGCTTTGATTTAAAGATGCCATATTCTTACAAAGTTATTGTTAATTGTATTAATTTTAAGGACTGGCATATAAAAGGTCCCTTTAAGAATGCCCAAACATTTATTTTCCATGAACAGTGAACTTCCACACTACATCACAAACTATTTTTCTGACAATATCAACAAGTGCTTATAGTGTCAGACTAGAAGCTGATTCCCTTGTCCAAATAACTATTTTATCATGAAACTTTGCTGTGAAACCTTGGGCTAATCATGGGGCTTTTGTATAGGATTCATTTAAAACATTTTGAGATTGCGAGGAAGGAAAGACAGGGTTGTGCTTACCTGTAATTGTTGTTAGGCTTGGTGATTCGGATATCAGAATCACCTAAAATGGTTGAATTGCGGCCTATTCAAGCGTATTCAAATCATATTTGGCCCAAATACAAAATGCCTGAATATGAGCTGATTCGAATAGAAAGTATGTGTGTATTCGGGATACAAGATCAGCTTGTATGAATTCGGGATTTGGCGGCACATGCAGGGCTGTAAAGGGGAAAAAAGAATCCCCGCCCCCCCATGGAACTCGTCAGCGTGGCAGCAATAAGCTTCATTTAAACAAACACCTAATTTAAAAACAAAGAACCTTCCTACCTGCAGAAATCATTGGTGTGGCAGCAACAGGCTTCATTTAAACAAACACCAAATTAAAAAATAGAGAACACCCCCCTGCATAAATCATCAGTGCGGCAGCAATAGGCTTAATTTCAGTTCCACCTTCACCATTGTCTCCCCATCCATCATGGAACCAAAAGTTCTATTAAAATTGTGGAATGAATCTCTGTAGTATCTTTAGAAAAGAATAAAGTATTAAAAAACAGAATATAAATTATATAAATGCACAAATGCACAAATTATATAAATGCACAAATGAATATAAAATAAATTTCTATCCAGGCAATATATTATTATATGTGACTGGTACTGTATCTTGGCTGGTAAGCACATTTGCAATAATACCAGATTTTTAATCTCCCCACACACACGAAGATCCATTAAGTGTGCCTTAATCAAACCTATCACAACTGTGGACTTTAAATTTTAAAACACAAATTTTAAAATTCAACTTTTGAAAATGTTATTAGGTTAGGCAAGGAATTTTCATGCTTACCAAGTGCCTGTACCTTTGCCACCTACCTTGGTGAAAGCAAGTCAGAAACACCAGATTGCAGTACCAATACTGGATACTGACTCTCTTGAATCCTTTCCTATGATACAATGAAGTGGTCTGGAGAAGACTCATCATAATTTTCTCCTGTTTGTGAGTTAGTGTTGGAAAATACTGCTGAAATCCTCAGCTGATGATGATGGATAAAGATAAAAGTAAAAACAGTCCCCTCTGTAAGCACCAGGTCACTACAGACCCATGGGGTGATGCCATATCACAATGTTTACTAGGCAGATTATGTTTAGGAGATGGTTTGTCATTGCCTTCCCCAGTCATCTACACTTTAACCTCAGTAAGCTGGCTACTCATTTTACGAGTCTTGGAAGCATGGAAGACTGAGTCAACCTTGAGCTAGATTCTTGAAACCGACTTCCGTCGTGGTCAAGCTCAGATTGGGGGCAGACTGAAATACTACAGCTTACTACTCTGTGCTGTAAGGCTCTGAGGATGACGGAGCCCTAGTTATGTGAACAGCCTACATGTACTATTCACTGCCTGATCTAGAACCAATTTTTAGGGAAATATTTCAGGGGGGTGAATGCATTAGCATCCCTGCATCATTCTATCCAGCTTTGTTCTAGTCATGTTGGCTGAGACATAGAGCCATTAGAATGCTGAAAAAAATTTAGGATCCCAACATCAATTTCCTGCCTTCATTATTGGAGTCATATGAACCACTTCAATTCAGTATTATAAAACTTTATTGAAAGAAGGGCATCTTGGCCAAATTTTAGAGCTACAGTAAGTTTTCTTTTGAAGGTATGCATTTCAACTAGCATGCTTAACAGATAGGCTGCAGAAGAGAAATTTTTGACTCTTTTGAATGGTTGTAATGTTAAACTTAAAAGCCAAATGACTAACCAACGCAGCATTTTTGTACAAACAAGTGTTATTCCCTTTTCAAAGACCTCAAGTGATCACCTGTTGTGTTTTACAGTATTCAAACCCACTGTTCTTCCAATGTTATCTTTGGAAAACACATTTTTAAAAATGTATGCAAGCATTATGGAGAAAACAAATATGTTTACACAGATTTGTGAGGGAAATGTGACTCAAGGGCTTGATTTTCCCTAAGTAGAACTAGAATATGAAGTAGGTTCTCTTTGGATATAGATAAATTCAGAGGAACAAGCATACAACATGAACATTTTTCTGCAGGTCATTGTGCTGCTGTATAGCTTTGAAACTTCACAACACTGGCTTACGAAGCACTAATTCCTATTTTATCTCTTTAAAACTGCACAGAAAAATATATGAAGTGGCTCTACCCAGACATACAGAAATAAATGGCAGTCCTCTGAGCTACTGCAGTAAAGCAACTTTGAACAAAATATATTTCTGTCTGCCCTATTATAGCCAATGATTCCTCCAAGATAACAGATTGATTCTGCACAGCATAATAATAATGGGTGGCAGCCATTATTTTTGAATCCGGGTCCGGTTTTTTCCCTTCACATGGTTGCCTATTTTTTCATTAAGGAATCAAGTTGAGGTCGAGGAAAATAATCCGTTTTCTTTCTGCCAATTCACATGAACCCACATTTTTTACAATGCATATGTAGCTACACAGGTGCAAACACTGAAATTCACAGAGCAGTCTTGTTCCTGCCCTCTGCTAAGGGGACACTTATAATTGGTGGAGAATCTACAGCAACCCTGGAAGCGCAAGCAGGACCTCCCCCTCCCATTTCTTCAGTGTGGAAAAAAAGTTTAGGATGTGTAAAATATGATACATATAAACATGAAGTATGCAGACACACACACACACCCAATGTCGTGATTAGGCTTGGTCAATACCCTAGAAATTCAGTAAAATTCAGATTTGGATTTATTTGGGCAGAAAATTATCTGTATGTTTGAATAAGACAAATAACATACTCGGATATACCCGACTATTCGGGTAAACTAAAAAAATTCAGGTCGTCTGACTTTTTTGGATTTTTGGTGTTTTTCACGTTTGTGCCTGCAGGGGGCGCATTTTTAAAGCCATGCCTTTTGAAGGCCCATAAAATTGAACCCCCAGAAGCAAAGTTCACCAAGCCTGGATGTTATTACCAGGAGGGTCTCCTGGAGTCACCTTGAAAGTCTGGAGTCTTTGTCTTTAAAAATGTGCAACCTGCTTACACACTCAGAAATTTCCCATTGGCTACAATAGAGTCAAGGCACTGCAGAGCAGAAAATCTGGGCAAATTCCTTGTCAGAGACAAATTCAGTGCTACTGAAATTTCAGAAGCATTGAAATTTCAGGATCTCATCCGGTGACTGTCCTGATGATACCACCTGAGTTTGGTGACGTTTGGTTCAGGGGGTCCAAAGTTATGGACCCTCAAAGGATCCCCATCTCCTGTTAGCCCCCATTGTAAACAATGGAAGATGGGGCACCCACTTTGGGGCTTCATAACTTTGTACCCCCTGAACCAAACTTTGCCAAGCCTGGGTGGCATCATCAGGACAGTCTCTGGATGAGAGCCTAAAATTTTGGTGCTGCTAGATTTAAAAATGTGCCCCCTGCAGACACAAATTTAAAAACACCAAAAATACCCCCAAAAGCCCAAATGCATGTGGATTTGTTCATATTTGGGCCTATTTGGGCCTGAATATGCCCGAATGCAGCCAGATTCATGCCGAATCTGGGATTCGGTGCACCCAAATCTCCAAGCCTAGTCGTGACATACAAAATATTAAAATTTGTCCAAAAAGGGAACAAAGTGTTTCTGTACACACATGGGTGAAATGGCGCTCACATGAAGAGAAAACATGCTTGGGGGAAGTTTAGGAAATGGCAGACTGTAAGAGAATAATTCACAAAATAGTGGACAGCAAGATTCACACCATAACGGTGGCTGGCAGGTCAGCAGAAACAAAACTGAAATGAGGTAAGGAAGGTGGGAAAACAGGTGGTAGGCAGGAAAAATGGCACCCATGCTATTCACTCAGGAGTGGGTTCAACCTGTGTTTGGGTAAAAAGATCGCTAGTTATTTTTTAAAAACCCAGGTTGAGTGAAATATAATGGGCCAATCCCATTTAGAAATTTACCCAATCCAAATGGTAAGAATTGTAGAGACTGGGAGAATTCCTGAAGCATCACAAAGGATCTGACGTCACTTTGAGGTGGAGGTTTGGAGGATATGATGTCACTTGTGGGTGACTTTTTAGGAATCTAAAAAAGGAATTCCTACACCACCACCATTGATCCTATTCCTCCCTCACCCATTTCTCCACAATGGCAAACAAAGGACTGGATGACTTTTCTAAATTGCATCATAAATATCTCCCCAAAGGACGATGGTCCTTTTCAGATGCTGTAAGTAGGCTAAAAACCATTCACATAGAAGGAGCATGGAAGCTGGTATTGCTTTCTGTTTACACCCAGTCATAAGAAAGGTGCCTACACAAATACAAAATGTACGCATACAGTTTCCATCTCTATGGTTAGAAATGCTGCCTTTTCAAGTGTTCTCTACCATGAAGATGGAACTGGCATGCATAAACTTTGTATAGGCTGTCTTCATTCTCCAGTAATCATATATATGTGGTTGGTGGGATCAGGGTGAATATTATCATGCCCTTTCTGTGTTAATTGTTATCATTCAGGAAATGTTGATTGAAGAAGGCTGAGGAGAATATCTAAAAGTCTGAATGTGAGTAGAAATTTTGATGTACCCCTGCACAAGATTCTCAGTTCATAATCTTAATTCTAACTCTAGCATTTTATTTTAAATTAGGTAAATTTTCAGTGGGTCTCAAAAGGCCATGCAAAAACTTTAAAACAGTGATTGACATGGTTTGCAATATGATACCACTACTAAGTAGTACAATGAAAAAGGGGGAAATATACATTCCTTACCTTGAAAAGTTATGAACCTGCCTTATCTATTTATGGAGATTTTTTTACTGACCTATGTTCAGTTATTCATATTTGATTTTGCATTTAATATATCTTGGAAAACAGCACTACAACTCAGCTCCAAAATCCAGAATTTATTTTAGCTAGAACAAATGTCCCATAATTCCTCTGCCTTGATCAAATACCTGGAGAATAGAATACAGTGCAAAGGATTTGAGCAATGAAGCAAGGTGGAATAAACCTGTCTTTGTAATCTTTCTACTTAACAATTTCTGTTATAACCATTGTGTATATTTTCCTGTAAGTCTACCTCTCTTATATCTTTCTCATTTCTTACTTGGCATACTTGTTTTTATGTACCATATTGGAGTTTTCTATAATTTAACTTTTAAAATTATTTTTATTATTTGCAATATCCTCACAAGTTTAGCTTAATTTTTCAGTGTGTGTGTTCATGCTTTTAATCTGAATTTTGGCTTTCAGAGACTTTGACAACCTGTTTCTACAAAATTACAAGAGTTTGGGGATCTGCACAGATGGCAAAAGCAATTTTGAGTGCTTTCATTCATTACAAGTTTCTGTCTTTTCATAACGGGCACCAGAACTTCCAGATCTTATTTCCACTGCCCTTTTCTGACATATGCCCCACCAAAAGAACTCAGGAGATTTGTGAATTGATCTGCCATTTCTTAGACTGTCTTTGTTCTAATCTAGAATGTTCCACTTGGGTCCTAGCACCTTTGGGACAACACTAGGTAAGCACTAGGACTCAGGCAGAGCACTGTAGAACATAGACTGTCCAGGAAATGGCAGATTAATAGAGAGATAAAATAGAGAGATAAAATAACAATGGATAGATAAAATAGTGTGAAAATGTAATTATTGATTAACAGCTCATAGAGGTCAACACAATTAATTTTATGGTTAATTATATGCATATATATATCTAAATAAAAATATGTATACAACACATGGAGTGGGGTTCCCCTTTCAAAAAAATGCAGATCTGCCCCAAGAAGAAATTCACAGATTAGACATGAGCAGTAAATTGGTCTTGAAAGAATTGTTAAAACAGGCAAATCCTTTCAAAATTCAATTACCATAGCTTAAAAAAGGTTATTTGAATAAGTACATCTGGACTATGAGAGATGGCTCCATAAATTTAGCTCAATTCATTTCAATACAAATTTTGTGCATGCCAGCAAAAAAGGACTCTTTTACGCCGCGTCATTTTTTGACAACCTCAAAAAAGATGACAGTTTCTATCCTCTCACTGGCAATGAAAAGACATTCATATATTGCATATGCATGTACTTCTTTATTGGACATAACTCTGAGGCTGGAAGCTGCCCACACTTTAATTTATACACATTTCTAAATGAAAAACTATTCCAGTTAGTTCTTTCTGCATATGAAATTAATAATTGTCCTTCAGCAGCAAGCCCAAATTCCAAGTGAAATATTAACTGAATGCTAAAAGGCTCCAGCAAATGGCTCCAGCAATGGCTTACATTGCCTAAGAATTTGAAGGGCAAGGCAGGAATGTATATGGTGGTGATCAATAGCATGAAAACATAACTATACACTGGACTGATAAGCCCCACCCGCAATACAATACTAACAACCACATCTTTGCATAACAAGTTCCACCCAAACACTTACTAATTGGTTCCCCACCCTGGAACATGGACAATATATACCCCAAACATTCCCTTCTCACTAGACACAGTGTGTAACAGACTTCTCACTGTGATACACCTCTGAAGATGCCAGCCACAGATGCAGGTGAAACGTTAGGAACAAGATCCACCAGACCATGGCCAGACAGCCCGGAAAACCCACCACAACCACATAACTATACACTGCTTATTTTAAACCTTAAGATTTAAAACCTTAAGATTTTCAAAGGGAAAGAAGGTTTTTACTTAATTGTAATGATGGTGATGAAGACCTGGACTATCCCCAGCTGAAAAATGAAGTGATAGAGACCTGAGGCATGGATGGGGGTAGGGGCTACTGTTTTAAATGCTTCACTATGTTTAAAGAAAATCTTCCCATAAATAAAAATACCAGTACATACAGATAATGGTCCTAAACCAGCAAGAAGGGTTTGGTTTGGGTTTTTTAAAAATATCATGAGAAATGTGGTTCTCCAATTTGCCTGGCTAGTCTCCTGACCTTGAATTCTGTCCTCTGCTGCCCCTCATCAGTTTTCAACTCTACCACTTGCCAATTGCAGGAGTACAGTCCTTTCAATCATCTTCTCATTCTACAACTTTACTCTGATGTATACACCTAAGACCAAGGTTTGTTCCAGAACCACATGTGTAATGTATTTAGGGATGCTCTATGCTCACATAGTCTTCATTAGTCATTTTGTGATATCTTAAAGGAAGGGAGATCAAAGTCAAGTGTTCCCAATTATGCACACAGTTTGTTCTTTTTAGGTGCAGCGGAAAGAGAGGCTTAATACCAGAATAGAGAGTCTTGCCACCAGAAACTCAGCAAAATAAATGTTTGAACTAGCATTCTGACAACATACAATTAAATTGACATATGTATTGTCGAAGGCTTTCACGGCTGGAATTACTGGGGTGCTGTGTGGTTTCCGGGCTGTATGGCCATGTTCTAGCAGAGAATGCTGCTAGAACATGGTCATACAGCCCGGAAACCACACAGCACCCCAGTAAATTGACTTAATTAGTGAGGTCTTGGAACAGAAAGAAGTTAAGCAGCCTAGGAACAAGGCAGGATAGGCAACATATACTGTGAACTGCATCCAGAATATGCATCCAATCTGAGAACTCCCCAGGACAGAATTCATTGCTTATAAAGTCTGCTATCAGAACATTTTTATAAAACAAGGAAGGGTCATTATCCAAAATAAAGTGGTGCCAAAGAAGAAAATCAGTAAAGTCACTTGAATTTTAGGAAGTACATGAGAAAAGAGTCCAAGAGTCAAGGCAGATTTTCAAAAAGTCCTGTGTTCATGATTTCCTAAGGACACCTACACCTTGTCTCACAAAAAGATGGAACCTCAGTGTTGAAGTAATCTGCAACCAGTTCCTAAACCAGTGATGGCAAACCTTTTCGAGACCAAGTGCCCAACTTCAACCCAAAACCCACTTATTTATTGCAAAGTTCCAACACAGCAATTTAACCTGAATACTGAGGTTTTAGTTTAGAAAAAACGGTTGGCTCTGAGGTGTGCGTTACTCAGGAGTAAGCTTGGTGGTAGTTGGTGGCTTTGCTTTGAAGCAACTGTGCAACTCTTCCAACAGGTGAATCAAGACCCTAGGAGAGTTTACTCAGAAGCAAGCCCCATTGCCAGCAACCAAGCTTACTCCCAAGTAAAGGGTCGTGCTTTAGTTCTTCGCATGAAAATCAGTGGGGTTTGACAGCGCTTAACAGGGTTACCTACACTGCTTCCCCAAAACTAGGTCTTAGGTTTAATGCTAATAATTGAGCCCAGCGTCCCAGGCCAGCCTAGATGTGGGGGGGCACTCTGTTTGCATGTGCCCACAGAGAGGGCTCTGAATGTCACCTCTGACACCTGTGCCATAGGTTCGCCACCACTGTCCTAAACCTTCTTTGTATTGAAAGGAAGTGGCAGCCATCTTAGGGGACCAGGAAAAAATGATAAAATTGAGATGTTTGAATTTTTAAAAATTGATAGATGGAGAAGAATCCCTAGGTGACTCCAAGCAGAATTCAGTTAAAACCACTGTGATAGCCCAAGGGATTCCAGAGATATGGGTGGTTTTATCCATGGCTGCCATTTTAATATCTGGACTTTTTTTCTACAGCAGAAACACAATACTTCACTTTTGCTGAACAATGCAGAATCACATTTTGATCTTTTGGTGAGGCAGAATTTAGCTTAAAACATGTATTTTTATAAACATGTCAGATCAATGGGAAACCAATCAACGTATATCATATATACATACAAAATCTCTACTTAGAATAACTCTAATTAACTGATATATGAATATACCATTTAAACTTGTTATAATAAAGAGAAAATCAGTAAATAGGACAATTATTCAACACAAAAAAAGTTCTATCCAATTCTCCTAGAATATCTTGGGAATCTTTGCAATGCTGTTGGAAATCTTTAATTGTTCTACCAATGTCCTTGATAGGAAAATTAGTTATTTTAGTTCATAAACAGTAGCCAATAGTCCCAAGTCAGCAATGATTTCATCACACACACTGGTATATGGATAGAACAAGAAAAGGAGTTAGAAGCTCATTTCATAATTGCTAACAAAAGGCTCATCAAGAAAACTTGGTAATACTTATTCCATCCAAATGAATTCCATCAGTATGAAGATTGGTATAAATATAAGATATGAACGTGATCCGTGGTAAGACTTCATGCTTTTGGGGAACCTCCTCCCTTTCTCAGCCAATTCAGGTTTTTGATGGAGATCCTGAATTCAAAGATTATACATTATACATGAGTTCTGAGATTACACATAAGACATATAAGAAATCTATATATATTACTTCAATAGTAAGGATGTAAGCAAAAATGTGTATAATCAAACTTACTTTTTAGGAAGTTGATCCAGATGGATTTCCTCCTAACTTCATTGTGGAACTTAGTATACCTACATGTAAAGCTAGTATACCTACATGTAAAACTTAATTGTGGAACTTAGTATAGCTACATGTTAACGAGAAACAGGTGTATTTAATGGTCAAGTCTCTGGGATCAACCCTTTAGAGATATCCTACTCTACTCCACCTTTTCTCCCAAAGGGAACTCAGAGCAGTTTACAATGCACTCCACTCCTCCATTTTGCCTTCACAACAATTCTGTGATGCAGTAACCTGAAGGGCTGAGATTGGCCCATAATCAACCAGCAAAATTCTTTAGCAGAGTGAAGATTTGAACTGGGGTCACCCAGGTTCTAGGCTGACTAACACTGTACCACACTAATTCTTGAATGCTATTATGTCTTCTTTATAAGATAGCTAGGATACAACAATTAACTGAAACATTGAATTATCTGCTTCACTTTTCCTCAAGTATTTTGTATTGCTCCCACTCTCCTTGACAACTTAGAAGAATAGGTTACCTGCAGTGGTGGGATTCAGCAGGTTCGCACCACTTCAGCAGAACCAGTTGTTAAAATGATGCTTGTAAACAACCAGTTGTTAAATTAGTTGAATCCCACCACTGGTTACCTGGGAAGGGTCTTCTGCATCTACTCAAATGATTTGTTTGATGTATTGGTCAATGTGTCCTTTATATATTATCGTCCCCCTGACCAAAGCGCACAAGAGGGATTCTGAGATGGAAAAATAAATTAGAGAGGCCCACAGAAGCAAAAAATGTAGTGGTAATGGATGGTTTCAACTATCCCCACATAAACTGAAAAAATGCATGTTCAGGAGAGAGCATTCTTGGAAATGCTAAATGACTGTGGCTTAGAGCAGATGGTGAGAAGGAGCCACTCAGCAGCGGTCGTGGTAACAGCAGAAGCAGTTAAGGAAAAGAAAACACAGGAACCCAGGCGTTGTTCACTTCAAAGAACAGAAGGGTTTTATTCCTTGTTTCCAAAATCACAAAACAGTCTGACAGAGTGCAGCGCAGCAACTGTATAACCAAAGCACGCATAGACCAAACTGTTCTGTGCATATACATAGAGACATACAACCAATCAGGGAGCAGTGATGCAATCACACATGATGTGCTTAGTCATGGTTGCATCACCCACTGAAACTAGGTGAAAGGTAGAGTATTGCATCAGCCAAGCTGTCAAGTAGATTTTGGTGATCTAACTGTCAAGTCCTAACACCCCTTCCCAAAACTACTATGACAGCACCTTTATTACTTTCAGCCGTTCTAACATTGTCTGATGCTTATTCTGTGACACAGCTTTAGTAAACACATCAGCAACATTTCGCTCTGTCTCAACATAGGCAAGTTGAATAGTTCCATTCTGTACTAGCTCTCTAACATTCTGGTACTTTACTCCTATCTACTTAGTCCCTGTCTTCATCTTTGCAGTCCCTGCCAATGCGCCGCAGGCCTGTGCCTCATCAAACACGATTATAGGCTTCTTTATGGATTCACCTAACTCAGTTAGCAGTGTCTCAACCCAAAGTAGTTCTGAACACGTTTCGGACAATGCGCAGAACTCAGCCTCAGAAGTGGACAGGCTGATTGTGGTCTGTTTTCTAGAACACCAGGTGATAGCTACATCACCATACTGAATGACAAAACCAGTACAGGACTATCTGTCACCACAGTCTGCAAATGAACTATCTGCAATAGCACGCAACTCTGTGCTTTGCGTGGACTGGATCAGTAAACCATGATCAGCAGTTCCTTTTAAGTACCTAACCACACGTTTAACACCCTCCCAATCATGTTTGCTGGGCTTGCTAGCTTTTCTGCTTAGTGCACTAACAGCAAACGCTATATCTGGGCGTGTCCAGTTAGATATATGTAGGAGACTACCTACAACAGATTTGTACAGTTCAGGATTGTTGAACGCCTCACTTTCACTAACTTTCTGAAAGTCTAGGGACATTGGTGTTGTGGCAACCCTTGCCTTTGACAATCTAGTCTTGCGCACCAACTCATTTATTTTGTTCTTCTGACTTAGGAGATAACCTTGCTTTGGTGTAGATATGACATCAATACCCAAGTAATGTTTGATAAAACCTAAGTCCTTTAGAACATACATGTCACTGAGTTGTTTGTACAATTTGTCAAATTGTTGTGTAGATCTTGCACACACACATATGTCATCAACATAAAGAAGAATGACCTCTTGATTCTTTTTAGTTCCCCTGATGTATAAGCATGCATCAGCAACAGACTTCTTAAACCCCAGTTTAAGCAATGTACTGTTCAGTTCATCATACCAGTTAGCACCAGCTTGTTTTAAACCATACCATATCATACAAAGAACGATGCAAAAGATAAACAGTATTTGGGTCTGCTTCTTCATACCCTGGTGCAGGTTTCAGATAAATTGCTTCCTTCAATTTAGCATTTAAAAAAGCACACTGGAAGTCATAATGCTTCACCATAAAGCCTTTCTTACTAGCTAATGCAAGCATAGCTCTCAAAGACTCAGGTCGTGCTGTGGGAGAATAGGTCTGGTCATAATTCAGCAAACGGTCTTGTACAAACCCCTGCGCGACAAGCCTTGCTTTATACCTTTGAGTACCATTTGGCAACTCTTTCCTCCAGAAACACCCACTTTGACCCAATTGCCTCCTCTCCTTCTGGCAAAACAGTCTTGGTAAACACCTGTTGTTGCACTAAGGTTTTATACTCCTCAGCCATAGCTTCACCAGAGCTCTATTTCAGCTGGCCGGTAGCTTTAACATCTCTTTATAGGAGCTTGGCTCTGATACCTGTGCTTGACAAACATAGACGTTTTGAGAAAACCCATACCTGTCAGGAGGTATCCCTTTTGTAGACCTATCAGAGATACGAGGCACTTTAATTTGTTTCTCATCTTCTTCACTACTGCTAGTGTCACTGTCTTGCAGCCCTTCCCCCCTTCTCAGCTTTCTTCCTTGGACGCTTGCCACTACTAGAAGCAGTTGGTTGACCTTGAGCTGCTGCAGGCTGCTGCCTGGCAGTTCTGTTAACCCCTTCATGCTGAGTGAAAGGTAGCAAAACCTCTGTGTTAGCATGGATAGTTTCCCCATCCTGCATGCTTTTTCAAAGTTTGCACTTCGAGAGATCACAACCTTCCCATAGGAATGTGCAAAATGAAAACCTTTTGTCCCAGATTCATAACCAAGAAACCTCAATCTCACCCACCTCTGATCCCCCTTCCGCCTTTGGGCGTCAGGTACCAGCACATTGGCATAACTGCCAAAGATATGCAAATGATCCAGAGATGGATCTTTCTGGTATAGCAGAAAATAAGGAGTCTGGTTCACACTAGAAGACCATACTCTGTTGGTCAAGTATGTGGCAGTGTTCACAGCCTCAGCCCAGAAATGTTCAGGCATGTTGGCATCCAGAAGCAAACAGCGTTTTATAGTATGTAGAACCCCAAATTTTCTCTCAGCAACCCCGTTTTCAAAAGGAGAGAAAGGGTTGGTCTTTCTGTGACGTATGCCTTTCTTCCTCAACCAGTTCTGGAACCCAGAACCCAAGAACTCACCTCCTCTGTCCGTTTGGAGGCAAGCCACTTTATGTGAAAACTGTCTTTCCACCATTGCCACCCACTCTTTAAACCTTGGGTAAGCCTCAGCTTTGGATTTCAGGAAAAGACTATAGGTGAACCTGCTATAGTCATCCACCAAAACCATGTGGTACTTTGCATGCCACTGACTGGGTTGAAATGGTCCAGAAAGGTCTGCATGAATTAAACCAAATGGCCTATCTGACTGTCTGGTGCTTTTCCTTGTAGAAGGAAATGCCTTTACTTTGGCCTTACTGCACACAGTACAATCAAGAAAATTAGCACAGGACTTGGCTTTCAAACCACACAACCTGGACATGTTTCCTAGCACTTTGAAACTGGCATGTCTTAGCACACAGTGCATATAATGAATACAGTCATCATGCATAGGTTTGTTAACTGCATTAGCCATACTTTGTCCTACAGCATTGTTATTTAGCTGATAAAGGTTATTCTGCAGTATACCCGTGGCACAGACTCTCCCTTGTTTCTTAATAGAACAGGTCTGCCCACTAAATTCCACTACATAACCCTCAGCTGTCAATCTTACAACGCTTAACAAACAAAATTCAAATGAAGGCACAAAATATACATTACTCAGAGAGCCATTTAGAGCAGGAACAAATGTTGATCCTTGTAGTTGCACCTTTGCTGCGGTGCCATCAGCTAAACAAACGTGGTCAATAACAGGTTGGCACACGTGGTCAGTAAGGAGACTTTCCTTATTCACTATATGCTCAGAACAAGCAGAGTCAATGAGCCATAGTGAGTTGGAGTCCTTCTCCTTGCTTGTTACCAGGAAAGTAGATGCCTGTGATTCCTGTCTGTTAGCCCTCGCTTTCCAAGGTGGTTTGTTCTTCCTCTGCGCCACTTTTGCATTTGTACAGGCCCGTGCAAAATGGCCAGGATTCCCACAACGAAAACATTTTTTCACAGCACAGGAAGTAGGGACGGCAGAATCAGCAGGAAAATCCCTCTGCAATGATTTCTCAGCCGTGCTCTCAAGCTGGTAGTCCCTCTGCTTCTGGTGGTCTAGCAGCTTGGCAGTGACGTAATCCAAAGTCAGCGTAGATTCCACGACGCTCTGGAAACTGCATACCAACTGGTCCCAGCTGCTATCCAACGACGAAAGCAACAGATAAACTTTGTGGGAGTCTTCAAACTGTAAACCTCAATCAGCGAGCTGTGCAAACAGTTCACGCATCTGCTTCAGATGCTCAAACACAGATCCTCCTGGCCTCAGTTTGAGATTGTACAGTTGTCTTGTGAGGAGGACCTTTGCCCCAGCCGACTCACGCTGATAGATGCCTTTCAAAGCCGCCCACGCCTTGGCTGCAGTCTCAGCTTCTCGCAGATAAACCAACTGTGAGTTTTTCCACTGCTAGCACAATAGGCGCCGCGTGCTTTTCATCTGCTCATCGCTCAGCAACTGTAGGGGCCGCTGGAGGGGTAGAGATAACATTCCACAGGTCCTCACGAATGAGATAGCTCTGCATCTTCTGGCTCCAAGCCACATAGTTATGCTCATTCAGCCTCTCAAACAGCAACCCGGACATTGTGGAAGCCATGGCAATAGCTGAGTCACACAGCACGCAGTACACTCACTGTTACTCACGAGTAGCACGTAGGAGCTGGGCCCATAACCTGAGAAGGAGCCACTCAGCAGCGGTCGTGGTAACAGCAGAAGCAGTTAAGGAAAAGAAAACACAGGAACCCAGGCGTTGTTCACTTCAAAGAACAGAAGGGTTTTATTCCTTGTTTCCAAAATCACAAAACAGTCTGACAGAGTGCAGCGCAGCAACTGTATAACCAAAGCACGCATAGACCAAACTGTTCTGTGCATATACATAGAGACATACAACCAATCAGGGAGCAGTGATGCAATCACACATGATGTGCTTAGTCATGGTTGCATCACCCACTGAAACTAGGTGAAAGGTAGAGTATTGCATCAGCCAAGCTGTCAAGTAGATTTTGGTGATCTAACTGTCAAGTCCTAACAGATGGTTGTAGAACCAACCAGGGGAGAGGTGATCCTAGATCTAATTGTATGTGGGACCCAGGAACTGGTACGGGAAGTCAGTGTTGTTGAGCCGATAGGGAATAGTGACCACAATGCTGTCAGATTCAGTATCTCTACGTGCGAACAAGTGACAACTACTAATGTAGTTACATTCACCTTCAGAAGGGGAAATTTCTCAAAGATGAGGGGGATAGTGCTCAGGAAGCTGAAAGGGAAAATCAAGAGAGTCAAAACTGTCCAAGATGCTTGGAGATTATTTAAAAACACAGTAATAAAAGCTCAGCTGGAATGTGTTCCGCAGGTTAGAAAAGGCAGCATCCAGTCCAACAGAAAGCCACTATGGTTAAAAAGGGTGGTTGAGGAAATTATCAGAAAAAATATGTCTTTTAGAAAATGGAAGTCCATCTCGACTGATTAAGAAGACAAGAAGGAACACAAATGGTGGCAAAAGAGAAGCAAGTTAGCTGTAAGGGAGGCAAAAAAGGATTATGAGGAATGCAAGGCTGCGAACATCAAGACCAGCAACAAACATCAAGACCAGCAACAAACTGTTCTTCAAGTACATCAAAAGTAGGAAGCCAGCTGGGGAAGCGGTAGGCCCATTAGATGACGAAGGAACAAAAAGTGTGCTAAAGGATGACAGGGAGATTGCAGAGAAACTGAATGAATTCTTTACATCTGTCTTAATCCAACAGGAGGTGAGGAAAATTCCTGCACCTAAAGCAAGCTTCTTAGGAGGGGAATCCAAGGAAATAGCGAAGATAGTGGTAGACAAGGAAGAAGTTCTGGCACCATTGATAAACTAAATGCTACCAAATCCCCTGGCCCAGATTGCATTCACCCAAGAATTCTTAAAGAGCTCAAGCATGAAATTGCTGATCTTCTCACTTTAATATGCAACTTATTCCTGAAATCGGCCTCCATCTCTGAAGACTGGAAGATGGCCAATGTCACACCAATCTTTAAGAAAGAATCTAGGGGGACCCAGGAAATTACAGGCCAGTCAGTCTGACATCTGTTCCTGGTAAATTAGTAGAATCTATCATTTAAGATAAAATTATTTAAGATAAAATTACTCCAACCATAAACCCTGGATGACAAAGGAGGTTCAGCGACTTTTGCATGACAGGAATATTGCTTTCAGATCTGGTGATGAGGCAAAATATAGTGCGGCGAGAGCCAGTCTCAAGAGAGGTATTCGACAAGCCAAGATGAGTTATAAGAGAAAAATTGAGGATTATTTTCATAATAACAACATGAGGCAGGTGTGGCAGGGGATCCAACAAATTACCAATCATAAACCAACCAATGACATTTCTGTAGATGAGGATTCTTCTCTGGCAGAGGAGCTAAATCACTTTTTTGCCCGCTTTGAAACAGGTCTATCAGAAGGAGATGACACACAGCCACTAGGTGATTGCAGCTCACACCTCACTGTGGAGGAACATGAGGTGAGGCAAGTTTTGAGGGCTGTGAATCCAAGGAAGGCTGCTGGACCGGATGGTATTCCAGGTCGGGTGTTAAAGGAATGCGTTAACCAACTGGCTGGTATTTTTACTGGGATCTTTAATCGATCTTTATCCCAGTCCACCATCCCATCTTGTTTGAAAGCTTCCACCATTGTTCCACTACCAAAGAGATTTCCTGCTGACAATCTTCAGGATTATAGACCAGTGGCACTCACCCCCATCATCATGAAGTGTTTTGAAAAAACTGGTCCCATAGAGCATATTAGTTCTTGCCTTCCAGATACATTTTGATAAACATCAGTTAGCATATTGGACTAATATAGGAGTCTACGGAGGACGCCATTTTGCCATTAGCCTCCACACTGGCTTTGGCGCATCTGGGGAACATCAAGGGAATTATGTGCGAGATGCTCTTTGCAGACTTTTAGTTCCGCATTTAATACAATCTGCGCCACAAAGACTGGTGACAAAACTTGTGGATCTTGGACTCTCTTTATTCAATCTGTTTGTGGATTAAGGGACTTCTTGTCTGGAGCGTTCCCCAGAGAGGTTGGAGAACTTACAGGAAATTGGGTTTTCCTCAGTTCTTACTCTAAAATATGGGAACGCCACAGAGGCTTTGTTATTAATGTTGAGTCGCTTTACTGTTCACCCTTTATACATATGACTGTACTCCTGTCTATCATAGTAATACCTGCTTCATCCAAATTTGCTGATGACACAACGGTGGTGGGGCTCATCTCTGGAGGGATGAGTCTGCCCTATCAGGAATGAAAGTGGACCGACTGCTCTCATGGTGCAGGGGAAAACTCTAACCTGGTTCTTAACACTAACAAGACAACAAAAGGAGGCTCATAGTGGACTATAGGAAGGAATAGCTCAGAAATTCCAGTCCTTGTTGGAAAGCTATAAATGGAGATCAAGGAGGTGGAGGCGGGTGGCTAGTTTTAAATTTCACAGAGGCGTTATGATTAAAGAAAGGACTTGACCTGGGAAGCGTACCAGACTGCTAGCGGTGGTTAAGAAAGCCCAGCAAAGACTGTACTTTCTGAGACTTTTAAAGGGAAGCAACAACTAGATGGAAAACTTCTGGTGTCCTTTTACCGCTGTGCTATAGAGAGTGTCCTAACCTACTGCATCTGTGTATTGTCCTCCAGTTGCACAGTGGCGAATAGGAAGGCGCTCCAAAGGGTGATCACTACTGCACAAAGGATTATTGGCTGCCCTCTTCCCTCCTTGGAAGAAATCTATAATTCCCGAAGCCTAAATAAAGCCCAAAATATTCTGAGGGACCCGTCTCATCCAGCACACTCTCTTTTTAAACTGTTACCATCTGGCAGATGATACAGGGCCCTCAGAACTAGGACAAAGAGGCTTAGAGACAGCTTCTACTCTAGAGCTGTGGCTATGCTAAACTCCGCTGCTTCATATTGATGTATTTGGGGCTGTGTAGGGATGGGTGGAGGAAGGGGAAAGTGAGGATGATGTATGAGTCTGAAATTGTGTGCATCGAGGAATGCTGCTGTAAATTTCGTTGTGCGTGCACAATGACAATAAAATGCTTATGCTTATGCTTATAAAACATTTAGAAAAGCAAGACCTTCTGAGGAAGAGTCAGCATGGCTTTTGCTTTTTGTTTTTTAAATAGTCTTTATTAGAAAATTTTCAGGCAAAGTTACAGAGAATCAATAGATACAATAGATACGAAAAGAAAATTTAAAAAGCCTCAGTTTCAGCCATCAAAATAATTTTGTAATTTCTTATCTTGTATATGTAAAGATTACATTTCATTACTTTATAATTATTATATCAGAGTCTACTGAAAACCAAGACTCAAGTAAAAGAAAGATATTTGGAGATTTAGGAAAGACCGAAAAAGAAAAAGTTGTGAGGTTACATACAGTTATAATTTAAGATGTTATATTTCTCTGTTGTTAAATTTGAATTAATTTCTAGCTTAATTCATTGTGACTTCACCTTCAGGTGCAGATCATAATCTGCCTTTTTCTCAAATTCTATATATTATTAAGCTAACTATATAATACTAAATGTTACATTATCTTAAGTTTCATTTCTCCTGTTCTATATATATCAACATTCTGCTAAATATTTTCAGTTTATATTATAATCCTTCTAAACTGTGAATTTATTGTTCACCTGTATATTAGTTTCGTCATGTAGCATTCAGTAACATAAAAAACTTATCTAACAATCAGTTAATATACAACCGGAAGAAATTTGATGTCATTTGCTTCTGATATATGTTTTATCCAAAGCTGCCAGTTGGTTCTGTACTTCTCTACTGGTAAAAGTGCAATTTGATGAGCTTGCTTGTCCATAACAAATAAGTGCTGTACTTTCGTCTTCCATTCTTCCGTCGTCAGGAGTTCTTCTGTTTTCCAGTATTTGACATATACTAGACGTGCCGCTATAGTCAAATGAAACATTAAATGCATATTTGATTTCCCTAAATCATTTTCTACCATTGTAGGGCTTAACAAATAAATTAACGGATGTTTCTTGAATTTTTTACCCACTATTTTTTCTATATTTACATTTATTTCTGACCAGAATGTTTTTGCTTTTTTGCAGGTCCACCATAGATGATAAAAGGTCCCAGCTTCCTGTCCACATTTCCAGCAGTCAGGTGAGTTTTTTTGTTTATTTTTGCCATAGTTATAGGTGTCATATACCATCTATAATACATTTTTAGACTTTGTTCCCACAAATCTGTATTGGGTGTAAATTTATAAGTGTTTTGTATAAATTCTCCCATTGTTCTAATGTAATAATTTGGTTGATGTTTTGTGCCCACTTTACCATGTTTTGTTTTACGATTTCAGTTTCTGTTTTTTGTTGCAGGAGATGATTATAAAGTTTACTAATTAATTTATTATTGCCTCCTGTAAGAATTTTGTCCAATATTGTAGTCTCTACGTTTATCCCCCAGTTCTTCATATCTGATTTCCAACTGTCTTGTAGTTGAGTATAGGTGAACCAATGGCAAGGCTGATTTTTAATCATTATGAGATTCCTAGGTTTTAAAGTAATTTCGTTATTTATTATTATTAATATATTTTTATAGGTAAGCCAATTTTGATTTTCATTCCTAACTTTTATTTGTAGGCCTTCCATTCTTGAGACCCAGTTCGGTAATTTCCTATAAAATATATTTCTATATTTTGTCCAAATTTTTAAGAGAGCATATCTGATAGAGTGTGTTCTAAAGTTTGTATCTCCTACTTGTTTATTTGGGGTGGAGGGCCATAAATAGTTATGCCAACCTGCGTTGTTATTAAGGCTTTCTAAAGTCAATATTTTATTTTCTGTTAAGTTGATCCAAGTTTTAATCCATGATATAGCTGCAGCATCATGGTACAGCTGGAGGTCTGGCAATGCGTAGCCTCCTCTGTTTTTTGCATCTATAAAGTGTTTGTATTTTATCCGTGGCTTCCTTCCCCACCCCCCACAGAAATTTCAGTATTTCCGATTGCCACTGGTTGAAAGTCTGTTTTGAAGTCAATAAAGGTAAGTTTTGAAAGAAGAACATAAATTTCGGTAATATGGACATCTTAATTAAAGAAATCTTCCCATAAAAGGATAGATTTATGTTTTCTCATTTGTGATATTTTTGTTTAATTTCTTGCCAGAGTGGTATATAATTATTTTTAATTAAGTTATTATTATTGTTTTCTAGTGTTATCCCCAGGTATTTTATTTTTTTGTCTACTTTAAATTCCGTGACTTGTTCTAAGATCTGTATTTCCTTATCACTAATATTTTTCGTTAACATTTTTGTTTTTTGATTGTTGATTTTAAAGCCTGATAGTTGTCTGAATTTTGAGATTATTTTTAGTAAATGTGGAATCTTGTTTAAAGGATCTTCAACAAAGCATGGCTTTTGCAGAGACAAGTCCTGCATTACAAACTTACTAGAGTTCATAATCTTACTAGAGTAAACAGGCATGTGGACAAAGGGGAACCAGTAGACATTGTGTACTTGGATTTCCAAAAGGCTTCTGACAAAGTTCCTCACCAAAGACTATTGAGAAAACTCAGCAATGAAGGAATAAGAGGGTTAGGTTGGACAGTTTAAATGCTGGCCAACTGACTCAGTATAGAGTGAGATTCTTCATGAGGCAAGGGTTAGGAAACCTGTTGGTGGGGATGGGAGTCCATTAGGAATTTTAGGTATTAATAAATGATTTTTTTTTGCATCATTGCGAACTGTTAATGCTGGTAAATTTGATCATTTTAACTGTAATTATGTATGTTGCAAATTGCCCTGAGCCTGACATGGTTGAGAAAGGATGAATGAGAAATCTAATAAATGAATGAATGAATGAATGAATGAATGAATGAATGAATGAATGTTCCATGTTATAAGTCTGTATTAGTCAAACAACAAAACATGCTTTGTAACTTTTATGCTTTTTAAAGTCCAGTTTACCAGTAATTTTCTTAGCATAAATCTGAGAAGGCTGGAGAAAAGAAACAACCAACCCACACCTACCACTGAAATAAGCCAGTTTCTCAGTTGTTTTCATTAAGCCTAAAGTGACTCATGATAATCCCTCATGGGTTTTTTGAGATAACAGGTGGTTTGCAATTGTCTGCCTCAGCGTAACAACCCTGGATTTTCTTGGTGGTTTCCCCATCCAAGTGCTAATTAGGATTGACCATGCTTAGTTTCTGCGACTGATCAGGCAAGCCTGGTCCATCCACACTGGGACCATCAAGCCTGTAATACCCTTATAATAGGTTAAGTGGATGTTTAGTGGTTTCCTTAGGTCCAGGCATTGCCCTTAATGAGGACTAAAACTGAGCAGTTCCAAAAACCTCCTCATAAAAATACAAATATAAATATGTAACATTTGGGACCATAATATCTTAAGAACTTCCTACTCTTATATAAACCTACCCAACCATTCTGACCAACTTCCGAGACTCTGGTTTGGATTCCTCTTCCTTAGAGGTTAGATGGGTAACAACCTGAGAGAGGGCCTTCTCAGTTGTTGTACCCTTTCCTTTGTTTGTACCCTCTATCATGATCTTCCACCAACAAGTGAACCCTTTTTTATTTCATCTGGCATTCCTTCAGTATCTTCTTCTTGCCCTGTGTTTCCAGTGTTGGCTTAATACTTTTATATGTGTTTTACTTTAGCTTTTGTGGTGTGTTTTAATGTCCTTCTTTTAATTAACAACCCTGGTGGCCTGCTGTGGCAGAATGGGAGGATATATCATTTGTAAATGAAATAAATATACAGATAATATAAATAAATATAATTTCCCATCCGATGATACAGGTTGCATCATTTATAAAATGCTTACAGTGAGGGACTGTGCAACCTGAAGGACCTGCCCCTCTCCCTGTCAATGTGAGTCCCATGTTGAGTAGAGCATGTAGTAATGAGTACAGCATGGGAATTTTTTCCAACTTCTGAAAATTTCCATAAAATAGAACCACAGAAATGACATAATCACATATTGCTTGAACAAATCAGGCAAAAAGGTTGGAAAGCATGGCAGATGAATGGGGTTGTCCACTTCCTTGTTCTAACAAGGGTACTGCACTGACACATTTCGGAATCACAAGTATCACAAGTATGGCTGTACGTATCTCTGCATTTCCATGATGGGGACATATGTGCTGGCCAAACAACTTCTAGTCAAGCTGTGTGAGACTGATTCAGAGCTGAGATAAAGAAGTGCACTGGCAGCCCCACAGCAGAGTAGTTAGATGGACATATCACTGTCCTGTTGGTCCTATTGCAGGTCCAGCAGATTGCCAGCATTGCAGTATGAACTGGGTCCACCCTGACCTAAATCCTGATGGGCCTCCAGCAAAGAGCAAGGACATGGGCATTAATGAATAATGTTTTACAGTAACAGTGAGTTGGAGTCATACCTATGCACATGTTGGTATTACATTTCCCGCAGCACACTTCCCCTTTGAAGTGGAAGGAGGTTCCCACAAGATAGAATGTACCTTGGGGAAATATAATGTGGCTAACAACTGCCAGTAGAATAACAGTGTACAAGCAATGGTAGCATCATGTAAACTGGGGAGGCTTAGGATGCTTACTTAGCCCTGCTTATATATCCCTGCCGTCATCCATTTCTGTGTTGTTGCCAGAGTTGCACCATCATGGCCCAGGCACAAATTAGCACTGTCTCCAGACAGGCTGTGCTTATACTAGCAAAGAGTTTGCTCACCATCCTAAAGTGTTTAGTGACCACAGGATATAAGTCCTAAGAAGTGTGCTCCATTTATCAAATACATGGACAGTTATAGATAGTGGTGTAGAAATAATTTTAGATTTTGACCTGAATAGTCTTATGGTAGGGCATCCTGTAGAGGATAATAAATACTTGAACTGCACAGTACAACTTTTTTGGGGACCCATCTTAAGCTGAGACTCTGGAGTTTGCCCAAAATTCACCACAGTTTAGAGATATTCAAATCTGTCCCCCAAAAAATACACGGATCAGATTTTTTGAAAAATGTTTTTTTATTAATTAAACAGAAAAAGGTAATGATTTCAACCTTGACATGCATTCTAAATCCATTTTTGACATTCACTCTTAATTTGGACATGGTACACGTGAACACATGTTTGTTTCCCAATTGCTATATTCCTCTTTGCTTACTGGTTTTTTTTAAATGCTGGATAGAAATAGAAAAGACTACTTTTCTGGGCCAGTTTAATACAACACACTGTCAAAATCCATGGAGCATGTTGAAATCCCCCCCCCCCCCCCACACACACACACACAAACACAAAATAGTATAGATCACCATGAAAATATAATGTGAAACAGATTCAAAATATTATATTGGTTACCTCTCAGCTTGTCTAAGGTTTATGAAAAAAATTATTCTGAAACAAAATTTAACTGAAATAAAATGCAACACATGTGGTCACACATGAATACACACAGTTGCGTAGACAAGAAGACAGAAAAATCTTAGTGATGTATAATTTATCACAGAGTTCTTTCATTGTTTATAGAGTTTTTGTGTACAATATTTTATATATCTATATATAAAAGAGGCAAACAGAAAAGAGAAGAGATGAATGGCATTGGGAAGCATAGATTTCTAAAAAAATGATAGACAATTTGGATGTTTAAAGGTTTGCAGTATGACTAGTTTAATCCACATCTTTTCATCACATTGATATGCTGGCCACTTGCTCTGTTTCCAGGTTTCTAACAATGGTATCCTAAGCAAAGTTATACCTCAGTTTAAGATTGTGTTGCAGTTCCTCTGTTATTTGGGAATATTCTAGACTACAAATATGAAAAAAATAGAGTTCTACTGTCAGAGATTTTGATACATTTGATATTTAACTTTCTGGCTGTTCTGGGTTTTCTGGCCATGTAACCATGTTCTGGTTTTTTGTTCCTAATGTTTAACACAGTGCCATGGAGAGAAACACACCCTACTGTGTCATGCCTCTGAAGTTGCCAGCTGTAAATGTAGGTAAAGTGATAGGAACAAAAATTACCGGACCATGGTCACACAGCCAGGAAAACCCAGAACAGCCAATTGATTCCAGCTGTGAAACCATTCAACAATACAATTCATTCCTTCCATTTTGACACACACATTATGAAAATACACAGCTACTACTGTTATTGTCTTTGCATTTCCTACACTATTCTTCTACTGTAACATGGCTCAGCTGATGTTGTGGACTGGTTTCAGACTGGACAAATTGCTCTCGCCTGCACTACAGTTAATTGGTTTCATTTTAGGTCCATGTTCCTGTTCTATAATTAACCATAGAGTTTATCAGAAAGCATTTCCCAATGACTGTACTTGAAATGCTCATTAAATTACTCAATTGGTTCAACCACTCCTATGCAAAAAGTTAAACATACTATAGCTGCCTTCTGAGAAAAATGAATCTAAGATTAAAGTATTCAAGTTTTTTGTGAGTTAAATCTGCAGATTTTATATTGCAGGTCTACAGTGTATCTCTATTAGACATCTATCTCAGGTGCTTCCCCTGAGGATATTATGCTGCATTTGTAGTCTTTCAAGTGGTTTCTGATGAAGCTGATTGACCTTTAGGGCTCATTCAGACATCTGCCTTGTTAAATCCTCAATCTTCCATTGTGACAGGCCATTTCTCTCTTTTCCTGGAACGTATCTCAAAATGCTTTAGTAGCCTATTTACACACCTGTGATGCACTGCCAATACTTTTAAGCATCCCCAGCTTTCCTCCACCCTCAAATAAATTCTTATTTAGCTTGTGATAAATTCCAAGTACAAGGTTGCATTTGTGTGACAGGCATGTAATGGTAGCATCTATTCATTTGTCTTTCCATTTAAACAAAATTGCTTTATGATAAACTATACCTGGGAAGTTAGATTGAGCTGTACTAAAATGGAAATGTTTATAATCTGAACATAAAAATCATACCAGGCATATCAAAAATAGAGCATGTAGAAGCTAGATTCAGCCTGTTAAAATCCTTAAAGAATAATAGTGCATCCTCCTGTGAGTAATATCCTGCCATTTTTTCAAAAAGTATTGTTTTCCAAAGGCAACTCCCCCACCACCACTCCAACTAAAAATATACGATGGGAGGTAATAGCCATGCTGTTGTTATATGAACTGACAGGGACAAATCTTTTTTGGCTGCAGTTATTATTTTCCTTTGAAAAAGCAATGAACTCAACAAGGAAGTTCCAGCTGCCTTGAGCATGCTTCAAAGTGTTGATAAGAACTTTCTAGAAAAACACAGATTTTATTGACTACCATAATACCGTGTGATACTCATGCAGAGGCTTTTGTTATTTCCCCATTAAGCTTCAGTTTCCCCATAGTTAGCATGGGTTTAGTTCATTGTTTATCTTCTAAGGGAGGGTATTTTAGTTAGCCCCTGTCCCTTTAAGACATTTCCCAATAGGCAGTCTTTCTATACATACTCTGTAAAATATTAGGCACATTACATTGATTATGTTAATAAGATTTTGTTTCAAAAGTATGCTTAACCAACAGCTAAACCCTCAGACCAAATGATGATATTGTCACTTGAAATATGTCTGTATTGAATGGGAGGCCATTTATGTCTCAAAATGCTTACTATCTCTCAGGCGAATAAAAACTGTCCCAAATATGAATTTGAAGTTGCAATACAATAGTGAAAATTGAAAGTTCTGCATTAAGAGCATCTCTAAACATATGGTTAATCCTTGGTACCGCTGATCAATTATATCCTCCATTACTAATTCTGTCTTCTCACAATTGATCAGCAGAACAGAATGGATTCCAAGGATTTATTCCAGCATATAGAGTCCAAGTCGCATTTGGCCCAAATCTAATTCACATAAGTCAAAATCCAGAGGAACTCATCACTATCATTCTCTTATTTTACATCATAAGGTCAGTTTCTATGTTACATTGCCAAAGCATGGCAAAGGGCTACCCAACAATTCAGAATATACATGACATCAGATCTAAATATACCAAATATACCAACCTACATTTTTTCTTCCAATCTGGGCTGCCTGATCTGACTAGGTTATCTCTATTGTTAAACAACTCGGACCCCGGTCTTTGTGAAGAGATCGCCAATTTCATTGCGGAGATAGTTGGGAGTTCCCAGTAGGACGTATTTGTTGTGCTCCCCATGGGGCCTTTTATCTATCATGTATCCATGTAATTGTTCCCAATTCATGTAACTTTTTTCTGACTATGCCAATAAAGGCTTATGTATGTATGCATATTCCAAACTTTTTACATGTATATATATGTATATGTGTGTGTGTGTGTGTGTGTGTGTGTGTGTGTGTGTGTGTGTGTGTGTCTGTATGTATGTATGTATGTATGTATGTGTATGTGTATGTGTATGTATATGTATATGTGTGTGTATATGTGTGTGTGTGTATATGTGTGTGTGTGTATATATATATGTGTGTGTGTGTATATATACATACACGTATATATATACACTATATATATATATACACTATATATATATAAGGTCAATATTTGCCAGGAAACAAAGAACAAGATTGGACATATCCTTTGTGGAAACCTTTTAATTGTTCTAATATTCCTCCTCCTATTTTTATTGTTTAATAAAACATAAACACAGTGAGGGCCAACTTGTTGGTTATCAGAGAGCCTTGTGCCTTAAAATAGTATAATCTTATTGATGTGATGGACTAACTCAATTGCCTGTGGTATTTTTATCTGTTCAAGAAGCAATAGAGCCCTCTATTTAAAAAAAAATACAGATAACATAGTCGTGTGACATGCCCATAATAGCTATCTACACAATTCAGAGCAGCAACAGATATATATAAGTTATATTCTTTTTCCTCTCAACAACTGCAATATCATTTCCATTATTTCTCAAGGCTCCCATTCTGAATTCAAAGCAATTTACCTGAAGTTCAGATGCTGTCAATGTGATTTAGTTTCAGTTTTATGGCAACTGCAGGTCTCTAATAAGTATGCTCCTTTCATTGATTTTGTTCCCCTTCAGCTGCTGCTGTAAATGTAATTGAAATTTTGTGTGTGTTTTTTTCACTGACCTAACTTCTTTGTAGTGACAAAGGAGCGATCAGGAGAGTGTCTTATGAGTTTTATGTATCCTATTAATAAGAAATACCATTTCTTCTAGAAAAAGATTTTCATTAACACATTTTAAGTCAGAAAGACAGAAATACGGCATATGATATGGCATACATCATAATGTTGCTTAATTTTTCCATTTATACGTTGTCACCTCTGTAAGATTTTCATATGTACTATGTCAGTCAACATTTTTTCTGGAATGATACCTGAATATAAAGGGTGTGCATTTGGATAAGCTGAATCAGAAGAAAAATGCAAAAAAGCCATGTTGGCTTTTGGGGGGTTTATTTTCAGCCAAAATAACCAGCCATCCAAATATACCCCGCCCCCACACACACAATCAGCTTTTCCACACCACATGTAAGGGCACAGGGAAATTGCTCTTTTTTTAATAAAAAAATTGAAGCCCATTCAAATGGTTGGCAACTGACCTTTAATTTTAACTCCCTTCTCCCCAATAAACATACCCTGGAATGTACTGTGGTGTTCTGCAGGACTGGTGAAGTTTCCTAACCTTCGTTGGACTGTTCTGGAAGGAGCAATCTCCTGTTGCCCTTTACCTACCCTGTGGCTGGTTTCCAAGGCAACAAAAGGGAGGAGGAGCATCACCTTGAAGGGAAAAATAGGAGAACTCACTGGAACTTTCATATTTGGCCAGTGGCTATAATGCATTTTTCATTACATATTTGCTAGATTGCTGCAGTCTTAATGGGGACTGCAACAACCTTTAGAGAGGAAAGGTGGAAATGGGGGTAGAAAGTTAGATTAGCCAATAGGATTTCAGGGAAGGGACAATACACCTCTTTGGCCAATCACAGATTAGCTTGGTTTCCTTCAAAAATTTCTATGCAGGGCTGAAAAGCATAAAAAATAGGTCTAGTTTCAACAGACCACATTCCAAACGTGTTTGAGAGAGTTCAGTGCACATGCTGTGACCCCTGAACCCTTGGATTATGGTCCGCCTGTGCAGGATTCCAGCTGTCAGCTTGCTGCCTGGAGAGGAATACATTGAATAAATTGAGATAATTGGTTAATGTTTAAATAATTTTATTTATTTGATTTTTTTGTGAAGTGCAGAGGTGGAGCTTCCACTGGGACATTTGGGGACAAATGCCCTGAGTGGCCACTGTTCAGTAATGGGGTGTGTGTGGAAAATTGCCCCCACACGGCCACACCCCATCCCAGACCAGTGGTGCTAAAAGCCCCATCGCCCCCCTCCCCACCCCCAGCAAGCCCTCTCAGGCACACCTGCCCCCACCCTTGCAAGGAAACCTGGGCCCCTCCCTTGCCTCCCCCACCTCCACAAGGAAGGCCAAGCAGCTCCAGAGGCCCTCCCCTGCCTCCCCCGCCACCGCAAAGAAGCCTGAGCAACTCCATGGACCCCCCTGCCACCGCCACCCCTGCAAGGAAGCCCTGGCACCCCCACCCTTATCTACAGCTTCCCACCCTCCCCCACTCAACCCTCATTTTCTAACCTTCCCCAACCCCTCCCCTCACTTTGCCACCCTCCCCACCCCAAAACGCCCCAAACCTACTCACTTACCAATCTCCCAGGCACTTTCCACTCTCCCGCTCCTCGCTCCTAATATTTCCACCCTCCCCTTGCCCCTAGTCACACCGCCCAGTTCTCCCCACCCCAAGTCTTACCTTCTAATGCTCTCATGGCCCAAGCCTCACTTAGCCAACCCTCCCACCCCCAGCCCTCATCTTGCTGCTCTCCCCAATATTAACCTGTCAACCCTCCCCACCTTCATACTCACCTACCAACCCACCCCTGCCCTAGCCTCACCTTCCAACCCTCTTACCACCCAAAGCCTTACCTTTCAACCCTCCTCCACCCAACCCTCACCTTGCCACCCTGCCCCACCCCAACACTAATCTGCTATCCCTACCCACCCAACACTAATCTGCTAACCCTACCTGTGCTCTCCTACAACCCTCCCCTACCCCTAGCCACACCTTTTCCCCCACCACTCTAAGCCTTACCTTTCAACCCCCCCTGCCTCACCATGTCACCCTGTCCCATCAGAACCCTCACCTTTCTTACCTCCCCCACTTGAAGCCTCCCATTCCACCCTCCCAATCTGCCACCCCAAGCCTGCCCTTTCAACCCTCCCACCACCCAAAGCCACTCTGTTCCATCCTCCTCCATTCCAGCCCTCACTTTGCCACACCCCTAGTCCCCCCACCCTAGTCCTATCCACCCTCCCCTATCCTCCCCTTTATTCCTACCTCAAACCACACTCTTCAACCTGTCCCATCCCTGAGCCACAGATGCTCACCCACGTAAGTGTCACAACTTGAGCAAGGGTGGGGTGGAAGCTGCTTGTCAGGAAGTCTAGTGGGAGCCGGGAGCTGCTTTCGTTTTCTGGGCTTTGGGGGGATGGGATGAGATACTATGGGTGTACTGTGTGTTACTAACTGCTTCTACCACCAGGTGCTGATCAAGGCCAGCTCCAACGGACTACTGCTCTTATTGTACTGCCTGCATATTTTCTTGCATTGTTCTCAGGGGGGGGGGGGTATAACCCTCATAAATATTACTGCTGTATGCATGGGAAAAAGCCAATTCTGGCTTTTCCAAGCTGTCCTCAGGATGAATGAACCTCTGTTCCCTACAAGGTGTTGTTTCAATCATTGGGGATCTGACACTGCTACAGCCCCACTAAAGCCCGTTGCTGGGGAGATCCTTCCTCTTCCACCCTTTTCTAGCGCCCATTGCATCTCCCCAGCAATGGGCTTTGCTGCTAGTAGAGGGAGGGTGGCCAACCAAGGGGATGAACTCAGATTTTGCCCTGGGCTCCATTTTATCTAGCTACACCTCTAGTGAAGTGTGTCCATTGCACCTTCCTCAGTTTTTGGACTGCTTATGGGTTGGGGGCCTTCTGCCTTGCAAGTCCTAAAGGGCCTTCAATTGCCTTAAGTTTGGTTGTTTGGCTTCCCTGTTGTGTTCTTAAAAGTTGTTTCAGGAGGGTTTTTTAATTAGGGTCTTGTGCGTTTGAGTGGCTCTACTAGGTTTTTTTCTGAGCTGTTTCTTTGGGGTGTTTCTGGGGGGCCTTCCTTCACCCCTTCTATTTTTTGTTTGGAAACCCCTGCCTTCTTCTAGTGTTGGATGAAAGTAAGTCAAGCCAAAAATCCTTGTGAGGCCTTGTGAGGAAATGGTTGTCTTCTCTCATTTGGTTTTATGGTCCCTGGGGGTATTTTTGGAGGGAGAGGACAGTTTGGTTGATTTGTTGCCAAGCTTTTGTATTTCTCTGCCTTTGTGTAGGAGGATGTATTTCGTTTAGCAAGTATTTAATTATGTTTATGTGTGTGTTCTCACACATGTTCTAGGGTTTAATTTTTCAAATATCGAAGCAATACTACTTGAGAAGGTTTTGTGATTCTTCCTTGTTTCTCAGTGCTTCTTCAGAAGTCTGTTGCTTTAAATCACCCAGGAGAATCATAACTGCTTCCACAGAAGTGGTATCAATCAGTCTGTTAGCACATTGGGAGAGGATGATGTTCTGCTCCCCAGGTGGTTATTTAGGTGCCCTGCACCCGGCCAAAGCAGAATGTAAGACTCACTGATTCAGTTAACAGTTCAATACTTAAAGCTTTAATTGTAACAATGTTGACAGACCCTGACTCCTCCCAGGTCTAACTAAATAAAGGTTACTTTGTTGCAGAAACTTTCTGGAGTCTGGCATTTATTGTAAATACTGCAAGTCTATAACATCTATACTGTGAATCTATAACATCTATAACTGTTTAACTTAAATACTGTGAGCCTATAACATCTTGGACTGTCTAATCTTGTTGCTGTCACACCAGCTTCCTGTTGGCACCTAACTGCCAAAACCCAGAGGCCGGGCTGTTTTGCTGGGTAATAACTGCCATAGAAACACTCAGCCCTAGGAGCTTCTTAAAGGGACCAAGAACTAAATCTTGGTTCCCTCCCACTGAATACTATACAAACATAGCTAAACCCATGACTGGCACTTTCGTGGGGAAACTACAAAGGGAAATAAACCATAAAGAAGGCTCTGTGGGGGCATGACACTCCCGCCTAAAACTTCCTCTGGAAGTTTTACCTTTATCAACTTCCATTAACTATACTTTAAATCTATTCTTAACTGTACTACTCTTAATAACTATCTATCCCTAATACTACATACATATCAACTATGCTAACTGTAAACTTCTATATGCTAACTTTATAACTATAAACTTCTAACAACTCTATGATTGCAGAATTCAAACTGCTTGTGAAGTTCTACTGAAGTTCTAACGTTCAGGAACTCTGAATAAAGAAGAATCTCCCATCTTCATTCTTAAAATCAGGGTTAAAAGTCATTAGAAGTAGCAGAAAATGGATGACATTTTCCACAAGACATTTATCCACCGCTACAAAGAGAGGGAGTCTCTCCTTTCATGTTTGTCTGTTGCCACTGACTAGAGTGTGTGAGGTGATCTTCAATGCATTTGATCCCACTCCTTATTGCTCACATATCACGTAAAATCTACTCGATGTATATTGTTAGATTATAATCCTAGCACTACTTTGGCTATTCCCTGTATAGAGCAGCACTACTTCCTGAAAGGGACAAGTCCAATTCCTTTGGATAATTTCTAAAAGTTATTATTGTGAAAGCTAGCACTTCGCTTGGCACAAAGAAGTTCAAAGGCTGAGGTATGGTATGTGCCTCTGCCTTCGGTGCTTCAGCTTAGCCTTTCCTAAAATAAAACCTAAAGTACACTTGATCACCTCGGATCACTCTCGAAGATAGGCCACTGCAGCAATCGCTTGAACTGGAAAGCATCTGTGAAAATATATGGAGTTGCAGATGTGTTCTGGAAGTCTGTGGAGTAGAAATGAACACATAACTCCTTGGGACACTGGACTTGTTCCAAAGCTGGAAAGAGTTGACATCTCCAGGGTTCCCATTTGGGACCTTTCAAGGTCTGACAAAGAGTTGATCCCAATCTTTAATGTCCTGATGTTAGCTCTCTCAGCAAGCATTTACCTTGAATAATGACTGGTGCGCTGCAAACCCAAGGGGATCGAAAATACTGTTGATTGTGGATAGCACTCCTGCTGCGATGATGCAGCTCTTCTTTGAGTCTGGAACTTGAAAGGTAAACTCATCCTTTTTAACCTTCCAAGCACAAACCCAAACTCTCTTTGTATTGTTGAGGACTCCTGTCCTAATTCCTAAAGTTTTCGTATTTCCTTTTACTTTATCTTCTTCGGGAAATGGCTTGCAGCACTTCCTGGACTATTCGAAACAATTTTGTGTAATCTTATGTTGGCGTTGGCCAACATATGCTTTGGTTGTTTGAGAAGATTGATTGCTTCTTGCGGGGTGGGTGTAGATTTTAAAGTATCATCTACATGTAAAAGTCTCTGTGAACAAATTGACTCACTTCTGATCCCATATTGCTGCTCTAAGAGTTTTGCAGTCTTCTTAAGTCCATAGTTTTGCAATAGCTGGTGAGGGGCTGTTTCCAAAACATGAAATACATACATTCTGTACTTCCTTGCACCTCTGACATCTGATATGGATCCTTAAACCACAGAAAACGAAGATGATTTCTATGGTCTTTTCTGAACCCAAAAGAGGAATAGGATACCATTTGTTGAATATTCCTGCCATAATTGCAACAGCTTCCTTTCTAAAAAAAAGCGCTTAACAGTACTCCGATAAGATTGTTAATTAAAATCCGGTCCTGTCAGCAGAACTCTATTAAGAGATGTGCCATTAAATAATGCACTAGAATCAAACACCACTGCATACCTTATGTGGCTTCTGGGGGGTGATAGACTCCAAAAAATGGTAAATACCAGCATTCTTGGTGGTCTTCAATGTCAGGAGCTTTTTCGGCATGGCCCTTCTCTATCATGTGGTGTTAATGAGAGGCAATAACATCCTCCTTTGGCACTGTGCATTTTTTTTTTCCATGTTTTTTTCTTTGGAGTGCTTTCAAATGTTGCAGTGCCATGACACGATTATTTGGTAATTGCTTGTCTCCTGGAGTTTCTTTGAAGGGGTAAAAGGTGCAATCCAGTTTCCTTGCTCATCTCTGCCACTGACACTCTCTTTCCATTATGGCTAGGAAACACGTTTTATCTTCATATATGGACAAGGCCTGTGGCTGGTCATCATAAGTGGACTGTAATTTTAAAAAGCACTGATGACTCCAACTCCTCTTTGCTATGATGTTGTAGCTATCTGGATGTGATTTGGGCAGTCCTAACATCTATGCGTGGGTTGTCCATTTTGGCTATAAAACCCATGGCAGAAGGTGTGAAATGCAATGTTCAGGTATTCTTTTTATTGGTTCAAACAAACTGGGCCTCCAGAATGGTCCACCCCGCAGCCCCTAACCTCTGAGCGAATGGCATTCACAGGGGAACCTTTCTAACCTGTTCTTTTGACCCCTGACTGAACACCCCTCTGGGACAATCTGTTAGCCGATAAGCAGCGCTTAGGAATGCTTAGCATTTGGGTCAAGCCTCTGAGTATCCTGTCTGCTATAGACTCCAAGTGCTTGTGATCGCGTGGCAATGCTTCTTGTTTTTGGAAGTTGTCTTTTGGAGTCTTTAGGAATATGCTTGACATCTCAAGAAGGAGAGTAGGTAGTTTAAATTGCTCTGTCCCATCAGTTGATTGCAGAACAAATCCTGGTAAAGCTGTTCTTCCTGTCATGATTTGATTTCCACTACATGTGGTCATGACATATTCTATTCTCTTCTGAGTGTATAAGCAACATCTCAAAACTCTGGAAGTGGCTGAAAATGAAGTGCATGCGGCACAGTAGTAATGCCACATACATAAACGTTTGGGAAAACTTTGATGCGGTGAAGCTTTTGAGCAAACATCTGCTTGAGACAAATCGGATGGCAAGAAATGCGATATCTTTTTTTGTTCCATCAGCACATGGTAGTGCATGTCGGCCAAGCTGTTGCCGTTCTGTCCCTCCTTTGGTTGTGATGGTTTTCTCCAGGATATTTTCTGCCTCTTTGGTCTCTCTTTCTTTGGTAACTAGCAAAAGTGGTTTTGATAGCGAGTGTAATGGCTAGAACCAATGCTGTTCACTGGAGCATTCTTGGCACTTTTACCTTTCTTTTTTGCATTCGTTGGCCATATATGGTTCTTGGAAGGAGCAAACATTTAAAACACAGTTTTCTGTTGCTTTATGTAGGACGAAGCTCTTCATAAGGCATTTCTCTGAACTCTTTGCAGTCATTGAGGTTGTGCAATTTTTTTATGAACTGGACTGGCCATTAATTTCCAATGGCTTAGCTTGAGAATCTGTTTAGCTGAGTTTTGTATTTTGTCTCACAATGTCTTCCTAAATCCATAACTTGAGGTTTACCTTTAAACTCTTGGAGCGGCTTTCTTCTCTTCTCCTAACACCTTTTGGTACAAAGAAGGGAATCCTGCTTTCGAGGATCATTTCTTTCTTTAGCCATTCTTGATATATAAATCCTTACAAGATATGAATATGGTGGATACCTTTGCTGATGATTCTCTTTAGCCCAATTAAAAAACTTCTTTACCCCATTGCTCTTTCAGGGGAAGGAGCAACTTGTCGATAACTTCTCTCTTGAGTCAAATGCTGATCCAAACATGCAAGTCCTGGCAGCTTTCGGGGTTTTCTTCAAGCCAGACTCCAATCTCCTGAAAGCAGATCCTGTCAAATCCCACAGTTTCTTGCAATAACTTTCATTGCAAAGTTTGGGAAAAGGATTTTAAGCCTTTGTAAGAATTGAAGCTTCTATTTCTGAAGATGCTCCATATCTTTACGTCCTGTCCCTACTCCATGCCTGCTCGTTCTGAAAGCCATGTGAGGGTTTCTTACGTAATGCTGCATAGAGCTCTTCTTATTTGCGCTTGGCGATGTTGTTCCCAACCAAGCTATAAGCAAAGGTCAGCTCTTCCTCGGCATCTAGTTTCAGGTCTTTGAGGGCTCTCTTCTGGAGATGTAATTTTTCAAAGTAAGTAGATCTTCTGGCTTATCAGAAAATCTTCTGAATGCCTCTGTCCACCTAAATCGGCTTCACAGGATTTCTGGAAAGGGTCAGCTTTCAAAACATCTGACAAATTTGGGATGTCAGGTTGCATAATGGGATTTGTTGCCTGATGATCTTGCGGAGTAGAGAGTATAACATCTAGCCAAGCTGATACTCCAGGTAATTTTAACTGTGTGTCTTCAAGGAGACTTCTGCTCACATTGTCTACAAAACTGGGTAGAAGTCGAAATTGGGCATCCCAACTGGATTTAATAAGGTTTTCCTCCCCTCATTCTGTTCATTTGCTAACTGACTTTGCTTTGTTGATTACCAGGGCAGCTCATTTTGTGAGGCACTGCCTGCTGACTCACTCACTACTGGGCGCCAATCCATGCTATGCTTGTGGTCGGAACTGGACCGTTGATTGCTGCACTCCTGGACATCTGGGGACATTAGTTCTGCTGGATTCTGCAGCTGCCAGATGTTCTGTCACTCTTGAATTCTTCCGGAATCAGCAGTCACTTCTCCAAAGTTGGATGTCTGTTGGATTTAAATAGGAAGATACCTTTCATCATAGGGTCTTCTTCCTGGGCTATTATTTCCTCAGAGCCGGAGCGTAAATAAACTCTTCTTTGGAGAAAGTCTTTGCTCCAAAACTTGAGCTCTCAAGTTATCAGCTTTTTCTGCCTTTGTTTCTCTTTGTTTCCTTAGTGTTGACAAGGCTGCTTCTACTTTTGCTTATTAGAGGCCTCTTCACCTGGGCTTCTCAAAATGAAGCTTGTTCTTTCCAATGATTTCTCCTTTTCGTTTTAAGAACTCTACTTGTTTTGCAGCAGCAACTGCGAGCAGCTTTGGTCTTCCAGGATCTTCATTTCCATAGCCAATCTTTGGGAGCGACAAGAGGTAGCACTCGCTATAATTTGAGGCTGGCTAGTGCTTCTCTCTTGATCTGTGGGATAATGTGTGGGAAGATGAGGTTTTAGGCTTGCAGATTTACTGCCCAACTTGCCCTTGGGTAATTGCAGGTGTGTACTCCTTTCTAACTGGAATGTGAGGAGTGACATTCCTCTCTTCCTAAGTACTACTCCTGAATAGGGATGCAGTGTCTACAGTTGTTTTGGTGGATTAATATGCTTCAGCTGCGGTGCTGGATCTCTGATTGTTGACTTGCTTCTTTGCACACCCCTGCAACTCTGCTGGATACAAACCACACATAATGTTGTTAAAGAAGTTTGCCTTTTTTTCTCTCTGATCCTTCTCCATCTTTGTCTTGATGATTCAAGGCTTCTGACGTATTCACTTGCCAGGCTCTAGGGAAATGCGTATATCTTAGCTTGGACCTTTTCCATAAAAAGGTACCGTTGTTGTAAGGAATCTCCTGCTTACAACTTAATATTTCTTCTTCTATGCTTGTACAAAGTAGGCATTTTCCAGATTGATAAATAGCTAGGAGGTCTTGCCACCCGTCTTAGAGCATTTGAGCTGCAATACGATTCACCTGATCTTGCACCAAAGATGCTAACATTTTGGTAGTGGGCTTCTTTTATTTCCTAGCCTTGCTTTGTGAAATAGAGCTTGTTGGCTCTGAGTGAGTTTCTTCTCTTTCTTGGCATTGCTGGTGCTCCTAGCAAAGAAGACTTAAATTTTCCTGTGCCCAGCTACTTTAGGGCTTGCTTAAGGAACCAATCTCTCTCTCTTCTGCGGTGCTCCTAGCAAAGAAGACTTCAGCTTTCCACATGCCCAGCTACTTTAGAGGCTTATAGGAACCAATCTCTCTCTTCTGCCAGTGCTCCTAGCAAAGAAGACTTCAATTTTCCTTTGCCCAGCTACACATTAAGGGCTTGTAGGAACCCAAATCTCTCTCTTCTGGCTGGTGCTCCTAGCAACTGAAGACTTCAACTTCCTCTATGCCCAACAGCTTTGGGGCTTATAGGAACCAATCTCTTACTGTTAGCTGAGGCAGACTTTCTTTCTTTTTTGTTCCTTTACTGCAAAGGCTCCCTGCCCTTGCCTCCTCACCGACTGAAACTTTCTAATCTCGGCCTTTTGGAAACTGGAAACATTCAAGTTAGACTCAAGTTAGGACTGATTTCTGCTCCCTTTGAGTTGGTTATTTAGGTGCCCTGCACCACGGCCAAAGCTCTGGGAATGTAAAGGACTCACTGATTCAGTTAACAGTTCAATACTTAAAGCTTTAATTGGCAATGGAATGTTGACAGACCCCTGACTCCTCCGGGTCCTAACTAAATAAAAGGCGTTACTTTTGTTGCGGAAACTTTATGGAGTCTGGCATTTGTTGTAAAGACTGCAAGTCTATAACGTCTATACTGTGAATGTATAACATTTATAACTGTTTAACTTAAATAGTGTGGGCCTATAAGATCTTGGACTGTCTAACTTGTTGGTGTCACTCCAGCTTCCGTTGGCACTCTAACTGCCAAAACCAGAGCGGGTTGCTGGAGTAACCAACACTTTCATAGAACACCAGCCCTAGGGCTTCTTAAAGGGACAGAACTAAATTTGGTTCCCTCCCACTGAATACTATACAAACATAGATAAACCCATACTAACTGTGGGGAAACTAAAGGGGAAATAAACAAAGGCTCTGTGGGGGCATGACAGATGAAGTCTGGCTCTTCTTGGCACAGTTAATGCACAAGCTAGGATAAACAAAGCTAATGTTAATGTTGACCAAGACTGAAGCCACACTGGCATTGCCCAAATGCTCATAGCTAGTGTGCTGCCTTAGTCACAATCAACATTTAAAAGTTAATTTGTAGTTTCATAATGCAGATTAGCTATTTGACAAAAATCTAGTTTAACCCATTTAGTGTTTTCATTTGAGGGATACTGGAGGAAGAGAAGCCATAAAATGAAAATTTTGAACCCTAAAGGCTAAAGTAATATACCATCTGAATAAACTTTGTTATCATATGGATGGTTCTTGGGATTATAAGCATGCAAGAAGAAAAAGGCAGACTTCGTATATCAAGTAGCAGTAAATGAAGATGTACTAATGATATTTTTGTAAATTATATATATATACACACACACACACACACACACACACACACACACATACTGTGAGACTGCAGGTATATATATATAATATATATATATATATATATATATATATATATATATATATATATATATATATATATATATATATATAATATGTATATATATATATATATATATGTATATATATATAATATATATATATATATATTATAAACACTGCTTCTAAATAACACCATTGTGATGATTATTACATTGAAGCAGGTTTAATACGTTGATTTTAGATCAGTTTCCATTGCATTCTATTGTTAATCAGTTTGCTCTGCATGAAGATCTTTGGCTCACAATTTATTATCTTTGACAGGGAGACATGGAGGCTGAAAGACTGGCTGCTATTATCCCAGACCTATACATTAAATATAATTACTCTGAAAGCAGCTAGCAGCACGAAAGCTGTGTAACTCAAAACACAAAGTAAATGTTTAACTTAGATTCTCTGATCTTATATTATTTACAAATGGTTTGGAAACAATAAAATATCATGAGAGTATGTATCAGTGTGTAGTGTAGGGTTGTGTTTCCTGCAGTCTCACAGTATCTGTAACGAGAGTTTCTAAAAAGAGAGAAAGAGCCCAAAAGGATTTGGAACAGCACTGAGAGGGAAGAAATGACTCCTGCCTTTCCTCCAAAATTTTTGTCATGGTCCAGCTCTGACTCAGGAACAGTGAGGACTCCTAAGAGCAGAATGGCTCCAGTGTAGCAGTCCACAGCTGACTGCAAAGGATCAGCAGGGAGATTAGGTGCAGCCTCTCCTAGGCCATTTTCCTGTTTTCACATTCACATGCACCAGTGCAGACTACAATCGGAGCACAAGGAAACAAGCCGGATTGCTGTCATGCCTTCGCATAGAGATGTGTCTCTTTTTTAATTTAATTCCCACCGATGCATAGCTAGACAAAAATGCACAAATGACCCCCATAGCCACACTGACATCTCATGATACAACCATCTGAACCTGTGTGGCTATGCAGATGTAAGTCACAAAATTTTTTTAAAAGGAAAATGGAGGTAAATAAAGCGCCTCCGGCCCAGTCGTTTGCTCGCAAGAAGCTGCAACCTGGGATTTTTCAAAAGACTCGTGAATAGCATGAGTCTCAAAAAACCCAGTTTGGGGGAAACAACATGGGGCAATTGCCTGATTCAATTATGTCAATGCCACCTCTAGTAGACAAATCACTTGAGATTCCAGGTTGATGCTATTATAAATGAAATGTTATTACCCAACATTTTTTGAAATGTTTGAAAGAGGAGGAAACCAAAGTTTCTCTCTTTTTTGATAAATTGCTGTGCTGATCCATGAAAATACCATTGACTAAGTGAGGTGAACTCATTTGAGGTATGAATTATATTGTGTTACATCAATATGTCTTTAAAACCACAACTGGATGTTGGCTGCTATAACATCTAAAAAAAGCGCACCAGGACTTACCCTGGGCGCCATTGCGGCAGGGGAGGAAGGAGCGATCGGCTCACCTCCCTGTTGGATCGACAGGTCATGTGACGGGGGTGGGAACTGTCACGTGACGAGGGAGCCGGGCAGGCTATTTAAGCCCATGCCCAGTTCAGCCCAGCCTCCTTACAAGGCTGCCGGCAAGCGGAGTGGTTGCTCCGGCTTGCAGCTGGTTAGGCCCGAGGTATTGCTCGGGCCTGGGAACAGCACAGGCGGGCCTTGAGGAGTGGGGGAGGAAAGCCCCAGGCGGCGGAGCAAGGTCTCCCGGCACCCTACACAGCCAGACAACGATCACTCAGATCGAGGCTGGTGAGGGCGGGAAGGCTCTGTTAGCGGCAGATTCGGCCAGCTTTACGTTGGCCTCGCGCATTGACCCGGGGCCTTTTTAAAACCGGCAGGCCACCTCCTGGAGGTGGGTGAATTCCCAGGGATGCAGGTGGTCCAGTTCGAGATGCGGGGGCAGGAGAAGCGGCTGCGCGCCACAGATGCCTCAGCAGCCGGGCCGGGATTTGGAAATGACTCACAGCCAGCCGCACTGAGTGCAATGGGAGGAGGTGGGGCGAGTGGCCGCCACTCCATAACCCAATTCAGACTAGTCTCCACTCAGCATTTTACGAGGGGAGCTTCAGGAGAGGGTCCAATGGTGGGGCGGGTGAGACGCCCGCCACAAAGGAATGTGAAGCCCAAGGCAGAGGCAGGGCGCCCGTTGTAATATCAGCAGAGGGGTGGCGGCAGCCATTCTTAGTTCCTGGTTGCCAGGCAGATTACAGGGGCCATGTTAGGTCTCCGCTGCTGGGCAGTTTTACTGTGATTGACTTGCCTATTAGTTTTCAGTCTTAGTATAGTTAGATGTGTAGATCCATGGTTATTCATAGTTAGTTACTGAGGGTTTACAGTATATTAAGCATTCACAGTTGTCAGGCAGTCACGGTAGCGAGTGTGGGTTTATAATCAGGGGCTGAGGCTCTACCAGAATCAAGGCCTTTAGTTATCCCTCATCCTCTCCTGTTTCGGGCCTATTCTACACTGAAGAGGCAGTGAATGAATTTCAGCATTGACAATGCTCTAAGTTAGCCTTGCAGGCCTCCTGGAAGCTGTAAAGGCTTTGCAGACTCAAAGAGGCCTGTAAGGGCCCAGCTGGCCCATGAAGGCCTAGGAGGACCTGGCAGGCCTCTGAGATTCTGATTTGGAGGCCTTGCAGACCCCCCATTGAGGCCTAAAAATAATATTAATAAAAGGGTTTTGCAGGCCGCATAAAGGCTTTTGGTCTTAGAAGGGGCCAATTGGGTGGCCAGCTGAGCAATAAAAGATTCCTTATTAGTGTGTATTGTTTTGTATCCATGTGTTTTCTTAATTCATAAGTTTGTGGATTCACCACATTTGTGCACAGTATCTCAATAATTAAGATAGCTTTTACTGATATGAACGAGATCTGCTGCCTTGTGATCCAGCCAGCACAGGATCGAATGTGCAAAAGGCACATAACTACGCAATTTCTAAAGACAGGTAAAATGTGGGTATGGTCAGGGAGATGTTTGGAATCAGAGTGGGACAAAACATCAGGAAACATTCAGGTAAACACCCGTTAAGTGACTAATTTCTCCATACCTTTGATTTATGGCAGTTTGGTGGCTGGCATAGATGGTTCCCATGTAAGGGGCTACTGTTTTGGGGAAAGGGAGCAGCTGCTGCCAGCACAAAATTTTTCCATGTATGTTTCACATTGGCGATGCAAAGATAAGAGAAGCCAAAGGTGCTTTTTGGTGGTTATTATGCTGAGTCAATACAGTTTAGAAATCTAATGCTGGCACCTTTGCAATGTTCTGTATGTGAGAGAAAACTATTGCAACTGAAGTAAAGGGTTTGGAATCCATATCTTGGGGATATCCTGCAATAAGTTCAGTTACTCAGAAGATTTTGGCTGAGATAGCAAAGGGCTATGGTAAGGCTGTTATTATCAGCAAAGCTTAAAAAGTGTTTATTGGGAGCCTTACATGAAAGCTGACGGAAGTGGCACATTAAATGGGGGAGTCCAATCTGAACATTTGGTTTCCTTGGTAAGTGCAGGTCTTCAATTCAGCACTTTGGAAAACTAGGGCATTTAACTATTCAGCATGTATACTTAATAATGGGTGCAGAATTTCTTGTTTATGATTAGATACTGCGCCCAAAACCACCATTTTCCCCTGGAATTTGTCAGAGGCCTTGAGCCCAAGACAAGTGACAGGAAGGTTTGAATAACTGAGTGATTAATAATAATTAATAATAATGATAATTCCAAAGATGTGAAGATTTATAGACACATAGCCAGCTATCTTGAAATTGATTATTCATTAGGCCCGGAGCTGGCTGACCAAACCAGGCCAACTCTCCAACTCTGGTTGGGCATATTCCTTGCTGATAAAGCCAATTGCATATGGTTCAATTTTGACATTATACCTTGAACAAATCCATCAGAAGCAATCATCCCTTGGTGCCTATTAAGCGACAATCAGGGTTTTATCACAAGTTGTCGGCCTTGGCACAAATGAGATTTAATTTCTTGCCTCACGCTCTCATATGTGGTACAGGTGCAATCTTAAGCAAGTAGTAAGGGTTTCTTAATCTTTTCTACTTGATTTCATGTTCACTTCTAGTGCTCAGGTAGGATTGTTGATATTGACGGTTGACCGGGTTCCCCCACGTTGCCAAGTTTTGTGCCCAGGGTTTTCTTTTAAGCGAAATCTTGTTCTTCACTGGATTTTTCCACAGGATGTGTATAGGGACAGAAGTGTTGTTTATGGGCTTGAATTCAAGCTGGCTCATAGGATCACGGCTTTCCTGTTAGGAGCACCTAAATGTGTCGAAAGCATGAGGATCGTAGAGCTGTAAAGGGCTTTTAGGCCCAGCTTGCACAATCCATGGGCCACCATTGAGCACGGCTTTTTTGGATACTATCATAGCCATACGGCCATGGCACTGCAAATAATAACGTTAGCAGATCCTACCGTGGCATGGGTGCAGTTGTCAGACAATCCAGCCACTTTTGGCAAAGGTTGGTAGCTTAGCCCACGGAGTTAGTAAGTCACTGGGAAATGAGGGAACTAATTTAACGGCATTTATTTTAAGGCTGGTCTTTTCCAGGTATCACCACGGATATTGCCAACAGTTTAATTACGGTCACCAGATGGACTGTTCCTCAGCCTCCCTGGCCCCTCAAGTGCAACCGGGCAGTCAGAGGCATTTCGCAGATCAGCCGTGAGACCGGGGGCAGCAGCACTTGACCCATGGATGGAGTCCTCCAGTCTTTATTGGTGGGCGATTTACTTGATTCCTCGCTTGGCCAGGCGGAGGGCTTCTTCTGGCATTAGGGGACTCCTTTCCAGGTCTTCCCGTCAGTACTAGACTATTGGATGCCAGTGGGTTTCAGGCTTCCCTCTCTGTTCCGTGGTACCGGTGAGGTAGCGCCTTAGCACTTAAAATGTGAAAGGACCACAGGCTGCCATTTACCTTGCCGTAGGGGATGTGTCATTGGTGATGACAATCTGGAGATTCTGGCTGGCCAGTTCCAAACTGCCCAGACTGACAGAGGGACAACCTCTTTAACCATGTTTACGCGAGGCCAGCATTGGTTTAGTGGTTAAGGTGTGGGACTAGAACTTGGGAATAATCACGTGTGAATCCCTCACTCGGCACCACATGTGGAAGCTTTCTGGATGACCTTGGGCCCAGTCACCGCCACACTGTGACTCCAGCTTAGAGTATCGAGGGGTGACATGAAGGGCAGGCAATGGCAAACCATCTCTGGAGACCCAGTGTGGGGCTACAGTGTTAAAGAGAGGAGGTGGATGATAATCTGGTGAATCTGGTTTAAACCCTGACACCACAGGGCCTTCATGCCCAGTCTTCACTTAGGGCTAAGCGGTGGTCCTAGCTTTTAGCAGCCAGCAATTCTTACAGGCACTTTCTCTCACCGGATGGGTTTTCCCCTGTTTAGATGGTAAAGCGTTGTTCTGTGCTATTACTCTGGAGTGGTGGCTTGGGATTTACCACCAGGGATCTCCGGACCGGATCGATTCCTGCCGCATAAGAGCTGCTGTGGCAGTGGCTGGAGGACAGTCACCCTTCTGAGCGAATTTTTTGGTACATCCGAGCCATGGGTGTCGTTAGTTAACTGAAGGCGAATGTTCAGGTACCTCAATTTCTCTCTAATTTATTTACTCTTAGTCTCTTGTCGAGCCAGCCAAATGGAGAGGTATGGATCGGTGCACACAAAGCCTTTAAGGAAATGGACCATTGGGCCACTCGCTTGGTTTGCCCCTCATCGATCCAGAGGAAGTGGAGCATCGGTGGGGACTCATCGTTATGCTAGCTGGTTCGGTCAACATGGTTTGCGATGGGATGTGCTGCCGCCGCTGCTCTATGAGGAAGTTTCCTGATGTGGTTCACCGCTTGCCACAGCTCCACATCATCATCCCTGCTCAGAGGGACATTGGCTGTCAGGGTAGTTGTTTACAGCTTGGAGAGCTGCATCAGCAGCTTCATTGGCCAGAAAATATGGTTATGCCTATCACATAGGCAGGCATAGTGGAGTGCTATCAGCCCTAGTACAAGGGAGCGTAGCACAAAAGTGCACTCTAGCTTGATCCTGCTAGCTATTTGGGGCTAGGCAGAGGAGGCCCTGGTTCTCAGTCAATAGCCGTAAACTGGGCCAGGTATATGAGATGCAAGGACACAGCCAAGTGGTTTGGGAGTCATCGCGCGTGAGAGGTTATCCCGGCAAGAGGTTGAAGCCCTCAAATTACCAGATAACAGCATATATACTCTTTGCCTTTGTTGATGCCTCACTCTGTCCAAGCTTTTCGAGCTGGAGAGGTGTGGTGACACGCCACGAAGACGACATTATTGCAGTAGCTATGGTCTTCAGAAGTGAGAGACTCCGCAAGCCGTCAGCAGCCCAAAGCGGTATGGGATATGAGTGGGTGAGCTTTATCCCACAGTCACTGGAAATATCTCCTTTGCGCCAGGGGAGGCACAATTCGGGCCAGATGGAGTTCCACCTGTCCGGAAGTGGGGATCCGGACATTTGGCTATATCGCTTACATGAGGTATGCTCTATTGCAGTGGCTGAGCGGCACGCTAATAGGGCTGGGTGTCATTCCGAGCTCGGGAATCTGGAAGCGACAGCTGCTTTACCTGCAGCCTCAGTGGCGGATTCAGGGCATAGGGGCACAATCCGGTTGGGGAGAGGCAGGCTTGCATGCCAGACTCTCCTTAGGCGGGGAGCCTCAATAAGAGGTCTGGGGGGTAGGGCTGGGCTTGGAGGATGCAGGTACCTGGAAGCCCTGTTTCAAGCCTCAAGCTACCCCTGGCAGGTGAGGGGGTGTGGCCACAAATGGGTAGGCTTCCAGAAGTGACATCATCTAGTAACCTTCTGTCCCGGTCCCCATTGGGGGACGGTGCCGGGTTCAGCGGTGCGCTGCCCGAAGGGCCAGGGGTCAGCTGTGGAGCTGACAGTGACCAGGTTCAGCGGTGCGCTGCCTGGTGGCCAGGATGTGCCCCGATATGCCTGCCCAGCTTCCAAAAGAGTTATGCATTATTTGTTAATAAACCGGGCTGCGGCCATTTCTTTTCCAACGAATTTAAGTGTGTGTTTGGTTTGTGAGGGAAGTGGAATCCGCACATCTGCACGCAATGTTAATTAAATGCTGAATGCCCTACTGGTTACAGTATATCAAAGAATGACACAGTTCCATTTGAAATTTGTGCCTTAATGTTCCATTGCCATTATACTTCAGGCACATGCTTAGATCCTATTTGCTGGCAACAAATTGACTCATCGCCTAATTTTCTTCAGTAATTCAGCACAAGGATTGAGTAGGAGCTGTGCCTACCAAATAGCCACTTCAGAGTTATCTCCTACAGCACACACTGATCCACCATGTACAGAAGGATTAAAGCAAGCAATAGCTCTCAAAACACTTTCCATGAGAACTCTAAATGAATGATTTTCCTCAGGGAACAAGTAATGTGCTCTGTCTCTTTCCTTCCATTCATGATGCTCATGCAAATTTAATCGTATTTGTTATGTCTTCATTACTTTTGTAAATCAGAATTTGTCTGGTGATAGTAGTATAAACTGGCAAGAGAGAGAATCACCTTTACCTTTCAGTGAAAACGCTCTCAAACAGACATGTTTGTAGCAGAAATCAGTATTGGAGGTTTGAATTAAGATTTATTAATGGCTGATATATGAGCAGATATAAACCTTTTCCAAAATTTGAAGAGATATGGTTCTTTGGACAACAAAGAAAATTTGAAGTTTAAGAACTAAATAGACTACTAACTCAATTTGGGTTGGAGGAGGGGGCAAAGGCAGTTGTGGAGGCAGTGATGTCCTAAGCCAGTGAATTTGCCCTCTCTGGGACACTTACCCTAGGAGAGGCAAATCTGTTAGTGGGTATGCTGGCACCAAGGGCTTGGATTTATACCAGCCTTTTGGGCCCAATGGAGGGCTTCTTGGCAGCAGGGAGGGGTTTCTTGCCTCCCTACCCACTGAAATCCCTCTGAAGGCAGTGGTGTAGCTCCACAGTGCCACAACAGTGCTGTCCCTGACCACCCCAGGGCTCTGGATTGGGCTACTTGTTGCTTCTTTTTAATTTCAGATTTCATGATTCAATAGCTTATTTTCCCCCTCCTATTAACAACCAATTGAACCTGTTTTGTTTTCAAACACAGTGCTACAAGAATGTGAAAATAAAAGAAAACATACAAGGAATTTGTAACCATGTGTGCAGAATAAGCCATCAGACAGCTTAATTAAACAAAACGGTACAACTGTGAATTAAAACCTGAATAAAATCAAAAACCATGAAGTCTTTTCACAGGTTGCTTGGCATTAATCAGGTTTTAAAAATTCTTTTCAGATTTTCCCCCTCCATCCATCCAGAGGAGTTCACACAAGATAAAATCTGCTGAAAAGAATAGGTATATTGTTTAATCTGTCCATTTTTAGACAGAAAAATAACTTCAGCATATTGAAAGTTCAGAAAAGGTGATTAGCACTATTCCACATGGAAGTTTAATACAGATTACTAGCAGACCCGGCCACACTTCGCTGTGGCTCAGCCTACCTTTGCAGTTCTTGAGGGGGGGGTGGCTGGCTTCCTCCTTCCTCACCTCCATTGGTGGCTTTCTCTGGCTAACTGTGTGGTTCCCCACCTGCCCCGTCCCGTCCCCGGTCAGGGGCGGGACTGGGTCAAATCGGCTGGGGCTCTGCTGTTCCGGATGGTTGGTGGTTCCCTCCTTCCGCCCTTCCGTCGGTGCTTTATGCGGCGGCATGTTTTTGTGGGGAGGGGGGTCGGTCCCACCCTCCGGTTGGTGCTTTCTGTGGCAGCATACTTTTCCCGGCGGGGGGGTCAGTTCCTCCTTCCACCCTCTGGTCGGTGCTTTCTGAGGCGGCACGCTTTTCCTGGTGGGGGGTCAGTCCCTCCTTCCACCCTCCGGGCGCTGGTTTCTGCGGCGCCGGCCACCTTGCTGGGCCTGGCGGCACCGAGTGCCTTGCTTTGGGCCCCAGCTTTGAGGTGTCATGCATGCACAGTGAAGGTGACCCTCGATTTTTGTGTTTTACCTGCCTCAGGTGTGTCTTGTGAGGGTTGGACGTAGTGAAAAACACACTTGCAGACCTGCCAGCAGCATGTGCAAATTTGGGGGCATTCGGTCTAGGCGTTTCGGCGTTAGGGCGTGACTAACAAAGTCACAGTTACATTTTTATATATATAGATATGTAATTATTAGGAATGGACTGGTGAACTCAGGAAAGGCACATGATGTAGACCACTTAGATGCAGTTGGGGATGTAAAGATCCACCATAATAAAAAGTCCCTAATAATGTAAGGTCAGTATGTTAAGGAGATAGAATCAAGACCAGACATTTCTGAAATGTTCAGCCTCTATCACGCTATTTTTCAGTTGTAGATCAACCTAAGAACTGGGAATGCTGCTGTTTCCATGAAGAAAGAAGGAAGTTGGAACACAGAGGAGAATGGTGACTTTCAGCCACCAACAGCAAATAAATATGACTGCTTACTTCACCCTGAGAACTGTGATTCTATCAATTTTTTCTGCTTTTCATTGAAAAAGAAGTAGGCAATGAAGAGCGTTAACTGAGAAAAGTGACAGGCCCAAGTCAGTTTCATGGCTGAATAAAGTTTTTCAGTAGTCAAGGCCCAGCACTCTAGGTGTTTTACAACACTAGTATAGTACAGAGTCTTTCAGAAATGTGCAGGGAAATTTCAATCTTGGGGAAACATTGTAGTCTCTTTATGCATATGGTGTGTGGCACATTTAACAGCTTCTCATTCCAAATCAACCTCCAAACTCATGACGCAGAAAAACAAGTAATTAAAGCTGTGCTAGCAAGTTTGGCCACACACAAAATAGCATCGAAACCATTTGGGTCTTTTTTCTTAGTGCATTGTTTTCATATAAAATCATAATACATTGAATCCTTAATTGCCCAGAGAGTCAATTGTATGATAAATGTTTACATATAAAAGAGTTTAATTAATAATCATATGGACAGTCAATTTTGTAACGATCTCTCTGAAACACTGAAATATAACAGTAGAAACAGCCATTTAAGTAAATGATAGTACTGTTGTTGAGTGTCTTTGAGGCCATAAATCAAAGCTAAGTGGTTTTGAAGGAAAAGAGATTATGATTAGTCATGATGAACACAGGTTTCCAAATGAATAAGAAAAATATCTCCACAGTACAAGTTAAGAAAGTAATTGTTATCTATTCCCCCCCCCCCCCCGCTTCTCTGAAACCTTCTAAGCTGGCAGCAGAATTAACGTATAAACTGAAGTGCCCACCAGCCTGCTAAAGGCCAGTGGGAAAAGGGTTTTTTTTAAAAAAAAATAGTGCCATTGTAACCTCTGCTTGTGGATTCTGTGGGGCAGAACTTGGAAGGAGTTTGCAACAACTAATTTTAAAACAAAATGGTTTACTTTTCCTTAACATGTGACACTTATTAAACATTAACAATTAATATAACACTTCAAGGTCCTGTTCAAGTTTCAATTCCAAGTCCTTATCTTTACAGTCTATTGATACTGCCAAGTCCAATTCTTCCTGCTGGTGGTTGGCTTATGAAGACTTCAGAGGCTTGGTGAATTGGATTCAAGATGATGACGGTCCCCAAAAGAACTCCCATCAACTACATACACAGAAAGCTCTGAAACAATAAATTCTAACATTTACAATACAGCAAAAACAACTCCCTTCCCACTAGTTCCCAACAACTTTGCAGTTATCTTAAACAAGGTGTTAAGAACTTACAAAGAAATAAATCAAAGTCCCAGCCTGGTAGCCTTGCCTCCTTCAACTTCATGAGTTTTTGCAGCCTCCTGCTTCTTTGAGTCTCCACCCCTTTCTGGGTCAACCCATTCTGAACATAGGGGTTACACCATGTCAGTAGTGTGATGCCACTTCCCCAGCAACATTATGCCATTTCTGGGTATTTGCCAGAAATATCTTGACAACTTGTGTAACATCATTACCTCTAGGCCTACCCTACCCTTTCCTATTGATTGTGAGTCCTTCATGGGCAACCATGATCTTCTTCATTCTGAACACAAAATTCTCCAAAGCAATGTGGAAAGACTGGCCTTCCACAAAGTGTTTGCATTTCCCTCTAGTCCAAAATTTAAAAAAAAACCCTGAGCCATTAGTCCCTCTATCCTTAGTGGTGTTGTGATCTTCACAAAGAATGGGTTCAAAAAACAATATACTGCACTTATAATGCTTTGCTTAAGTTGAGCATTTCTTATAATTTTTAACAATAAAATAAACAGTTTTTCAATGGTTTTGTGTCTGTGCAGTGTGGTGCAGACCAGGTAGCCATCACTGGAATATGATTATAATTTATGAGGTAATAAGGTGAAATACACACCAAAATCATCGTAGGGAAGTCAAGCACCACTTTAAATCAGCAACATTTTCAGTGTATGTGCAGTTTTTAAAGTTGCATAGTCAGTAGTTACATACCTGAGGGTTGCCATATATTCAGAACTTATTAAGTTGAACTGCAATTCCCAAATGGCAATACTAAGTTTTTGCAATCCTATTTAGAAGCCCATTAATACCCATGAATGTTCTTGTCCTTCTACAATTCAAATCTGGCATAGGATCTGAATACCTTAAATAGTTAATTTTCCACCCTATGGGAAGAACCAAATGAAGTTTGCAACAGCACACACTCCCTGAGCAAAGACAGAGGCCCCAAAAAGGGAGAGAAGCCTGTTACTGAGGGTGGATATTTGGGTAGCTGACTGTGTTCGCCTAAGACACTCCCTTCAACTCACGCACGCACGCACGCACGCACACATACACACACACACACACACAGGCCTTTTAAACAGAACTCCTGTCAGGGCAAACTAATCTAAAGTTTTCAAATGCTGCCACCAAAAACTGAAGTAAAATGGAGAGCATAGAGTGGCTTTTGAAAGCTTAAACACAAAAACTGGATTTTATTTAAGAAACTTAAGGAAGATGGTTCAGAGAGGCATTCAAGTGTAACTTTAGGCAGATACTTCTTAGCAATTGCAGAGCAAGCAGTTTCAGTAAGATGGCTTTTTGTACAGACTTTAGTGTTAAACAAGCACAGGTGACTCTGTAAGGGCAAACCTTCCACACACGGTCCCAAACCCACTCCTAAAATGCTGCGCCGTCTTCCCCACTGCAACGGTCCCAGGAGGGTTGGGTCGGCGTCATGTACGCCGACCAAACCCCCAGCATGGCCATGCAGAAACGGCCCCAGTCTGCTTTCAAGACTCTCAATTCCCCATCTGCTTTCTGACAGGCTTCTTCCTGCTTTTATAGCAGACAGCGCACCCTATCTGTGGCTGCCAGCTATACCATTACAGCCCAGCCAATCAGGTTGTGCTCTGACTGTTACTGTGGTGCTCTTTCTCTGACTAACTGCACCTTTTCAAATTAACCCCATAAGAGCCTAATCCGTCACAATGTCCTGTAATTATTGTCATATTTCTAGGAAAGGAGTGTCATAATACAGGTAGAAAAAGAAAGGAAAACAAGTATGCAGTGCCAACAGATCAGCAGATAGGAAAACCCAACAATATCAGCAGATACCACCACAACCAATATCAGCAGACACAACAGAATCTGCATAGTTTAAAAGATCATATGCTGCTTCCTCATAGGATTATTGCCAGAACTGGAAAGCACCCACACTGTTCAGTAGAATTTGTTAGGTCTTCCAGAAGAGCCTGGAAGCACACTTAATAAAGGTTGAATTATTCCTAGATTATCAGAAGACCATTATATTTGCAGAAACAAGGAGGAGCTGGTTACTACAGGTTATTTATGGAAGGCAGAGTCCCAGTTGAACAGTTCTCTTTAATCAACTCACTAAGCATAGAGTTGATGTATTTTTACTTAAAATTCATGCATCTGTTTCTCATGGATAGACTATACAATATAAATTTTGTAAATTAGGTACATTAAACCATGAAACACTACACATCAACCGCAAGATGGCACCAGTATTCAAACAGTTTTTGACAAGTCAATACATGCTGCCTTTGAAATCAGTGCAGCTACATTAGTAAATCCCATTCCATCTCTTCAATAATATGGGGGTGGAAAGTGCTCTCTGGTCCCCAAGGTGACTGGGCAGCTTCCTAGTCTCTAGCACCTGTCATAGGAGGTCCTGAATGGAATGTTAATCTAGAAGCCTCAGGATCTTCCCACAGCAGATGTCACTGGCAGACCCTCCCACTCCCACCCCCTTACCTGCTTGCTGGCACAATCTCAGAGACAGAAGATGGCACAGAGCTGAATGTTCAGCTCAGCTAAGCTCTGTACCATTTACTGCCTCCAAGACCCACACGAGTTCGGAGACAGGTGGAATTTTGGGGGTTTGGATTTAATAGATCTGAACAAAATTGAATATGTAAAAAAGCCAAAAAAACCATTAAAAGTATGGGGGTGCAGATTTTTGAAAATTTCTCAATCTGTTAAACCGAAACCCAAGAAATACTGTAAACATGGTGCAAACCCCTAACAGTAGATCAGTAAGTTTACAACTTCAAAGTTATGAAATAACTAGTAATATCTAGCAAGCACCATCATCTCATTCGTGGATCTAGCCTTTGATTTCTCCTTTTTTCTTTTGGATCATGATACTCAATTGCAGAGCAAAAAAACATTCCCTTTTGGGGAGCTCTGTTATTTGCTTGAAATACAGAAAATAGCCTAGCTTCATAGAAGCTCTTCTTCTGTGCCCTTTTAAGATTTTTTTCCCTACATGTCAAGGATGTTTGTCACACAGCCAACATTCAATAATGCAAGCAGAAATACATGATATTTACTGGAGAAGGGGGAAAAAAACCTCTGTCCTGTCACATTTTTATTAAAGGGCAACCAAACTATTAACTGATACAAAGTAATAAAATCTAAGTAAGAAGATTAACAGTATAAATGGTAAAAGAGAAAACAACTTTTTTTTTTGCTGTACATCTTGGAATTTGATGATCTGGCTGAGAACTGTCAGATACTGGCTACGTATCCACTATTTGCAGGATCACTCCAGTTTGTTACACCTCATGCTTTCCGACTATGCAAATTCTGGGTGGCTGAAACTAGTTGAGGGAAAAATCAACACTCTTGGCTTTTCATTAGAGTCGTTAGTCCCTCTTTCCCTATCAGAAGCATATAGCTGCTTGAAAACTAAGCTATTAGAACAAGAGTATCGGGATATGATAACAGCTGCGAGGAAAACGTGTTCCCCCCTGACCCTGCTTATTCCAATTGAACAAGGACACATGGCCAATTATTTACAGTGGATCACCAACCCTAAATTAAGAAGAGCTTTAACAACACTGGCCAGATTCAATCTAATGCCTTCTTATGCTGCTCTATGGCAGATAATATCAACAAATTGATATAAGCAGAGGAGGCTAAGTGTCCATGCAATATGGGTTCACGGTGGAACATTACTTTCGATCATACCTCCTCTTTCATTGTGTAAGGTTTGGTAAAAAAAAACTCCAAGAATGTCACAATCTGCACTTATCCCCATTTCTGTATAACAATCTAACTGATGCTCTTAAGATACCTATGCTTTTGAACAACATGGATCCCACAGTGTGTGAGAATGTAGCAAAATTTCTGCTAACAATAATAGACGTAAGTCTAGATGAATACCAACCAATGTCTATGTATTATACTTGACCACATTAGAATAGCCAGCAGTCATTTTTGCTAGCTTCTGTCAGTATCCGATGACGTTTAAGTGAGTTAACTTAGCTGAAGGAATGTCCTATAGTTACAGAAGGACCATGTATATATTTTAGTATTTAGTATTTTAGTACCAGTGTCTATAATTGTGAGCAATAATGGGCAAATTTTGTATGCTGATTTTGTATGTTTATTTTATGCCAATAAAGGCTTGTGACTGGGAGTAATTTATGCCCTACCTATATTTTGTGGGATATTTGAGGACTCTGTTTTACTTTATGAAAAGTTACAGTTCCCAGTTTATCATCCTTGAGCAATGTGCCGAACCCACAAGCAGCATTCCATGGCTAAATACGTTTTTTCTGCTCTGAATATCAAATTTTGGTATAGAATTCTTTGGCATTTTATGGTCAGTTACAAATGTGCTGCTGTTGATAAATACTTTGCTTCCTTGCCTGTGAACACTTATTTGTGTCCTATTTCTTTTATTCTGATAGTGTCCAAGTTATAGTGTAAAGAACATGGATCTCAAACAAGTTTCCTGTAGGAAACTCAAAGGGGCTTACAAACTCTTTTCCCTTCCCCCCTCACAACAAACACCTGATGAAGTAGGTGGAGCTGAGAGAGCTCAGAAGAACTGTGACTAGCCCAAGGTCAACCAGCTGGCGTGTGTGGGAATGTAAAGGCTAATCTGAATTCCCCAGATAAGCCTCCATAGCTAGCGGCAGAGTGGGGAATCAAACCCAGTTCCTCCAGATTAGAGTACACCTGCTCTTAACCACTATGCCACCGCTGCTCCTTTGAACTGGAATATCTGAAACCAAGCAGAAAGCTGAAAGAAAGCTGAAACAAAGCATAAGAATTAATGTGACATATTAAACTGAATGTGCGTATTTATACAATTTTACTGTTTAGAAAATGGAGTATAGTTCAGACTACATTTAAATTTAAATTAAACTTTTACAAAAATAAATAGTAGGCTCCTACTACTGTAGCATACTACAGTATACTACTATACAGTATACTACTGTATACTACTATTCAATTATTTTGGACTCCAAATTTTTCAGGATTCCCAAATATTCCTGAACCCCCATATTGACATGTTCTTTTCAGTGGGTGGGGAGTTGGAAATCTGAAAAATCTGGGTTCCATATAGACTACCATATGGGGAATCTTCCCAGAGCTTGGGGGGGGGAGTATTATTTTTAATGAAGAGGCACAAAAACTGCAGTATATTTGCTAGTGACTCCTTTAGAAACCCGACTGGTTTGTTGGCTTGTTTGTTTGATTTATAGACTGTCCTTCCTGTCAATACAGGTTCTGGGCAGCTCACTGCATTTCTGGCATCACAAAACCAACAGTAATAAACCCAGCAAGGAAGGGGAGGGGAAGGATGGCCAGCCAAGATAGAATACCAATTACTGCCCTCAACCATAGGCCTGAAGAAATAACTCAATTTTAAAGGCTCTGAGAAATCTTTGTGGGGCTCTGAGAGAAGTTTTTTTTTAAGATAGGGGCACAAGGTTTGCAGCATAGCTATAGGTCACTCTCCTCCAAAGAACCTCCAAATTTGGTTAAGTCAAAGGGTCCAATTTTATGGGCACCAGCTGTCCTCTATTTGAAGGTCCAATTTTATAGGCTAAGACATAACCATACTTGGTGTTCTGCATTTTTACTATATATAATTTGACTCTCAACCCAATCTTCACCAAACTCCAGGGTCTGTGTAAGGAGATTGACTGTAAGGAGATTTTAGCAACTATGCTAAAAACTTAGTGCCACTAGCTTAGAAAACAGCCCTCAGACACCCCCCCTCCAAATAATGACATAACACTGAGTTATGTCAGAGATGAGAATCATGAAGATTCAATTTTCACAGCATAGAAAACTTTTTTTTGCAGGGCAATAAAGAGGTGGGTTTCTTGAGGTAGAAGCACCAAATTTGCAATGTGGTTGATGGTGAGTTGCCTTAAAAGAACCTCCAATTTTTGTGAAGATTGGTTCAAGGGAACCAATTTTATCAGGTCCCATTTTCTCTATTAAAAATCTTTTAGAGTCACCTGCAGATGTGCTGCAAATGTGGTAGCACTACCTCAAACATATGGAAAAAATCAGTTTTTATCAGATTAGTGTTTTCAGCTTAATTGAAATGGTGCCTCTTTATTTTTGGCCCCAAAAAGCCAAAATGGCTTTTTTCAGTTTGTCATATCCAAATGCATACCCTCACTTTTCACCACCACCCATCAACTTTGCACAGGGACTTCATATTCTCTCCCAGAACCCAAAGAAGTTGTTTCCAATATGTCCCCAATCTGCTGGACATTCTGCCTTCCCTTGATCTAAGCTATCCTGTCCCTCTATCCAGTGGCCCAGGCCTCACACAACTGCTTGGTCTGCATTGGTAACACCTTGTGCCATCCAGGAGCTCTATGCACTGCTTGCACTTTAGGCTGAGGTCCATCATTTCCTTTGGAAGAGCTTGATCTGCACCTTTCACTTCTCAGCATCTGTGGGACCAGTAAGTCTACATCTTTCCTCCTCAACAACACCCAGGCCGTTTCCGCACGGGCAAAATATGACGTCGTCGCAACGGAAAAAGAAGCGTCAGAAGCGGAGAGCTGTTCGCAGCGCAGTCGGGCGAAGGTATAGTCGGCCGCTTCGTCAGCGAAAACGCTAAACCGGGCGCGAAGACGGTGTATTCAGAAACGCCGGCTTAAAACCACTCTTTTTTTTTCCCCATCGTGATGCATCGACGCCGCTTTCGACTGTGCGAACAGCCGCGCACGGAGTATGCTCGTCACAATGTATAGCGTCGAACCTGCAGATCGAAGCTTCGCAAGAATGCGCGCCAGAAGCGCCCATATCGTCGCTGTAGACGCCCGCTTCGCGAAAGCGGCTTCACGTCGCTTGAACCGTCACATTTCTGCGGGGCTGCGGACGCCCGCAGCTCCGCCTGTCTGTGTGAACGCTTTTTTTGGGATGCGTCGCAATTTGCGACGTCATCGCGTCGCTGCTTTTGGCCAAAAGTCGCGAAAACGGCCCAAAGACAAGAAAAACAGTCTTTGCTTTTGAATAAACGTTGTGGGTGGTTGGAGGGGCAATGGAGCTTGGAACCTTTGTTTTCACCTCTGCCACTCCTGAAAGAAAACAGATGCAACTCTTTTAGGCCCCATCTGCGCAGGATAACCACAGTATAAAACCTGTGTTGAGGGAGGGGACTTCGCATGGATCCTGCTCCTAACATGAGTTTGCTCTGCATTTCCCCCCAACCTGGGTTTTTCAAGAATCGCACCATTTGCGATTCTTTTGTTTAAACATGGATTGCAGCCACGGCTGAGCGAACAACTGTCCCAGGAAGTGTGTTACTTGGCCGCTTTCCTTTTTCTCAGTCCTTGCCTCTCTGCTGCAAAGCTATGGGAGGGGGGGACAAGGATAGCAGCATGGCTGCGGCGTTCCATGCCTGCCAGGCTTCATAGATTCGCAGTGGAGGGAGGTGAGTGGGGGGAAAAACACCTCCATGTGAAGGCACATGCCCCAACCAAAGCACTCACTGACCACAGGACACCCAGCCATGTGAATAGCCTGGGGCTATGAAGGGTTCATTTATCCTGCCTGCAACCCACTGTGTGGGAAGGGCCCCAGTGTTTCCATTAAGGTGAATGACCAACAGAGTGAGCCATCTGCCTACCCTAGATGCATTCCAAGGGGAAGCCTTGTTCTATGAGCAAGGCTCTGGGCACAGCTTTTCCAGTTGGATTACTACCTGCAGCAGATATAAAAACATGCAAGCACACCCACAACAAGGGGCCAAGGGGCCTTTTGTGGCATAGAATGATCACTGAGGCGTCTCTTCAGTGTCCAGTTGGCAGTGCTTGGGAGGTTACAGGGAATCAGAGCTGCAGTCCCCCCCTTCAGCAGCAGGCTCTTGAGAATAAAGTCACAGCTCTTGTCAATATCAACAGTAACTGATGGGTCCTCCTTGACATGCTGTCTGGAGGTGGGGGAAGGTTCTCCTGCCATTTTTGACAGCACAAAGTTGCACTGGGAAAAGAGAGTATTCCTGGGATAAAACGGTACAGAGAATTGACTAACATTAATCCTGCCTCCTGAACTGTCTCCTTTTATGCTGACACTCAAAAATATGCAGAGGTGCTGGGGGTCTGCACTGGCTTGAATGCATTTATTAAATGACCCTTATGCTATCATATCTGCCAGATAACCTACCTAGGGGTCAGTCCACCCCTATTCCCCCTTCAGCCCCCTCCTTAGGATTGTGTGGCAAATAGAAAGAAAGCATTTTTGCCCCTGCATTAACTGTAGTAATGTTGGATTCGGTACAACCCCTCGGATCTGAACTGAGTCAGCAAGGGTCAGTTGAAACCCATCCAAACTGGGGAGCACAATGGTCTTCAAGATCCCTGCCTTCGTAATGAGCATCACCTTGGTTTTTCCAGTATTCCTCGCAGAGCCCATGCTAAGGCAGGCCATGGCAAACCATCTCCCAGCGTCTCCCAGCCTTGAAAACCTCACGGGGTTACCAAAAGTCAACTGTGACCTTACAGTAACTTTCACCACCAACATATTTACTATGTACCAAGAATAAAAATTATATGGTTATCAGGTACGTTATACTAGCTTGGGACCCTAATGAGAGTTGGTCCATGTTTTCCTGTTTCATAATGCATTGGTTCTTCCATGTCTGCCCATATGTGGCAGCCAGTTGTGTGTTTCATCTCATGCTATATTCTTGCACATGTGCAACTGTTTATAGGAAAGTGAAACAATCACAGTGGAATCTGATGTAGGGCTGCATACTCTTCTCAATTTATTGAAGTCGATGAGCTTTGCAGCTTTTTAGGGTTGCACTGTCTGTCATAGACATTCTGAAATCCTTCTTATGAGAAATATATTCACTTGACCGGCTGTGAAATCATGATTCAAATTAAGTTGTGAAAGGAACATTTAAAGGGTTGAAATAAATTCAAATAGCATTTCACGAACTGTCCAGAATTAGTTGCAGAAGTGGGTATCTGCCAAACAAAGTATTTCTACGGCTGGTATTCCAGTTCCCAGATCTTGTACTTCAGTTGATGAACAGCAGAATATAGGACGAATTTTTCATAAATCTTACATTGACCCAGATCGCCATGAAAGCTAGTGACCTAAATGTAAGAGTGATTTGCTTGTATGAATCTGTCGTTGTGCATGAAAGACAGAGCGTAAGAGAGGCAAAGTAGGCTTGGGAATAGACCATTTCCTTGAATTTATAGCTAGCTTCTTAAATAATTTAGAACATAACATTGATTGTTTGAATTAACTAGACCCATGGATCGCTCAAGTAATATTCTTGGGAGTATTTGCACATCAAAGGTCACATTGTACATCTCTAATTTAGTGGGGGGTTTAAGCAGAATACGTGTTGAGAGATGCATCTGTGGGAAACAACAAAAGACCACATCTATACTATGTATCCATTAGAATAATAGCAGTAAAAATTTGCAACTATTTGTCTTGATGAGTATGTTTTAAGATCATGGTATAGAAATGTTTTAAGTATGAGCTTAACTTTCTGAATAATTTGGGTTTAAATTTAGCCAAAATAATCTAGCAACAATACAACTCAGAAAAGTCAACAGGCAGTCTATTATTCAAAACAATCTATTATTCAAAACAAAAATAGATATATTCTGCTTTATGAAATGAAAACCTTAAAATCCATAGGTTATACAAAAATGACCCAGACCAGACACAGAAAAACCATAATTCAATATTACTTTGAGTACTGGACATCTGTTCGACTCTGCCAAAAACTTGCTATTACAATGCATAATGGATAAATGAGTAAAAGGAGCAGCAGTGGCGTAGGAGGTTAAGAGCTTGCATATCTAATCTGGAGGAACCGGGTTTGATTCCCAGCTCTGCCACCTGAGCTGTGGAGGCTTATCTGGGGAATTCAGATTAGCCTGTACACTCCCACACACGCCAGCTGGGTGACCTTGGGCAAGTCACAGCTTCTCGGAGCTCTCTCAGCCCCACCTACCTCACAGGGTGTTTGTTGTGAGGGGGGAAGGGCAAGGAGATTGTAAGCCCCTTTGAGTCTCCTTACAGGAGAGAAAGGGGGGATATAAATCCAAACTCTTCTTCTTCTTCTTCTTCTTCTTCTACTTCTTCTTCTTCTTAAAATGCACTTAACTGTACAAACTATGCATTATTGGAAAGACAGTTTATATGATCCTGTATGTCAAATGCTACTGTAATGCCCAGAGAAGCTTCGGCCTCCCTTATTGCACATGAAAGCCACAAGGAATACATAGAGATCACTAATGATAAAACTCTTCTTTGGTCAGTTACAAAATAATGTTTTTATTTAACAATTCTTATGTTTGCATGCCACCTTTTATATACATTTTCAAAGCAGTTTATAATTTCAAATCAACACAAATTTTATTTAATTAACACTAATATTAAACCATACAATCTGCTCCCCAGCATATGACAAGTTTCTTCCATGACCCTTGTGGGGGTCAGGGAGTGCTTTTGCCTCAGTCTCCGAAGGTTAATGAGGGCTCCTAGGAAGATGAGGCTGGGGCTGTGCAATCATGCAGCCCAGCCAGAGGAAAGTTTGGAGTGGCTTTATAAAGCAGCTATACCTCTCCAAAATTGGGGGGGGGGGGTGCCAAGCTGCTGGCTCATAGAACCTCCAAGAAAGAATGTGAGACTAGCTGGTTGCTACTGGTATTGAGAAATTTGCAATTTGCAAGCCCTATGAGATGTCTAACAGTGAACAAAGATTTCCCAAGCCAGCCTTTCATGGGGTTTTGCACCCAGGGGAAGGGACTCCTTTAGTACTGAACAGCATCAGAAAATCCCTGAGCAGCTAAGATGCCATGGGGAGAATTGGATGACACAGTACCTCTCAGCACAGTTTTATGTGTAGACTATGATATACTAAGCTAGTGAGTTTGTAGCAGGAAGAATCAAACACCTCAGCTAGCCAGCTAGTACATTGAACATCCCAAATTACTTCTGTCCTGTTTGGACTGAGTTTAAGTTTATTCATCCTCATACAATCCTCATACAATCCAGGTCAAGGATATGATGAAAAGTAAAAAGAGAGATGACCATTATCAGCTTATTGAGAATCGTCAGTTCATATCTTTAAACAACCTCTTCCATTTGTTTCATGTAGTTCTTAAAAAAATAGGAGAGGAAAAATGAAGAACCTTCAGAACTGCTTCTAGGGACTCACAACATCACCAGCTAGAATCTGACTTTGTGGAAAAACCAGCTCCACCACTAAGCAGTATCCCTTAGTCTCAACCTGAAAAGACAGTTCAAAATGATGTCATGGTAACTGACATCAAAATGCTGTAAGAGACCCAAGAGAATCTAGTATATCAAGACACAATTATCCATGTCTTCTGGAAATGCAGTGGGCTAACCATTATACACTACTTCCCCCAGAATTCCAAGTCATTATGCAAACACAACAATGTTCCGTGTTTGAGAAGAAAACACAAATTAACATGATAACTCTACCATCTGTTCTAGGGTTACTTCCTTTTTTTCATCATGTACTTCTCTACAACCCTTGCAAATACTGTATAGAACATTGCTTAACATTAAATCTTATAATGTATACATGCTTTCATTTCAGAAGATTCGTTTTATTTTTAAAAAACTTGATTTATTATTTTTTGGCATCACATCTTCACTGGTTTTACCAGCATATTTACCAGCACAGTTAGCTTTAAACTAACACACTAGTCTGTATTTAACAGTGTCACAAATTTTCTCCAAGAAGTTGACCAAAGGAAAGGGAATCAACAGCAATGTTAATTTGATTTTTTTAGTATTAGAATACAATTTGTGGCTTAATATCACCAGATAGGAACAAAATTGTCTATTAAGATGGGATCAGTATGATTTAGAAATTGCTAAAATGTTGGAGAAACCAGATGATGAGGGGGGACATGCCCATTAAAGGATTATAGGAGAATTGCACAGGATTATGTTTTTCTATAGAAATGTAATATCTGAGAAAGTATTAGAGCAGCAGGGGAAAACTTTTTTATTATAGAAGCACATTAAGATTTCAAAGCAAATCTCTCTTCTCAGAGTACAGATACATTTGCTCAAAAGGCTGGGCATTTTTGACTGATCGTATGATACATCATGTTCTTTACAGCCACTCCTAAGGGCAAATAGAATGATAACTTACTAGAGTTCTTTAAGGGTGTAAACAGGCATGTGGATAAAGGGGAACCAGTGGACATTGTCTACTCGGATTTCCAAAAGGCTTTTGACAAAATTCCTCACCAGACACTATTGAGAAACTCAGCTATCAAGGAATAAGAGGGAAAGTCCTCCTATGTATTAAAAACTTGTTGAGAAACAGGAAGGAAAGGGTGTGTGTAAATGGGAAGTTCTCACAATGCAGGATCCGTTTTAAAGACCAGTGCTCTTTAACCTATTCATAAATGACCTGGAAGTAGGGGTGGGTAGCATGGTGGCCAAGTTTGCGGATGATACCAAATTATGCAGGGTGGTGAGAACCACAAAGGATTGCAAAGCTCCAAGCGGACCTTTATAAATTTCAAAGGATTGCAAAGGATTGCAAAGCTCCAAGCGGACCTTTATCAATTAAGTGAGTGGGCTAAGAAATGGCAAATGCAGTTCAATGTAGCAAAATGTAAAGTGATATACATGGGGCAAAAAATCGAAACTTCACATACATGCTACAGGGGTCAGCCACAGACCAGGAAAGGGATTTGGGTGTCTTAGTTGATAGTTCCATGGGAATGTCAACTCAATGCATGGCAGCTGTGAAAAAGACAAACTCTATGCTGGGGATAATTAGGAAATGAATTTAAAATAAAACTGCAAAGATTGCCATGCCCTTATATAAAGCAGTGGTACGACCGCATTTGGAGTACTGTGTTCAGTTCTGGTTGCCACATCTCAAAAAGGGTATCAAAGAGATAGAAAAAGTGCAGAGAAGGATGATTGAGGGATTGGAGCACCTTTCTTATGAGGAGAGGCTGCAGCATTTGGGACTCTTTAGTTTGGAGAGGATATGATTGAAGTCTATAAAATTATGCATGGGGTAGAAAATGTCAACAGAGAGAACCAGGGGGCATATATTGAAAATGCTGGGGAAAGAATTAGGACTAATAAAAGGAAACATTTCTTCATGCAATGCATGATTGATGTTTGGAATATGCTATCACAAGAGGTGGTGATGGCCACTAACCTGGATAGCTTTAAAAGGGGCTTGGACAGACTTATGGAGGAGAAGTCGATCTATGGCTACCAATCTTGATCCTCCTTAATCTCAGATTGCAAATGCCTTAGCAGACCAGGTGCTCAGGAGCAGCAGCAGTAGAAGGCCATTGTTTTCACATCCTGCATGTGAGCTCTCAAAGGCATCTGGTGGGCCACTGTGAGTAGCAGAGTGCTGGACTAGGTGGACTCTGGTCTGATCCAGAAGGCTCTTTCTTATGTTCTTAACTGGGGCTGGACTTAACTGGACTAGGGCTTAAACAAGGTTGAGATCTACGATTATGTTGAGAACCTATTAACTTTTAATTGTATACATTTTACAGAATATTGCTGTCTTCATAATAGTCATCTCCTGCTTCAGTTAAAATCCCACTCACCAGTTGCAAGCCAGGAACTGCTTGTTTGGTAAATTGTTTAGATTGGTTCATTTTTAACTGATTACAGTATTTTTTGTAGCAGCTCCCCCTCCCCTGCCCCTCTTATCTACTACTTCCTCCATTATTAAAAGGCACACAGTTAAAAGAAAACAATTGAGTTTAATCTTTTTGAAATAAGACTTATTACTTGTGATCTGTGGGTGGCTTTAAATTCTGCCCATCAACCTAGTTTGTGCTGCTACTGTTTCTTAAATAGATACTGGCTGTGTAGGTGCAAAAAGCAAGCAACACAGTCTCACAATTTCAAGGATTCACGTGACTGCAAGGGACAAAGAAAGGTTGAATGGCAAGTGATTTCCTGCTTTTTAATACAAGTAGGTCATTTTAATAGCCTAAACACGGTTCAGCATTACATTTCTTACATGCCTCAGTGTAATTGGCTCATATGTAATTTAGGGGGTTGAGAAAGGCAAGTTCAGCCATTGATTCTGTTTGTGTCAAAGTTTGCAGCATTGTGCCTCTAGTGTTCAGTAGTTACTACAAGGAGGCATATGTGGGTCTTAAAAGAAACCATCAAATATGTAGGCTAGTTGTTAGCCCTTGGGCTTCAGGGTCTTACTCTGTGGTCCTGGCAATAGCAAAAGTTCAGTCTGAAAGTCAAATGCTGAAATCCAGCAACATCAGTTGGAAGTACAACATTAAAAATGTACTACATATTTCCAGTGCAACAGTTTTGGTTTTGTAAGTCAAGTATTGTTAAACTATAGGAAGCTTTCATGTTCTCATTCTCTTTTTTGTATTCTTTAAGAACTGTTCTAATAGTTCAAGGACTGTGCACTGAGAACTGACCTAAGTTCTATGCATTCAGAAGCCACTGTTAGCACTTCAATAAAAAATCTTAAATTTGCGTTCCACCTTATAAGTTATGTTAACAGTTGTACGAGACAAACCTGTGAATTATGCAGAGTGTGCACACAGCCTATAAGTAACAATAATTATATGAATATGGTCCCACAATTATCTGCAGGAGAATTTCATAGCTGGGACAATTCAATAACATTATTAGCCAAAAAAATATGTAATGCTTTGTTAAACGTTACTGTTGACACCTGAAAGATATAACTTATTATGAACTATAATTGTGTCAGAGGTATTTTGGTTATATTTGAGCAGTAATGCAAGCCTTATTAATTATAAATATGTCAGTCAATAGTATGAATTGCTAATGCTACACAGCACCTATTTTCATTTATTTAGCATCTTAAAATTGTAAATCATGATGATATCAAGTGTTCACCAACTTATAAACAAGTATCAAAGGACAGAAGTAAGCCTGATTTGATTGTATGTACAGCCACATCGTGACTTAGAAGGAAAGTATGGAAGTTCCAAAGGCCAAGGGCTAATTAATTCTATAGATGATTTGCATAAGAAAGAACTGTTAAATTGTATCATCAACGTAGATGGTTTTCTCAGTTCCCATCACAATAACATCAACATTAACCAGCCAGCAGAGACACTACTTTATAATCTAATAGTATGGCTGTCCCACATTTACCTTTAAACAAGTGGTCACCTTGGGGACAAATGTCTTGTGCACTGTCTTATCATTATGGCTCAGAATAGACCATTTGTCTAGTGACAAATTCAAGTCAAAGAAGCCAGCATACAAAAGGCAAAGAGATTCAGAAAAGTCAAGGGGCACTGCCAAAAATATCAGCTTGTCCTGAGAAGACTCTGGGTCAGAGATTATGGATATGTGGTATGTATCTTATCTAATATTTCAATGACATATGATTAATGACACAGAATGAATGACATCAGAAGCCCTGTTGGACCTTAGACAATCAGGTAGGACAACCAAAAAGAAATCAGGTAGGACAACCAAAAAGAAATCAAAATCAGAAGTGACAAGAACATCACTGTGAATATGAATTTACCGAGTTTACCATGATCAGGATTCTCTTTTACTTGCAAAACAAATCCCATAATGTGATTGCTTCACTGTTTATGCTCAAAATCCAGTTAGAACATTGTGCAGAGCAACTTATTACCTATGCATTTGCATCTTGCGTGAAAGCCAGCTCAACTCTTGGTGTGCAAGCTACTAGATAACTTACAGTGCAACATGGCGAGGTCTTGTGATCACTAGAGAATGAACGAAATATCTCCCTGGGTAGACTGCAATTTCTATCCTAACGCTTAGGAAAGCTGATTTACGATCACATACCCAAATCATGAGACAATTGAATCTAGTTATGGTGATGAAGATAGAAGTGAGGAAAAAGTGAATATTTCCATGTGACCAATGTGGAGAAGTCCATTCCTAGGGCTTCCACCTAACCTGCACAGTGATATTTCCAGTCTACTAACTTGGTCTAACTTGATGCAGTGAATATGACAGTCACACATACATATTTTATATGTTATGTATATCTTAATTTCCCAGATGTCAGTATAACATCTTAGCATGCACACAAATGCAAAGACAACTTTTAAAGTCCAAAACATTTTCCATGACCTCACATCTAATTTTCAGCTGCTAATTTAGACAGCTTTTGGCATATCTAGGATACAGACATCACCATATGACTGGACAGCTTAAAAGCTTCACCCTGTTGGACACAATTTTGCTAGATTCTGACCATGTTTTGCCATCCTGACATTTTCCCACTTGTTCAAGGCTTGCTCCATCACATGTATTTTTAATAAGGGTTCAGCACTTATTCTATGCATCTGGACTATTTTGATGTCTACTGTTTTTGCTGAACAAAACTCTTTGCATCCAGATTCTTCCTCAGCACTTCTATAAAACTACATCTGTTCTAGTACAATGCCAGAATACAACTGCTATGCCTGGGAACCAGCCTGTAAGTAACTGAAATGAACAGTTCTGCTGAAACAATAATTTAAAGCAACTTATTCTGTGATAAAAGCCAAGCATTTCTAGGGGTTTTTTTGCTTGCAAATAAAGATAATAAAAATGAAAAAGAACTGCATATTTAAAATAAATGCCACTGGTGTGTATAATTAAGGGGGAAAGATTATATTTTAATTTATCAAAGCTATCTTACAGCGTCCATCCTTCACCTCGACACAGTCCATTTAACACATATCACTTCAAAAGGCAACTCGTAAAGTATATGGTAAAAGTAAATTAATGCAATAAAATGGAACTGAACAATTCTTTGATTCAAAATTTTTGACTTTATACTTTAGAGTACTTGTGCAGCAAGAAAGTATGAAAATCCCAACTACAGTTTAGTTGTTTATCAATTAGTAAGCTAATTTTGAGAATAAATGAAAGTTAGGGGTTTTATGTGCCTTCCATAAAATGTAATCAAGTTTCATTATTTTTCTTCCATAACATTTAACTCTTTTCTAATTAGATAAAATAACCAATCTGCCAATGCTGGAAACTACTGCTAGAGTAGCTAATGCTACACATTCAGACAACTACAGAGAGAAGAAGCCATTAGCAAATTGTGCAAAATTTCAACAGGTAACAATAGGTTCCTCTTGTGTGGGATGACTGATAAGAATTCTGGTTATCACTAATGTTGATGATAGCAATGCTCTATTCATAGTTTCCTTTAGTTGTATGTAGCTTCATCTTAATTTCTCAGTTTTAATATCAAACATGGAGTATCTCCCACAATCTCAGATAATGCATGGCCTGAAAAGTCATGGAGATGACCCCAAAACATGGCACCCAACCCAAGCCTGCTTTTGGGGTTGCCACTTTTACATTTGAAAATCCTTGTGTCTGACATATATTTCCTGTGCTTAGAAGGAGCAGACCATACTGATGATGTTCACTAGAACGATTGCTATTAAATTGATGCCTGTTTTATCACCAATGATAAAGCCCACTTATCTTCATGCACAAGTGATTTCTCTGTAAAAAGTAGGTGAATAAAGTTTTGTCTAGTGATCCCATGCACATATCGTTTTTCACTTTTTTTGTTTTCAGGAGGTGTCTGTGAAGCTAAGGTGATATGATTAGAGAAGCGCAATATGTGCATATTTATGTCGTCATAGCTTCACAGAAATTGCCCTTAAAACAAAAAAGAGGGAAAACTACATATGCACTTGATCACTAGGCAAAACGACCTTTATTCATGTATTTTTTACAGTGAAATGGTGTTCAGATAAGCTGCAAGCTGAGGAAATCTCTGCAAGGAATCTTCACAAAGAATCTTCTGCAGCATACAAAATGGCAGGCATGAGAGGTGAAAATGGAAGTAGGAGGTTTGGGCAGGAGAAATAAAGTATTTCCTGCCTGTTTTTGTTTGCTCAGCAGGCAGACAATGTCTTCAATTTGCAAATTTATCCCCTAAAATGTTTTTTACAATGACCTCATGACATTATATTTATGCTGTGTGGAATCTACCAATAATCATTCACAAAGCCAAAGAGAATTTTTTAAAAAATATATTCATGTATAGGAGGCAGAAAAATGGGATATGGAAAAGGCAAGAGAAATAACAAGTTAGTTTGAGAAGTCAGTTGTATTAATCTTGACTAATATCATATACAAGAAAATCGAGGAACAAACAATGAAGTTATCCACTAAGATTCTTGTTCAGACTCATAATGATAGGAAAAACATTGGAGGTTCACAGGAATATAGGAAATGGTTTTACTTTTGCTAGCTCCCATGCATCTCCTGAAACCTTTTCTGGAGTTCCTTTACTCTTGGACTTCCAACAGCCTTGGGTGAATACATCATGAACAGAGATATTCTGTTACATTCACTGCTGATTGGCAGCTGTTGGCATTAGATGAAGTTATTCCATCAGTGTTGTTCTTTTATATCACTGTTCCAATCAACTGCTAGGTTGTATCCAATGTGCCATGATCAGAGCAAAGTTTATGAAATAACACATTTCCTGCCTCCCACTGCAGTCCACTGTGCTGGAGACCAGGAGACTCGCAGGATCATATGATGGGCTGGTCTGCAGTGAGCGGGGAAACAGGTAAAAATCACTCTTGCATCAGAAGAAGCGCCTTTTGCTTGCAGAAAGTGATTTTTGGATCCAATTCATTATTTGTAACCTTTTTATACCTCCCAGTATAACTGTATTTTCAAAAAATGAAACAAGCCTAGTAGACCTAATGACCTACCTGTAGAAAATTGAGTTCTGCTTCCTTTCCCCAACATTTTATTCTGCTGTTTGAAACTTTAGTACCATTCTGCAGCACTAAATGCCATCAGAACAACAGTTTACCCATAGAACTGTCAGAATATAATACTGCAGTCAATAAAAGCTGATCATTAAATAAAGTTCAGAAAGACAAACTCCCGTTCCATAGTAGCAATGGAGCAATATTTTAGCATGGTGTTCCTGATAAGGATCATCTTCCTAAATACATTTATGTGTAGTTTGGGGTGTTCTTGATAAACTATATTTATTTCAGGTTTCAGTTGTTAAATTTATCATTATACTTATAAATAAATGTAGTTTTATAGTTGTCAGGTTCCAGCAGAGTTTATACAGTAGCTTGAATTACACACAACAAATATTATTTAGAATTAACTGATTAACAAATTTGCTAGATTTCTCCTAATTATGCATACTCCAGTTCAATGACTCCTTGCATTCATGACAGTTTGGAGGCAGATTCCCATGTATGAATAAAGGATAAAAACTTGTTGTACTCCTGCTGCCACCTACATTAATTGTGTTTAAAATAGTGCAAAACCTACAATACTACAAATGGACATACAGGAAATACAGAACAGACTTAAATACATATAACATACATAGTGATATAAAGTGATATAATGCATACATTCAACCTCAATGTTGCCGAATACAAAAAATTCAAAAATTTCAAAAAATTCAAAAAATGGGATTTAAAAAATGCATGAACAAATTAGCAGCACTGGGTGTAAAACTGGATCCCATTCTTAACCCCTTGCATTGAAAATAAAATGTGCTGTCAAAACGAAAATAATTCTTGTCTAGTATAATTTCAACTAAACTAATCAGAAAGTGAGAAGGAGGTTGACATTGGTCTCTATTGTTCAGGATATCAAACAGAATTTGTCTTATCTCCTCATGGGGGATATTTGAATATAGAGATTTCAAGTTCAGTGTAACCAGGCATGAGTCTCTGGGACAATATGTCCCTTCCAGTTTGGTAATAAAGTTGGACATATCTCTTATATAAAATGGCATATCTTTCACAAATGGTTGTAGGAAAGAATCTATGTAAATGGGTAGGGGTTCCAGTGCAGATGCTGGAGCTGAAACAATAGGTCTACCTGGTATAGGCTTGTGAATCTTTGGAAATGTATAGAAAACCAGAACTCTGGGAAATGGATTAATAAGGAATTGTGCTGTTTTGTCCAATATCCATCCTGAGGCTGAAGCTTCCTGTACAGCAATCTTAATAATAGACATAATCTGGTCAGTGTGATCTCGATCTGTTTTCTTATAGCATGCATCATTATCTAATTGTCTATGTATTTCTGTAATATAGTCTACATGATCTTGGATGGCTATTGTCCCTCCCTTATTGGCCTCTTTTATTGCTATAGAATGATTCTGAGCTAAATTGTCAAGAATTTGTTTATCATTCAATGTGAAATTGTCTGTCAACAAGTATGTTTTGACTTTTCAAGAGTTGAAATATCTCTCAGGATAACCTTCTCAAATGTAGTAATAGAAGGATCTTGTATAGTAGGTGTAAAAGTGAATTTTATCCTGAATGGATTTTCATTATTCATATTGTCTTGTTGAGTGGTACTGAAAAATGATTTCAATTTTACTGTCCTGATCAATTGGAATATATCTATATGTGTTTGGTATTCATTGTATGTAAATGTAATAACATACCCTAATCCCAGATTAAGTATATGTGTCTCCTCAGAGGAAAGTACCCTCGAGGAAAGGTTGACTACTAGGTTTTCATATTCCCTCACCAAGTAGAACAGAAAAAAGAAGTGGGTTGTTTTTGGCTTGTGCCTCTTCTACTTTCTCTGGGCATTTCTTTGACATTTTTACTCCCCTTACCTTCTGATGTCAAATGTAAATCCTCCCTATCTGTAAAGTCATTATTATATGAACTAAACCCATCTTGCTATGTAACTTGTTTCGGTTTGATGGCACTTTCATATTGCCATCTGTATACTCTATTTGTTTCATAATCTTTTTTATCTCTCATGAATTTCTTATTCTTAAATTCAGATAGTTTTTCTTTAAAGATCTTCACATCCTTATCAATCTCCCCTATTTTCTCTTCAAACACTATCTGTGAGGAGGTAGTTTTCAAATCAGATTTTATTTTTTAAATTTCATCGTTGATTCATTCCTCCTCTGTAGCTGTTTCAATAATGAGGAGCATTAAATCCACTTATTTAAGATATTCATCCATCTGATTTTGAAATTATCAGATTCTAAAAATAGGGTAGGTTCTTTTTGCCTACGTAACTCTCATGGTATCCTATTAGATTTAAAGTATTCTGTGAGGGATGTCGCATGATGGTGGGTTTTCACTTTTTTCTTTTTAAAGTTAAGTAATAATGACCAGTCCGATTCTAATGTATTAATATTATCTGAATCATCAATTCATACCTGTGTTAGAATTTGTTCACTATCATCTGAGATTGCCATGTATGCCAAGCTTTCCAGAGCAGCTCTGTCCCCACCTTCCCATTGTACATACACAACTCTACTGATGCAAAAATTAACAAGGAGATTCTAAAGAACTGCACAGACCTCCATGTGTTCATAAGGAGAGCAATGGCAATTACTGTAGGTTAAGTGAAATAAATTTGAAGGATGTGATTTTAGAGTTGTAGGCACAATATTCAACTATGTTATTTAGTAGGTACTGCAGGTTGGATAACTTACTGCATGATATCTGAAACTGACATATGGTATTTTTAAATAAGTTTCTGTTTCTCTACTAAAACAAGATTTTGACAACTTTAGATCTACAGTAGATATTGACTCATTTTGCAGAGTGTGACCCATAATAAATCAGACAGAGCTATACCTAATGGGATATGGTCTACAGTGTCTTACTGTTTGACTATTCCATGATATTTCATTTAATTTGAGGGTGAAAAGCCAAAGTAGAAAGTTTGAGGTATTTGTTTTTAAATGGTTACCAAACATCTGTGTTGACTTAACAAAAACCTTCTGACTTTTTCTACCAAGTATTTAACATTTAAGAAAAAAATTAAAACCAGAAACTATTGTTTCCCATTAAAACACAGAGAGAGAGAAACCTATAAGACTCCTTGCAGTGATTAGAAAGGTGGAAAAACTGGGGGAGGGATCTCAAGTATGTAGATTACATGTCTCACAGAGCACTCCTAAGCCCCAGGTGCCAGTATAGTGCTAATGCAGCTGTGATGGATTCCACATATAGCTTCTAATCTTAATCAGGGAGGGAACTACTCACTAACATGTCCTGTCAGTTTTTTCCCACCTTTTCTTTTTCGGGGACTGAGGTGTTTTAGAAAATAATAGCATTTGGTTCTCCTCGGGCCTGCAACACCCCCAGAAGGTAATGGATGCCCATTGACTTTATTCCTTTCCAGGCACTCTAAGGCACACTAAAATAAATACTTGAGGCAAATTTAAAACTTAAATAGATGAAATATTTATTAAAGGTAGAAAAGATGGGAAATGGAGGAATAATAACTTGGAGATGGATTTTGATGAGACAGATAAGACAGGAAGCAGGACAAATATATATTTACTATATACAAAAAGGTTGGCACAGAGATTCAGAGATTTTTGTTTCTCAGTACTGCACTTAACAAGATTAAACAGGACATGGTAGTGTCCTCACGGCTGCCATGAAGATGCCACTGCCAGTTTAAAATAATTTAAAAATGCCTTAACAGCCTGATCTTGACTGAGCCCTCAGCACAGTCCTCTCACTTCCCATGCTTTATCAAAAGCTGAAATGGCCACACATGCACCCACACACCCCACAACTGTTCCAGAATTCGAAAAGGTGATGGTGGGGAACCTGTTCGGGTATTTGAAAAGGTGTTGATGGGGTCAAGAGGTTCATACTGAAAACTTGATCAGGATCATACCCCTACAGAATTATACCCTCACAGCATTTTCAAATGACTAAAATGGCAGCTGTGTTCTCATAGCAGGTACAAGAGTGTCATCACCTAGTGTGGCCCTTAGTTGCTATAATAAGCAGTCAACAGAATGGGTTTTGGATTGTACCCTCAACAGACTATTTAACATACTTTTTCACTGCACAAACAGATATCAACACACAAAACTACATAATTTTGCCAGTGTTATTCAGTGTCAAATACTTCCAGTAATTGCTTAACTAGCAGATATGCTAGGAATTATTTGGGTGTTTTTTTGTTTTTTGATCATTACAATTTTTGTCATTAGTGGAACAAACTGACAAATTATCATTGACATATTCGTGCTACTGTTGGCTTCTGCTGACAGCCAAAATATGGGTTCAACATTCTTGAATGACAATATGTATTGATTATCTTGTTGTTTGCCATCTGGTTGTTTACACTGAGAGATGTATAAATTATAAAGTTTTCAGATGTAGCCATTACTATGCTTATAAGAAAGAAACTGCATGGATGCAAGAGATTTAGCTGTAGAAATTTACATTGTTTCCCACTGTAGGGAAAAATCATTTTCTTTTGATAACATCACTTGGTGAACAGAAATGCATGTATTCTAAGAGCACCTAATTTTGCATTTTCCAAAAGGCTGATCCATTCAAAAACACTGAGATTTTTCCAAAATGCCCTCAATGCTCCCAAAAAGGAAATTAATGCTTCCAGGAAAGCACCAGTAGAACATAACAAATCATATAATTACCACAACCTCTTTAACCTCACAAAATGAAGTCTTAAAGCATCATTTAATCACTACATCTTAATTATGCCCTTGGTATCTTGTTACTTCTACAGGTTTCTGGCACATGAGAATACAATTTTTTTACCTCAATGAGATGCTTGTGGATTAATTAAAGTGTTCTCCAGCTGTCCCATTTCAACAAAATAGTAGGAATATGCTTTATACAGTGAAACTGGTCTAGTAAACACAATGCAGACACATATTTGATTGAATAATTAAATATTATTTATTATTTAAACACATTAAGCCCAACTTTCTTCCGTTATAAATTAATGTACCCATACCAACAAAACACACATCCTTTACTCAGTCTAAAGAATACAAATTTCACTTTCATTTAAATCTTATTTCAAAACTAGGATATTAGCAAGAAGGAAACTGCTTTTCCTGGAAATAAAAGTTGTGGTGTGCTAGAAATCAACAGCAATTGGCTTTATAAAAATGCACTTTTTCTTCTATATACTACCTGAAGATCCCACTTTTCACTATCTTAAGCAGATATTATCTAAAATTTCCCAACCTCTTTCTCAAACTACAAGAGCTATATTCTTGTTTTCATTTTCATTTCATTTTCATTTTCATTTTAACCTTTAATGGCATATAATTGTTTTCTATATTTCCATGTCAGGTGAGGGATAATAACTGTTAATGCAATTTTGCCCAGTTTTGCCTCCAGCCAATCATCTCTCCCCCTGCCCCACTCCCTAGCATTTGTATTTGGGCTGGCTTTGGCCCAGAGCTTTGGAATAACCTGTTTTACAGGTACTTTAGGCTGGAACTGAAAGTTATGTGGTTATGCTTACCCAACTTGCCAAGCTAAGGCTATTATTGCATGTCTTTGCATGGCCTTTCAACACAGCAACATAAACAATGGGCGTATGCTTTAATTATGTGATCCTGCATTGCAGGGGGTTGGACTTGATGACCTTTGGGGTCTCTTCCAACTTTATGATTCTATGATTCTATTCACACTCATTGCCTCTGCCCAAAAACTGGCAGTAGTGCAGGAAGAAGTGCACTATAGGTGAACTGACACTTATCATCATAGCCACTGAAGGGCCCAAGCCATGGGGCACATGTGAGATAGTTATAAAGTTGCTGAAGCATACACTTTACTGCCAGTGGTTCTCTACAAACAACAGGGAAATTTCCTGTAAAATAGATGGTCAGTCTTCCCTTGCCTAGTAGCCTTATTTTTTAACCCTTAACTCCCACCATTTAAATGCTCAAAATGTCCCCATTTGATTTTTCACATAGAAAAAAAGTACATACTTGCTCAGTCATGGAGAGGCGAAACAGTTAAGTATATCAGTCTGCTGGTCCATTATGCATGTCCACTCACCCCACAGCTGCAGCTTCACAGTGGGATTTCCCTTTGGCTTTCCATACATATCACATCACCCAACCATGAATTGTCCTTAGGCGAGCCAATTCAATCTGCCATTTTGCCTCCAGTCTGCTGCCTTGATTGTTTCCACGTGCCCACTTTGTGCTGCATTTCTTTGTTTCCCATATCAGATCTAGCATTAATTAACTAGTTCTAAGAGGATCATTCACTTCAGAGAAAGATCTTCACAGCTAAACCTTTTTAAAAGCCCCTGTGAACATTTCTAAATTGCCTGCCTGCCACTTCCTTCTTTCAGTTTACTGCTACTTTTTTTCCTGGTTCCCTGCCTTTTGTGCAACATTACTTCATTGCTACAATCTATTCCTTCTTTGATAGACCTTTAGCAGCTTAAAAAAATAAAAGAGAATCCTTCTCATTGATCTCAAATGGTGGGACTAGGGTGGAGGATGGTGGGGAGGAATGAGAAAACCCAAGGAGAGAGTAACACAGAGCCATCAGCTTCATTTTTCCTGCAAAACCAGGGAGGGGGGAAACCATACTTTCCCCACTCTTGAAAACCAGAGCTTGTCAGATCTGCGGCATGATGAGTTGGGGGGGCGGGGAATGTGTTCATAATGAAAAGTCTGTCCTGAAGGGTGTATATATATTTATTCACCACAAAGTAGATCATAAGTGCATAATTGGCCTGCTGTCACCCCCTCTCCCTCCCTCCCTCCCTCCCTCCCACCCTCTGTCTCTCTGTCTCTCTCTCTCTGTGTCTCTCTCTCTCTCACACACACACACACACACACAAGTACACACATACACAAACTCACACTGGTCTGGTTTTCAGAACTAGAGATTCCCTAGTCTCCTTTTCATTTGAAATGTTGGCAGGAAAAATACAAACCCCAAAGGTGATGTGAAGTTTCAGCTTTAGGATGGATAATCTCTTTTCCATCTGAAGATGTGCAGCATATAAAAAGTTTGATTGTACAGGGTGGTTAATTCATTCTAACTCTAGGGGAAGCTGCAGTTTATATTTTCTATTATTGAGAACTTGCTTCTGGTGTTTTTCTTCCATCTGTTGTGTTTCTTGTATTTCTTTAAGTATTATATCCTGAACCCTGACCTGATCAGCCCATCTCGTCAGATATCAGAAGCTAAGCAGAGTCAGTTCCTATTAGAATTCGGATGGGAGGGAATTAAGGAAGTCCAGGGTCATTACACAGAGGCAGGCAATGACAAACCACCTCGAAATATCTCTTGTTAAAAACATACAGGTCACTGCAAGTTGTTGGCACTTTCCACCAGCAATATATCCTGAAGATCTTTCTGCCACTGGAAGATATCTAGCTAGTCAATGCTTCTTGAAGTCTTGTTGATGCTGTCAACTTTACTAAGTGAAACTCAGTAAGTGTTTCCTAAGTGTGGAACTCAGCTCTGCTAACAGATCAACCATCAAAAGGCACAATCAAATGCAAATAATTCTGCATTCTTAACAGGTCAGCAGGAGATTCTGTACCTCAAATCCATCATGCATCTCCCTCCCACAATACCTCACCTGAAGCATTTTTCTGTTGCCTATGTCCACTTTTCCATGCTGGAAATGAAAGTTGCAATTGTCATCATACAAAATATTTTCAATCATATGCAACATCATCTATACAGTGACATTTTTTCAGTGTTTCAAAAATTTATCATGCGCTGTTACATTTTGAATATTTAAAGGTTGGATTTGGAAATACAAGACTGGAAGGCTTTGAATAACAAGATCACTTGCTTTTTTAAAGTCCACCATTGTTGCCAAATGATTCCTATTACAAATGACAAATCATATAAGGTTACTCCAGAAATTTTCAAGTGTTGCTTATGAAGAGAAATTAGGCAGCAGTCAGACTAGGTAAAGACAATCATAGACAGTACCGTATGGTTGGAGGTCTCTCAGAACTTCAGATTTTAATTACTATAAGGCATACTCAAGATTATACTGTTTGACAGACGAAGATCCCATATTAGAACTTTAATGGCAGGCATTTAAACCTCAGAATTAATATGCCTCTTTTCCATCTCCTTGTGGAACTAAGAAAGCTTGGTGGCAAACAGATTGAGTTGTCATATGGACTATTCTGAAACTAAATGACCTTATACTCTTTTACGCATCATTATTTGCTGGAGCCAGATAGAAGAAACTATTTATTTTAGGTTTGCTGGTGTTTTCATATGCAATCATTTAGCTTTAATTTATGCATCTCAGTGTTTAGTTTTGTTTTTAAATTTGCAATGTCTGCTCAGAAAACTGCAGTTCTGGCAGAGTGAAAAATTGGGGGGGGGGGGGTGAAACCAAGCAGAGTTTCCTATAACAGATATTGATCATTGAGAAAAAAGTACTAACTTGTTTTTATCAAAAGTCATTTGTAAGTGGGGGGGGGGGAGTCAACTATGTATTCACCCATTTATGGTTTTATAAAGTCCAAACCTACTGAACTTAATATTCAAAATCTGGTAATCTCTATACAGAGAGGGAGGCATGAGAGCTTTAGGAAAATGAATCTTGCAACATAGAATAGCCACTGGAGTTCACAAAACAGACATAAAATATAAAAATAGAATCCAACTTCGTGCAGCTCCAAAAGTAATCATACCCTATCATTTACACTGTCCTGAAACCGGTTTCTAAATGCATTTTCCCTCTAGAGTCTTTAGCACTGTATAGTGCAATCCTATGCAGAGTTACTCTAATTTGAGAACATTAAAATGAATGGGCTTAGACGGGAGTAGTTCTCCTTAGGATTCCACTATTAGTCATAATCTTGTGTTAAAAGCTAAGTATAAGTACCCATAATTCAACGGAATACTGAAGGTTTGATCCAGGGTCAAAATCTGTTGAGAAGCATTTAGGGCTGTTAAATATGGAAATAAATTCAACCAAAATTAATAGAATCAGAATTAAAATAATGTCATACTGTAATGAGGTGGCTGGATTATTCATGCTATTTTTTTCCTTGTTCCATTGGCCATTCATCCTCCCAACACTGTAGCACTTTGTGTCCTTCTAGATTATCAGTAACCAACATAGATTCTAGTGATTGGAATGAGGAACTCTGGTACTAGATTATGGCAGAAATAGCAGGCTGTGATAGAGATCATTTCTGGTAATTGCCTCCATGAGCTTTCATAAGAACATAAGAACTAGCCTGCTGGATCAGACCAGAGTCGATCTTGTCCAGCATTCTGCTACTCGCAGTGGCCCACTAGGTGCCTTTGGGAGCTCACATGCAGGAGGTGAAAGCAATGGCCTTCTGCTGCTACTGTACTTTCCTATGGTGTACTTTTAAAACAGGGATGAACAAATGATCTCTCTAGCTCAATAATGGTGGAGTGGAAGCTGTATCTGGCTCTTTGACATACCATACACTTTTTCTGCCACCATTCCCCAATCTGACATCTGATGGGGAAATTTTAACTCCAACAAAGCGAGCCCAATGCCCAATAAACAGAAAATACCATCAAAATCTTTATTCTAGAAAAACTAAAATATGTATTGATTGATCAAGGAAAATAGCTTAGACAGCTATGGAATATTATGACATGGTGACATACAGTATATTTGCATATAGCCAATAGCCATCAATTAAGTTGAGCACTGCAACCCTCTCTCCCCTGGGATATGGTATATCCCTGTGAGAGGGTAAATGCCAAAGAAAAAAGAGGAGGGTGACTTTTAACATGGAAGCCAAAAGGAACAGATAGAAGCTACAGCAGAGCATAAAATATGCAAACTTGTCTCTAGAGAGAATTAAATGAGATACAAACTCTTGCTAAGTCACCCTGTTCTAATAATAAGGTCTTTTGAGGGTTTCTATTACAAAATATAAAAAGAATAGAAAAAAGACCCTACTCACCAACCAAACTACCTTTTATCTATTCCCACATCTACAGCTATATTTATTATATATTTACTTCATTCATGACTTTCATCATTATTGCGTCCTCCATTTTATTCTCACAACAACCCTATGAGGTGAGTTGTTGTTGTTGTTATTGTTTATGATTATTATTATTATTTGAGCTTAATAGACTGCTCAACTCCCAGAGGGCTCTGTTACGGCCTTAACAGGGGTAAGGGTTTTATTAAAGAGATTCTCCACCAGCTGCTAAAAGTGTAACAGCTCACATAGGGTTTTTAAAAGTAGCAAAGGGGAATGAGCTCTCACGTTGGCAGCAAGAGGGGCCAGGAGGAGATCTTTTAGACTGTCTAATACGAGGAAGGAATTCTGGCAATGAATATTCCACAGAGAAGCAAGAGTCCAAATTGAATTTAAATGTTTATATAAATTTGTTCAAAAATACACACACACAGTAAGACATAAGGGCACATACATTCAAGTTCCTGGTATATAAAAAAGGTTTGAAACATAGATTGGATGATAGAGAAGGGAATGGGGGTTGTTGTTGTGGGGTATGCTTCTTACCTAACGATTCTTAGAAGGGTAGAAGTAGAAGGCAGGGATTCCATGCCAGCACAGAAACCCAATGAAGGACGAATCCATGTCTCAACACCACAGCAAGAGAACATGTGGCAATGAGCAATATGTTGCAGGTAAACTGAACTTTTATAAGGTGGGTCGTTCCTTGATGGGAAAGGAACCAATCACACTACAGTCCAGTTGCCTTGTCAGCAGTGGACAAGTCAGCAGTGGACAAGTCCTTGTCAGCAGTGGACAAGTCCAGTTGCCTTGTCAGCAGTGGACAAGGCAACTGGACCAGGAAGAGCAGAGTGACTCTGGTGTTCATTTTGGAGGGCTTTTCTCAAAGCCACATCTTTTAAAACAGTGTATTTTTAACAGGGGTTTGCAGGGGTTATCTCTTTTTCTCTGTCAGGAGGCCTAAATACAGGGATAGCTTTTGCTGCTTGTGTCTCACTGTGGGGAGGGGGGTAAGGGTTAATGCTGTTTCTAACTGTCTTTCCTAGCTGCTGTGGAATGTCTGCACTTCGCAGGTGTCTTCAAGGTCACGCACTGGTTTTCTCATGGTTATCAACATGCATTCTATGTGGGGCGCTCTTTCCCATGGGGGGGGGGGGTGGTTGCCTGCTTGACTATAATTGCTGTGTGAATTCCGACTCCTGTATTCTTGGCTTTACCAACTGCAGACCTCTCGTTTCAATAAACTACTGTTCTATACAACACGAGTTTGTCGATTTACTGGGGGTTCTGACATTAAGCCAAGAATCCCCTTTAGGCTGAATTCCACGCGGACTTGTTTGCTGGAATTTCACCTTCTCCATATTTTTTTTTTCTCTCTTTGCTTTCTTTTTCTGGGCTGTGGGACTACGTCAGCTGCGCTCACCTCTGGTGCTACCGTATGGACTTGAGAGTCGAACTGCACTCCCACTGGAGCCCTCGCATCTGACCAGGGTTTGATTCATTGCTCCTGTAAGGCTGCTAAGAGGACCCTGCAGACTGGCTGGAATCGTACTCAGGTGGGCTTAACACAGGAGTTAACAGGAGGTCCTGCCTTGTGTCCAGCTATTTGGGAGGCTCCTACCCGCATTCCTGACTGCCCTTGGCTGCTGTGCCGTGGGGCTTCACTGAGGGCGCCTGAGTCATTCAGTCTGTTAGGATTCCCCAGTCTCTGGGAACGTCCAGCGCCCCGTGGCAACTGCTCCCTATTGGAAACTTGTCGGGGTCCTAATAAAAGCAAGGACCGCTGCTGATGCCTCTGGAAGCCTCTGCTTGGAATGCCGTGAACGCTTGAGGAAGCGTGGGACTTGGTGTGGGGGAAGAAGGCCGGACCATGCAAATAGATGTAACCACTGTGGGCAGCTGTGTCGCTTTACATGCTAAGCAACTGCAACCTCCTGTTCCTGTGCCTGGCCCTAATTCCTGCACCTGTTCCTGCACCTGCCGATGGTGCTGGGGCACTTCCCAAGAACCCGCCCTCTGGATTACCTGTTCAACCACCTGTGCAACCACCGTTCAACAACCACCGCCCCCTCAACTACCTATGCCACCTTGCTCCACTCTGGCCTCCGCCAGTGCCAGGATTGATGTGGGAGCTCCTCCGTCCACACTGCTAGGGTGCGTTGCCTGCCACTGCTCATGGCCAGGGGTTCAGTTCTCCCACCGGGTTTAATGGAACCCAGGGATTTGTTGTCTGGGGTCTTCTGGGTCTGTGGTGAACACTCAAGCATGTTGCAATGGTGTACCTGAAATGATTTTGAATGTGTATGTGAAGTTGCCCAATCTGATGGACCCAAGAGGAAATGGTAGGTACGTATTTCTTCCCTTCCAGCCAAGCCTGGAGTCAGCCACAACTTTCAGGAATTTATGATGGCCTCCGCCAAGCTTTGAAAGCCCCCTCTTTGTTGGGAAACAGGCTAAACAGGAACTCATGGACATGCGCCAGGGCAAAACTTCCTTTGTGGAATTTGTCGACTTTCCGCATATGCATGCCGACTCTGATTGGGACGCATCGTCAAGGTTTTTGCCTTTAAGAAGGCCCTGCACCCGATCTTCTGGAACTGGTGCCTCATTCGATAACCCCTAACCCTGATGGAATGGGATTATTCTGGCTGGAATGGATGCTAGGATGCTGGGCAGCCACCCAGGGAGGCCGCTTGGGAAGACACCACCCTGCCAAGGCTACGGAAGGTGATTTAGCCCAAGCCAATGGGTTCAGCTGTCCCTACTACCAGCTCACCCCGGAGGAGAATGCTCGCCATCGCCTGGAATCTCTGTCTCTATTGTGGGGGAGGGGGCCACTTTGCCTCTGCCTGTCCCGCCAAAAAGGGACCCTCCCTCCACCCCTGCATAAGTTGCCTAAATCTGCAAAACTTCTCTGGGGCCTGCTGCCATGGGTCAGGTCTCTAAGAATGTATGGGAGTAGCCGATCCCCTGGGAGCCCCGCAAGCTGAACGGGTGAGTGATCCCATCCTGCTGCCCCTTTGTTCCACTATGGGTCCTGGTCACTTCCTAAATTCCCCTGGTGCAGGCCCCCCTGTGGACACGGGCTGTTCCCATTGTTTGATCTACCCACGCTTGGTGGAAGCTCTGCACCTGCAACCTGGGTCCTGTTGACTGAGACTATTTGGTTTGATCAGATGGATGGTCTCCCATGGGGGTATCCTAATACGCCCCGCACTCCCAAACTTTTGGTTGGTTGTGGGTGAACATTAGAACGCTGCAGTTCTTACTCATTGCCCCATTCCCAGCAGCACTCCAGTGATCTTGGGACTCTCCTGGCTCACCACCTGCTGACCCTATCGTATGCTAGTCCCCAGAACATTGACTTTACTTTCACCCACTTGTGAATTCACATGTACCTGAGCTCCTGGCCTGCACCTAAGGGTATGGTTTCAGGCATTCTCAGCCGCCTGCTGATCCCAAGGCCCTGCCTCCCATACATACTCATTGGGATTTCACAACGGTCTTTGAGGAAACTGAGTGCTGCCTCCCCCATCGGTAGAAACTGACTGTCATATTGAGCTGTTTCTGAGCGCTAAACTTCCCAAGTGGGCAGGTGGATTTATCCCATGAGTCCCTCTGAGGATGCTGAATTGAGGGCTTTTCTGACAAGAGAATATAGCCTGGGATTTATTCAGAAACCCGTGAGTGCTTATGCTGCCCCCCTGTTTTGTTTGTAGCGAGATGGCTCTCTGCACCTTGTAATGGATTTCATTATAGAGGTTTGAACGCTGTTTCCTTGCTCACAAATACTCCCTCCCGCTGATCATAAGGATTTTATTATCCAACTTGGGCCTGGAAAGATTTTCACTAAGCTAGATTTGTAGCTCTACGAGAAAGGAGCAGCAGTGGACAAGGCAACTGGATGGCCAGGAAGAGCAATCTGACCGCCAATACTAGATATGGTCAGTCTCGAGTAATTCATGGATGCCCTTTGGCTTGACCGAGCCTCGTATTTCCAAAGTCTTATAAACGGGTTCTGAAATGACTCTACTGTTCAAGGGGTGGTGGCGCATCGGATGATGTGCTGATTTATACCCAGGACGAAGCCTCCCGTTGCCTTGGTCAGGGAGTAATGGTCATGGGCTCTTCTTAAAACTCCTTATTTGTGAAGCTTTCCAAGTGTGAATTTCATAAATCTGGAACTGACTTTTGGGTTATCAGATTTCTGCTGCTGGATTACAAATGGACCCTGCTAAGGTGTAGTGATGTCTTGGCCCAAGTCCTCGCCTTCCAAACAGCCCCAGTCCTTCCTGGCTTTGCTAATTTCTACCGTGGACTTTATATTCCAAATTTTTTCCTCCCTGGCTCTGCCCTCTACTGATCTCTCACGCATAAAATCAATGGGAATTTGCTGCTGCCCGCCTGCAATCCCTTTGCCCTGGAAATTTCTGCCCACAGGGCGGCTTTACAACCTGAAGGCTGCGGTTCACGTCTGAGTCTGTTCTGGCTCACCCCAACCTCCCTGTCCCTAGGCATGTAGATGCCCCTGACAAGCCCCCCCATGCCTGCCCTCCAGAGAGACTAGTTGGACTGACTCCACCCCCACCTTCCGCAGAACTTTCAGGGGCTGAGTTGAATTGGACTGTGGGGACAAAGAAACCTGTGCCATCTGCCCCTATTGTTTGGAGGCATTTTTAGGAGGGGAGCTGAACAGCCTTTGAAGTTTGACTGACCATAAAAATTCATTGCCTTTATGCACCCCCAAGACGGGCTGACAGCCAAGCAGCTGTGGTGGGTTTACTTTGCTAGGTAGATTCAGGTTCACTGTCTATTTCCCAAGCAAAACCAATCATTATTGATGCACCTCTAGGCTGCTAGAGGAGGGGGGGAGCCCCTCAGTTTGCCTCATACTCACTCTCTCTCCCATTTGGGCCTCCTCAGGTTACTCACAAGCCTCACAGGCTCAGGGCATCGTGAGCCTGACCCTGGTCTAGATCACTCCTGGGTTCTTGGAGGGGCTGGGTGCTCCTCGCTGCAAAAGGGAGGGAGGGGTGATGGGCTGATCTTGCAAAATGGTCTCCGGTGGTCTCTGCTGCTGTTTGTTCCACCCCCACTCATGCTCTCACTCTTCCACCAGGGGTGGCATGATGTCAAATCTGCAGGCTTACTCTTTCTTTGGTTTTGTGGAAACTCTGTAACTTGTTAAGAAGGTAGTTTTGTGGAGAACCATGTAAAGGATATTGAGGACTACATCAGTGGTGTCCTGTAAAAGTGATAAGATAATCCCTGCAAAGGCCCAGGGTCTGTTGCAGGACATTGTTTACCCAGTGCAACTCTGGCAAGTAATTTCCATGCTGGATTTCTATTACTGACCTGCCTCTGAGTTACTCCTTGGCAAACCAAGGATTTGGATTGTGGTGGCTTTATTCTCAAAACAAGCTCCACTCTTATCTCCATGTGCTTCTATCTCCCACTGCCCAGAAATTCATTGGAACTGTTCATGTTGCATATCTACTGCTTACACTCAAGCCTCGGAAGTTAATTACACGGATCGCGGGAGTAGTTGTCAGGTTCTGTTTCCCAGGCTCACTCAAATTGTTGGGTAGAGTAGGGGTCTCATCTGCCTTTCATCCACAGACCGAAGGATGTAAATGAGAAGTCCCAACAGACGCTGGAACGAGCATTCATATGCTAATTATCAGCAGGATAATTAGTGGACCCATGGCCCCATGCTGAATACCTATAATAACTCTGTTCATAGCAGTATGGGTAAGACTCCATTTGAGGTGGTTCATGGACAGTCTGCACCCCCCTTTGCTCCCATTTGTTGCCAAGCCAGATGCTTCTCCCGTGACCTGAACTTCTGGATTGATCTAGTCTGTGGCTCAGCAATGGCTAGCAATTTGGTGCCTCACTAAGGCTAGGGAGGCCTACAAGCTGGCCAGGGCTATTGCTAATAGGCTTGATTTTCCGTTGGTGGTGGGTGTGACATGGCTCCATTGTCCACCAAGAATTTATGTGAAGTTCAAACCAATTCCCTCCAAGTTGAGGTGTGTGAGTCATGTGGGCCCCTTCGCATTGTTGTGGCCACAACAAGGTAACCACTGAACTGGATTTGCCAGAAGCTTTGAGTAAAATCCACCCTGCTCCTTTCATTGCAGCCTCCTGAAGAAAACCAGTTCCCGGATGTCTGGTATCCAGAGATGAGAGTGCCTCCGATTCTGATTGATGGTTCCAAGCATTTCATGAACTGTCTGATATTCTTTTGACTCTCGCTTCTATCGAAACCACTTGCATTTTGGCTCCTGGAAAGGGGGTGTGTTGGCCTGGGCAGAATCAATGGATCTATGCTACAAAATGTAAAGTCTCCTGGCTCCTATAAAGTTTCTATCAATTTGTCCAAATAAGCCGAGAAAAGCCCCTAGAAGAGGCAGTGTATGTCAGAGGCCTAAATATGGGATAGCTTTCTTTGCTGCTTGTGGGGTCTCACCGTGGGAGGGGGGGTAAGGGGTTAATGCTGTTTCTAACTGTCTCTTCCTAGCTGCTGTGGGAATGTCTGCACTCTGCAGGTGTCTCTCAAGTTTTGGACTGGTTTTTCAATGGTTAATAACATGCATTCTAAGTGTGGGGGCTTCCTTTCCTATAGGGGGGTGGGGGTTGCCCGTTTGACTATAATTACTGTGTGAATCTCGCCAATTCTGTATTCTTTGTCTCTCTGCTAACCGTAGACCTCTCTGCTTCATTAAACTACAGTGTATTTTAACACGGGTTTGTTTCCATTTCACTGGGGTTATCTCTTTTCCTCCCTTGGTAAAGGTTGCTAAGAGCTGAGAGACTGCTGGAGGTGGGGCTTAACAGGAGTTACAACAGAGGTTACTCTTTGTCCCTGGGCTGCTAAAGGTGGGGCTCCTGAGGTGGAGTCATTCAGGTCTTTAGTTCAGTCTCACAAGAACCAACAGAAAGAGGAGCAGCAGTGGACAAGGCAACTGGACCAGGAAGAGCAGAGTTACTCTGGTGTTCATTTTGGAGGGGCTCTTTCCCTCAAAGCCAAGCATCTTTTTAAAACAGTGTATTTTAACAGGGGTTTGCAGGGTCCTACTTTTCTCTCCCTTGGCAAAGGTTGCTAAGAGCTGAGACTGCTGGGAGGTGGGAGCTTAACAGGGGGTTAACAGGGTTACTCTTTGGTCCTGGGCTGCTAAAGGTGGGAGCTCCTGGTGGTGAGTCATTCCAGTCTTTAGTTCAGTCTCTGGAACCAGCAGAGAAAGGAGCAGCAGTGGACAAGGGCAACTGGACCCCAGGAAGAGCAGAGTTACTCTGGTGTTCATTTTGGAGGAGCTTTTCTCAAAGCCACATCTTTTTAAAACAGTGTATTTTTAAACAGGGTTTGCAGGGGTTATCTCTTTTTTCTCCCTTGTAAGGTTGCTAAGAGCACTGAGGACTGCTGGAGGTGGGGGCTTAAACAGGGTTATACAGAGGTTACTCTTTGGTCCTGGGCTGCTAAAGCCGTGGGGCTCCTGAGGGTGAGTCAGTTCAGTCTTTAGTTCAGTCTCTGGAGACCAGCGGCTGGCGTGCCCTAGGTGGCGCGCAGCGTGCAATTTCTTTCTTTTCTTTTTTTAAAAAAATAAAATAAAATAAATTCAATAAAGGGACCATTTCTTTGGAGGGATAGTAGGTACAGATAGCTCCATAGGCGGGCACTGACTCAAAGTTTAATACATCTAAATATCTAAACAAAATCGTAGATATATGAAGGCAGTGAAGCCAGCAGGGGGGATAGAGGGGGGGCTTGCCAGTGTTTTGCACTGAGTGTCACATGTATGACTATCTGCCACTAGGCCAGAAGTCGCATTGGGTGCGTGCCCTCGCTGCAATGAGCTCCTGGCACTCAAGGAACGTTGTCCGTTCTGCTTGAAGCTCAAGGTGGCAGGACCTGGAGGAAGCTGGAGAGAGGCAGAGAGGGCAACAAACAAGGCTTTCAGGGACCTGTAGCAGCCTGGGTCCCACTTCCCAAGGTGACATCTCTTCAGATGTCATGGAAAATGAGAGTCTGGGTGACAAGAGGGGTGCCAGGGTCTGAGGTGGGTGAAGATGTTCCCTTAGATGTGTGGGACCCCTTCCTTAGCTAGTGGTCAGTCAGGATATCCCTCCTCGCGACTGGGAGGGGATACCCCCTCGGGGAGGTGGGGGAAGCTCCTTGTAGTGGGTGATTCGATCATCAGGAATATATAGAAGTTGGGTTTGTGACATGCGATATGATGACCGCATGGTGACTGGCCTGCCTGGTCACGAAGGTTGCGGATGTCTACGCCGCCACGCCTAGATAGGGCTGTTGGATGCAGTGCTGGGGTGAAGTCACAAGCAGTTGTGGTCCCAGCATTGGTACCCGGCATGACATTGGCTGGGAAATGTAGCCAGGAGGTTCTGGAAGCTAGAAATCTCTAGGCTGCTAGGAAAAAGGTTAAAATCCAGGGACCCCCTGAAGGTGGCATTCTCCTCAAATGCTACCTGTTCCACGCCAAGCGAGGGCGAAGCTAGGCAAGTGCTTGAGATAAGCAGGGGTCTCAAATGCGTGGATGAGACAGGTGGTGCAAGGCAGAGGGTTTCTTGGGATTTGTCAGGAACTGGGGAACCTTTTTTGGGATAAGGCAGGCTCTGTACAAAAGTGGGACGGGCTTCATGCTTAACTAAAGAGGAACCAGGCCTGCTGGTGCTCAACATTAAAAAGGTGGCAGAACAGCTTTTTTAAACTCGATCCCTGGGGAAAAGCCGACAGGAGCCGGTTTGAGGTGGACTTCTGGTTCGGAATACAGAGTCCATATGGGGATGCAGACAGAGAAGAGGTTTTTTTTAAATCAACCATATACAAGAGTGAGGGAACATAGCAATGTGATAAGTGATATGGAGTGTCTACAAAAAAAGGCTAGAGGGCAAAACACATAAATCCCAGGTTAGGTGACAGGAGACAGAGTATACAAGTGTCTCTAAGTGCTAATAGTAGAAGACATCTAGACCTAAAATGGGGAGCTGGAGGTACAGAGCGCTTTTGAAGGAGTGACATTGATATAGTGGGCATAACAAGAGTACATTGGTGGAATGAGGAGAACCAGTGGGATGCTGTTATCCCAGGTTACAGGCTCCTACACAGGAAGGGATAGGACAGGGCGATATTGGGGTGGGGTGGCCCTCTACATCCAAAGAGAGCTTATGAGTGGTCAGCATAAAATAGACAATGCAGGGGGGAGCTGATTCCTCTACAGAAGCACTGTGGATATCAATACCAGGGTAAAGCTTATAGTTTAACATTAGGAATATATTATCGTCCCCACTGGACCAAAGCGCATGTAAGAGGATTCTGGAGATGGAAAAAAAGAAACAGATTAGAGAGGCCAAACAAAGAAGCAAAAAAAATGTCGGTAATGGGAAGTGATTTTAATCTATCCCTACATATAAACTGGAAAAATGCATGTTCAGGTCATAGTAAGGAGTGAGAAACATTCCCTGGATATGCCTTAAAATGACTGTGGCTTAGAGCAGATGGTTGTAGTGGTAAACCAATCCAGGGGAGAGATGTGATCCCTAGATCTAATTCTAAGTGGCAAACCCAGGACCTGGTGCGGGAAGTCAGTGTTGTTGAGCCAATGAGGGAACAGCTTAACCACAATGCTGTCAGATTCAGTATCTCCTGCATGCGAACAAAGTGGACAACTACTAAATGCTTAGTTACATTTGCTCTTCAGAAAGGGTGGTAGAAATTTCTCAAAGATGAGGGGGGATGAAAAGTCTTGAGGAAGCTGAAAGGGAGAAAATCAAGGAGAGTCAAAAAAATGTGTCCAAGATGCTTGGAGGTTATTTAAAAACACAGTCTTAAAAGCTCAGCTGGAATGTGTTCCACAGGTTAGAAAAAAGGTGCAGCAACCCAGTCCAAAAGAAAGCCACCATGGTTACACACAAGGGGCGTTGAGGAAATTATTAGGAAAAAAAGATGTCTTTTTTTGAAAATGGAAGTCCAAACGTTAACTTTGGTAAAGAGGCTCTACCAGAGAGAAACACAAAATGGTGGCAAAAGAGAAACAAGTTAGCTGTAAAGGGGAGGCAAAAAGGATTATGAGGGAACGCATGGCTGTGAACATACCAAAATAGCAACAAAACAGTTCTTCAAGAGGTACATCAAAAGCAGGGGAAGGCAGCAAGGAAACTGAGTAGGCCCGTTAGATGACAAAGGGAACAAAGGGTGTGGTAAAAGAATGATGCAGGGAGATTGCAGAAAAGCTGAATGAATTCTTTTGCATCTGTCTTCACCCAAGAGGGAAGTGAGGAGAAAATTCCCTGCAACCTGAACCAAGCTTCTTAGGATGCGTGAATCCGAGGGAGCCTACTTGAGATAGTGTGGTAGACAAGGAAGAAGTTCTGGCAGCCACTATTGATAAACTAAATGCTACCAAATCCCTAGCCCCAGATTGCATTCACCCAGAGTTCTTTAAAGAGCTCAAGCATGAAATCTGCTGATGTTCTCTCACTTTAATATACAAGCTTATCCTTGAGAATCAGGCTCCATCCCTGAAGACTGGATCGATGGCTAACAATGTCACACCAATCTTTAAGAGAAAGGATCTAGGGGGGACCGGGGGGAAGTACAGAGGCCAGTCAGTTTGACATCTGTTCCTGAGTAAATTAGTGGGTAGCAATCTGTCATTAAAGATAAAATTGTAAACATGTAGAAAAGCAAGACCTGCTTGAGAAAGAGGTCAGCATGGCTTTTTGCAGAGAGGCAAATCCTGTCTTACAAACTTACGGTAGAGTTCTTTGAGGATGTAAATAGGCATGTGGATAAGGGGAACCAGTGGACATTGGTCTACTTGGATTTCCAAAAGGCTTTAACCTATTCATAAAATGACCTGGAAGTAGGGGTGGGTGGCGTGGTGGCCAGAGTTTGCGAATGATGCAAATTTTGTGGGGTGGTGAGGGAGACCACAAAGTTGATTGTGAGGAGTCTCCAAGCTGGACCTTGATAAATTAGGTGAGTGGGCTCCAGAAATGGCAAAATGCAGTTCAATATAGCAAAATGTAAAGTGATGCACATAGGGGCAAAAAATTCAAACTTCACATACACATCGCTTACAGGGGTCCAGTGCTATCAGGTCACTGACCATAGGGAAAGGGATTTGAAGGTCTTAGTTGATAGGTTCCAACCAGAATGTCAACTCCAAATGTATAACAGCTGTGCTAAAGGCAAACTCTATGCTGGGGATAATTAGGAAAGGGGAATTGATAATAAAGCTGCACAGATTGTCATTTCCCTTATATAAAGCGATGAAGTGCGACCGCGACTCGGAGTACTGTGTTCAGTTCTGGTCACCACATCTCAAAAAGGATATTGAAGAGAGATTGAAAAGAGATGCAGAGAAGACAGCAGGGATGATTGAGGGACTGGAGCACCTTCCTTATGTGAGGAAAGGCTGCAGCGTTTGGGACGCCCTTTCTTTAGTTTGGAGAGGAGGCGTTTGAGGGGGACATGATTGAAGTCTATAAAAAATTCATGCATGGGGTAGAAAAATGTTGACAGAGAGAAATTTTCTTTCTTTCTCCACAATAACTAGGAACCAGGGGGCATTCATTGAAAATGCTGGGGGAAGAATTAGAACTAATAAAAGGAAACACTTCTTCTACCTAGCGTGTGATTGGTGTTTGGAATATGCTGCCACAGGAGGTGGTGATGGCCACTAACCTGGATAGCTTTAAAAGGGGCTTGGACAGATTTATGGAGGAGAAGTCGATCTATGGCTACCAATCTTGATCCTCCTTGATCTGAGGTTGCAAATGCCTTAACAGTCCAGGCGGTGCTTTCGGGAGCAACAGCCGCATGAAGGCCATTGCTTTCTTACATCCTACATGTGAACCTCCCAAAGGCACCTGGTGGGCCACCTAGAGTAGCAGAGAGCTGGAATAGATGGACTCTGGGTCTGATCCAGCTGGCTTGTTCTTATGTTCTTAATGTTCTTACTACTGTTTCCACATCTGTGCTACAGGTCTGGGGGTGCTGAGGTAATTAGTCTTCCTGTCTACTGCTAAGCCCATTGACAATGGGGCCAAAATTGCTTTGTTAAGCTTAAGCGAGGAAATGCTGAAAGACTTCCATGCAGATTAACTCTGAGAGTCACTGCCCAGGATATACAGATTTAGCACGAAGAGACATTTAGATCAGGACAAGATTGAATCGGTTTAGGAGTCATAACAATGGGAAGAGGAGATGCAGAGAAGCAAACCATCTGTTGGTAACTTGGTTTCCAAGAAGAGATAACGGAAATGACAGTATCTGGATGCTAAAGAATTGGCTTTCCAATATTCTTTGTCTTTAACAGTATCTTTGCAAGGTGTGGTAACTTTCAAGATCATGCCCACAAACAAAATGAGACCTCCAGATTATGCTAGAGTAACTCCATTAACTCCAGCTTTTGTTAAAGTAGTTTTGACAACTTTTGGCTGTATTGGTCTGCCTTCAGCTTGGACACTCTGCTAACCACACAAAAATATGAGAGGTGGCTTCTGCCTATGTAGTTTAACAGGAAAATATTATGAAATAATATATATATATTATAGGATTGGTCAGAGGGCTTACAGCTCTGAGTGGTGTACAGGCCATATAGGCAATAAAACAGTAGTAGAGGTTTTGCTGAAGTGCTAAATATAAAGCATCCCCAGAAAGTAAGACGTAGCAAAGTTTTTTTTTGGAAGCATGCCCGTCAACCAGAGCATGCAGCTGTGGAGCGGAAAAATAAGACATCCCCTGAAAATAAAACATAGTGCATCTTTGCGAGCAAAAATTAATACAAGACACCGTCTTATTTTTGGGGAACCGTGGTATATATGTATATATGTATGTATATATAATGTAATTTTACTTGGGATCCGCACGAATACTACACCGATACAGCTACATAAACTTCCTAGGCTACAGCATTTGAGGCTAGAATTAATGTAATGAAAGCCACTGCAACCTAATAACTAAAGATCTGGTAGCTGTGAAATCTACAATAATAATATTAACTGATTTTAGCTGCTCCAAGAGCAAGCCATTAGAATAAAATTCGATCAAGGCAAAATGGAAAAATCCACCGGACTGATGCAAAATGCAGATTGTGCAAAGAAGCTGATGAAACTGTCGATCATGTCCTCAGCTGCTGCACAAAGATTACTTGAACTGAGAGTACAAACAGACACAACTCAGTGGCCAAGATGATCCATTGGAATTTATGCAAGAGTTACAATATAAGAACATAAGAACAGCTAAGAACTGGTGGGAACATTGTGCAGAGAAAGTAATGGAAAATGAGAAGGTCAAGATCCTCTGGGACTTTAAAATCCAAACGGTCTAAGTGTTGAAACACAATACACTAGACATCATCGTGATTGAGGACAAGAAAGTGAGCATCATTGACATAGCAGTCCCCAGTGACAGCAGGGTCATTGAAAAAGAACACAAGAATGTCACTAGATACCACGATTTGAAAATCGAGCTTCAGCGTCTATGCCACAAACCAGCTGAGGTCATCCCAGTGGTAATTGGCATGCTGGGCGCCATCCCGAAAACACTAGGGCAGAACTTGAAACATCTTCGAATTGACAAAATTAACATTGGTCAAATTCAGAAGGCATCCTTGCTGGGATCCGCATGAATACTACGCCGATACACTACAACTTCCTAGGCCTCTGGGTGAGGCTTGAATTGTAATGAAGGCCAACAACCAGCTAAAGATCTGGCAGCTGTGAAATCAATCATCATCATCATCATCATCATCATCATCATCATCATCATCATCATCATCATCATCATCATAATGTTAGCTGTTAAGGCTATAAGTAATTGGTTTTTTTTATACATACCAGTGGGTATTATTTGAATAGAAGAATATTAGGTTAAATACTTCTGGTGATTTGTTTCTCCCAATTGCTTTGAGTGTAGCTTTCACTTCACTTGCTACAGCTGTAGGTTCTTTTCAAACATTTCTTATTTTAAGTAATGTGTCATCCTTTCATCTCGTGTATTGTTCTTCAGTGTATTGTTTACATTTTTTCTTTGTGTTATTAATGTATTTCTGTGTTGATTGTTCAGCATGTCTACCCATGCTTTAAATTTCCTGATTTCTTTGATCTTGTGGAACAGATCTTTTGTTCTTCCATTTTTGTTCTCTTTTAATTTTTACCCTTATTATTATAATAGTTCTCTTTTACACATTCTGAACTTCTTACGATAATGCTCTCACATTACAGATACTGTCATGCTCCCAGAGAAGCTCTTATTATTTTCTTTATTAAGTTTATGTTGTCCCTATAACTAGTATGGGTTTAGTTCCTTTGTATATTGTTCTAAGGGAGGGAACTTTAGTTAGACCCTGTTACTTTAAGAAATCCCTCTAGAGGCAGTCTTCCTTTCATTACCCAGTAGTGCCCCTGTTTAGTTAATTTAGTCTAAGATGCCAGCAAAGTTGGAAGGCTGAAATATCTCTTATGTCTATGGTGTATAGTCTATGGTGTACAGTCTATAGAGAATCAAGTTAAGATGTTACAAAAAATAGAGTCTATATAGAGGATACTGAAGGAACCAAGAGAAAGCACAGACAAAGTGGCCTTCTTGGAAGAAGTCAAGAAAGAATCAAAGTCTCAAGCTTCAAGTTGTTCCAGTCAATCAAGTACTTTATTTTAGTCAGACCCTGGGATGAGTTAGGGTCTCAATTCTTCTATGCAATAAAACCTCTTTTTTTGAACTGTTACACCTTGCTTGTGAGTCTCCCACTCTGTTCTGGCCACGTACAGGGCACCTAAGATGTTTTACTTGGGGAGCAGAACAGATACTGAACTCCTTATCATAATGCTATCAGTTTTGCTGTCACACAGAACCCCAATGCCATGTTGAGGTGTGCATCCTGCTACCAATAGCCTTTACATGGCAATATAGAGAATGTAGATATAGGGTTTCTGGCCGTGAAAGCCTTCAACAATATGATGTAGATATGGTTCAAAACCTCCCCTATATATCCTTTTAATGGACAAAAGCAGCCCAGTGGGGTAAACTGTTTCTGTTGCCATGGATCAGAAGTGTCAGAACACCTTAGGCCAGGTAAGGAGTACACACAAAAGAGAGGTTATACAAATGCTGGATAAAAGCACTTTGGTCCAAATAACGGTACAGTATTATTACTTTGTCATGATGGATTTTAAAAGCCTGGCATAAACTAATCAAAATGCTATCTTTTCTTCTCTAATGCTGTTACTCTATTTAATTCTTTATAGAAAAATTATCACTAATTAATTCTTAATTAGTTTTACATTGTTCATTACAATCTGATGTTTACTTCACAAGACATGTTACTTATTACATATTGAATATGAAATAAAAGTGACTTTTAATCTGTCTGCCAAAAAGTGTCTGGACAACCATCTTCATCAAAGGAATTACCTGGCTGTTCCACATAGACTCACAGTATGTCATATATATTCCTCTTTAGTTGTTATTAGTTCTGGAGGTGGCACATAAAAAGGCAATGGTGATGAGAGTTTATGTCTGACATCAATGGTAAGTATTCACTGGTGCATTCCTCTCTTTCTATGTGAACAGACAAGGCTTTATAATTAGTGACATCTATTTCCCAGACTCTTCCCAAGATCCACATTATCAAATACATATCAAACAAATACATAATGTAGAAGTCATAACAGAAAGGAGAAAAGTAGTATGTTTGTCTTTAATTCTAAGATTGTAAAGGTATAATGAGAGTGGGGAAAAGAGAAATGCATCTATCACAGAAGAGTGAGAATGCAGGAATTCTAGCAGTACTTAATGTTATCTTTGTAAAATGATAGCTATAATTAAATTATAAAGTAAATGAAAGAATTACTTTTATGGAACATTTCCCATCTGATTATTTTCAATGGCTAATTCCACTTCCTCTTACCAGAAGCAATCAGAACTGATTTTGTGCAGTTCAATAACGTTCTGTAACTATAAGAATGGCAGAAGAATAAAAATAAATATTCTTATGGTTTACCACTACATGTTTGAAGTGTGTGTTTACAAAACAAGAAGAGAATATTTTATACATAGAGGAGTTTAAATTGATAATTCAATTTTTCTTTCTTGCATATTATGCACATTCTGTGTTTGCTACAACCGCATACCACATTTCCTATGGTTTCCCTGCAATAGCCCATCTGCTCAGAAATAAGACTTTGCTCTCTTGATCAGCTGTCTGGTCTAGTCATTTGTGAACTACTAAATTGAAGGCGCATTCAACCTTAGGCATACATCCTTCTGTTCGACAGGTGGCTGTCAGCATTTAACACTTCAGGTGCAGAAATGTGAACAGTGGAAACAACTGAGCAAAGAGACAGGAGCTGTCCAAAAATCTAGCAGCAGAAGTTTCCAACTAACACCTCATATGTCGTCTGTACAAAAGTCCGAATTCTGTATCTGATACATTATCTATTATTTAAAAAGAATGGGGGAATTATTTCCCAAAAATATAAAGAAATAACTTCATGAATGTGTTATGAAAAGATAACAACATGCCTCCCGTTCAATTCCATTGGTCCAACAGCTTCTGAATGTCATTGGAAAGATATAACTTACCATTTATTTCCTCAATAGCAACCTACAGAACATCTCTCCTTTGATAAATATTAAATCTGCTAATGATGTAATGCCATGTGACTTCCAGCAATTGAACAATTACAAGCTAAGCAACCACTAACTGAATGTGAAATCTTTTATATTTATTTCTTTAGAAGTATGTCCCCCTGGGTTCAAAGGAACTAACTTCTAAGTAAACGCACAGGATTTGAGCTTTAAAAAAATTCCAAAAATCATTACTCTCCAGAACATAGGGTGTAACCAGGTGAAACACTGGGAGCTCCATGTCAGGAGTTTGAAGTAGCTTTTAAGTCTCGGGTGAGGTGTGAAGCCGTCTGATTCTGATTGTGACCATGACAAAAGGAGGATCATTGAACCATTGCTTCCTCACTGCAGTCCCAATCTAAAATGGCCCTGGGGTTTCTATTTGGCCTACATTCAGAGACTGAGTGCAGAAGTTAGGGCACACATTTTGTAAACTAAATATCAGTGTGTCCTATTGGAAAATGTAGTGATGGTATTACAAACTATTTTTTCTTCAGTGGCACAAATGGCAACTCCAAAGACCTTTTAGATTGGGGATACTATGTGAAAGGGATGGCTTAATTCCCATAACACTAGCATCTTGGTTCCAATCAAAATTGAATGCTCATATGTCTTTAATTAAACACTGGGAGATGCTGGTATCAAATCCCCAGTATATAATTTAGGGAGACCAGGAAATCTATGGTTCCCAAGTGTAAGGCTCTGTGCTTCAGGCATCAAAAGGGAATTCAGGGGTAGCAATGATATTCTTTATTGAAGTTCTATGCAATGTTTGTAACCATTTATTTCTATAGCCAGATCTGAAGAAAAATAGAAGGGCTGATATACCCTTCCCCCAGCCAGGTGACTGGAAGTGAAATATCATCATTTTGTTTTTCACAACAATACCAGTCAGTTCACATAGCAAGCAATATTATCTCTCTGGCATTCTAACTAAAAATGTATTCCCCGAGGCCCAGGAAGTGGGAGGAGAGGCTACATTCAGAGACTAAGGGAAAAGCCGTTGGGAAAAAAAAACAAGATGACCAAATATGTATACTGACATCATTACTCAAGCAGTTCTCAGACTCCCAACAGGAGCCTTGCTAGGGGGACAAGACAAAACAGCAGCAATGACAGGACCATCAAGGACACAGCATCCTGCCCCTCCCAAACCCTTCACTCTTTAGGATGATCAGGAT